>NC_138046.1:48987915-50200497 GCF_964194185.1 Rhinolophus hipposideros | reverse complement strand
CGCTCTCGCAGTGTGCTGCAGGCCCTGGGGCCCTGGGCCCGCAGGCCCAGTACGGTGGCCAGGGTGGTGGGCACTAAGTGTTGTCGGCAGTCAAAGTACAGGGGTTGGCAGCTGGCTGAATAGGCGCTTGGTGTGGTGAGACCGGAAGGTAAACAAGAGGGAAAGTGGCCACAGGCATCATCTTAGAACGGTGGCTCCGTGCACGCATTCAGAGAGAAAGCCACAAGAGGCCTTCCAACGCTACTAAAATCCTGACTTAGGTAAAGGTTGCTCAGGAAGACAGATAAAGATAGTTATCACCAAATGGCCCTGGTATGTTTCAAGTGTTTTATCACCTCTGAGTGTTAGCTTTTCAAGAGTGGTGAGGCTGCTGTGATTGTCACCCTGTTTGGCCTTGCATTCTGAAGAATTCTGAGTTCCAGATGGTAGCCCATTAACGGCAGGTTGGGAATGGGTGACCTGAACAGTTCCTCTACATTATTTCTCTGCCCTTCCCCCATTCCCAAATGGGGGCTCCAGAAAGCTGTTTCTGAGATAATCTGTGGGGCTGCAGCACCAAAAGTAACTATCTGAGAGCTGAGCTGAGAGCAGTAGTGGGTGGGCCCAGTGCGCAATGATACTCTCCTCCATGCACATCATTATTGTCCCCTGCAGAGCAGGAAGCACAGGGCAAATTAACCAGGGGGTTCAGTGAGCCCTGGTGGTTCAAGAGATCAAACAAGAAGGAGGTCAAGAATGGAGCTCCTTGGGGATGGGGTGCAGAGGAGTGACCATCCCCTGAGGCTAAACATTATTACAAAGTAACCAGTCCACCCACAGAGAGAGGACACAAGCTGTGCCCATAGGTCGATTGATTTGATGAGGGAGTTGAGTACATTCTGTGATTTGTTTATTTTTTTTGCTCAAAATTGGAAATAGAGCCAATTAAACTTCATCTTCCCTGGGAAGAAACAGGGAACCCCAGCTTTTGGTTTTATTTTAGGAAGCTGATCTTTCTGGAAAGACAAAAACTCCAGGGCACTTGACAACATGCCACAAGGAGGCTTCTTCTTCCTGACCTTCAGGTGGAAAGCTCAAACTCTTGTGCAAATCAGGAATTTTTGCCCTCAAACCAAAGGATCTTAAAAAAGTAGCTCTGTCAGTCCTGTGCAAATTGACTGAGGCCTAATTCCCGTTTCTCCTGGACGCCTTGACTCCATTCTTGTCACCATGCAAGTGGACCATTTGTAACTGTCCATTCCCTTTCTGAGCCTGATGAGGAGTTCTGCTCTGGGGCCTCATTTGCATAGATAAATGCAGATTGGCATCTGTCAGCTTAGCATCTCAAGCCAAGGAACTGAGCGGTGAGGGGCAGCCTTCTGCGCAAATACCCTGGATATTGGATTCAAAAATGACGGTGTCATATTGGGGCTAATTCGCATAGGCTTATCAGGTTAATTACTACAATGTCTCCAGGAACTTGGAAATCCTTGAATTCTTATGCAACCAGAATGCTCAAAGTCTGTTGCTATGAAACTTGGAGTATAAATTACCATGAACACCATTAATCTGTTCACTAGGAGGTTAATTTGCAATTTGTTGGCAAATCACATGTGGGTCTTATAGCAAGAGTGTGGGTGGTGTTTTTGTGCCAAGGTTTGGCCCCACCTGTGTCTCTGAGTGTGTGTGCACGCACACGCATGTGGCATTGGGATTGGCACTCTATGGGCGCTCACATCCTGGGTTTTCTCATTGCTCCCTGGCTCTCACCTGGCTCTTCTGGCACATCCTAGGCACTAGGGCATGTGTTCTCAGAGTTGGAGGGCTGCTGTACCAAGCAGTCCTTGGCTCAGTGCCAGCTCACGAGACATTAGCTCCTCCTGAGATAGGATTGAAAAGATGTCCATTAATGCTTTAGAATCATCTGGCTTTTCTGAAAAATGTTGTTTCCTGTTAATGGCGCTCAAGTTGTTTTTTTGCACACAGGCAGGTTGCTCCTGACAGAGGAACTCAGATTGTCAACTGGAAACAGGAAATGGGGCGGAGGAGTTGCACTGGGGCAGGATATGGCGACCTGTACCACACTGGTGGAAGTAGGAGGAAGAAAACTGCTGAGCAGAGCTGTGGGGCTTCCATGGTTACCCTGTGTTATTGTTAATGGAGGGTGGCAGGATCGATGATACAAATCTCACCCCAGCTGAGTTAGTCTGCTCTCCCGTGAAAGACTCATACTTATAACAAAATAAGAAAAATCCACTCCTGAGTTACGGGACAGGCTGTGGGATGTTACTGAAGGGGTGTTAGAACCCCACTCATCCAGAACAGCTCCCTAGCTAGCCTCCCAGGGCTGGGAATCCACTTTGGGTGGAAACATCGGAGATAAAAATATATTGTCTGGGAAGGAAGACCTACTGGGAGAGCAGGGCCTGACAGAAATGGGGACACTAAACATCTCAGTTTTAATGCTCAGAAGGGATCCCCAAAGGAATGGTCAATGCTTTGGGGGGCCCACTGAACAGCCTGAGGGATGGAAGCTTGTGGGTCCATTACAGTGAAGCGTTGTTCAACAGTGAAAGGGTATACTGAAAGTTGGAAAAGGCTCCCAAAACAGTCACATTCACCTACCTTACAGGTAAGCCTTAGAGTAGGCCTGGGAGGGGCAGGGATAATTTGTAACGTTAATTTGAAGAACTTGGGGGACCACTCTGATGCAGACTTAGAAGGTCTGCTGGAAGCCAGAGAGCCCCAGAAAATGTGGCTGCTAGAATGTGCTCATGAACCTTTCTCTTCTCCACATACACCTCCTCCCAGTTCATTCAACCAGCCTTTACAGGGTACCTATTGTCGCCCCAGGCACTGGGATTACAGTGCCTTATGCCCTGCCCTGCCCTCCACATATGCATATTCTAATGGTAGGGTAGACTTTTAAATTAATTCTGCCTGGGGAGGCAGATGGGGCTCAGAGAGGGTTTCCCAGTGAAGGTGACTCGAGCTGAGTCCAGAAGGATGTGTAGGAGGTTTCCAGTACACAAGTAGCTGAGGGCATTCTGGGTAAAGAAAAAGCAAGTGTAGAAGTATGGAAGTGTCAAAGAGCTTGGTGTGGTTCCCATGAGCAAAGGCAAGACTGCCTTCTCCCTAGAGTAGGAAATGTTGTCTTCCTTAATAAAGTGTCCCCCAGGAACTCCACTATTTCACAGGATTGTTTAGATCAGGCTGAAAGTTTCAGAGAAAACCATGAGTTAAAGGCTAGGAGATGACAAAATAGAAACCAACATGGACAATAATAGTAAAAATAGCTACCATTTGTTGAGCACTTCCTCTGAGCCAGACACTTCTAAATGTATATGTAATATATATTAATTTAATTAATCTTCATAATAACCCCATGAGGTAGATGTGGTACTATTATTATCATTATGCCCATTTCACAGATGAGGACCAGGAAGATAAACTACACAATTGGCCCTAGAAGGTATCACTCAGTCATATTTCCTTGCAGGGGTCCTTGGGGACCCATTCCCCTTTCCTAACTCCCAGCCTGCCTCCATGGGCCAGAGACCACCTAGAGTCCCAGCCACCAACAAGAGCTCTCCCAAATGGATGCCCAGCCTTCCTTCTCCTTATGTTAAAGAGGCAGTGGAAAGGAATGGAGTAGAGGGATCATAAGCTCAGTTGCCTACAGGGCCAGACCCAAAGGAATAAATGTATTCACAAGGGCAAGGTCAGATGTATGCCCAAGAAATGTTTCGTTCTCTTTATTATCCTTTCAAAAGAAAACAGCAACACAACAGTAGAAGGACAATATTAAATGACAGGGGACACTTGGCCCCATGATGACGGTACAGAAGGAGGGGTGGAGTCTGTGGTGACCTGGAGAGCCCATCCCTCATCCAGAAGGGGCACTGCTACTTCGTTCCAGCTGATCATTGTTGGATGGGACTTTAAGGCCCAGGGTTGCCAGCCAGAATTTTTCGAGAGAAGCCAGAAATCTGGATTCTTATATGAAATCTGAGGATTTTAAATGTTAGCAATAATTTTTTTAAAAATTGAAAACAGTCTGCAGGTCAAACAAAACACATTTGCTTACTAGCTGGGTGACCTTTGGGCAAATAACTTCACCTCTTGAGTTTCATTTTCCTAATATGTAAAATAGGGATAATAGCAATACCTACTTCAGAGGGGGAGAAGAAGGATTAACGAGGTCATAGAAGTGAAATGCCTGTCACATAGTAAGTGATTAATGCATGATAGCTATTAGGATGATCATTATGTTCCAGTCTCTTACCTGAGGAGTATCTCTTTCCAGGTGACTGAAATGAAAGAATCTACCCTCACCTCCAGAGAGTCCCCATGCCTTATTCAGGGGAATTGAGCTCTACTCTTGCCAGCAGAAGACACTAAAGATAACGCTTACAGAGCAATTGGCCAGCATGTGTGTATGGGGAGTGGGGTGTGTTTCTTTCTTTATACCCCTTCACACAGCAAACCCAGTGGTGACTGATTTACAAAGCCAGTCCGGGGCTGGGGAGGGGTTGAGGAGGCCTGCAGAATATTTTCCTTTAGGCAGAAAGGAGGAAACTGAGGCAGGGAAGCTAGGCCAGAGTTCACATTCCAGTATACCTTCAATTCTTGCTGGGGATGCCCAAGCTTTTTAAGAAAGTTCTCGGCTGCTAAAGTGTTTACGCTCTCATCTCTTCTTTTCACCTCTTCCTTTCAAGCAGTGGTTCTCATCCCTGGCTACACATTAGAATCACCTGGGTCCTTTTTAAATAATACTATGCAGGGGCCTGACCCCAGGGGTTCTATGACCCCTCACACAGTCGTAACCAAAATTGCAATTGTGTGTGCAGCGTGCACTTTTCTCAAGACTTGGTTGGGGCCTCAAAGAGCCGTGCGGAAGGTAAAGATGAGTGTCATAAACGTGTGGTTACTACGGGAAAGAGCTGTGGTTAGGCCAGCACACAGTATCTATTCTCGCAGGCAGGCCTCACCTCCTGGAGCCCTGGTTTCCTCACCCATCCCGTAGGGATCAGTAATCACGCCCACTTCCTTTCAGATGGAGGTTGTGAGAATGTATTGAACTACTAAAGTAGGTACAGGAAAGGGCTTTGAAAAAGCCCAACCCCCTCTCCACAGGGGAGGGCCCATTATTACAAGGTTAAAAAGGGTGTGGGTGGGGGAGGTAACAGAGGCAGCAGGGAGCAGCACTACACATCTAGAAAAGGCCATGAATGTTAACAAAGCAGCTCACGAATGGGAGCAAATTAATACAGGGCCCAGCGAGAACAGAACATTTGCACCGCAGGGGCAAAACACCCATTGGAGCAGCTAGGCCTTGGCAGAGAGGCGGAAGTAGAAGAAGAGAGGGAGACAGGAGCCAAGTGGGTGGGAGGTGGTTTCAATGCTAGAGAGGATTGCTCTGCCTAAGAGTAGAAAGCAAGGTGTCAGCCATGAATGAGGGAAAGAAAATGGCGGTAAGTACCCCCGCGGGCCTGGGGAGCAGGCAGGAGCACCTGACAGCCCTTGGAAGCGCGGAGCCAATGGGGGTACAGAATCAGTGACCAGGTCAGGTAATAGTGGGAACGAGGGTCCCTCCAACTTCAACACATTTGGTGTCATCCTCTGGCAACTGGATCCAAACTGCAGAGCAGAGGGTCATGAAGACAGTGGCTACTAACTACAGAGCCAGCTCCCCACCCCCTGTTGCCTTCTTTTTTTTCCTTCTGTGAAACAGCCAGGGCCCACCTGATTCAGAGGCAGGGAGTGGGGCACACCTCAATTCAGAAAGCCCTTGACAAATCGTCAGGGACAAATGGTCTGGAAAGAAATGACTATAGAACTCGAACAGTGTCCTGGAGGGCCCCAGCATTAAACCCTTTGGTTGCTGGATCGGAAAGCGGTGGGGACAGTTGGAGGGCACTCGTGTTCTTGGAGCAGCAGCTGTTTACTGATCACTAAGTCGGGAATATCAGATCTGAGTAGTGCGATGGTGGTAGAATGCTTACTGGTGGAATGGCAGCCTAATCCTGGAACCCCTGGAATCAGTCCTGGAGGACATAGGGGATTCGTGGGCAGAAAGGTGTTGCTGGGCAACGGAGGGGTCCTATCCCCAAGATGGGGTGGGGGCAATGAACAATTCTCCCTTTTCTCCCTAGCAGAGGTAGGTCAGACACTGGCAACATTGTTGAATAACAGTGCCAGGCTCATGCCCATGGTGCCAACCTTTCATACCCTTCTAATTTCCGTGCATACACAGAGCCATGCCCAGTGTCCTGGAATGAGGGCCCATTCTAGAGAAAACATCAGCGTGTTTCAGAGCCAGATAGCCTAGAATCCGAGACTGTTAGAACAGGAAGGGACCCTGGCAACCAGCTAACCGAGTGCTCTCTATTGACATATGGGGAACTGAGGCCTAGAAAAGGGGAAGTATAGGGTCATAGGTCTAATTAGTGCCAGAGCTGGGATGAGCAGCAAGATACCCCTGATCCTAGCCTGCTGTCTTCCTGTTGCTTTCTATGCTATTATTCCAAGTCTTCATTATAGTCGAGGGAAAATGCCAGAATATCCTCAGGGCCAGCCTTACACAGCGGTAAACACGATGTGATCAAATATGTCCCCTCTGTTGCCTGTCATCGTGCCTGGAATTTCACCATCAGTGATTCATTCCTTTGGATCTTAAAGCTTTCTAGTCTTCCTAGGGAACAGAGATGGGGGGTTTATTGACAATCATCGAGAGAAAGGCATTGCAATTGGACTCGGATATACAGCTGGGAGAGAGCAACAGCAGCTGGCCCAGGGAAGAATATGCAGGCTGAGGTGGGCATGGTAACTCAAGGTGAGAATCTGAATCCAGGGCCCCAGACCACCCAGATGAGGCAGGGAAGGAGTATTTGATACACCCACACCCAAAACTTCTGTCATGCCCTGGCTGGGGTGCGCACAGGAAACATTTCCCCAGGAGACTGTCCTGTGACCTGGGAGGCCTGAATCACTGCTGTGTGGCCCATGCTGGGAAGAAAGGGCAGGAGATTAAAGGATAACATCAGGCTGTCTGGAGTGTCCACGGGGGCACTTTATTAAGAGGAGCAGCCTGGGCCAGATAGATGTGACAAGGGAATCTATGAAGACATTGAAAGGAGCCTCAGCCTCAAGAGGGATGGGCTCTGACACCGCCAAGGGGGAGGCTGGGTGTGGAGTCTGTCTGTTCTGTGCCTGTCCCAGGGACATGCTGGTTGAAGGTGCCATGGCCCACGGCTGGGATCCTTTCTGTGGCTGCCCCTGACTTCCATTCTAGTTCGGCTCCAGAGCTGTGCAGTGCAGCTCTGGGCTTGGCTGGCCATGGTACCCAGGCTCTGAGCCCTCCCTGTTCTGCGTCAGTTCTAGTATTTTTATACCAAAGGGGCTTCAGGGTGATAATCTGGTGGGAAAGGGGAGAGAAAGGAGGGAGGCTAGCAGATTTGTCTGGAAACTGTTTACCTGGCCAGACCCCAAGTTTCCTTAGAGTGTGTGTTTACTTGGAGTAGGAGAGGGTAGGGGAGAGTGCTTCTGGAAATTGGGGATTCATCTTGAAGCTACGTTTTGCATAGCAAGGATAGTATTGTAATTTAAGATCGTAGGTCTAGTTGGGGTGGCTTGCAAGGGTGAGCAGAGCAAGCCAGAGACCCTCCCAGGGGCTCCACTAGTTCTGTTGTACATCTAGAGCTAGCTGGGGTGAACCCAGAACTCCCAGCTTCCAAAAGAATAGAGCATCTACCCTCAGGGCCACCTTCTGCTGTCTGGCATGAGCCCTGTGCTTCCTGAAGGGGTGTCTCTGGGGGCCTCAAGTGGTTTCCACTCACACACGTGCAGTCCTCGGCTCATGTTGGGGGAGGAGGCTGCCGTTGCCAAGAATTAGAGACCCGGAAGCCAAGACTGCCCCACTGGTTCCTCTCAGGTCCCCCAAATGATCCCCCTGGCTTAAGGCCAGCTCATCACTAGCCTGGGTGTCATGGGCACTGCTGAGGGAGGACGGTACTTCACAGAGCAGAGATTCCTGCCCAGGTGCAGGATCAGTGATTCCGGGAAGATGGAATCCAGTGCAATCAATTTGGAAGTCAGCCACAATTTCTTCTAAGATTTCCTTCCCAGCAGCCCCCTCCCACTTTGGAGACAAACTAATCCCTAACATTTGTCTAGTGGCTTTATACTTTTCAAAGCTTCTTCTCGTCTATTACCTCCACTGATCCTCAAAAACACCCCCATGAAGTAAGACAGGAAGGCGTTATTAGTTCTGTTTGACCAACAAGAAAACTGAGGTCCCAAAAGGATATGTGACTCATCCAGGGTCACACAGCTATTTAGTCAAAGAACTAGGACTTAAAATGTGTTTCCTAAGCCCTGTGTGTTTTCTGCCTCCCATGTAGACTTCCACACAGAACCATGCAGGTGCCCAGCACCTAGCACCGTGCCTGACACGTATTACGTAGATGCTAATAAATATTTGCTAAATGAATGACTGAATGGCTAAGTGGGGGGCAAAGCAGGAAGAACACAAATTCTCAAACTGCTTTTTTCATGATCAGAAGACAAAGGCAGGAATACTGTGTTATTTCTTAATTTTGACGAGGAAGGAAGGAGTAAGAGATTTTTCCCATTTCATATATGTCATTGCCAGGGCACGGAGGTTAGGATAACTCTCATAGAACAGCCACAGGGCTTAATTTCCTGGCAAGGCTGCTTTCCACTCGTCCTTTAAGTAGGAATGGGTGGTGTGAGCCCTCACTCCAGTACCAGGAAGGAGTCAAAATCAGCCCTGTGGGAAGAGCACCCTCCCCATGCTGTCCCTGCAAGCCCCTTCTCTCCTCCTGTCCCCACCAGTGGCTGCCCCCTCCCTTAGGGCCTCTGCACCCCACCTTTGACCCCTCTAGCATAAGCCAGACCACACAGGCTCAGTGTCTGTTTCCTGGATGGCCCCTGGTCCAAGACTACCTCCCATTACACTGTGTGTCTCCTGCAAGGCCCGGCACATCCTAGATGAAGTAAAGAGGGAGGGAGGGCCTCTCCCCGTCCAGCACTAGGTACTGCAGTCAGCATCCTGCCTCCCAGGGCGCCGCCACCACCTCCACCAAGCTGCCAGTTGTCCCTACTCCTGTCAGAAAAATGGGGAAACAGGAGGTTGAGACATGGGTATTCATATGTGCTTTGCAGTAGAACAAAGTGGCTTTTGAGGCAGGCAGCGGCCAATCTGAGATCCCTCTCGTTTCACATCTTGGCCCCACCATTTATTACTAGCTCCTGTATTTGGGGCTATTGGTTTTGCTGCCCTGAGCTATGGTGTTATTTTTTTGTACAATGGGGAGGATGCTGGGATGAGAAAATGGATGTAAAGCACAGTGCCCGGCAGCTGGATTATCCGCTAGTCTGTATAGTTGGAGCCCCCGTTGGCTTCCAGCTCCCCCGGGGGGTCCTGTCCAGTGTTGTGGGGGGAGCTCCTCCGCCCGGGAATTGCAGGCGGGCGGGCAAGAGGCAGCAGACGCGTTGTTTACCAGCTGCCTTGCTAGTTCGACACCGACACCTCGTCCTCGGCTTTGGGGCCGAGCCAGTCGCCTCCTTCTTTAAGATTCTGGTCACAGCAGGGGCTGGGTTTCTAAGGCAGGCGTGATTTCTCTCTTCCTACAGACACCGCTGCTGCTGCTGCTGCTGTTGGAGGTGGGCACAGCCAGGGGCAGCGCGAGGGGGAGGCGGTCCGGAGAGGCCCCGACAGTAAGTACCAAGCTCTGAGCAGTCAGGTTTTGGGCTCGCCTGGGAAAGGGCCACAAAGTGGGGCGCCTGGGCAAGTGAGGCTAGGGTATGTGGGGTTGGGGGTCGGCAGCAGAGTGTCGGGGTCCTCGCCGGCTCTTCAAAGTGACTCGCGGCGGTGCTGGCATGGGCCCCTGGTCCTGGGTGCGCACCCACTCGGAGACCGCAGTCGATGGACGGAGTTGGCACGTTCGTGGCCCACATCCCCCACCCCCACCTGAGCCCCCAAGGAGCAGTTCAGGGGGTCAGGCCGCTCACGGGCCCCTTCACGGAGCCGCCTGTGAGGAAACTGGAAGGCAAGATGCACAGTGCTGAGGTTTTGGACTCCTGTGAGAAAGTGACGGCGTGAGCGGGAAGTTTATTGCTGGAGGGGGCAAAAGGAGAGCTAGAAGCCTGGAGGGCAGCCGGGGTGACACCCTACAGGCTTGGCCGTGTCTTCTTGGTGGTCCCTGCAGTCCCAGCCCCGCCCCAAAGCTCCGCCCCGGGGGCGTAGGGGGAGGGTAAGCTCTGAGTCGGAAGTGTAGGGGCTACTAGGCGTTTTCTCCCAGCGCCGAGGCGTCTTCAAGTCCGGGGTACCCTGGCGGGCCTGCCCTGGCGTGGCCTCAGCCTTCACGAAGCCTCGCGGGGCAGAGAGGCAAGCCCACTCTGTGAGGTGGTTCTTCTCTTGTAAAAACCTTGGCAAATGGGAATACGCGGGCCGATACCTGTCAGTTTCTTTTCTCGAGCTGTGTGAAACTCAAGGGATGGGGGCCTCTGAGATCACAAAGGTGACTTTATCCTAAGTCACTTAGTCCCCCTTTTAGAAAGACCCAGATCTCCTGCTCCTCTCTCTCCAGCCGCTCATCTTTGCCTAGCATGCCGATGATCATAGTAGCTGCTATTACTATGTGCCAAGCTTTGTGTTAAGCTCTTTAAGTGGTAATAAGAATTCCTATACAATAACAACTGTAGCTGGCATTCACCCAGCACTTTCTGTGTGCCAGGCATAGTTTTAAGTGCTTTACATGTATTATCATATTTAATCTTTGCAATAACCTGTCAGGTAGTTCCTGATATTATCCCCATTTTACAGATGAGAAAATTGAGGTGGTGGAAATTGAGACGTGGACAAGCCCAAGGTCCCACTGCTAGTGAGAAGCATAGCTGGGATTTCCATGCAGTCTTACTTCAGCACCCTCATTGTTAACCACTAGAAATAGGATGAGGAGTTGGCTTAAATGAAGTAGTCAAACAGAGTTTGTTTTCCCCACAGCAAAACTTATTTGATTCTGTAAATATGAAGTCCGGGCCCAAGGTCCAAAGAGATTTGAACCAATTTTCAAATCACCCCCATTACATTCTGTGGAGAAAGACAAACCCAGTAAGCTATATCAGTACAGCAAATCCTTTTAGTAGGTATCTGAACATGGCAATGATAATAATGATTGTTAATAGCCATTATTGATTGAGCACTTACTTTGTGTATTTAATTTTCATGTCGGTACTTTGAAGTAGGTACTATCATGAGCCCCATTTTATAGATGAGGAAACTGAGGCTCAAGAGATTAAGTAATCTGCCACAGAGTTGGGATTCCAGCCCAGAGCCACTGCCTCCAAAGCCCAGGTTGGAACTGAATGTTGGCAGATTGGTGCCATTGCCTTCGCCAGCTGGGCTCCTTGAACTGCCCCCTGCCCAGCCAGTTGCCCGGAGCTCTGCACTATTCCCTCCTCTCCCAACCCCCTTTGCATTAAAGAAGGGATTGTGCAGACTGTAGGAGAAAAGGGTTTCCTAAAGAACACGGAGCGTTCTGCGTAAACTGGGTTTTGTTGTACTAAGTGCCGTGCCTGTAACATCAATAAGTTGTTCTGCTTTATAAGTTTTATTAATTAGACAAGTGTCTGGTCTGCTGGCTTGGAGTTGCTAATCTGACATTATGGCTCTATCTGAGTACGTCTGTTAGGAATTATTTTCTAAAAACTTTTTAGAGCCTTGCAATGCTCAGCAAAGCCATCTTCCCACGTCCTGGGGAGGAAGAAGGGGTTTGTTTCTTGGCCAGGACTTCAGTAGCAGGAACTGCGGCTGATTCTTGAGTAGTGGTATTGCTGTGCCTATTGATTTTCCTCCCTTCCTCCCCGAAGCTGGCCCCTGTGAGCTGAACAGAATGTGGCCAGATCCCCAGGGGCTCTTCCTGCATCACACCTGGCCCTGCACTAGGGCTGTTTGTACTTCCCACCATTCGCCCTGGCCGATTCGTAGAGCTGGCTTCCAGGGACCCTCTTCAGTGTGGGCGAAGTGGGGTGCATGAACTTCGTGGTTTTAGTCTCCATTACAGTGGCTGGATCTCAACGCATCTGCCGGCAATCTGTCCTTCTGGCCTCCTTCTGTGATGTGAGAGGGGTCCTTCCATGTGTAACTTTTGGGGGGCACGTAGGCTGTATGACTGGTAACCCCAATGCTGGGCTGTGTTCCTGCTCATATCTGTGGCCTCTTCTGAGTGCACTGCATCATCTCACAAGGCCACACAGAAGGGGCCAGTGGGTAACACAAGTCCTCTGCTGTCATTCGTGCAACCAGAAATGAAAGCTCCCCTTCACTTTTGCCTGAATGTATTCTACGATCTCTTCTTCTAATTGCAGTGGCTTAAATACCTAGAGGTTTCCGTCTTTACAGAATCTTCCTTATAATTAGTTTGCTATCATGTTTGACATTCCTTTCCTGGAATGCCCTTTTCAATGTTGTCCGTCTACTAGGCTCCTATTCACCTTGACCACTCAGCTCCGGGTCTGCTGGGAGTCAAGAGGTGGGGGGAAACGGGCCCTCCCCTGTGCACCAATAGCATCCTCTGCTGCCTCTTGTGGTGCCAGGTAACACATAGTTTTATATTTGTCCGTTTATATACCTGTCCCCGCCTCAGACTGCAACCTCCCTGAAGGGAGAGACTTGGCCTATTTTATCTCTGTATCTCCAGTATCCAGAACCATGCCTGGCCCATAGGACGTGCTCAGTTAAATTTTATTGCATATGAATGCTATCGAAAAACTGGTGGAGGGAGGCTGTGACTCACAGCAGGGGACTCCGATATTTGTTCCCCTTACAAGAAGGGAGATGGGAGCTGAGTTTGCATTATTCTGGAATAGAGTCCTAGCTCTGTGGATTTTAATCACTGAAGAAAAAAAATACAAACACAGTGTAATGCCAAAACCTGAATGCTTGGCTTTTCTGATTAATAGAATGTTCTGGGTAACTAAAGGTTAAGCAAAAAAAAAAAAAAAAAAAAAATCATTGTTTCCTTACCCTTTTTGGTTCTTTCTAAAATGCCTGGGTCTGCTTTTTCTACCTTAGTGAGTCAAGTCTGGGGTCCATCTTTGAATCCGTGTTGTCGAGTAGGAAGCCTGCAGCTTCTTGCGATCCCTTTAGAGTCTGTTTCTCCCTAGCCTGGTTGCAGACTAGAGTACAGTCTGCTTACTACCACCGCCGCCGCCCCCACCCCCACCCAAAGACAAGCCCACAGGCCCTTTGAGGTTTGCAGTTTTACTGGCACCCACCTCCAGGAAACTGGATGTCCAGACTAGCAACATAGGGGAGGCGCAGTGTTTGGGTGCCAATTCAAGCCCTCTGAGATAGTAACTCAGCACCTGCTCCTGCCTTTGGCTTTTATTCCTGGGGGGGAGGTTCACCAACCTCACTCTCCCTTTTGTGATCCCATAAGATCTTTCCTTTTCTTTAGGAAAGACCTTATAATTCCTTCCTCCGTCTCAGCAGGAAGATGAAGTTGGGCAGAATAAAAAGTATCTCATTGTCCTGAGGCTGTAGGTGGCATCTCTGGATACCTCCAGATGGGGTGACATGAGTTTACCAGGCCTCTGCTTACATAACCTCTTTTGTCGAGTTGCTTCTTGTCCTGATTTCTGCCCTGCCCCCACCCAGTACTCCTGGATGGATAGCTTGGAGACGGTACACCGGGCGGAAGCCGAGGGTTCCTCTTGTTTGTACCCTCACAGGAGGTCAGCCTGGCGCCTGCTGGGCATGGTGCCTAGGCTTCAGATACTACTTGCATCATCTCAGTCAAGGAGGGGGCAGATGGGCATCTCAGCAAAGCAGCGGGATAGATGTGCGTTTCTCTGTCCAGCTATGACTAGACTGTCCTGCCGTCTCCACACAAGCTCCCCGAAAGGGCCCTGGGGAGAGGACCTTGTGCCCTAGCAGAGCCAAACATGAGAAGAGGGAGCAAGGAAAAGGTTTACTCACTGTCTCCCTGGGTCTAATCCAGCTTCTTGCTTCTTAGCTAACCTCTGCCCGGCACCCTGCCCCGCCCCCACTCAGGCTGTAGTCTTCATGCCTCCTGCCACAGCCCCTCTGCTACCCTTCTGTCTCTGGGCCTGTTCTCCATGTCCTCCCTCTCTATTTGCCCCAGTCTGGCCCCTTTTGTAGTACCCAGCTGCAGTCCTCTAGAAAGTCTTCCCCTGCTGCTTCTGGAAGTCAGCAGAGGGTGGACAAAAGTGAAGTAAATAAACTTCCAAGGTCCCTGCCAACTCTGGGATTCTCTGGCTGTTTGACCAGTCAGGGGTTGGGGGCATCCCAGGCTGGGGGTTCAGACCATCGATGCCCGGTACCCTCACAGAAAGGAGGGAGACAGCACAGCCAGCCAGCAGAGTAGGTGCTCATTTGGCTTCAGAAGGCTTTGCCCAGAGTCCTGCGCAGCTGGCGCCGGCCAAGGGACGCTATTTGAGGGTCTTTGGCTACTGGAGGCAGCTACTTGTTGGGATATTCCCAGCAGTTCCTGCCCACACCTGCTCCCCCTGTCCAGCCTCCAAGCCTTGTTTACAGTTCACCCCTTGGCAGACTAGAGGCTAGGATTCAAGAAGAGAGAGAGATCTGGGTGGCCAGGGACCCTCTCCTGGCTTAGTATTCTATGCCGGAACTCTGCAGCCCAGTCTGGCCTCGGAGAGATGTATTTACCGAGGGGGGAATTCAGGCCTGTTGCTCCCTTCCATGCCAACTCCACTTTTCCTATCATGACCATTCCCTTTCCCACCTTCTGGAATGTTCTCCCTTTCTTGTTTTCTCCTCTTGATCTCATTCTCTTTCACAAGAAAAATATAGCCTCTGGTAGCTGGGGAATTGGCCTACGTAGGGACAGTGGGCTGCGTCTCTTCTCCAAGCTGCTTCCGATTTGCCCCTTGCTTGCCACATCCCCATCTGTGAGAGAGGGAGGGTGCTGTAATGCTGTTGGTATGGTATGTCATAATCACAGTGCCCCTCCCCAAGGAGTTTGATCACTGCAAGCCTTAGACCAGAAGGCTCTTTTTACCATTACCATATGGCCCCTTTCCCAGTAGCAGGAGCCTGAGGGCAGAGCCCAGAGGTGGGGTAGGGGCAGTGCAAGGGCATTTAGAGAACAGGAGAGGCACTGGAGTGGGCCTCCAAAAAGCTAACGCAAAACAGAACTGGCAGGCACAGGTTCTCTGTCGGGCTTGCCTTCTCCAAGCCTGTCCTTTCTTCTTCAGTGACTCCAAGGCCCTCCTCTTGCCTAGTTTCTCTGCTTCTGTCTGGTTTTCTCTGCCTCACCTCACCTCTCCCCTCCCTCCCGGCTCCGTCTGGCCCCCTTTCCTGCTCTTTCCCTCCATTCCTCATCTCTCCCGCTCTGGCCCAGTCAATCTCTGTCTCTTCCTCCCTCAGAAACATTTGGTGTGGTATATGGAAGGTGGGGGCTGGGGTGCCCCAGGGCTCTTTGGAGTGACATGACAACTGCTTCAAGCTCTCGTGAATATTTTATTGCTCCAGTTCCCCCTCACTGCCTCTGCCAGTGACAGGTGAGTGAGGGCTAAACTGCAAGGATCTCTGCACTAACTCTGCCACAGCTCAGTGGCAGCAGCTTCAGACCTTGTGACCCACGGTGCCATATGGCAGCAGCTTCACATCTGGCACAGCCCTCACATCTGTCACCAGGCTGGCAGCTCCAGCAGGGAGAGTTTAGGAGTGTGTCTGGGCCTATTAGACAATGTGTCTGAGTCTATTGGATGTATAGCCTCTGAGGGGAGAAGTCTGGAGGAGAGGCAGCGGCTGCCAAGTGGGTCCTCTGCAGTGTCCTCTCGTCCTGTCCTCTCGGAAGCATCATGGGGGTTGGTCTTTTGGGAGGTTACTCCAGGCTCCCAGGTATTTGTGGAAGGACAAATGGCTTTGGTCTCTCTACCTGCTCCCTCGTGACTTACTAGAACAGGTGACAGGTGTCTCCATTCCAGCCCACTGGGGGAAAGCATCGGGTTAGACAATACGAAAATGAATTCAGATACCAGCAGGTTTCCCAGAAGATGCCTCTCCAAGCTTAACTGAGGAGGAAGTTGCAGGGCCATGCAGACCTGGAGGGAAAGAGGAAGGCAACCCTAGTAAAGTACCCAGATTGTCTACACAGAGACTTTCAGGAGTGGAAAGGACTATCCAAAGTCATCCTGCCCCCACCCCAGCCTCAGGCCATTCTGAAAGAAAAGTTCTTTGTCCTTTAAAGAAACATTTGTTCCCTGAGAAGGAACAGCTGTTAGATTTCCCACCCTGGTATCCCTAAAAGGACTGGAGCCATTCTGGCTCCCATTTCTTCTTAGAGTGTAACCCTCCTCGTATTCTTCCTTTCACTCCATTTTCTCCCAACTTTCGTCTTTCACCGGAGATGTTGAGGGATTTCTCCCACCTTCCAAGTTCCCCATCCAGAAACCTGTCTTTCACAGACAGGCAGAAGTAGTAGGCATTTGATAATGAACTGCATTAGAATGGCCAGAGGATTCTAATCTGTATGCCTCAAAATCATTCCTATCCGTGCATCCATTGAGCCATTTAGAAAACATTTCTTAAGCACCTATTATGAGCTGGGTACCATACTAGGCGGTGGAGATACGCTGTTGAACAAAAGAGACATAGTCAGTACTATTACGGGGTTTACAGTCAACTAATCACATAAATGAATATACAATTACAGATCATGATGAGTCTCATGAAGGAAGCAAACAGGTTGTAGTAACAGGGATAAGCAGAGCAGAGCTCTCGGGGACGAGCTCTGTGAGGAGGTGATGTTTAAGTGATGGCCTGAACGATGAAAGGTCAGTCATGTGAAGAACGGAGAGGTTTCCCGGAAGGAGGAGACACCCAATGGGAAGGCCCTGATGTGGCAAATAACTTGATGTGTTCAGAAGTTGAGAAGAGACCAGTGGAGCCAGATTGTTCTAGGCAAGAGTAAGAGCAGCATAAGAGGGGTGTGGCAAGGAGGGCAGGAGGAGATCACACAGGGCCTCGTAGACAATGGAAAAGGAGTTTGAATGTTATTAACTTGCAGTGGGGAACATCTACAGGGTTGAAGCAGGAGCAATAGGATCTGATTTGGACATCTGCAATATCTGTAGAAACCAAACTTAGAAGGGGACAGCAGTGGCTACAGGGAGACCAGAAAGGAGGCTGCTGCAGCAATCCAAGGGAGAAATGGTAGTGGCTTGAACTAGGCAATAGTCATTGAGATGAAGAGTGTTGGTCAGATTCTGAGTGAACAACTGTGAAAAGGGATCAGAGATGGGGGCTGAGCGAAAGAGAGAGACGGGACTTGAGAATAACTCTAAGGTTTCTGGCTTGAGACATTGAAGAGATGATGGTGCCCTGTACTGAGATTACATAGGCTGCAGGAGGCCTAGACTGGTGGCGGGGGCCGGGCGTAAATCAAGAGTTCAGTTTGGGACATGTTAAGTTTGAGATTCCTGTGACATAAAAGTGGAGACTTCAGAATAAATAGTTGGAAGAGAGGAGTTTGGGAGCTCACAGAAGAGGTGTGGGTAGGATGCAAATTTGGGAGTTGTCTGCATATAGATTATATGGTGTTTAAAGCCTGGGTAGTGATGGGATCACCTGGAAAGAGAGTAGAGAGAGAAGAGAAGGCCTGGGACTGAGTTGGGAAGGACGGCAGTGTCTAGTGATGCAGCAGAAGAGGAGAAGCCACAAAGGAGACTAATCAAAACTGTGCAGAAAGGTAGTTGAAGAGTCAGGAGATAGTCACAGGAGCCAAAGGAAGCCAGCATTCCAAGAAGGAGGGAGTGATCAACTCCGTCAAAAGCCAGTGAGAAGCTGCCTAAGATGAGGAGTGAGACATGATCTTGAAGATGATTCATGACCTTAAGAATGGCTCTGTAGAGTGATACAGATGTGGAAGCCACATTATAGTGGCTGGAGGAGCAAGTAGGAGATGAAGTGGAGACAATATGTGTAGAAAACTCCTGAGCAATTTTGCTATGAAGGGGAGCTGGACAATGGGGCACTGTAAGGTAACTGTGGAGTGGAGGGAGCTGGTTTCTGTTTGTTTTCTTAAGGACGGATCATTTCCATTGGCATGCTAGCACGATTCTGGACAAGGGGAGGGATTGATGATTTAGGTAAGAGAGTGAATGCCGAAAGGAGCAAAGTCCTTCAGAAGATGGGAGGGGATGGTACCAGAGCAAATATGAATAGATCTGCCATTGATAGAAGAAAGATCCTCCATTTTAACAGGAGGGAAAAAGGAATCGTGGATACAGATGCAGACAGGGTAGAGTGTAGATTTGGTGGTAGTCAAATGAGAGAGCTCTCATTTGATGGCTCTGTTTTATCAATAACATATGGAAAAATGTCCTCAGCTGAGACCTGTTGGGACAAATGGGAAGGTGAGGAAGATCAAGGAGAGAAGAGGAGCTATGAAACAGTCATCTTAGAGATTGTGAAAGTGGTAGCCAGACCGCGTTGAGAACCCATACCAGGTTTGAGACGGTGAATATAAAGTGAAAGCCATCTACACAGTTGTGAGGTCTCTCCAGCTGCCTTAAGCTACTCAGATGCAGGCATGAAGAATGCATATGGTTGAGTTCATCAAGGAGTGAGGTTTTTGCATTGAGTATAGCAGAGGAAGAGGAAGTAAGGGAGTTGAAAGTGTTTGCAAGAGAATGATCATAATGATAGATCAGCAGCTCTAATCTGGACATGTAGGGAAGTGAAGGTAAGGAGTTTGAAAGGGAGTATAAAAGTAAATAATTAGGAGCAAGTGCTTAGGGAAAGCCTCTCTCAGGAGGTGACATTTAAGCTGAGACCTGAAGGGTGAAGAGTAGCCTCTGCAAAGAATGGAGGAAAAGATTTCCAGGAAAAGGAAATACCAAGTGGGAAGTGAATATGTGATCATGACCTATTCTGACGATTCCTGCGGTAGGAATCCTTATGAAAGGTAAACTGGTAGGGTAGATGGGGATGCTGGTGGGGGAGATTGGGAGGTGGTGTAATATCTGATGACAGCCCCAAATCTAGGTGGGACAGTGGTGTGAAGGACAGAGAGAAGCGGAGAAAGCAGTTATTGGAGACCTCCTCATCAACATATGGATGTTGAATTCACCAATGATATCAAAAGTTGGAGAGGGTGCACCCATTCGAATGACTATTATTGAAAAAAAAAGAAAACCGAAAACAATAACAAGTGTTGGCAAGGATGTGGAGAAATCAGAACCCTTGTGCATTGCGGTTAACAATGTAAAATGGTGCAGTCACTGTAGAAAACGGTATAGTGATTCCTCAAAAAAAAATAAATATAGAAATACCATACGATTCAGCAATTCCACTTCTGGGTATATATCCAGAAGAAGTGAAAGCAGGGACTCAAACAGATATTTGTACACCCATGTTCATACAGGCGTTATTCACAATAGCTGAAAGGTAGAAACAACCCAAGTGGGTGCTGACACATGAATAAAATGTGATATATATATATATATATATATATATATATTTCAGATTTTAAAAGGAAGGGAATTCTGACACATGCTTACATCATGGATGAACCTTGATGACATTATGCTAAGTGAAATAAGCCAGTCAGAAAAGGACAAATATTGTATGATTCATGTATACGAGGTTCTTAGAATAGTCAAATTCATAGAGATAAAAAATAGAATGGTGGTTGCTAGGGACTGGGTAGAGAGGGGAATGGGGAGTTAGTATTTGATGGGTACAGAGTTTCAGTTTGGGAAGATGAAAAATTTCTGGAGATGGATGGTGGTGTTGGTTGCACAACAATGTGAATGTATTTAATGTCACTGAACTGTACACTTAAAAATGGTTAAATGGTAGATTTTATGTTATGAATATATTAACACAATAAAATAAAAAGAATTGGAGTAAAGGGGAAAATCACGTGTGACTGGGAACTAAAGTCCTCAGTGAATGTGGGGACTGCCCAGGAGGTTGTAGATAACAACGAGGAGGGAGGAAGAGGAATAGAATTGGGAGGTAGGCATGTTCCTCAAAGGAGCAGGATGTGTTTGCAGAAGGAAGGAGTAATGGCTTGGAGGAGGCATGGCAAGCAAGGACACCTGCCCTGCCTACAGGTCCTGAAGATCTTGAGATTTGCGAGGGGAAGAAAAAGAAAAAAAAAAACAAACAGCTTTCCCACTAATGGGAAAGTGATGTCATCAAGGAATAAACCAGGCCTCCATTGGCAAAGAAGATAAAGGGCACTTTCAGAGAATAAATTAAGTATATAGGGGAGTTTGTTATTGACTGAGAGTTCCAGCGGGCACAGTGGAAGGGTTTGAAGGAAAGAGAAGGGTGACATTAGGTTATGAACACACTACTGTAGGGGTGACAGTCTGACCTCTGAGGGATAACCAGAGGTGAATAGATTTCTTCTTGATGGTGACTGAAGTTAACAGACAGGTGAGGCCTTATGGGCTGCATCTCCCATGTAGGAGAGTGGACTTAGAGGCGTTGTAGGAAGTCTGTTCTGGGGCTGGGGTCTCCGATATGTGCCCTCTGGTGTGGTGACTCAAGGGAGGACTGCTCTGACAGACAGCACTGGGGTGGCCCTCAGTGATGAGTTTACCTACTCATCCTCTGCTGGCCAACTGCTTAGTCCACAAGTGCTTGGCAAAAATCACATAGGAAAATTGGCTCTAGAGTCGGCCAGACCCAGGTTAACATGGTGATTCCACCAGTGTACACAGGTGTGTGTCCTGGAGCAAGTTACTTAATGCTCTTCCCAAATCTCAGTTTCCTTATCTGTAAAATGGGTTGTTGTCAGGCTGAAGTGAGGCAATATGTGGATAGAACCTGGTGCACAGTGAATCCTCAAGAAATGGCAGCTATTGCTTTCTGTACTGTCCTCTCTTTCAGCATCTTCCTTGACTTCCTCCCAGATGTTTCCCATCCTCAGGCTGTCCTTTTGCTGACCGAACTTTTCAGTACGGCTAAGTAGTACCCCATCTTTCAGATCTTTCTCTTCTTTCCCCTAATGCAACCTTATCTGTCTGATTTCATATTTGTTTCTAGCCCTCTGTATTCTCTCCTGGGGTAAATCTCATTCAGCCAGTGAATCCTCCTCCTGAATTTGTGTCCTTTCTCCAAGATAGCATTTGTGTTTTAATGGGGCCTTCAATGCCACACCGCAATAGTGAAATCTCCGTCCTTCCACCTGACTGTGGCCCTCCCATTGTCTGACAATAACACTCTTTTAGATGCTCGCTTCTCACAGGGTGGTCTGTGGGCCCACAGCATGGGCACTGCCCTGGAACTTATTAGAGTCTCAGACCTTACCCCAGACCTACTGCATCGGAATCATTCTAGCAATACCCCTTGGTGATTCATATGCACATTCAAGTTTAAGCAGCAGAAGTGAGGGCTCCTTTACAGGAAGAAGGGTTTGTGTTCAAGTTCCTTACAAGAGGGCTCCCAGCGCAGCTACTTCAGAGCCCCGGAGATGGGGCTCCCATCCCTGCCACCAGGAGAAGATAAAATCTCCTGAGGTTCCAGCTGCCAGGCTGGATCCCTCGAGTTTCCGGGAGAGTCAGGCTCCTGTGATTGGAATCAGAGGGCTAATTGGCCCCACATGGCTCCAAATCCTGCCAATTGTGAGCAGAGTGACAAGACTCCCCAAGGAGCCAACCAAATGTAAAGAAAAAGGAGCCAAAGGCGAGGAGGGATGGAGAACTGAAAGCTGATGCCCGGGAGCCTAAGCTGTTATATATCTACCTTCCTGCCCAAAAGGGCAAGGGAGAGAGCATCAGCTCAGATCTGATCCATCTTCTCACTTCACTTGTCCTTTAGCCACATCCTGCCTAGCAACAGTTGTCAGTGTGAGCTCCAGCTGCCAATCTCTCCTTGGACAGCTAGGGAGGGGATCAGTTTAGCCACAGAGGAACTGGAGTCAAGGCATCTACAGGGAGCCAGGTCGACTGATAGTTGGGTCAGAGAAAGCTGCCTGGAAAACAAGGGGACAGAGTGCATTTTGGGGCTGCCTCTTAGAGGCAAGGAGTTGATGGAGGAAGGGCCTGGGTTTTGTGAAGCAGGCGGAGTTTATCTCCAGCTCTGTTTCTCTGCCTCTGTGGCCACTCCGAGTAATGCTACCAGTAAAATCACCACTTCTGCATCTGCGTGATACGTTTAACCTTCCAAAGTGCTTCTGTAGCCATGATCTCATTTCAGTCTCCCAACAGCTCTGAGTGAATGGGCTCGGAGACAGGTTAATTAGGATGTGGGCTGGCCATCCAGACCTCGCCGGGACTCTGGTGCTGCTGGCCACAGGGTTGGGCCAGCCCTGTGATGGAGACTCAATAGCCAGAGGTTCCAGGCCCCTGAGTGGGTGTAGGTGGGGGTACCAGGATTGTGGGCTCTGTCAGAGAGATCAGGCTCCAGCTGGGCTGCTAATGTGCTTCACCTCTATAGGTCACTTCTTCCTTGCCTAACTTGGGAGCTGGGATGGAGGAAGAGCGATCACCTAGCCTGTTTGGCAGGATAGTTAGACACTGTGAGGAGATAATGGATGTAAAAGCACCTGTTCTTGGATGAAGTAATCGGTGTAAAAATGAAAAGAACCACATGGCTATGAAGTGTTGTTACCATTAGGCAGAAGAAAAAGGGTAGGCCTTTACCCAGGCCACTGACTAGAGAGGGCAAGCCTTGCACGGGGTGACGGGCTATCTTTGGGGGCCTTGGGTAGGAAGGGGACAGAGCGAAGGCACCATGTGCTTTGGGACAAACAACAGAAGAAATAAAAGATCTCAGAATCAATTCCAGGTGGGGAGGAGAGACCATAAATTTCGACTGCTTCATAATTTTGTTCAGGGTTGCCCTGTTTGAAGGTACCAGAAGCCAAAGGTCTTTCAAAGTCAAATCGTCTACTTCCCCCAGGAGGGAAGTCACATGACCCATGGGCAGATGAACTCCTGTCATCTGTCACTGCTTGCCTTCAGTGTCATTCCCAACTCTCCAGGCACTTAGCAAATTTCAGAGGGACTGAGCTGCAGGCATGAAAAATGCAAACCCCAGGAGGGAAGGGACAACTTCCATTTGCATTGTAAAATGGCCTTCTGGTCTGACAATGCGGGTGTTTCTTCCCTGACCACACAGGCCTGGAAAGGCCCAGGCAGTGTGAGGAAAGGACTGCTTGCAGAATTTGTGGAGGATCTAGTTAAGGACACTTTGTCCAACTCAGTTAGGGACAACCCAGGGATAAATGTGCTCCGGTCACACCTAGAGACATGTCTGTGGCTATGGGACAAATAGCTGGATCCTTGTGGGAAGATTGGGGCTGCCCATGCACAGAGCTTGGCTTCTTGTCTCTCTTCCCATCACTACCCTTTCCTGGCCATGTAGCACAGTCTCTGCCTGTTCCATGGCACCTTCTCCAGTTCTTCCACCCCCTTCTCTGAACACACAAGTTGGATCTTAATGATGGACTTCATATACTGTTCTCAGTTATCACTCTGATTCTCTTGTTCAGTATACACTTGTCTCTCCTCCCTGCACTAGACTGGAAGCTCTTTGATGGCAGAGACCTGTGACTTCTCTTGTGTCCCCTGGAGCTCCGACTATCTGAGTAAGCATTCCACAAATACTTGTTGATGGATTAACATGAGTCAAAACAGTAAAGCAAAACACTTGTGTCACAAAAGGCTCTTAACGTGTTGGTTCTTCTGGCTCCAGGAGTGTCTGTTTTAATCAATATTAGTAGTACCTGAAGGCCCAATGAAGACTGAAGTGTCCCCAGATTCGGGAAGAAAAAGGTGGCAAAACTGAGTCTGCAGTGGCCAGGGGGCCCTGAGTACAGAACAGTGTACGGAGTGCTCCCATGTGCGCCTGGATCTTCCTTGCTAGTGTCCCTGCTACTCACGCCACAGTCTGCACAGCCCCACAGACTCTCATCCTCTGGCCTGCCCTGGCTGGTGCCCGTGTCAGAAATGAGCTGGTGTCATCCCAAGTAGAAGCCTCTTTTGTGCCAATAAGATTAGTTGACAGGAGGCAAAGGTCTCATTTCAGAAGCATCCCCGAGGGTGACGCAAGATGGCAGCTGCAGGGAGATGTTCTCTGGCTCCCTTCAAGGCCAAGCTGCTGCCTGCCACTGGGAGCAGAAATGAGAGAGGTGCCAGCCTGAGCCCACCCTCCCTGAACCCCTGTCCTGGGACAGTCCCTATCCAGGACACCAGTCAGCCATGTTCCAGCTTCTGAGTGACTTTCTGTTGAAAAGGGACTATTTGTCTTAGCAGTGTGGGAGGGAAGGAGCCAGTTTCTGCATTTACCTTCCGGAGGCTTGACCTCATCATAGCAGCCCCTCGTGCCTCCCTGAGGGGCAACACACAGACCCTCCCCCCCAAGCAGCTAGACTTGATGTGGCCGGATTCAAATTAGCCATGGTCTGTCTGTCTTCCCGAGTTCTTCTACTGTGTTCCCCCGAAAATAAGACCTAGCCGGACAAGCAGTTATAATGTGTCTTTTGGAGCAAACATTAATATAAGACCCGGTATTATACTATATTATATTGTATTATATTATATTATATTATATTATATTATATTATATTATACCTGGTCTTATATTATAGTAAAATAAGACCGGGTCTTATATTAATGTTTGCTCCAAAAGATGCATTAGAGCTGATTGCCCGGCTAGGTCTTATTTTCAGGGAAACACGGTATGATAGAGACAAGCCCAGGACTATGAATTTCTCTTTTATGCAATTACTCTAAATCTTTTCCCCCCATAAATGGTCCTAAAGCTCCTCTCTAATTACTGAATTTGTGTCCTGATGTACGACCTAATTGCTTGAAACCATTTGCTGCTGATGAAGTTGGTATTCTTAGCTAGTCAATAATCACTCATAGTGTCAGCACCTCCCACTTCTTTTACAAACCTTACACTAGCTTGATTAACTAGCTCCTAGCCCTCTGTATCTTATTCAAAAGTAACCTGAATTTTCAATAATACACACATTGTAGCTAGGGAACTCAACCGATGTATTAGGCCAGAAATTCAGAGGGTAGAGTGGTGCCACGCCAGGGAGCTCAGGCTCTGGGTCTCTTGACTCTGTTCCCCTCTCTTCTACCTACCTCCACCTGTCCTGCCCACTGGCCATTCATTCCCCTCTTTAACTCCTTCCCTGCCCCTGGGAAGTGCCCTAACCCCTTAGGGCTCTTTAAATACTGCACTCAGACCCGCCCTTGCCTCACCCTGGCCCTTGCTGTGAAACCTTTATAAAATCCTTGTGCAATTCCTGAGGTTCAGGAACTTAATTTGTGAGCATCAGAAGAGCTCTCTGTAATCCCTCCCAGGTATTGGGGCAGCGATTTCTCTTCTCCCAGCTCATCTGGGGTTCAGCTCTGCTGGCAGCCACAGGATGCAGCTGCCCTTTTTGCCCACATGAGTCATTTTCCAGTTGTCCCATTCACTGAAATAAGTTGTCATATGTACAGTTGTGTAAGGCAGCGGTCCTCACACATACACCATCTAAATAGTTTATCGCACAAAGATTTGATGATGGTGCTGGAAGTGACTTCACAGTCCTTCCCCATGGACCTGCCTGTTTTGTAGTCTCTTTCCTCAAGGTGTTGGTTTCTTTTAAGGAGCTAATAGCCAATTTAATGGGTGCTACCAATTAACTTTCAGGATAACATACTTGCATTTAGGCTCCTTCTAGAGTCCCAATATCTTGAGGAAAGGATTGACTCTAATGTCAGGCTTTGTGGCACCAGTTTCCTCTGTTGTCTCTGGCCGTGTAAACCAGCGGCTTCTCCTTTCTAGACTCTTGTTTCTCTGATCTGAAATAGGAGGCGGTCATTGCCTCTGCTGGTTCCAGAGGATGCAGGAATCTGAGTGTGTGAATTCTCAGGTGCATGGCCAGCACCCTAATTGGTGTCCCTCCCAGCTGGTTCTGAGGCTTAGTTGCCTTTGCATCTTGTTTTGCTCCCATCTTCCCCTTCCCCCAGTCATGTGATGCAGGAAGAGAGCGCAAATGCTATGGAATGTGAGCAGCTGCCAGCAGAGACACTGCGACAAGTGACCGTTCACCGAGACCCTATATATGGCTTTGGCTTCGTGGCTGGCAGTGAGAGGCCTGTGGTGGTGCGATCTGTGAGGCCAGGTAGGTGTCCCTCAGGGTGTACCCCTGGCCCTGGCTCCTATCCCCCAATACCCACACATCTTGCCTGAAGAGCAGAGCTCCCGAGTGTACCGTGTTTCCAAGGAAGTCGTGAAGAGTAGGTGAAGACTTACAAGCCAATCACTGTGTGAGGGACCTGTTCTTTTAAGACGGATTGACACAAGTTACTGAAGCTGCTTGGGGCTCTAAGGAAGAGGCTGCAGTTGATGGTTTAGTAGAGCCTTTATTAAGGGAAGCTTAATAAAGCTTCCCTTTGCATAGAACCTTCAAAGAAGAGCCACAGTGCCTTGGATGAGAAATTTAATTTCAATTCTACAAGTATTTTTAGATTGCCTACTCTAAGCCCAGCAAGGTTGTCGGGAAGTACAAGACAGTTCCCATTCCCAAGAATCTAGCCATCAGGCTGTAGAGACTGGTACGCATTCATTAAATAGGTCAGCCATTGAAGACTGGAATCAGGATACCGACCATAGGTGGGAGAGGAGAGGGGAGGGGAGGGGAGGGGAGGGGAGGGGAGGGGAGGGGAGGGGAATGAAATCTCTGAAAGCTATAGTGACAATAACAACCGCTACCATTGATTAAGTAACTACTGTGTGCTTTACATCATCTTGTTTAATCCTCACAGCCAAGCCTGCAAGGTAAGTAATATCATTCCCATTTTACAAATGAAGAAACAGAGGCAGAGACAAAGAGAAATGACTTGTCCAGGGTCACTCAGCTAGAAAGCACCAGAGCCAGGATTTGCACCTGAGCCTGTCTGATGCCATGTGGGAGAAGTGGAGCTTGAATGGGCCATGTAGATTGGAACAAGTGAAAGCCCTACCTGAAGTGTGAAACGTGACATCATGAATGAAACGGAAAGGGCCTAAGCACTGTTTTGTTCCAAATCTGCCAAACATTGACAGAAAAGACATAGAGAAAGTAGCTTTATTCCTGACTTTCTGGGCCTGAGGCTTTAGATGTTTACAACAGTTTCTCACTCAGTCAAGAGGAGCAGCCAGAGTACAAACTGGTCTAGCAGAAATTTGATGAATTTTGCAATCCTCAGAGGAAAAGAAAAAGATATTTGTAAGCTCTCTCTTCAACTAGAGGGCATAAAGGAAAAAAAAACAAAAACAATTCAGTACAGGAGTTGGTGGCTGACCTAAGGCTCCCAAGTCACTCAAGCTGTTTGGCTAAAGGTTTTTTAGTCTCCACTCAGAAAGCAAATTTGTCCTCAGTAAGAGGAACCAGATAAAACTTAGTAACAGACCACCAGAAATCCCTTGTTTCACTTCAAAGGAGACAGAATTCACAGGGCAGAAGGAAGCCCCCAGGCCTAGATCAGGGTTTCAGCTTGTATAATGAAGAGGAAGCGTTGGAAAAGTTGAGAGAAGGAAAGCCACAGGTGAGGGCCACAGAAAGCCATGGAGCTGGCAGGCCTAGCCCTGTGAGGACTTGGGCTGATTCACAGAGCTGTTCTGGCCCAGGTGGCTCCCAAATGCAGAAGCCTTGTTTGGTTCTGTGTTTGAGACCGTAAGAAAAGACCAGAAGTATCCCATAGAAGATCGATTATAGTTGAGCAGGCCAACAAACCAGTGTGTGAAAGCACCTAACCACTGCCATCAAAGAGTTGACTTCTATGAGGACCATTTCCATTAAAAAGAAGGGAGGCACAAAGGGAGGGAAGGAAGGAGGGAATAGGTAGAGTGGCCTTCACCTAAAATATTGGCATTTTTGGCAGAGGTAGAATTAAATAAGTTGAAGGAACTGTCCCTTGGAGGATATAACAACTACCATTTATGAAATTCTTACCAACATCAATCAACTGTTTTAAGTGCTATACACTTATCATTTCATTTATCTTCCTAACATTCTTACGATGTGTAGGACCTGCTATTTTCCCATTTTACAGATGAGGACAGATTAAATGTCTCTTCCAAGGTCACCCAACTAGTGAATGGCAGATTGGGATCAGAGTGCAGGTCTGGCTGGCTGCAGAGTGGATTCTTCACCACCACGCTCTCTGCTCCTGAGGTCACTGTGCTATTGGGAGAATTGGCTGAGTGGGTTGAGAACTGTTGCAGTTGGAGTGGTGAACGTTGCTGGCTGAGCCAGCATAGCCACCCTCAGCACACAGGCCCCACATTCCAGAGCCATTGAGCTGTGTGCTCAAGTGACGTGACTGCTTGGTTTTTGTTCATGTTTTTGGAATTTGCACAGCACACTTCTTTGTAGAAAGAAGGAGCAGTTGGGATCTAGCCCTTTAAAGAGGCCACAAACAAGAGACCATGTTGGTTTGAGATTGGGGCATATCATTAAACATATCATTCAGGTTTGAGTAAGACTGGGTCTGACTTCTCATTCTCCCTGAATCTCTAAAAAGCTTTTCTCCAAGAAGATCTTTGCTAAACAACCAGAGGCAGCACTGCCTGTACCCTCCACCCCCACCCTTTACCCCAACTAAGAAGGTACATCCTTCAAATAGGTCTGCTTTCTTAACCTCAACAGTAAAGATGGGAAGGAGAGAATGTAAATTTTGAACCGCCCGTAATTTAGGGTCTGTGCCTTTCCCTTCCACACACACACTTATTGGAGAGGAGCATCCCTCAGAATTGAAAGAAAATAAACCCTTTGGGTCTTTTAGTTGATCTGCCTGTCCCTAGGCAAGTGAATGCCTAAGTCATTCCGGAGCAGTGAGTATCAATAATGTTCAAGTAAGAAGATTCCTCCCATCACGCGTACCACCTCCAGTAGTCTGGAAGTCATTGTTTGTGCCTGAGCAGATGCCTCCTGCTGAAATGAAAGTCTGTGTTCTTCTCCAGAACCAACCAGGAGAGCCCTCATTAACCTCATCTGAGGACTTTGCTACCATACTACTCCCAGCCAAAGGAGGGCCACTCCATTCTCTTTCTTCAGTCCTCTGCCCTCCAGCTGCCACAGGCAGCAGCAGCACAGAGCTCAAATACAACCCACAGCACTAGCACCACTCAGCCTGTGCCATCTGGGGGGCTCAGCTCCCTTAGACACTGGCGACTGCTGCCCACACCTGTGCTTTTCCAGCAGTGGCCCCCAAGCCCTCACACCTCTCTCCTCTCCTCTGCAGGAGGCCCCTCTGAGGACAAGCTCCTGCCTGGCGACCGGATTGTGGCTGTTAATGAGGAGGATGTGCGTGAAGCCCCCAGGAAGAGGTTCATAGAACTCATCAGGTAACAGGCCTTCTGGCCCTTGGTAGGAGCTGAGCACTGCCTCGTCCCCTGACTGGGGCATAGCCAGGGCTCCTGGCTACCCAGAACTTCAGGGGCCAGTCTTTCTGGGGCCCCAGGGGCCCTCACACACTCTGGCTTAGCCTTCTCCAGGGATGTGAGCAGACACAAAGAACACCTTCCAGTCAAAGCTCACCTCACTTCCTCTGCCCAGCTACTCCCCTCACCCAGGCCCCTTGGTTTTTGACTTACTGTGCAGTGGGACAGACAAAGTGACTAGTGAGAACCAAACATGCCATTAGAAGACCAGTCTGAGATAAGCACAGTGTGAGCAAGACATTGTTTCCTACCCACCCCGCCAAAGAAAAGAACCAAGGAGAAGAAAATCTGAATCCCTGGCCAGTGGGTTGAGGAAGGGAACCTGCCATTGTGGACTTTGTTCATGGTGTGTGTGACCCCTTTGTGCCCTCTACAGATGGGGGCAGGTGAGAGAGAGAAAGGAGTGCCTGGACCACCACCATCTGTACGTAGGAGTAATCACATTGACTTGCCCCCTCCCTTATCCCTACATGCACCATTCCACTAGCTACCACACACACCACATACATACCATGCACACCACGTACCACACACATACAACACACACACCACAATGCCACTACATAGCACACACGCACACACACACCATGCATACCACATACCCCCCTACACACACACCATACACACTTGTTTACCTCACAAGCCACCTCATGCACACACACACCCTTGCATAGACTTGTTGAGAAGGAAGGAGAGGATAGAAGTGAATGTTCTAAATTCCATGGGCGAACCTCAGTTTAGAAGACCTTGGCTCTCTCTCCCCAAATGGAACCATGTTCTCTCTCTCACTCTCTTTCTCTGCCTTGTGTAGTCTTCTCCATCTCCGCCTCCATCCCCTTCAACCCCTCTTGGGGTCAGAGTGGTTTCATCCCGCTCATCTTTCTTGTTCTCCCAAAGCCCACCTGCCTCCAAGCCCCTGCCTCCCCTTCAAAGGCAGACTTAGCACTCTGTGTATGGAACAGATACTCTCGCTAGCTCTGGGATTTGGAATGCTCCCTCCTGAAGTCAACAGCAAGTCTTCCTTGACATGCTCCCCCTTTAGCTCAATGACCTTTAATTTGTCTCTTCTGCAAGTTCAGTTGTCCATTGCAGTACCCCACCCTCCACCCTTTCCCCTCCACCACCACACCAGGGCATGTTGTGGTTCTTTCAGCCCAACTCCTCAGAAATTTTTGCTTTGCTTCTAGCGGATATCTTTGCACCCTAGAACAAGGTAGCCCAATTTTGTGAGGGAGTCCAGAGCTCCTTCAGGGTCAAAATAGAGCTCACTCATGTGGTAACCTCAGGGGCTAGTGGGTCATTCATTCGTTCTATCATTCATTCAGTCAATATTTATTATTGAGTGTCTACTGTGCACCAGACACTGTTCCAGGCACTGAATATACAACAGCGAATAAGACAGGCAAGATCCCTGTGCATTAGCATTTGCTTTCTAGTGGAAGAAGACACACTGTAAGCAATAAACATGATAAGTAAGTCATTGTACAGCCTACTAGAAGTTGATGGATGTTATTGAAGAGTAGAAAGCAGATCAGGATAAAGAGGATCAGGAATGCTGGGCACAGGGGAGCAGAATGCAACTTTAAATAGCCTGGCCAGTGTCAGCCTCACTGAGAAGGTGACATCTGAAGAAAGATTTGAAGGACGTGAGGATGTTGGAGAAAGAGAGAAGAGCCAGAGAAAAGGCCCTAAGATAGGAGTACATCTGGCATGTTTGGGGAGCAGGAGAGAAGCCAGTGTGTGGAGTAGGGTAAGGAATGGGGAGAGTTGTAGCCACTGTAAGGACTTTGGCTTCGTTGTACATGAAGTAGTGAGACACGGCTGCGGCCAGAGCAGACGAGTCACATAATCCAACTTACTCTATGCCCTTGTCCTGTTCAAGAGACATGTTTTCCTGTGATGTTTTCCCTGGAACACAACTCCTTCCTTCTCCTAGGAGCTTCCCAGACTCTGGAGCTGATTCATCCTTGAACTTTGCCTCACTAAATATGGGCAATGTCCTAAGTCCTTAAGCAGGGGGCCTTGGCCTTTCTTGAATACCTAGAACCAAGGGCATCTTGAGCTGCTTCTTGAATACCTTTGTTCCCAGAAACATTTGAAAAACGCCAGCAAGGAGACAGGACACTTCTTCAAGGTGAACTCTTTCCAGTACTTTTAGTTCTTTAAGAAGATTATAAACTCATATTTCAGGGAGAAAATGTTCATACCTCATAGCCTGCTTGATCACAGGCATAATTCTTGTCGGAAGAGTTTCAAATTCTTCATCCTTTTGAATATTTACTATCTGGGGAGTCTTGGCTTCCATCTGTGGCTCTCTGGCTCTCATATTGTGGTCCTTCAGTTCAAACAAATCTGCTGAGTATGAGTCACGATGACCAAATGACCTCCTTTTGGTTTTTCCTTTGAACTTCCCCTCTTACTTAAATACCAAATTGCCAATAATTGTGGCACATGGTTCTCAAGACTCTGACTGTGTGCCCTTTGAGTTCCATAATTCAGGCCTTTAGTTTTCCTTGTCTACAAATAAAATTGCTCGTAAGGTTTGGGGATTTCTACAGAAAGAACGTGATAAGGAATATAAAAAGAAGACCTGAAAAATGACAACCTCAGAGATAACAGTAATGCCATCTTCAGATGCCTGGGTGAATCTACATGGATGGTTTATGTCAGCTGCCACAAATCATGGGAGGCGAGGCAGCCACGCAGATACTCAGATTGCCCTCTGTCCTAATCTGTATACCTGAATGCAGCCCAGGGGAAAATTCTGGTGTTGCTTCTTGTGCCAGATGAATACCTAGTGCATGATACACTACTCTCCTGTTCCCTCTTTTCTCTGTAGGAGCTCTAAGGAATCCATCGTTCTTACAGTTCTGCACACTCATCAGGTGAGTGAGCCTCTTTGCCATCTGCCATTCCTCCTGAGACGAGAGGACCCCATATCGGAAAGTGACAGTGATGGGAGAGAGGGTGGGAGGAGAGACTAGAACCAACATTTTAGGAGCCCAGCGTTTAAGAGTGAACTTAAAGCATACATTCTGAACATCTTGTCTACTTTCACATCCATGGCTTGAGGATTTTTTAGAGCTATGCAAGTGCTCTGTTCTGCCCTGTGCCTTCCACTTTGCCCCACTTAAGCTGTCCACTGCCACAGTTCCAGACATATTTTCTACATCGTTTTTGCTGTGCCCCATCAAAATGTACTGGTCTAGTGTCTAACTTCCATAAAGTCCTTGCAGATGGGAGGTGCTAATCTTATTCATTCGTTCATACAGGTATTTACTAAATGGACTGCAATGTATGAGACCCAGCACTGTGTGTGGCGAGTTTGACCTAAAGTGGCTGGGGAGGTAGAGTTGCACAAATAGGCTGAGCCCTGGTTCAGTCACTAACTGGCTGTGTGACCAGTTAAAAGGTCAGTTCCCTTTCTGGACCTGTTTCCTCATCCGCAAATTGAGGATTTAGACTAGAACGGTATTTCCCAAACTTGCCTGACCATATAGTCACTGGGACTACTTACTAAAAAGAAAGATTTCCCAGGCCCTCCCTTCAAGGGTTGGATTCATAAGGCCTAGTGTCCACTATCAGGTTACATCCTTCTAGGAATTTTGACTCAAATGCACAAATCCAGGTGCAAAACTCAGAGCCTTCCTTCCACCTCCAGCCTGGTTATCTTTTCCCAGTGTCCCCAACACTCCCCTGCACCCCGGAACTGATGTCCCAACCCCATCTCATAGCCTCAGGAAAGGTCACATCCGTTGGGGATGAGGAGCGTAAAATCAGGGGAGGCTTCACTGAGGAGGATGCACCTGAGCTGGACCTTGAAGGACGGGGCAGGGTTTCCCAGAGACAGAGGCAGAGACAGAGGGAAAGATTTTCCAGAGAGAGATGATGTTTCTGGGCAAAGCCGGGACAGTGCACAGGTGTGAGACAGGGGGATGGGGTTCCACTCATGTAAATGGCCACCAGTTCTCCCCTAAAACCATGCTTGTTGTATGGTTAGAATGTACTGCTCTGATCAGAGACCCATTGTGGGTTACTTTGTTAGGTCTCCTTAAATGTTACCCTCTTCTAGAAGCCTTCCTTGACTACCCTTTCTAAGATAGCATCTGTCACTATCTCCTGACACTGCTTAATTTTTCCATCATAACTGAAATATTTTTAACTTTTTATTGTGAAATTGATTGTAGATTTACAGGAAGTTGCAAAGCTAGTAGAGACATCACTGTGTACCCTTAACCCTGTTTCTCCCAATGGCTACGACTTATATAACTACAGTGCCGAATCAAAACCAAGCCAAAGCCAGGACATCAATACAATGTGTGGTTATGGTTCAGTGTCAGTCTACTATATGTGTGCGTTCATGTATCCACCAACACAGTCAAGAGACTGGTCAGTTCTTTAACTAAAAGGACTCCTCAAGTTGCCCTTTTATACCTACACCTACCTCATCCCCACCCCACAATCCTTGTCAACCACTAATCTGTTCTACAGTTTCTGTAATTTCATCATTTCAAGAATATTGTATAAAAGGAATAATAGTAACCTTTTAGGATTGTTTTTTTTTCTTTCACTCAGCATAATGCCCTTGAGATTCATCCAAGTTGTTGTCTATATCAATAGTCCATTCCCTTTTACTGCTGAGTAGCAGTCCATAGTGTGGCTGTACCACAGTTTGTTTAGTCATCTACCCACTGAAGGATATCTGGGCTGTTTCCAGGCTTTGGCTAATTAAAGAAAGCTGCAAGAGACATTCGTGTACAGGGTTTTTGTGAGCATAAGTTTTCATTTATCTGGGATAAAATGCTCAAAAGTGTGATTGTTCGATCATATATTAAATGTATGTTTAGTTTATGAAGGAAACTGCCAGACTATTTTCCAGAGTGGCTGTAACATTTTCAATTCCCATGAAATATTATATTTATATGCATTTATTGTCTATCTCCCTCATTCAAATGTCAGCTCCACAAGGATAGGGATTGTGTTTTGTTCATTGCTGTATCCCCAGTGCCTGGAACAGCACCTGGCACACAGTAGGCACTTGATCAATACTTGTTGAAGGAATGAGGGAAACCCAACTTCCAGCCATCACAACAACCTGAACTAAACTCAAGTGTCCAAACTTAGGTGCAAAATGAAGAGCTTAACACTCCCCTCCATCTCTATCCCACTCTCATCCCAGTGCCCCCGACACCCCTTTGCCCCCCCACTTCTGATGCCCCACTGTCCCATCCCATGGCTTTTTTGCTGTGGCTAGGATGATTTCCTTCTCCTCCGTGTACATTTCTTAGTCCTTATTGCCCTGAGGACTTCTGTCCTTATACCTGTCTACATCTCTTCTAATAGATAGCCATTTCCTTTAAGACTTGGTTTGAGACTTGCGTCTTCCAAACACCTTAGCCTGACTAACCTCTGTGCGAGTTTCTCATTCATTCATTCATTCATTCATTCATTCGTCAAACATTTACTCAATGCCTACTAATTTAGGTGTTCTTCTAGGCTGGGAATATAGCAGTGCATGGGACAGACGTAGTTCCTACTCTCAGAGAACTTACATTCTAGTTCTTGGCCTTGCGCTCTCTAAACCCTTGGAATATGGAAGTGGGGGAGCACATACACACAGGGATGACAATCAAAACAATTAGCAACCTGTACAATAGGGGCCATCCAATCAGAATGTAAACCAGTCATAGGTACTGGAGCAGAGTCTTGGAGGCCTCCTAATTGTGCCAGGTGTTAACCCTTTAGTTGGTCATTTAGAAAGAGGTCCCAGGGGAGAGGTTAGGTGGCACCCAGAAATCTTAGGGCAGTGGCTACTTACCAATCAATTTGAAAGTACCCCTCAATATTTTACAAGTGTGGCCATAGTAGTGTGTCCTGACTGAATGTCAAACTTGCCTACATGTACAGTTGACCCTTGTTATTCACAGATTTCGTGTTTGCAAATTCGCCTACTTTCTAAAATGTATTTGTAACATTTACAAACATTTGTAACTCCAAAATTAATACTCACAATGTTTTCCTGGTCATTTGCGGACATGTGCAGAGCATGAAAAATTTGAGTCTCCCAATGCATACGTTTCCAGCTGAGGTCAAACAAGGCGATGCTCTGTCTTCTTGTTTTAGCCGTCATACAGAGGTGTCCAGAGGATGGAGATAGTAGGGGGCAGTGCAGTGTAGTGCAAGAACACCTCTGGCTCTGGGGACAGTTGGTTGGGGTTTGAATCTCAACTCTGGCCCCTGTTAGTGGGGCAGCCTCAGGCAAATCACTTAATACTTCAGAACGTCATCTTCTCTAGGTGAAATAAAGAAAATAATGTCTACCAGGATGAGTTGTCTTTAGAATTTAAGATTATAATCTGTAACACACCCACGTGGGCACACACACGTACTTCCTCAAGGAATAACTGTTCAGTATTCATCAGTTAAGTTTTTGAAGTGACTTTACAGACCACAACTACCGTGAAGAACAAAAATCAACTGAGAGAATCTTCTCCCTAAAGCTACATATAGTGAAAGCTTCTTGAAGACCCCCAGCATGTTCAGCATTACAGCCCCTGTATCACAGAACGGAGTACTGTGTCCATAGCAGGCACTTGGCATCTCATGGGTGCATAGAGACTGCTGCCTCTTACCAAACCCTCATCGTGTTCAAGGTTGATTACCACTTTTCCAGAAGACAATCTCCTTAATAGGTCCAGGATGTGGCCCAAGAATCTGTATTTTTTTAAATTGGGGAATATTGGGAACAGTATGTTTTTCCAGGACCCATCAGCTCCAAGTCAAGCCGTTGTTTTTCTTTTTTTTTTTTTTTTGCTTTTCAATCTAGTTGTGGAGGGCACAGCTCACTGGGCCATGTGGGAATCGAACTGGTGACCTGGGTGTTATGAGCACTGTGCTCTAACCAACTGAGCCAACCGGCCGCCCCAAGAACCTGTATTTTTAATAAGAGCCACAAGTAAATCTGATGCTCATTAGAATTTGAGAAACATTGGACCAAACAATCTCTAAGGTTCCTGCCAGGTCCAACATTCCATGGCTGATAATGACCTAATACAGTGGATCATAACCCTGACTATGCATTAGCACCACCAGAGAAGCTCTAAAAATATATTAATACTTGGGCTCTAGCCCAAGTATTAATTCAACTGAATTAGAAACCCTGGGAATGGAGGCCAGGTATTGGTCTTTTGAAAAGTCTCCCAAAATGATACTGATATGCAGCCAAGGTACATATCAAGAACTACTGGTTTAGGGGCGGCCTGATGGCTCAGTTGGTTAGAGCGTGAGCTCTGAACAACAGGGTTGCCGGTTCGATTCCCACATGGACCAATGAGCTGCACCCTCCACAACTAGATTGAAGACAATGAGCTGCCGCTGAGCCTCCGGAGGGGCGGCCGGATGGCTCAGTTTGTTAGAGTACGAGCTCTCAACAACAAGGTTGCGGGTTCAATTCCCGCATGGGATGGTGGGCTGCTACCCCTGCAACTAAAAATTGAAAACGGCAACTGGACTTGGAGCTGAGCTGCACCCTCTACAATTAGATTGAAGGACAACGACTTGGAGCTGATGGGCCCTGGAAAAACACACTGTTCCCCAATGTTCCCCAATAAAATTTATAAAAAACAAACAAATAAACAAACAAAAAAACAACAAAAACTACTGGTCTAACATGTAGTCTCTTTCAGATGACATTTTCTTTCTAACAGAGTGACTCTTACCATGGCAGAATATTTGGGGGTATTTGGGGCAGTCACAGGAGTCCTTTCCTAGAGCCTCTCAAACCATTCTGCATAGATAGCCACTTATTAAGCCTATGTGTACTTAAGGCTGTTTGTTCCTTAATCTTTGAGTGACAAACTATTCCACGTGATTGAGTGAATATGTATTAATTTTGGTACCTTTAGACCTTGGTACATAGTATGTCGTCAGTAAATATTTTAAAATAGGTTAAGTACTGAGCTGTGACCTACAATGGCCCTGGTAAAGCAAGTAGATAGCCCCTTCAAATGAAACTGTAATTTTTTCGTTCTAAAACTTAGCCTGTACCCAAAAAAATCCCCTCTGTGTGGAGCCACCTGGCCAGAAAAAAAAGCCAAAATAATGGGAAACACTGAAGGAGAACCGTTTTTCCACAGTGTTTCTTGCAATACAGTGCTTGGCAGATGGTAGGTACTCAAACAGTATTTACTGAATTGATTAAGTAATTCATTATTAACCTTAGCAATCAACTATTATGTTTTTTCCATGCTACTCTGTTCTTGGTGCTAGGGGGAATATAGTAAAATAAAGTGTTGTCTCTTCTTTTACATCCTGGTTGGGAAATTGAGCAATGGCCACTTGGATTAATGAGGAGTACTATAGGAAATCCAGGGAGGGGAATGGAGGAGCTAGAGAAGAATTCAGGACCAAGGTAGAATTTGAGCTAGGGTTTAGAGATGTCATTTAGCTGAGCAAAAGGGACAGCAGAGGCCCTGAAGGGCAGGGGAGGTGAAAAGACAGTATGAGGTAGGCACAGAAGCAGAAGAAGCCCAGTGTGTCCAGAGAGCTGTGGGCAGAACAACCTGACATGCTGTTAGATGGGGAGTGAGGGTCACATGTGGCTTGTGAGGGGCCTTGGAAGCCAGGGAGAGGACATGTTCACCTCTAGGCAGTCCTGAGTGAAAGAAGGAAAGCCCCTGGGTCCCTTATCAGTGGGTCCATGAAACGAGGATGGCCCTCCATTGTCCCAGGCTCCCATAGTGGTTGCTATGGGTTTACTTATCAGTAGGCTCAGGCATCAGAGACAGTGAGCCAATAGAAAGGAGAATCAGGAGGCTGTCAAAGCTTCAGGAACCTCTTAAAAGCTCCATCCTCTTAAAAATCTTTTATATAGTTACGAAAGTAGGGCTCTATCATGCACTAAAATGTTTGGCCATATACCCGACTTTGGCAAAGATATGAGTGAACACAACCCTAATATCTGTACTAGTAGAGCCACTAAATTTAAAAATGGCCAAAGAATCAACGGCTGCTGAATTCCGTACTGAGAGAGAGGTGGGCTCTCTCCTCTACTGCTTATTCCACCAAGCTGTGGGCTTCATATTTATTTCAAGTGGCTTGCAGTGGCCCCGGAGGCACTTAGCAATTCTAGTCCTGTGTTTCAAGCCAAAATTCATTTTAGCCAGAAAGGGTGCCTATTACAAAATGAGACTCCCAGCTGCTTGAAAGAAAAATGGGTCAGTGAAGAGCTCGGATGTCCCCGCTTTAAGGTACTTAATTAAGCTCTGCTTAATGGTTTAGGACATTTTCAACAACATAAATTCCTGGGTCCCGCCCCCCTCAGAGATTCTGACTTTTTAAGTCTGGTGTGAACCTAGGAATCTGTGTTTTAACAAGCACTCCCCAGTGATTCTTACCATCAGGAAAGTTTTAGAAAGAGTGGGTGACTACATGCTAATTATTTTGTGCAGGGATCGTCAAATTTTGTTCTGTAAAAGTGTTCGACTAAGTCCACGTTGTTCCAAGATTTGTGCCTGAGAAGCCACAGGCCCAAAGAACACACCAGGTAGCCCAGTGCAGGACATAGGTCTGTTGAGACTTACTGACCAGGGACAGTCTCCAGTGGCAGCCTGCCAGAGGGGTGGTGATCCGCATGCAGGTAGAGAAGAAGCAAGTTTATACAGATACAGTAAAACAAACAACATTCCGTGGGAGACATCATCTGGCAGACCCTGCAGGCCTGCTCTCATACACACAGTGTCCCAAGAAGCCAGAAAACCTTGACTGCTGGGCCAGCGTACAGAACTGGGTGTCTAATAAGCAGCAGTCCCATGGAGCCGGGAGAAATTGACTGTTGGCCAGCTCATCTGCCTGTGCACCAGGTCCCTACAAAAAGGTCATAGAGTAAGTATTTTAAGCTTCGTAGGCCATACGTGATAGCATAAAAACAGCCATAGGCAATATATAAATGAAGAGCATGGCTGTGTTCCATTACAGCTTTATTTATAAAAACAGGTGGTATGCAGGATTTGGCCCATAGTCTGTTGGCCTCTAGACTGGGTTCGCATTTTGACTAGAGCTTTCCCAATTATCAATATTCTAACTCAAATAAGTTGCCCAAGTATGAAGAACTTCAAGCCCCATAGCTGAGCTTTGAAGGTGCTTTGGGACTGGGTGACCTTTGAGAGCTCCTCATATCCACACTGCAAGGCAGGTGTCACCTAGGTTGAAGCATAAGGCTAGACCTGACTCTGTGACATGTAGCAGAGACCCGCTGGCAGTGAGTGAGTCACCATCAGCAATGAAGGCTGAAGACTGAGAATAGGATGGAGCCTTAGAGACCAACAGGATAAGGGTCAATGAAGAATGAGGCACAAACAAGCTGAAAATAACTCTACAACAGACACCAAAAATTATTATAATCCCTGAAAATGCAGGCAATTCTACTCCTTCATGATGTTGCTTTTATAAATATCTGAATCTTTTGTTTGTAGTAGTATCTCTAGGATGGGGTCTAACCTTGGACTTTTGATAGGGACAGCAAGGAGGCTGTCCCCTCCCCGTAGGTGAATATAGAAAAGGGTACCAGTTGGGGTTCTTCATATGTTTGAATCCATTCAATACAACCAAAGTAGAACTAGAACCAGTGGGTGAAAGATCAGGAATGGGCTTTCAGCTCCAGCCTGCTGCGGGGCACAATCGCTAATCCAAGAGTCAGGGCTGTAGTTTTGGCTCCATCTCCATATTATTTTGAGTAAACCATATCCTCTTCCCAGGCCACTGTTTTCACGTGTGAAAACCAAGGGTTGACTGCATGGCCCATCCAGGTCTCTAGAGATGCCTCGTTCCGTGCTGTGCATGAGGGCATCTGATGACAGATGATCACAGAGAAAGGAGAGGGTGTTTGTGAGGTAGAACGAAGATTTCACCTCCCTCATGTCTGTGGCACCTCGAGTGGAAATTTGGACTACTGTAGAGATGGAGTCAGAGAGCTGCATGAACATAGCTACAGATCTTTCTCTTTTGCCCCTTTCTTTTGCTCCTGCCGCAGCCTGCAACCCCCACCCAGGATTGGAGCACCACGCTGTACAACACACAAAGGCATTTCTTGAGCAATCAATACTGTAATCACTCTGCAACGATCTCCAGCCCTGGATTTCGTTGTGCTACATCATCTGCTGCCAACAAATTGTCCTCGTGGCTCAGAATGAGAAGTCTAAGGTTCCTTTAGCTCAGTGGTTCCCAACCTTAGCTGCATTTTGAAATCATAGGAAGCTTTAAAAAATACCAATATCTGGGCCCAATGCCCAGGAATCCGATGTAATTGGTTTGGGGTGGGGCTTGGACATCGGGTTTTGAAAGGACCTTCAGTGTTTCTGCCATGCAGGCAGGACCGAGACCCACTGCCTGAGATTCTGCTGGACTCAGGTTGAACAGGTGGTGTCATGCAGGGCGGCCTGCGAGGTCTCTGCTCCCGCTCCCCACATAAGAACGCAGGATGTGGCTAGGCCAAAAAGGAACACCCCTAGCCATAGGTAGGGGAGTCATACCACTATAGTCTCACTGGAGGCTGGATTCACATGACGTGCGACCTGCTGTCTGCTTTTCTGCCAACCGACCGACTCCCTTGCTAGCTGCAATCCGCCGTGCTAACTGCAATCTGCTCTTGCTAGGTCAGCCACCATCTTGCTATCTCCTATTTTTCTGCTAGCGTAGCCACAGCAGTTATATCAGTGGCCAATGGCTCACTGGTTACAGCTGACGGCCAACTAGCTACAGTTGATGGCCATCCAATCACAGTTGATGGCCATTTACTACCTGAGCCAGCACCTTTCCACATGAGGCCGAGAGCCTGGAAACTGCACTCCTGGCTTTGTCCCCACAAGTGGCTTTCTGAAATCTTCTCTCTCTGGGGAATGAGATTGCTGGCTGCAGAAGAAAACACAGCTGGGACCAGGGCCCCAGACCTGATGAAGAAGTTTGTTTCTGGTGTGTCTTTATCTTAGGGCCCTGCCCTCCTGTGACTGAGCTGGTAAATGAATCTCAACCACAACATTAATGGCAGAAAATAGCTTAATGTACGGCCTTCCCAACTGGCAGCGACCTTCAGGGCCTTTACACAAAGGTATTCTAAACTGAAGGACTCGCAGCCTCCACGGCATGGCTGGTAGGGGAGGTGGTTTGAAAGAGCCTCAAACCTGATTTCCCCTAGTCTGCCTCATCTCAGAAAATGGCAACCTCATTTTTCCTGTTGACTCTATTTTTCTCACCTCCCACATCCAATGCGTCAGCATATTGTCTTGTTTCTATTTTCAGAATGTATCTAGGATTCACTCACTTTTTATCATCTCCATTATTACCATACTAGCCTAAGCCACCACCATTTTTTAACTGTATTATTGAAGTAGACCCCTAATTGGTCTCCCTACTTTGGCCGTCATACTCCCACACTATTTTCCACACAGCAGCCAGAGGTGAAAGCCCATGCCAAAATTCTTGCCAAGGCTTACGAGGCCCTACGCGGCCCAGCCCCCAGCTGCCACTCTGAGGATGACCCCTCTGGGTTCCCCATCAATCATTCTGCTGCGACCACACTGGGCTTCCTTGCTGTTCCTAATGCACCCAACTCCAACCATGTTTCCCCGAAAGTAAGAGTGGGTCTTACATTAATTTTTGCTCCAAAAGACGCATTAGGGAGTATTTTCATGGGATGCCTTATTTTTTCATGTACTACAACAATCTGCATTTATTCAAATACAGTCATGTCATCTTCTGGAACATCATCGTAACGTACTAAATGCACCGTCTGGCTGACGATCTTAACTGGTGCTTATTTTCAGGGTAGGTCTTATTTCAGGGAAACAAGGTACTCCCACCTCTGAACCTTTTTTGTTCTTTCTGCCTGAAAGGCTCTTTTTCAAGATATCCTCATGGCTTCTCTCCCTCACTTCCTTTCGGTCTCCACTTAAATGTCACCTCCTCAGAGAGGTCTTTCCTGACCATCCTGTCTAAAATAACTCCCCCATTACTTCCACCCTCACTCGCTCATTCTCTCGTGTAGTCCCTTACCCTGCTCAGTTTGTTCTCAGTCCTTATTTGCTACCTAAAAGATACTTGTTCATTGTCTTTCTGTCTCTGCAGAATCTCTCATCACCCAGAACAATGCCTGGCACATAGTAGGCCTTGCCTAAATTCGTCACATGAATGAAAAAATGCCCCCAAGGACATGACTCCTGCATTCCACAAACCCAAGGAAAAACTTAGTTTCAGCATTTGATAACCATGCATCCCATTGAATTTGTGGGACAGTTTTAAAAAAACTAGAGAGCCTAACTGATTCTTTGGGCATTTCTTATAGAATTGGATGAACAAACTGGTAGCAAGTCCATAATTAGGAAGCCAGGACACCTGGGTGAAATCCCCAATGCCTCTAGTCCCAAATAGTGTGAAAATTGTGGATAAATCATTTCGGAGTGGTAGGCCCTCTTTGACCCACATCTGAAATAATATTTTCTATGAGCCATCTTCCTAGGGGCAGGACATAGCTGTGAGATGAATAAGATCATTTCTGTAAATCCTTTGAGATGCCTGCATTCAGATGTAATAAAAGCCACCATTTAGGTATGTCTCACGTTAAGAATATCAAATACATAAACATTCAGTGTATGTGATTACTAAAGAAATTTTGCAAACTCCCTTAGGCCTAGAGCATTAATAATAGCATTCAATTTACTTAAATTTGATTCATGTCCAGGTCTTTCAGAACATACCAATCATGTAGCACATTGCCTTGCACCTAACTAGGAAATCAATACTTATTTACTGACTTATTGGTCAGTAAGGGAAAATACCCGTACTGAGACATCTTAATTCTAGCATGACCAAGCTCTGATTTTTCCCAGGGATGGCAAACTTACGAGCCCTCTGTTCTTTTTTTCCAGTCCCCCAAATCTGCCTTCATCAGTGCTGCGAAGAAGGCCAAGCTGAGATCCAATCCTGTGAAGGTTCGATTTTCCGAGCACGTGACAGTTGGAGAAACAGATGCAGTAAGTGCAGCTTCTGCTCTCTCTCCTCAGCCCTTGGCCAGAATTGGCCTGGCCATGGAGGTCTCACTCTGGGGCAGTTGTTCATCTGCTGCTCCTCAGAGTGGACAGCAGTACAAAGAGGTTGTGGAGGACCTCAGTGCTCTGGGTGGGTAGCAAGTGAGGGGTATGTGGCATCTGGCGAGGCCCTGGGCATTGTGGGGATAAATAATACATATCAGTTTACTCAAGATCCTCATGGTGCTTAGAGAAATTTCATCTTTAGCACAGTAGCTTTTTACACAGAACAAGTTCCCCGTAAACATCTCTTGGCTACTTGATAGAAGCAGGAATGAGGTAGTGGTTTTCTGATGATGAGGAGGGAGAGCGTCTGGTGAAATCGCACTCTCTTCACATTGAAGTGGTCCTGCAACTCTACATCTTGACTGAAGAAGACTGTGCATGAAGGGTGAAGCAGCCTAGGGGAAATGATCCAGACTCTCATTAAGTCACAGCGCTTTGATTAGGCACTTGCTGTGCTCCCAGCACTACAAGGGATACAAAACAAATACCTGTTCTCTGCTACTGGATACCTGTCAGTGATGTTGGGGGTGGGGGGAGGAGGGGGCAAGTGGCTCAGATTGAGACAGTACAGAATCCCCTACTGAGTGGTATGGTTTCAAAGAGCAGGTGATGCTTGACAGTCCATGCCATGGACTGGCCAACTTGGAGGGTCATGGCCGGCCTGCAGTCTTTCTCACTGCTTTGTAGGATTTACATGAGCTGAACTGTCTGCACCAGATAAACCAATGAGAAGCGGTGGGTGGAAAGCAGAAAGATGTGTGGTAAGCAGTCATGGATTATGGCCAGGGTCCCCCAGGACTCTGCTGAAGTTGTTGATATCTGGTGGTGGTGGGGGTACGGAGGGGCTAGTCAGAGCTACCAGGCACCTATGTGCTTTTGCAGGCTGTCGTGGGCTGGGCTCTCGGGAGGCCGCTGGCATGTATGTGCTGAGGCACAGCTGCAGTAGAGAGAAACTAGCAGGCCTAGCCCAAGTGGTGAAATCAGCAGGGTGCCCAGTGCTTCTATAGTCCTTTGAGGCAGAGCCACTGAGAAGAAAGGATAGAGGACACAGGTGTCTTCTGTCTCCATTTCCCTGACTCTCATCCCCAAACTGAACCCAGGCCCTCCTCCATCCCTGTTTGAGGAAGGCTGCAAAGCCCAAGGTACTACAAGGCCCAACTGGTAAGCTGTCTGAATGATTGGTGGTTAGGCTTCACATCAGTCCTAACAGAAGAGGTTGAAGAGAAGTGGGGCTTGGTAAGCAGAGAGGAAAGGTAACAGTATGGAGTCCCTGCAGATCAAGGTGAAGCAGACCCTGAGGTCCAAGTCACTAAGGGGATGTTTATGTCCTGAGTCCTTGAAAATCCAGAGGAAATGTGACTTGAATTTGAAAGTACAGACAGGTGCAACCTATCCCATCTCAGCATTACAGAGTAATCACCATTGCTAAGCCACACCGTGAAGAACTCCCTCCCCGCCTCCTCTCCCTTTCCTTCTTCCCCTCCTTTTTTCTCCCCTCTCTTCCTCTCCCTTCCTCTCTCCCGTCCCCACTCTCCTTCCTCTACTACGACTTCCCTTTCCATGTGTCTCAGTTAGCCATAGGCAGAATCAAGCTCCCAGTCCAGACCAGCCTGAATGCAAATGTCCCAGAGTAGCTAGGACCCACCCAGGTTACTTCTGTTGCTCCTGAATCCACCACTAGGCATGGGGCCCTTATCTGGGAGAGACACAGACAGCAATCTAGGCTCGGGAAATTGCCTGATATCACAGCAGCACCTCCTTCCCCCCCACCCCCCGCCGCCCCATCACCGCCACCACCATTGTGGACCATAGCAGCCTCACCATTGGTTGGGACCTGGGGAAGTCCAGGCCCAGGTGACTCCAACATATCCTATCATCCCTTTTTCTCCATGTTCCAAGGCTTTATTAAGCAGCGAGAGCAAAAATAAATCCTGTGGGAGTTCCTTGCCAACTCTATTTTAAGCAAAATCAATTAAGTAATTATCTGAGTCCAACCCAGCGTGCTAAATAAAACCTGCCACCATTGACTGTCATCAGTCTGGGGATCCAAGGCCTCTGGGCTTGGCAGGAGCCCAGGATCAGGATCAGGGAAAGAACCAGGAAAAGAACCAGGGAGTCACACTTTTCCAACTCTGTGTCCTATGACTTCCCACCATGGCTCGACTCCTGGCTCCCTACCACCGCCAACCACACCCTAACTCAGGAGGACTTGCTTGTTCATGTTTCAATATTTTGTCCATGACAGTCCCTAGAAATGGACTATTCTCTTCTGGCCTCTTTAATAGTCCACACCCACCATCTCCTTCAAAATCAAAATCCAATTCACTTAGTCTAGGAAACCTTAGCTATCTTATACCTGTTGGTTTGTTTTGGTTTTATAATTGTTCTGTAATGGATTCATGTTGGGGTGCGGCAGGTAGGTGAGTATGCATGTGTGCCAGGTCACTACAGCAAGAGTGTAAGACTACACGCAGGTCCTCTGTTTTTTTTTTTTTGCCATAGCCTTCATGGGGCTTAGCATAATGCTGGGCATATGGTAAGGGCTCAGTGAATACCCATCGGCTTAAGGAATCTGGCCATCTTACGTAGCTTTTAAGTTCCTATAGCAATGATGATGTTGGCCTGGGAAAATGGTTGGATTCTCCTGATGAGTCCAGTCATCCAAGTAAGCACATATCAAACACCTAATGCTCATATATTCAGCAGCCATTTTTTGAGCACCAACTGTGTGCCAGGAAATCTGCTTAATGTTGGGACTACAAAGATTGAATAGGACATGGTTATTGTGCTCTGAGTTCACTGTTTGACTGTGAAAGACATTCTTCAAACTATGAGAAGAGCACTGGAAGAGATATGTGTAAGTTGTTATTGGAACACATGGGAACACCGGGTCCAAGTACCTGACCATATTGGGCAAGGCTTTACAGAATTCGTATCTCAACTCGATTTTGAAAGTTCAGTAGGAGTTTGCCAAGGAGGGGAAGAGGAAGACAGAGGGAACAGCCTTTATTTAACAAATATTTATGAAGAACTAAACATGTGCCGGTCTATAAATAAACACCTGTGCCAGGAAAACGTTTGCTAAAGAGTTATCAGGTGTTCCAAAATGAGCTTTGTCAATGGTTCTCAACCAGGGTCAGTAGTGCCCACGCTCAGAGAACTTTTGGAAATGCCTGAGTGTGTTTTGGGTCATCTCCACGGTTTGGTGTGCTATTGGCACTTAGCGTCTCAGGGTCAGAGATGCTAAGTATCCTCTAGGGAATGACACAGTCCCTGAATGATAACTTGTCAGTGGTACGGAGGCATGAAAGAGCAGTCTGGGTACCTGGAATGCAAGACATGACTCTGGGGAAGTTGGCAGGGGCCAGGTCAGAAAGGACCTAGGATGCCACACGGGAGGGAGAATGGCAAAGAAAAGGCATGGACATGGAAGTGATCTTGATGTGAAAAGGGCCTGGTGGAAAGGAAGGTGTCATGAGATAGAAGCAGGTGAGTGAGGGGGGCTCCTAAGGAGGCTTCCCATCAGCCCTTCAGTGCGTGGTGGCCTCTGTGGGCCAAGCACCACTCTAAGCTATGGAGCCACAGGAGAATGCAGGTGCACTGTGATATGAAATGATGAACTTTGATATGGTCCCGTATCTTGGAGAATTTGGTTCTGGTCTCCATGTGACATTATTATTGATCTGCTCTTTCCTTTCTTTGTCCTTCCATACCTTTGGCTTCCTGTCTCCTTCACTCTCTCCTTTCTCTTCTTTTCTACACCCTTCCTCTGGCTTCCTCGTCCTTCCAAATGAGCCCCTCTCCTTGTCCTTCCCCTACCTGCTCCCAGAAAATGATGAAGAAAGAAGCTCTTCTCCTCATCCCCAATGTCCTGAAGGTTTTTTTAGAAAACGGGCAGATCAAGTCGTTCACATTTGATGGCCGGACCACTGTTAAGGTACATACAGAGTCTCCTCTCCCGGGGCAGCGTTGCCCTCTCCGGAGCACACATAGCTGCTGGTCCCCAGGTTCCTTTGAGTCTGCACAAAGCTGCTCACTGCTGAAGCAAGGTGGCCTTTGAGCTCCTGCTGCTGTGAGCACCAGGCTGCAAAAATACATACGTAGTCCTCGGCTCAGGGTGGTGGGGGAAATTTGCCCAACTGTGTGCAAGCGATTGTAAATGTGTGTGTGTGTGTGTGTGTGTGTGCATGCAGGAGTGCGTGTGCACATGCATGCATGCACATGCGTACACACATCTACTTATGAACCGCTTTGTGTCGGTGTTACACTGAGTCCTTCAAGACACTTAGGAGCTAAGGCGAGTGAACATCATTAAACCACTTATAAAGCAAAAGTGATTTATATTGATACAATAACGCCTACGCAAGTTTACACACAGAAATCAGCAAACACAATCTCTTGGGAGATTAGCTTAGCCATGCCTTGCTTTTTAAATAACAAGCAGATCTTAAATTAAGCACTGAACCAAGATTTGAAAACTCCAGCAACAGTCCCTTTGACTATTCCTTTCACAGAAAGAGCAATTACTGAGCTGTGATTCTTAATGGCTCAGCCAGGTGTCTAAAAGTTGTAGTGATTCCCTTAGTCCTGAGGAGAAGTGACGATACCATGTTTCCCCGAAAATAAGACTTGGCCAGACAATCAGCTCTAATGAGTCTTTTGGAGCAAAAATTAATATAAGATTTATAATAATATAATATAATATAATAATATAGTATAATATAATATAATATAATATAATATAATATAATATAATATAATATAATATAATACCGGGTCTTACATTAATTTTTGCTCCAAAAGACGCATTAGAGTCGATTGTCTGGCTAGGTCTCATTTTCAGGGAAACAGGGAATTAACCTTCAGGTTCAGCTGTTCTCTGGGACAGAAATATCCACTCCTGTTTCTTCTGAACTCTCTCCAGAAAAAGAATGCCATTTCCAGAATGGACATTTCCATGTAACCAATGCTGGGGTCAAAACAACCCTATAAATCAAGAAACCCCTGGGTCAGGAAACTTTCCCCAGGAGTTACCACGTGTTTAGAATTGGCCTTGCCAGTGGTTCTCAATCAGGGTTGGCACTGCCCCCTACCAGACAGTATGGGAATGTCTGAGGCTATTTTGGGTCACCTTCATGGTTTTAGCATGCTACTGGAACTTAGTGTCTCGGTCAGAGATGCTAAGTGTCCTGCAGGGAATGGGACAGCCCCTGAATTATGAAGAATTATTTTGGCCTAAGCGCCAGTAGTACACGAGTTGCGATACACACTGGTCCTATCCATGTTGATTGAACGAAGAGTTTCTTTGGAAGGGTTAGGCCTGGGTGGGTCCCCCATGGGATCAAGGACCAAAACAAACTCCTTAGGGTACCTGGGATGGTCTCTTTTCTGTTGAATGTCTCAGTGTGTGTGTGTGGGGGGCGGACATTGAAATGGAACTAGGCCACCCAGGGGAGTTCAAATGCCCCTCCTCCAGATGTGGCTATCTCTCTGTCAGAATTCTCCTTGGTGTTTATTCATGGTCAGTATGTCCCCTGTAGACCTGTCCCCACACTGGACCCTTTACTCCTCTCTTTCCCCTTGGAGCCTTCTCCACGTGTTCCCCCACCTCACAACATCGCCACCATTGTTGCTTCCAGGTAGCCCCAGCCTTCTAGGACAGCAGTGTCCCCTGGCTTGTGATCTCATCCTGACTTCTGGGAGGGTGCAGTGGCTATTCATTGGAACTTGGACAGGCTGCCAAGCCACTGTCCCAGAGAGGTACCTGAATGAATTGACAGCTTGGCACAGGGGCTGTTACACTTGTAACACCAGTTGGCACTCACCGGCTTGGCTGTCCACAATCCCAATGCAGCCGAAATGCAAAGAAAACCTCATTTGTTCCTGCCAGAGCTCTAGCAACACTGGCGCCTCTGTGACTACTTGGATAATACAAAGATATTCTCAAGTACCCACCAATTTGCGGCTGAACATTTGAATGGCTCAATGTTTTTTCATGTTCGCTGAGGGGCTTCTTTGGCAGCCCTGGCTGTAAGGGATCTTTGCATTCCCAAGCCTGCTTCTTCCCTGCCTTTGGGGGCTAAGCGACGCTGACTCCACGAACACACACACTGGAGCCCCGTGTAGGCTGAAGTCACAGCAAATAGATGGCAGAAGTCTCAAACTGACATGTGGGCAGCCCCCACAGATATGTTTCCAGACACCCTAATATTAAAAAAAAAAGTAGGGCAGCAGAGCAGACAGAGCCTAGAACTAGTCAGATTTATGGCTGTACACAAGACATGTGACATAGTTCATCTGCGTGGACACATTTTTCAAGTTGCTAAATTGATTGTCTCTACAAGCCAGCTACGATCAAAAATGAACATTTTGCCAGTAACTCAAGTCATTTCATTTAGATTTTGAATCCAGAAGTAGTCTATTTTTAATCATAATTGTGGCTTTTGCTTGTGTTAATTCCTAAATAAATAAAGAATGGACGGACAGACCACAGCAAACATTCTGACTCAGGTGAGAAGAACCAGCACAGTGCCTGGCACTTAATAAACACTCAGGAAATAATCTGTTGAAAGGAAGGAGAGACAGGAAAGGACGACAACCATGATCTTCTTTTGCTATATACCTGGCCAGGTCAAGTTCAAAAACACTTCCCTCCCTCACCTCCGAATGTACCTTTGGTATTCCTCAGCGTCCAGGCCTCTGAACAGCACTCATGCACCACTCTCATCCTGGAGACGTTGCCTGGGCCACCACAAAGGCTGATGTCTCTGTGTGGCCCACTTTCCCAGCTTCAGTCTTTTCCCCAGGACTTCTCTTTCTTGGGTGTTCAGTTCCCCCCTCCCATAGTTGGTGCTTGGAGTAGGTCAGAGCTAGAATGGATTTCCCTCTCAAGGCTCTTTTCTCTTCCACAGGATGTGATGATGACATTACAAGACCGTCTTTCCCTGAGGTACATTGAGCACTTTGCTCTTGTCCTTGAGTATGCTGGGCCAGAACAGAGCCACAAATTCCTGCTTCTCCAGGACAAGCAGCCCTTGGCTTATGTAAGTAACTCTTTTATCCTGGCTTGATAGCTTTGCCTATGGCCTCTGCTAGAGAAGAGGACCCCAGGTACTCTCTTTTTGGAAAAATTCATAATGATGTGCTCGGCCAGAAACTCACAGGTCTCAATAGCGGTCTATACTACCCACCTCCAGAGGGCTTTTGGCAATGTCCCTTGTGACCAAAAAAGACATGAAGATTGTTAGTCTTGGTCTCTAGTGGGAAAACTTTGCGGTGGTGAGTCACTGCATGGCTCCTGAATGCTGAGTTGAAGAGCTGTGTCAACTATTCTGTCTCCTTGAAGCTGTGCCTGATAGACATTTCTGCCTCTGAAAGGAAATGGCCTTCAGATGAAGGCTGTAAAGGAAGGGTCAACAAGTGGAGTCTAGCAAGATCAGTGAGGCCAGGACAAGTGTGGTCTGAGAATGGGCTGAGTGGGGCCAAGAATGGGTAGCATGTCACCCGCATCAACTTCCAAGGCAGAGTAGGAGAAAGCATTTTATCATCCTAGCCTTTGCCATATGGAAAAAGGCTGGAGAAATTCAGCTTTGTTGCATAGTATTTCACCAATGGTGAAACACCAGAAGAGCCAATCAATACTTCCAGAGGGGGAGGGAAGAAGTTGGAGAGGGACTGTTGGGAAGAAATGCATAAATGGAAATGAAACAAAAGCCAAAATCAAACACAAAAAATTTGTGGATTTTGGAAAGAAAAATTCTTCAAGTTTAGCTCTCAGACAAATGCAACCCAGGGCCTCGTGAGTCCCCCCTATGAAGGCAAGGTTGTGGGTGTCCTGCTTGGAGGACGGCCGACGCGCCTCCCCACCACTCAACAGGTCTTCTGAATCCAACTGGTCTCTTGTTCCAAATGGAATTTTAAACTTTTTTATTGCAAAACAATCAAATATACAAAAGAGTAGAAGGAATTGTATAAGGAATCCTCATCACCCATGCCAGCTTCAACAGTTAGTGATACATTGCCACCTTGTTTTATCTATACCTCCAAATGGGATTTTAAATTTTTGATTTAGCTTCTAATCAGCAACTTATTCTGCTTGAGTCTGGGCCCCTCTGCAAGGTAAAGGCATTGGTCCCACAGCAAGAAAAGAGCCAGAGAAGTTCCCAGGAGCCCTCTCTTTCTACCTAGTATCTTGGGCCTTAGACCCAATTGTTGATAACGGCCAGGTCCTGGATAAGTGATTCAAAAATTCTGGTCATTTATGTCAGAAGGGCAGAAAATACCTGGGTCCTCATGAGTTTTCTATAAGGATAGTCGGAATTGGCCGGCCGTGAGACAGCGTAGTAAACAGTACCCTTGCTCAAGCGTCCCTTTGAGGAGCCACTGAGCTGGCTCCCACCAGCACAGCTGTTGATTCCCAGATCTTTTTGCCTCCAACCTCTCATCCCTGGGATTCAGGTGGTTCAGCGGACACACTATCAAGGAATGAAATGCCTCTTCCGAATAAGTTTCTTTCCCAAAGACCCAGTGGAGCTGCTACGTCGGGATCCTGCTGCTTTCGAGTACCTGTACATCCAGGTAGAGTCTGATTGGGGATACATAGACAGACAGACAGACCAATGGACAAACAAGCAGGCAGGCTGTTCTGCCATCACAATGAAGACACTATGTAAGTTTTTCCAACCTCCAGGTAGCTTTGAAGGCCCTTTCATTTTCTGTTACCATTGTAGTCCATGGCCAATTTGGTTGGTCTGGTGACCTGAGCTGGCTGTGGTTCAAAGTCCTGTCTGTTTGTCTAGACAGATTTCATCAGTTTTCAGGAGCAAACACCAGTAGTTCCAGCACTTTCACAAGATCCCAAGGTTTAACAAGTCAGTTTGGGTAACGGGGACCCAACCCCTAGTGCCTAGTAAGGAAATGATTCCCAATTCAGTTCATCCAGAGACATTTGCTGAGCACTTACTCTGGGCCAGGCCCTGTGCTCAGTGCTATCGATCAAGGTGAACAAAGAACTGTCTGACTTGCTAGAGCTCATAGATATGTACACAAATAAATATAAGATAGTGTGATAGGCAGTATGATGATGACAGGGTACAATTGTCAGTAGGGACACCCAGGAAGCAGTTTGCCAACTCTCCATGGAAGGGGGATAATGGAGGCTTCACAGAGGGAGTGATGCACGCATGCTCTTAGCTTTGAAGAATGAGCAGATATTTGCTACGTGCACAGGTGTAGTGGGATGGGCACATTCTAAGCAAAGGGACTTGCATCTACAAAGGCTCCGTGGCATGAAACAGCACAACACGATGAGAGAGCTGCGAGTAATTTATTATGGCTAAAGTGGAGAATGTGAGGTAAGGAGCAATAGGAAATAAAATGGGAAAGACAGGAAGAAGGTGGTGAAGGTCTTGATAGATCATGACAAGTACAGGCTTTAAAATTATTTAGGGCAGTGGTTCTTAAAATGTGGTCCCTGGACCAGCAGCAGCAGCAGCAGCAACCTGAAAGTTGTTAGAAATGCAAATGCTTGAGCCCCAGCCTAGTCCTACTGAATCAGAAACTGCAGGTAGGGCCCAGAAGTCTGTTTTAACAAGTCTTCTAGGGGATTATGATGCCTGATAGAGTTTGAGAACCACTACATTAGGGCAGTGGGTCTTAACCCTAGCTGCACATTAGAATTACCTGGGAAGCTTTGTGGGAAAAAAAATGTTCTGTCCGACCCAAGACCAAATAAATCAAAATCTATGGGAATGAGGTCCAAACAGTGACATTTTAAAAATTCCTCACGTGATTCTAATGTGCAGCTAAATAACTCCTGCTGTAGAGTGGGGGCACAGAAATGCTGAAAGGAGAGTAGCCTGGTCAGATGAGCAATGTTAAAAGACTGCAGACTGCTGAGGAAGTACACCAGCTAGGGAGCTATTGCAGTTATCCAGAGGAGAAATGGTGGGGGCTGGAATCAGGGCAGTGATGGAGGAGGTGGGATGGGACTCAAGAGATATTTAAAAGGAGAATCGATGGGCTTTGACTCGAGTGGTAAATGTGATATCATTGCCCAAGTTAGGGTATGTAGATAGTGGAATGGATTTGGGGAAAAGATGAGTTCATTTTGAGACGTGTTGAGTTTTAGTTGCCAATAGGACATATAGAGTGCTTGATGAGAGAGGGGGTAATACTCTCCAAACTCATCTCTGATGATGTCTCTGATGTTGACACCTGGAGCTGTGCTATGGGACATCATGGTTGTCCTTGCTGCCCCTTCTGACAACCTAAAATGTTAGGAACATTTCTCAAACAGCCTTGGGTTCCTTTATCAGCACGCTACAGGGCAATGAATTGTGGTTTCTCTATGAATTTTATAAGTTTAGTTCTTATTTTATTTTCCCTACATTTCTTCATTCAAGCTTCTGGTGGTCATCTTGGTTCAAGTGTTTTAGAATTTGGTGACAAAACATGTCCACCCTCTCTCCCCTTTGTGATGATATGGATTTCAGCTGTATTCTTTCTTCCATTTCTTAAATCATTTTTAGATTATTTTTAAAATTTATTTTTGATATAGTTCACATACAATGTTAGTTTCAGGTGTGCAACATAGTTATTCAATATTTATATACCTTATGAAGAGCTCATCTTGATAAGTCTAGTACCTATCTGGCACCATATATAGTTATTGGAATATTTGTGACTGTATTCCCTCTTTTTTATATTAAGCAGCTTTATTGAGGCCTAATTGACACATAAAAAACTTCACATATAAAGTATACAATTTGATAAGTTTTGAAATATGTTTATACCCATGAAACCATCACCACAATCAAGATACTGAACATATCCATCACCCCCAAAGGTTTCCTCAGGCTCCTTTGTAATTTGTCTCCCTATTCCTAGGCAACCACTGACCTGCTGTCAGTCACTATAGATTACTTTGCCTTTTCTAGAGTTTTATATAAACGAAATCATACAGTATGTACACTTATTTTGGTCTGGCTTCTTTCACTCGTCATAATGATTTTGAGATCCATTCATGTTGTTGTGTGTATCACTAGTTCATTCCTTCTTATTCCATGGTATGGATGTACCAAAATGTGTTTATCAGTTCACCTGCTGATGGACATTTGGGTTGTTTTCAGGTTTTTTGTTACTCCAAAAAAAAAAAAAAGCTTTTATGAATATTCACGTACAAGTCTTTGTATGACATATACTTTCTCTTCCCTTGGGTAAATACCTAAGAATGGAATGGTTTGATCATACGGTAGATCTTTCTTTAATTTTTTACAGAAACTCCAATACTGTTTTCCAAAGTACCATTTTACATTCCCACCAGGCAGGTACGAGAGTCCCAGTTTCTCCCCATCTTCATCAGCACTTGGTATTGTCAGTATTTTTTTAAGTCATTCTAATAGCATACAGTGATATTTCATTGTGGTTTTCATTTGCATTTCCCTAATGACATCTTTTCATGTGCCTATTTGCCATCCTGCATCTTTTTTTTGGTTAAGTTTCTGTTCAAATCTTGCCCACTTTTTTATTGGGGTTGTTTGTTTTCTTGTTATCAAGTTTTGGGAGTTATTTACGTATTGTGGAAACAGTCGTTTGTTGGTAATGTTATTTGCAGTTATTTTCTCCCAGCCTCTCTGGCTTGTCTTTTCAGTGTCTAAACAATGTTTTTCACAGAACAAAAGTTTGAATTTTGATAAAGTCAAATTTGTCAATTTGTTCTTTTATGAATTGTGCTTGTGGTATCATATCTAAGAAACCTTTGCCTAACCCACAGTCACAAAGATTTTCTCCTATTTTTTCTGGAAGTTTTATCATTTTAGGCTTTACATTTAGGTCTGTGATCCATTTTGAGTTAACTTTTATGTGTGGTACAGGGTATTGATCAAAGTTGGGTTTTTTGCATGTGAATATTTAGTTGTTCCAGCACCATTTGTTGAAGACTATCCTTTTTTCACGGATTTTCCTTTGCACCTTTGTCAAAAATCAGTTGTCTATATACGTGTGGGTCTATTTCTGAAGTCTCTCTTCTGTTCCATTGATCTACCTGTCTAGCTTTATGGCAACATCACACTCTTTTGATTACTATAGCTTCATAATAAGTCTTAAAATCAGATAGTGTTTGTCCTCCAACTTTGTTCTTCTTTTTCAAAGTTGTTTTGGCCATTTTAGGTCCTTTGCATTTCCGTGTGAATTCGCTTCTCAGTTTCTACCAAAAACTTGCTGTGATTCTGATTGGAATTGTGTTAAATCTATATATCCATTTGGGGAGAACTGACATCTTAATAATATTGAGTCTTCAAACCCGTGAACACAGTACACTTTTACATTTATTTAGGTCTTCTTTAATTTTTTCAGCAATGTTTTCTAGTGTTCAGTGTACAGGTCTTTCACATATTTTGACAGATTTATCTTTAATTACTTCATATTTGTGATGCTATGGTAAATGGTTTTGATTTTTAATTTCAATTTCTGATTGTTGCAAGCATGTAGAAATAAATACAATTTGTTTTTGTACATTGTTCTTATATCCTGCAACCTTGCTAACTCATTAGTTCTAGTAGTTTTTCTTTTTTTTTAGATTCCATTGGATTTTCTGCGTAGATGATCATTGATGAAGCATTCCTTTTCCACTCTCTCCTATACTGTAGTAATACCATCATGGCTCTCTAGTCCCTTAGCTCATTCACCTCAATACAATGGGCAACTGGTCTAACCAAGGCTGAATCAATGATAGTTGAGACTCTGACCCTCAGGGTTTGGGGATTGTCATACCCTTGGCCAGTAACTCTAGGGGACCCCTTTTAGGATAGCATAAGGATGACTGACTCATCACAGCTTTTGATCTTCAGACCCCAAAGAACAAAATATTTGCTCCATCCCTGCAATCCATCTCTCACCCTAGGCTTCTGGGCCAGAGCCCTATAGAAAGCCCCTCCCAATGTCTCTCTTCCTTTGTTTCCATCTGAGCTCGTAGAGGAACCCTGTATGGCTAGGTGTGTGTGTGAGTATAGCCCCCCCCCAAGAAAAGGCAGGGAGGGTCTCTTGCAACAAGAGGAAAGAAAGAGTGTTGCCATGTGTCACTTTTGCAGTGACCTAGATGTTCGGCCCACTTGTGCCTTGCCTCTGTGTGCACCCATCGCTGGGAAGAAGGCTGTCCAATATCCACTGAATGAAGTGAATAGTGGCTCTGAGACCGAAGGTTTCTTTGTTACCTCTTCCCCAAAGGCAGGATCTTCCTTTTCCCCTTGACCTAGTATGTTTTACTGATATAGGATGTTTTTCTGGAATGGAAGGGAGTAGAAAAGGGTGGGGTAGGGAGGGAACATCTCCTTTAATTGACAGGTTTGGACTGCCCTCTCTCACAGAGTCGGAATGATGTTATCAGAGAACGCTTCGGAATGGACCCCAAGCCGGAGATGCTTTTGGGCCTTGCTGCCCTTCACATCTATATCACTGTCTCAGCCACTCGACCTAGTCAGAAGATTTCGCTCAAGAATGTAGAGTGAGTTGTGCTGGGGCCCTTGGGATGGGAGCCCTTCTAAAGCTGTGTAGGGAAAAGATGCAATGGTTGAGCTATGCTATGCTTTTCAGGAATGTAGGTCTGGGATGGGGGTGAGAACTGGAGTGTCTCATACCTAGACCATGATGTACTTGAGCTACAGCTTCTACTAGGGTACTGTGGCCAATGTAATTCTCCTGCCCCCATCCATCTTTCTTTTTCTCCCAGGCTCTATTCCTCCATCTCTGCCTCTCAGATTCATTCAGTTTGTCTTACTATCTTCCTTTCTCTATCCCAGTTTGTCTCTCTCACTAAGTTCTTTTCTTTTGCTTTTAGGAAGGAGTGGGGCCTGGAACCCTTTCTTCCCCCCTCCCTCCTGCAGGGCATCAAAGAGAAGAACCTCCGAAAATCTCTCTCTCAGCAACTTAAGGCCCACCAAACACATTCTTCCAGCAGCACAAAGGTACCCAAAGTAGGCCATTGGACACCCTGCTCAGGCACTAGTGGCCATGGGGGCCGCTGCATGATTCCCCCGCAGCTCCGGTCTTCTGGAGAACCTCCCCACTGTGTTCAACTTGGGTATACATCCGGCTTGGCCAGATATGAGGGACGATTGTAGAAAGGGGTTTTCCCCAAGCCTGAATCTCCCCAAGAGACAGCTCAGTGGCCAATCACTGAGCGAGCCCAAGGTCCTCAAAGCAAAGGGGCCAACATTCAGGATGAGAAAATTCTTGGGTCATTTCACCCATTTAGTCAGTGCTGGTTGAACGCCTGCCATTGTGGACTTTACTGGACCCCGAGGAGGTACATGTTTTCCATAAAAATGACTGGTCTGTTCCTCATTAGCTTTCTAATTCATCAGTCCTGGGACAGGGAATTCTGGCAGATAAAAGCCTAGCCCAGTGCGACAAAGCCTGACCCAGAGAATGGGTGACTGGGTGGCCTGGAAGGCTCAGGTCACTGCTATGCTCTCCAGCACTTTCTCAGGTGCCCTCTGAAGGACTCCCACTCCCTGCTCCCCCAGCCCTGGAGTTTGTAAGGCTCAATCTGCTTGTGCCCAGGAGTCAGGAGGGTGTTGAGGGGCACTGGAATCAGCATGTAGACACAGGACACAGTCACCCCATATATTTCACCCATTCCAGATTCCTTGCATTACCAACTAGCTTCTCTTTTAGGATGCAGATTTCTCCAGAGAGTTAAACCATTCCTACCTTGCTGGCATATTTAATCAGATTGTTTTCTTCCCAGAGGAGAATATCAGTGCTCCCAACCGTCTCCTCAGCAAACACTTTTGGAGGCCCCCCAGTGCTTGGGCTGGAGATACAAAGATAAAGAAGTCCTGGTCTCTGCCCTCGAGTCAGGCACAGGCTAGTGGGGAAACACATAGTCACAACACAGTGCGACAGGTGTGCGTGCTCTGGAAGCATGCAGAAGGAACACCCAACCCAGCCAGAGGGAGGTGGAAAAGACCAGGAATCATGCATTTGACACCAGAGCTGGGTCTTGACAGACAGATAAGAGTTTGGCTAGATGAGCTGGGGGGAGGAAGACTTTCCCAGGCAGGGAGATCTGTCTGACCAAAGGCCTGGGGATATGAGAGAACATGGTACATGGAAAGAAATGCAAATAGTTCAGCATAAGGCAGGAGAGAATGTTCAAGGAACATTCTTGTGGCACTGGGGTGGGGGCAGTGGGTGCAAGAGAGAAGGCTGGAGAGGTTGGCAGGAGCCAATTCATGGAGAGTCTTGTGTGCCTTGGAAAGGAGTTATATTTCACGCTGTAGGCAGCAGGAACCATTGAAGGGTTTAAGCAGGCCCCTGATGTGATTAATCTAATGTTTTAGGATGCCCCCACTAAGCAGTGTGGAGAGGTTGAGGGAAAGGAGTGTCATACTGAAGGTAACCTGGCTGCCACCCTGACATAGGTTGGGGGGCATCAAGGCAATGAGCGTGGGGCTACAGAAAAGGGGTGGATAGGTTGGAGAGACACTTAAGAGGTGGAATCAAGATAATTTGGTGACTGGTAGCCCTCTCAGGTAAGACGATAAGGGAGGAGTCCATTGTGACTCCTAGGTTGGACTTAGGGGTCCTCAGGATTCAAGGTATTGAGAGGGACCCCCAGTTGGGGATGGCCAGTATCTAGTGGCTATAGGGGTTCTCAGGAGAGAGGTATAGATGAGGTGGGGTGTCACAGTTGGGGAAAGTGTTGGAGTTAACCCAAGAACAAAATAAGCAAGCTGGATTCTCAAGGAACGAGGATCAGGAGGAAGAAGCAGAGTTTAGAAAGGGAAAGGGAATGCTAGAGGCAAGAGCTTTCCAAACTAGAATTTTCCTGCAGTTTTGCCCAGGGTCTCCTCACACTCCCACAGTGTGGCTTGCTGACTAGTGCCTGTCCTAAGATGATGACACTCCCTCCTGAGAACGTGGTTTGCTTTTGTGCGTCTCAAGTTTCTCATATTTCTGGGTGGGTTGTTTCTACAGGGCTCTGCAATTCAGGCAAAGCTCCAGTATCTTCGAATTCTGAATGAACTTCCAACCTTCACTGGCGTTTTGTTCAACACTGTGGGCCTGGTCAGTGAGGGCAGTGGGAGTGTGGGGGGGAGGGAGACCTCTGTGTGTGCTGTCCTTGGGTGGAGAGCAGGAGGGATTCCTTTAGAGTTTTAGGGGGGCGTTCTCTCCCGGAAAATATTTCTAAAGTCCTTCCCTCCTCTTCCTCCTCCTTCTCTCTCTCCCCTCCTATGGTGCTCTGGTCCTGCCTCTGGTAAAATTGTAAAGTAGGAGGCAATATTTGTTTTCAGTATCCCTCCATGACCCTTTTGTGTCCCCTTTCCTCTATAGGTTGGCAAACTTTTTCCATAAAGGGCCAGATAGTACATATATTAGGCTTTGCAGGCAGGCCGTGCACATGTCACAAATATTCAGCCCCGCCATTGTAGCATGGAAGAAGCCACAGACAAATTTATAAACAAATGAGTGTGGCTGTGATCCACTATCCCTATTTATGGACCCTGAAATTTGAATTTCATGTGATTTTTCACGTGTCACAAATATGGTTCCTTTGATCGTTTTGCAACCATTTAAAAATGTGAAAACCATTCTTAGTTCGTGGGCCCTCCAAAAACTGGTGGTGAGCCAGCTTTGCCATGGCCCTGAGTTTGCTGATCCCTGCTCTGTTTCATTGCCCTTTCTTATACCGCCTCAGTCCCAACCCCAGGCTTCCTAAGTTAGCATACTTCCCCCTGTCTGCCCAGGGCCTCAATTGCAACAACACCCCTCTGCGGAGTGGGAGGGAGTGCTGGTCCCCCTAAGACTGTGCCCAAGGCTAGTTTCCCCTGGCAAGCTGTGGTGAAAGAAAAGTCACAACACCATGCTGACTGGATTCAGGTGCTTGTCACGCTCTGGGAAACATGCTGTTGTGTTCATGCTCGTGGGGCACACCAGTGGAAAGCTGCCTATCGAAGAATCTATAACAGATGGAACAGGTTCCTCCAGGTGATGCTGATACCAGGGAATAGGCCCACAGAAGACTCAGGCCTGATGGAGCCAAGGAGCCTATCGGGACCACTTAAGGGAATTCCGTCCATTTGGTGCAGAGGTAGCCATTTACATACTGGGATTTGAGGATCACTGAAAGCCCACTGTCCCCTCCCTCCACTCCACCCCCCACACGTCTGCCACTGTTGAAATTCTTATAGGCCATTCCTTTGGGTTAAGACTGCTGTTGTGTCTATTGAGGGAAAATATCTTCTTAGGGAGGGAGACCCACCTCCCCCGCCTCGCATTAAGTACCCAATCAACCCTTAACACCTTAGGCAGAGATACTTCTTTTTCACTTTAGCTTTTGGCACCCAGTGAGAAGTGCAAGTTTGAGTGGTTGTTGGTCCAGCGAGAGATAAAGACAAAACACAGGGTGCCACCTGCTCAGGCAGAGCATTGAGTGGAGGACTTGAGGGGCCTGCAGCCACAAATGGAAAGTCCTTGGGATGTGATAGGAATATGGTGCTGTAAAGGCACTGAAACAAACCTTGCTGACTTCATGATTTTGCTAGAGCCAGCCCTGCTGCTGTTTACTTCCCTCAGCCTGCTGCTGAGGCCGATGTGTCCATTTGCACGGATGATCTGGGGCCCTGACCTGAGAACAGGAGCATCCCAGAGCATTTTCCCCTGAAGGCTGTCCTTCTGCCCTGACACTGAGCCCCAGATATTTCCAGACATCCCAGCAAAACTGGTCCAATGCCTGTTTTCTCTCCTCCTGCTTCCTCCCCCCATCTCTTCTGCCTTCCTGTGAATGCTGCCCGCCACACTTGGGCACTAGGACGAGAAGCAGTCAGCCACCACTCTCCTGGTGGGACCCCGTCACGGTATCAGCCATGTTATTGACCTCAAAACCAACCTTACCACTGTGCTGTCCGAGTTCAGCAAGATCAGCAAGATCCAGCTGTTCCGGGAGAACCAGGGCGTGGCACGGGTGGAGACCAGCATCATGGATGCCAAGGTAAGCCCAGCTTTGGGCCCCACTTCTCTCCAGGGACAGGCCTTGGGGACAAAGAAAGAAGTAACCTTGAGAAAGGGCGTTTGAGCCTATCAGGTGAGGTTCAGTTGTTCTGAAGTGGTTCAGATCCTGAACCCCTTTGAGCTCATCTTTCTTTCCCTTCTCAACCCTGTGGGATCTGGTATCTTCTTGGCCACGTATTAAGGTGAGCCAGTGCTAGGGAAAGCTAGGGAGTGTCCAAGTGACCCATAAGAGGTCTTTAGCAAAGAGCAGAGGAACTGGAGAACTTGGAGCTACACCCAGGCCATCATTTCCAAATCTTTCTTGTGTCATAGAACACATAGGAAATTACATTCATGTGGAATACTGCAGTAAATGGACCAGTCCCCAGATACCCTGGGCACCCCAGGCGCTGCCTGGCTGCCCCAGAGGCTGAAAGGATATGTGCATACCATTTGGGGAGCCCTGCCATAGGCACACCCACTTGGAATCATGGTGTGCCTGCCATAGGCACACCCACTTGGAATCAAGGGGGCCTGGGGAAGTGGTGAGCAGGTAGAACGTAGTCCCAATTTCAACTCCCAGAGTACACCTCTTCCAGAATCTTAGAACATTTCCCATAGATCAGCTCCTTCAGCCTGGCAAGAAACTTTTTCAGAGTCTGGCAACCATGGTCAACCACCTCCTCCACGGCTCTCCTGTTTGAACCCCCAGTGACCAGTGTGGGTGGGGAGCAGGTCTGCCAGCTGGTGAAAGCTATTAAGGGAGGTGCAACTTTTCTTCCTTAAAGGATTTCCCAATGGGAGATGTTGTTAGCACATTAAGAGGTTTAGTGTTTGCTGTTTCTAAAAGAGCAAATTATTTAATTTATTTTTGTCTTTGTGAAACCCAGAAAGCTTTAATATGTTAATTTTTCCACCTGCGATTCACAGGATTGCCATTGGTTTAGGAACCTGCCTGGAGCTGATATTGGCTTGTGGCCACTTCCTCAACCAATGATTGCTGCCCTCCTCAGATGTTGTTGGGTAAAAAGCCAAATAGGTAGGTAAGGAAGGGGGAGGAAAGACAAGACATGCGCGGGAGTTGTGGCTTCCTGAGAAATAAAAAGGGTTTAAAACAGAGAAACATCTTTCCAACTGAATCTTCTTTGCTCTGTGACATTGGCTGCAGAATAGAATTTCCTCGAGAGCTTTTGAAAAATACACATGCTTGGGTCCTACTCCCAGAGATTGTGATTTAATTGATCGAGGTACAGCCTGGGCATCAGGATTTATTTATTTTCCAGTTCCCCGGGTGATTCTGTAGTACAGCCAGGTTTGAGAACTACTCACCTCTGGGTCTAGAGCTTTGGGAGGAAGCAGACCGAACAAGGTCAGTGTTGCCTGAGTGAGGAGCACTGTTCTTATTTCCAGGAGGAATCTAGCCCAGTTGTGGGCATGAATGCTGCCCTGGAGGGCTACACTCTTATTGGGGAGACTTAGACTCACAAAGACATATGAACTGCCTTGATAACACAACATCAGAACTTGTGTAGAGCTCTGGAATGAGATAGACCATGTTCAAATCCCAGCTGTACCACTTCCTAGCTGTGTGACTTTGAGAAAGTATCTTAATCTCTCTGAGCACTGACTTCCTCAACTGCGAAATGGAGTACCTATCTCAAAAGGTTGTCATCTAGGATTAAATGAAAAAATGTACATAAAATGTCTTAGCACACTGCCTGACATAAGTACCCAACAATGAGACCTGTTATTTTTTTAAAAAGCAAAACAGCAATAAAGAGATTTAATATCAAGTAAATTTTGTAGATAAGTATAGGAATGAAAGAACAGGAAGGGGTTAACCAGAAGTGGCTTCCCACAAGAGATGTTTTTCAGCTGGATTTTAAAGTGATACGTATGGATTAGCAGAGAAAAGTGGGATGTATTCACAGGCAGAGAGCAAGCATGGAAATAAGCAAGCCATATGTGCAGGCCGATAAGCATACTTGCTTGGCTGGAGAGAATAACAAGAAAGGAGATTGGAGAGATTGGGGGTGGGCAGAACGAGCCAGTTATAACCTTTGAAGGCCAGTCCGAGGAATTTAGATTCAATGTGATAGAATAGTGGGAATCCACTGTAGGCCCTGGAGCAGAGAAGCGATAAAATGAAAGCTGATTTGGACCAGTGTGCCTGATGGATAGGAGCAAGGCTAATGTGAAACCAGGGAGGTAAGGAGGGGATCATGGTGTTAGAGCAGGAGTGAAGTGATAAAGACAGGGCCTGAGCTGGAAGAACAGCAGTGGTAATGAAAAAGAAAGATGAATGTGAAACCTGTACAGTCATTAAGAGTGGGCATGCATATTCCTACATACATTCCTTTCTTGCACACACAGTGCACACATAACCTCTATTGCCTGCTGCATGTAGCCTGAGTACACTGAAGAATGGCACTATACATGCAGCACACAGAGGGTCCACATCATGGGTGGGTGGATAATTTATTATCCATTAGGACAATAAATGGAAGAACTTGTTGATGAATGGAGGGGGATAGGAGAAGGTTGCACTTTGCTGAGTGGGAAACAGCGAATGGTTAAGTAGATGATGCAACCATGAGGTGGCAGATGATTCAGGTAGGCCCTACTTTAAGCAACCACTAAAATGCATATGAAAAAAAACACAAGGAAATTATCCACTTTGCATTATAATGTTTCTACTTTGTAAAAAGAGTTATCATGTGCAGCAGGCAGAATAATGGCCACCCAAAGACGCTCATGCCCTAACCCCCAGAACCTATGAATATGCCATGTTACATGGCAGGGAGGAATTAAGGTTGCAGATGGAAGTAAGACTGCTATTGCTAATCAGCTGATCTTAAAATAGGGAGATTAGCCTGAATTATCCAGGTACGTCCAGTGTATGAGGTGTGATCAAACAGTACAGTGAATGTTTTAAAAATTTATTACAGTAAAAGACACATTGCCATTAAATCCCCCTCACTTCTAACACACTTATCCCATCATTCTTGCCACTTTCTGAAGCAGTTCTGGAAGTCCTCTTTCGTTAGTGTGTTTAGTTGTGCTGTCGTGGCTGCCTTGATGTCCTGAATCATTTTGACTTTGGGGAAGAGCCAGAAGTCGCATGGTGCCATATCCAGTGAATAAGGTGGGTGAGGACACATCATAATGTTTTTATTTCACAGAAATTGCCGTACCAGAAGCGATGTGTGACATAGAGTGTTTTCATGATGGAGGATGATGCACACTTTAAAAGACACCTTCCCTCAACCGTAGCTCACACCCAACTGACTGCACTGAACAAGTTGAAACGTGTCACACATGCTGTTACTAAGATTCAACGTGCTGTTACCTGTATTGAAGATCCCTGTCTTTCCATTGGATGGCACTCGGCAGCAGCAGTCACCATATTTTGTGATCACAACGAGAAAGGCTCCGTGTCACACACCACTTCTGGTACGGCAATTTCTGTCAAATAAAAACATTATGGTGTGTCCTCATCCACCTTATTTACCAGATCTGGTACCGTGTGACTTCTGGCTCTTCCCCAAAGTCAAAATGACCATGAAAGGTAAAGGTTTTGAATCGATTTAGGACATCGAGGCAGCCACAATAGTGCAACTAAAGACACTCACGAAAGAGAACTTCCAGAACTGCTTCAGAAAGTGTCAAGAACGATGGGATAAGTGTGTTCGAAGTGAGAGTATTTTGAGGGGGATTAATGGCAATGTGTCTTTTACTGTAATATATTTTTTTAAATTTAAACATTCACCGTATTTTATGATCACACCTTGTAATCACGAGCGTTCTTTGAAGTGGAAGAGGGAGGCAGAAGATGTCAGAGCAATGCGATGTAAGGCCTCAGCCCAACCCTGATGGCCATGAAGATAGAGGAAGATGCCATGAGCCAAGGAATGTGAGTGGCCTTGAGAAGCTAGAAACCCCATTCTCCCCTAGAGCCTCCAGAACGCAAAGGGACTCATCCCTGTCTACCTTTGATTTTACCCTAGTGAGACTCATGTCAGACTTCTCACCTCCAGAATTGTAAAGAGAATAGATGTATATGGTTTAAGCCATTAAGTATCTGTTAATTTGTATAGAAGCAATAGGAAACTAATATATGGTGAGATTCCTTCAAGTAGGAAGCTCTCTCATTAAAGATATGATTTGATTGATAAATATTATGTTTATGCCCAACTTTTGTTTTATAAAATCAGATCCATCTATAATCAGAGATGTCTGCTGTGTGCATCAGTAGTTCCAAGTGCCCTATGTAATGGACAGGGTAGTATTTATGTCTTTCTCAGATAAATCGGCTGTCAGATGGAAACCTGGATCTTTTTTCTCCCTCAGTCTTCCTCTTTTCCTACCAATACTCTATCATTTAGTATGAACTTACTGTTGCTAGGAAGCATGCTAAACCCATTTGGAGATACAAAAATGAAAAAGAAAATAAATTAAAAAAAAAAAACAGGGAAAAACATCCTTGACCTCAAGAAACTTACTGTCTTGTAGGAGAGACAGTAGTTTGCCAATTCATGGCATAGTGAAGGGGTTACCATAGGATAGGTACCAAGAACATGTCAGAATACAGAGAATTAAGGAAACTTCCTGGGGGCACTTGATATCAGCAATATCTGTGGTTGCTGAGCGGTGCCTCTCTGCATATGTGTGCACAAGGGGAAGGATTTCGCAGCACAGGGTCTGGGAAGCCTTACTGGAGAATGGCTTCCCTGGGCTTTAAAGATAGGAGTCTATCTTTAGGGTCAGTGTCATGCTGTAGCCACCACCTTGCACAGCTGCATAAGAGCAAGTTGGACAGATCTCTACCAACTCTGTGTTCAGTGACATCTCAATGATAACTTGAAAGTGGCCATGGTGGGAGTATATACACTGGGGAAATTGTCAAACACTACAAATCAGGACTTCAGAGAATTGGTTGTTAAATGTTTACAAGCACACACTGCAGAGGGTACATGAAAAAAGACTGTCTGAATTTCCTTAACAAGGAGCATGGAGGTTAGAAGCCAGACTTGGCCCATTTCTCCCTAGATATGCCATTCTGGTCTGGGAATATTCTGGAAAGACCTGGTAAAACTAAGATTATTCACTTAAAGCAGTAGTTCTCAGCTCTGGCTGCATAGTAGAATTGTGGGAGTAGAATTAAAAACCACTGGGTGTCCAGGCCCTTCCTCTCAGACCATTTAAATTAGAATGTTTGGAGGTGAGGCTGGGGTATATAGGTTTGTAAAACTTCCCAGGTAATTCAGATGTGTATTTGACCTGAGAACCACTGCCTTAAAGTGATATTTTGTCTTACGCCCAAATTGTCTGGCTATGCCCAATTAGCCTTTTCCAATGCCACCGAGGTAAGAATCCAAATGTACTGGTCGTACCCTTGCCCCCTCCAGGCTCTTGGATTCCCATCCTTTTCCTGTTTTCAGGGATACTAGGGTAAGCTGAGACTACCTCAGGACTAGTCTCATTTCTAGTTGGCATCCCAGAAAAAGTACTAGGTGCCTTTAAGCTCCCAGAGCACCTTAGGAAGGAGATGGGGCTGGAGCATGTCAAACTAATTTCCGCTGTACCTTTTCATAGCTGGCTGGCCATGCTTCCAACTCCATTCTCCTATTCTTCTCCATTTGAAGGTGGCCTGGGACATGCTTAGTTACAGTTTTCACTCAGCTTATTTGTTTTTAGTGGAGCACATGCGAAGGTGTGTAAATATCTTTCTTTCTCCAAGAGACAGCAGTCTGGTACTGAGACAGCACTGGGCCATTACCATACCCCATTACCAAGGAAGCACACAAGGGGAGAAAAGAAGCCATCAAAGGAATGTCCCAAGGGATCTCTTGTGGCCCAGTGTATCTCCTATTCTCTTTTGAGCATTATTGCTCTAGTGCTTCCTGTAGGGATAAGCATTACATTAGACATAATGATCATTAAAATCCTATTTAAAAGAAAATGTTGGTTTTGAAGGGTTCTAAGAAAACTAATCCAATCTCTTTGCTCGCCTACCTCTGATTTGAGTTTTACCCCTTCTGGCCAAAAGTGAATTTGTGTTCCTTTTCCAAGCTGCATTTAGCCTGTGCTGGGGCCCAGTTGGCTGTGCAGTGATACAGAGGAGAGGTTCCTGACCTGCTGTGCTGAGCCAGCTGGGAATGTGCTTGGCCCTGAGCACAGGATTTTGCTTTCATGCTGCCTTATTACTGATATCGGGTTATATTGGGTTAAGAAATAAGAGGGGAAACTGAAGTCAGACAGTTAATTTAATCGGCCAGTTAGTCACACAGCCTCCAATCTGTCCATTAGCCAGCCGACCAGCCAGCCAGACAGTTTAACCGGTCAGGATGTCAGGCTATTAGGTTGTTAGGCATTCTTCCATCCTGAAGCCAGCTTGTCAGCCAGGGCATGAGTGGGTCAGACTGCCCTGCAGCCCACCTAGTCCATCAGTTTGTCCAGCAGTCAGCCTGTACTTTGGTCAAATGGTCCTTCATTCTATTCATCAGCCAATGCCATTTCCTTAAAGAAGCTCTCTACAGCTTCTGAAACCAAATTAGTTACACATGCTCACATTCTCACCCTCCCACACAAGGATCCAAGACATTCTATGTTCTGATAGCTGTCTGTACTTTGCCTTCATAGCACTTATCACACCTTGCAGTCATATTCATTTTTATGATTATTTGGTTTATGTCTTATTTCCTGCTAGATTGTAAGTGCCACGAGGTCAGGAAATGTGTTAGCCTTGTTCTGGGATAAGTGGCTGCATCTTTCAGTGGGTAATGCTGCCCATGATCCATCTAGCCAGTGTGTAGCACCTTGCTGGGTAGACAGAGCAGGGTGTGGGAGCATTTTAGCTAGAGGGACCAACAGAGGTTAAGGTATGAAGGGGTACAAGAATGTGGCATCTCTGGCAAACTGTAAATAATGTGCCACTGCTGTAGCATAAGATGAGGGACTGTGATGGAAGGAGGGCACAGGCAGAGTTTGTGGGAGTTGTGCTTGGAGCCGTAAGTTGGGTCCAGGTCCTGAAGGGTCTGTGTGACATTGGAAGGCAGTGGGTTTTAGGTGATGAGCTATATAAGATTTTAAGTGACAGGGAGAGTCGTATTTTAGAACATGACTCAGGCAGCAATATGGAGGTGAAGTGGATAGAGACTGGAAACAGGGAGGCCAACCAGGAGGCTATCTGGAGGTCATGAGGTAAGTGTGTCCCACCTTTTCCATATTACAAAAAAATGTCATGATTTGTATGGCACACTGGAATAAACAGATGAGGCAGGTTGTGGGCAGAGGCAACAGGACCTGAAGGCTGCAGGGTTCAGGATCTCAGTACACTTGTCACCCATTCACATATACCTTCAGAGTTTTGGCCTTGAAGGAAGATAATGAGGGCCTGAAATAAAGCAGTGGCAGCAGGAATGGCCACGATGTCTGTGAAGGCTCCTGAGGCAAGCCTAGCGAGTCTTTGGCCCTCATAATATGGTGGTCGCAGCTACTCACTCCCAAACCTTGGTGTATCCTTCTGCCATTGGTGGCAGGCAACGAGGCAGAAGCGGGTATCTCATTCTCTCCTCCCTCCCATTCCATTTCATTCCCCTCTGTCTACCTTGTTATACACAAGATTAACCATTCTGTTATGACTGAAAAACATCCATTAACTGGACGTACAGACATCCCCTCAGCTCCTCCCTAATAATGACTAAAGATAACATCTCAGTGAGGTCCCTTTTTCACTGGAGAAAGGAGCCATCGGTTCTTGGGTACAAACCATGCCTTTTCTTGCTGATGGCATTGCCTGACCTCCATAGGAGCATCACTAACTCATTGCCGAAGAGGCAGAATCTAAATGCCTTACTGTGGCACGCAGTATAATTGGATGTACAGTAACTATTAAACAATTCAAGATAGGATTCAATTCAGCACAAGATTGTGTGATGTAGACATAGCACTGTACAAGTTCTGAAATAGGAAAAGAGCTCAAGGTGGAAATAGACTGGAGATGGTAATTTGGGAATCCCCAGCACAGAGGTGAAAGTTGATGCCCTGAGGATGAAGAACTAAGGGTTGAGGACTGAGCCTGAGGTATGGATAGGGTGGGGAGGTTGTGCAAAAAGAGCCCGCCAAACAACAAGATGGAGATAGCCAGAGATTACAGAACCAGAACACAGTATCACTTCACAGAAACGGAAGCCAAGAGAAGAATTTCCAAAGGAGAAGATTACCATTGGCAAATGGAACAAGCTGAGAGATGTGAAAATGAATACAAACTACTGTATTTAGCTGGAAAGAACCTTCACTTCTAGATCAGGTGGCAAACTACGACCCATGAGCCAAACCAGAGCCAATCCTGTTTCTGTAAATAAAGTGTTGTTGGAACACCGTCACATCCATTTGTTTAGTTTAGGGATTATCTATGGCTGTTTTCACACTGCAATGGCAGACTTGTTGCAACAGAGCCTATATGGCCTGCAAGGCCTGAAACACTTACTATCTAGCCCTTTATAGAAAAAGGTTGCCAATCCCTGTTTTTTATGAACTGCAAAATATTCAATTCAAGCTATGTGTCGGGATCCTAGGAGATAGCAAATAAAACGGGTGCAACTTTAGCCAAAAACTGAGCTGCTATGGATTCAGAATGGTTCCCAAAGTGATGATCCAGCTAAAGAAGGCCAGTCTAGTTGGTGACCAAGTTCCATCAAGTCGTCATGATGTCCCTTTTTACTGCCAGTACCCTAGTGGAGGCCCTAATCACCTCTCACTTGGACTTCTCACCAGTCAGAGAAGGGACTCATTCCCTCCTTCTGACTCTTTTAGCTCTTAATTCCCAGTCTGGGAACCCTCAAAAGTCAAGGAGACCTGTGGCCCCACGACTCCCTCTTCAGCCAGTCTTCAGTGGTCTTGATCTGGAGGTGACTGCCATATCCCAGGAGAATGCTCCCATGGCTGACTTCCATCTGATCCATACTTGTTTACAAGGCATACTTTTAAAATTACAATACAGATACTGGGAAGGTTTATTGAAAAGGTGCTGATTTTTAAAATTTTTATTACATCATTTTTCGGTGTATCATTGCCAGGTCTCTGAAGCAGTCAACTATCTAATCCCAAAATTAATTTGACTGATTTAAGGTCAGGAACAGAAGTCAACAGAGTATGCTAGTATTTCCCAAAGTGGGTTTAAAAAAATCCTGAGAACACCATGAGATGTTCTATGAAAATAGATTTTTTAAAATCAAGTAATTTAGAAAAGTTGGAATACTGAAGTCTCCCTCTTGAAGTTTCACAATGCACCTTAATAAGGGAGCCAAAAATACGTATACACATTTTAAGAAAGGAAAAAATTGCATTAAAATTGTAATACTCAATATGCACCAATAACAAAAGATGAATACAAGTCAGGTTTGACTTCTGCAATTACAAGAGGTGCTCAAAGTGGTTACCATCAGCATCCAGACACTTCTGATTACCTGATTACGGCTAACACTGTTTGGTAGACTTCTGTGGCGAACATGTAAACTGTTCCAACATCACAGCAGAAGCAGCAGGACTTGTTGCTGTGTGAGACCTCCCAGACCTTCCCTTGTGGACATCACACACACAGTACCATGTGTCTCAAATTTATCATGATGTGTGCAATTGTTAGGCGTGTTGGAGGTTCTGTTGCATACTCACACCTCCATTGTCGTACTTCCACAACGTTCTCGAATTTCAAATACCACTTCAAAATGATCTTGCACTCCTCGAATGACAATCATGCTTCCTCCATTTTCTTTGACTGTCCTGCCTGTTGCATGGTGACGCTAGCATTCATCTGATTAACACCATCTTTTGAGCGAACGTCATACTACACATTGCCACTGTAATTCAATTCAACTTCAAAAAGTAATACATAGTCAAGCCCAGTGGCTCAGGTGGTTGGAGCACCATGCTCCTAACACCAAGGTCGCCAGTTGGATTCCCACGTGGGCCAGTGAGCTGCGCTCTCTAAGATTGTGAACAACGACTCTCCCCTGGAGCTGGGCTGCCATGAGCAGCTGAAGGTCAGCATGAGCTGCCATGGGCTGCTGTGTGCTGCCATGAGTGGCCGGTGGCCAGTGTGCATGGCCGGCAGCCATCATGAGCGGCCGGCAAGAGCTGCCGTGAGCTGCTGTGAGTGGTCGACCGAAGACCGGCGATTGATTGCCTCAGCTGGGGGGAGCACAAGGCTCATAATACCAGCAGGGGCCGGGGTCCTACACAACTAGGTCCTACACAACATCGGTCCTACACAACTAGACTGAGAAACAATGGCTTGAACCGTAGTGGAGGGGGGAAGTGGAAAAGGGGGGGGAAAGTAAATAAATTCTTAAATCAGAAGAAATTTCTTAGGCCACGTGCCTCAATTTTTGGTTCAGAAACTATGGTTTCTATAACCATGCAAGTCATCGTTTCTTCACTATCATTCTCCAGAGAATTGAATCTGTATCCTTTCTTCCTGTGTCCTCATGTTTTTTCCCACCTCTCTCCTAGCCTCTGGTGCTGTTGATGGAGTGGCCTGAAGCCACCAACTTTGCCTGCCTGATTGCAGGGTACTGCCGCCTCCTGCTGGATTCCAGGAAGATGGTCTTCTCCAGGCCCACCAGCCAGCCTCTTCCACCTCCAATGATCAAGGCAGGTAGGGCTCAGCCTCGGTTTTCAATGTGCCGGAGGCCCTTTGGACCCTGGAGACATGGAGGGAGGAGCTCCACTGTCTTCGTGCTCACTCCATTCTGCCAGCTCCTGGTTTACCAGGAGCCAGCCCTGTACCACTGCGTCCTACTTGGCACAAGCCAGTAGGAAAGACAGCTGGCCTTCAGTTGGGCTTGTCCCACAAAGGATGCCTGTGACAGCACATTGTGATTGAGTCAGTGAACGATTGTAAGATAAAAATAACAAACAAGTGATACATAGAACCAATTAAGGAATCACACTGAATCTAAGGCAACGCTTTAGAGGTACATTGCTCTACAAGAGATGCATGGCTGTTCTGGCTTAGTTGAAGTAGAAGTTGAAAATAAAGATAAAACCTTTCTTTTGTTCATCATGGGGGGTTGACAGCTGCCTGAAGTAAGAAGCCACAGAAGGCTGGGGTAGGAAAGACTGTGCAGGCTCAGAGTATAGTCCAGCAGGAGGCTTGGAGATAAGAGGGAACACCACGAGAACAAAGTCAAGTACAGCCCCCAAACAAACAGCTCAGTGCAGCCACCCCTCAGAGCTGTCTTGATGATGGCACAAGCAGGGGCCTTGAGAGAAATCAGCCCAGTCCAGATAGATATTCCTGCCTTGGGCTAAAGTGGGAGAAGGAGGAAGAGACCGAAAAAACAGGTACTCCTGGTATACACATTAGACCTAAGGCTCGAGTACACACAGTAAGTGCTCCCCCCCAGCACCCAAACAGCATGGGGGGAAGCTGAGACTTACCCCCCAATAGTCGCCCTCCTCACATGCTGAAGACCCTTCATCCACTTGCCTTGCTGCTTAACTATTTCTTTTCTCTTCAAGGCTGTCTTGCCTTGCAGCATGATCACATCTGATCCAGATCGAGGAGTTTCAGAGTAGAAGCACATACCTGATGGATATCCTAGCACCCAGTGGGCTATATACCCACACACACCCTCTCACCTCATGATCTCTTCATCACGAACATCCTAACAAGCCCATATTTACATTTCATAACATTGTCTGCAGGAATTAGAAGACGATCCACCAAACACAGATTTGGGAAAGGATAGGTGGCCCCGAGGCATATGAAGTAGGCCACGTAGAGAAGCAAAAGAACTGACTTGGAATAGAAAGAACCCAGAGGGCCAAATTACCACACATCTCCAGGCAAATGGCTGCAAAGTGAGTGGCCATAGGTACCACCTGTGCTGGCCAAATGACGGTAAAGCCAGCATTAGCATTGTCAGTGTCACCTGTGGACTTCCTTTCTGTCATCACACCCAAGTAAATTATACCTCTTGCTGAGCAGGATAGAGACGGAGAAAGGAGAAAGGGAAGGCAGAAGGAAGAGCCTGGAGCCCAGCTGAGGACCAGATGTGGAAGTGAAGGTTGTTTGGAGGGGTCCATTTTAAGAAGGCCCCTGGGGTGGCTCTATAGTCCCACCCTGCCTTCCAAAGGGTTTCTGTCATCCTATCAGCACCCTTGCCAGTCCTGTCATTAAGTATTCTTCCCCTTGCTGTGGGCATAGTAGCACCACGTGAGGGACACGGGCTTCCTGTGTCCCCTCAGTCTCACTGAACACATTGCATGTTGCATCCATTTTGCTTTTCTATTGTGGTTTTTGATATTATTTTTAACCTTTTAAATTGCAAGTACTTTTGCACCAACCTAATAAAAGCCAATCAATTTTATTGGATTTTCTTGGAGGTATTGCAGTCTGGAAAGGAGGCTTCTATAAATGCTCGGCATGGCTTTAGAGCCCCTCCCTGACTCCTGAGAGATTCAGTCCTTGTCCCTGCAGTTGTGGGGGCTCAGACTGCCTCTAGCACAGGGCCTCTCTCCACGCAGGAGCCAGATGGACCACCGTAGTGTCCCGCTATTTATAGTGCTTGACCTCCCTAGGGGCTTGGGCCAATGCCTGGGCCCAGTACTTGGCTTTTAGTTGCTGGGTTGACAGCAGCTATCCAGTGCTCTTGGTGGGTGGGGCAGAGTAAGCCTCGTGGCTTTGCCTGTCAGGGGGCTGTTGAGCATATCTTATCTCATGGCCCCAAGGATGGGAAAGGTGGACAGCAAGCGGCACCACTGAGGAGACCTCCACCCAGGTTACAGCGAGGGGCCGTGAGTTCCTGGTACAAAGCTAAGATCAGATTCCTCCATCAGCCCCTACTTTTATCCCAGAACAGAAGCCCCAGTGCCAACTGTGGTTTAGGAAAAGCTTATATAGAGAGAGCAATCATCCTTCCAACCTCATCTGGGCTTTTCCTTCAGGGGCTAAAGCTCCAGCCCTGGTCTCTCATAGTCTGGTCTCTAGCTCGGTGTATATTCTTGTCCTGTAGCAGCTGCTGGCTACCAGCTAGCCCAACTCAAAGCTCAGCCGATTGGGCCTAAAGGATGTTGTTAAACCTGCAACTGGAAAAGAGAAAGCATCACCTCTCCTCTGAGACCTGGAGAAAAAGTAAAATGGGGACATGGAAGGGAAGAGATTACATGTTGTGCTTTATTAGTAGTTCTTCCAAAGTAGGTATTTCAGTTATTCACTCAACAGCTATTTCTGAAGTACTCATTATGTGCCAGGCACTGCAAGTCGAGCTGTGAATAACAGACCTGGTCCTTGGCCTCACAGAGCTTACAATCTAGTAGGAAGAATATAGACAGACAATTAAAGGGATAATGCCAATGCAGTAAAAGCCTTTACATTTAGATAGAGGCAATTCAACAGAACAACATCTGATCTTGAGGACACAACTTAGAGAAAGTCTCAGACAAATGCCAACTCTCCACCTATACTGGGGAGATAGGAAATCCAGAGGTAGGTGCTATCTCTCTGCAGCCTTGGGCTCCCTATATCCTGGGGGATTCAGGGAAGTAAGGCTTTGGAGGCCCCAAATGATGTAACAGTTGGAGGAAGAACTCACTCTGCATTCTTTCCTATTGTTAGGAAACAGTTTGGTTTGGTGAATGGAACATTCTGGTTAATGGCCACTATATATTCCAATGCATGGCTTACCGATTTTCATGTAGTTAAAACCCAGCAACATGCACAGAGTCCTAAAGCTAGACTGAACATAATAGACTTTTTTGATGATTCAGAAAGGACATGAGGTTCTTGCAAGGTCTCTCGGTAGTTTGACCTTGGGGCCAGTAATGATCATTGGACTGTAGAATACAGCAAGGCCAATAGAAACTCAGTTGCATCAAAGTTGTGTTGACTGTGTGTGGGGGGCGGGAGAGGGAGAGAGAGAAGAAACAAAAGAAAGAGAGAGAGAGAAAGAGAGAGAGAGAGAGAGAGAGAGAGAGAGAGAGAGAGAGAGAGAGAGAGAGAGAGAGAGAAAGAAAGAAAGAAAGAAAGAAAGAAAGAAAGAAAGAAAGAAAGAAAGAAAGAAAGAAAGAAAGAAAGAAAGAAAGAAAAGAATTTAATATAGCTCCAGTTGGATCACCGTCCTGTTCTTTGCAACCATTTTTTTTGAAAGTCAATCTTCTGAATGAATGAGTACAGAGGGATACTAGAGCATCTCCCTGCCGAAAACTGATGAGCAGTTTACAGCGGATTTGCAATCTGCAAGGAATGCTGTCCCAGCCATCAGCCCACTGCACCTGGATTTACTGGTATTACTAACCCTCTGTCTGGAGATTTAGGATTCTCCTGGGACACTTCTCCTCCGCATAGCCCCATGCTGCTCCTCAGATCTGGAAATCACAGTACCAAGTGGTGGGCTGTGCATCACTTGGCCTTGACAGCCTGGTGTTGGGAGATGTTTCCATCTTTCAGGGAGGGAAGCCACCCTTAGATCGCCAGCCTTTTTCTGAGAGGAGTCACCACCTCTTTATTGGACATGTCCCTAGGAGCCACGTCTAGTGGCAGCCAATTGAGATTGTTCAGCTGTCTCATAGGTAATTAGCACCTAGTGCATCGCCCAGACCTATGAGCAATGTCTAGCAGTAGACTCCTCCTGAACTGATAATTCGAGCTTCTGGCTCAGTGTTCCCCTGGAGCACTTTTCCCCTAAGCCTCAGAAGATCATTACATACTATTCCCCCAGCTGATCCACAGTTCCCTAGATATAGCCACCAAGGCCTAAATTGAATCCACCCAGTATAGTTACATTGACTATATTTAGAGGGGCAATGTGGTCTATGGAAAGCAAACAAGGGCTTGGGATCTGAAGTCAAAAACTTGTGTTCCAGTCCCTACTCTGCTGTATTTTAGCTGTGTGATCATGAGCAAGTTCCACAAACTGAATCTCTGTTTCCTCATCTGTACATTGAGGATAATATTACTTACTTTGTGAGGGATTGACATGATCATGTGAAGTAAACCCCATAAAGTCCTTTGAAGTGCAGAACACATTTTTGCTCTTTTTATAATGATGAAGAGTTGATCATGTGCCCAGCACTGTGTTTCTTTTGAATAAACAGCTTTAGTTAGATGTAATTTCCAAGCCATAAAATTCACCCATTTAAAGTTCACAACTTAGTCTTTTTAAGTCTATTTAATATATTCACAGGATTGTACAATCATTGCCACAACTTCATTTTAGAACATTTTTGCTCCTCCTAAAACAAACTCTGTACCCATTAATACTCATTCCCTATTCACATGCCAGCCCTAACTAACCACTGATCAACTTTCTGTCTCTAGAGCTTTGCTTATTCTGGACATTTCAGATAAATGGAATCATACAATATATATGGTCTTTTTGTGGCTTGCTTTTTTCACTTAAGCATAATGTTTTCAAAGGTCATCCATGTCGTAGCACATACCAGTACTTCATTTCTTTTTATGACAAGTAATATCCATTCATCACTTGATGGACATTTGGGTTGTTTCCAACTTTTGGCCATTCTAAATAATAACATTATAAACATTAATGTGCAAGTTCATGTAGGGATGTATGTTTTCATTTCTTTTTGGTATATACCTAGCAGTGAAATTGCTACTCAAATGGTAACTCTATGTTTAACTTTAAGAAACTGCCAAACTGTTTTACAGAATGACTGCACCATTTCACATTCCCATCAACCAGGTTGGAGGGTACAATTTCACTATATCCTCATCAACCCTTGTTATTGTCTACCTTTTTTTATTACATCTATTGTAGTGGACATGAAATGTATCTCATTGTGGTTTTGATTTGCATCATCTTGGCTGATGATGTTGAGCATCTTTTCATGGGCTTCTTGATCATTTGTATTTCTTCTTTGGTGATATATCTAGTCAAATCCTTTGCCAATTTTTAAATTAGGCTATTCGACCATAAATATGAGGGATTATTTCTGGACTCTCAATTCCACTCTGTTGATCTATATGTCTATCCTTATGCCAGTTCCACACTGTCTTGATTACCATTGCTTTGTAGTAAGCTTTGAAATAGGGAAGTGTGAATCCTCCTAATTTGTTGTTTTTTTAAAAAAATGTTTGGTTATTCTGGGTTCCTTGTGATTCCATATGAATTTTTGAATCAGCTTGTCAATTTCTACAATGTCAGCTGGGATTCTCATAGAGACTGTGTTGAATCTGTAGATCGATTTGGGAAGTATTGCCATCTTAGCAATATGAAGCTTTCCAATCCATGAACATAGAATGTCTTTCCATTTATTTAAATCCTTCTTTAATTTCTTTCACAAATATTTTGTAGTTTCCAGTATACAAGTCTTGTGATACTTTTGTTAAACATGTGCCTAAATATCTTATTATTTTTGGTGCTATTGTAACTAAAATTGTTTCCTATTTTTATTATCAGATTGTTCTTTGCTAGTGTATAAAAATACAATTCACTTTTGTATATTAAGCTTTCATCCTGTAAACTTGCTGAGCTTGTTTATTTCTAATAGTTTATTGTTAGTGGATTGCTTGGGATTTTTATATACAAGATCATGTCATCTGCAAATAGAGATGCTTTTACTTCTTCCTTTCCAATCTGGATGCCTTATATTTAATTTCACTGTCTAATTGTCCTGGCTAGACCTTCTAGTACAATGTGGAATAAAAGTGGTGAAAACAGAAATCCTGGACTTTTTTTTCTGATCTTGGGAAAGCTTTCGGTCTTTCACCCTTAAGTATGATGTTAACTTGGGGTTTTTCATAGATAACTTTTCTCATGTAGAGGAAGTTCCCTTTTATTTCTAGCTTGTTGATTTTTCTCATGAGAGGGTAGTAGATTTTCACAAATGATTTTTCTGTGTCCATTGGGATGATCATATGGTTTTTGTCTTCTATGCTATTAATGTGGTATATTACATTAATTGATTTTCAGATGTTAAACCAACCTTGCATTGCTACAATAAATCCCATTTGTTCATGGTGTATAATTCTTTTTAGATGTGGCTAGATTCCGATTGCTAGTATTTTGTTGAGAATCTATGCATCTATATTCATAAGAAATATTGCTCTATAGTTTTCCAGTGATGTCTTTCTCTGGTTTTAGTATCAAGGTAATATTGGCCTCATAGAATAAGTTGAGAAGTGTTACTTCCTCTTCTATTTTTTAGAAGGGTTTGTGAAGAATTAGTATAAACAATTCTTTGAGCATATGGAAAAATTCAACAGTAAAGCTATCTGGACTTGAGCTTTATTTTTTTGGGGGGTGGGATTTTTAATTACTAATTCAATATCTTTTCCTGTTATTGGCCCATTCAGATTTTCCATCTTCTTGAGTCAGTTTTGATTATATATTTCTAGAAATGTGTTCATTTCATCTAGGTTATCATTTCATCTATATTTTTGGCATAAAGTTATTTATGATATTGCCTTATAATCAATTCCGTATACAGTCAGTACTGATGGTCCTTTTTCCATTCCTGATTTTAATAATTTGAACCTTCTCTGTTTTTGCTTTATCTGTACAGCTAAATGTCTGTCAACTTCATTGATCTTTTCTTTTTTTTTTCTTAATTTATTGCGGTGACAATTATTAGTGAAATTACATAGATTTCAGGTGTACAATTCTGTATTACATCATCTATAAATCCCATTGTGTGATCACCACCCAGAGTCAGTTCTCCTTCCATCACCATATATTTGATCCCCCTTACCCTCATCTCCCACCCCTTACCCCCTTACCCTCTGGTAACCACTAAACTATTGTCTATGTCTATGAGTTTTTGTTTCTCATTTGTTTGTCTTGTTCTTTTCTTGTTTTTGTTTATATACCACGTATCAGTGAAATCAGTGTTCTCTGCTTTTTCTGTCTGACTTATTTCACTTAGCATCATACTCTCAACATCCATCCATGTTGTCACAAATGTTCCTATATCATCTTTCCTAAACGCCGAATAGTATTCCATTGTGTATATATACCACAACTTCTTTATCCATTCATCTATCGAAGGACATTTTGGTTGTTGCCATGTCTTGGCCACCATAAACAAAGCTGCAATGAACACTGGAGCACACGTGTCTTTATGTATAAGTGTTTTCAATTTTGGGGGGTAGATACCCAGGAGAGGGATTGCTGGGTCATATGGTAATTCTATTCGTAATTTTTTGAGGAACCTCCACACTGCTTTCCATAATGGCTGCACCAGTCTGCATTCCCACCAACAGTGCATGACGGTTCCTTTTTCTCCACAGCCTCTCCAACATTTGATACTATTTGTCTTGTTGATGATAGCTATTCTGACTGGGGTGAGGTGATATCTCATTATGGTTTTTATTTGCATTTCTCTGATGATTAGTGATGTTGGGCATTTTTTCATATGTCTATTTGCCATTTGTATGTCCTCTTTGGAGAAATGTCTCTTCAAGTCCTCTGTCCATTTTTCAATTGGGTTGTTTGTTTTTTTGTTGTTGAGCTTCATGAGTTCTTTGTATATTTTGGATATTAGCCCCTTACCGGAGGCACTGTTTGCAAAAATCTTCTCCCATTCAATAGGCTGCCTCTTCATTTTGTCGATGGTTTCTTTTGCTGTGCAGAAGCTTTTAAGTTTCATATAGTCCCATTCGTTTATTTTAGATTTTACTTCCATTGCCTTTTGGAGTCAAATTCTTAAAATGCTCTTTGAACCCAAGGTCCATAGTTTAGTACCTATGTTTTCTTATATGCAGTTTATTGTGTCAGGTCTTATGCTTAAGTCTTTGATCCATTTTGAATTAATTTTGGTACATGCTGACAGATAAGAGTCCAGTTTCATTCTTTTGCATGTGGCTATCCAATTCTCCCAGCACCATTTATTGAAGAGGCTGTCTTTCCTCCATTGTATGTTTTTAGCTTCTTTGTCAAAAACTGCCTGTCCATATTTATGTGGTTTTATTTCTGGGTTCTCAATTCTATTCCATTGGTCTATGTGTCTGTTTTCCTGCCAATACCATGCTGTTTTGATTATTGTAGCCCTGTAGTACAAGCTAAATTCAGGGAGTGTGATACCTCCAGTATTGTTCTTTTTTCTTAAGATTGCTTTGGCTATTCGGGGTCTTTTGTGGTTCCAAACAAATCTGATGATTTTTTGGTCTATTTCTTTAAAAAATGCCATTGGGATTTTGATGTGGATTGCATTAAATCTGTGTATTGTTTTGGGTAATATGGCCATTTTAACTGTGTTGATTCTTTCAATCCATGAGCACGGAATATCTTTCCATTTCTTTGTGTCTTCTTCAATTTCTTTCAAAAATGTCTTATGGTTTTCAGCATATAAATCCTTCACATCCTTGCTTAAGTTTATTCCTAGGTATTTTATTCTTTTTGCTGCAATTGCAAAAGGCATTGTTTTTGTATTTCTTTTTCTGAGATTTCATTGTTAGTATATAGGAATGCAATGGACTTGAGTACATTGATTTTGTAGCCAGCAAGTATACTGTATTTGTTGATTGTTTGTAAGAGCTTTTTGGTGGAGTCTTTCGGGTTTTCTATATATAGCATCATGTCATCTGCAAAGAGTGATAATTTAGCTTTTTCATTCCCAATTTGGATGCCTTTTATTTTTTTCTCTTGCCTGATTGCTCTGGTAAGGACTTCCAACACTACGTTGAAAAGCACAGGTGACAGGGCACAGCCCTATCGTGTTCCTGAACGTAGAGCAAAGGGCTTCAGTATTTCACCATTAATTATGAGATTAGCTGAGGGCTTGCATATATGGCCGTTATGATGTTAAGGTATTTTCCTTCTATACCTATTAAGTATTTTAATCATAAATGGATGTTGTATCTTGTCAAATGCTTTTTCTGCATCAATTGATAGAATCATATGATTTTTGTCCTATATTTTGTTTATGTGATGTATCACATTGATGGATTTGTGGATGTTGAACCATCCTTGTGCCCCGGGGATGAACCCCACTTGGTTGTGATGATTAATCTTTTTAATGCATTGTTGTATTCGATTTGCTAGAATTTTGTTTAGGATTTTTGCATCTGTATTCATCAGAGATATTGGTCTGTAGTTTTCTTTTTTTGTGTTGTCCTTACCAGGTTTTGGTATCAGGGTAATGTTGGCCTCATAAAATGAGTTAGGGAGTACTGACTCTTCTTCAAGTTTTTGGAAGAGTTTGAGCAGGATTGGTATTAGATCCTCTTTGAAGGTTTAGTAGAATTCACTAGTGAAGCCATCTGGTCCCGGACTTTTGCTTTTGGGAAGGTTTTGAATGACTGATTCAATTTCTTTACTGGTGATCGGTTTGTTTAGATTTTCCAGTTCTTCATGGTTCAGCCTTGGAAAGCTATATGTTTCTAAGAACTTGTCCATTTCTTCTAGATTATTGAATTTGGTGGCATATAGTCCTTCATAGTATTCTTGGATGCTCCTTTGTATTTCTGTGGTGTCCGTGACAACTTCCCCTTTTTCATTTCTGATTTTGTTAATTAGTTTCTTCTCTCTTTTTATCATAGTGAGTCTAGCCAAGGGTTTGTCGATTTTGTTAGTCTTTTCAAAGAACCAGCTGTTTGTCACATTAATTTTTTCTATTGTCTTTTTGTTCTCTATTTCATTTAGTTCTGCTCTGATTTTTGTTATTTCCTTTCTTCTGCTGACCTTGGGTTTCACTTGCTCTTCTTTTTCTAGTTCTTTAAGGTGTAACATGAGGTTATTTATTTGGGATTTTTCTTGTTTCTTGAGATAGGCCTGTAATGATATAAATTTCCCTCTTAAAACTGCTTTCGCTGCATTCCAAAAATTTTGGTAGGATATATTTTCATTGTCATTTGTTTCTATGTATCTTTTGTTCTCTCCTCTAATTTCTTCTTTGACCCAGGCCTTCTTTAAAAGTATGTTGTTTAATCTCCAAGTATTTGTGTTTTTTCCTGCTTTCTTTTTGCAGTTGTTATCCAATTTCAAAGCCTTGTGATCAGAGAATATGCTTGGTATGATTTCAATCTTCTTAAATTTGCTGAGGGTGATTTTATGTCCCAATATGTGGTCTATCCTTGAGAATGTTCCATGTACACTCGAAAAGAATGTATAGTCTGATGTTTTAGGATGAAGTGCTCTATATATGTCAATTATGTCCATTTCATCTAATGTGTCATTTACGGCTCGTATTTCATTATTTATTTTCTGTTTGGATGATCTATCCATAGCTGTCAATGATGTATTTAAGTCCCCTAGTACAATTGTGTTTTGGTCAATTTCTCCCTTTAGTTTTGTTAGTAGTTGCTTTTGTTAGTAGAGCACTTTGGTGCTCCCTGATTGGAGGCATAAATATTGATGACTGTTATGTCTTCTTGTTGTATATTCCCCTTTACCATTGTGAAATGTCCATCTTTGTCTCTTGTTATCTTTTTTACCCTGAAGTCTGTTTCATCTGATATCATTATGGCTACACCTGATTTTTTCTGTGTACCATTTGCTTCAAGTGTCGATTTCCACCCTTTCACTTTGAGTCTATGCTTGTCCTTGTAGCTGAGATGTGTCTCTTGGAGACAGCATATGGTTGGGTTTAGTTTTTTGATCCAATCTGCTACTCTGTGCCTTTTTATTGTTGAGTTCAATCCATTTACATTTAGGGTGATTATTGATACCTGGGGATTTCCTGTCATTCTATCTTTAGTTTTCTGGTAAGGCTCTGTCTCCATTGTTTCTTGGACTTTTTGTTGTTGTCTACTATTTCTGTGTGGTGGTATTCTATGATGTTTCCCTCTGTTTTTCCTTTATTACACTACATATTTCAGTTCTGGATTTTTTTCTGAGTGGTTATACTTAAGTTTATGTAAAAGAAAGTTTGATATTTAGAGTATTCCATTTTCTTCAGTACACCTACTTTCTCCATTCCCATATTCCGGTTCAGGCCTTTACTCTCCACTTTTTATGTTGCCACAAATTGTCCCTGTTGATGGTGGTCGAATAGCCTCCTTTAGTATTTCTTGTAGTGCAGGTCGTGTATTAGAAAATTCCCTCAGCTTCTGTATGTCTGGAAAGGTCTTTATTCTTCCTTCATATCTAAAAGGTATCTTTGCTGGATACATTATTCTTGGCTCACAATTTCTCTCTTTTAATAGTTTGAATATTTGGTTTTACTCCTTCCTGGCTTGTAGAGTTTCTGCTGAAAAATCTGATGATAATCTAATGGGCTTTCCTCTGTAGGTTACCGTCTTCTTTTCCCTGGCTGCCTTGAGGATTCTTTCTTTGTCGTTGATTTTAGACAGCTTGAATACAATATGCCTTGGAGAATGCCTGTTGGGATTGAGGTAATTAGGTTTTCTATTTGCTTCTTGGATTTGAGGATCCAGTTCTCTCCACAAGTTTGGGAAGTTCTCATCAAATTTTGTTTGAATATATTCTCTGTTCCCTTCTCTCTTTCTTCTCCTTCTGGTATGCCCATTATTCTTATATTGTTGTTTCTGGCAGAGTCAGAAAGTTCTTGTAGACTTCTTTCATTGCTTTTAAGTCTCAAGTGTCTTTCTTCTTCCATGTGTGTAATTTCCAGGTTTCTATCTTCGATGTCACTGATTCTTTCCTCCATCTGGTCAACTCTACTACCTAAGCTGGTTATTTCATTCTTAATTTCTTCTATTGAGTTCTTAATCTCCAGAAATTCCATTTGGTTCTTTTTGAAAATTTCAATCTCTTTCGTAAAATGCTCATGTTGTTCTTTGATTGCATTTCTAAGTTCATTAAACTGCCTTTGTGTGTTTTCTTGCATCTCGTTGAGTTTTTTCAGAACTGCAATCTTGAATTCTCTGTCATTTAAGTCACATATTTCCATATCTTTAAGTTCCTTTTCTGGAGACTTATCACTTTCTTTCTGAGCTGTCTTGTTGCCTTGGTTATTCATGGCAATTACTGATTTATTATTTCTCTTCCTAGACATCTACAGGAGTGGGTTCTGCAACAGGTTGATAGGAAGAGGTCTTTCTTTTGTTTTCCAATACTTGTTGGTAGAATGTTTTATTTTCTCCCCGACTGCAGCCTTTTTTTTCCTCCCTCACACAGTAGTGCTGTGTTTTCTCTGCACTATTCCAGCTTCTCACACAATGGAGGGATTCCGTGGAAAACGGGCTTCTTCTCTGTTAACAGTTCGCCTGGATCATAGGGCGCCATGTCCCTGTGTGTATGCGGAGAGCTGTTGAAGTTCCAAAGCTCTTTCTGCACCAGATTCAGAGCCCGTATGTTTCACCAGTTCTGTTTACTCCTTCAGGCATCCCCCCAGATAGGTGGGGCTAGGGGCGGGGTAAGTTGTGAGAGGTGGCCCAGAGCAATGTCAGCGACCACCACCACAGCTGGTCCTGCTTCCACAGCATTCTCCCCTTTGCTGGAACTAGTTGGGCTGGGAATCTGTGTCTGCGGTCCACAGTTCTCAGAGCAGCAAATATTCTGTCCTTTAATCTGACACTGCTACTGTTCCGCTTCTAGCACCGGGCAGGTGGGGGCAGGGCGAGCTCTGGGAGGGTAGGGAACGGGTAGCTAGTCTCAGTGCCTAAGGCTTCAGTTCTCTGCTCGGCAGTGAGGGTTTAAACCACCGTTTTCAGCCTTCTTCCCTCAGTCTTTTCTCCGGGGTCTCTGCCGTGAGCGTTGGGTTCAGCCGTGTTATACGCTGCCCCCTCAGCCCTGTGGGCCGTAAGCGGAGCCCTAAAAGTCCGAGTTCTTCCCTCTCCCGCAGCTGCAGTAGCTCCGGGATGCAGCGAGTTCGGAACACTGAGCTAGGTCTGTGTCCTGTGCCTGCGCGGCTCCGTTCCCCCACTTCTCCCTTCCCCCATCCCCAGCTCATGCGATTCTCCTACCTTTAGGTGAATTCAGTAGTGGGCCTGTTCGTCTTGCCTGTCTGCTGTGCAGGGAGTCCTTTGTGGAGTTATTGTTGTTCGGTTAGTTGTAAATTCCAGGGGAGCTTTACAGAGGCTCACCTCACGCCGCCATTTTGATGACTTCTCTTGATCTTTTCAAAGAACCAACTTTTTTTATTTTTCTGGCAGCTCAAAAGAGAAACTTTACTGTCATAAATCACATAACACAAATATAATTTGTCCAGGGAGAAGGCTCTTTTACAATCTTTATATATGGCACGCTCTCCTTGGACCTGGAAGAGCAGAGAAGGGAACTTCACACAGCCTCACTGGCTGTCCACAGATCTCTCCTTCCCAGGTCAGGTCTTGGCCCGGTGATTCAAGGTCCACCTGAAACTGGCCTGTCTTGGGCCTTCCATGCCAGAGGTCAGCACCAAACCTGGCCATTCTGCCCTGAGCGCGAGTTACAGAGAAACCCTGTGTGTAATTGAAAGTGGAACAAGTGTTTCCTGTAAGGTAATCGAGGCTGACTCAAGACATCCTTGACCTTTCCCTCTCAAAGAACCAACTTTCAGTTTCATTGATTCTCTCTTTTTCTATCCTCTATACTATTTCTTTCCTTCTGCTTTGTTTGGGTTTAGTTTGCTCTTCTTTTTCAAGTCTCTTAAGGTGGAAGTTTATGTTATTGATGTGACATCTTTCTTCATTGTTAATGTAGGCATTTGCAGCTATAAATTTGTCTCTTAACACTAATTTAGCTAGATCCCATAAGTTTTGGTATGTTGTATCTTCATTTTTCTTCACCTCAAAATATTTTCCAATTTCCCTTGTGATTTCTTCCTTGGCCCATTGGTTATTTAGGAATGTTTTATTTAATTTCCACATGTATACGAATGTCCCAGATTTCCTTCTGTTACTGATTTTTAATTTAATTCTTTTGTGCTAGGAAAAAAAACGTATGATTTCATTGCTTTTAAATTTATTGAGGCTTATTTTATGATGTAACATGTAGTCTATCCTGGAGAAAATTCTAGGTGCACTTGAGATGAATGTATATTCTGCTGTTAGGTGGCATGTTCTATAGATTTATGGGTTTACAGTGTTGTTCAAGTCCTCTATTTCCTTGTTGATCTTCTGCCAAGTTGTTCTATCCATTATTGAAAGTGAGGCATTGAAGTCTCCAACTATTGCTGTTGGATTGTGTATTTTTCCTTTCAATTCAATCAGTTTTTGCTTCATATATTTTGGGGCTCTGTTAAGTGCCAGCACCATGATTTCGTGCTGGTTGTAAGCTATAGTGAAAAGCAATGCTGACACATTAACCCACAGAGGACAAACTGGAATTTGAAAGAAAGGCATTTTGAAGTTTTGTTTTCCAATATTTTGACCACCATGATGAACTATAGGATAATGGTTAAAAACATGGGCTTTGTGGTCCCTCAGGCTGCCATTTATGACTCATGTGACCTTGGGTAAATCACGTAACCAACTGGATGAGTTTCTTCCTCTGTAAATGGGGGTAATGACAGCACCTACCTCACTGGGTTGTTGTGAGGATTAAATGGGATTGTGTGTGATGACCTTAACCTAAATTTGTGCTGGCTTGCCACATGTCTATCTGCTGATAGCAAAGTGATTTGGCGTTGTCTGAGCATGTGCTCAGATAAGAGAGGGACACCATTCAGAAATGAAGCATTTGATATGGACAATTCTCAGAGGCACAGAGCTACCATCATTAAAAGCTATCGGCTAGATTTTACTTCATGTATGTGTAGCAAGTAGGCAGGCTGGGCCTGCATGATGCATACAGAGAAATAATGTGATTTGAGGAATTGTAAGAATGGTCCCCCATCCCTTCCCCCATATATACATATCCCAGCATATCTCTTATACACTCTACACTTTCAGATGCCCAGAATTCTACTAGTATTGCTTTATTATTTTAGGGTCCCTCTACCAACAGTCCTCTTTGAAATGCAAACTCTCAGACATTGTACATAGCCTGTTTTACACTTTCCCACTAAAGCACTAGTAACTGGTCAGATTTATTTCCTTCTGCTAGAAGACATCCTACATAACACAAGAGTGACAGAGTGCTGAAGGTTGGAAATAAAGAGCACTGTGGGAGCACGGACAGTTACAAGTACATAAAATAAATCTCACTTCTTTAAGCACGCTTACAGCTGACTCTCAGACCAGACATAGCCATGTAAGTGTCCAGCTGTGTCTAGATACCAAGGTGTTCGCCCCATCCCACCTCACCCCATACCTTTTCCCCTTTCAGAGGTGATGGGGCTATTAGCAGCTCAGGCCTTTCTATTCTACTTATTCTACTTGCAGGGTTGGCAACAATGTGGCCAATAGACCCCCCTTCCCCTAATCCGTAGCAGCCAGGTAAGGCTCTCTCTCTCAGTACCTGCCACCCAACTGTGCACCAGAGACCCAGGCCAGAGATGCCAAGACAGCTCAGCCACAGTCCTCAGCACCAGGGCTCATCTGTTGATTCTCTTTCTGGGTTTAGATTACATGCACAGCGCCCACCGCCCTGTCACTGGGGGCCACCTGGGGAAAAAGGAGAGTAGTTATGTGGGCGGCGTGGGCACCAGCCCCAGGAAGTCGAGCCGCTGCACGCCCTCGCCTGCCGACTCTGAGCTTGTCAGCTTTTGCTACCTCCACATGCGGGAACAAAGGAAGGAGCAAGAAAGCCGGACAGATGTCAATGAGAACTTAATCTTCTTTGAAGAGACCAGGCCCCGGACCAAGTCTGACCCCACATCCAAAAGCTCTGGCCAAGGTTACGATATGGTCCCTGATGACTTTGATGTAGCCAGCCTAGACCACGAGCCTTGTGCCAGCAGGGCCCGGTCCTATACCCTGGACAATTCTCTTGGGGCTGAAGCCCTGAATTTCTACTGTGACTCTTGCAAAGCCAAACTCCAGGATCAGCTGGTTCCTCGCAAAGGTGGGAGGTCTGGATCCTCTCGTGACAACATAGTAGACTTGATGTCCCTCCCACCCCCTGGGAGTGAGGAGGAGGAGGAGGAGGAAGATGAGAGCACTTCACTGTTGCCTGCCATTGCTGCCCCACCTCCCGGTTTCCGAGACAACAGTTCTGATGAGGATGACCCCAAGCGCCGGGCTGTCCAAAGCCAGGAGCAAGGACGTCACTTGCGTGGGCTCCTGTATGATGAGATTCCGGTGACATTGATTGACAGTGTGCAGACCCGGACAGTCCGAGATCATGCCCAGGAGCTAGATGATGCCCTGGTGTCCACTCTGCAGGCTCTGGAAGCCCTGGCAGCCTCAGAGGATGGACCACACCCCCCACCCCCACAGACTGCAGGTAACAGCCCATTCCTCCGCCCTCTCTTGCCTCCCCTTCCAGGCAGGGCCAGCAGGTGACACTGCTTCTTCTGAAGCAGAGATCAAAGTCACTGTGGTGTCTCAGAGCAGTGGATGGGCCAGAGGCAGTTCAGAGAGGATCAGGGAGCAACGACTCTGTGACAGGTGTCTGCTACTCAGCTCCAGCTAGAGCTCTGGCTCTCGCCGTTCCATCTCTGGAAATGTCTTCCAGATGGACCCCAGTGATTAGGGCCACGGTGGCTACAGAGCCAGACCAGGAGAGAGGATCAGAGCAAAACTGAGAGAGATATAGAAGACATCCAGCATGCACATGACTGGAAGAGAAACAAAACAACCAAGTAACCACCTAGTGGCCTGCGATCAGTGTAGCCAGGAGCCATTACTGCTCAAGGCAGAGGTGTTTATCCTGCGTAAGAACATGGGCTCTGAGTCATACATACCCAAGTCCTGGCTTCTTCGCTCACTTTCAGTGTGACCTTTGGCAAGGCCTCTCTGAGCCTCACTTTTGTCATCTTAAATGGGTTTGATAACAATAGCATATCACATATGGTTGTTGTGAAGATTAAATGAGATCATCCATGCAAAGCACTTAAGCACTGCCTAGCACATAGGAAGGACTCAGTACGTGGTAGCTATTATTATTATTTGGTGTGAGAACCATGCAACATGCATGCTCTTCCCTGTTACAGACACACATACATACATCTGATAGACAAACACGTGTCAGACATGCACCCATAGTCATACACACATACCTCCATACACATACCCCTTACAAGGAAGAGGTCAGTATACAGCGACAGAAAAGGAATAGGGAGGAGTAAGGTGAATGAGAAGGCATGTGAGGTGGAAAGTGTGGACAGAGAGGGTGAAGAGGTTGGGGTCAGAGGGAGCCTGGCTGACCAGGGTGAGTACCAACCCCTGCCTTTTCTGTATGTAAAGGCCTCCTTGGTGTGAGACAGCCCCCATGTGTTCCACCCCCACAGCTGGCATTTCTCTTTGTTCAGAGTCTGGAGCTCCAAGAACTAACTGCTCCCAGCCTAGAGGCTCATGTGGCAGCCAGAGGGAGGACGAGCTCAGCTAAATGGGCTCAGCTGCAGGGACTATAGGCAGGCCTGGCCAGATGAGGAGGCCCAGATCGAGAGGACCTCTCTTTGCCAGCCCTTTTCAGGACAATTAACAAAAATTTCCTAGCTGTGGTATCTAAAAATAATGATGATTAGCATGTTGTTTTGCATGTGATTTGCATGTTAATTTGCCATCAAACTGCCCAGATCTTCTCTATGCCTCCTTTGTTTCTCTTTCGGATTCCAGCCTTTCACAACCCCTCTCCCAGCTTGCCTTTCTTTGTCCTCGCCCCTCTACTCCTCTCACCTTCAGCCCTGCAGTCCCCACTGGCCTGCCTGCTTTGCCCCAGCCTGCACTACTAGCTGACGTTGGCCCCCATAAACTCTCTGTATATGGCTGGGAAAGGACTTGGTCTGAGTTCAGTGCAGCAAGCCCTGTCCCTGTTCCTCCAGGTCTGATTGTGCTGGCCACTATCACCCCCGAATCATCGCTGGACTCAGGCCATGAAACCAACTCTTCAGAGCTCACGGACATGTCGGAAATGATGTCTGCCATGAAGCAGCACCAAAACACCACCTACTTCTTGGCCCAGCACCTCAATAAGGACAGTCTCCTGGCCCGCAAGGACCTGCCCTTTCGGATCCAGAGCTGTGCAGCCCAGGCCGTTCTCACAGCCCCTTACTCTCTTGGGCGCCCGGATCCCAACCCATCCCTCCATCCAGCTGTCCCAGGCCAGAGTCCTGGTCCCCCTGGCACTCGCAGAAAGCTGCCCCAGTCAGAGGCCCAGCCACACCGAGAGCGAACATATGCCCTGGCAGTGCACCCAGCACTGTCCCCACAGCTTAATGAGCAGAAGAGTCTGAGCCTGCTGTCCCCAGTTCCTGAGAACAAAGGGCCTGGCCACACTAGGGCAAGTCTAGAGATGTCACTGAGGGCGGCCACAGCATCCCTCGGTGAAGAGCAGGTCTCTGAGCTAAGGGAGAACCTGCCAAAGGAAGTCAGGTTAAGCCCCAAGCTTATCCTGGACCCAAAGGGCAGTGTAACCCCAGCTATCATCTCGACTGCCCTACCACCGGTGGTTCACACCAAGAGTCTACCCACCCCTGGTGGGGCCTTGGGGAACTCCCCGAGCAGTGGGGAGAGAAAGCTGGAGGCCAGCGTGGTGAGGCCGGAAGTCAGCATGATGAATGGCAGTGCCAGTAAGAATCTGAAGTTCAAAATGAGCCCCGGTACTCCAGAGACCTCACGGAATTCCCAGCAGCAGCTGAGCCCAGAGGTCTCTTCCAGCTCCAGAGCACCCACAGGCAGCCGGGCTGACAGCCTGCATCTATCCCCACAAGGGGACAGGCTGCCTGTTCAAAGTTTCCCTCCCAAAAGCTATCTTTTGCGAGCGAGTCGAGAGTCAGTGAGCAAGCAAGCTACAGGGGAGGTGGCAGGTAAGGGTGGGCCAGAGGGTGCTAAGCCTTCCCTGCACAAGCAGGGCATTGTCTCTGGCCCGGGGGAGAAGGGACAGCTGGAGAGCACGCCCCAAAGCAGCGAGCTCGAGGAGAGCAGCCTGGTCCCCCGGGCTGCCTACCCCATGGCTCTGCAGAGCCCCAGTTGCCACTCTCGAGGACACAGCCCCAACTGCCAGCTGCGAGGCCAGAGCCCCAGCTGCCATCCTCAAGGCCAGAGCCCACTGAGGTCCCAAGTTGCCGGCCGGCAGGTGAGCACCATGCCCTCTCGGAAGCTTGAAACGACCCTGGATGGAGCCCACCCAACCTCTGAAGGCCCTACAAAGCCCAAATCATCTCGAGGTCCTTTCCGGCTACGCAATTTATTCTCTGCCACCTTCCCAACCCGCCAGAAGAAGGAGACTGATGAACGGCAGGCCCAGCTGCAGAAGGTAAAGCAGTATGAGCTGGAATTCCTCGAGGAACTTCTAAAGCCACCAAACCAGGGGGAGCTGCCGGGCACTGAGTACCTGCAACCCCCAGCACCAGGACGCTGCAGCTGTCAGCTACGCAGCAGCCCCGTGCAACAGGGGCCTGGCATGTCCCGCGAGCAGAGGCGCAGCTGCGATTGTAAGCGCATCTGCCGGGGGGGCCGGCCACAGGCCCCCCAGACACCAGTGCATGGCCTACGGGGGAGGGAGAGGGACAGGATCCCCCCTACCCAGAGGCAGCCTGAGGCTGGCCCAGACTTGAGCCTCAGCAGTCCCACCAATGTCCGACGCATCCGCTCCACCAGCCTGGAATCCCGAGAGTGCCGATCGGCCCCTGAGAGTGGTGTCTCGTGCCTGACCACATGTGCCTCGGGGGGCGAGTGTCTGGGGGCTCCCAACTACCGGAAACTGAGGCGCCGCTACAGTGTCAGTGAGCTGGACCAGGGTGACAGGGCCTCGCTGCCCTCCGACGTCTGTCCGCACCCACCCTTAGGCGTGCTGCCCAGGGAGGCCACGGAGGCAGAGGCAGGCCTCCCCCTAGTCTTGGGTCCCAAAAGCAAGCCTCTGGAGTCCCCGACCCCGGGAGACCCCTCATATGTCCAGGTTGCCCCTGAGACCAAAGGCCCCAGGCCGATGGCCGTGTTCTCATTGCCAGAAGAGGTGTACCGGAGGCCTGCTGAGCTGGACGAGGACAGTGAGAGCAGCAGCAAGTGCTGCTCCATCCGCTACTGCTTCTACTACCGCAAGTGTGACATAGCGGATGACACCAGCGATGGCAAAGATGAGCTCTCCTACTCCATCCCCATGAAGATTCTGCCTGGCATGAAGCTGGATGAGCAGGTGGTGCCTGTAGTGAGTAGGACCCTGCAGGTGCTGGATGCTGCCACCTGCAGCAGCAGCAGCCCTGAGGCCTCCCGCACCCAGGAGATTGACCTGCGGGTGTCCACCTTCGAGGGCAGCCTGGCCAAGATCAATGCCCTGCGGGCCCACGCCTATGGCCTGCCTGACGGCTTCCTGGCTGCCCGGCTGGACACCAACGAGCTGTTGACAGTCCTGCGGCAGTGTGTAGCCAGCCCTGAGGCCCGTGCCCCCAAGCCCTACGTCTCCCAGATCTCTGAGTACAAGCTTGAGCTGGCTCTCAAGTTCAAGGAGCTCCGGGCCTCCTGTCGCCGTGTGGCTAACGTGGACAAGAGCCCAACTCACATGCTGGCAGCCATCACGGGCAGTTTCCAGGTGCTGAGTAGCCTCATTGAGACCTTCGTGCGGCTGGTGTTCATCGTGCGTTCAGAGGCCCAACGCCAAGAGCTGCTGGCCAAGGTAGAAGAGGTGGTGAGGAACTACACCTTCCTGCTGCGTGCCGCTGAGGAGTCCACAGCCCGGAACCTTAACCAGCAGCAGCAGCAGCAGCAGCAGCAGCAGCAGCAGCAGCAGCAGCAGCAGCAGCAGCAGGTGGCAGCAGCTATAGGGGTGGCCCTGGAACACCCACCGGGCTCCCCAACTTCGGCGACTGTTATGAGCACATTCACCCGCTCCTTAAAAACCCTTATTAAGTAGGGCATCTGCCCAGGCCTCCCCCTTCCCCATCCTCGGCCCCAGGTCTGAGCTTGGTGGTCCTTGTATCCTGTGGTGAGTGTGTGTCTCTGCTGGGCCAGTCAGGGTCCAAGAGCCTTCAGTCTCCAGGGAGCGAAGACTCCCCACATTGAGGCTGTCCCTGAGGACTCAGGGCCACTGCAGCCCTGGGTGTCCTCACCTCTTCCCTGGCCTTTAGGTGTCACTGTGAGGGCCCAGGCTCCACCTCACTGCGCCGGCCACAGAGCTGTATTTTATCTCTTCTCTAGGGCTGAGAGGTGACATCAGGCACACTTCCTGCTCCATTTTTGGGGACAGGGAAGCTAGGGCCTGAAGCAGGCAGGCCCAAGGGCCCTGAGCTCCTCTTGGCATCTGTTCCCCTCCAGGGAGCAGTGGCAGTAGCAGCAGGCCACAGTGCTAAGTGGAGGGGAGAGGGCACTCAGCCCTCATGTGCCCACCCACCCTGGGCTCACAGTCACTTGGCAAAGCCACCCCAGAGAGCCTGTGCCCGGGTGGTAATCCTGCAGAAAACAGCCACACGGGGCTGTTTGCAGCCGTCCCAACAGGCTGGCAGCCTCTGGAGCCCTCGCCCCCAGGCCTAGTAGCTCCACACCAGCCATCCCCAAAGTGCCCTGCCCCTCACTGATGGGCAGGGCAGCTCAGTCCACTAGGGAGCAAATATCTGGGACCACCCCACTCGTTTTGGCTAAGGTACCTGGTGGAAATGTCTGCCCTGGGGAGCTCCCGAGCAGGCCGTGGAGCCCGCCTGGCCCGCCCAGCGTAGTGCAGGGGCTGTGGCTGCAGGTGTGCAGCTCCTCTCTCAACATCTCTCTACCAGACAGACTGTCCTTAGGAGTTCGACTTAGCTGTGGATTGGGGGTGGGGGGTGGGGGGTGGGGGGAAGGGTAGGGGATGGGGAGTGTTGATGACTATATCTTAAACTTCTGGAAGCTAGCGTGATATGTTAATCCTGAGTATATGCTTTTGGCTGTGTATTGACCCTGTGGATTTGTCTCTCAAAGAAAAGAAGTTGAGCGCCTTACCCGGTGCAGTCTGCACCTTTCTCTCTCTCCGGACTCATCTGGAAGGGAATTCACACTGTTTAGCATCCTCCTTGACACACATCTACTGCTGCCGTCACCACCCCCCTACAACCTTCCTAGGAGTGAAGACACGGAGTCCCTATCAATTGTCCCATTGTAGGGAACAAAGAAAGCCAATGTTTTTCTGTATAGATTGCTTCTTGTCCACCTCTCCATACCTCCCCATTTCCCATACACTCATGCCTTGTGTCTTCCTCTCATCGTCACTCTGTGAGAGGCCCATGTGAAATCTCCCATTCTTATGTGAGTTTTATAAAGATGTACACTGTGCTTAACCCCCGCCCCTCCTTGGTATCCCCTAGTGCAATAAAGACCCCTGAGTGGTGATTTCTTCCGTCAAGGATTAGGGGAGTTCCTTCTGCAGAAGCCAGCTCCCCCCTTCCTTGCCTCTCCTCCCATAGGACCAAGTTGTTTAGTGGGCCAGAGATGCAGCCAGTGGGGAATCCTTCCCCCTTGAGCACTGCAAGCCTGAGTGCTGACGTGCTCTTCCTCTCCTCCCAACCTCTTGATCCTGCGCCTTCGCCACTCAGGCTCCACCTACGTGTCACTCTACCGCCATCCCTCACCTCTCCCTGAACCTCACGGACAGGACACATTTTCTAATGTCTGTATATAGTATATATACTACATAAAATATATAAATTATATATATATATATACTAATTTATGTCTTGTTTTTCAAACAAGAATGATTAAATCTATTCATCTTACTATCCAAATAAGTCTTGGCAGTGCCTCTTTGTGGGTGTGTCCTTGTGTCCTTGAGTTGTTGGTTGGTGGCAGCCCTCCGAGTGCTTGCCCTGCACCTCTCCTCCCATGTACCTGGGCCCCAATGGGCGATGAGGACTCTGCCCCTCCCGCCTCCCCTCTACTCCTCTCCTGTTGCTCACAGGAGTTGGATATCGTGAATCCTTTCTCTTGACCTTGTGGCATCTGGCTTACCTGGTCACCATGGCTGTGACCTCAGAGCTGAAGAGGGCAAGTGGGTGGAGTGGGGGCAGAAACACAATGTGTTCTGTGCCAACTGCACTGGATGGCCTGGGAGTCAGGAGACAGGGTTTTAGGCCAGCTGTAAGGTTAGAATTGGGAAATAGGACCTCTCCCTCTGAAGTGTGCCCAGTCGCCTCAGAGGATAGCCCAACTGCCTTGTGGTTTAAGCTAGCAAGTCCCTTGCAATGGCCTCTGACAATTTATTTGGGGTGTGGGAGGTCGATAAGATAGAAGCAGCAGGACCCTAAGCAGGATTGACTTCTCTGGCATTTTGGTTCTCTGTTCTTTTATTTCCTTCTGGTAATCCCAGGTGCCTACTAACTTATGAGGTGCCTTTGTGCCAACTAGTAAAAGGTTCTCTGCCGCCACCCCTCTGTGATGATTTTGATAAAAGTACCCCTGGGTGATGCTAGCCCTGTGGGCACATGGCTTGGTCATTTCAGCTCCACTCAGCCCCAGTGGCCTCATTGGTCGGGTGCAGAAACCACACAACCATGCACAGCGGCCCTGAGGAGTCACTTCCTCCCCAAGATTGAGCACAGACTCTTTTTCTCATGTCTGCAAAGGTCGTGGCTAAACCGGTTTAGAAGCAAAGCACAGAGGAGGAGCCAGAGACAATGCAGTCAGGCTGGGCTGCTCTGCGTGTTCCCCAGTACCAAAGCAGAGCTCTGCTCTGCATGCAGGACACCAACAGAGGTGACAGGCCTAGCCCTGCTGGCAGAGTTCTTCTGCAAGCTGCCCATCAGGGACCCTGTCCCACAAGGCTGGGACTCAGTAAAAGGCAGTGCCAGTGCACAGTGAGGCCTGGTACCCCTCAGAATGACCCGACTGAGCAGTCCAGAATCTTGGACCCTGGTCCTGCACTACACTAGTAGCTCTTTACAGTCAGAAAGCATGCTTATTTGGTTCTATACCCAGGGTACCCACTCACACAGTACCCAGCACATAGTAGGTCTTCAGTAAATATTTGTTGAATAAATGAGTGTTGAATGAGATGACTGTCAAGAAACAGCCCTCCTGGACATCTGGACCTTGTGAAAAGGGCCCTCTCTCCTCTGGGAATGGTTAATCCAGGGCAGTGCAGTTGGACAAGGCCAGGCAGTCTGGCACCTCCCAGCAAAGGAGAAGGAGTCAGGTCTGTAATCCAGAGTCCCGCTGACTCAGCTGAGTTTTACCAACACATTTCCAAAAGCTTTGGAAACTCTTCTGAGGTGACCAATGGTCTCCTTTTCTGTGGACCCAGGGCTATTCTCTGCAGTAACCAAAAGCACTGGAGGAGGCCATCTCCCCACCAGCATCTTCCTTGCCATCTTTGGCCTGAGCCATAGCCTGAAGCTGATACTCTCCGGCCACCCCATACTAGATACATGTCCCAAGAGCCTGACTCCTGCTTTTCTGATTTCAGCCAATTAAAGGGAAATGGGTTAATGCTATTGGCATGGGCCCCAGGATGCCTGTGGTGCTGGCACAGTCACATTTTTTTCAAGCTGTTGTCAAAGCACTGTGGATAATGGGCAATTTCATCAGCAATGAATTGGAAAAGGACTGCCTCAGCCAGAACTTGTGCTGCCAAAGGGGCAGGGGAGAATCAGCTGCCAGCATTGCGAAGAGGTCATGAATTTATGTCTTAGGCTAAATTTCTCCAAGCAGTCACTTCGGATGGGAGGAATAACTGCATCCCATTCCCCATTCTGTAGGCTGGAAGCCAGGCTGTGGGTGTGTGTCTGGAGTCAGGAGGAGGTTCTTCATGGAGTGGGAGGAAATGACCTTTGAGGGTTCAGTCTTGGCCCTGGCAAAATGTCCTGGATTCCAAGCGGGTCTCTGGGTTCCAATGCCCCAACCTGCTGGAAGCCACTGTTAGGTGGAAATTATGGAAGCCCTCCTTCTCACAGAAACAGAACTGCTTGTTTCACTTCAGTGTTTTAGCGACTCCTTCCCACCCATACCAAACACCCACACACCCAGGCCTTGGGTGCTACCTATGCTCCCAACATCACGGGGATGTGCTCTGGCCCCCCCACTGACATTTCCAGCTGCAGGTTCGGGACCTATCACTTAGGAATGAGCTCAATTTTAGTTTCCCTTCCCTCCTATCTATGTCTGTCTCTCCCTCTGGGTATTGGTTCCTCATTCTTATTTTCACGGCTTTGACTAAAAGGAATATGCATTTGTACTATGTTGGGAGCCTTCAACATTTGATCCCTGCCCTTAAATATGCAAAAACAACTGTATATGAGCACTTGCCATATGTCAGGTACTGTTAAGTACTTTACGTGCATGATCTCATTTAATCTTCTTAAACAATCCTTTGAGAGAGATACTATGATCAGATACCCTTCTCAGAGGAGAAAACTGAAGCCTAAAGAGGTGAAGTCACTAGCCCGAGGTCACACAGCTGGTAAGTGGTAAGCCAGTGAGTTTTCAAAGCCAGCCCAGACTTTCTGCTGCTACCCTGCAGTACTCAGTGCGGCCCTACCTTTGAAGCGCTTCCCCGGGAAGCAGGCATGGGTGCCTCCCCACTCAAGAGAAGATGGCTTGTAATTGTTGCGTGGGGTTCAGGCAGTACATGGGTTGTAACAGGTCATTGGGAACATTGGGATGTGAGGTACAGGATACTGCAAGCCCACCTGAAACCTCCCCCGCCACCTCTCTTTACTGGACTGCCCTAGTGCCACATGCATCTGGGAGCCAGGGAAGGAGCAGTATATGTATATGGAAATTTGCGGGTAGAGCAGTTGTGTTCAAAAAGCCACCATCACCATGATGGGCCCCCACCACAGGTTCCTGTAACTGGAGTCTCCCAGAGAATGTGGCTGTGTGCCAGCAGACGAAGAAAGCCACAGTTACGATGTTGCCCATACTCCTGGTGCATTTGCATTTTTTTTCAAAAATTTGGGAGGAAAATATGTGGATGATACATTAAATATTTTTATGTACCCCTATAAAGAGGAATGCAAAAGTTTCATGCCTTGTAAATAATACATATCATTTCGCAGACACTTGAGACTCATGTCTGATACTTCTGGCTACATTCCCATACCCACCACCCAGCATCCAGGTTCACTCTCCTCTATCACCATATTTTGGTGGAAAAGCGGGACATGCTCAGGGTCTATTGGATGAGCTAACTGGTGGCCTGGGTCCCAAGGAGAGGACATCTAGGACTGGCCTACTTCCATGGCTCTGGTCACAGGTGGGGATCAGGCACTTCTTCAGGGATATACACTAGGAGACCTGGCATGATGGGGTGCCAGGAAGGAATGTTAGGAGGAGATGGGGCAGTGTTAGCAAAGGCTTCAACCCCTCCCCATCCCACTGTGGCCTGTTACACACTTTGGCACAGGGTCAGCCCCGGCCACACACAGAGGGAGCCAGATTCTCTCCAAGCCGGAGATTTCTGCATCTGTAATGAGAAGCAAAGCAGGGAGACCGTGTGGGCTAGGATGAGCAGCTCCCCCCGGAATCAGGGCTCAGTTCTATTTTCAGCCCAGCCACTGCCTTGCCATATGATCGGGTACAAATCATTTCAGCTCTTTGGGCCTGTTCTCGAAAATGAAGGTGACTGAGTCTCTGGCCTCCCTCTGTGCTTCTGAGGATTAATGAGGTGGTGCTGGAAAGCCAGCTATAAAAATTCTGAGTTCCTGGGTGGCTGGTTAGCTCCGTTGGTTAGAGCACGGTGCCCTTAACAACAAGGTTGCTGGTTCGATACCCACATGGGCCACTGTGAGCTGCCCCCTCCACAACTAGATTGAAACAACTACTTGACTCGGAGCTGATGGGTCCTGGAAAAACACATTTAAATAAACAAAAAAAAGTTTAAAAAAATTCTGAGTCCTAGCTGTACAAGCTTAAAAACTACAAATAGAACTTCCCCATTTGCAGCTGGTCCACAGAAACTAATGAAGCTTGCACCAGCAGCCGGGAACTGGAAACTTGGAGGCCTGTTTTCTTCAAATATCGCTTGTTCTCAGTCAAAACCATCTTCTGGTCACTTCCCCTCAGGAGGTATATGCAAGCTCTCCTGCACGAGCCCGTCTTTCGAAATTGGGAAGCCTGCCTGCTACCTCAGTGGATAACCCCCATCCTGGGGTGAACACAGTCAGGTGGACCCAAGGCTCTTCTTCGCCTTCAGCCAATAGCCTGACTTGCTTTTCTGACATCCTCCTCTCCTCACTTCATTCTCATCATTCTTGCTGGAAGCAGCCATAATTGAGGGAGGCTTGAACTTCAGATATTTCTTCAACATTTAGGCTTAGCTCTCAGGAAAGGGCTTTGAACTCCAAACTCAGCCAGCTTCCCAATGACAGCTTCGAGTTCTATCCACTGTGCCCCGTGCATCCCACTCCCACGCTAGCAGTTTGCCAACCCATGGCAGCAAGCCCAGGGCAGCAGGAGAAATTATTTTCAAAGACCCTCAGGAGAGGGGGTGGTTCAGCTCTCAGGATCATGGCAGAATGACTGTGGGGACAGAGCCAGGAGTGTAGTTTCCAGGCTCTCGGCCTCACATAGAAAGGTGCTGGCTCAGGTAGTAAATGACCATCAACTGTGATTGGATGGCCATCAGCTGTGGCTAGTTGGCCGTTAGCTGTAACCAGTGAACCACTGGCCACTAATATAACTGCTGTGGCTATGCTAGCAGAAAATGGGGGCTAGCAAGAAGATGCTGGCTGAGCTAGCAAGCGCGGATTGCAGTTAGCAAGTGAGGTTGCACTTCTCTTCTAAGAGAGAAGTGGACGGCAGGTTGCAGATAGTGTGGCTCCTGCTTCCTGTGTCTCCAACCCTGCTGCCAGTGAGAATATAGTGGTATGACTCCCCTATCTATGGCTCCGTGGGTGTTCCTTTTTGGCCTCACCGTATCCTGCGTTCTCACGTGGGGAGCAGGAGTTGAGACCCCACCTGCCACCCTGCATGACATATGGCGCGAGCAGGGTACGGTGCCAGCCAAAGCTCCCCGAAGGGTGGTGGAGCAGTTTATACATATGAAAGCTCAGTCTCAAGAAGACCAGGAGGAGCAGCTGCTGGAGAGCTTGACCCGCATGGAGGGGTGGGAAGATATGGACGGTTCCCCAACCAGCATAGTTCGGAGAAAGCGAAGGTTGTTGCGGCCCTGTGGGCTGGGAAGTGCTTACTGAGGCCCTCACCCCCAGGTTGGGGGGGACTTGGAGCCCTCGCCCTGCAGAGAGGGCACACATTGTGAGACTAACGCACAGCCCTTGCGAATGACTGTGGATTATGGGGAATGGGCTCCATCCCTGATTTGACGGACTGCTTGACTCTTTGCTTGGGAACGTACCACCATGTAGTGGAAGTGGCGGATGTTTGCTTTTGTGTCTCGACCAGCCGCCGTCGAGAATATGTGAGAAACTCTGGCTGTGCCCAGAAAGACTGGTTGTACCCTGAGAACCCTGGCTGTGCCCAGGAAGTCTGGCTGTTGCCCAGAAAGACTGGCTGTGCCCAGAAAGAGTAGCAGTACCCAGAGAAACCATGGCTGTGTCCAGGAAGTCTGGCTGTGCCCAGAGAGAGTGGCAGTGCCCTGAGAGGCCCTGGCTGTATCCAGGGGGTCTGGCTGTGCCCAGAGAGGATGGCAGTACCCTGAAAACCCTGGCTGTGCCCAGGAAATCTGGCTATGTGCAGAGAGAGTGGCAGTACCCTCAGAGGCCCTGGCTGTGCCCGGGGAGACAGGTGGTACCCTAAGAAGCCCAGGAAGTCTGGCTGTGCCCAGGACTGGTGGTGCCCTGAGAAACCCTGGCTGTGCCCAGAGAGCCTGGCTGTGTCCAGGATATTGCATTCACCTCCAGGCACCTCCATAGGGCCCCTTGCGGAAGACGCTTGTTGTGTAGATTGTGAGGCAAGACCCTGTAGGGGTGGAGTGTGGGGACAGAGCCTGGAGTGCAGTTTCCAGGCTCTTGGCCTCACGTGGAAAGGTGCTGGCTTAGGTAGTAAATTCAACTGTGATTGGATGGCCATCAGCTGTGGCTAGTTGGCCATCAGCTATAACCAGTGAGCCATTAGCCACTAATGTAACTGCCGTGGCTACGCTAGCACCAAAAATGGGGTCTAGCAAGAAGATGGTGGCTGAGCTAGCAAGCGCAGATTGCAGTTAGCACGGTGGGTTGCAGCTAGCAAGTGGGGTTGGTTGGTTGGCAGAAAAGTGGACGGCAGGTTGCAGATCTTGTGACTCCTGCCTTCTATGTCTCCAACCCAGCTACCAGTGACACTATAGTGGTATGACTCCCCTATCTATGGCTCCATGGATGTTCCTTTTTGTCCTCACCATGTCCTGCGTTCTTATGTGGGGAATGGGACCAGAGACCCTGCATGACAATAGTGACAAGCCTCTAGGCCTGCCCACTCTTCAAAATGACTTTGTCCTTCTCTTCCTCTCCGCAAGAAAAAACTGACCGATACTATGGACCTATGTTAGGTTTTGAGCCTTCTGATTACCAAATAAAGCAATTTGTGCTGCAGCTGAGGGCTTCCTGAAAAGTTAGATATAGTCATATCCAATACAGAATGCAATGAATCTCATCTTTTAATTGGTATGCATGCTGTGTGACCTTGGCTGTTGGAAATCCCTTCTCTCAATTATGGGATTATGACAATGGGGAGTGTCCAAGCCACTGAGGTAATATGTTCTCTTTGCCCTAATCACTTGATCCCTCAGCCTGCCATCCCTACTTCATATAAATTTGAGGATAAATTTGTGGCATGGGCAAGCCGTTTGCAGTTTCTTGGAAGTGACTACAACTCCTGCTTCCTATTATGATTTATAGGTAAAAAAGATATATGGCAATGGCAGGACTCTTGGCCACCAAGGACAGAGGAATTGGTAGGAAAGGAAGAGCAAGGACAAGCATTCCCGTCTCTTTCCTAATCTAGCACAATGGGAATGTACAATGTCTCTAGGGACCTGAAAAAATTCAAAGAACTAAATAGAAAATAGACAGATTTCCCCCATGCTAAACAATGGAAGAGACTTTGATTTCACTTGCAGTTTCTGCAGCCCTGAGCCCAAGCTAGCTTGGCTCTGTAACAAGCTGCAAGCAGGAGCCCTACACCAGGAGCCAGTAGACTTTGGTTCCACTTGCAGCTCATCCAAGAACTAGCTGTGTGTGACCTTGGGCATTCACTTCCCCTCTCTGAGTATCAGTTTCTTGCTATATGAAGTGAGTGGGTTGAACTAGAGGGCCTATTAGCTTTTTAAAAGCACACATTCTTCCATTTAAGGATCTTTTAAACAAAGGCAAGTACTTCTAGCATCACCCAAACATTCCCCAGTCAGTAATTAAACTGGGAGAACTCCCTAGCTCATAAAAGTTAGACTCCACAACAAACCACAGAGACCACTTGGCCATGTGGTTTTCATCAAATCCCTTTCTGTCAAGAGGGCTGAAATCTCCCATCTCTTAAATCTCTAGATGATTCTAGACTCCTGGGATATCAACCTTGTATAATAAAGCCTACATCCACAGGAAACCAACTCACGGGAACCCCAGGGCAATGAAACATCTCCAAAGGGTCCAGCCAAATCTTACCTAAGGTAAAATAAGCAAACTTTGTTTTATGAGATAAATCTTGTCTTAAGACAGTTATGTTAATAAAACCATGGATTACATATGTGTCCTTTGATCTTTCAAAGGAATCCTACATTGAATCCTTTTGAAAAGCCATTACGAGTCACTTTGGAATTTATCTTCGGTGTCAATACAGATTTTCAGTTCAATCCTTAAGCATTTAAAATGCATCCACCCCAAGGCTGGGTCCATGGGGCTGTGAGAGATGCTTGGTCTCTACCCTCAAAGAGCTTGCATGCTCGCTGAAGACAGAAAAGGAGAGTTTGGAAGTCCAGAGCCCAATGGAAGGGCCAACTCCGGAGCTGGTGAACTCAGCATGGGCTGCAGCACATCAGGCAGTCTACAAATGTGATGCCCTTTCTGGCCTTTGAAAACCCTCTGGTATGCTTACAAAAAGTAAGACACCCACCGACCATCACTGTGGCATTGAACTTCTATTGGCTGAAAAAGTGAGGTCAGGGATATGGACAATGAGAACAGGTTACACAGAGTGCAGAGGGAAAACCTGGAACACAGGCGGGAGATAGAAAAGAAAATATTTTGAAAGAAATGCTAATACCTAGAAGGAGCAGGGAAGTTTGCTTGAAGGTGACAGGGAGACCCAGGTAGTCGAAGACGACGCTGTTAGAAACCCAGTGCCCTTGGACCAAAGTGGACGGCCCGGCAAAGGGAGACTTTGCTGCAATCACTTATTCCTAGTCCTGCAAAGAGTGCGAGGAGAGAACGAAGACTTCTTTTTCTCTGTCTTCTGTTACAGTATCGTTTACAAGTCTTTATTATAAAGCTTTCTGAGGAAAAGGGCGTGTTTTATTTACTTCTGTAATCTGAAGGCTGAGCACTGTACTTTGCCCATAGTTGCTGCCCAAGAAATCCCTACAGAAGAAATGACTGACAGATGGGTGGATGTAGCATCTGCTGTAATGCCTGGGATCTCAGAAGGAGGCAAAACCAGACCTGCCTTCTGGGGAAAGGGGATTGAAGGAGCCCTTCCAATGGGGAGGGTGTTCACAAAATTCTCCCAGTGGCCCTGAGCTTTGGAGTTAATTGGAAATATGAAATACTGGCAAGAGGGCATTCTTCAGCCTTTTCTAGAACAAAATAATTTATGCAAAATAATTTCCTGCCCCCTTTCTCTCTAGCTTAAGGAGCAGACTTCCGCTTATCAGAACTCTAGCCCTTACCCCCAGCACCCTGAAACTGCCATTCAAAGCCCTCCACAATCTGGTTTTGTGTGGGTCAGGGTGAACCAGAGAAACAGCCCCAGTAGGAGATGCATATTAAGGGATTTATTGTAAGGAATTGGCTTACGCCATTGTGGGGGTTTGGCTAGGCAAGTCTGAAATCCATGGGAAAGGCAATCAGGAAGGACAGGCTGGAATTATCAGACAACAGCTGAAACTGCAGCCCACAAATGGAATTCCTTCCTTCTCAGGGAAACTTAAGTTCAGCTCCTAAGATCTACCAACCAAATGAATCAGACCCAACCAAATTGTCTAGGAAAATCTCTACAGAAAGACAACCATTATGAATGTTAATTACATTTACAAAATACCTTCACAGCAACGCCTAGATTAATGTTTGGTTCAATAACTGAGACCACAGCCTAGCCACGTTGACACATAAACTTGACCTTCCTAGGCTTCTAGTTAGTTGCCTGTCCTGTTTGAGATCTCAACACACCTTCCCTCACCTCACTTCTCTCCACATTTGCCTGCCTCCGCCTTTGTTAAAATCCTCTCAGCTCTCTATCCCCAGGTTGCAATCTGAGGCCCATTTCCTGTAGGACCCTTCCCAAATCCTCTCAATGTGATTGCATTTCTCACACCCCCATATTTTGTAAGTACCTGTGTTGCCTGCTAGGGGGAAAGGATTGTATACTATTCATTCCCTGTGTGCCCACCTTCCAGAGGTTCTGGCATATGGAAGGATCTCAGCACATTTCATTTCAACTATATCAAACTTACAGAACCCGCTACCATTTACATATAACTCAGCCACACTCCTTCCAAATCCTCGCCTCTTAGGATCCTATACATATTGTCCCTTTTCTGATGATTTAATTTGTCTTCGTTCATCCATCCTTAAAGGTCTGAGGGCACTTTTTTTTCTAAATTATTTTAATTCAAGTCTCTTTAAACTTTCTCCTCAGGACTACCTTACTGTAGATATTGTCTAAGGCCCATCTACCCCTAAAACGTAAGCTCCTACCCCCTTGTCCTGATATTGGTTACCATTCCAGAAAGGAAAAAGGAACAAGGATAACAATATTATTTGCACACATATTTACATTCTGGAATTTGGTGATGAGATTACCTAGTGTTTGCTCTAAGGGGACATTTTAGTTTTAATCGAATGAGTTGATTATTAGATAATCTAACTAGATAATCTGATGGCTCATTCCTTTACCTCCTTCAGGTCTTTGCTAAAATGTTTCCTTCCCAGATAGGCCTTCTTTTACCATTCTACTTAAAATTATACTCCTCCCACCCTCCACCACCACCATGGCACATTATCCCACTTCCTTGCCTGATTTTTCTCCATAGCATTTATCACCATTTGACGTAGTACGTGTTTTCTTTTTTTACATGTTTGTTGTTTCAGAATGTAAAGTCCGTGAGGGGTTTTTGATTGTTTACTGCTCTATTCTCAGTGCCCAGAACCTGGCCTGGCCCGTAAACAGTATTCAATACATCTTTACAAATTCTTCAGGGGCTAATAATTTACAGTCCTCTCCATGCCTAGCCCACTGCCTTGTATGCAATAAAGTGCACAGTAATATTTGATGAAGGAACTGTGATGGAGGACTACCAACATTCTGCCTTGGAGTTTACTTCCTTCTCCACGTATTCCTACACATCTGGGCCTACATTAAATTTCTGAACTTGAGAAAGTATGAAAACAGGTCAAAAGGAGAGGTCCTCCATGGACACTGCTGAAAATGGCAGGAAGAGAAAGATAGGGTGCTGCTTTGAGTATTTTCAGCCCTCGCCCCTTAAACAAATCCCTTCCTATTTCTGGGTCTCAGCTTCACCGTATGTAAAATGCAGCTAGTAGATCAGATGATTTCTGAAGTCTCTTCTCTTTTTACAGTTTGTAATTATGAGCACTATAGTGCTCATAAGTAAATTTGTATGATTCTAAAATTGTATGATTTCTCTCTTCTAACCCATGGTTGGAATATACCTAACAAAAATGTGGTATAAGAATAAAAGCTCTCTTTGGTCCAATTAGCAAGTATCATCATACAAATAACAAAGCATGGTGCAAAAGGCCACATTAGCAATAAGCAGATGATGCTGCTGAGGCTCACATGAGGCAGATAGGACCAAAAACCAGGTTTTCTGATTCGTTCACGGCTCTTTGTCCAAAGTCCTGTAAGTATACTAGATTTTCTTTCCTTTCCAAGGGTTAGATAAATCAGACCTTTATTGCCCAGATATTTTGACAAATCCATACTCCTTCACTTGTTTGAACATACTTGGTCCCAGCGGTAGAAATAAAACACAGCTTTCTCTCGTAGTGTCTGGATGATGCAGATGGTGTGCCCTATCACTTTCCCCTTGGGACTTGCCATCCAGGCACAGGAGAGGCTGTGCAATTACAAAGGGCAAACAAACCCTTTGGATACACCTATGCTATGGGTGTCTCTGTGATGGAAATGTGCGTTAATTCAGACTGGTCCTTATACAGAGATAAAAATCATTCATGTCCAGAAACATGCAAACTCATGTTCAGAAATCTCCCCTTCATTCTGATGATCTGTGGCTGTCATCTTGATAAACAGATTTTATTTATTTATTTATAAATAAATAAATGTACTGGGGTGACATTGGTTAGTAAATTTATATAGGTTTCAAGTGTACATTTCTATAATACATCACCTACATATTGCATTAAATAGATTTTCTTACAAGAAACTAAACCAGAGGCAGACTTACTTTCTGGCGCTGAAGAAAGAAAAAAAAAAGCGTGGCTGGTTTCCCGCTTGCGGAACAATCTAGCACTCCGCGTCACCAGCATCCCTCCAACCCCAGTCAAGCGCCCAACGCTTGGGCGCTCTTTCCGAGTTCTCCCGACTGCCAAGCTACAGGGGCGGGGCTATTAGCCTCGCCCCCTCATGGCTTCCAGCCAATACCTGAGAGTGTCAGAGGCCGGCGAAGCTACAGTGAGGACCCGCCCCTCTCTGTCGCTCAGCTAATCGGGGTGTGGACTTGCCTGGTAGCCCCGCCTCCTTGGCACTGAGCAATTTAGAGCCGAGCGCGGGGCGGGAATGTAAGATGGCGGAGTAGCAACGCCAAGCGTTAGTACTGAGTCTCTGAGCCGACCTCGGTTTGCATCTCGGCAGCGGCAGTGATCACTGGGCAAAGAGTGCCTAGGGTAGTTGGCCAAGATGCCGAATATCAAAATCTTCAGCGGCAGTTCTCACCAGGACTTATCCCAGAAAATTGCTGACCGCCTGGGCCTGGAGCTAGGCAAGGTGGTGACTAAGAAATTCAGCAACCAGGAGACCTGGTAAGAACGAAGCTGGGACCATGACCGGCCTCACCTGCCTGGCGACGGGGGCGACGATTGGGACGCAGAGGATAGGGGGATGGGGCCGCCGCGTGAGTTCTGGGGGACCGGGTGTGGGGGAAGGGGCAACTCTGGGGAGCGTGCTCTACCGGCTGTTTCCGTTATTTCATCTCTCGCGGAAGGGTCACATTGCTTCTCACCGTGTTGAGGGTTGGAGTCAATATGGAGCTTGAGGCGAAGCTTCTGGGTCTGAAGGCAGGGGCTGGAGGACCCAGCCTATGGATATTGGCTGCCTAGAGCGACGGGAGGATAAGGACGCTTAGTCTAGGCTGTGGGGACACGTGGCCTTGTGGCTTCACTGTTGAACCACTCAGGCTGGACAGGTGCCGCTTCAGCTCTTGAACCAGTTTGTATGGGTGTCAGTCCTACAATGGGAGAACATACTGCGTACTGAGCCCTCCTGGTGTTTCTTGTAGAATCTAAGAAGCAGCTTTTCAATTCGAAATTGTGCTGGGTTTGGTTTTGAGTGAAATTAACGTTATGTACTGAAGGCGCCAAAAGTATTACTGAACACTTCCTCAGATTGACTAGCGTTGGCTTTTCACATCTTCAGAACCTTAGCCTCGGAGCCATACTTAATGTTAAATCTAGTTGATCAGCTAGTGTGATGCATTAAGTGCATCCTGATTACCAGCATCTCAGCTTGAGCCATCCAGAAAATCTTAGGGAACCTTAATCCTGGAATCCTTGACCTTCCCCAGTGCAGCTACTAGTACAGATAATACAAAAGCGTATTTATTTTTTGGCAAAGTCTGCCCTGAACTTACCCACTTCTCTTGGTGCTGGATGGGAAATTTAGGAAACAGTTTTGAAAGTTAAGATAATTGACGGAAGATAACAGAGTAGAAGACCTGGATCAGCATAGTGCGTTGCAACTCAAGTTTTTTTCCTTGCCCTGCTAATTAAACTTGCTTCCTCCCCCCCCCACTCCCACCGTCTTCCTGCACCTTGAGGCCATCTTAGACATAACTTGGTTATCTGAGCTTTTCAGTACCCCTTCCACCTAAACATATAATCTTCTGGTTCTGATAGGCCTACTTTGTGTTTTGTCATTACCCTGTTGATCAAATCAGAGCAGTGCTCAAAATCTTACAGATACCGTCATCTGTGAAAGGGAAAGCTTGCACCAAACTTAATGATCAGTTAAATAAGATTGCTTGGAACATGTTTTCATAAATGCTTTTATTTCCATTTTTCTTTCTTTAAAATTATTACCAAACTGTAACTCCCCTTATACTTTTTAGACACTGCTGATAAAAGAAAAAGCATTCATCTGGAGTGGACAGTTTCCTTTTGAATGCTTGATTATTGTGCCGCTGGTTGTGATGCAAACGATAGTGCAAACACTGATGCCATCTGTAACCAGGCAATACCTTAGTCGAAAGAGGCTAGCAAAGCTGCCGACTTCAGCTTTGACCACACCATTATGAATCATGGGCTGTAATAAAGGAGACAAAACAGGACCAGACTTTACAAGTGGCAGTATAGCTAGGGGACGAGAATGATTTTCATTTAGAGGGTTGTTTTTTTTTTTTTTTTTGGTCCTCTTAGAGGACTGTGGTTATTAAATGCTTTTCCTGTGCTTCTAGGAAAAGTACAAAGACTCTTCCTTGCTAAACCTTGACCCTCTGCATAATAAAACACACCAGAACCTGAGGCTATATTGGGAGAGGGGAGGGGAAGGACAACTTAGTTTTCTACTGATTGGTTTACCTGAATTTATCAGCAATCCCAATCTACTGACATATTAGGCTGATTTCATTTTTAAACAACTGGACAGTAACATGCTTGGAAACATTGGGAAGATTAAGCCCAATGTGGAAAATTGCTCACTGGTTAGGTTTCCTTGTTTGTGGCTTAAATCATTAGCTCTTTGGTTCCTTAGGTGTTCTGAAATCCTCATAATCGACTATGTTGTTTATGGAGCTCCCCCTCCCACCAACCTTTGGCTTTTCTGCACTGCAGAAATGGTAACTGCTGCTCCGTGTGACTCTTGAGATCTACAGGTCGTGGACAGGGCAGCTCAGTGGGTACTGTGGGTCATCAGATGGAGGACTGCAGAGCCCATCTTCAAGTGAGACAGTTCTGCTATTTGCTACAATTTGGCAGAATCTCAGGAGTTGATGCTCTCTTGAGCAAAGTGCCTTTTCTTTTGAAGTCATCAGGATCATCCTTTGCTGTCCAGTTATTTGGGAAACATACATACATGTAAGTGGTACATTTCACATACACAAATATAATAGTTTACGAGAGTTTAAAAACGTAGGCTCTGGTCTTGGAGAACCTAGAATTGAATCCTGAGGCTTTCTTTGCCTCCGTGATCTCATCTGTAAAGTAGTACCTACCCATAGAGTTATTGTGAGGATGAACTGAGATAGGACTGAAGCTCTTAGAACACTGTCTGATGCAATAAATGTACAGTAAATGTTGATAAGAAGGGGTGGTGGAGGCACTGCAGATGATATGGAAAAAAGACATCCCAAAAAATTCCACCGCCTGGCTGTTCACATTTGATGTCTGACCTTCCAGATGTTTGTGTATATACTCATATACTTTTTCGAAAATGTGAGACATGTTTATAGCTTTCTTCACTTAGCAATATATTTTGAATAGTTTCCTCCCCTTAATATTTAGTCGACATGGTTTGAAACAGCTTTTAAACAGTATTTGTCTTAATGGTTTTACCATAATTTCAGATAACCTAGTCCCTATTATTAGGTATTTTTGGTCTAATGCTTTTAATATGAAAATCCTGAACATAAATCTTTGACCATTTCTGATTATTTTCTTTCTTTCTTTCTTTCTTTTTTAGATAATTTTTATAAGAGTTTGAGCCAAACTGACTAACTGCATATGCCGGAGAGCAAGATCTCAAATACACCCTATTTCTGAATATTTTCTTAGGGTAAATCCCTAGAAGGGGAATACGTTAGGCTTAAAGGGTATATACCATTTTTTAGGCTTTTGAATACCTATTGCCAAATTGGTCTCCAGAAAAGTTGAACCAATTTCCATTCTCACCAGCAATAACAACGATATTAATAATAATTAATGTATAGTGAATGCTTATGATGTGCTAGTTCAGATGCTAAGCACTTTATACACATCATATTTAACCCTCTCAATACTCCTATGAGGAGTTACTCTCACTATCCCCATTTTACGAGTGAAGGATTCAGAGGTTAAGTAACTTTCCCAAATCTGGGTATTACTGTGCTTTAACAGTTTTGTTGATACAGTATCTCATCGGGCTTTTAAAACTCTTGAATATACAAAAATTTTTGACTTGATTCTCTTCAAACTTCGGTTTATTTGGTTACTCTCAATAGGCTGAGAGGGGAAAAACTTAATTTTGGTTGCCTAGGATTTTCCTAAGAACCATATCCTTTCGTTAATTAATCCCATGTGTTTTGCACATGCCAACATCTCTGTCTAAATTCTTAATATTTTCTTAAGAATACCACCTGCATTTTAGATTTACTTTATTTCCTTTTTGTGTTTTTTAACATTCTGTGCTCATTCAATGCACTTATGCCTGATGCTAAAGGAAAGGGTAAAGGAGAAGCCAGTTTTCTCATTGGATGGACAAAGCCAGTCACCTGGCCTCTCCAGAACGGCTGGGAGAATGATTGGCCCACAGCCATTCGGAGAACACACCATTAGCTAGAGGGAGAGAACAAGGCCTGTTATCCTTCAAATAACTAAACCAGGCCTTTCTACCTGATATATTATGTTAAAAGCAAACAGGTTTTTTAGGTAGGCATAAGTGTTGTGCCATCAATCACTGCCTAACTTACCTCTTAGAGGAAGTTATAAGAATAATATTAAGATTTCTTGAGGGTTCATTGAACTGTTGATTGACCAAGCTGTATGACCTGAGGGTAGTTCATGGGCTTTTAAAGGCTTTGTGAACATCTGTATCATATAATCCTAAAAAAATGCTAATGGAGGGAAACATTGGTCTGTATTAGTGAAATTAGAATTACACACAGTACAACAAGCAGTATCCTTGTTTACTTGTACCACTTCGTTAAATAACTTTTTCAAGTTATTAGACGGATTCCTGGTGGTAACATGCTGCTTCTATGCTTGAGGGGAAGTTTTAGTCTAGGTTTGGCTTTGGGAAATGGCTGAACTGTTGGTTGATTATCATCAGGTGATAACACAGAAATGGTACCTAGTGATTGTGGTGGGTGGTAACTGGTGATTTTTTTTTTAAGAATTATTTTTCAAACCTTATGTGAAGTTAGAATATAATTTTTAAAGGAACACCTCTGTTAAAGCTATGTATTTAGCAAATTCTCTCTGTTGTTTAACTTGGCAGTGATAATTTTATAATACCTTACCTGCTTTCAAGAAAGGATTTGAAGTGTGTTTCATGATAGTCAACATGAAAAAGGCTCATTAAGTAGATACTCTAGAAACCTTATAGAACAAAGGATGATAGTAATTGTGCCAAGAATTTGGCATAAAGTGATTACTGAAGTTTAGTGTTACTTTAACTGTATCCCTTTCTGGCAGCCAAAGGGATAAAGGCATATGCAATGGATTATGTAGTTTTTGTTTTCATAAAACTCTTTAGAAACTTTCAGGCACAAAATTCTAAGAATTTTATGGGTAAGGATCCTTAAATAATTATATTGAGTAACATAATGGACGATGTAAGGAATTTTGTGAGTATTTTTTTGTATTGAGTCTGATAGTTGAAGCATTTATAAAGACAGATAAGCTACCATGGACTAAGTATGTTGTTTCCTGGTCTTACTTGATAATAGGAAAACTTGAGAATGGTCAATTAGCCCATCCCTTTCTACATGTTGTCTTGGCTCAATTGTCAAAATGCCGTTCCCTAGCTCCTAATCAAACAACCTGACTCTGGCAAGTGCATGTCTGGAGCACAGATGTCTGTGTACTTGACTGAAAGAAGAGCCACAGGCGTCCAGTACCAGACGCAGAGGACACAGTTGACTTTTTATTAGAAATCAACATGCCTGACTTTTGTTCTCCCTCAGGGAAATGAAGATCTCGGTCAAGGAAGTGACGTGTGGGGGATGACTGTGGGTGGGGTTCAAATTTTCTTGAGTTTTGAAGTGGCTCAAATATTTGAGGTACTTGGTCAGGACCCTAGAGTTGTGTACCATAATACATAGAAGGGACCCTTTTATCCTGGAATCTCTCAAAAGGGCAGGGAGTGTTAGTCCCTCTAAACTACCACTGCCTTTTGTCATTGGGCCTACCACAATGAGTACCTTGCAGAATACGTTCACCTCCAGGTGGTGTTATTTCGTCCTTTCTATTTTTGTTTTTTAATTTTAATAATATATTTATCCCAGTATATCCAAAATATTACAGTTTTAACATGTAATCAGTATAAAATTTGAGATAGTTTTCCTTTTATATATACTGTGTTAGCAGGAAGGTATGTATTTTAGGGAGTGCCCCTCTAGCTGCTAGATGGGACGCTGGCTGATTCGTGATTGCCTAATAAAGCCAACTAGATTGTCAAAAAACAAAGTGTATATTTTACACTTGCAGTACGTCTCAATTCAGTTCCTCAGTCACACTAGCCGCATTTCGTGTGCTCAGTAACCACGTGAGGTCAGTGACTCCCATGTGGGGCAGCGCCATTCTAGGGCCTACACTTTGGGAAACGTGCAAGCTGCCCTTCTAGAAAGCCCTCCTTGGCTCCCTCCAGCCAGTCCATTTGAATTATGAAGACTGCTTCAGAAAGCATTTTGGCATTTGGCATAGTTGACGTTGCTGACAGACTCAGTTGTTTCTCAAGGCTGGTCAGTTCAGCTGGGTCCACAAAATTGCTATATTGTTCATTATATTGCTCAGTATCACTATTTCAGGATCCCACCATAAAATCCATAAAATTCTTTGTAGCTGTCACCTCCTATTGGGCCCATCAATTTGTGGTTCTACCACAGAATAAGTATCTATCAGCTGAGTATCTGTAGAAGGGTATGAACAGATTTGTCAAAACCTTTTGAGGAAACATGTTGGACCCACGTGCCTCTAGCATGAGGGACTATAAAAGTCAATCTTCCAAATTTTCACAGTAAGCAAGCCTGCAGACAGTTCATACATTCTGTCTAAAGTGAGTCGATCCAAGAGGCAGCCTAACCCTGAGGGACATTCGTTCATTCACTCTTTGTGTAATGTTGACACTCACTGGCTGGGAGACAGATGAACATTACAGATCTGGTCCCTGCCTTCGTGGAGATTGCATTCTGGTGGAGGAGACAGGCAATAAACAAGTGCATGAAAAAAATAAGGCAATAAGAAATTGTGACAAGTGTTCTGAAGGGAATAACTAGGGTGATGAGAGAATAACTGGGGAGGGTCATGTTATTTAATTTTATTGTGGAATATTCCAAACATGCAGAAGTAGAGAGAATAGCATAATCCCACCTACCCTACCCCCCATGTACCCATCACCCAATTCAGTTTATGGCAGTTTATGGCTAATTGTGTTTCATCTATTCTCTCTCCATACACCTGCCTGCAATTGAATTATTTTGAAGCAAACCCAGGTATTATGTCACCCATATATATTTCAGTAGACACAATACCATTTTCTTGCCTAAAAATATTAACAGTAATCTTTTAATATCAAGTAACTAGCTAGTGTTTAAATTTCCTTGTCTCATAAATGTGGGTTTTTTTGTTTTGTTTTTTCTTTTTGTTTTACAATTTGCTCAAATTAGTATGCAAAGAAAGTCCATACAGTGCTATTGGTTCGTATTTAATTTTAGGTCACTTTTAATCTGATAGGTTCTCAGGGAAGTCACTTTTCATAAGATGGTCAGGGAAGGTATTTTGATTGGAGACCTGAGAAATGAACGAGCTAGGTATAGAAAGAACATTCCAGGTAGTGGGAAGAATGTGAATTGTAAATTCACATGCAATTTTAAGAAATAATATGGAGAGTCAGTTGTACCCATTACCCAGTTTTCCCAAAGTTCCAAAGTATAGTTTTTCCAGACTGCAGTTTTCTTGCACAACTACGGTATAATGCATCAAGCAGGATATTGACATTGATGCAGTCAAGATACAAAAAGTTTTCTATGGCAAGGATCCTTCCTGTTGCCCTCTTGTAACCACACCTACCCGTCTCCCCCTCTGTAGTTTTCCTTTTTATATTGCCTCTCTCTGGTTTGGTATCTGGGTAATACCAGCCTCATAAAATGATTTGGACAACAATCCCTCCTCATCTGTTTTCTGGAAAGGATTGTGCAGAATTCATGTTCATTCTTTAACTGGTAGAATTCTCCAGTGAAGCTGTTTTAGGTCAGTCTTCCTCGAGGTTTATCAGTTTTATTGAGTCCCCTTCCCCCAAGAACCAGCTTTTGGTTTCATTGGCTTTTCTTATTGCTATACTGTTTTCAATTTCATTGATTTCTACCCTTATGGTTATTTTCTCCTTTCTGCTTACTTTGGGTTTGATATTTCCCATTTTCTAGTTTCTTGATGTAGGAACTTAAATTATTGGTTTGATCAAATAAGGCACTTTTAACATAAGGATCTCTAGTATAAAATATTTCTTGAATTTAGTGCACGGAGGTTTGTCTCCAGATATCACAAACTAATGTGTTTTCCTTTTTGTTCTAGCTACCAGTAATCTCAGCTTCCCTGTTCTAATTGGTTTCTGGTTTGATTTTTTTTTTTTTTACCATTTACTTTTATTTTTCTTGCTTCATAATATAAACTAACCCCATTCTTTTCAAATGTAGCATCCTTTCCATTATTACTTGGCTTGGAAAGGAATAAATATTAAATAACAATTATCACCTAATAATTAAATAATAATTATCAGCTTCTTCTGGCAATGGAATTATCTCTTGTTGAGGAAGTTTTTCTCTTAATCAATAGGTGTTATCAACCATTCTGGTTTACGTCTCTTTTACACATACTACATACGCATGCACCTATGTGCACCCACAAATACCCCTCACCTAGAGGATTCATAGGGAAAATGGTGTTGTTTTGAGGTGTCACTGAGGTTATTTTTTAATCATAAGTTATTCTTGGTAAGGATCCGAGTATAGATACTAACACTTTCATTTTGTGATAAAAGATAGCCCTACTCCGTAGTTATAGTAACTTCCTGTGGAATTTTTTAAAGCAAGACTTACTGATTGGACCGGAGGACAGTTAGCTTAGAATGAGGGCAAGGACTACATCTGTTTTACTCTCCATTGTATCCCTGGCGCCTACCACAGTGACTGGCATAGGAACATTATTCTTTGAGTGAACTGGCCCATATGGTAAGTGTGGTGAGATCTTCTGTAGAAGGCATCATTATAGAACCGTAGTGATTCATTCCTTATATGATCTTTCTACTTTTGTTATATGTGGATTGTGACAGTCACAGATGCTGTATCAAATTTGCATTCACATGTTATGTACCTGAAATGAGATATAAGCCGCCTAACTGAAATTGTGGTTCAATTACTTGTAAGTACTCTAGCCAGTCTTTTTCATGTTGTGTCCCATATAAAAATAGGTAATATTTGGATAGTGTACTGGAGTAAACTGGGGCAGTAGACCGCTTCTGGTACAAGGGCTCCTCCAGGGAGCCTCCTGACGTCTGAGGGGATCAACGCCCACATGCAGGTGTAACCCCTTCATAGCGTACTAGTAGGGAAGCTATGCTTTTTCGGCCTGACTGTGTGTGGAAGCATAGTTCATATAGTGCTTTCAAATCGATTGTTTTTGTTGTCCTTCCTTGCCTGGTTGTAGCGTGGAAATTGGCGAAAGTGTACGAGGAGAGGATGTCTACATTGTTCAGAGCGGCTGTGGTGAAATTAACGACAATCTGATGGAGCTTTTGATTATGATCAATGCCTGCAAGATTGCTTCAGCCAGCCGCGTTACGGCAGTGATACCGTGCTTCCCTTACGCCCGGCAGGATAAGAAGGATAAGGTAGGAGCCTAATCTCCTTTATGAAACAAGTTTGTTTTTTGTTTTCTTAAATCAGGGGAAGCATGAGCACTGGCCAAAGTTCCAAATCATCCCTTCATCATCAGATATACATTTGGAGAGTATTATTTCTCGCATTCTGTTAGGCATTACCGAATTTTCAAAACAGTCAATATGTAACTGGTGTAAAGCAACACATTTGCAGTCTGTATATTTTATTCCAGTCATACGTATATGACTTTACTAGCTCACTGCTGTTTTTCAATTGTATCAGCGAGACTTTAGTACCAGCTCCAATGGAACAGAAATTTTTTTTGAACTTTGATAGATCCTCTGGGACCCCTTTGGGGTCATCATTGTGATCTCTTCATAAAACTTGAAGTCTGTTACATGAATACTTGGTCTCATTATACACATGTACACACACACACCTCACCTTGTTTATCTGGTACATATTAGAGGATAAAGCATATACATAAAACTTTGCAAGTCTATTGTCTATTGTCATCAGTACCCGATTTTATATACAGTGCCTGGGAGAAGGCCAGATGTTTTATCCCAATAGAGTACAGTGCTCCTACAGAGTGTAGAGTAAAGGGCATGGGCTTTGCCATTTTACAGTACAGCAGATGTGTTTACCTGTTACTTAAGGGGCTTGAGGTCACTGGAAGGTTGACCTCCAGATGAGTAAGGGAGTGATATAACTTACAACATAAACTGTGGTATCTTCAAATATAGACATGTTAGGTGTTATACAGTTTTGACTATGGATGTGTTAAAAGAGATTTTAATAAAATTCTTTCAAAAAAGAATGTAAGTCTGCCTAATTTAAGTGGAGCATTGGAAACACTTGAATAGGCTGAAAATATGTACATTAAGAAAAGGAAAGATAGGAAGGTATTTCCTTATACTAAATATGTATCCTGAGTTGGAAAAGTGATGTTCAACCTAGTATTTATGCTAGATTGTGATCTACTCAGTGGCCACGTCACTTTCTCTGGATTTTCTGGTTAGCACAGTGCCTTAAACATGGTAAGTAGGTGCACAGTAAATAAATGCTGCTTCAGCAAAGGAGTTCTTTAATTGGCTTTTTGGATTTTTTTTTTCTCCCCTCCATTTAGAGCCGTGCTCCAATCTCAGCCAAGCTTGTTGCAAATATGCTCTCTGTGGCAGGCGCCGATCATATTATCACCATGGACCTGCATGCTTCTCAAATTCAGGTATCAGTGGAAGCTAAATATTAGCTTAGAGGTTCTTGGGAGTTAGAAAGGGGGGAGGAGAGGACTGATAATGCTGAAGACTGCAGAGAAGAAAAAAACTGCTCAAGTACAGCTCAAACTAGACCTTTTAAACATCCTCACTTTAAGCTTAGTTTATGGTCTTAGTCATTTGGGGTGGTTGGAAAGGGAGGCAGTCACGTATTCCGGGCAGAGTAGGCTTTGGGATCCGACCTAGTTTGAATAGGCTCTGATGATTACTAGCTTTATAACCTTGGGCAGATTATTTGAGTTATGAATATACACTGCTTTGTTACTATGAGTATTAAGTAAGATATTAAATTCATAGTATAATACCAGGCTGATGACGGGAACCAAATAAATGGGAGCTGTTAATGTCATCATTAAATTTAGAGCCACAGATATTGCAACCTACTTTCTAGCATAAACCCAGAGTAAGGGGAACAGAATGCCACCTTATGTTTATACATTTTAAAGAGACTTTCAAATCGTTACCATTGAAGGCTTACGCCAGGCATTCTAGTGAGTTATATAGGGCAAATGATTATACCCATTTTATAGAAGAGGAACACAACTAATCTATAGCAACTAGTACCGTGTTTCCCCCAAAATAAGACCGGGTCTTATATTAATTTTTGCCCCAGTAGGGCTTATTTTCAGGGGACGTCTTATTTTTTTCATGTACAACAATCTATATTTATTCAGTTACAGGCATGTCATCTTCTGGGACGTTGTCATAACGTACTAAATGCGTCCTTCATGCTGAGATCTTAACTGGTGCTTATCTTTGGGGTAGGTCTTATTTTCGGGGAAGCACGGTGTTAGAACACAGATCTGGCTTCTAGTTACTGTTATTCATTATAAATATCTTCCACTAAGTTTGTATGCCATGGCATCTCTAACTGGTTTACCAGTTAGCTTTTGCTTCTGGAACCAGGCCAACATTTATTAGCATGAAGCAGTAAGTATTTATTACCTTGTGAGTCTGCACATTGACTGGGTATTTCTGGTCTTGGCTTAACATGGGCCTTTTTCCCAAGGGTTCACTCATGTGGCTGTGGTCACTTGTGGGTTACCAGGGGCTGGCGTTGCCCATGGTGGCTGGGCTCTCTTGCACAGCCCGGATTCGAGGAGGCCATTTTTAGCCTCCCACACTGAGTATGCCTTCTAATCAGTCTGAATGCTGCAGTAAGGTATTCTTTGGACAAGTCACTATTCTCTTTGTGTTAGTCATTTATAAATGGAAGAGAAGGAACACGAAGCAAAACTGACCTAGCTCCTTCCTACAGGGATTTTTTGATATCCCTGTGGATAATTTGTACGCAGAGCCTGCTGTCCTGAAGTGGATAAGGGAGAACATCTCTGAGTGGAGGAACTGCACTATTGTCTCACCTGATGCTGGGGGAGCTAAGAGGTAAGAGGTGGTTTTTTTACCTGTGTTTTTTTTTTTTTTTAGTTTATTGGGGTGACAGTGGTTAGTAAAATGACATAGGTTTCAAGCATTTGACAAGATACAGCATCCATTTATGATTAAAATGCTTAATAAAATGGGTGTAGAAGGAAAATACCTCAATATAATAAAGGCCATATATGACAAGCCCTCAGCTAATCTCATAATTAGTAGTGAAAAACTGAAGCCCTTTGCTCTATGTTCAGGAACACGACAGGGCTGTCCCCTATCGCCTCTGCTTTTCAACATAGTATTGGAAGTTCTCGCCAGTGCAACCAGGCAAGAGAAAGAAAATAAAAGAGATCCGAATTGGGGCTGAAATTTGTATTATTCTGTACTGGGAAAATCTTTCAGACAGTTGTCAGAAAGCGATGCTTTTCTATCCAAGTGACAGATTTTAAGTAGTACTTCAGAATGGATGTACCGGTAGCTGGGACACAGGCTGTATATAGTTTTACTCACTCCCCTTTCCTGGCCCGAGTCACTACCTGAAAGACAAGACAGCAGCAGAGGGGCCCTAAATAGTTCGGTACCTATTGTGGGCCTGACTGTGACGCGTTAGTAACTTGGCCCCGCAGGCCTAACAATACTGCTGGAAACCTATAGGGAAGTGGGGGAGGAAATTTGGTTTTCTAATGAGCAGCACCTGCTGTCAAACCACATGATAACAGTGGACAAGTAAGCCTTTACATACCTCTTAAGGCTGTTGTTGGTTAGATCATTTTGATCCTTTGGATTAAAGTATTAAGCAGGAAGGAAAATAAAGCGTGATAATGTTATTTAAAGCCCAGACCTTAACATTTTAAACAAACTGCCAGGGATTACCAGTTGCAATATTTTACAGCTCACATGGCGCTAAGAGCTTTTTATTTCCTTAGTGGGTCACTCATTAGTAATGCATTCAAAAGTGACACATGCTCTACTTGTTGTGGAAATAGAATGAAAAGTTACAAAACACAGATGATTAGGAAAAGCTAATTCAGATCTCTACAAGCCATTCAAATCTTCAATGACTGTTTCACAACAATCTCTTTATTTCAGTAACTTCAACAGTACTGATAAGCTGAGAACTTTGAGTTCCATTATCCAGCCAGATGTATGGCTTTGTCAGGCTCATGTAATCGCTGGTTACCATCTGTAATACTGGAGACAGCCTAAAAAAGATCCCCCTAATAGTGGTTGTCATACTTGTCTTAACTTGTGCGTTATTTTCACATCTTGCTATGGGACTTAGAAAACAATCACATTTGAAATAAACAAGCAGGATTTTCTTTCCAAAGTTGGATACAGAAAAATTGCCTTTAGCAGATGACGTGGGTTGTTTGGTTTATAATTTTCTTACAGTGATGGAGTATTTTCAAAGTGAGTGGCCCTCACTTCTGCGTTGACAGGATTTGGAGCTCAGATCCCTGTGCAGTTGTGACCTGTACAGGGTTCTCCCCTCAAGGGCACAGGTAGTGACTTTTTCTAGTCCTTTATGCTTTGTCGATCACTAAGTTTGTCGCTGTTAAGCATGGATTGGGATGCTTGAAGTCACCGTGCCTTTCTCTTGGATGAATCATCATTCCAAGCAGATTGGTGACTAGATGTTATGTGCCCATGAGGTAGTAATGGAGAGCACAGAGTGTGGCTTATTTAGATCAGGGTACAGTGTCTACTGGGTTGTGGCTCAAACCTTGTGTGTTCTCTGTTATGTGGTCACAGGTTCTCCCTTGTCTAGCACAAACTCAGATGTGTGACCATTGTCAGAAGGGAAATAGGACAGAGTGCTCTGGTTGGACCAGTACATTCAAAACAAAGCCCAAAGCACAGGCCTCGTCACACACGAGGACGGCACAGTCGAGTACGGATGTACATGTCACTGGGGCCGCAATGTCATTTACTGAATGAATTTCTCTTTGTGTGAATCATGTGGTACTCTGATACCAGACAGATTTGTCTTTTGTCTCACCTGGTCTGCTTTGTATTTTCTTGTAATTAAAAAAAAAAAAGAAAGAAAACCTATTTTAATTTGGAGATACTTTGGCTGTACAGTGAGGTGCCCCGTTTGCCCAGTTAATTGGTATAACTTTCTTTTTAGCCGTCATTAAAGGAACTCCCAAGCTTGGTTCCCAGGTACAGTTGACATTGACAGTTGGTGGATCACTGGGGGGAGTGTGCTGAGGGCACAGGCATTGGGACAGGCTGGCTACTGCTCCTCTTCTGCCGGGTTCAGGTGCACTTCTCACCCCATCCGCATGTCAAACTGGGACAGTCTGCACTGCTGGCATTAGTTAACTAAATCTTCTGTCTCTTCCCTTCTGCTGCGAATTCATTAAGCGAACGTGCCTCAGCAATATGCTGCTTCCTGGAACTGGTGAGGGCATATGTCTATCCCCTACTGTAAGGCAGAATGGATTCTAATTTATATTCATAAACTGCTCTCAAGATAGGGAGGCATTAGTCTATAAAAGCCAGTTGTGATGTCAATAAATTATAGTTGCTTTCTTCCAGCCCTGGGAACTGTTGGTTTTCATGTTTTCTCCCCCAGAAAACAAGCACATTGTTCAGTTCGTTTCTTTTGTCTTAGGAGCCACTCTCCCCAGGTTTTAACTGTGAATACCTGCTTTTGCAGAGTGACGTCCATTGCCGACCGGTTGAATGTGGACTTTGCCCTGATTCACAAAGAGCGGAAGAAGGCCAATGAAGTGGACCGCATGGTGCTGGTGGGGGACGTGAAGGACCGGGTGGCCATCCTAGTGGATGACATGGCTGACACCTGTGGCACAATCTGCCATGCAGCTGACAAGTGAGTGCTGAGCGGTGGGGCTGGTGGTTAGAAGTAAAAAGCTGACAGCTGTCTGAGTGCCTTAAGCCTGCTGGTTCTTGTGGGAACTGAATTGAGATGATAACTAGCTTTGGGAGTTTTTCATCACCCGAGGCTTGGATCGCAGTATGTATAAATTGATGAGTGCTCTTTCTCCCCCCACCAGATTTCCTTAGTTTTTTTGTCTTTTTATTTTGCTAAATGATATATAACATAAAGTTGGCAATTTTAACCATTTTAACCATACGGTTCAATGGCATTAGTTACATTCGTACTGTTGTACAACTGTCACCACTATATTTCCAAAATTTTTTCATCACTCTGAATACTCTACTTTTGATACTTTATAAAAATAAATTAAGGTAGAAATCCACAGGCCTGAGCAGACAAAAATATACTGGGGGTGCCAAAAAATGTATACAAGTGGACACTGGTCAACATTGCTCAAGCAGTACTTGGCCGTAATCAGAAGTGTCTGGACGCTGATGGTAACCACTTTGAGCACCTCTTGTAATTGCAGAAGTCAAACGTGACTTGTATTCATCTTTTGTTATCGGTATGTATTGAGTATTACGATTTTAATACACTTTTCCTTTCTTAAAATGTGTATACATTTTTTGGCACCCTTTGTATTCTCATGTTTATATTTTACCTAAGCCTAAAACCCTAGTCTTACTTCTCAGTAAGTAAGACTCCTACCTTCATTCAAATTACTTTCCATCTTGCATGCACTGTTCTAAAATGCCTCCTCTCTGTTCTCTCTGCTGCCAGTCATGGGTCTCCTACCTCCTCAGTCCGTCTTTCACTTTGCCATCCCACTTGCAAATCCTTCCTAAAACCTAAGACTAGGTCCCATCACTCTCCCCTTTAAAATTTAAGTGCTTACAATCCAAGCCACTATAGACAGCACTGTTTCTCATAACTTTTTTTTTTTTTTTAACCTCCAAGCGTGCCTTGCACAGGGCCTGGCATATAATGGGTGCCAAAAAAGTATTTGTGTGCTGAATGAGGCCTGATTTGGATCCTGGAGTATTCCTAAAATTCCTTTTGTTCTAGTATTAGTAAGGTAATGCTAATTGCTATACCACGTCAACTCCCTGAAATGTCCGTGGCTTAACATGATACAGTTTCTTTCTTGTTCATGGCATACTCCAATGCAAGTATTCCTCTTTCAGTCTTATGGCACTGCATCAGTGCCTTCCAAGAATCCTTTCAAATGTGGCTTCCAAAAATCCTTCCAAAGACATTTATTTCCGTTTTGGCCATCCAAAAAGGGAAAAGAGCATGGAAGATTGCTCACCTATGGAAGAATTTTATAAGCTTAGCCAGGAAGTGGTGCCCACATTTTGATAGCCAGAATTAAGTCACATGGCCACACCTAACTATGCAAGGGAGGCTGGGAAATGTAGTCCAGCTGTATGCCCAGGGAGAAGAGGAAATAGATTTTGTTGAGTGCAGCAGTCTGCTACAGCTCTTTTACATGAATCCAAACCTATTCAGATAAGTTCTTAGTCCATTTCTCTCTCCTTGGTATGGATTCAATTGTGGCCCCCTGAAATTTATACATTGAAGCCCTAACCCCCAATGCAATGATATTTGGAGATAGGACCTTTGAGAAATATTTAAGTTTAGATGAGGTCATCAGGGTGGGGTCCTTATGATGCGATTGGTGCCCTTAATAAGAGACCAAAAAGCTCACTGCCCCCCTTCTCCCCATGCATGTGTACACGCAAAGAGGTCAGAGTGGTCGTGTGAATACACAGGGAGATGGTAGGAGCCAGCAAGCCAAGAGAAACCTGCCTTGCTACCACCTTGATCTTGGACTTTGCAGCCTCCAGAACTATGAGAAATAAAATTCTGTTTAAGCTATGGACTGTGGCATGGCAGCCAAGCTGATTAATACACTGCTCCTTCCTAACTCAGATTCTGTAGTGACAAGATGAACCCAAATCAACTCTGCTTTTTCCTGTAGACTTCTCTCAGCTGGAGCCACCAGAGTTTATGCTATCTTGACCCATGGCATCTTTTCTGGCCCAGCCATTTCTCGCATTAACAGCGCATGCTTTGAAGCAGTAGTAGTCACCAACACCATACCTCAGGAGGATAAGATGAAGCATTGCTCCAAAATACAGGTGAGGGCAAGATTCTTGCAAAACAAAACTCCACCGAAGCATTCAGGAGGTGGTTACATATGTTGAATTACCAGATTTCCTGCTTTGTTCTTAAGGGTTTAGTCTGTCATCACGATCTGTGATCTAAAAGTAAAACAAAAACGTGTGTTTAAAAATTCAGATTGCTCTACCATGTTTCCCTGAAAATAAGACCTAGCCAGACAATCAGCTCTAATGAGTCTTATGGAGCAAAAATTAACATAAGGCCCAGTATTATATTCATTATATTATTTTATATTATCATATTATATTAATTATATTATATTAAAGACCCAGTCTTATAGTAAAACAAGACATAATGTGAAACCTTTAAACTGATGGTATACTCCTTAGAACTGCAGAGTCTCTCAAAGTTGCTCTGCAAACAACCTAACTTAATTACCTAGTGTTCTTGTTAAAATGCAGATTCCTTTGCTCCATTCAAGACCTGCAAAACCAGAGGTCCTGGGACCACTGCTTTAAAGTAATTCTCCAAATAATTGTTAGACACTCAATTTTGAATGCTGAATATATTTTAAAGACAAGGCCTTTGTTTAATTATGTGTATAGTAATCTGTTAGCTTTATGAAATATGTAGAATCGGACGGTTGAAGCCCCATTCTTAAGGATTTTTTTCAACTCAAATATATATATTTTTTCCATTCCTAAGAATTTTTAGATGCCAACGCGCCATCATCTTGGTGAGTCTGAGTTAGAACTTTTCCTCCATTAGCATTTTGACTATCCTACGTGGTTATATTTAAAATGTTATGAAGAATGGGTGCCAGCTCATGAGGGGAAACAGCACAGTGCAGCAGTCTTAAGAGGAAGGACTCTCATTGGGCTGCTCAGCGGTATGCAAACTGGACAGTCATCTGTGTCTGTGATACTAACCTGGTGCTTTTTTTGCCTTTCTAGGTGATTGACATCTCCATGATCCTTGCAGAAGCCATCCGGAGAACTCACAATGGGGAATCTGTTTCCTATCTGTTCAGCCATGTCCCTTTATAATAGAATAACTCCTGAGGCTTTTAAAAATAAAGCGAACCCCACTCCTTGTTTTCCCTTGGTATTTGATGAAAAACTCAGCAGAAGACCCAGCTTGCTCCAGTAGCTTTCTACATCCCGTATCAGGTATATTAGTGTTTTCCAAAATCAGGGAAAAACAGACTGAGACTAACTGCTCAGGTTTCCTACCTGCATTGTCTTATTCTGGCTTCTTTGATTTTGTGAGCCTTGCAGCTTTAACTACAGCTCAGCTGCTGCAAGATTTCAGACTTTGAAGGGTGTTGTATTGGGGGTGTTTGAATGTTTTGGGGGAAGTTCAGACTATTTCACATGTGAATACTTTAGGGTTTCCTTGGTTGAGAACTACTAGCAGCAAATCCAACCTAGTGCCCGCCCCCGCCACTCACACACACACACACACACACACACACACACACACACACAACATGTGACAAGTTTTCTGAGGTCTATGCTAAATTACAAGAGCTGTAGGCAGCCCTGAACCCAGCTCTGATAGCTGAGCCCCTTTAAGGCAGGCAGCTCTTGGTAGGTGGTGGCCGGGGGGGACCAGAGGGGAGCTGATGAAAGACAGCACACAGTGCAGTGGATGCTTCTGGAGAGGAAAAAACCTGATCCATTACCCTCTGCTTGGAGATTGTCGCTTAGAGTCTTTTGTACCTATTCCTTCTCTATTTGGCTTGACCTTCAACCATCTTGACCTTTTCCTGGCCCAAATATCTTCCCAAATATCTTCTTGGGCCCAAATGAATATTGTACTAAAGTCTTCTGGAAAGCAAACCTCATTTCTTTCTATGTGTTCTTTAACATTTACACAAGGTTATTTCACTGTAGCTTAATCTTCCTTAGCCCACTACCACCATGGTAGAAGGTTCCAGGTGGTATTGTAGTGCCTTTTGATTAATTTAAGTATTTAATTTGCATCTTTCTTCCTTGGATCTGTTTGGCCTCTCAAATGACCTGAAGTTTCTGTTAAAAAGATTGATGTCACTAGGTCTTGTAGAGGAAACTAATAAAGTATTTGTGTTGTGTGACCGGGGGTCTATATCATATCTGTACTGCTCTGTCTGCCAAAGATTTCGTTTAGGTGTCTTGCTGCCCAACGATACTTGTTCTTTATTTTCAAACTATTAGCCACATTGTTAAGCCAAGAGAAGATATTGGCAGCAGTTTTATTCAACTTAAGATTTCTGGGGTTTATGTATAACTATATATATATATATATATATATATATATATATACTGTAATTCTATGCAATATACCTGAATTACAGGCTGTATAATGCCTGCTGGATGTCTGGTTCTTATTCCTGGGGAGAGGAATTAGGTATTTTCTTATTGAAAAAGAATAGTTTCTATAATTCATTTTGAACCACTTTTGCCAAATATGGTAAAATTTCCCTACATCAGTAGTTGACATACATTTGGTATTTAATTTCAGCCCTTCTAAATAACTATGTGGGGAAGGTAAATGTGCAAAACTTAAGAATGAATTATAATGCATTCCAAAGTTTTAAGTGATTTTGTTTGCGTTTCATCAAATAAGGGCTTTTATTTTGGGAAGCTACATGCTTCTGGGGCTTTGTGAAGAGTGCTCCCTTATCTTTGAAGCCTGGTTCTGGTTTGTTTTTGCTTTATGTTGAATATTGGGATATCTGTTTTACAATGAGTCTTTTGAAGAAGTGATTCAGAAGGGACGGAAGTGAGATATGAAAAGTGTGGCTCTGACCCTCTAGTCCTCTCTCACTCCAAATCTTTGTTCTGGGAGAAGCTGACATGGAGCATCAATGTTGTAATTTGCTGATAATGCTATTTCCTGAAGTATTGAATCAGTTAATCAGGGTTTGCCATGTCAGAAGATTTTGACATAAAACATACTGTGCCCCGCCCCCCTTGGGTAATCCAGGTCCTTGGATACGGTTTTGAGATCATTCAAGAGGCCCTCAGTCCCGACCTCTGATCCCTAAGCCTGGGGGAAGGTCACTCAGCAAAATGTCACAAGCACCTCCAAGGCCATTCTTTTTCCTTCCAGTGGGAGAGACCCAGGTGGCCCGGCAAGTGGTTAATGATTCTTGACTGGGGAACAGCAGCAGGAACACGGGGTGTGAGGAGGCTGCACCAAAGCCGAATGGAGTTGCAGGGATGAGCACAGCTGAAAGGAAGCTACCCGTGCGTGAGAGCGTAGGCTCACTTGAACAACAGGCGTCACGGCGGTCTATTTCACATCCCCTCACCTTCCCCCACTATCAGAAACAAGGAAGAGTATTTGGACCAAGGGTAAACTTTTCAAGTCCCCAAGCTTATAAATGCCCTTATAAAAGATTTAGTTCTTCTCAAATTGGGGTTGTTAGTCCTTCCAGATTTGGAATAGAAGCATTTTCTGCTAAAAGGCTTACTTAATGTGCACATTAGTATCATGTAGTCCTTAACCTGAGGGTTATTAAGAATCATAAAAAGCTTGCAATTAAGACAAAACATTGTCTCCCCGTGTCCTGCCCTTCCACCATTTCCCTCTGACTAAGCTCTTGATTGTGGGGGAGAGGGAAGAGGCCTCAGGAAAGGAGTCTGGCTTCTGGGCACCTCCCCCACAAACTCAAAGGATGAGGAGGGAAGCTCTGCACTACCGCTCAGGGCCCACCACTCAGACTAGAGACCCGTGAGGGAGTAAGTGCCCTATTTTTGAATAGCCATTACACTCAGCCAGGAAATGGAGCCAGCCTGTCACCCTTTCGTCTGAACCTCCAGCCTTTAGCCAGATGCTTCTTCAGTTGATTGGTTCCTGGAGCCCTGAGCCCTGGCTTCCTCTGCCTCTGGTTTGCCCTTGTGTTGCCTTGGCCGGGGTTCATTTTCATTGACCATGAGAAGACCTTTGGCACCCAGTGCATATGACAAAAACAGGTTCAGTTCTAGGAGGGCCACGTGTCTTTGAAGTCCTCTACATCACGTAACTGATGTCACCACCAGAGCCATCTATACTGTCCTCTCCATAGCTACAAATGGGAGAAGGGAAGATTAGAATGAACACAACCACGGGATGGGAACACACCCCAAAGTTCATTCACACCTCATTTCCAGACTGAGGATTGACCAATTATGTGCCTGTTAGTCATTTGCTGCCTTTTGCCAAATGGTGGCTCTCAGCTAAGGCTTTTTGAAAGGCTCGGCCTTTTGCAGGTGGTTATTCAAAAACACACATGGCGGTCTCCCCTCAGAACCATTCACTGGCCCCTGGGCAATGCTGCTTGAAACAGGTGGCTTCTGTCATGATAGTCATGGCTTAAGGGCAAAGGGTTCTACAGCTGAAGACCTCCCCTCCTGCTTTCGTTTTCCGCCATGATTTGAGGCCTGTTTTTCTTCTGCAGATCTTTTTCACCAGTCTGAGACTCCTTAAGAATAAAGCAAATTCCATTCGAAATTATGACAGATAAAGCTTGAGGTTCCATGGAATCTTGGTTCAAAGCATTTCTTCTAAATCACCTTTTTCAAAGTCTAAGTCTTTGTGAGACAAGTACAGGGGAGCTAATATGTTAACGGGCATATTTGGGTCCCATGTACTAAACGCATGTGGGGATTAGGGTCAGGCCTTTCCATTGGTTCTCGGGTTGTTGTTCTGGGATCTTTGTGCTGCGGCAGGCGATATTAGCTGCCTCAGACCTTACGCTGTTAAGACAAACCTGTGTAAACTTCAGGGATAAGATTGAATGTAAGGTAGATTTAAATGAGAAGTAAGGCTAGAAGTCAGTGGTCAAATCTGAAGGAAATTCCGGTGTAGTCAGTTTCTGAAAGTTTGCCATAGTCTCATAACGGGAAAGTGACTTGCAGTCATGTTTGCTGCATTCCGATGGGGGAAGGAGGTCACCATTTCTTTTGAGTATGGAATCCAAATTGGTGGTGGTAGTGAGGGATATAGTGGGTAATATGAAGAAGAGATGGTCCTTAAAACTTCAGGAAGTTGAATTTGACCCAGAAGACCCGTGATCACAATTGCCCAGTTGCTGCTCCACGTGGCCCTCAAGATTGCAAAGTAAAGGGGTCACGGGGTCTGGACAGATTGCTACTGCCTCGCCCTTTCTGAGACTGCTTTCCTGAGTCATGCAGCAAGGGCCACGAGAAAGAAGACACTTCCTGACCACCTTCCATCCCCCTCTCTCCCACTCTCTCCTAACGGGGAGCCTGGATGCCCTCAGCCTTTGAGATTCCAGAGTAGATCTTGCCATGAAGTTTCTTAGGCCCTCCTCTCCTGGAGGATGTTCCCTTGGATTTTTGCTTGCAGAGTGAAAGGGAAGGAGAGACAAGGGGCCAAGGTAGCTTTTTCCATCCCAGTCCTTGGTAACCTCACCAGCCCTAAGAGCCTCAGAAGCCTGACTGGCTCCTGGCTCCTGCTCAGTCCATGTGGGTGTGATACTTTGTCGCTGACCTATTGCATGCCCCTTGGTGACAGCATATTGTCTCTGCCCCATGACCTAAGGGAAACTAGAAGATCTCTACTGGTTACAAGAGTCAGATTCTTTTCCATCTTTTCCCTTTCCCGAGCTCTTTTCCCCAATATATTTCCTCCAGTATCTCAGCTGCCAACTATAACATTAAAACCAGAGGGAGGGGAAGCTCATTTTGAAGCAAAAATATCTGAAACTGTAGACCTTACTCCCATTCCCCTCCACCCCACTTTGTTGTTTTCAACTGGCTCAATTCTTACATTCTTGAAGTCTCCACTGCCACACTCAGTCTCCACTCACTGCTGCAGCTGGGTCTTGTTGCTTCACCCATATAGTTCCATGAACTCACTCACATCTTGTGGTTTTGATTCAGGGTTTCAATATAAAACAAGACAGGGCAGCCAGGCGTGACTAATCTATTGCACTGAGCAAAGGTTTCCGAACCTTCAACATATACGAGTAAATCAGCCTGGAGGCACACTGCCCAATTTTAGTCATCATCAAATTTCGTGGGGTAGGGCCTCTGATGACACAGTGGGTGGGGACTTTGTGGTGTGGGAGGAGCTGCAACAAGGTAGGGGAGAATCATCAGGAGGGGAGGGCTGCCCAGATATTGAAGCCTGGCTAAGAGCACTTTCTCTCCAATTCCTTTCCTGCACCCAGTACCTAGTCCTCGGGACCTGTCACTACTGCCCATCTGCCACTAGAGGGAGCCAAGCAGAGAATAAAGGGAAGGGATATCTGGGGAAAATGGCTTGGAGCTCCAGGAGTGGTGGGAGCAGCAGCCTCAGCACCTGTAGGTCCTCCACGTCCCCTTAACGTCCCCAGCAGCCAGGGTGACAACACTGTACTCAATTCCCACTCATTCAACAGAAGGAAAGTGCACAAAGTGTAAGTGAATAAACTGAGGTGCTCTCCTCTAGAGGGGGAAGCAGGACATTACAACTTGGTGTCATAAGGCCTGTAATGAGGGACGAGCAAGGTCTGATGGGAGCATAGGAAGGGGCACGTAGGCCACGGTTGGAAGTCATGGAAGGCTTCCTGGAGGAAACTGACTCTTGAAGCAGTTCATTAGAAGTTAGCCAAAGAGGGAGTGGAGAGGAGGGTAGAATAGCACATGCTTACCTAATGTGGGGACAGAGTCCCAGAGAGCAGTTTCCAGGCTCTTGGTCTCATGTTGGGGGGGGGGGTGCTGGCTCGGGTGGTGGTTGGCCCTTGGCTGTAGCTGGTTGGCAGGCAGAACAGGGGACGGCAGGTTGTGGATGGTGTGGCTCCTGCTTCGTATGTCTCACCTGGCCGCCAGAGAGAGTATAGTGGTATGACTCCCCTATCTATAGCTCCGTGGGTGTTCCTTTTTGGCCTCACCATGTCCTGCGTTCTTATGTGGGGAGCAGGAGCTGAGACCCCGTGTGACACCCTGCATGACACATAGCGCAGCGAGCAGGGTTTGGTGTCAGCCGAAACTCTCCGCAAGGTAAATGGAGCTGTTCATATGTATGAAAGCTCAGTTTCAGAAGGCCCGTGAGTAGCTGCGCCAGGAACAGGAGGCGCGGTCTGCCTGGGAGACATGAGCCTCCAGATGGCACACCACCTTCTTCGCCATAGAAGGCGTCACCTTCCTCTTGGTAATCTGCTGCTGCCTTAGGCTCTGAGGGTTGTGGACATCTTGCACTGAGGCCTCCACCCAATCGGGTGCCTGGCACAGTGAGCAGGATTCCGGCCAGATAGGAATGGAGTCTGACTCTGGGCAGGAGGACAGGTGGCCCCCACACAGTGTGTAGTACCCGGTAGCCACTGTTCTTAGAAATTGGACACCTGAGGAGGGGTGGGAGGACATGGACGGCTCTCCGGCCAGCGTGGAGAGGGCCCTGCAGGCTCTGGCTGAGCGGTTGCTGGAGGACGTGAAGGGTACAGCCGGCTGTGTGGGCTGGATGTTCCTCACTGCATTGTCTCATAACATGGAGGATGCACTTAATGAAATAGCTCAGGTGCAGGCCCAGCAGCCCCAGGGGGAGGTGCTGGAAGCTCAGGACTACCGGTTGGAGGAGGTTCTCACTGCAGTGCATCATAAGTCGGAGGAAGCGCTTGCTGGAATACCCCAGGTGCAGGACCAGGTGTCCCAGGAGGAGGCACTGGAAGCTCGGTCCGCTTGTTAGAGGAGTGGTCCCACAGTGGAGACTCTGAGGCAGAGGCGGACGTCGTGAGTGGAGACAACGTAGCTCCCAACTCCCACGCCTGGCCCATCTTGAAGCAAAAGGTAAAGCATGAACAACCTTTGGGCCCCGGGGGCGTTGCTGCAGGCAACCCAGCTGTGACTGAGTTCACAACCTACAACCCTTACACTCCCACTGAGTTGCAGGAGCTGGGGAGGCGGTACCGACAGCGCCCTGGAGAGCCGGTCTCGGCTTGGCTACTATGTTTATGGGATGAGGGGGCGGACAACATTCTCTGCTCCCCAGGCGAGGTGGAAAAGCTAGCCTCTGTGATGGGGCATCCGTCCCTGCGACAAATGTTACAGAACTGCCATAGGTTGGCACACGACCAGGGCAACCACTCTCTAATGGAGTGGCTCACTGCTGTGGTACACACAGTATGGGGACAGGCTGGCGAGCTGCAAGACACTGGGAGTCAATGGCAGTCATATACAGAACTTACTCAAATCATCCATGAAATGGGTATGAAACATGCTATTTCAACCCTAATATGCGGAGGCCAGATGATGAGCGTTTTACAGCCAGCATGAGAGATCTGGTTCTGGATACTGCCCCTGCAAGTGCTTTTGGATCCTTGGTCGCCATTCTTACACCCTGTGTGGGGTAACGGATCCATGAAGTTACAATCGCCATGGCCACCGCAAGTGACTGTATTATATGGAGGTCCCGATGCCAGGATGATTTTGTGGGGAACCCATGTGGTCTCACTATGGCCTATTATGGGGTCCCCTGTTCTGTTACATGTTGAAACTACACAAGGAACCCCAAGCACTGCCATAAATGTCTGGTGCCACAAACCGGGAAAGGTGCCAGTGGCAGCGACCCTCCTTTCCCAGTACAAAATGCTAGCATGTATCCTCCCAGATGGAAGGGATTTGCCATTGTTGGTTCTTAAGACTACTATTTCTTGCCTATAGGCTAATACCACACAGGGCCCCTAATGGAAGATGCTTGTCTTGTAGTTTATGAGGCAAGACCCTGGAGGAGTGGAATGTGGGGATGGAGTCACAGAGAGCAGTTTCCAGGCTCTCGGCCTCACATGGGGGGATGCTGGCTCCGGTGGTGGTTGGCCATTGGCTGTAGCTGGTTGGCCAATTGGCTACTGTTGTAATTGCCATGATTGTGTTGGTTGATCGGCTGGTTGGCAGGCAGAAAAGGGGATGGCGGGTTGCGGATAGCGTGGCTCCTACTTCGTATGTCTCGCCTGGCCACCAGAGAGAGTATAGTGGTATGATTCCCCTATCTATGGCTCCGTGGGTGTTCCTTTCTGGCCTCACCATGTCCTGTGTTCTTATGTGGGGAGCGGGAACTGAGATGTTGCATGACACCCTGCATGACACCTAGACACCCAAAAGAACACATCTGGGGCTCGTGTGTGTGTGTGTGTGTGTGTGTGTGTGTGTGTGTGTGTGTGTGTGTGTGTGTGAGGGTAGGATGGGGATTTGCGAAGAGGGATGGGGCTGGAGAGATCAGATCATGAAGGATCTTATAAGTAGAGTGACCAGCGGCCTATTGTCCCAGTGTACTTATTAATAACACCACCTTTCACTCTCAAAAGTGTCCTTGTTTGGTCACCTTCTTATATGGTAACACTACTTGTAAAACATACTAAGGAATTTGAACTTTGTTTTCCCCTTCTTCCGCCTCCCTCGCCACTGTGGTTCAAGCCATTGTTTCTCAGTCTAGTCGTGTAGGACACAGCTCCCTGGCCCCTGCTGGTATTAGGAGCCTTGTGCTCCCCCTGGCTGAGGCAGTCTGTCACCGGTCATCGGTCGGCCACTCGCAGCAGCTCATGGCAGCTCTCGCCCGCTGCAGGCTGCTCACGCTGGCTCCTGGTAGCACCGGCAACTTCGGCGTTAGGAGCACAGCGCTCCAACCACCTGAGCTACTGGGCCCGCCCAGGAGTTTGTACCTTATCCTGGAAGCAAAGAGGAGCCAGTGAGAGTTTTTAAGGATGGTACTGATGGGTCAGAGTCAAACAGTTATAACAGACTGGCAGTAATGTGAAGAATGGATTGAGTGGGGGCGAGACTGAAGGAAGGGAGACCAGTTAGTAGGAAGTCCAAGGGAGAGATGAAGGCGGCCATGGTGGCAGAAGTGCTGGTAAAGAGACCAATTTGCAGTATAGTTTGGAGGAAAATGCAACAGAGGGACCTGCCCAGTGGCTCAGGTGGTTGGAGTGCCGTGCTCCTAATGCTGAGGTCGCTGGTTCAATTCCCACATGGGCCAGTGAGCTGCGCCCTCTACAGCTAAGATTGTGAACAACAGCTCTCCCTGCAGCTGGGCTGCCGTGACAGACAGATTGAGGTCATCAATACATTTTTGCAGACATACCTTCTCCAGATGGTCATGGAGTGGTGGGGCTCTACAGACCGGCCTTCAGGATCCTGGGTGTTTGACTCAAAAGGACAAGGAGAAACGGGGGACATTATGGAACAGGAGCAAAGCTAGGGAACAAGGAGGAAAGGTAAAAAGGATTTTAAATGCACAAGATGAAAATCTGGGTTATAGGTTACCTAAAAGAGAAAGATAAATAGAACCCAACAAAGAACGCTCTAAAAGAAAGAGTTGTGGGTCTTTGTAAAATTATGGACAGTTTATAATAGCATTACAGATAATTTGGGAAATGTGTGTAAAAAGCCTTAACCTATAATCTGCCGCCCCATCACGATAATTATTTTGGTGTATTTGGAAGGTATGTGTGAGTGAAGCAAGAGCAGCAGCAACAGGTTAACTAAAGAAAATCTGCAGTAACAGTTTAACAGGGTCCAAGGTTAGACTTGGAAGGCTACATCAGCAATCCAGATAGGGAATGCCAATCAAGGACTCATTGAAAAGGGGAGCAAGGGCTTCAGAGAACAGAACAGAGAGTCCCTATGCCTCTGTTTAAATTAAAGTGTTTACTTTGAGATAAGTACAGATTTACATACAGTTGTGAAAAATAATACAGAGAGATCTAATATGCCCTTCTTCTCCCAATGAGCAGCTTCTCCCAATGACATCTTGCAGATACAGATAAGAGACAAGCAGTACCATCACCACAAAGAGCCCTTGGTTGCCCTTGTACAGCTACAGCCACTTCCCTCTTACTCCTGCCCCCTCCTTAACCCCTGGCAACTACTAATCTGTTCTTCATTTCCATAATTTTGTCATTTCAAGGATCATAGAGCATGTAACCTTTTGGGATTGGCTTTTTCTCAAAACACAGCTTAATTCTCGGGCGATTCATCCAAGTTCATGTATCAATAGCTTGTTCCTTTTTAGCACAAGTAGAATTCCATGGTCTATATGTACCAGTTTGTTTAATCAGTCACCTACTGAAGGACATATGTGTTTCCAGTTTGGGGCTATTATGAAAAAAACTGCTATGAACATTGATGTGCAGGTTTTTGTGTGAAGTTTTTATTTATCTGAAATAAATGCCCATAAATTCAGTTGCTGAGTTGTATGGTAGTTGCATTTTCTTTTTTAAAGAAACTGCCAAACTGGTTCCACAGTGGCCATACTATTTCACATTTCCACCAGCAATGAATGAATGGTCCAGTTTCTCCACATCCTCACCAGCCTTTGGTGGCATCAATGTTTTGTTTTTTGGTTTTTGTTGTGTCACTCTGATAGATGTGTAGCAATCTCTCTTTGTGGTTTATTTGCATTTCCCCAATGGCTGATGATTTTTTTCATGTGCTTATTTGCCGTCCTTTATGTCCCCTTTGCTGAAGTGTCTGGTCAAATCATTTTGGATCTTACTTAAGCCGTGTGTTTCAGCTGGCTCCCTCGGACATCATTCCAGCATGGGAAGGAGGGGTGGGGCACCACCTCATGACCGCCAGCTGGGGGTGAAAGTACAGGTCCCCACTCAGCCCCCATTGACCACCAAGTAAGGAACCTCTCTGCTACTACTAGGAGGGCATGGGAGTCCCAGCCTCCCCTGGACCTCTACTGATACCTCCTGGCTGGGAGGGGTAGGTGGTGCTCCTTGCTGCTCCCTAAATGGCCTCCCCAGACATTACAGGATGGGGAGGGTGTGGCCGCGTTACTGCTGGGTGACCCTGAAAGTCTTAACTCCCCACTAGAACTCCTGACACCAACCACCCAGGCAGGGGAGGGTCACATCATTACTGCCTAGTGGAGGGAGAAGTCCAAGGTCCCCATGTGTTCTCCACTGATACCCCTGAAGGGGGGTCCTCATTACCACTCAGCAGGGAAAAAAGTCCCAGCTCTCTACTAGGCCTGCTCTGACACTCCGTGGCAGGGGGTCCAGGCGGGAGCTTGGGGAGGTCTCTTTACAGCCTGTAGTTGAAGTCTCTGCACCCTACCCAGGCCTATGCTGGTGGGAGGCGGGCCATAGTTTTTTCTGTGGTGCTTAGCGACAGTAGAGAGATAAATAGCTACAATTTTCTGTCTTCCTAGGCTGCCCCTTTCCTAGAGAGAGAGGAATTTTGCTGGGGCTTTTTTGGTCTGCACCCACTGGTGTTTCTGGGTTGTGGGCTTCTCCAGCCAAGTCTGGAATATATGAGACAAGAAGAAAACCCAGGGAACTCACCATCATGTTGTTCCTTGAGTCTGAAACCCCTAGTTGACCTCCCTTCTCTCCAACTTTCAGAGTCTTCTATGGTCATTTTATTTACACTGTCCAGAGTTTTTGGTGATATTTAGCAGAAGGAACAGGCAAAAAAGGTAGATCTACTCCATCTTCCCAGAACTCAATATGTCTTTGAAAAACAAAACTTTTCATTGACATAAAACACATAAGAAAGTGCACATTTAATAATTTTATAGCTCAGTGAATTTTCACAAACATACCTAGCAACCAGATCCCAATACAACATTACCAGTACCCCAGAAGTCCCTTCTTGCCCCCTTTCAGCTACAACTCTCCACACTAGAGTAGCTCTTGCCTCTGCGGATCTTCCCTGGCTGGTGTAGCAGAAGGGCATCGACAGCTTGAGACCCACTGTAACTGGCTTAATGCTCTCTCCAGTGTGTGTGTGTGTGTGTGTGTGTGTGTGTGTGTGTGTGCGCGCGCGCGCTGCGCGTAGACTCATGTTCCCTTGAGCATAGACCTGTGGCTTTTGGCAAACAACTTCTATCAATTTGACTTCCTCACCTAGGCACCTTAGGTTTGAAAGTTCTTCACAGACCCGGGTTCAAAAGTGAGCTCCATTATTTATCAAAAGTGCACTGTAGTCACTAAGAGCATGGGCTTTGGAGTCGAACTTGAGTTCAAATCCCAGCTCTACCACTTTTCGCTAGGTGGTCTAAGAAAGGGTGATAACAGTGCTGAGCTTGTGGCGTTGTTGTGAGGATTAAATGAAACAACTCATGTGAGCTGTTTAAAATGGTGCTGGGTACATAAATCGACCCTCAATCAATGGTAAGTATTACCATTATTAGTATTAGCACTGTTGTGAATATTAAATTATGTAAATTATGTAAAGTACCTGATAAAGTTCTGGCCACCCAGTGTTCCTTCTCTTCCTTCCTTCCTGCCAGGGAACAAATAGGGAGTTGTACCAATTGTAACTTTGTTCTCATGGGTTGGAGGGAGGGAGAGAAAAGTTTCAGTGGGGAGAGTAGCTGTGTTGTGGTGTCCTTCTCAGGTCCCACTGCCTCCCTTCATGCCCCTACTCAGGACTCTTATCAGCGAAGGCCTGCATGGAGCACAAAGCAGTGCTGATGAGACGCCAGCCCCCCTCCAGAGTTTGAGGTCTAGCTGGCCCCTAGCACTAATACTATTTTACTTCCCTCTTTATATGGTGGAGTAAAGGTCTTGCAGGGCCCCAGGCTAGCACAACTCCATGCCCCAGCTTGGCCCCTGTGAGTGTTTTCCTTTCTCTGGCAAATGGTACTAGCTGCCATGCCCAGGTATGCCTCAGTGAAGCCCCAAGGTGACTCCCAGTACCCCTATTTGGGGGTTAAGGGGAGACTTTGTCACTAAATGTCCAAAATGCAGTTTGACATAACCTTCATTTTCAAACTATGTCATTACACATTTCTGTGAGGAAAGAAGGAATGAGTATCTTGAAGTTAAACAGAGTTAAGGCATTATTACATCTCCCCAACATTTGGGGATTGGCTGGCTACTCTCACAATGGAATGGAATTTATGAACTCCTGATCCACCTTGTTCAATTGCTGAGAAATTTGATACAGCCTCTGGATTTATGGAGTTGCCCTTCTCTCTGCAGACAGCAGAGGGCCTACTTAGCACAAACTCAGTCACTGGTAAATATAATACATGGGAAAGGAAGTTTGTCAAGGTTCTAGAAGCACAGTAATAGTTTGATTAATAGAAATGTGCGAGAAAATTGTTCAGCTTAATTCCCTCAAAAAACAACAACAACACGATTTTCTGAGTTAATAGGGTGAAGCAGAACCTTCTTATTGTTCCACTCCTGTGGTTGAAAATTCATCCAAAATTCCCAAGTCATCTTTACTGCCTCAACTAGCTACATGGATTTGAGTAGGGTTGCCAGATTTAGAAAATAAAAATACAGGCTGGCAAATAACAACACTGGAAATTATACATTTTAAAAATAAGACAGATGGAGAGAGGAAAGCTAGGGTCCTCAGGACCTGAGGAACAACAGTGGTGAGTTCCCTGGAGTTTCTTTTTGCCTCATATATCCTGGACTGGATGCTGGAGAGGCAGATAACCCAGAAATGCCAATGGCTGCAGACAAAAAAGCCCTAACAAAGTCCAGCTCTCTTTAGGCAAAAGAGCAGGAAAGAGACAGCCTAACAAGACAGAAAACTTATAGACAATAACCAGTCTATGGCAACAAACACCACAAAGAACACCTGCCAGGCCCGCGCCATGCCAGCAAAGACCTAGTGGGAAGCCATGATTTCCACCTTGCCAGGCTATAAGGAGGTTCCCAAATCCCCCCACCAGGGTGGTTTCACAAAGGCCTAGCATGGGGTCGGGGCTTTCATCACCAATAGGTGATAAGGAGGCCTCTCACCCCGTAGTGTCAGTGGAAGGACCCCCCTGCCCCTCCCAGTGAGGATCTAGTGGAGAGCCTGAACCCTCATCCTTGCCCAGCCTCTGTCAACCGAGGGTGTCAACCAAAGCTGAGTGGAGGCCCTGGACTTCCATCTCACATGGCTGTTATGAGACTACGGACCCTTCTCCTACAAGCAGGGTGTCTGAGGAGACTGGCTAAAACAGTTTTAAAGAAGATCCAGAGTCTCATAATACCCCCGATGTCCAAGCTGCAATAAAAAAAATATCAGTTGTCTTCCCAAGAGCCAGGAATATCGCAGATTGATTGAAAAAAAAAAGATCATTAACAGATGCCAACACCAGGATACCAGAGACGTTAGAATTGTCTGACAAAGATTTTTAAAGCAGTCACCATCATAAGAATGCTTCAATGAGCAAATACGAACGCACTTGAAACAAATGAAAAATCCAAAGTCTCAGCAAAGAAATAGAAATATAAAGAAACAATTGGAAATTTTAGAACTGAAAAATATAAGAACTCAATTGATGGGCTCAACAGCAGAGTGGAGGGGCCAGAGAAGAAAGTGTCAGTGAACTCGAAGATAAAACAATAGACGTGACCATTTCTGAACTTTAGAGAGAACATTAATGGGAAGGTAAAAAGAACAGAACCTTGGGGACTTGCACGACTCTAACAAAAATTCTAACGTTTAAGACATCAGTTCAGGAAGGAAAGGAAAAAGAAGATGGGGCTAAAAAGATATCGGAAGAAATAATGGCTGAAAACTTCCTAAATTTGGCGGAAGACATAAACCAACAGATTCAAGAAGCTGAGTGAACACCAAACAGGATAAACCCCAGTATAATCCACACCAAAATACATCACAGTCACAATTCTAAAAAACCTAAGACAAAGAAAAAATCATAAAAGCAGGGAGAGCGAAATGACACATTACCAAGAATGGAAAAGCAATTTAAATGACAGCAGATTTCTCATCAGAAACCATGGGGGCCAGGAGGGAGTGCTGAAAGAAAAGAACCATCAGCCCAGAATCCAGTGAAAATATCCTTCAGAAATGAAGGGGGGAGAAATCAAGACATTGTTAGATGAAGGAGAATTAAGGACAATTTGTCATCAGCAGACCTACTCTGAAAGAATGGCTAACGGAAGTTCTCTGAACAGAAAGGAATTGATAAAAGAAGATATCAAATCTTGGAACATCAGGAAAGAGGAAAGAATATAGTCAACAAAAATATGGGTAAATACAATAGGCTTTCCTTCTTCTCTTGAGTTTTCTAAATTATATTGGATGGATGAAGCAAAGCTTATAAGCCTGTCTGATGTGGTTCTTAATGTTTGTAAAGGTAATATTTAAGACAATTATGTACTTGTCAATTATACTTCAATAAAGCTAGAAAAAAAATTGAGAATATAAGAAAAAAACAAGGTATAAATGAGGGAGAACAAAGGGAGATAAGGTTTCTACACTTCTCTCAAACTGGTCAAATGTCGACACCAGTAGGCTGTGATAAATTGTGTATATATTATATAATGTCTAGAGCAACCACTAGAGAAGTTATGCAAACACCCCAAAGCACTATAGATAATTAAAACAGAATTCTAAAAATGGTACAAGTAACCCACAGGAAGTTAGGTAAAAGAGAACAAGAAAACAAAAAACAGAACAAACAGTAAACAAGCAATAAAATAGTGGTCTTGATCGCCAGCATATCTAGCAAATAATCACATTTGATGAATATGGTCTAAGTACACCAATTACAAGTCTTAGGCTGGCGCAGTGGGTTTAGAAAACTGAAGAAAAAAAACACACTGAGTGGATGTTCACTAGACTTATTGTGGTGATCATTTTGCAACATATACATACATCGAATGATTATATTGTACCCCTGAAACTAACATCATGTTATATGGCAATTATATCTCAATATTTTTAAGTTAAAACAAATACTATATGTCTAGCTAAATTTGAATTTCAGGTAAACAATGAAAACATTTGTAGTATAAGTATGTCCCATGCAATTGCTAGCTTAAATGCCCCATAGCTGATTGTTTTCCTCCCAGTTGCTCATTTCTCCTAAAAATCAGTAGCAGGAAGAAAAATAAGCAGTTGTTTAATTCATGTGTCTTCTCCAAGGAAACTGGATTGATTGTCTGTGAGGCAGATTTCTCTCACAGGATTATTGTGTGGATTAAATGAGCTAATGGAAATGAAAGCCCTTAGCACCCAGGAGCTGCTCAATAAATGTTATTCTTCTTTCCTTAAACATCAAGAACTGTCAGACATGGTCAGCTTGGCTGTGGCTCAGAGATAAAGCTCAGTTCTCTCCCTGAACTCGGAATGGCATTATTATTTTAGTAACAACATTCCCGCCAGTATAACATGGTATACGATGAAAAGGAAGTCTCTCTCCTATCCCAGGCCACAGTCCTCCACTTCCTCTCCCTAGAGGCAAACGCTGTTACAAATTTATTCTTCCAGAGGAGTTCTATGCATATGAATGCCTATATATAACCGTCATTTTTCCCACCAGTGCGAATACACTAGACGCACTGTTCTGCACCTTCACACGCTATTTTTAGCTTCTTATTGCCTGGCTGCAGCGGGGTACTGGCAGTTGGTCCCGAGGGTCTTTATGAAAAACAGCCCTTTGAAACTTGTTGCTACCTCTGTGTGAGGATGTCGTCAAGGATGTCGTTCATTGTGTCCCACAGAATCCTCTCTGAGGGATCCCGGGGAGGAATTCCTGTCTGATTTTAGTACTGAGAACAGTTGCCCTTCTGAGCAATGAGCTTGTTTTTATCTCCTGGACATTGTGAATTGTGTAAAAACAAGGTTTCCCCTTTCCCATTAGCTGCTAGAAAGCTTAGAGCCAACTTTTGGGCCCGCCCTTATTGGATCAGAGGCTTTTATGCTATGAATGTCTACCCTCATTTTGGCCGCACTTTCTGCCCACTCTTGTTTTTCTATCTTTAATTTATGCCGCTTTGACTTATGTCGTGTGTCCTTATAAGCTACTTGATTTTCTTTCTTACTGAGAAAAGGTGAAGTTGGAATAATTAAACAACTGCCTGGCTTTACTGACTACCTCCAGTCCTCACCTACCCTTCCTTTAACCCCCATCATATCCTTTCATCGGCTTCCTGGTGCTCCCCTCTGGCCTGCTTACCGATTGCTCCCCCTCCAACCTTTTAACTCAACCGACCTTTATTGCTTTGGGGCTTTGAGGGGGGACTCTCTTGTTTGTCATTGCCTCCCCACCCGCACCCCTTGCCACAGTCCTCAGCTCCATATACATTGTGGACAGCCTTTCTGTGCTTGATTCGATCATTCCAGGACTGAAAACCCTGGCTCCTGGCCACGTATTAGGACCATTCTGCATCCACCCAAGGTTCCAGCTTGTACCCCTGGCAGCTGGGCCTGCGTTTGGTAATGTGAGTAGTGTGTGCTACAGCAGCAAGGCCTCACAGGCCCGGGTTACCGCTCTAGACCAAGGTGGGCAAAGCTTCAAGGGAAGGTTCCAGAGACGAGATGAATTTAGAAGGGAGCTATGGCCCAAGGCAGCTAACTTTGTTTCCCAGGTGAAGGGCTTGAAGGGCCAGGAAGGAAGAGTGGTCTCTGGAAAAGATCACAAAGATTATAGAAAAATTCGGAGCCCCGACTTCTCTTCCCACACCTGCCACTGAGTGGTTAGGCAATTTTGGACAAGTGTTGTCCCCTCCCTGGGCCCCAGTTTTCTAATCCATAAAGATAGAAAGATTAGATGACCTCTAAGTGCCCTTCCAGCTCTGACAGTTCATGGTTCTACCACTTTTTATATGGTCTCTACCCCTCCCCTGGGAGTTTCCCAACCTGTTAGCCAGTCTACATATCTAAGCGGCGTGGCTGGTTCTGCCCTCTGCTAGAGGATGGGTTCATTCCCTCTTGTCTGTAGCAGGTGTGCCTACACTGGACTTGCTCACAAGACAATTCTACTCCTCGGCCATAGAAGAGAGGTTCCTGCAATTACCAATATTCTAAACTGGCAGAGATGCTCCTAGAGACTGTAGTAGTCTGATTTCCAATTTAACACAGTAAGAAGTTCAAGGGAAGCCTAGCTGGAAGGTCTGATTGGCCCACTGTTTAGCTAGTTGCATTTTCCTTTCAATGCAATGCAATATTGTCTGTTTTGCACTGCAGCATTGCCACTGGTAGATAGTCTGGGTCATAATGAGTGCCGTTTCACTGTGGTACTAATTACCACAGTGATCATTCTCATCAGAGTTGAAAGTGCTCAGAAGTTAATAGTTGCCTTTTTCCATGGACTGGAAATATATATTTCTTAAATTCAGAAACACCTTCAAATATATGGAAAACTACAGAAGCAATAATAGCTGATTCTCATAGTTGATATTTGAGGACCGGAATATAGCAGTCCTGTTCCAAGCACTTTTGTGGATTAACTCACTCTACAACAACCCAGTGAAGTTGGTACTTCATTATAATAAACACCTATGTAGCCAAGACCCGGACTTAACAAATGTTCACTTTTTGCCATATTTACCTTAGATCCCTTAAACGAAAGAAAAAGAGAGAGAGAGAGAGAGAGAGAGAGAGAGAGAGAGAGAGAGAGAGAGAGAGAGAGAGAGAGAGAGAAAGAAGGAAAGAAAGAAAGAAAGAAAGAAAGAAAGAAAGAAAGAAAGAAAGAAAGAAAGAAAGAAAGAAAAAGGAAGCAAAAAAGAAAATAAATAAAACATTGCAGAAACAGTTAACATTCTCCCCATCCCATTCTTCTTCTACCTTCCTCACTGGCAACCATTATTCTGAAGTTGGTGGTTGATGGCAGTCTTTCCTATGTATGTTTTTACGATTTAATCACATAGTGTATAGTCATAAATATTCTATAGTATTGATTTTTTATTTTGCATAAATGGTGTCATGGTATACATTTCCTTTTAAGCTTTAGTGATTAATTTTGTATCTGCTGTAGTGGATGACCTTGTTCACCCAGTTTCCAGATCATAAAATGTCAATGATTAGAGCCCATCTAGCCTTGCCTTCACCACAGAGCTCCTAATTTCCTCACAGCCTTGGGCTTCGAGAGGTCTTCCAATTAGTCTTCTATGGACCAGCTTTATGTCCCTTACAACAGAACCAAGCTAACTAGCTCCCATCAAGCTACTAGCCAGGAATTCCCTCAACTTCCAACCTACCGTCCACCAAATTATCTGTATCTTTATTCACCACCTTAACCTTCTTTCTTCCAATTTCATCAATCCCCAGAGCTTCAAATGATTACCTATTGAATGAATGACTCGAATCTATATAAACCCCAGACTTGACTTCTGAGCTCCAGGCCTGTTGTAGCTATCTGCCTAACTGGACACTGTCTGGATGTCCTAAAGGTACCTCAGATTCAACTTGCCTCAAACTGACCTATTTCCACCTTCCTCTCTAAAACAAAGCACAACTCTGGAAAGAATTGTCTCCAAGCACAGTTTCAATATTTCACTTCCCATTTACTCTTCTTTTTTAATCCATTCATTCTTTAACCCACTACCATGTGGCTTCCATCCCCACCACTTCACCAAAACTGTTCTTGTCAAGGTCCCTAGTCCCTCCAAGGTACCAAATCTAATGGTCAATTCTGTCCTCAACTTCCTAGGCCTCTCAACACCAGTTGTCCCATCAATCACTCTTTCTTGAAACTCTTTCTTCATTTTGTTTATGGGATTCCTCCACACTTTCCTGGTTTTCCTACCTCATGGTTGCTCCTTCTCAGTCTGCTGTGCAGGGCCCTTCTCATCTTTGTGATCTCTAAACATTGGAGTGCCCAGGGCTTAGTTCTTACAGCCTTCTTCTCCTCTACCTGTACTCATTGTGATGGGGACTTCATTCAGTCTCACTGCTGGTGAACCCTGAGTTTGCAGCCCCACTCAACACCTCCCCTCTGAACTCCAGACTCATATATCCAACCAGTTACAGGGCATTTCCACGTGGGTGTTTCACGGGCACTTCCAACCAGTACAGCTCAAACTGAGCTCCAGTCCTTGCCCAAAGCAGACGTCTTCACGTCAGCACGTGGCCCTACACAAAAACCTAGGCGTCATCCTTAACATCATCTTCCCGCACCCTACCTGCCACCCAATGCTGCCCACTCTGCTGCCTAAACCTAGGTCTATTCCTACCACTTCTCACCACCTCTACAGCTACCACCCAAGCCTGAGCCACCATATTCTCTTTCCTGGACTTCTAATTGGTTTCTCTACCTCCACTCTTGCCCTCCTCTAATCCATTCTGCACACATATAGCAGATATTAAAACTATTACATATTTGAAAACTACTATTGTGGACAATGGGCGAATAATAAAGGATCTAAAGTAAAGGAGTCAATATATTTGTTTTATCATGTATATTTGATTTTTATCTGCCCATTGTTCTCAATACTAGTTTTCAAACTTATGTGGCAGTGGTGTTCTGTTTATAACAGTGGAACTTTTAAAAAAAAAAAAAACACATTTTTTTTATAAAAACAAACAAAACTTTGTAACCGAAGTAAAAGTGGAGCTATTCTAGTTGGAGAGAAGCAGATATGCTATAGCCCCATCCACTTAGCTTCTTCCTTGCCCCTTCTTCCCCTCTCAGCCCCAGAAGCAACTGGGGTAGCTCCACAAAGGCCTTCAGGAAAAGCCGTTGGAAAACCTGCAGGATAAAGTCCAAACTCTTACAAAACAAAGAAACCGCCCATAATGAGAAAGTACTTCTCCATGCTCTGTGTCCTGCTCCCCTGCCTGTTTCGTGTCTTGCTCCTATTTACAGACGCTCCGAATGTGTTGCTTTAACCCAGAGGATGAACTGGATAGGGCTACCTTTACTGATAACGTGAAATACACTGAGCCTGGCCTGGAAGCCGTAAACAATGTGCCCCTTCTGTCACAGGTTCCTGAGGGGAAAGAGAAGTTTCTTAAAGCCAGCTGCTGTTGGCAGCTTTCCCAAGCCATATCTGGCCTGAGTTGAGAGCCCCACAGGACCTCCAAATTCTTGCACACACAATGGCTGCCATGTGCTGGGCAACAGGAGTGAAGAGAACAATCTCTACCATCTCTATATTGTTTATACTAACGTAAGAAAAGCATTTCACACAAGTGGAGGGGCGCCAGACTGAGGAGACTATCAACACAGAGAAGGGGGTGGTGGACGATGGAAAGGGAAGCCTGTCAATTCAACACCAACCATCCCTGGAAAATATACTGAGGTGGCTCCCACTCTCTCCTGGATGTTTGTTGTTGTTGTCATCAAAGAGGCAGTGAGGGGGAGAAAGGGGACTTCCAAATGACAGCTCCTATTTATTTAGCATTTACTATGCATCAGGCATTGCCCTGATGGCTTTGTGTATATTATATCATTGTATTCCTCATAACCCCTTGAGATAGATATTATTATCATCCCCATTTTACAGATGGAGAAACTGAGGCATGGTGAGGCCAAGTAGCTTGCCCAACTTTACACAAGGAGTGAGCCAGGATTCAAACCCTGGCAATTTGGCCCCAGAACCCACGGCCTTAGCCACTGCACCACACGGTCTCCCACTGGTTGTGCAAAGACCATGGAAGCTGTGGTCCTGGTCCTCAGGGAGCTGACGAAGAGGACAACCGAAGACTGACATGGTCTTCACGGGGAGAGAATATGACCAGAAGTACTCAGTGAAGTAGAAAATGAAGCCAAGAGAGGCTCACCAGTCAGAGTCAGTGCCAGGGATCACTGGCAACAGGGTGGGGGTACGGTGGGGTGAAGTATGGAAGCTTCCTAGAGCTGCTGACAGGTGCACTGAAACAACGCAGAGTAAGGGCAGAAAGCTAGGAAGGCCAGGCTGCTAGTGTCGCACACGGAATAGGCAAATAGCCCTAACCTTTACTCCCAGGTAGTTATCGCCAAGAAGTGAAAGCAGAGACTTGAGCAGATACCTGTACACCTATGCTCACAGCAGCACTATTCACAACAGCTAAAAAGTGGAAACCGAAATGTCTAGTTGATGAGTGGATAAACAAAATATGGTGTATGCATTCTATTAGTCAGCCTTACTTAAAGAAGAATGCAATTCTGACTCATGCTGCAACATGGATGAACTTTGATGACATTAGATTAAGTGAAAGAAGCCAGACGCAGAAGGACAAATACTGTACGAGTCCACTGATATGAGGTACCTAGAACAATCAAATTCATAGAGACAGAAGGTAGCATAGTGGTTACCAGGGGATGGGGGAGGGAGGAGTGGGGAGTAATTAATTGTTTAATGGGGACAGAGTTTCAGTTTAGGATGATGTACAAGTTCTGGAGATGGGTAGCGGCGATGGTTGTATAATAATGTAGATGTACTTAATGTCACTGGATTGTACACTTACAAAATGGTTCAAATGGTAAAAACAGGCCCAGAAGCTGCCTACTCCACTGAGCTTACAGCCAACAGGGAATGGTGGTGGGTTTTGAGTCCAGGGACATTGCCTCAGATGGCCGAAACTGGTCACCCAGAGAGAGGAGAGGCAGTGAGTGTGCATTGCCTGAAGAGGGTGCCAGAGAGCTCCAGGACGGTGAGGTTCTTCAACCTCCTCCTTCCCTCACCCCACCCCACCCCCAGTCTGCGTGTGAGAGCCTGTACACACACACACACACACACACACACACACACGCGCGCGCGCACACACACACACGCACACACACTCACACACTCACCTACTCCACTCCAGAGCAGACACTGCCTGCCAGCCCAGCAGAAGCAGCAGGTTTGGAGCGGCCTAACTTCCAGGGAGTCCTGGGGAATCCCTAAAACTGAGCAAAGGTGGTAACTGCCTCTCCCAGCTTGTCCAGGGAGCACGTCCTCCCCTCCAAGGCTCGAGCCAGTCTATTCTCCAGTACAAAGATTGCTGAGAGGTGCCATCTGTCTGATCCTCGGGATTGACTTGCGGGAAAAGGAGGGAGTCCAGTCCAGAGGAAGGATCATGAAGTGTAAGAGACTAGAGTTCGAATCCTGATTCTACCACTTGTTGTGTATGACCTTGGGCACAGTATTTAACATCTCTGCCTCAGCTTCCTTTTCTGTAAAATGTGATTAATAATGGCACATGGATTCATCTTACAGTTGTTGTGAGGACTAGTGAGATATGTCAAGTGCTTTCAACGGGGCCTGCATTTAATGACTGTGAAACAAGTATTAGATAGCATTCCCTCACAAAGTGCTTGTGATGATTAAGTGGGAAAGGTTGAAAGCACCCAGGGCCATATGGATACTCGAGCTCTGGTGGATAATAATAATAATAATAATAATAATAATAATAATGTTAATACCAGAGATCCAGAACGCTGAGCAGTCAGAGTCATGGCCAGAGGAATGTGGAGACACTGAGTGCTGCTAGAGAAAGGAAAGCCATGGTTTGGAGTCTCTCAGGAAGACAGTGACAGCCAGTCCCCAAAGAGCATGCCTTGCATCCTCCCTAGGTCATTGCTTGGTGGATTAGGCAGCCATTCAAGAAGGCATGGGGAGGGAAGTGAAGAATCAGACACTGCTGGCCTACTCTGTATGGGACGTCTTCAGAGAAGGGGAAGGGGGTGGGTCCACCCAGAGTCTCCAGGGAGGAGCTGTACAGTAACAGCCTCTGTTTCAATTCCTCCCCTCTTGGTGTCTAAGCTTGTTTTTGTGGCTGGAGAGGAAAGGCATGGGCGGGGCTCTGCTGTACAGCACCAGAAACCACAAACCCGCCCCAGAGTAAGGGTACAGAATGTACCCAGACTGCAAACCACACCCTTGTGGCTTGGGGAGGCCCCTGGGGCGGGCTGGGGAACTGTCACACTACATTGTTTGAGAGTTCCGTGCCTAGCAACTGGCCTGGGATTCCACTGCACTCAGACAATGGGATGTCCCCAAGGGCCAGGACTGAGTTAAAGGCCCTCCTGCCACCCTCCTGGGGCCAAATTAAGTCTGAAGCTTCCAACCTAAGGCCACCATGAAGGGACACTCCCGGACACAACCAGACCTTCCTCCATTCCCAACCAATTTTGGGGAACAGATTCAGCCTCCTTCCTGTCTGCACCATCCCCCAGGAAGCCTCATGAGTGTTCCCAGAGCGATGAAAGGAGGGAGACAGATGGGACTTTTGTGGAGTGTGGAGATGATTTCCCCAAATCTGAAGTAACTTGGAAATGAAAGAAGATTGGGAGGAGCCAAGTTCACAGGAGATAGGGGAAGAACTTTCAGGAGGACAGGTTGGAGGAAGAAGGTCCTGCAAAACCAGGATGAAATTCAGTGGGGACAAGTGCAAGGGGTCTGTTAGTGACAAAACCTAACAACATAATTTGGTGCAGCACAAATAAACAAGAAATACACCAAGTGAAAGAGGGAGGGAGTTCACCGCAAGTTGAATGTAAATCAGCCTCAAAATAGAGCATGGCTCACTTATGTTGGCCACATTTTCCAAACCAAAGATCAGGACACATATTTGACAAGGATGAGTGTACTTATGGGGAAACAAGCCTGGGCGTTTGGAATTGAGATTTTTCTCAGCAAACCTAGGTCCTAGGCTCACTGAGACCATGCTCTGTGACAGCCTCGTCTCCATCAGAGAGCTATGTCCAGAATCTGGAGGAAATGGAGAAGGTTCAGAAGAAGAAAAAAGATGAAAAAATGGGGCGTCTGGGCAAGGACCGGTAAAGTAGAGGCCGCATGATGAGGTAGAAAGAACTTGGGCACCGATGTCCAGGAGCTAGACAACTGTGCAACTGTGCATCATCAAGAAAGTTACTTAACCTCTCTGAGCTCCGGTTTCCTTGTGTTTAAAGCTAGGATAATAATATCTGCCATAAAGATTGTAAAGATTTAAGTGATTCCAAAAACGTAAAGCACCAAACACATTGCAGGTCCTCAATATATGCATAGTTGTCAGTTTGGAGAAGGGAAGTATTAGATGTGAGAAGATCTTATGGAATCACTAAGTAATTGTTCCTCCACTGCCAAGGAGCCTGGAACAAGGAGAAATGGACAATAGCTGAGTAGGAAGGATTTTGGTGGGCGTGGATAAGAACTTGGTGACCATCAGAAGTTGCAAACTGGCAGCTGACAGGCTGAATCCAGCCCTCAGGCATGTTTTGTTTGGCCCGAACAGTGTTTTTGAAAAATTTGAATTAGTTGCCAATCTTTTAAAAAGTGGATTTCACATAAAGATCCAGATTTCTGGCTTCTTTTGAAAAAGCAGAAAATCTAGCAGCTCTGGACCCACATGTCCACATGACCAGGATGTGGGAAGGGAGTGAGGGCTCCTTCTTTTAGGTTTCTCAGTTGTAATGTGCCGAGGAATCACCTGGGAATTCGGTTAACATGCAGATGCTAACATCCGGGACAGGCAAGTCCATGGAGACAGAAAGTATAATAGTGGTTGCTCATGGTTGGAGGGAGTAGGAAATGGGAGTGAGCTTGCTGGTGGCTATGTGGTTTCTTTATGGGGTGATGAAAATGGAACCAGGTAGATAGAGGTGGTGGTTGCATAGAATTGTGAATATACTAAAACAAACAAATAACAAACAAACAAAAAACCCACACGGAATTGTGCACTTTTAAAGGGTGCATTTTGTGGTATGTGAATGATACCTTAAGAAAGCTATTACTTGAAAAACGCAGGTGCTGATTCAGTGGGGCTGAGTTAGGACAGAGGTTCTGCGTTTCTAACAAGCTCCCCAGGGTCAAGGCTGCCGGTCCCTGGAGTAGCGACGAGGAGCTCTTACAGGGCTGCCTTTCAAATTCTGCTGCCCATTGGAACCACCTGTACACCTGCAGAGTTTTAAAAACTACTCATGCATGGGACCATTACCCCTGAGGATTCTGATGACATTGGTCTGGGGTGAGACCCCTGAATCAGAAGTTTTAAAGCTCCCCAGGTGATTCTAATTTGCAGCCAAGTTTGAGAACTACCACCTTACACCCTGGCCACTTTGTCCTTTCCCCTTAACTGCAGGCACAACCTTCCTGGGGCATTGGACCCCTGCTAAGCTCAGCCCTGAAGCTTGGCTTCCCAGGCCCCCTTCATCCCACCTTAGTGTTGGGATTCTTCTTTTTTTAACTTTTATTTATTTGTGTTTTTCCAGGACCCATCAACGCCAAGTCACATAGTTGTTTCAATCCAGTTGTGGAGAGTGCAGCTCAGTGGCCCATGTGGGGATGGAATCAGCAATCTTGCTGTTAAAAGCACGGAGCTCTAGCCAACTGAGCTAACCGCAGCCCCAGTGCTGGAATTTTGAGCCAAATATTTCCTCCCCTTCCTCCCTCAAGTCCCTTGTTTGTGCAGGTTGTTTTGTTTTCTTGGGTGGCTTTGGGTAAGGACATTTATCAGGGGCTTCTAGAAAAATCTGAAGAACTCGGATCCTACCAGGTTCCCCTGGTAAGTAATCCAGGACTCGCCCTGAAGGCCCCCCTCCTCCTCCCTAACCCCGTTTCCCTGCCACGCCCTCGTCTGGTGGCCGCTTGGCGGCCCACATGTCCTCCCGTGTCCCCCAGTGGAGGAGGCATGGGATAACGTGCTCACGGGGACGGTGAGACTGAGGGAAGAGCTGCCGGTCTGCCTAGACTTGGAAGCCGCCTAAACACCAACCACAGTGACTCTTCAAGTGGGATGAGGAGGACAGAGGGAGGGGAAGAAAGGGGGTGGGGCGGGGGAGGGGACGTTGAACTGAGGCTGACTGGGTAATTCAGCATGTTGCGTGAGAGCGTCTTAGAGCTGCAGCTCTGAGCAAGGTCCAGACTCCAGCAAGTCATTCCAAGTGAAAAGAGGTTACAACCACAAAAAGACAGAACATTTCGTTCTGAGTGCGAGGAAGACAACTTGGCAAGGCGGATGGAAAGGCCCCCCATCCAGCCTTGCTTCCACAGGACATATACCACTTCCCAGATGTTTTAAGCATTAACGTCTCTTTTTACCCCCGCTGACTGCTTATTATCTCTGTTCAGTTGGCTTGAATGCAGCTATTTGTGTCCTCCTTTTCTCAAGTGTTTGCTTGTCTGTTTTCCTAGAAATTGGAAATGATTTAATGAGATTCTACCTAGAAGGTCCAGTAAAAGCTGGGGAAAAGCTTGATGGCTAAGGTGATGCTAATTGATTTAGCACCGGGGACATTTTCACACTTGGTCTAGGGATACATAAATGCAATTTGGAGGCCTGGTGTACAGTTTCAAGAGCAAACAAAGGCCTCTGGTGGCGGGTCACTGCCTGGCTCTCCAAGGCCGCGTCTCTTTTCAAGACTAACTTTGCTCCTTGAATTTTCAGTGTTTAGTATGAATCAGGGCACATGGGTGCCTGCGAGAGAGCAGTGGAGGATGGCAAGGCTGGGCTGGGCTGAGGGGCAGGCAGGAGGACTATGTGGGAGGTAAGCTTTGGAGCTCGTTGAACTTCTTGTTCCTTCCTTCCACCCAAGAAATCAGAGAGCCTGTTGGGGAGGAGGCGGTGGCCAGGGGCAGGCCTGCTTGGGGCAGAAGCAGGGGCCCTCAGCGGCCACACTGAAAAGTGCTGACAGCACAGACTCAGCATCAACTCCCTCCCGCCTGGCCCAGCCAGCCTGCTCTCCGCCCCTGCCCTCTGTCCTCATCTCTGGCTCCCTCTCCAACAATGGCACAGGAGATAAAAGGCCAAAGATTGAGCTATACAGGGCAAGTGGCTCTGAATTAGGATGAGAGGCCCTGGGAGAACCACCATCTATGGAGCACTGATGGAGTTCCTCAGAGAAGGATCCTTGGGGAGGGCTCTGTGGCCAGGCAATGGTGGCCTGAAGGGCATAGTTCTGAACTGTGACCTTGAGATAAAGAATGTGATGAGGGGTGAGAGAGAACAGATAGGCAATGGGCAATGAAGGAGGACAATTATACTAACTAATGTGTATTCAATGCTTACAAAGCGCCAGAGGAAGGGCTAAATGCTTTACATGGGTAATCTCATTTAATTCTCTCAACTACCCTAATTGCCACCATTTTACACATTGGTAGTAGAAATTCAGGCTCAGCCAGGTTGAGTAACTAGTCCAAGGTCCACGGTTAGTAGGGGAAGAGTGAGGCCTAGAACTCAGCTCCATCTGACTTTAGAGCCACTGCCCTTAACTCGCCTCCCCACTGATGGCATAATGGCCTCAGAGGTTACCGAGGAAGGTGCTGGCAACTACATTGCAGGCCCCGCAGGACTACTGTATCCCACAAATCCTGGGGCCAGACAGCAGGGGTCATGGGAAAATTCTTACCTGACCCTCTCTGCCCATTTCTGTAGCCTGTGAGGAAGAGCCCTTCCTTGCAAGCAGCCTCCACTCCCTGCAGATCCACGTGCAGCCAAGAGGCTCATGGGATAGGGGCGGGATTTGAGGTTGGCACAAGTGTCTGGGCTAGAGAGGAACAAATTGACACACAGAAGCAGGCTCTGCCTTCTTGGCTCTTGCAACCCCAAGGAGTGCAAGACTTGAGCTAGGAGAGAATTTTAGGTGTTCCCATCCAGCAGGGCTAAGATGGAGCATCTCTTTCATTAGCTGTGCTGAAAATTGCCCCAGAAACAGCCAGCACCATTTGACACCTATTGTTTCCCCCCACGTGAACCTTTCTGTAAGGCTGTGCACAGGGGACCCTTTGGAATGCTCCCTGGGGTTGCCTGGTCCTTGCTGTAGCAGGCTGGCCCTTCCGGCCAGGGACAAGGAATCACCGAGTCTAGAACATGTGCACCTGCCTGGGAGAACACGGTGTGCCCTGCACTGGTGCCGGAGCCCGAGGGCAAAGGGAAGTGTGCGGACTGACTGGCCAGGGGAAAGAGGGGGAGGGGTTTCTGCTTCACCAGTGTGAGCCTCACCTCTTTCCCTTGGCAACAGGAGCTCATGGGAGAAATCACATGATGCTGCACCTGGCCCCCACTTGGAGGTTGCACCCCTACAGGCCCTGGGCATTGAGTCAAAACCCCCAACGGGTACTTCTTACTAAGGTACCATCATCTGATTTGAGGTGGACACCAGCCTCTTCTCTATGCCCCCCTCCTCTGTAATGACTTGGGCCTTGAGCCTCTGTCCCCTGAATTGCTGCCACAATTTCCAGATCCCCCCTCCGCCAATCAGTTCTCCTCACCGCTATCTAAGCCATCTTTCTGTGAAAGGCATGTCTGATCGTGTCAGTCTTATAGTTCAAAACCCTTCAGTGGGTCTTCATTATCATCAGGGCGCAGGGTAAACGTTTGGGTGCGTCATTCAGGGCTTTCATGGTTTGGTCCAATCTTGCTCTCCACCAGCATAGGGATGCTCAATTAAATGTGAATTTCGGATACACAACAAATAACTTTTTTAGTTTAAGTATGTCCCTTGCACTGTGTTCTGTAATTTTATTTGTTAAATCTGGAAACCCTACTACAGCAGCATAGCCATTTCTACTGATGTAGCTATACTTCAGGCCCTTATCATCACTCTCTTTTATGAAGTTACCAGTGTCCAAACTGAACCCTTGGCCCCTGGGCTCTCCCTGTTTTAAACCATCTTCCATTCTTCCCCCGAATGTTGCTCAGACCATTCCATCATTACCATTGAAGAATGTTCTTTACATTTCCCATTTCTGTCCCCACTCAAATTCTTCCTCCATGATGCTCTCTCTAAGAGTCCCAACAACACTCATGCTCCTGACTTCTGGGGTCTTGACACACCTCACTGTCCCACCTAACATTTGGTCACGTCATGTTTTGCATTGCAACCTGCTGATCTGTGGCGAGTGTATCTTCTCGATTAGATTGTAAGCTCCAAGAGGGCAGGCATCAGGCCTTATCCTTTTGATTCTCTCCCTCCTCCCACCATTGTGTAGTGGGGCCTCGGTAAATGTAGATTGGTTGAGCAGTGGCTTAATTACTCTCTGACAAAACTGTCAGCTCCTCAAGGGCAGTTTCTGGACTGAGTCTCATGCAGTTCTGTTTGGCTTAATGAACATTTATTTAAGTGCCCATTCTGAGCCAGGAGCTGTTCCTGATGTGACGATACAGAAATGACTGGAATGGAGCCTTCTCTCTCAAGGAAGACAACTCATGGTCTCAAGGAACTCATGATCTAGTTCGGGAGTTCCAATGTGTATGGACACTTACAAAGCAACATGAGTTGTGCAATGAAGAAAGCATATACAACGTGCAAAGTGCTTACGGAGGTCAAAATGATGAACAGAAATTAGGAAATGGGATGTTGGAGACATTATAGCAGAGGTTAGGCTCCCTTAGTGGGGTGGGGGGACAAGGGCATTCTAGGCAGGGGGACCTCAGGTACCAAGGCATGGAGGCAAGAAAGAGCATGGTGTGTAAGGGAAGCATAAGAAGTTCAAGCTCAGGGCAAGGTGAGAAGGACCATGAAAAGTAATTAGAGATATTTGGATTGTGGATGATGGGGAGCCATTCAAGGGTTTTACCCTCCAGCTTTATTCAGCTATAGTTGGCACAGAACATTGTGTAAATTTAAGGTATACAGCTTGATGAGTTGATATATTTCTATATTGTAAAATGATTATCACAGTAAGATTAGTTAACACATCCATCAACTAGTTAACATTTCGTTCAAGGGTTTTAACTAAGCAGACTTCTGTATTAAGACAGGTAATCAAAGCCAAACAAAAACAGACCACACGGTGCCTGGTTCCATTTATATGAAATGACCAGAAAATGCAACTCCATAGAGACAGAAAGTAGATTAATTGTTGTCTGAGGCTGGGGTAGGAATAGAAAGTGACTGCTAATGGGCATTAGGGACCTTTTTGGGGTGATGGAAGATTCTAAAATTGGATTGTGGTGGTGGTTATACAACTCTGAATATACAAAAATCATTGGACTGTACACTTAAAACAGGTGAATTTCATAGTATGTAAACTATACCTCAATTAGGCAGTTTAAAAATAAGAGACCATCAGTCTGGTTGCAGTGTGGGAAATGGATTGGAGTGGGGCAAGCCTGGGTGTGATGAGAGCAGTGAAGAAAATTCCACAAAAGTCCAGGCAGAAATAGTGAGCTCTGGCACTAAGGCAGCGACAGAGGGGTTGGGGAAGAGGGTTGGAGTCAATAGACATTTAGGAGGTGAATCAATGCAGTTTAGTAATCGGATTGCCTGGAGGGGATAATTAAGAGATCAAAGAGTCTAGGGATGACGCTCTGGTTTCTGGCTTTGGCAGGTGGGCAATAGTTGCACCACCAACCCTGATAGCAATTAGTGCACTGCTTGGCCTTCAGCACTCATTTATGGAACAAATAAATGATTGAATGAATGAATGAATGAAGTACATTCATGTCGTCTGCCGTTCTATTTCTCCTTCTCCCCTGTAGACTAGGCGTTTGGACTCCAGTGCTTGTTTCTAGCACTGCCCATTTAAAGGCATGGCGATTCTACTGTTCCCAGATTCACCCCTAGAAAAACTCTCATCTTGTTCCCTTCTGGCCCAGAAACCCCCGGGGCATACCAGAGATCCCTATCCTGGGATGAGTGGAACACCCAGGAATGGATGGCCACCAAGGCCCTGAGAACTCTTGTCATGGGCTCAGGATTCCTGTCTTACACCATTAATCCGCCCCCCTCACCCAGACTCTGCCACTCACCCACAAACTCCCTCCTTACCCCCATCAGTCAGTGATGCGTCCCACGTCCTCAAGGTACACTGTAGTGCTAGGCTTCCACTTTTAAGTTCCCACTTGCTTCTGTTGCCTGCCAGTTCACCTGACCAGTGTTCCGCAGAGTGTTCTGTTTGGACCACCAGCCTCAGAACGATATTGGGGGGATGTTTACTTAACATGCAGATGGCCAACCCCTATGCCTGACCTAATCCATCAGAATATACAGGGCTGGGTCAGAGGAAGGTGTGGGTTCTGTGTGTTTCAGGAGTTCCCTGGGTGGTTCCGAGACCCAGTAATGTGAGAGCTGCTGTGGCAGAGAATGTGAGTGTGGATTAGGGGTGCTTATGGGCCTGCTACCCAGCACACAGCACCTGGTGGCCACTCAATGGACAGAGAGCCCTCCCCAACATGGGCTTCCTTCCCTGCTGCTCATCTTTCCATCAGGAAAGGCCTCCTGCTCCACCGCTAATCAGATTATCCTCTTGCACAATCTTCTGCCCCTCCTCCTTCCCCCACTAAATGTCCACAGGACAATCAGTGTTCAATTGCTCTTTCCTCTGTCCTCTCAGGCACTTAGTACAGGCTGACGTGCATAAGAATTGGTTGTTTACATGTGAGCTTTTGAAGAGCCCAGATAAAGTCTGGAAAGATGAATGGCTTTAGACTAGCAGCATCTAGGACAGGGCCAGGTACACAGTAGGTGCCCAATAGTACTTGGGGGGGTTGAATTACTAATGAAAGGAGCCAGAGGCATGAATAACGAGTAAACCAAAGTCTTTTGTTTTTGGCTTTAGGAGTGACCCCATTGCAAGTCTTCCAACAACAGATTTGCTCCACTGGCTTACCTAAGAGTGAGGTCAATAGGTCAACACCACTGTGCTAAAGCTCCAGAAAGGGTGGGAACGCAGCCACCAGGCTAAGGAACTATAGGACTGGCACTGTGGGCTGCCCAGGCTCGTGAGGAGCTTCATTCACTCATTCAATCAATTTTTAGGGGGCTCCTCTTATGAGCCAGTCACCTCACAAGTTACCAAAAATTAAATGGTGAACAGGATAGACAAGCTTCCTGCCCTCACAGAGCTTACAGTTTAGTAGGGAAGACAAATTAATGAATTATAGTTGTGAGAAGTGCTGCGAAGGCAAAGAGCAGTGTGCGCTGACAGGGTACATAACAGGAGACCCGGAATGAGCGTGGCGGAAATGGAGGGAGGAGGCTGTTCAAGGAGGGTGGACCCAAGGAAGTGACCTTGAGTCAGGACCACAGCAGGGCCAAGAGGGAAATAGGCAAGAAAACTGGGGGGAGAGCATTTCAGGCAGAGGGTGCAGACATGTGAGGATCTGAGATGGTTACAAGCTTGGCGTGTGTGTTTGTGGAACATGAGAGAGGGCTGCTTGTGGTGGGGAGAGGGAGTGAGGGGGTGGGAGGCCGGAGATGAGACTAGACAGCTCGGCAGGGGCCTTGCGGGTCACAGTAAGGAGTTGGCATTTTATTTAAAGCTGGAGATTAGTACAATCTAATTTGAGTTTTAAACAGTCCCCTGACTGCTGTGTTGATAATGGATTGAAGGGGGCAGAAGTGGAAGCAGAGAGACAAATCAGGAGGTTTTGATGGTGACCTGGCCTTAGCCTAGGGTGATGGCTGCGGAGACCTCAGTGAAGCAGTTCAGCCCACACATTTTAAGGATGAGGAAACTGAGGCCCAGATAAGGGGAGTGACTTGCCCAAGGTCACCCTGCCTCCCTGTCCTGTTCTCCCACAGGAGGGAGGTTAACAGAGAACCAAGCAGAGAAGGCAAAGTGAATAACAAACAGTATGCAAGTTTCAGACGTTGTGGCAGGTGACGGTGGGTCGGGAAAGAAATATTTGGATGGGGACAAGGGGCGATCATACATTTATTGTGTTTTTTAATGTACCAGAGTAGGATGAATTCATCGATGACTTGGGGCACACATGGGGGTCTGGAAGCTGATGTAGATGCTCAGAGTGGGAGGGAGATGAAGTGACTCTGGTATCCATTATTCGGGCACTCTGAAGTTCCACTGTCTGGGGGTGCAATGAAGCCAGCAACAGCCCTCAGTTGCCTATCCCAGCCCTGTTTAGTCTGGCTGTTGCTCAGCCATCAGCTAAGTATTTACTGGCCAGTTCCTTCCAGCCTACATAGTATAACCAAGTGTCCAGCTGGGCAGAACTCCCAGTGCTCCTTGGTCTCAGAGCAAGCAAGCAGCAACCTCATGCGGGGCCACGTGAGGTCAGCGGGGAGGGGCCGCACTCCCGAGCTTGCATGGAATTGACTGCTCTTGGACACACCGATTCTGTAGATGGCCAATCACAAGAGCCACAGCATACTTGCTCTTTTTTATTTCCTTCTGTGCTTGCCCTAGTGAAAACCACAGAACTTCCCGCCACAAAGTGAGCTAGGGAGAGAAGTTGCTTCCCTCCCCTGCCCCACACCCAGCCCAGAAGGCCTTGTGGAGAGGCACCTGGCTCACAGCCCAAGGAGATGAATGCTCTGCTTCCTGAAGTGAAACATTAGCTCTTTGGGGAGAACTCAGTCGACAACCAATTAGAGAGAAGTGACACCAAATGGATGGTCAATCAAGACTTTGCTGAAACAGCCTTGGGTGTAGAGAATCATGAAAATAATCCCAAACAGGAACAGTCTCACAGGCCTCTTTTGCTAGTCAGTGTCAGTGCTCACTTCTACTGCACCAGCCAAAGAGGCGTTTGCTGTCTACCTGCCCAACCTGGCTCCGGCAGCTCGGTCTTCACTTCACTACCCACCCATGTACTTTGGGAGTCAGGTTCTTTGGGCAAGAGTGGCACCACGGTGGATTGAAAAGGATTAGGGAATCTTTCTTATCCTGCTTCTTTTGTGAACAAGTTGGAAAACCTCCCTCTAGGTTCATTTCCCCATTTAGAAAATGAGAAGTCCAAGTAAATGCTCTCCAAGGTCACATTTAGTTGTGACATGCTAGGAACCTAATAGCTGCTATGCACCAGATGCCAGGCTTGCCATTTTACATTCCTCATCTCATTTAATCCCCACAACAACTCCTGTGAGGTAGATACTATTATCCCCCCTTCACTTTACAGATGAGGAAATGAGGCCCAGAGAGGTTAAGTGACTTACTCCAGAACACACAGCAAAGAACAGAGACTGGATCTGAATTCAGGGCTGTCTGATCCCACACCCCACATTCGTAATTGCTTCCCTAAGCAGTGACTTTATAGGCTCTACACAATCCAAATTGCTCTTGAAGCCCTGACAAGCTAGGAACGCCCAAGAGAGAAAATGACCACGCCTCCCCATTTTACACTTGGATTGCCAGCCTGACATGTTGGTAGAAGCAGGTGGACACTTTGTTGCTGTGGGCTGAGGGGTCAAGAGAAGGCCTGTTTCAATTAGCTTCTGGTAATGGTGCCGTGGTAGGGGTCCTGGGCACCCAGGGGAAAGTAGGAGGGCACCGCCACCTGGGAAAGTTGGCAAGAGTGCCTCATGAGGGTATTACCCACTTTATAGCCTCAGATCCCTTTCTTGGATTGTGGGATAGCTGACAAATACTACACAGATTCTCAGGTCTCTACTTTAATGATATTAATGAGGACAGGGGAGCCTGGTGAAAATTTAATAGACAAATATAAAAAGTTTCACAGACTCTGCCTGCAGAAGTTCTTTTGAAGGTCTTCACAAAGCTGCAAGGGTTGCTTGGAACGCTCCATCCAAAAAAATAATTAGCCTTCCTCGTTTCTGGAGAACAATGCAATGTGTTTATTAAATACCTAAATTAAAGGTAGGGGATACTGTCCAGTTGGGGGTTTTCCACCATAATTCATCTGAGGCTCTCTGTCAGGGAAATTTGAGCCTAAGGCTGACTCGGCTTCCTGACCACTTCCTGCTCCCAGGCTTCCTCCAGCCCTGTGCCTCTAATAAGTTCAGGTTGTTCAGAGTTCAGCTCTCATTAACCCTTTGAAGTCTGGGTGGATACATCACAGTTAAAGTTCACAAACCACTTAATGTACATCAAAGATTGGCCAAGGAAGCAATTGTTCCAGCGTGGAGGCTTCTATTGTAAGGATCAAATGAGATAATGTGTGTGTGTGAAAGCACTTTGTGATCCTTGAAGCACAGTAAATTACTTTTATTATTATTTTTCTCAATAGGGCGGTTTACTTATTTACAAGATGGATGCCTGTCCTCATTAGGGGCCTTTAAACAAACCAAGTTGGTACTTGGTGAGCCTGGAAAAGTACTAACCTTTCCTTATACTTCCTCCTGTGTTCCTCAAGTTGATTGACCCTTGATTAAGAACTTTCTGATAGGCCTGTCGCCTTGCGTACTTGGAGCCAGTATGATTTACTTACTGTTTCTCCTCAACAAAGAATGTGAAAGGCATAAGATGCAGCAGCATTGCCAGCAATGGTGGACATGGGTTTGTCCATGCTCCGCCTGGCATGGGAGTTCTCAAGGAGCAAGATTTTGTGCTGAGTGGCTGAGGGGCCTTCGTGTGTAATGGAATGGATCAGTCATACACAGAGACAAGTCAGCTAGGAAATGGAGCTAGTTAATGTTCTGAGAAAACCCTCCTCCAAAAATGCCTGAGGTGACTCTCGTGCATCACTGCTGGAAAATAAAATTGACATAACTCTTTGGGGAGGCATTTGACAATATCTCAAAATGATATATGCATTTACCTTTTGATTCACCAATCCCCTTTCTAGTGATTTACCCCACGATACACCTCCAATAGTATGCAAAGGCACATGTATGAGTTATTCATTATGTTCTTTTTTTTAAGTTCTTAGTTTATTAGTCCTCTCCTGAAAAATCTGCTCAATCACCACAGTCACTGACAATTCTTTACTCCTCTGCCATTCAATCTCCACCTCACTTTTTGCCAGCACCAACATTGGCCTTTGCAGTCCCCTAACTTTCTTCATTCTGTTCTTGCGTTCCTTTCGCTGTCTTCTTGAGGTCGTTTTCTTCTCGTACAGGCCATGTCTTGCAAGTCTATGTTTGGGTTCATTTTTCTTTAAGTTATCCAAGGAATCATAAATCATGCCAAAGCCAGTTGTCTTGCCACCACCGAAATGGGTTCTGAATCCAAATACAAAGATGACATCTGGTGTGGTCTTGTAGGTTTTGGCTAGTTTTTCCCGAATTTCTGTCTTAGGTAATGTTGCCTTCCCAGGGTGAAGGGCGTCAATGACCATCTGTTTCCGTTGAAGTAGTCTATTGGTCATGAACTTCCCGGTCCGGATAGTTACTGTGTCATTCATGATGGCAGTGGGCCTTCAAGCAGCCAGGGGGAAAAGAGGATTATATTCTTTATAATTTCAAAATATTTGAAACTACCTAAATGTCCATACGTAGGAGAGTGATTGAATAGACTTTGGTACAGCCACAGAGCAGAGTACTATACTTCTGTAAAAAGAATGAAGACATCCCCTGTGAACTGATAGGGAGTGATTTCCAGGATACATTGGTAAGTTAAAAACAAAAAAAAGCAAAGTGCAAAAACGTATCTGTAGTATGCTTCCTTTTGTGTAAGAAGGAGGGGAAGTAAGAAAATACAGATGCATCTGCTCATTTGTACAAAAAGAAACATAAGATAAACCAGAAACTAATGGAATTAGTATCTACAAGATTGGGTGGGAACAATGCACAGTAGGTTCTCAGTAGACGTTTCCTGACAATGACTTCCAGGTGGTCTAGAAGGCAGTAGAGTGAATGGTAGATTCAGCCTGGGAGCATCAGGAAGTTTCTGTTGCTGTCTTGAAAGATGAATACGTGGTCAGCAGGTTGGCTGTCCATAATGGGGAGATTATTCCAAGCAGAGGGAACGGTTGTGAGCAAAGATCCAGAAGGGAGAGATAGCCTGGCATGTAAAGTGGCCAGAGCATTGCGGGGAGGGGACTACTGTAGAAGAATGCTGGCTAGGGCAGGCCGGAACCAGAATGTGGACTTCCTGCTCTGCGGTGGTAGGGAGTTTGAATTGTATTCTAAGTGAGATGAGAAGCCATTTGGAGCAGAGGAATGATATGGGCCTTTTCATGCTGCGTCAGTCCCTCTGGCTGTAATGCGGGGTGTGACTGAAAGGGAACAAAATGGAAGCAGGGAGACCCATTAGGAGGCTACTGCAGCCATCCAGGCAAGAGAGGGTGGTGGTTTGGACCAGGAAGGTAGTCGTAGAGGTGGAAAGGAGTGGTCATGTTATGGATGTGTTTTGAAGGGACAGCTGGCGGGACAAACTTATGGGATGGATGTGAGAGAAGGTGAAGGAGAAGGAAGACTCTGGAATAGTTTCCAGATTTCTTGCTTAAGTGATTAGGTGTCTGATGGAACCACTCAACAAGATTGGGAGCACAGTAGAAAGAGGAAAATTTATGGGAAAAGATGATGACACGGCGTGGATATGTCAAGTGTGAGGTGTCAGTGCGACACCCAGCACTTAGATGCACAGGTCTGGGGCTCAAGGGAGAGGTGCGGGCTGGCCCCGTGGCTGTGGGACCACATAATGGAGGTTGAAAAGATGAGGCCAGAATGTGAGAGTGCAGTATTACCGCAAGAAGAGATCTGGGGACAGAGTTCTGGGGAACACTAACATGACAGAGGGACAGAAGATGAAGACTCCATAAGGGCTACAAAAGAGTTGTACTAGAAATAGCAGGGCTAAGAGAGAGAAGAGGGCCATGGAGGCCCCGGGGGAGAGTTTTGAGGGGAGGGTGCTCAGCAGTGCCCAGGGCTGCAGGGGTGTCCCTAAACTAAGAGCTGCAAAGTGTCCCTTGAGCAGATGGGAGGATCGGTGAAGCCAAGCTGCAGAGACTGCTGAACATGGGAGAAGTGACGAAGTGCAGCCAGTGAGGCAGGCTCTTCTTCAAAGACCTTTGACAGGAAGGGAAGGAGTGAGGAGGGATGGAAGCTGGGAGAAGGGAGGGTGAAGGGTTGGAGGAGAGTCATTATTATAAGGACGAGACAAGCAAGGCTGTTTCAGTTGTAGAGAAAGTCAGCAGACATGCAAGGCTGAAAACCCAGAAAAAAAGGAATTAACCGGTAGAATCAGGTTGGCATGGAGAGGCCAGGGAGAGGGGCAGGGTTGAGTGGGAAAAGGCAGACCTCTCTCTGAAGGGTAACTTCTCATGAAATCATTTTCAATGTGAAGGAAGCAGTGAAGAGCAAATTATCCATGCATGCACTCGGGCTCTTTGCAAGCTTGGAGGGTACGGGCGTAATCATGTGCTAATTCAAATAGAACCCCGGGCCTTGGTCATAGGCATCTGGAGAGGACAGTTCTGACAGATGCTGGTTGCCCGCTGCCAACTGCAAACAGCACACATTTCAGGCGTGTTTGTACAGACTCAAATGCAGTTTAATGTACACAAGGGAGGCAATGATGTTAATCAAGGTAAAAAGTCTCCCTTAAAACAAATGATGAGACTTTACAATGAATAAATAGTACCTAATTCATGGGTTTGCCAATCGTTCTTTCCTGCGCTGGACTTTGGCCAGGAGATGGAGGGCTGAGAGCAGGTCAGGGAGAAAGGCTGCAGGCTCCTTTCCTGGTTCTCACCTCTAAGGCCACCCCTAACCTTGAAGGTACAGAAGAACACGGGCAGAAGTGAGGCCTGCGTGTGGCCGCAGGCTGATCTGTTATGAAGCAGACAGGCCCATCGGTCACAGTTTGTGCTCCAAGGACGAAGGACTTAGGGCTAAGACATTCTGTCCCTTTTCAGACAACGGAACCTGTAAGCTGTTTCAGAAGAGCTCATGCAAGTCATTGTCTAACTGCAAAACAATGCTGGCCCTCCTTACATGGCATGATATATATATATATATATTGGACAGAGAAGCAAAACATTAGGTTTGGGTCCAGGCTCTGCAGCAAGCTTGCCGTATAACTTGAGGCAAGTACCTCAAGCTCTTTGGGCTTCAGCTGTTCCATCTGCCAAAAAAAGTAGACGGGACAGATGATCTCTAAGAGATCTGCCCTCCCCCCTCCAAAACACACACACACACACACACGCACATTTTTTTTATTTTTTATATTTATCAATAGACTTTATTTTTTAGAGCAGTTTTAGGTCCACAGCAAAATTGAGTGAAAAGTACAGAGTTCTCATGTACCCATGCCCACCCACATGCACAACGTCCTCCACTGTGGACGTCCTGCGCCAGAGGTACTTTTGTTACATTGGATGGACCTATATTGACACGTCATTATCACCCAATGTCCTTAGTGGTGGTGTACATTCTGTGCGTTTGGACAAATGTATAACGACATGTATCCACCATTACAGTATGATACAGGATAGTTTCACTGCCCTAAAAATCCTCTCTACTCCACTAATTCATCCCTTCTTCCTCTCAGCCCTAAGCAACCACTAATCTTATTACTGTCTCCATAGTTTTGCCTTTTCCAGAATGTCACATAATTAGGATAATTCAGATTGGCTTCTCTCACTTAGTAATATACACGTAACTTTCCTCCATATCTTTTCGTGGCTTGATCATTTCTTTTTAGCACTGAACAATATTCCATTGGATGCTCCACAGTTTGTTTATCCATTCACCTGTTGAAGGACATCTCAGTTGCTTCCAAGTTTTGGCAATTATGAATAAAGCTGCTATAAACATCCACGTTCAGATTTTTATGTTTGGCATAAGTTTTTGACTCATTTGGATAAATACCAAGGAGCATGATTGCTGGATTGCATGATTAAGTGTATGTTTAGTTCTATTAAAAACCTGCCAAACTGTCTTTCAAAGTGGCTGTGCCTTTTTGCATTCACACCAGCAGTGAATGAGAGTTCCTGTTGTCCCATATCCTCTCCAGCATTTGGTGTTATCAGTTTGGGATTTTGGCCATTCTAATAAGTGTATAGTGGTATCTTGTTTTTTTAATTTGCATTTCCCTAATGACATATGATGTTGAACATCTTTTTGTATGGTTACTTGCCATCTGCGTGGTATCCAGGTGAAGTGTCTGTTCAGGTCTTTCATCCATTTTTTAATTGGGTTGTTCATTTTCTTTCTTTCTTCTTCTTTTTTTAATTGGGGAATATTGGCGAGCAGTGTTTTTTTCCAGGACCCATCAGTTCCATGTCAAGTCGTTATTTTCAATCTAGTTGTGGAGGGCGCAGCTCACTGGCCCATGTGGGATTCGAACCGGCGACCTTGATGTTATCAGCACTGCGCTCTCTAACCATTGAGCTAACTGACCATTCGGCTCAGCTTCCAGCTCAAGCTGTTGCTGGGCCATGTGGAAATCGAACCGGCAATCTTGGTGATATGAGCATAGCTCTCTAACCACTGAGAAAACGGCTGTCCACCAGGCGGCTCAGCTCCAAGCTCAAGCTGTTGTTTTCTTTTCTTTTTTTTTTTCCTTTTTTTTTCTTTTTTATTAAATTTATTGGAGTGACAATTGTTAGTAAATTTACATAGATTTCAGGTGTACAATTCTGTATTACATCGTCTATAAATCCCATTGTGTGTTCACCACCCAGAGTCAGTTCTCCTTCCATCACCATATATTTGATCCCCTTTACCCTCAACACCCACCCCCGACCCCCTTACGCTCTGGTAACCACTAAATTATTGTCTGTGTCTATGAGTTTTTCTTTCTCATTTGTTTGTCTTGTTCTTTTGCGGTTTTTGGTTTATATACCACATATCAGTGAAATCATAGGGTTCTCTGCTTTGTCTGTCTGACTTATTTCACTTAGCATTGTACTCTCAAGATCCATCCATGTTGTCACAAATGTTCCTATATCATCTTTCCTTAACGCGGAATAGTATTCCATTGTGTATATATACCACAACTTCTTTATCCATTCATCTATTGAAGGACATTTTGGTTGTTTCCATGTCTTGGCCACCGTAAACAAAGCTGCAATGAACATTGGAGTACACGTCTCTCTATAGAGAAATGCTTTCAGATTTTCTGGGTAGATACCCAGGAGAGCGATTGCTGGGTCATATGGTAATTCTATTCGTAATTTCTTGAGAAACCTCCACACTGCCTTCCATACTGGCTGCACCAGTCTGCTATCCACCAACAGTGTATGAGGGTTCCTTTTTCTCCACAGCCTCTCCAACACTTGTTACTATTTGTCTTGTTGATGATAGCCATTCTGACTGGGGTGAGGTAATATCTCATTTTTGTTTTTATTTGCATTTCTCTGATGATTAGTGATGTTGAGCATTTTTTCGTATGCCTATTTGCCATTTGTATGTCCTCTTTGGAGAAATGTATCTTCAGGTCATCTGCCCATTTTTCAATTGGGTTGTTTGTTTTTCTGCTGTTGAGCTTTATGAGTTCCTTGTATATTTTGGATATTAGCCCCTTATCGGAGGCACTGTTTGCAAAAATCTTCTCCCATTCAGTCGGTTGCTTCTTCATTTTGTCCGTGGTTTCTTTTGCTGTGCAGAAGCTTTTAAGTTTCATATAGTCCCATTCGTTTATTTTAGCTTTTTCTTCCATTGCCTTAGGAGTCAAATTCATAAAATGCTCTTTGACCCAAGGTCCATAAGTTTAGTACCTATGTTTTCTTCTATGCAGTTTATTGTTTCATGTCTTATGTTTAGGTCTTTGATCCATTTTGAATTAATTTTGGTACATAGTGACAGATAGCAGTCCAGTTTCATTCTTTAGCATGTGGCTATCCAATTCTCCCAGCACCATATTTCGAAGAGGCTGTCTTTCCTCCATTGTATGTTTTTAGCTTCTTTGTCAAACATTATCTCTCCACATATCTAAATAAATAAAACCACATATCTATTTATGTGGTTTTATTTCTGGGTTCTCAATTCTATTCCATTGGTCTATGTGTCTGTTTTTCTGCCAATACCATGCTGTTTTGATTATTGTAGCCCTGTAGTACAAGCTAAAGTCAGGGAGTGTGATACCTCCAGTATTGTTCTTTTTTCTTAAGATTCCTTTGGCTATTCGGGGTCTTTTGTGGTTCCAAACAAATCTGATGATTTTTTGTTCTATTTCTTTAAAAAATGCCATTGGGATTTTAATGGGGATTGCATTAAATCTGTATATTGCTTTGGGTAATATGGCCATTTTGACTATGTTGATTCGTCCAATCCATGAGCATGGAATGTCTCTCCATTTCTTTGTGTCTTCTTCAATTTCTTTCAAAAATGTCTTGTAGTTTTCAGCATATAGGTCCTTCACATTCTTGGTTAAGTTTATTCCTGGTATTTTATTATTTTTGCTGCAATTGCAAAGGGAATTGTTTTTTGTATTTCTTGTCCTGAGATTTCATTGTTAGTATATAGGAATGCAGTGGACTTTTGTACGAAGATTTTGTAGCCAGCAACTTTACTGTATTCGTTGATTGTTTCTAACAGCTTTTTGGTGGAGTCTTTAGGGTTTTCTATATATAGCATCATGTCATCTGCAAAGAGTGATAATTTAACTTCCTCATTCCCAATTTGGATGCCTTTGATTTCTTTCTCTTGCCTAATTGCTCTGGCAAGGATTTCCAACTCTACGTTGAAAAGCAGAGGTGAAGCGGAACAGCCCTGTCGTGTTCCTGAACATAGAGCAAAAGGCTTCAGTTTTTCACCATTAATTATGAGATTAGCTGAGGGCTTGTCATATATGGCCTTTATTATGTTAAGGTATTTTCCTTCTATACCTATTTTATTAAGTGTTTTAATCATAAATGGATGTTGTATCTTGTCAAATGCTTGTTCTGCATCAATTGATATAATCATATGATTTTTGTCCTATATTTTGTTTATGTGATATATCACATTGATGGATTTGCGGATGATGAACTATCCTTGTTCCCCGGGGATGAACACCACTTGGTCGTGATAAATAATCTTTTTAATGCATTGTTGTATTCGATTTCCTAGAATTCAGTTTAGGATTTTTTCATCTGTATTCATCATAGATATTGGTCTGTAGTTTTCTTTTTTTGTGTTGTCCTTACCAGGTTTTGGTATCAGGGTAATGTTGGTCTCCTAAAATGAGTTAGGGAGTACTGTCCCTTCTTCAATTTTTTGGAAGAGTTTGAGCGGGATTGGTATTAGATCCTCTTTGTAGGTTTGGGAGAATTCACTAGTGAAGCCATCAGGTCCAGGACTTTTGCTTTTGGGAAGGTTTTGGATGACTGATTCAATTTCATTACTGGTGATCGGTCTGTTTAGATTTTCCAGTTCTTCACGGTTCAGCCTTGGAAGGCTGTATATTTCTCAGAACTTGTGCATTTCTTCTAGGTTATTGAATTTGGTGGAATATAGTCCTTCATAGTATTCTAGCACAATCCTTTGTATTTCTGTGGTGTCTGTGATAACTTCCCCTTTTTCATTTCTGCACTTGATCTTAGCCAAAAGGCCGAGAAGCGATTCTTTTTCATTTCTGATTTTGTTAATTAGTGTCTTCTCTCTTTTTATCTTAGTGACTCTAGCCAAGGTTTGTCGATTTTGTTAATCTTTTCAAAGAACCAGCTCTTTGCCACATTAATTTTTTTCCTATTGTCTTTTTGTTCTCGATTTAATTTAGTTCTGCTCTGATTTTTGATATTTCCTTTCTTCTACTGACCTTAGGTTTCACCTGTTCTTCTTTTTCTAGTTCTTTAAGGTGTAACATGAGGTTATTTATTTGGGATTTTTCTTGTTTCTTGAGATAGGCCTGCAATGATATGAATTTCCCTCTTAAAACTGCTTTCCCTGCATCCCAAAAATTTTGGTAGGATGTGTTTTCATTGTCATTTGTTTCTATGTATCTTTTGATCTCTCCTCTAATTTCTTCTTTGGCCCAGTCATTCTTTAAAAGTATGCTGTTTAATCTCCATGTATTTGTGTTTTTTCCTGCTTTCTTTTCGCAGTTGATATCCAATTTCAAAGCCTTGTGATCAGTGAATACGCTTGGTATGATTTCAATCTTCTTAAATTTGCTGAGGCTGATTTTGTGTCCCAATATATGGTCTGTCCTTGAGAATGTTCCATGTACACTAGAAAAGAATGTATAGTCTGATGTTTTAGGATGAAGTGCTCTATATATGTCAATTATGTCCATTTCATCTAATGTGTCATTTAGGGCTGATATTTCGTTATTTATTTTCTGTTTGAATGGTCTATCCATAGCTGTCAATGATGTATTTAAGTCCCCTAGGATAATTGTGTTTTGGTCAATTTCTCCCTTTTGTTCTGTTAGGAGTTGCTTGGTATATTTTGGTGCTCCCTGATTGGGGGCATAAATATTGATGACTGTTATGTCTTCTTGTTGTATAGTCCCCTTTACCATTATGAAATGTCCATCTTTGTCTCTTGTTATCTTTTTCACCCTGAATTCTTTTTAATCTGATATCATTATGGATACACCTGATTTTCTCTGGGTACCATTTGCTTGGAGTGTCAATTTACACCCTTTCACTTTGAGTCTGTGCTTGTCCTTGTAGCTGAGATGCATCTTTTGGAGACAGCTTTAGTTTTTTGATCCAATCTGGTACTCTGCATTTTTATTGGTGAGTTCAGTCCATTTACATTTAGGGTGATTTTTGATACGTGAGGATTTCCTGGCATTCTATCTTTAGTTTTCTGGTAAGGCTGTGTCTCCATTGTTTCTTTGCCTTTTTGTTGTTGTCTATTATTTATGTGTGGTGGAATTGTATTATTTTATTTCTGTTTCTTCTTTTATTACAGTACATATTTCAGTTCTGGATTTATTTTTGAGCGGTTCCCCTTAAATATATGTAAAAGAAAGTTTGATATTTAGAGTATTCCATATTCTTCAGCACGCTTACTTTCTCCATTCCCATATTCCAGTTCAGGCCCTTACTCTCCCCCTTTTTATGTTGCCACAAATTGTCCCTGTTGATGGTGGTCGAATAGCCTCCTTTAGTATTTCTTGTAGTGCAGGTCATGTATTAGAAAATTCCCTCCACTTATGGATATTTGGAAAGGTCTTCATTCATCCTTCATATGTAAAGGATATCTTTGCTGGATATATTATTCTTGGCTCATAATTTCTCTCTTTCAATAGTTTGAATATTTGGATCCCCTCCCTCCTGGCTTGTAGAGTTTCTGCTGAAAAATCTGATGAGAAACTAATGGGCTTTCCTTTGTAGGTTACCATCTTCTTTTCCCTGACTGCCTTGAAGATTCGTTCTTTGTTGTTGATTTTAGACAGCTTCAATACAATGTGCCTTGGAGAAGGCCTGTTGGGATTGAGGTAATTAGGTGTTCTATTTCCTTCTTGAATTAGAGGATCCAGTTCTGTCCACAAGTTTGGGAAGTTCTCATCAACAGTTTGTTTGAATATATTCTGTGTTCCCTTCTCTCTTTCTTCTCCTTCTGGTATGCCCATTATTCTTATATTGTTCATTCTGATAGAGTCAGAAAGTTCTTGTAGATTTCTTTCATTTCTTTTAAGTCTCAAGTCTCTTTCTTCTTCCCTCTGTGTAATTCCAGGTTTCTATCTTTGATGTCACTGATTCTTTCCTCCATCTGGTCAACTCTACTACCTTAACTGGTTATTTCATTCTTAATTTCTTCTATTGAGTTCTTAATCTGCAGAAATTCCATTTGGTTCTTTTTTAAAATTTCAATCTCTTTTGTAAAGTGCTCATGTTGTTCTTTGATTGCGGTTCTGCGTTCATTAAATTGCCTTTCTGTGTTTTCTTGCATCTCGTTGAGTTTTTTCAGAACTACAGTCTTGAATTCTCTGTCATTTAAGTCACATATTTCCATATCTTTAAGTTCCTTTTCTGGAGACTTATTACTTTTTTGCTGAGCTGTTTTGTTGCCTTGGTTATTCATGGCAATTACTGATTTATTATTTCTCTTCCTAGACATCTACAGGAGTGGCTTCTGCAACAGGTTGATAGGAAGAGGTCTTTCTTTTGTTTTCCAATACTTGTTGGCAGAATGTTTTATTTTCTCTCCGACTGCAGCCTTTTTTTTCCTGTCTCTCACAGTAGTGCTATGTTTTCTCTGCACTATTCCAGCTTCTCACCCAATGGGTGGATTCCCTGGGAAACAGGCTTCTCTTCTGTTAACAGTTTGCCTGGGTCATAGGGCGCCACGTCCCTGTGGGCATGCGGAGAGCTTTTGAAGTTCCAAAGCTCTTTCTGCACCAGATTCAGAGCCCATATGTTTCAGCACTTCTGTTTACTCCTTCAGGCATCTGCCCAGATAGGTGAGGCCAGGAGCCAGGTGAGTTGTGAGAGGTGGCCCAGAGCGATGGCTGCGACCACCACCACAGCCAGTCCTGCTTCCACAGCTCCCTCCCCTTTGCCGGAACTAGTGGGCTGCCAATCTGTGTCTGTGGTCCACAGTTTTCAGAACAGCAAATATTCTGTCCTTTTGATCTGACACTGTTACTGTTCCTCTTCTAGCACAGGGGACGTGGGTGCAGGGCGAGCTCTGGGAGGGTAGGGAGGGGGCGGCTAGTCTCAGTGCCTAAGGCTTCTGTTCTCTGCTTGGCAGTGAGCGCTTAAACCACCATTTTCAGCCTTCTTCCCTCAGTCTTTTCTTCGAGATCTCTGCCGTGAGCGTTGGGTTCAGCCGTGTTATATGCTGCCCCCTCAGCCCTGTGGGCCATAAGCGGAGCCCTAGCAGTTCGAGTTCTTCCCTCTACCGCAGCTGCGTCAGTTCCAGGATGCAGCGAGCTCGGAGCACTGAGCTAGGTCTGCGTCCTGCGCCTGCGCGGCTCCGTCTCAGCACTTCTCCCTTTTCTCTTCTCCCACTCACGCGATTCGCCCACCTTTAGGTGAATTCATTAGTGGTCCTCTTCTTCTTGCTTGTCTCCTGTGCAGGGAGTCCTCTGTGGTGTTATTGTTGTTGGATTAGTTGTAAATTCCAGGGGAGCTTTACAGAGGCTCACCTCACACCACCATTTTGATCACACTACCTCTCATACACAATGGAGTACTATTCATTTTAACTTTTTAATTCAAGTTTTTATTTGTTTACATTTAGGTACTTGTTTTTGTATTATAAAGAAATTTTGGCATTTATTTTTTAACTATTATGGTACAGGAAAATTTATGCCACAATTACAAAACACGAGAACAGATAGAAGGTACAAGAAATTTTATGTATTGGTGACAAATTCACGATATTTACGCATCATAGAAGGCCAAGATCTCTTCGTCGTTGCAAGTTCATCCTAAGTTCAACAAAACTGATTATCATATTCCAGGGTATCATTTTTCATGTGGATATCGTTATTAATTTCTACAGTTAAACTTTTAATTCATAAGCATAAATAAAACAATTAAAAATATTTATATAGTTACAAAATTAGTACTACCCATGTATAATGCACATCCTTATTTTTCCCTCCCAAATTTGGGCAAAAACGTGTGCATAAAACATGGCAAAAGACAGTACCTACTTTCACATTATGTTGATTAGTGTTAGCATGGTATATCTCTCTCTATCCCTTTATTTTTTTCCCCTTCTTCCACCTCCCCCCCACTCCAGTTCAAGCCGTTGTTTCTCAGTCTAGTTGTGTAGGACACAGCTCCCTGGCCCATGCTGGTATTATGAGCCTTGCGCTCCCCCCGGCTGAGGCAATCTGTAACTGGTCATCAGTCGGCCACTTACAGCAGCTCATGGCAACTTACAGCAGCTCTTGCTGGCTGTCAGCCACTCACGCTGGCTGCCGGCCACTCATGGCAGCACATCGTAGCCCGAGGCAGCCCACGGCAGCCCGCAGCAGCTGACACCAACCTCCGGCTCCTCAAGGCAGCCCATCTCCAGGGAGAGTCATTGTTCACAATCTTAGCTGTAGAGGGCGTAGCTCACTGGCCCATGTGGGAATTGAACAGGCGACCTTGGCGTTAGGAGCACAGTGCTCCAACTACCTGAGCCATCGGGCAGGCCCTATCCCTTTACTATGTGTGTCTTTATATTTAAAGTGAATTTCTTGTAGACAGCATATAATTTGGTCTTGTTTTTTTGATCCTCTCTGATAATCTTTGTCTTTTAATTAGTATATTTAGGCTATTGATGTTTAAAGTGGTTATTGATTTAGTTGTATTAATGTCTATTTGTTACTGTTTTCTGTTTGTGGCTCTTGTTCTTCTTTTTGTCTTCCACACTTTTTCTGCCTTCTCTGGTTTCAAGCATTACATATGATTAATTTTCTCTCTTTTCTTAGTATATCAATCATACTTCTTTTCCCTGCCCTTTTTAGTGATTGCTCTAGAGTTTGCAATATATATATTTACAAGTAATCCAAGTATAGTTGCTATCTTTCATTTCACTTATACATAAGCAAACATATTCAAATGCATTATTACTATTATTATTTTGAACAAACTATTATCTGTTAATCAATTAAGAATAAGAAAAATAAAAATTTTAATTTACATTAATATATTAATTCTCCCATGTTCTTCTTTTCTTCATGTAGATCTGAGTTTCTGACCAAAATCAAATGATTTGTCACTAAAGAACTTCTTTTAACATTTTTTGCAAGGTAGGTTTACTGGCAGCAAATTTCCTCAATTGTTGTTTGTCTGAGAAAGTCTTTATTTCTCCTTCACTTTTGAAAGATAATTTTTCAGATTACAGAAGTCTATGTTGGTGTCTTTTTTTCTCTAAATATTTCACTCCATTTTCTTCTCGCATGCATGGTTTCTGAAGAGAAGTTGGATGAAATACTTACTTTTGCTCCTCTATAGGTAAGATGTTTTTTCTTCTAGCTTCTTTTAAGATATTTTTCTTTATCTTTGTTTTTTTGAAGTTTGAACATGATATGCCCATGAGTAGTTTCTTTGGCATTTATCTTGCTTGGTGTTCTCTGAGGTTCCTGGATCTGTAGTTTCGTATATGACATTAATTTGGGGAAATTCTCAATCATATTGGCTCAAACATTTCTCCTTTTTCTCGTCCTCCTCCTCGTCCTCGCCCTCCTCCTCCTCCTCCTTCTCCTCCTCCTCCTTCTTCTCTCTCTCGCTCTCTCTCTTTCCCTCCCTCCCTCCTTCTCTCCCCTCCTCTCTCTCCTTCTTTTTCTTTTTTAAAATTTTTTATTAGTTTCAGGTGTAAAAGACAAGGTAATACTTAGACGTTCATCATTCACATCCCTCACATTGTGAACCCCCCTCCCCCCACCCACCACCCCCCCGACCCCACACCGAGCCACCACACCACATATATAAAATTATAGTTGGCATTCATCAATACCCAGCCTCTGGTGTACAATGCCATGATCAGGCATCCACAGTATCTCTGAGGTGGTCTCCCAAATAGGACGCATGTCCATCGGATACCCAACAAAATCTTTACAACATTATTGAATAAGTTCCCCAAACTAATTTTCAAAAAACCCTGAGGCCATCTTGTGGTTACCAGCTGCTTCTTAATCCCTTCACCTTTCCCTATATCCCCAACCCCCACCCCCCGCCCATCTAACAACTCTCGGTTTTTTCTTTGTGTCCCCAAAACTGTTTCTGATTAGTTCATTCACATATTCTTTTCTTTAGATTCCGCATACAAGTGAGATCATATGGTATTTGTCTTTCTCTTTCTGACTTATTTCACTTAACAATGTTCCCTAGATCCATCCATGTTGTTGCAAATGATAAGATTTCTTTCTTCTTTATGGCTGCATAATACTCCATTGTATAAATGTACCACAGCTTCTTAATCCAGTCATCTACCGATGGGCATTTCGGTTGTTTCCATATCTTGGCTATTGTGTAAAGTGCTGCAATAAACATAGGAGTGCATACAGATTTTTGAATTGGAGTTTTGGATTTCTCCGGATAGATGCCTAGGAGTGGAATTACTGGATCATAGGGTAGTTCCATTTTCAGATTCCTGAGTTACCTCCATACTGTTTTCCATAGTGGCTGCACTAATCTGTAATCCCATCAACAGTGCACTAGCGTTCCCTTTTCTCCACAGCCACGCCAGCATTTGTTGTTTGTTGATTTATTCATGATAGCCATTTTGACTGGAGTGAGGTGGTATCTCATTGTGGTTTTTATTTGCATTTCTCTGATGGTTAGTGCGGTTGAGCATTTCTTCATATGTCTTCTTGCCTTCTGTATGTCCTTTTTAGAAAAATGTCTCCTCAAGTCCTCTGCCCATTTTTTAATTGGGTTGTTTGTTTTTTTGGAGTTGAGTTAAGTTTTTTATAGATTTGTGATATTAATCCCTTATCAGATATATCATTGGCAAATATCTTTTCCCATTCAGTAGGATCCCTTTTTGTTTTATTGATGGTTCCCTTTGCTGTGAAAAAACTTTTTAGTTTGATGTAATCCCACATGTTTATTTTTTCTCTTACTTCCCTCGCACGAGGGGATATATCAGTGAAAATCTTACTCTGGGTAATGTCCGTGAAGTTTCTTCCTATATTTTCTTCTAGGTATTTTATGGTTTCATATCTTACATTTAAGTCTTTAAGCCATTTTGAATTTATTTTTGTATATGGTGTAAGGAGGTGGTCCAGCTTCATTTTCTTGCATGTGTCTGTCCAGGTTTCCCAACAGCACTTATTGAACAGACTGTCTTTACCCCATCGTACATTCTTGCTTCCATTGTCGTAGATTAGATGGGCATATAGGCATGGATTTACTTCTGGACGCTCTATTCTGTTCCATTGATCTATGTGTCTATTTTTATGCCAGTAACATGCTGTTTTGATTACTGTAGCCTTGTAGTATAGTTTGAAATCAGGTATCGTTATACCTCCCACTTTGTTCTTATTTCTCAAAATTGCTGAGGCTATCCGGGGTCTTTTATGGTACCATATAAATTTTAGGATTATATGTTCTATTTCTGTGAAAAACCTCGTTGGTAGTTTGATAGGAATTGCGTTGAATATGTATATTGCCTTAGGCAGTATGGACATTTTAACTATATTAATTCTTCCTATCCATGAACATGGAATGTATTTCCATCTATTTATGTCTTCTTTCATTTCTTTCTTCAGTGTCGTATAATTTTCTGAGTACAGATCTTTTACATTTTTGGTTAGATTTATTCCCAGATATTTTATAGTCTTTGGAGCAATTGTAAATGGAATTGTTTTTTTTAATTTCTCCTTCTGATGTTTTATCATCGGTGTATACAAATGCAACTGATTTCCGAATATTAATTTTATATCCTGCTACTTTACTAAATTCATCTATCAGTTCTAATAGTTTCTTGGTGGAGTCTTTAGGGTTCTCTATATATAATATCATATCATCTGCATAACATAATAATTTTACTTCTTCCTTACCAATTTGGATGCCTTTTATTTCTTTCTCTTGTCTGATTGCTGTGGCTAGAACTTCCAGCACTATGTTGAATAGAAGTGGAGAAAGTGGGCAACCTTGTCTTGTTCCTGATCTTAGGGGGAATGGTTTGAGCTTTTCCCCATTGAGTATGATGTTAGCTGTGGGTTTGTCATATATGGCCTTTATTATGTTAAGATATGATCCCTCTATTCCCACTTTCTTAAGGGTTTTTATCATAAAAGGTTGCTGTATTTTATCAAATGCTTTTTCTGCATCTATTGATATGATCATGTGATTTTTATTTTTCATTTTGTTAATGTGGTGTATCACATTAATTGATTTGGGGATGTTGAACCACCCCTGCATACCAGGGATGAATCCCACTTGATCATGGTGTATGATCTTTTTAATGTATTGCTGAATTCTGTTCGCTAATATTTTGTTGAGAATTTTTGCATCTATGTTCATTAGAGATATCGGCCTGTAGTTTTCTTTTTTTGTGGTGTCTTTGTCCGCTTTGGGGATCAGGGTGATAGTTGCTTCGTAAAAAGTGTTTGGGAGTTTTCCTTCCTTCTGGATTTTTTGGAAGAGCTTGAGGAGAATAGGTGATAATTCTTTTTTGAACGTTTTGAAAAATTCACCTGTAAAGCCATCCGGTCCAGGGCTTTTGTTTGTTGGGAGATTATTGATTACTGATTCAATTTCCCTGGTGGTAATCAGACTGTTCAGGCTTTCTGTTTCTTCTTGAGTTAGCCTTGGAAGGTTGTGCACCTCTAGAAAACTGTCCATTTCTTCCAGATTGTCAAATTTGTTGGCATATAGTTGCTCATAGTAATTTCTTAAAATTTTTTGTATTTCTGTGGTATCTGTTGTCACTTCTCCTCTTTCATTTCTGATTTTATTAATTTGGGTCCTCTCTCTCTTTTTTTTAATGAGTCTGGCTAAAGGTTTGTCAATTTTGTTTATCTTCTCTAAGAACCAACTCTTGGATTCATTGATCTTTTGTATTGTTTTTCTGGTTTCTATTTCATTTATTTCTGCTCTGATCCTTATTATCTCCTTCTTTGTGCTCCCTTTGGGCTTATTTTGCTGTTCTTTTTCCAGATCCCTTAAGTGTGAAGATAAACTGTCAATTAGTGATGTTTCTTGTTTCTTTAGGTAGGCCTGCAGTGCTATGAACTTCCCCCTTAGGACTGCTTTCGCAGCAACCCATAGATTTTGGGTTGTCGTGTTCTCATTTTCATTTGTCTCTAGATATCTTTTGATTTCTTCTTTGATCTGCTGCTTGACCCATTCATTATTTAGTAACATGTTATTCAGCCTCCATGAATTGGTGTGTCTTCCTGGTGTTTTTCCCCTGTAGTTCATTTCTAATTTCATTGCACTGTGGTCAGAGAAGACAATTGGTATGATTTCAATTTTCTTAAATTTATCAAGACTTATTTTGTGTCCTAACATATGATCTATCTTGGAAAATGTTCCGTGTGCACTTGAGAAGAACGTGTATTCTGCAGCATTGGGGTGAAATGCTCTGAAAATATCAATTGAATCCAACTGCTCCAAAGTATCATTTAAGGCTGTTGTTTCCATATTGATTTTCTATCTGGAGGACCTGTCCCTTGTTGTCAGAGGTGTGTTGAAATCCCCTACTATGATAGTGTTGCTGTTGATCTTTGTCTTTATGTCCATCAGTACCTGTTTTATATATTTAGGTGCGCCTATGTTAGGTGCATAGATGTTTACTAGGGTTATGTCCTCTTGTCGGATTGATCCCTTTATTATTATATAATGCCCATCTTTGTCTTTTAATACGTTCTTCATTTTAAAGTCTATTTTGTCAGATATAAGTATTGCAACTCCAGCTTTTTTTTGGCTTCCATTTGCATGAAATATGTTACTCCAACCCTTCACTTTGAGCCTGTGTGTGTCTTTTGATCTGAAATGAGTCTCTTGTATACAGCATATACAAGGGTCTTCCTTCCTTATCCACTCAGCCACCCTATGTCTCTTGATTGGAGCATTTAATCCGTTTACATTTAAAGTGATTATTGATAGGTACATAGTTATTGCCATTTTTAAATTTGTAGTAAATTGTTTTCATCTTTCTTCTATTTACAGAAGTCCTTTTAGTATTTCTTGCAATGCTGGCTTGGTTGTAATAAATTCTTTCAGTTTGTTCTTTTTCTCCTTCTTTTTCTTTCTGGTATTCCCATCACATATATGTTACACCTTTTGTAGTTTTCCAACAGTTCTTGGATACTCTTTTTTTTCAGTTTTGTTTGTTTGTTTTTGCTTTTCAGTTTTGGAAGTTTCTATCATCATATCCTCAAGCTCAGAGATCTTTCAACAGCTACGTTCAGTCTACTAATAAGCCCATAAAAGGTGTTCTTCATTTCTATTAGCATGTTTGATCTCTAGTCTTTCTTTTTGATACCTTCTTAGACTTGCCATCTCTCTGTTTACATTATCTGCCTGTTCTTGCATGTTGTCTACTTTATCCATTAAAGCCCTTAGTATAGCAATCATAGTTTTAAAAAATCCCTGGTCTGGTAATTCCAACATCTGAGTCTGGTTCTGATGCTTATTTAGTCTCAAACTGTGTTTTTTGTTTTTGTTTTTGCCTTTTAGCATGTTTTATAATTTTTTTGTTGAAAGGTGAATATGACATACTGGGTAAAAGGAACTGCAGTAAACAGGCCTTTAGTAATGTGGTGGTGAGTCGTGGGAGAGGAGGAGCGTTCCATAATCCTATGATTAAGTCTCAGTCTTCTGCGATGCTGTGCCCCTGAACCGTGAACATCACCAGTGTTTCTCAGCTTCCCCCCCATAAGAGTGGTTAGAGTAGGCTGGAGTTGGGTATTTCCCTTGCCCCACACGGAAGGCTGGCGCCAGCTAGAGTCAAATATTTCCTTCCCCTAGGTCAATTAGGCTCTGCTAAAACCCCAGAAGGTTAGGTGCTGGTAAATCAGTTTCTCCAGAGGGCAGGACTTTTTAGGAAGAATAGAATGTTCTGGTGCATTTCAAAATAATTACTTTTCATCTTTCCCTGCGAGAAGCACAAAGGAGATTTTTCCAATATTCAGTCTGAAGACCTGGTTGAGCTCCTGGAGATAATATTCACAAAAGCTGGGTGGTCTCCTGGAGTTTTTTAATCTCAGGTTTGTCCACACTGCGCCACTAGAAATTCTTCAATGACAATTCAGGTTTTCCTACCCCGATACTAGTTCCCACAGAGGTTTCTTCTGCTCCCGGGTTTCTGCTCTAAGTTGTGATTCTTTGTATCTCCTTGTCTGTCTCTCCAATTCGAGGGGTAGTATTTTGGCCTGTGACTTCACTTCTGTTATGGATCTGAGCTTTTTAATTGTTCAATGGAGTGGAGACTTCTAAGCTCCTCACATGCCAAACTGGATACCACAAGTCTCCATGGTTTTTTCTGTATGTTTATTTATGTCTTGTCTCCCTGATTATCCTGTCATCTCTGTGAGACAGGAACTTTATCTGTCTTATTCATTTTAGGAGTATATTCGCAGTGCCTAGTACTGTGCCTGGCACATGGTGGGTGCTCAACACTCAATGTACATTTAATGAAAAAGTGGGGGGACTGGGAGTCAGAAGATCTAGATTGTGTGATCTTGGGCAAGTCCCTTCCTCTTTTCCGGCCTCTTCTTCCTCACTATCTGATGCGGTTCTTGTTTGGTTACTTATTGTCTGTCTCTACTGGAATGTACGCTACATGAGATCAGGAATCTCATCAGTCAGAGAGCCTGGCACAAAATAGGTTCTGTACTAATACTTGTTGAATGAATGAATGGACGATTGAATGACTGACTCTACAAAAGGAGGGGATTTACCTTTGTAATCAGATGGCAGGCATTTCTGGGAACTTTCCCTTTTCCATACCCTGACGGGGGTGCCTGTCTGGGCTAGTTTTATGTACTCTTAAGAGAGCTTAATGCCTCTCTAGGAGAGGAACGCAAATAGGTCACATGGGTTAAGATGATCAGAAGTGTATGGGAAAACAACTTGCCGAACTTTGGAACTCAGCAGCTTCCCTGTGTGTCAGCCAGAACACAGTCTGTGCTTGAACAAGTGTGTCTGACAACAATTGGAAGCTTGATGTTGAACCCTTCAAAATCACATAGACTTAGGTCATGTGACCCAATTTCTTGGTTTTGACAAGAAGGAGGCGTGCAACTGGGAGAAGAGCGTGCAGTTATTTACCAGTTTCTTCCTAAGGGCAAAAAAACGGAATGTTCAGCATTTGTGGGAGGGGCAGGAGTTGTGTTCTGCCTGAGGAATTTCTGCTCACTGGATGGGCAGGGTCACGTGACAAACTTCCATAGCTCAGCCTGGGACTAGAAAGGGCTCTGCCCAGAAGCAGGGGAACTGGGTGTTATTGGGTCATTTTTACCCACAAAAATATTTTGGCTCTGCAAAAAGGTACATTCTCATAGAAAATAGCTGGGTGGTCTCCTGGAGTGTTTAAATCTCAGGTTTGTCCACACTGAGCCACTAGAAATTCAGATTAACATCTCTTCAATGCAGCCTGCCTGTCTTGAGTGTAAGGTTGAAGGGTGGAAGACAGTGGTGATTAGTGGGATAAGGCCGGATTTGATGATGTGCAAGGCCTCTTGCAGCCCCAAGAATTGAAGATTCTGTGCTGATGTTCCTTTTAAAATGGTCTTCTCTGGAATTTTGACTGTATATTGGAGCCCCAGATTTTGGCCTGGGGCTTCCTGTTTTAGGGATCACTTTCCCTTTTGACTCCATAGATACATTTAAGAGGACAGTCTGAACTCCCAGTTTCTGGAATCTTTCTGTTGAGAGGCTTCTTTGGTTACCTCCTAAAAGCCCCTTGGCAGGGAAATTGTGGAAAAACAGTTCTATAGCAGTAGAGACACCCCCGCCCAGCAAGGGTCTACTCTGCTTGCTCTGTTCCTAGAGCACGTGGTCACAGCTTCCAGCCAGCTCTAGCCCACTGGAGTAGGCAGTGGTCATAGACCCTTTTATGATGGCCTTTTCTATGCCCTCTTCCTCTTTTCTTCTTCTCATCTCTCCAAATACCTGAAGAAGAAACGCTGGTTACTTACTCCAACATCCATTCTTCTCTTCCTTAAAAACAGAAACTTGAATTTGTTTGGGAATAACAATATACCCAGTTAAAGAAAGCTGCCCTTAGCAGGAGTGACCAGACTACATTCTAGCCAATGAGATGTAAGCAGAAGTGTTGTGCAGTATTTATGGGAAGCTTCCTCAAAAAGAAGGAGAGATTTTTCTTCCCCTTCCTCCTTTATGCTCTCTGGATTGTGGATACAATGGCTGGAGCTTAAGCAACCATCATGGACAATGAGGCAACATGCTAAATATGGTGGATCAGCAACTTGGAAGAAGTTTGGGTGTCTGGTGACTTTATAGAGTCACCCTATCAACCCTATACTGCCTTCTTTGATTGAAATTTTCCTAGGAAAGAACCATGGGAATGCCTCTAGGCTGTCTGCAGTTTCCCTTCACAGTAAAGCCCATGAGAACCTGCGCCACATCTCAGATTTGCCGCAGTATCCTCAGTGCCTCACCTGGTGCCTGACAAATAGAACAGTCGCAATTAAAAACTGTTGAAAGAATAAACAGTTTGTTGCTTTCGTAACTGACATAATTAACAGGCCAGTTTACTTGTGTGATTTGAAAGACTGGGAAAGCTCACCCCTCATACCCATGCACAAAATTTCTTCCACCACATCTGAATCTTGCGTGCATTTATTTCCTGATCAGCCTGAGACAGGTACTGTGTTCAGCTCTGAGGATATAGTGGTGAGGAGAACAGGTAGCGTCCTGCTCTCCGGGAACTTCTGGTGCAGTGAGGCAGACACAACAAACAAAAATATGTGAACTGGTCTTTACAATCTGGGATAAGTGCAAGGAGAGAAACAGTAATGGGGGAAACTTCTTTAGACAACGGTATGGTTGAAAGCCTCTCAGAGGAAGGGAGTCAGCTAAAGGATGGGAACAAACAGCCATGAAAATGGTAGGAGCATTCTGGACTGAGGGAACCACATGCACAAAGGCTCTGCGGTGTGTTTAAGGAATGAAAGAAGCTCAGTGGGGCTGGAGCTGGGTAAAGGGGGTGTGTGATGTGCGAAAAGCCTGGAGAGGTCATCAGAGGCCGGATCATGTAAGCATCTGTAGGCTGTAGGAAGGAGTTTGGACTTTATTCTAAGTGCAGTGATAAGTCTTTGATAAGCTTGAAGCATGGAAACACCAGGATCTGATTTTGCATTAAGCAAGTCAGTCTGGCTGCTGTATGGAATTAGACAAGGACCAGTGTGCAAGCGGGGAGACCAAGGTGTGAGGCTGTCTCCATGTGAGAGAGGAGGGTAGCTTAGAGCAGGTAGTAGCAATGGGGCTTTAAAGCAGGGACTCGAGGTGTGTCTTGGAGATCGAGTGGACCACACTGGGCAATGGATTGGCGGTGGGAGTCAACGGGGAGGGAGGAATCAAGGGTTCTGCTTTGAACAACTGTGTAGGTAGATGGTGGTGCTTTCCACTGGGGTGAGAGGCACTGGGGGAGGTGAGAGTCAAGACTGATTGTGATCATGTATATACTGACGTACTTGTGAAACACGCAAATGAAGCTGTCGTGGAGACAGTTGACTATTTGAGCCCAGAGCTCAGGGGAATGCTTAGGACTGGAAATATAAATTTCATGTTGCTTAAGGCCTTGGAATAGATGGAATCCATCAGAGAGAAAGAGTATAGAGAGGGGTAGAGTTGAGTCCAGAGGCACTCCAGCAGTTAAAGTAGGAGAAACCTGCAAAGGTGACTGAAAATTATGAAAATTAGAATTATTTGTGTACTATCCACCATCCCCAACAGCACGCTTTAGAATTTGAGGAGGCTAATCAATAGCATCTGTTGTTTTCTGTCTGAAATCAGAATCAATCAAAGAGACATACATATGAGTCAGGTAGGAGACAGGAGTATCGCCTTCATAAATCACAGAGCTGCTTGGAGAAAAAGGAGCAGACTTGTCTGTAAACAGGCCTGCTATTGTGAGCAACTTACTATGAGTAGCTCTCTCTTCTGGAAACATAGAATGAGCTCCAGGAGCACAGAACCCCTGTCTGAACTGGTCTGTGCCTAGCAGAGGGCCTGGCACACAGTAGGTGCCGATGTTTGTTGAATGAGTGTATCTGGATGTCAAGGTTAAGACAGTCTTCACAGATCATCCAGAAATTAACCAGGGAGCTTAAAAATGCCTATACCCAGGTTACAAGCCCAGACCCATTTTTTGTCAGCATTTCTGGGGGTGGGCTTCAAGCATCAGTACTGCATTAAATGATCTCCAGGTGGTTCTAACACATAACCAAGGATAAAAAAAACACTGCTCCTGTTTTACAGATGGGGACACTGAGGCTTAGAGAAAGAGGCTCATGTGTAACGTAGAGGGCTCGTCCTGGCCCTGCTGCTGACTACGTGTGTGGCTAGGACAAGCCTGTTTCTCTCTCTAAGTTTCAGTGAGGAGACTGGAACAGTTAATTTCAAGAGCCCCATTCGGCCCTAATGGCATATTACTCTGGTCTCTGATCCCAAGTGTCATGCAGGGCAGACTGCGGGGTCTCTGGTCCCGCTCCCCAGAGCGGGAAGGATAAGAACGCAGGATATGGTGAGGCCAAAAAGGAACACCCACGGAGCCATAGGTAGGGGAGTCACACCACTAGTCTCACTGGAGACTGGATTCACACGACGTGCGACCTGCTGTCCGCTTTTCTGCCTGCCAACCGACCCCTTGCTAGCTGCAATCTGCTCTTGCCAGCTCAGCCACCATCTTCTTGCTAGCCCCCATTTTTCCTGCTAGCGTAGCCACGGCAGTTATATTAGTGGCCAATGGCTCAGCTCAATGGTTACAGCTGACGGCCAACTAGCCACAGCTGATGGCCATCCAATCACAGTTGATGGCCATTTACTACCTGAGCCAGCACCATTCCACGTGAGGCTGAGAGCCTGGAAACTGCACTCCTGGCTCTATCCTCACACCAAGAGTGACTTAACTCCCTGGAATACGGTATCATTTGTGCCTGAAGATGCTTCTGCATGATGGTTAGGTTAGTTTTGCACCGGAATGACTGAGTTCTGTATTGCAATGGACAGCAAAGCAGGGATGTGTGGGGACAGTTCAGGACCCATGGAGCAGTCTGTGGTGTCCTGTTTTCTCTTAGGTCGTGGCAACCGGAAGTTCATCAGTAGAACAAAACAGCGGAGGAGCCAGCTGAGGAAAGTCCACTGGGCTGGGGCTGTCTTTTCTGCTTATGTTCCTCCTCTTCTAGTTCTTGTCTTCCCCTGACCACTCCCTCCGAGTCAGCTCTTTTTCATTCCTTTCCTTCCCTCTCCATTTATATGCATCAGTCTCAAGTCTTTCAAAGGCGAATCTTCCCTCTTCAACCAGAAATGGTTCAGGAAATGATAAAGGCTGGGAAGTAAGGCTGTAGGTGATTCCTTCCTCTATGAAATTACATGAGGTGTTGTGGTGCTCAGTCATGTGTTGGTCTTTAAAAGTGGCTGTTTCTTCAGCAACTTGATAAGACCTCGGTATGAGGATAAATAGAATCTGGGGGCTGGAAGGGAAACTGAGGGCTCCAGCAAAGAGGTAATGTGTACAAGGCTCACAGGTGCAGGGCTCTTCCAGGCCTGGGTACTTACTAAGCATCTGGCTTAGAAATGATCCTAGAACCGCTTTGTTTTGCAAATTGGAACACTCAGGTCTCGAGACACTGATAACTTGCCCAAGGTCATATAGCTTGTTAGCCAATGACAAGGACCACACCCCACGACCCCTGACTCCTCTTCCTAGAACACCTCAGCTGCCTCAGTCTTTCTCAAAGTGACCTTTAGGGGCCAGTTTAATTTTATACAGCGGTGGGGCTTGTGGTAAGGAGTAGGAAGAGGAAATGCCAAAAAAAAAAATAGACAAAAAGATAAAAATGGAGAGGAGGTCACAATCGTCAGCTAGGATTTTCCTATGTCTGTCTCTGACACCTCCGCAGCTGGCCTTTCCTCCTCCTTCAAATGGCCTTTCTGTGGGCGGCCTCACGAGGCTCAGGCTCCAGGCCAGCTGCTAGGCCTCCTCTACACCCACTTCCTGGGGCCCACGTCTTCTCATGTCACTTCAGCTCCTGTGACACTCCAACATCTGGTGCTCTAGCCCTGGACTTCACACTTCTTTCTACAGCTGGTTCGGAGATAAATATGTAAATGTGCTTATGTAAATATGCTTAGCTCAGATGGAAATCAAAATTGGAATTAATTTTCTTTTCTGAAAATCTGCAGCCTTTTTCTACATCTGGTTCCTTCAGTACTTCTGTATTCTCCCAATCCTCCAGACTCAACCTTTCAGGGCCCCGGAGGCTGGGGGGAGGTGGGAATGGGGAGTTGGTGTTTAATGGGGGTAGCATTTCAGTCAGGGAAGATGAGAAAGTTCTGGAGATGGATGGTGGTGATAGTTGTACAACAGTGTGAATGTGCTCAATGCTACTGGACTGCACACTTAAAAATGGTTAAGATGAAACATTATTTTACCACAATTAAAAACACACACAAAAAAAGAATTTTCAAGTCATCCTTAACTCATGGATACTTTGCTTTCTCCTCCCCAGGTCACTTTGTTACCAGGTCATGCTGATTTTTCACTTAGTGGAAGTTCCTCAAACTTTCATATACTCTAGCATCACCAGGGAAGCTTGCCTGAGTGCTACTCCCCTCTAGTCTGGGACTAGGGCCTGGAATCTGCATTTAAACAAACTTCCCTACAAACCTGATACAGAGGGACACAGACCACACTCGGAGAAATACTGCCTTTCGGTGTCCTTTCGGCTTTGTCCCTTTGTCTCCTTTTCACGACCCCTCTCCCTGTCCCGGCTGGCTCTCATCTCCTCACACCTGGATTATAACAACAGCTGGCCTGCCTTCAGCTAGCCTTTCTCTGCTCCATCCTCTACAGCTGCCAGGACCCATCTTCTGCAAATATCTTTGGCATCACATCATTTCCCTGCTCAGAAGCCTACTGTAGCTCCCTCAGACTTATTAGATCCTATCTCACTTCATTTGGCTGGGAGCCAGCCAAGTCAGCCTCCCATTCTTCCCCTTTCCTCCTTCCTTGTTTACTTCCATCCCTCCAGGCTCTATTGGCCATTTTAAATCTTATGTTAGCCCCTCTGCTAGTTTGGGGTGGTCTCCTTTCCACCCTCCCCTCCCCACCCCTGGAACACTTCTGGTTACACAGGGGAATCATAAAAACAGTTGGGATTCTCCATCCTTTTTCTGAATGAATTGTCTCCCCCACCCCACCCCAAGTCCCGGCTCTGTCATTCACTAGCTGAATGACTTGGGCAAGTTGCTTCATTTCTCTGTGCCTCAGTGTTCTCATTTTCTCATCTGTAAAATGGGGATCTTAATGGCACATCCTCATGGGTTTGTGGAGAAGATGAAAAGAATCAAGGGTTTAGAACAGTCTCTGACACCAAGTGCCATGTAAGTGTTAGCTATTATTATTAATTATTGTTATGATGGCCCCTTCCAGCCAGCTCCTCCCTGGAAGCCACTTCTGTTTGGAATAGCTCACTGATGGAGTTCTCTGTCAAACCTTGCACGATCTAGGGGACATGGTTAAGTGTTAAGTATTTTAGTTCCAATGAGCTTCTCTGCATGAGACAACCTGAAGAACTGGGCTGTCCACAAAGCTCTAATTGTGTCCATTAATTCCTAACCTACAAGGAGGAGAGGAGGGGAGATTTGAAAGCAAGATTTTTCTAGGATAAGTAGGATGATGTTGGGACAATTTCAAAACACTCTAAGGGACAGTGGGTTGTGCACCTTCTTTTCTATGGTCTTTCTAGAGGCCTTCTCCCTACACACCAGGTTCCAATGGCCCTGCTTCCTCACCTGCTCACTCTCTGGGTTCCTTCCAGAGCGCAGTAGGGAGCACCTTCCCTGGTGACAGTTTCCAGCCTGAGAGCCTTGCACCTTGCACCCCAGCACTCCTTGTCTGTGAATCATCTACCGCCCACATTTCTGTTCTACTTTTCAAATCCACCTGTGTGCTTTTGTGGCAAACACACTACATTCCTTTAAAAGCACCCACTGAACTCAGTCAGTTTGTCACTTTGTGCTCTCTGGCAGTGAATGCTAAAAGTTCAGCTACTATTGGGTTAGGGGAGGTCTGACGATATTTTTTCATACTTAAAGTAGGCCCTTGTGGTCACACAGGCTGGGAACCGCTGTACCATGGGACATGTGGGCGCTGTGAGAGTAGCACTGAGCTCTCTGGCTCTTAGTTTTCTTGTCTGTCAAATGGAGGTAAATCATAACTGCCTCTTTTTCTAAGGGCAGGAAACAGAATGTTCTGTATTCATGAGGAGAGACATGGAGGTGTGCCCTTGTGATTCTTGTCAACATGCGGCGGGGCGGGGCGGGGGGGGGGTGGCGGGAGCGGCTGTGAGGATCAGATGAGATAATAAATAGGCGGGGACAGGGAGAGGGAACATTATTGCTGCTGTTTCTCTTTTTCTTTTCCTTGTTCCAGCTCCAGCTGGACCAGCTGAGTCCAGAACCCTAAAGCCCGCAAAGATCTTTCCAGGAGCAATGTGTTCTTCTGCCTTTCCCCACCCCTAGTTGTTTTTCTGTGGGATGACAACAGCGAGCTGTTCCTTTATGTGACTAACAAACAGCCACAGAAGTTCCTCTTATCTGGTCTAGCAACCGCTGTGGCCACCGAAGTGGCAGTGTTTGTCTCTGTTTAGTCGGGGTTGCCTAGGAAACAAAGCTGTTCTCTCTTTCCCACTATGTGACTGTGGGCAAGTTTTTCCCCCTTTCTTGTAGGGAAGGCATGGATCACCAGAGAGGCCTGTGTGTTTGCTGGGCCATCTTCTGAGTTTCTTTTTTGCATCTGTTAGCTCTTGTTTGGCTGAAAATCACATGTGGGGAGTCTATAGAGGAGCTGAAAAAGTCCCTCAGCTCATCTTGAAAGGGGGAGTGTTTGGGAGTTAAGTGGGGACTGAGGAGAGCCTGTCCATGTCAGGGGTGGCTGACTGGTCCAAAGTTGGCATCCGTTCAGTAGCTGTGAAATCCGGACACCATGACCAAATTGGCAGGTGTAGACAATGAACTTGGCATCATGAAAAGGGAGGTTAGGAGTGGGTGGGAAATTGGGATTTGAGAGGCCACCAAGCAGGGGTTTGCAACACTCTGAAGAGGAGTTTTGGTGATTAGAAAAGAACAGGCCAACATGTATGAGCTTTACAGTAGAGAAAGCATGACATTTTGAATATATTTAGGCCATCATTGGCGCAAAAGATGGCGCCAAGACCCCCTGGTGTCTGAGGTTTGTGGTTCAGGAAAGTCCAGGTTTTCTGTTCAATTGCAAGGGGCAAAAGAATCGATATATATGCTATGGGAAGCTGAGCTCGAACAGGTCACTCACAGGTGTGATAGCCTCCACTGGGAACACAGTGGGCCTAGAACACAGCTCAGGGTCCAGGGTGGCTCCGGGTTAGGGTGTGGTAGACACCAAATGCTCATCGACAGCCAATGAGAGAAATGGCAGGACTCCGGCTGCCAGAGGACATGGGGCTTTGAAAGGGTGATGGGTGAGGACGAACACCAAAGAGAGGCAGAGAAAGGAAGCTGAAGTCAGGACCCTTAGACTTGGTCTTGCCCACGTGACTGCTGGGTTTTGTGAGCGAACTTCCAGCAGTGACAAGTGGAACAGCAGGGACTGAGAGCAACTTTCCTCGGAGGAGAGAGATGGTGTTTTGGCCACTGCATACACTTTGCGTCCTTTTCTCACTAAGGTCCTTTTAATCCTTTGCCAAGGTCGAGGGTCTTGTGTGGATTGGTATTAAGGCAAGTGTACTAAGTGATCCCAATGATGGTTTTCGAAGCAGAAAGAGGCCGACTCGTGCTTATTTGCTTCTTCTCTTCTTGCTCCCTCACATGTATACCCTGCCCTTTTCTTTTGGGACTTCTTGGGGTAGCCTTCCTCCCATGTCAGCCCCTCAAGCTGAGGTTGTGTGTTATAAGTCACCTTGCCACTCACTCTGAACACGTCATATGAAAGCAGGGGTAGGACAGAGAGGGATGGATGTAGGGTGGAGTCCAATTTGCCCTAATAGCTGTGTGACTTTGGGCAAGTCACTTAAACTGACTCTGTTTCCTCACTTGTACAAGTGGGGGTACTGTGACGGTTACAGAAGATCAGGGAGGTGGTACAGGCCTGCCCCTGAGGGGGTGCTGCCGAGTGGTCAGTGAGTCAGGAAACAATGCTCCCAACCGTGCAAGGGGCCCTTACCACCCACTCCATTTATATTCAGTCAGACACCAGGTTTATTTTTAGAAAAAAAAAGAGCAAAGTTTATTGAAACTTCAAGCTACAATTGAAAAATCCAAATCCAAATCCTGGAGACATACGTCAGGATAAGGTGTCAGAAAGTGGAAAGTGTTCACTGCCTCAGAACCCCTCTCAGACAAGCTCCCTGAGCACATCACCCAGGCACCTTCAGGTCAAAGCCATTCTCTTGTCCTTCCCTGTCCACAAAAGGACACCAGGAAGCCAATTTTTCTCTTCACTCAAAAGTTTTCCACAAACATTTTAAAAATAAAGTTTTCAAATGACAATGTGAAGTCCCTGCTGATCTCTCAACCCCATTCTATGTAGTCAGCACCAGTGAATGGTGGGTTTGGCATCCAAAAGAGGACCTCACATGTTTTCAGGGAGCAAGTGGGGCAAGGGCTGCAGCAGCAAGGCATCCGTGGCTGCATTCAGAGGCTGGCCCCCTCCCTGCCTTTACTCTTTAGTCTTACCTAACCTAGAGGACAAACTGGATCAACTTGGTAAACAAACACAGTCAAAGAATTAGCCTTAAGAGATAAGGGACCGGTCAATACTCCCAAAGCTGGTTAGGCCCTTCAACATGTAGGTGTATGTGTATATGAATACATCGCTACACTAAGATATAGATCTAGCCCTATGGGTATATATACGCATGTATGGCTATATAGAAAACCTATGCCATTACTAACCAAACAGAACTTTGTAAGCAGTCATCCCAAAGCCGTAATCCCACACTGGGGCTGTGCACAAAGCCATGCATTATACCATATGAACCAACAGAAGGCTGACTTGGCTCAATCTCTCCCATCGGTGGCACTGCCTTGGCGAGGCAGGGGAAACGAGAGAGGTTGCCTCTGCTTAAAACACAAGTGGCTTCTTCATAGGAACAGTTGTTAGGTGAAGCTGTTGAAGATGTCCATGGAAATGAAAAGCAGAACCCCTTATGCTTTCTGGAGCAAACTGGCATCACATCTCAAACTACCTTTCTCCTTTGCCAGTAGCAGCTAAGTTGCCTGGGCCCTGGGAGCCCCCAGGGCACGGTGGCATTAGAGGCTCACTGGCTTGGGGTGACGAAGCCCCATGCAACTCAGCCTTCAAAGACCTGCTCTTTGTCAGGGGTCTGTCACTGGAGTGGACCCAGGTGGCCATGTCCTTGGGACATCTCTTGGCACCAGCTATGCTAGGTGTAAAGTTCTCCACGTGAGATGACGCTTGGGGAGCCAAAAACAAACTGGAAAGAACTAGGTAGAACAAGTTTAGTGGCTCTGCCCACCCTGAGGACAGAGCCACTTACACCGCAGAACCACCAGGGGCCTCAGGCGATTGTGGGGTTTCGGGAGCCGGCTCTTCAGGGCTCAGCCGGGACTGGAACTTCTCCAGCTGCTCTGGGCTGGCCAGGGTCTTCAGGAGGGTGTTCTCACGCTCCAGCTGGGAGTTCTTCTCCACCAGCTCTCGGATCTGCTCCTTCAGGATCTCCACCTCCTCTCTCACAGCGTACATCAGATGATTCTTCACCAGATCCTGTCAGAAGAAATCACAACAAAGACATTCGTGAGCCGGCATGGTACCTCCGCAGCCCTTTCACCTCGCCGTCCAGGTGCCCACGCTGTCCCTCAGGCCACTGACCCCCAGCTTTCCCTCAGCAGCCCCCGAGCATGCTGGCCCTGCAGCCCCAGTCGTCCTACACCCTTGTCTCGCTCAGGAGGGCTGAAGGATCAAAGCCCCGCCTGAGTTGGGAGGCCCAGCTTTGAGCTACACGGCATCTTCCTTGCAAATTGCTCATCACTTGCAAAGCTGGCCGCGTAGGAACTTTTTGGGTGAGACTGCTGCTGGTTGCTGGCGGTTGGCTATATCCCCACTGCCACGGAAAGTCCTGCTGCTGGCCCAGATCCCAGGGAGGCCCTGCACTGCACTCCATGCCCCTACGCTGTTTGTCTGCTTTACACATCTTCACCGAGACAATAAAATTGGCCATTTTGGAGTGTCCTCCTCTCCACACGACCCAGCACACTGAGTTGCAGCTGTCCTGCAGCCTGGCACGACAAGACACTGGCCCTGGGGGAGGGACTGGATTGCTGTATCCTCTCAGAATTTGATGACTGCGCTGGGGGAAGGGAACTGTGCCATTAGGCTCCAGGGCACAATTAAGTGGTTGCTAACTGCTGGATGCCTTAACCCCTTGCAGCCATGATGGATGCTGGGTAGAACATGCCCTCCACCTGGTGAGGGGACCGGGAGGGGTGGGGTGCTTTGTTTCCTGCTCTCTCCCAACTCCTGACCCCAGCTCAGGCTCTGCAGAGCACTGCAGTGCGGCTGCATCCGATGAGCTCTGGCCTCTGCCAAATGTGAGGTGCAGACAAATGCAAGTGTCTGAGCACACTGCCCTGAAAGAGGCCTGGGAGGGAGCCAGAGGCTGCTACGAAGTTCGGGGATGGGCAAGGGCGGGCTGGAAGGAAGGAGCCAAGCAAGAGTAGACTGGAAATGTCCTCAGAGATGCCACTCTGATGGGACTCTACTCAAGGCCTCTGGGGGAGACGAAGCAGGCTCTTGGCTATGGGCTTTTGCATGCACCCTCTCAGTCCTGCCCTGAGTTACATAAGCAGCAGCCAGGTCTGGGGATGGGAATGACGCAGTGATGCCACTCACCATGGCCTGCTCAATCTTGTTGTCTATGGCCACCACGCTGGCTCCGGAGGCACTGCCAAGACAAGAAGCAAAGCGACCCGGTTACCCACTGCGTTCCACTCTGAGTAGCTGGCAGCTGTGGCCAAAGTCCTCCATCTGCCCCCAGCTCTTCCTCTCCTCCGCCTCCATGGCCCGCCAGTTCCGGGCACCTTGTCCCCAGGTCCCTTCCTGGCCCCTGCAGGAAGCGGTACCTCCCCACCCGGGCTGGCTCCGCGCCGCCACCGCCCGGAGCTGGGCGTGCAGCAGCGCGCAGGTCCCGGGGCGCAGGAGCCGGCGTGGCCTGCTGGACAGCCCGGGCGACAGCAAACAATGGGGGCTCGCGGCCCAGGGAGGCCCCCGCCGCCGGCCCGTTGCAGCGCTGGCCCAGAAGGTCCTGGGCAAACCTACCAAGCTCCGAAGCTAGCTAGGAATTCCCTCTCGGCTTGGAAGCTTCAGGCCTGCTCCCCAGCGGCACCCAGCCCCCTGCCCAGCCCCGTCCGCCGCCCCTCTGCCTCCGCCTCCGCCTCGGGCTGCAGCTGCTCGTTCTCACGGCGCAACGGCCGCAGGGACGCTCCGACCGCGGATCCCAGCGCGGCGGTGACCGCCCCTCCCTGCGTCCCCTACCCCCGCCCCTTCCCAGGATGCTGCACAGCGGGGAACCGAGACCGGCGGCGCGCGGCTCGCTCTGAGATCCTGCTAGCAGCTCATCCCCCGCCGGCGCCCGCTCTGGAGCTGCGGCCAGTGGTTACCTGTTATCCAGCTTAACGGAAACCACATCCCCTCCAAGCAGGGAAGAGAAGAAGGAGATGTTGAAATTGTGCAGCTGGTAGACCGCCACCTCCATGGGGGTCTGATACATTTCGGTGTTCATAGCTGGGCTGCCAGGGAGCTCTGGCCGGGCTGGGCGGGCGGGAATGCTGAAGCGCTGCGCCGGGCTGGGCTGTGTGCGTCCGGCCCTGGGGTTAGGAAGGGGCGAAGGCTGCCGAACAGACTCAAAGCTAGGCAAGCACGCCGGACTTGAAGGGAAGTAAATCGAGGGGTGTCACCTAATGTGTCACAAACTCCACGGCCGCCAGTCCAACCCAGACTCAGAGATATTTCGGCTCCTGCTTCATTATATAGGAGGAGCCGGTTGCGTCACATGGCGTCAGGGGCCATGCAAATGAGCCGTGTACTGGGCTTTGTGGCCCAGTGAAACCACATCCCCTCCCTGAACCTGAGGCTGGGACTGTAAACAGTTCAGCACTTTCTTGTGCCAACTGGCATCTCCGAAGAGGGCTCTGGAGATTGGTGAAAACCAAACTGGAACTGACTTCTTAGAGAAATAAATACAAATACCATAACAGGAGGAAGAAAGTGTGCAGTAGAGGGCAGCGCCGGTTTTAAAAGCTCCTCTTCAGGCCTCAGCCAGCATACCCCTATGGTTTTGCAATGCTTAACACACGCCACACTCCCTGGACACCCACCCTCACCACCAGGAGCCCGGTCTTCTTCCCACCGCCTGCCTTCTCAGTCTCCCTCCTGAATGCACATTTTGTCACCCGCATGTCCCCTCACCCAGTCAGCTTGCCCGCTGGCCCACCCTGACCCAGCACCTATCCACTCAGCTCCTCCTTTGGATGCGTGTGTCTGTGTACTGACACTCGTGCAGACCTGTGACACGCACGGGATGTGTGCACGGGTCTGAGCTACTCTGTGCGTGCCAATGTGCATGCGTGGGGGAGAGAGTATCCGGAGCTCGGATGAGCGGGGAAACACATACAGGGAGCAGCAGGGGCCCAGGTGGGTGGCAGAGGAGGCGGGGAGGAGACGGAGGGCCTCGAGCCCTGCAGTGACCACAAGATGCCAGCCCTTTTCTCTTGGGTCTCCCCACCCTACTCTGCAAAGAACACACCTTCAACATTATCCAAGATCTCATGTACCTATTTTTAAAGACAAGATTTTGTGACTTTCCTATAAACAGCAAAAGACAACAGCACTGCAAACCAAACCATCGCAGGAAAACACCAACCCCGTGTTGGGTCCAGGCATACATAGGGCTATAGGGTACTTCAGACACAAACAGATGTCCATGTCACAAGGACAATGAGACGAGCGTTGCCTCTTACATATACACACACACACACACATATATATACACACATACATATATATACGTATATATACATATATACGTATATATACATATATATGTGTGTGTGTGTGTGTATATATATATATATATATATATATATATATATATATATATAGAACTCTTAGTAGAGACTCTTCCTGAATCAAGAAAGCTCTATATGGTACCGAGGGCAGACTAATATATCAGGAGATTCCAATACCAACTAAGCTCCTGACTAAAGGTTTTTTTTTTTTTTTTTTCTCAGCTAATGTGCTTGATGGCCTGAGATAGGAATTCCCTCTCAGGCTTGGAAGCTTCAGGCCTGCTCATCTCATTGTCCTTGTCCTCATATGTGTACACACACACACGCACGCACGCACGCACGCACACACACACACACACACACATTTCCATCAAAACATGTTTTCATTCTTTTCAGCCACAAGCCTAAAACAAAAAAATTAGATCAGAGGCTGGAGGTCCTTTTCTCTGGCTCCTTCCTATGTGAGGCCACCTGGTGGAAAGACGCAGAATTGCAGCCAGAAGGAGCAACCCGGGCACAACAAGGGACAGGTGATAGGTGATGCAACTGCGAGTACTATTTACACCAAGTCAGGGCCTTAAGGAGACACTGGGTTCCGCCAAATACACAGTAGTTTGCTTGAAGTTAAGGCCAGTACCCGTGAGTCGGTTTGTGTTTCAGGCTGTGGTGGGAAGAAATCCCTTAATGCAATCTTGCTATTGGAAAAGTACTGTGGCTCTCTTATCAGCACAGAAGGTAATTATTATTTGCTTCGGGATATTTCTCCTAACCAGGTGCCTGGCACTGACGCCCTGGCCAAGGCACCGGCTAAGCCCAATCTGAAGGCCTTGACGTTTTCTAGCCTGCCAGTGCAGTTATGCCACCGGACAGCCGACATTTTTCACTTTGACGCAGGGCTCCCATTGGACCCCACTGGTGGTAATGCGTGCACAAGGGCCATTCTGTTTGCGAAGGGATGACAAATAGAACTATCCAAGCAAACCTACTGTACTAGGCCAGGGTGGTGTTTTTCTTTATCCCCGTTTAGGTGGGAGACAATCTCAATTTCAGAACATTAGGTTACGTTTTGGTCCCAAGCTGCCTGAACATTGGTGTTTGCACTAAGACCCCTGTGTACTACACAGAGCAAAGTGCAGACTATATTTACAGGCCATCAAGCACATTAGCTGAGGAAAAAAAAAAACACACAAGACCTTTAGTCAGGAGCTTAGTTGATATTGGAATCTCCTGATATATTAGTCTGCCCTCGATACCACATAGAGCTTTCTTGGTTCAGGAAGAGTCTCTGAGTTGACCTTTCACTGGCTTGTAAATATTTCCTAAACTAACTATTGCTACCCACCCTGCGATTCCAAGGGAGACGATGAAAAGAAAAAGGGAGAGATAAATAAATTGGGTTGGCAGGGGAAAAAAAACACACAGCAGGAAAACCGGGCATAGGACCGAAGAAAAATTAGCTCCTTCAGGGGGGCCTCCTTTACATGGAGACAGAGGCAGAGAAATCCAGGTAGTTCAGGGAGGGAAAAGACAAGAGGCTAAGTTTGCCAGCGAGGCTGTGTTCGAACTGCATGTTAATTATACTATCAAATGAGCTGAGTTTGAGACTCGCTGACAATAATAGCGACTGTTTAACCAGCTCACCATCGGCTGTGCTGGCTGCGCCACAAACCGTGCGTGTGGGCACTGTCACCATCACTGCACAGAGGAAGAGACCGAGGGTCTGAGAGGCTATCTTGCCCAAGGTGGCACAACTAAGAAATTGCAGAACCCGGAGTCCAGCCCACGTCTTCCTGACTGTGAGACCAAGCTCGTTCCTACTACACTTACTAGTCCTAGTGGGGCAGGGAGTAGGTTTGTTAAATGAGTGAGTCCAGGCAGTTGGGGGATGGGTTGGAGGTGCCAGGAAAGTGGCGAGGAGGCAAGACAGGGTGAAGGGCAGAAGGACCTGTGGGAAACCTGCAGCACTGACTCCTATTAGAGAGAGGTCCAGAGGCCGCCTCTGAGTTCCATGAGTGTAGCCGGCTTTTCTGACACTCACAGGAAGGGCGAGCAGCATCGGGGCACAGGAAGAATAACCAGAGTCCAATTTTTCCATAAGAGGGCTGTGAGCACCCACATCATTTGAAAGGCAGCCATGCAGGCCTCAAAGAAAGCGCTCTGTCTAGGGAATGTGAAACATTAATGCAACCGGGTGGCTTGCAAAATGGAGTACATCATCCTGGGGTACAGGGTATCCCAAATAAGGCCTGAGTCTTGGAGTAATCCGCAGTCCGGTCAAATCTCCTGTTCCTAGGGCCCAGTAACTGGCACCTTAAACGAATTCTTCTCCCCCCCCCGCCCCATTCCTGCTGTGCTCAGCTTTGAAGAGAATGAAGCCAACAACAAGAAAACAAGCTCATGTCAGGGGTTTAGTTGAAAACAACAACTTTGAGGGGATGCCCCAGGCTCAGCCCACACTCTGGCAATCGTGCATTCTCTCTACACCTCTGCTTTGCCAGCCACCAGCCAAATGAGAAGTGATCACTTCTTGGGGTCCTCCCTCGTCAAACAGGGGCTGGACCCCAGGATCCCAGGGCTTGCTTAGGGTAAGACAATGGACACAGATGTCCCCATAGAAAGATTTTCAAATAAGGGAAGGTAGGAGAAGGAGACAAGAAGGAAGAACCCAAAAGGTTTTTTTCTGCTGAACCCTCAGAGCACGAGAAAATTCCTCTGCCTGGAATAGCTGCGTTAAACCTTGCAGTGAGTCCTGTACGAGATATCTATGATCTGATCTAACTTTTCTGAGTCAAGTGCTGATCCATGAGGCTCTAAGCATGCTTATGTCTTGTGGACTTTGAGGTGAGCCCCAGGCAGAAAACAGTGGCCTAGGAATTCAACAGCCTGGCAACCTTGTGTAAATGTCTCCAAACTCCCTATGTCCCATCCTCCATTTACAAGGTAGGCTGGACCCAGAGCCAGCACAGCAAGAGCTCCCAGCTGACGAGCCAGGTCCTTTGCTGGCTCTCAGATCTAGCCCCACGGCTTGGGGATTCAGCAATAACACAGACACAGCTAACCCTTCCTCTCTCAGGGGCGACCTTCTAGATAGAGGGTGGTATAATGAGGACCAGGACTACTTCCTCTATTCCAGGAGGCCCTGGCAGCCAACTTGTCCCCTTGGAGCTGGAAGAAGTGTCTCAGCATTCCCACTGGTCTGTTCCACTTCAAAAGCCAGACTCTCTAGACAAGAGCCTTTCCTGCTTCGGGTTCCCATGGGACAGTGGGACGGATACTGGGCAGCCAGGACCACTGAACCCGGGGGTAGGATCTCAGCCCGCTGCCAACGGGTGGGGGGGCAGACTCCAGGTGGGTGCGGGAGATAGGGGGTGGCAATGAGGGGGAACATCTTACTTCTCTCTTTGTCACACTCGAAGCATTGTGTACCATGCAGCCCAAAGGAAACTACTTATAGGCAAGTCTTCCTTATTTTCTACGGGGAATGTTCCACCCAAAGATTCAGTACCGTTGCCAGCAAAACACAGGGTCTAGTGTCAGGAGAAGGGGAAACAGACACGACGTGAGGGGTGTGGGACAAGCCAGAAAGCAATCACTGGGTTAGGCACTAGAAAAGGAAACCCAAAAGGATATTGAGCATGGGAGCGTTAGCACAGTTAATGGGATACAGGATGGCTGCGAAACAGCACTCCCCACTTACTCCTCCATGGAGGCCCCCTTCCAGCTGAAGCTCTGTCTACTTCTAATTACTTACTTGTCCCTTTTTCTGAAGAGGCTGGGGGAATAAGGAGGCTGAAATGCCATCGTTTAGTTTGTCCTTGCTTCTCTCTTATCTTCTCTCTTCCCCTCTGGTTCCACTCCAGTGTGGAGGACTATAGACAGGAAGACTGCTGCCACTTACATCGTAACTTTGGCTTTGTGGAAAATCCCCAAAGTCCAGAAGGAGGGAAGCAAGAAGGAAAGACTGTGACAGAGAAAGTGCCTTGTCCTCTGTGGGTCATGTGAGTGTCCCTGCATGACCAAGGCCCAGAACCCCAACTTTGGGGGGCAGGAGAACGGGGAGGAGATTGCGGACACAGATGCAGAAGGCGGTGGTGGGAGGGAGCCCAAGGAGAATCCTGGCGGAGATGGACACAGTCACTGGGAAAAGCAGCTGTAGCACCCGATTTGGGCCAAACCCTGGCACTGAGTGATGGCAGGAGCAATGAATTGTGCCTTTCAGCTCCGTCCCGGATAGGGTCCCATGTGAGCTTCACAAACAATCTCTGAGTGACACCAGGGATGACAGGCAGAACCAAACCCCATTTGGCCATTCTACCCCACTCACCCTCATTCAGAGAAGTGAAAAAAGTGCTCTTGTCAAATCACCTTTGTCACTCCAACTTTGGTGGCTAACTATGGGCAGTTTGTCCCAGAGTCTCAGCGAGACTAGAAGGATTGGCAATGTGATCCAGGAATGCAGTTTAGCTCCGGGGACCTTCAACTGCATGAACCTTGTGTCAATATTTATGCCTGTCTCCCTTCCCCTCATGTCTTGCAGCTGGGAAAATTTACCTCCATAATTTCTCCAAACCCTCTCCTTTCTCATTTCTCACCCTCCCCATTACCCATCCACAAGTATGAAACAGATATTCCTGAAAAAGTGATTGTAGAAGTAACCCCCGTAAATGGAATCACTTCCTCCCTGCTCCCCACACTGGTTGTCATTATTCAATTCAATTCAGTTCGACTCAATTCAATTCCAAGTTGCTGAAATGCCTATTCAAAGTGCAAGGTACATTTGAGGAAAGTCAAAAACAAACAAACTGGTAGTATAAGTCAAAAATCGTGCTTCCTTTCAGAATACCCTGAGCTTGTGGCCACCTCAGAAGTCTCCCTACTGGTTAGATCATAGTGAAATGTGTGCTTCAGGAGAAAACCTAGGGCTTAGGGGTGCTTGGGAGGGCAGTCCGGGCTTTGGGAGGACCACACCACTGGCCCCGCTGGGCATCAGCTCCTTCTTCTGAATTGGAAGTGCTTTTTTTTTTCTTCCGCCCTGCCCTTTGGCCCTTGCCTGTGCAGATGGGGATAACACAGCAGCCACAAAGCTTAGAGTTGCTCTGGGACCTAAGGCTCCTCTGGCATTGCGGCTGATAGTGCCAGGCTCCCCGACTCCCATTTCCTTTCTTAACCCTTGGGGTTTGTCAACCAAGAGAAGGAGGCACATGTGTTTGTTCTTTGAGTTGCTAGTTCCTTCCTTCTGAGAAGGGAGTCTATGTTTAGTGCAGGGGTCACTTCTACCTACGAACGTCTTGGCCTCCCTTCTGTGGCCAGCTCCTCATCTTACTCTTGATTAATCTCGCCCTCCCAGACCAGCAAGCAACTTCAGATGAGCAAACAGTCCCCCTCATCATGGCCCACGCTCTGGGAACGCTCGCCCCCTGCAGCTTTCCCAGAGAGAGGCTGGAAAAGAAAGTGGCAGGAACACAGCCGCTGCGTGCTTGCCTGCACCAGCCCTCTACCAGACTATCCGGGCCTCTCCCCGGCTCCTCTGCTCTATGGAGCAGTCCCAAGAGCCAAAATTCAAAGTCATTGTTTTTCTGGCAGTTGTCAAGGTTACTCTGGGTGGTATGTGAAGGACATGGGGCTACTGGCAATACTTGGAAGACAAGAGCCAGGAGGGCCTTGTCGGGGACATGAGGCCAGCAGACGAGGGGACTGTGGGAGGCCAGGGCCACTTTGGGTGACATCTGAAGTAGTACAGGTTCCCTGGAGAACAAAAGCACGGTAATATGCCAGCCTGCTCAGGCACTCGGGCTCCTGGCCATGATGGGTAAGCACGATGAGGCTCCCAGTGCTCTCACACTGGATTATGAGGCACTCTGAGGCTCTCGCTTACCTTACAGCAGAGCGACTCAGTGGGGCTCACTGGAGGATTCTCCTTGGTCCTCTGCTGTGGGACTCTGTGACTTGTGAAGAGGGGCCATGCAATGACAAGGGGCCTCTGGCCCTCTAGCACCGACCCCACCTGGGGCTTCCTGGGTGGAGAGAAGGCAGCCCAGCTGGGAGGTATTGCCAGAAGGGGGCAGGAGACACACTACTCCCAGAACAGAAAAGAAAGAAATAAGGCCAGCTCCTCCCGGGGCAGCACTCCCCCCGCCACCGCTCTAGCCATGGGAACAGTGCCAGGGAGCTCAAAGGAGTTCTGGGAGGGGTTAAGGAAGGCCTCCTGGCCCGGTTTGAGAATTTCTGACAGGGAATACACACACCTTATCAGGAAGAAAGAGAAGCATGAAAGCACACACACATTTATGCAAACACAGAGATAGGAAGGCAGAAAGGCATCATTCTCTCTCTCTCGCTCTCGCTCTCTCAGTCTCTCTCTTTCTTGCCAGCTTCCCTGTGACCCCGAAGGGGTAGTGAGGCAACAGGACATGGGAAAATAGCAAGGCAGGACACTCTAGACAAGGCCATGAGTGTCAAAAGTCACGGCCTCTGCTCTCTCTGACGTCCACAGCTGGCTGTGTGCTGTGCAGGGGTCAGAGGTGACAGGGTCCTAAGGGAAGCTTGGAGTGGTAGTCAGGTGGGCACGGGGGAAACAGCTTGCAGCCTTACGCTGTATACCAGGAACAGGAAGCCCTGGTGCTGCCAGGCCCACAGCGTTCAAAGATGTCAATCACACATTAAAATGAAAGGGAAATAAAAACAAGCGGCACTTGTGCCCAATCAATCATATGCACGCCTAAGAAATGATTCCCATAGGCTGCTGGAGAGGACAGCTTTAACTGGAGCCAGTCCCAGCGTAGATGCCATATGTGACTGGCTACCTGAGAAGTGTGATTTGAAGGGCACTGAGAATACATTCCTCTCAGCCCAAGCATTGGCCCGACCTGACTCTGACATGTCTACAGACATCAGCCTCTGACTCACATCTTTGGGGTCTGACGGAGCTTTTCACACTTTGAGGAATTAGAAATGCAAAAAGCCCTGGGAAGGTGCCACATTCTGCCATAATTAGTCACAAATATTTAACTAGGAGCTAAATTATTGTATGACTTTCAAGAGTAGTCGTTGGCAAATCAGCATCAGACTACTGGACACACAACGGGTAAACTTTGTGGTGGGCTCTGGGGGGAGAGAAATGAGGTTCTTAATGTCAGGATGGAGGAGGGGAGCTGGTGGAAAGTGCAGCTGTCCTGGGCTCAAGCTCGTGGAATAGGTCTGTGGCGTGGGGAGGGTGTATTCAGGTGATACGGATGCAGCTTTTCCGGCCGTGGTCCGTGGAAGTCCCTTTGGGAATCACTGGCCTAAAGGTGAACCCCCGTAGTGCCACCGTCACCAAGACCCACTTTGGATGACACACCATGATGGGGTGCAGCATATTCTGGGCCGAATGTCTGTTTGGCCATCTCTTTTCCTTTCACTCCTGAACTCGATCAGAACATGAATGAGAGCTGCTTTTAGAAGGAAACTTCAAACCTGCTCTGATTTATAAATTAATCTTTGGCAAATGTGGCCCCTGTTATGAGGAACACATCGCTTTTACTTCACAGCTGTGGTGGTGGTGGTGACTCTTTGCCTGGGAGCTTGGGGACATGGGGGGGGCATCACAGGGCACGTAGGAAGAAGAACCTGGGGAGACGGTGAGAACTGGGAGGGGCTGATTCCTCTTCATTGAACCAGCCCTGCCTATCTTCTACAAACGCCAGCCCTCCTCCAGCCTGGTGGCTGTCACCACCCGGTCAAATGTGGGTCCATTTTGAGATTGGCTGCAAGGTTGGGACTCATTCCCCTTTAGGAACCTGCTGGAGCTGACTACATGCCTGTCCCCACCCTGATTCAAGCCTTGCGCTCCTCTGCCCCTGCCATCCTTACCCCATCCCTTGGCTTGTGAACACCCCCCTTGCCAGGAGGCCCCAATGCTCACAGACCCCTCTCCCAGGGGACTGCAGAAGGGGAATTCGCTGCTCCCTGTGGGATACATCCAGTCTGCATTTTGTTATTTTATTTTATTTTGATGTTTAATTTATACTGCCTGTTAGGTTTGGGGCTTAAATAAACAAAGTCTATGCCTCCCCGAAGGCCTGGACTTCCTGGTTGCCTGTCAGCAACACATTGACCCTTTTAACCTCTCCTCTGGTCCTGAGACAGGCAGTGTTGGGGGTGGGGTTGGAAAAGGACCATATTTTGAGTGAAAAGCCGGGAAATTCTCAGTGCCAGCCTAAAATACAGCCCCTCGTCCCCTTCTTGACAACATCAATGTTAATTCCTGACGCCACCTTACCAAGTATAGACTTCCTTTAAAGGCCACGGCAAGACCTTAAGGGTAAAGCACAGAAATGTAAAATTCAAAGTGTTTGTATTTATTTTTTGTTGTTGTTGAAAAATCTACTTACAGACGTCTTTGTACCACTAAGCAAAGACAGAAGGGGCCAGGTCTTTGGGGGCAGAGCTGTGGCAGCAAAGCAGCCTTCCAGGCTTATAGCCTAAGCTGAGCGTGGTGGGCCTGCCCGGGAAAGGCCTCCTGCCAAAGCTCAGACACCTTCCAAACTAAGAGAAACACTGGCTCCTATGTCCCGGGACAGAGCTCTAACAGCAAAGTAATGAATCCTGGTCAACTGTTCTGATATCCTGTTATTTGCTAAAACTAATAATACCATGGAGTTTGTTGACAGAATTGCAGAAGAGCTAAAGTAAATATGGAAACTGAGGAATGGCCAAGTACGACAGTTACTAGCTCAGCAGGTGAGAAGAAGGGAGTTTCACAGATACTCCTTGGGCGCCTTGCAGCACCAGGGCCTGAGCACGGCTGGGAGATAATTCAGCAGCATGTGCCATGTCACCCGACAATCTCTCTCCGACAATACACTGCTGTAATAGCCGGCTTGGCCCCTGGAGCTGGTCCTGAGCTCTCAGACAGAACTTACAGGCATGACGCATTTTACTGCCCTTCGCAGATAGTGCATTTTTTACAAATTGAATGTCTGTGGCAATCCTGTGTCGACCAAGTCTATGGTGCCATTTTCCAGCCGGCTCAGATGATGGTTAACATTTTTTAGCAATAAAGTACTTTTTTAATTAAGGTATGTGCATTGTTATCTTAGACCTAATGCTCTTGCACACTTAATAGACTACAGTATACTGTAAACATACTTTGATATGTACTCGGGAACAACAAATCTGTGTGACTCTCTTTATTGTGATGTTCACTTCATTGTGGCAATGAAACCGAACCTGCAATATGTCCGAGGTATACCTGTGACGACAAGAAGAACTGAGAGAGATTCCCCTCGTGTATATGGCAGGGGAGGTGCCGCCCGAGAAACACAGCTCTAGCACCCATTCTAAATGAACTTGGTTAAGTGGGAAGAAAATGTTTTCTTTTTCCAACTTGGCCACTAGCCAGCTTGGGGGGGGGGCGGTGCTGCTTAGAGGGTTTCTAAAGCCCCTATACTGCCAGCTCTTCATTCATGAAATGGGAATGATGCTTCCCTCCCCAACATACATACTACACAAGGCGTATACGTTTATGGACACCCTAAAGTCTAGAAACAGAGGTAATACTGTATTTTTTTGCAGACTGATGATGTCCTTGACAACAACACATGTATTTGCCCGTACTTCCAGACGTGGCGGACATGTGGTAGGCGGCATAACTGAGTTCTTTGGGAAGCAAGAAGAATATGATATGCTCCATGATGAGCAAAGGCCGTGGTCCCCAAACACTGCTGGCAAAATTGCTCCCCAAGTCAACAGCCCTATCGATGCGGTTTCAAAGTCCAGCACTGCTAACTTTCTGTCCGGTTCCAATTGTTGTTTCTGTGGTTTCACAAGTTATCAACAGTGCTCATGGGGAGGGGGTGGTTAGAGGGATTGATGTGAAAATGGAATCAGTACTTCAATTTAGTCTCTTGAAGATCTTAGCAGTCTTTCTCTGTAAGTAGGATCTCAAACCTGCACAAGGTTTTGGCTTTGAGAGCCTCTCCAGTGGCACAAGTACTCAGTAATCAGCAGGACCTCTAGTCTTGCAAACAATACCGAAGGCACAGCCAGATAAGACCATGAGCGGAAGTGGGCAGTGCAGAAGGTTTTAAGCGGGCTTCCTAGACCAGAATACAAGCTCTGCGAGAGCCGGGGCTTACCTTATTCATCACTGTGCTTGCAGGGTCTGGACCCGGGCCTGGCATACAGCCTCAAGGAGGTAAATACGTGCTTAACAAATAAATACAATGTTCTGGAAAAATGTTAGAACTTTGCTAATGGCCCCCGTGGGGAAGAACGATAGGCAAATTCATGAATTTGCCTTGTGTTAACATTTTAATTTGGGGATGATCATTGTCTGAGAGCAACCTTGCAGTTAAAAACACGAAAGGCTAGTGAAAATCAAACATACTTGGGAAACCGAACCCAAACACAATTTAATTGAGTAAGTGGCCACTAATGACCTGGAACCAAGGCCCAACTTCTTCAATAAAAGGGATAATTCACCCGTGTGTGTGTATGCTTCTGGTTCTCCACTAACACTAAGACTTTGGTCAGTTTCCATCTTTAACTGGAGGGGTTGGGTCAGTTGAGAACAGGACACCCACAGGGAGCAGTGGAGGCTGATGAAGCCCAGGAGTAGGGCAGCCAAGTCTCAGCTGGCAGCGACATCAAAGACGGATTTAGGACTAGCAGGACTGATTCTGAGCAAGTGACAGCCATATAACTGGAACGACTGGGGGCGGGGAGAAGGAGAAACCATCCTGACTAAAAATACCCTGATGACCGCCAAGAGAAAGGGCATTCTCACCATTAATGTCACCCTTGCGTTTGAAATCTTGAGGATCCCTTTAAAAATGAAAAGTCTTTCTCGGAAGGGGAACTGTTTAGTTTTTCTCAGGAAAGAAACATGATGATCTGCTCAATGTGATCCGAATAGTGGGGTGTTTCTAGGAGAAGTGACCCAGGCGGACTAAGTGGAGACTGGGGGTTTGCTGCCTGGAGCAGGGCCTCACAATGGGTCCTGGCTAACTTGGTGGCCTTGCGCTTTCAGGGGACAGGCAAATGTGCCCCAATATTCCTGGCATCGCTGTCAAGAAACCAAACTGCCTGAGTGTCCGGGGGATCTCATTCGCCTGCTCATCGAAGCGTGTTTTCTGGACAGGTCCTCCTTAAGTTCTGCTTACTCATTTACACTTTGGCACAGGTGAGAACTTGACCCCCAGGAAGTCTCTGTGCTCGATGAAGGGGTTGATGGGTTCTCCTTCCCTGGGGTAACTTTTTCTTTCTTTTTCTTTTTCCTTTCTTTTACCAAGAGCCTCTAGTTAACCCACAGGAATGAGTCTGAGTTGGGGCAATGCCAGGCAGAAGGGGAGAATGCTGGGGAAACTTTGTTTGGATGCTTTCCGCCACTCCTTGTTAGCAGTTACCTTCTCTGCCTATGCAGCAGGCAGCCCTGGCAGCAGACGCAATCGTCATAGCAGGACAGCCCTTGCCTCTCAGCACCCCTCCTTCTTACCCTTATAAAACTGGGGCTTCGGACTCTCACTCTGTCTTGACCAGGGGATGGCCAACCGCCTGCCACCGGGCAGAGCTGGCCCAATGGAGGGAGGCCGGGGAGTAGGGCTGGGCAGCCCCCCACCACCTCCATGGCCCTATTGTGAGGCGCTGACAGCTGGGAGAGGACCTGAAACCAGTTAGCCTGAGGCTCCCAGCCAGCAGTGTATTTTCATCTTGTTTTGACTGGGATTGTCCTCCCCTGTGTAAACACGTCCATGGCAGGGGGAAGAAAATGTAGAACAGCTTAAATAGGTGGATGGCATGCACACCATCCATGAATCCCCAGGCAGGGAATGCCCTGCAGGTGGGCCTTGCTTTAAGCAAACCTGACATAATCAAACCTCGATTCAACAAGAGGGCCAGAATGGACTGCTGTTTGGTCTTGACCTATCACTGGGAGATCTCGAAGCCACATCTGGCCTACGTAATAACACCAGTAACTCCCACGTACTGGTTATTGAGTGGGCACCATGCCAAGAGCCTTACATACATTAGCCTTTTGAACCTCGTCAACGGTTGCATAACTGATGGCAGAAACTGGGTATCATATTGTCCTTAGGCCCATTTTCTCAGATGAAGAAACTGAGGCTCATAGAAGTTAATTGACTTGTCTAGGGTCACCCAGCTAGTGTCATAGGCCAGATATGAATCTCTGGTGTGTGATTCTAAAGCTCTGTGCAGTTTTTAGCAGGGCATTTCACTTAGTTTCGAGAGTTCCAGATAGGGTGGCATTCTAAGCACGAACATCCCTACCCACTGAACCCCCTTCGTCACTGCTGCAGGGGAATTGGAAACAGGCCTTTATCAGGGGCAGGGCAGGGAAGCCCGCCAGTGGGGGCTGGATCTTTCCATTGACTACAGGATTCCCACTGCGATTCTCTGGAGAAGGGGATACCCTCTAGCATGCCAGGATGGGACAGAGCTGCATTTCAATTCAGGGGCTGGCAGACAATTTATTTAAGGGCAACTGCTTGACCAGATTCAAGGAAGGCCCCTCAGAAATCTACAAACTACTCAGTCTGGAGAAGGGACAAAAGACTCAGTATAATCCAGTATAAGGAAAAGACGAAATGGAAACATGTATTTTGAAACCATATGTCACCGGTCACCGTGTCGGTACAGGGCTGGCCCCAAGGCTAAACTGTGAAGTAGGAGTCTGTCTTCAGAACCTTCCTGCTTCCTTCTCAGGTACCTTCCTCTTGCCTGTCCCCTCAGGTGACCTGTGCCTGACTTATATGGGACCCCTCTCTACTGTCTGGGGGGCAGCCTGCCCTCCCTAGCCATGCCCCCTTTCAGGGGACTCCCAGTCTCTCTCCTCCAATCAAATGTGCCTGGTCTTTGGGCCAATCCTAAAGAACAAATCAGAGAAATGTGTGTAAATGGTAGATAATGGTTTAACAGGTTTTGCCCAGTCAGATCACAGGGCCTTTAATCCAAAGATTTCTGTCAGTGATATAATTTCAGGTATGGGTTGGGGGCTGCAGGTGGGGTGGGAACAAGCTGAGGGGGCAACAGTGGGAAGGAGAGATTGTTCATAAGTAATCTTCAAATCTTGCCAAGTGGGCCAGGTGCTACTCTGAATGTAGGTTAAGTCCGGCTCTACATAGAGGGATAAATACTATGTCCTTATACTCATGGTGTATTCTTTCCAGAACATGGTGGAAAGAACACTGGAATAGTAGTCAGGAGACCTGGGTTCTGACCCGGTTTTGCCCCTGCTACCGGAACAAACTTGGAAAAGTCCCGTAACCATTCTGGGCCCTGGTTTTCCCTAAATGTAAAATGAGATGATCAGGCCTGCAAATTTACATTTATTTGGGTACTTATTGGATGAGTGATAGCCTGATTTAGACTGGGAGCTCCACGAAGTCTTATACCAAGGGCCTATAACAGTGTTTGCCACATAGCAAGCGTGCAACGATGGGATAATTGAATGAATGAATGAATGAATGAATGAACAGCAAAGTGACCTCTAAGCAAAGTTGCTGCTAGTCCTAACAGTACTAGTCTCAATCTCCTCAGATGCAGCAATTTGCAGTGGAGGGACCAGGCCAAGGGCTGGCTGAGGCCTTCAGGCCCTTGCTCTCAGGACCATATGGTGCAGAGGCAGCCTGCACTGTGGAGGGGCCCCTGGGAACACAGACAGCAGGCCAGAGTTTCTATGCGGCTCCAAAGGCTTGCAGGATGCTGGATGGGGGTGGCGAGGGCTGTAGGAAGGACAAGGTTGGTCAGGAGGAGTCCAGATAGTCACTTTTACACAGTTTTCTGTAAAACGGGAAGCCGAGATAAGAGACCTGATGGGTGTATAGGCTGAGGTAGGAAAAGTGCCGAGTTGCATGGTGACTCAAGGTCAGGGGCTGGAATGGGGCCCAGAGCTCTCAAGCCTCAGCTCACCCCCTTGGGACTAGCCCCTGGCCCCTAGCCAGAGCCCTGAATAGCTCCCCCACTCCCACCAACCCCTCCACAATTTCAGCTTCTTAGGCCAACCTGCTTCCTCAGCTGCCCTTCCCCGCAGCTACATGGAAGTCTTTCCCTCCCCTGGCCTTCCTCCAAGGACTCCAGGTACAGTCGCCCAATAGAGCCCTCTGAGGCCTGCTTCTGGCTGGACTTGTCCCCCTTCTCCATGTCGCCAGCATTCACGCTCTGACGCAACTCCTCCTCTTCTTACGCAAAAGGGGACAGTTTGCCAGTGCTGCTCCCTCCCCTCTCCTTTCCTCCTAACAACCCCCCTGCCCTGCCCTCCCCTCCCCGTCCCACTCTGACCAGGGCCCTCTGCTAGAAACACTCCTAGGCTTTATTCTAAGGCACTGAGATATTCTCCCGTGCCCCCACTCCAGCACCCTTCCACGTCTTAACAGGGTCTACAGTTTCATGCCAAAAGAATGAATCTGTAAGAGTGTAATTGCAGGCATTAGTGACTGGAGACAGAGAGATTTATGGGGCAGGGTTTCCCCAGTGTTCCTGAGATAACACTGTGTAGATGGTTACCTCCGTACTCTGGAGGCTCATTAGGCCAGTTCTGGCCTTCCCAGCCTTAGGGGTCAGGAGACCCTAGTGCTTGCCCCTTCTCTTCCATTAAAATTGTATGACCTTCGGCAAGTCACTTCATCTCTCCAAGTCTCAGTTTCTTCATCTGTCAAATAGGCGTAATTACCCCATGCCCTATCCACCTTAACAGGGCTGTTATAAAAATTAAAGGAGAGTCTGTATGCATGCGTGTGTGTGTGTGTGTGTGTGTGTGTGTGTGTGTGTGTGTGTCAGGGGGTGCTTTCTGAGTGGCAAGGCTCTGGATAGATATCAGGGACTATTATGTCTCCCCCCTGCTGTGCTAGAAGAACTCATTCTGGTTACTCAGTAGAGCCCTCTTTACAAAATAAAATTAAATTAAATTAAATAAATAAAACGAAAACCCCTGCCACTATCCCTTTGGTCTGCCCCCTTCCTCTCGTCCATCCTCTGCCTCTCCTCCAAGGCTTGGTCCTTAGCCAGATGTGGTCTCCGCCGTGCTTTAACATCTCCCTCTCTACGCCTGTCCCCTCACCACCCATCCTGTCAGCCTCAGGCCTTCGTTCACTGTCCGCCACACTCTCCCCTCTCCAGGCCGTCGGTGTGCCAAACAACTCCGCTCCCCCATGCCTGACTTCAGCCAGTCACCATGGAAGCTTTGAAGAAGAACTCTGCAGGGTGGGGATGGTAATGACTGAACTTGACAATTTGCTACAGAGGCTGAGCACAATGTGAAACACCGGCATGTGCTCAGAAACACACGATCGTTTGGTTACATGTGCTGGGGGAAACTTGGGGTGGAGTCTGCTTTGGGGCACATGAAATCTCGCCAGATAGGCCATTGCTTGCTCTGCTACCTCTAGATTCACCAGGCCCCACCCGCCTGCTCTTCCCACCCATCTTCCTTTTCACCTCGCAACCCAGAGAATGGGCTGGGCTATTTCATCTCCAGGACCTGCACGCTAGAATGTGATTTCCAGCCTCTCTGGCCTAGTGCCACCAGTTTCTCTAGTGACCCCACCTTTCCTCCAAGGAACAACAGGCTGGGAGCAGTTTGGGGCACCCTCTGAATTTCCCAGCATAAGCAATCAGCTCCCTCTGAAGGGCCGCACCCAAGAGTCTTTTCACCTGAGGAAACCTGGATTTCCCTCCCCAGAATGAGGGGCCCCTGAGCTTTCCGAGTGGCTGGAGGATGACACCCACCACAGATGAGCACAGATCGAATAGAGCTGTTCCTCTATGACGTGATGCTCATCTCTTTGGCTGCAAGGCCTCTCGGTCTGGCAAATACTGGAGGGAAGCTTTCGCCCAAATTGTAGGGGCAGAGTCCTTGCTTTCATCCGAATGCTCAGGGCTTTGTTTCAACCTCTTCTCCTCAAAGGAGGACATTAGAAGCAAAAGGTGACCTTGCTATCTACCGTGTTTCCCTGCAAATAAGACCTCGCCGGACAATCAGCTCTAAGGCGTCTTTTGGAGCAACAATTTATATAAGACCCAATATTATATTAATATAATATAATATTAATATAATATAATATTAATATAATATAATATTTATATTATAATGTATATTATAAATATTATATAATATTTATAATATATAATATAATATTATATTATAATATTGTAATTGTATGACCTTTGGCAAGTCACTTCATCTCTCCGAGTGACTTGCTGAAGGCCATAGAATTTTAATATTATATAATATTTATAATATATAATATATTACAAATATTGTAATATTGTAAACATAATATAATATAAATATAATATCATACCAGGTCTTATATGAATTTTTGCTCCGAAAGACGCCTTAGAGCTGATTGCCCAGCTAGGTCTCATTTTCGGGAAAACACGGTAGTAGGCCCTGCCAGGAAACTGGTGACAGGGTGGCAATGCATGGCCTCATTTTGTTGGCCCCCGCCACCTGTCTCCCTCCCTCTGTGCGCTGCTGGGGCCCCATGTTGGCAGGCAGGTCAGGAGGAGATGGGACTCTCCAGAGAGGCCACCCTGGGAAAGCTGGTTCTGTAATGGAGGTGACGAAGGTGGCCTCAGAGGCCCATAGGTCCAGCAGCTGAAGTAGTGGCAGGATTCTGAGGTGAGCGAGGGAACAGGGCAGTTGCTAGTGCAGAGTTTAGGTCTTTGATGACGGTGGGAGGTTGGTGGGAAAGATCACAAACTCTCACATTTATTAAACCAGTAACGATAAGAGTAATGATAACAGCTACTACTTATTTGAAGTTTCTTATGTGCCAGGCACTGTGCCAAGCTCTTTTTGTGCATTATTTCAATTATTCCTCACGATCTTATATAAAAAGAAAAAAAATATTTTTTTCCCTCACAGATGACAGATGAAGAACTAGAAGCTCAGGGAGGTGGTGACCAGCCCAAGGTCACACAGATGGAGGTGGGATTTGAGGACTAGATGACTCTAGAACCCACACTCTTTACAACTACCCAGCATTCACTGCCCTGTGGCCAAAGGGCCCACTTGGCACCTTCTAGCATGGTTTGACCTCACAAGGCCCCGAGAGCCTCAGTTACCTGGAATTGCTTTTTCTTCAGTCCATTTTTTTTTCTCCTAAGAGGCCCACAAGTCTAACCAAGGATTTGTTTCAGTGCATGCAATGGAGGGGGCAGGAGTCACACAAAAGCACTGGGCTCTGAGTCGGGAGACCGACTTTTGCCGTGAAGTTGTCATGTGACAAATCTGTGTGGGTGTGGGCAGGGATCGGTGCTGCATAACACCCAAGAGTACTGGCCGCTTAGTGAGGGGCCCCTGACCGCCCTCCCCGTGGAAGGCCTGCCAGCTTGAAAGCGCTCCAGCTCCTCGCCCGCCACTTGGGGCTTAGCTTTGGGTGAGTCTGCTTGTAGCACTCATCACTACCCTCAGCATCTGGTCTGCAACCTACTCAGGACCTCCGTGCCAGGCGGCGGTTCCTATAAGCAGGCCCTCCAATAAGCCCCTGTTCACCCAACACGCTTCAGTGTTCCTTCCAATCACTATCCTGAGAAGACCTCGCCTTGCCTTTTCCTTCCTCTTCCCCTTCTCCTTCCTCTCCTACCGCCCCCTCCCCCTGCCACCCACTATTGCTCTAGGAACACCACCCTTCTTTTCTCCTCCTTGAACATGCAATTCTCCCCTTTGGCCTACTTGGCATCTTCCGGCCTCGTTTTGTTGTGTTTTGTTTTCCCACGTATTCAGTGAGATGGAAGGAACCATACGGATCAACTAGATCAATTCCTTCTTTTTGTGGGTAAGGGAACTGAAATTTGGATAGAGCAAATGACTTGCCCAGGGTCCCACAGCCAGGCGGGGGCAGAGCCAATATTCCATCCAGGTCTGTCTGATTCTGAGGCTGCTGCTCCTTTAATTTTGTTCCTTGCCCTTTAGGAAAGGCGTCAGCCTACCAGCCACGATCACCTGCCCCTTCTCCCAACACACCCATGGTCTATGTCACACCACTGAGCATGATTCTGTTCCCATGTGTGTACATAGGTTTCCCAACAAGAATGTAGTCTGGGGGCAGGGAGCTAGTACCTCCCACTTGAATGAGGTACAAAGAGGGTAAGTGACTTGCCTAAGGTCAGACAGCTCATTAGTGGTAGAATTAAGAACAGGATTGAGACCTCCGAATCTCCACTTGGGGCTCTTCTGCTCCACCACAATGCACTGCACCTCTCCGCCATTTTCCCACTTCTGTGCTGTACTGGAAAGTTTCATTCTTTCTCTTTCCTCTCTTCTTTATATTCTTCTCCCCTTCCTAACTGGTGCAGTTTTCACAAACCTTGCTGGATTTTAGAGCTGGAAGGGACCTCAGGGATCATCAGTTCCACGTACCACTAAACAGACGAGAAAACTGAGACCACGAGAGGGGAAGTCATTTGCTTGAAATCAGAGAGCTAATTAGTGGCCAAGCGGGATACAAGCCCAAGTCACCAACTCCTAGTTCAGTGCCCTTCCAACCCCTCTCTTCCTGTCTAAGCTTCCTGTGTAAGAGTCCTTCTTCCTTGAAAAGCCCTCTCCCCTGACATCCAGGTCCAGTGAGATCTAAGAGTGCTTGAGCCCAGAGTCATACAGGGTCCCTGGGGAACGGCGGAAGAAGCAGAGAGGCCTGTAACCACCCACATCCTCCCTTAACCCACCAAGGGAGGCCCTAGCCTGGCCTTGCCGAGAGTGGTGACTATCAGGCATGTGCGGAGATAAAGCCATAGCCTCTCAGATTCTTGGTTCATGGCCTAGACAGTGGCGTCAAAGCCCAAGCCGGCTGCAAAACGAGGTCAGTTCACTGTCCTTCCAATGGAAAAATCTTGTAAAATCAATAGCACTTATAATGTCAACAGACCCAAAGACCTTTCCTCTGTTTGTTTTTTCCTCCTGGGCCACTCTTGTCTCACCTACCCTGCTGTGAAGCCATAGACAACACAGGAATCTGGCAAGCAAAGCTGCAAAGACCAGACCATGGCTCCCAGAGCCCCTGAACTGAAGTGGGAGGCGAGGGGGCATGCTGAGGTCTGAGTGACTTCTGAAGACCCTGGCCAAGGCCGTTCTGGCTCTCTCAGGCGGTGCTAATCAAATCCAAGCTCCTCCTTCTCAACAGGCACCTGGTTGGGAATAACCAGAAGCCTCCCAGAGTTCCAGGAGAGATTCTGGAGGCTCAGCCCCACCCTGGCTTTGCCACAGGACCTTCACAAAGGAAGAGAACAACTAGAAAGCCAATTAGACAACACCATGGGGCCTTCCTTCACTGGAAAGTGTCTGAGGCCCTCGGACTGGAGTGTATGCTGGCCCTTTTCCCAGACATCCTTCCCTCACCCTCCGTGGGTGTATCCTACCTCCCCTCCATACACACAGAGGGTGGCTGCCCCCATGCTGTTATCTGCCGGGTCACAAGCAGGCTTCTTCCTCCTGACCCTGATCGAGTCCTATCCCAGAGGCTAACATTTCTACAATTAAGTGCAGTCTTTTATAGGAAAGGATTGTGAATTTATTCCAGGATTGTGGATTTATTTGACAAATATCTATTGAGCATCTACTCTGTGGCAGACGCTGGTAGCTTCTATCAATTGTGTTTTATGTTGCTGAAGACTATCTACCTCTTGAGTCCCCATCGAGAGGGCAGAAACAGCACATTTGTTGCTTCCAGGCAGAGGAAGTTCAGGGAGGAGATATGAAGGCAGGTCCTGAGAGTAAGCACGGTCCTTGGTGTGGGTCTCTGGACATGGGGGATATTGAGTCACAGAGGCTACAAGAGGCCAAAGCGAGGACAACCGCCGGGCCTTCCCCAGCTAAGGGACAACTGTACCCTCTGCCCTCAGTCCTCAAGCAGGGATCCTTGCCTGATGGCCTTCCAAACAAGGCAAAGGACAGGGCACTTTGGAATAAGAGGTTCTCTCTTTTCTAACATGTCCCCTGGGCACCTGACTTCGGTTCCTCTGCTGCTCAACGTGTAGACAAGGCCTTTAAAGGCACCCAGGTGGCTCTTCAGTACAAAGTTTTCCTGGTTAAACACTGCACCCCGACCTCCTGAAGGCATGAGCTACACTGTACAGCTCTTCTTCTAAGCAAGGTCTTGGCACTCTGCCTGCTCCCCCAACCCTGCCCTCTGGGTGATCTTGCTCAAGGACGCCCAGGGAATTGGTGGCAGGGGCTGGGAGTGGAGCCCAGGTTTCCTGGATCCTGGCCTGGCACTCTGGCCACCAGAGCCCACCACCTCTCCCTCTCCTCTCTTGCCCTTTGTGCTCTGTCTGTACCCTCTGGAGGCACGTGCCCTGCACCCCACTAGCTTTCACTGGGCGAGATGTTTCTGTCCAACAGCAGTCAGTGCTTCAGCCATATGGGGCATAGGGAGTCTGGCTGCCTGAGGGAGGGGAAGGGCAGGCCGCTTTGCTGGTCTGAGACCTGCAGAGCTGGGTCCCTAAGACAGTTGTGTGTTTTTTTGTGTGTTTGTTTTTTTGCCTGGTACCCTAAGTTTAGCCCCTATACTTGGCATCTCAGAGCTAGGGCCAGGTCACCGTGGAGCCCCTACTCCCAGGCTTGTTGCTATGACACATGGTTCTTTCTACAAGTGCTGAGCGGCATTGTCAGGGCCGGATGCAAACGGCACGCAGCAGAGTCTCGCTGTGAGCCAGTTGGCCAGCTGACATTTCAGGGTCCAAAGAGCTTGTGTGTACTGGACAAGCTGTTTATTGTGGTCTTGGCACTGCCCGGCCCTTCAGACAGCAACAAATGCTCCCAAACTGGGAAAGAGGAAATAAGGAATCATCCGTAGCCAAAGAAGACCTGGAATCTCTTCCCTCATACCATTTGCTCCCTGCAGCTGACATGCTGCTGGTGCCAACCATCGGAAGTGCCCCCATAAGGGAACTGGAGGGGGCAAGCCCCACAAACTTCCATTCGTGAAAACCTAGATCACAAATCGTGTACATGCCCATGTCAGCATCCTTCTGACTGCCCAGCTCTCAGAGGCTGCTGCTGAGGGAAGATCGAGCAGTCAGTATTTAGACTAGGAGTGAGAAATGTTGGTGTCACAAGGCTTAAACAGGCAGAGGAACTGGTATCCCAAGGCTGCAAGTTGTAGACACACACACACACACACACACACACACACACACACACACACGGTCACTGTGGACACTGAGAAAGAAGATACCTACCAACAAGGACCGCTGGTGGCTATCTGGGCTCAAATTTAAAAACAGAGCCTAGCAGCCATTTCTACACAGGGGCCTCTTACGCATATTGCACTTTAGGGAGAAGCCTGCCCTGAACTGCCTGCCTGCACTGCGTTCCTGCCATCTGAGCTAGGTTATAAAAGCGTTCCTGGAATCGTATTTCAACCAATAGGACGGAGGCTTTCCCCGTCCAATTGGAGCTGTGCAGCTATATTCCCCCATCAGAATCTTTACCAAAAAATCAGAGCAACTCAATTCTGACCACTCAGGACAGTGCCTTTTGGACCAATCAAACTGCGAGGATTTGGAATCCTCATTTGTATGAGGACAGACAAATCAGGGGCCAGAGGTGAGGACTTCTGTCCATATAAGTCAGCTCCCCTCTGGCTTGGAGAGGGGCCCTAAGAGTACACACTTTCCCTTTCCATGGCTTCCTTGGCTGGAGCTGTAATACCAAAGATGAAACACCGAAGAGGTCTTACCGGACTAGAGAAGAGCAGAGCAGACCGGCATGGAGTGTGTGCAGAACAGAACTGTTTAGCAGAAAGGGCCTGGCCCAAGAGCCATCTGGTCCCAGGGACACCTCGCAGTCATGCTGCTTCATAAGTGAGCAGTAATACTATTGAGCTATTCCTCAGCCATGCTGTTCTCACAGCCATGCTGTTTCACAATTAAGCTGTTTGCACTGAATAAAGTTTCCTTCTCGTTGCACCCCAAATTGGGTGCACCCTGTTGGTGTTGAATTGACACCAATGGCCATCGGTTAACATCAGCAGCAGGGCATGATACAAATAGTCCTTGTGAGTCCTGGCCTGGTCTTTTTAGATACACTCAGAGTTGACAATATGCTGAGGGAAATGTGGCATAGGCATGTGTGTTAGAGCATGTAGGGTGGGGTGGACAGGTGACAGAAAGAGGATCCCAAATGAGAGAACCCAGGAAGCCAGAGTTCAGAGAAGTTGTGGGGAAAGGGAAGCTTCCCAGAAGACATTTGGCCCCATCCATGCCCAGGAGCCAGTCCAGTCAATCCTATGTCCTGAGCGGAAATGTTACTTAGTAGGGGCTGGATCAGAAATCAAGGGTTCAACTCTGCCTCAGTCTCTCAACTTCCACACCTTGTTCCACCTGGGATTGTGGCTGCCAGGACTGGACAAATGGAACTGCTGAAGTCTTCTGAGTGTCCTCACCAGGGCCTCCGCTTTGTCTATGGTTCAGTACGTAGTCAGTCCTATCAGCCTTGCTGCACATGATAGATGTCTTCAACACACACACACACACTCACACACAAACACACACACACACACACACACGCACACTCACACACTGCAGCAGTATCGAACACCGGCAGTTTGCATTCATTGAGTGCCTACTTTATACCAGGCGTAGTTCAAAGCACTTCATATTCAATATATATATGATCTCAATGAATCTTCCCCAAGCCCTGTTGGGTTGATATTGTTTGTATCATTCTCAGTTCACAGAGGGGGATTGTAAGCGCGGCTCAGAGAGACGAAATAACTTTCTCAAAGTCCCACCAGGTATAGTGAGTGGCTGAATAGGGATTCAAGGCCTGTCTGACTCCAAAGCCTGCGCTCGTTATACTACAGAGCCCACGTGACTAAGCATGTGAAAGGGTCCATCTGTACAAAAAGCCTCAGGGAAGGAAGGAAGAGAGGGGTAAGACAGAAGGTCCAAGAACTTGGCCTTGGGAGAACCACGATGGTGAGAGAGGGTGTGCAAGAGGAAGGATCGGCAGCAGGAGGCCAAGCAGACGCCGGAAGCTAACAGCACCTAAGTTTGGGCCTCATTCCTCTTGGTAAGCCCCGCAGCTCCCAGCACAGCCCTGCCATCTCCTTGATACTCACTCAGGGAAACCGCTAAAGAACGCATAGGCTCAACATGGCAGCTTGTTGAGAAGACACACAGACCAAGTTGCTGCCTCCTACTTGGTAAGACCAAAGCTTTAATGTGGTTTCCCCAGAGGCCAGGTCACAGACGCTGCTTTAGCCCCCATCATGTGGCAGGCAATGGGAGTATAGAGACGAACCCAGCAGGACTCCTGCCCTTAACATGTGGCCGCTATGGCAGAGGGGACGTTCAACTTGCCTTGAGCCATGCCCAGGGGCCCAGTGAGGCGAGGGGTGAAGGCTGTGCACAGTCAGGAAACAGAATAAAGTCCCTGGGCCTCCCCAGGGATGGGGCTGCTGCCTTTGGCCCCACTCGCAGAGCTGGGCAGCCCCACTGGCACCATTCTCCACTGGTTGCTCCTACAAATGCAGCTCAGAGCCGCCTTTCAGGGCTGTGATGGCCACTTTAGCTGGCAAACCAGGAACCTGAAATGGGTGAGGGCTGGGAGAAGGGGTGAAGCCACAGGAGGTTACCCTCACCCTCTCTCTCCTTAGCATCTGCCAGTGGGCCCCCACTGCCAGGAAGGGGAGAACCACCTTCTTCAGAGCTCTCCCCCACCCACACATCATCTCCTTCCTCCCTGGGAAGCCCAAGGCTTAGAGAAATGAATCCAAGTAATTAACTAATTAATGAATCTGGACGGCAAAGTTGCTGAGGTTGCTGGAAAACACCCTGTTGCCGCCAGCACACACAGCGAAGCCAGGCACTGCCTCCCACAGTGGGCAAAAAGGAGGCGACATGGGGACTACTCGACTGTGTCTCCCCAAGACTCCAGCTGCAGCAGAAGTGGCTGCCACTGAGCAGCCCCTTGCCCAGTGCCGGACACTCATGTCAGGGCAGCACCCCCACACACACAACAGCCCCCTGCCCCTCCTCCAGCTGCGCCTGCGCTCTGCTAGCTCCCCAGCATCCAGGGTACTCTTTGTGGTCCCAGAAAGCTTGTCTGTGGGCTCTCCCAACACGAAGTACAAGAATGCAGGAGATGGACAGATAGAGATAGGAGAAGGGGAGAGAAAAGGAGAAGGAGAGACCGAGAGGCACACACAGCTGGCAGGAACCCATCTCCAGCTGTTGGGCGGGCTGTTTCCTTTGATAAAGCACTTGGCAGTACTCCCAGTTCTGTAGTTTCTGGCCTGTGAAAGCACACCCGGAGCACGAGCCTGCCTGTGGGAGGACTTCAGCCTTGCTTTGTTTTCTTTCTTTCTTTCCTTTTTTTTTTAAGCTATAGAAAATGCTCCACCCCTTCCAAGGAACCTTGCCCCTCCTCCACACCTGAGCAAAGTGAAGTTGTACCAACAGGTGTGTGGGCTGGGCCACTGATTGTTGTCACAGAAAGTCAGTGCCAAGGACCCACACTTGGGGATCTGGGAAGGGCATGCAGTGAGGCCTTAGCGTATGTGTTTGTGAGTGCGTGTGTGTGCGTGTGTGTGTGTGCGTGTGTGTGCGTGTGTCTGCCTGAGACGCTGTGCTTCTTGTTGTGGATGACACGGCCTTCTGTGTGGCACATCATCACTCTTATCCCTGCCCAGGCTCCTTCCAGCTCACTGTTTCCCTGGAAAGGACTAGGAAATAGGGGGAGTCCCAGGGTCACGTGATCACACAGAACAACAAGCCCTCCCTCCAACCCCTGGTCCTACGGCCTCTTGGAAGCCCGTCTCCTCCCTCCCTCATAAAATGAGGAGCCTGGCGTGAAGTCCTCCAAGGGACCTTGGAGGAACCAGAGCATGGCATGCCACAGAGCCCCCTGCCCCCACCTTTCCCTCTGGCTCATTTATACCCTAATGGCAAACTGTCCCCAGGCCCCCAATTTGAGAAGCCCCTGCAGGGCCTCCGTCAGTCCCAGTTTCCCAGATTCCTGAGGGGAACTTGATCTGGCCCAGGGGTCAGCACGGGCTCTTCACAGCATCCCCAGAAATCACTGCTCAAGAGCCCCAGCACAGCACCCACTCCTACACCCAGGCGGCCCCAAGGCGCCAGGCGGCTGGTGTGTTGGAAGGGCCCTCTCAGGGTCAGTTCACCAGGCTGTGACCGAGAGGAGGAGCCCTGCCCGGTCAGGCAGGAGAGGGCGGCTCCAGCAGGAGTGGCAGACCTTCCTCTGCAGCCCGAGGGGGAAGCAGCCACTCCCCCTGGAGCAACTCAGGGTGGCCATGAACCACTGACCTGCCACCCCACTGTGTTCAAGAGTGGCTGTTGGCCCTTAGTGATGGAAGAAACCAGTTAGGAAGAAGCAAACACAACACAAAAACAAACACAGCTTGGGAACTTTGGACCAGCTTCCAAACTGAAAGTCCTCAAATGTCCCTTGCCCCCACCCCCCAAAAATGTGTTTACTATTGAAAAAAGGGAGCACAGTTAGACTCTGAGATGTGAGAGCCAGAAGGCACCTTAGAGATCATCTAGTCCGACCATTTCATCTTACATATGTGTAAACTAAGGCCTCCAGTGAGACAGATTTCTGCTGCTTAGCAGAAAACCTGGCACTACAAGTCAATGCACTGTCACAAAGACTTCTGGGTCCTGGCCATGGCTAGAAGAAGATACACCAACTTAAGACCCAAGCAGGAATTTGGGGACCCAGAAGCTGTAGGCCCAGCTCCAGGTTGCAGTGGGCAGTGTGTCCTAGTGAGCTGAGGGTGGCCATGAGGGCAGTGTGGGGTTGTGAGCCCTCTAGACATTACTGGGCTAAGTGGCATCACACCTGAGGCTCAATGTCAAGCCTGGTTGGGTTGGGGACCCCTGCTCTTCCCTGTCTTTAAATTTTCTTGAATATTCTTCCTACTGAGGGCTCAAACTCTGAAAGGGGGTAGAAGCCCAGCCCCAGTTTGTCCACTGGTTGGGGGGGGTCAGTGTGGGGGACAAACCCCGATATGTGGCCTTCAGCACTGCTTTGGGATTCAGAGCCCATGTTGTTCTTTTCCAGCCCAGATGGAATGCTCCAGTTATGAACAGGAAAAAGTGGGTGGGTGAGAGTGCCTACTGGCTTGAAGCAGGTGATAAACAATGGATAGCTTTCTTAACAATGAGCAAACTCTGGGGCCAGATTGTAGGCACACGGCAAGGTCCACAGGGCTGACCCTGGAATGCTCAGGCCAAAATGAAATTGAGGGTATGTGCTGAAGCCATGGACTGGGGGTGAAGCCAAGTTGACCCCACTCTCTCTGACCTGGCCAACCCCCGCTACTAGAAGGCGTCAACCCTTCACTATGACCAGTGTGGAAACCGCACATGGCAGTCTTCTGAGACAGGATGATGTGGATATCTGGGAGAAGCTCTATTAAAGTACAGAGCTCAGCACGGAAAACAATCATGTCCACTGCTTTCAACCCTTAAAACACATGTTTTGGAACCTACTCCAGCCACTTCAGTTCGTCTTGTTCTTGCTGGGGGCTGCATTATTCAGGCGACAGAACAAAGTCCTATTGACCTTTCACTCATGAAGTTCTGCACCAAAATTCCGGACAGTCACAACTGTCACTTCATTCCACCTATCATTTTACAGAGCCCATCATTTTATAGGATATTTTGGTATGTGTCATTTTGCATCTGTGGACATATATCTTTGTAACTGTTCTTGAGCGATTTCTCTGCATGTATTTCATCTTCCCAACTTGACTCAAAGCTGCTGAAAGATGGAAAGCAGGCCTTTGGTGCTTTTCTCTCCCCTCCTGCCTTCCCCTGTGGCACTCTGCACAGTGGTGTGGCCAAGAAGATGGTCTCAATAGGGCTGTTCAATTCAGTCACAACAATCGGGGAAGCCAGTATAATTTCTGAATTCATTTGCAAGAGTATACAGTGATGATGGAAATCTGCAGCTGGATGTATCGGCTGCAGCAAATAAAGAGCTATTCTTGAAGGGAGGGCCACCCAAAGGCAGCATGTCAGTTGACTTAACCGCCCCATCCCCGTCCTATCTTGATGAACTAACAAATAATCAGTCGGGAAAAGAGTGGGGTGCCTCGCACCAAGCGGCCATTAAACCCAGGAGCTGGACACTCCATTTCCCAGCATCCTCTGTTCTGTTTCACCCATCTCTTTGGCAGTAGGGTGTTAGGCTGTTTTCTAGGTTTGTTTCAGAAGTGGTGGTCTCACTGAATCTAGCTGCCGGACTGACTGTATCAGATCCAGAGTGAGTTATTGATAGGACATTATTTGAAATTAGAGATCATGTTTGTTCATTAGTGGGTATTAAAATGTGTCTTGTTTATGGGTTTACCTAGGAGAAGATATAAGGGGACTGGTTTTGATGGTGGACACACACATATGGATGGGAACTTTGAGTATTTGAGAAAGTTTCCCTAAACACTCCTTCCAATCAGAACTGTCTCTAGGTTTTCCTTCCCTCCTGTTTTACAAGTGGCCTCCCTGGCCAGAGTAAGATAGAAATCTTTCATTTCTGACAGGAAGAATACAAAGGGAGCCTGGAGACCTGTGTTGTAGCTAAGACCTGCGCTAAAGAGCTGAACTACTTACTATTAACCAAGTCATTAATTAGGATCATGTTTGCACTTCAATTGTCAGCCCCAAACATCTGTTTGTTTAAACTGAGGTCACTTTAGTTTATTACAGTTATAGCCACTGGTGAGATAATCTGCTTAGATTTCACAAGTATGTGTGAATTGCCTACCTCAGCCCTTATTTTCACAGAATAAGAGTTCTCTTGAAGGCACAGGGTCAGACTAAAGATAATAAATGATTTTCCTTCTCACTAGAACTAAAAACAAGGCTTTAATTAATTCACCAGAATTCTAGGATTGAATATCTATATTACATTTCTTAATGATGTGACTCTGTCCAAGGGTGATCCACGGGATTCCCGTTGCTCCAAGAATAATCTGTAGGCAGACATGTCATTGGCTCTGAGATTGTTTCCCAATCATTGAGTGCTGCCCTTCTCAACAGTGGAGTCACCCTCACTTTGTTGGTAGAGACTGTAGGTGGCCTGGGAGAGGGGGCAGTGTGGGGCATGATACAGAAACAGAGAAAGAAGGGATGCACGCTAGGAAACATCTCCTTAAGGAGGAGGAAACAGAGGCAGAGAACTTAAGGAGGTCCGTGAGTGGACAAAAGGGAATGGAGGCCAGGGAGGTCTAAAACTTGTGGATAGTCCATATATACACACCTATACAACCCCTCACCAGACACACACACACACACACACACACACACACTCACACACACACACTCACATACCTTTTTCACATGTACCTTCCTCACTCTAACTCTCAAATCTCATAAACTGGAATAGAGTCAAATGGAGCTACATACATGTCTCGCACACACAAGAACCTCCCAGATGCCATCCTCCCAGCTATTCCTTCACAAACACATGTATCTCTCCTCCCCACACACATAAATAGATTTACCATACATTTTGTCATACCCTTTTCCCGTAAGATTTAAACATTTTTATGTATATCCACATTACCAGCCAAACCCCCTCCATAAACCCAAGTCCTGACATATGTACACAGGTGCGCACGCACACACTCATACACATCTTCCTTCTCAACAAAGGCAAAAGGAGGCTGTACTCAATAAATTCTAGTGCTTTCTTCCTTGGTGGATAGGATTGAAAGGGATGACTATATAGCTAGGTTAATAAGATAAGTAATTTTTCTAATGGCTCTTCACATGGTGGAAAAGTCCATGAAGGACTTTTGAAATCCCTCAGAGTTTACTCCCTTGGCCTATAGACAAGACACCAGCGGTAACCTTTAGTGACTGCCAAAAGCTTCTAAGCTTCTCTTAGTCCTGCTATGCTAGCTGACCTTTGCAAGGAATCCTGGGTATTTTGAAGTAAGAACATTTAGTATAAGAAACAAAACAACAAAACAAAACTCTTGCCCTGACATTTAAGAACAATACGAAAGTGTCTGTCCAAATTCACCTGGCAGGCCTGGCAAGAAGGGCAAGTTGAACTTAAAGTCTACTAGCTCTGGATGTCCTCTCAGAGCCTGTTCCCTTCCCCCTCACTACTCATGCCCTGCAACCTCAGCTTGTCCCCCGCCACGCTGACTCTGTACTGGCCAAAGAAGACTAGAAGTGGGCAAAGCTTTTGGATTTGATTAGAAGGAAGTCATGGGCAAGCTTAGAGGGAGCAGTGAGTATTAGATCTAAGATCCAAGTGGCAGGCACCGTGATCTCCGCAGTGCTGTCTGCATAGAAAATCTAGGGTCCAGTGAGTTTTTATCCAAGTCCTGCCAGCCTGCACATTAAAAAGTTCAAATGTGGCTCGGTGAAAAGCAATCAGATGTGTTACTGACACTGTTTCATTCTGAATAGCGCGTAGGACTAAAGGCTTTCTTGACTTGGTTCATTAGTTAGCTAACAAGCATTTTCTAAGCACCTACTGTGCATAGAGCACTCTCCCAGATACTCGGCTCTTGCTGTTGCTGCTACTGCTATTGAATTTCTGAATACAGGCTGTTGCCAGACATCCAATTTTCTGAGTGCTTGCTCTGACAGGGAACAATGACTAATGAACCAAACATCAGGGAGGGCCCTCTGATCTCCAGCACAGAACATGCCCATAAAGGCAGAGTCTAATTTGTTCAGCAAGCAGCTGCCAATTCTTCTGGGATCTTAATTACCTGGAGCAGTTTATATGGGTGAATCCCCTTGGGAGAGAAACCCTGAACCCTGCCTTTCTCACACCCTATCATATCCCAGGCCCCATAAATGGCTATAAGCCTCAGCCATTGCACATGGGTACAAAGTCCAGGCCACAGCAGTTCACCAGACAGACATTAGGACACTGCACACAACCCTCCTTCACACCTGTACACACAGTCCCCTAGAAAGAGGGATAGAGAGAGAGAGGCGGCAGTTGGCTATAGTGGGAAGCACTCTGGACTGCAAGTATCAACCCAGCTCTGCCTTGGCTTCTCTGCGTGACCTTGGGCAAGACTGTTTTTCCGTCTCTGGGCTTCTGTTTCCTCTCCTATAAAATGAGGAGTGGGACTAGATGATCTCTATGGGCTTTTCCAGTTCTAGGACTTGACATTCTGCTTTCTGAGCCTCAAGAGAGCTGTGTCCAATGGGGGTGAGGCAAGGAGGGGTCAGTGGACAGCTCAGGAGCCTGAGCCATCGCCATCACAGGGAAGGGGAAATCTCTCTGCCTCGTTGGGTCGGCCCTTTCCAAAGTTCATACTACTTCCGAAGAGTTTCACAAACAAGCCTGGCAGAGCCGGTGGCCCTGTGGGTCTGTTGTTCCCTTCTGCCTCATCTCCCTCCCCTGTCATTCCTTTTAAAACCCTTGTTTCATCCAACTCTCATTCTTTTTAACCAGCTCTTCAGCTCAAATTGACTAGTTCTCTTTAGCAAGCTCTTCAGAGAAGCCAATGAGTAAATGGTCTCAAGAGTCTCCTGAATGTGTAAAATGTAAATAACAGCCCCGGCCCTGGCGGCCTTCATAGGCTTTCCAAAGGATCAGATTAAGACACAGTCTGTGAAAATGCTTTGGGAATTGTCGAGTGCTATGCAAATGTGAGGGATTATTAGTAATGATGGGTGGGGAGGCAGCCACGTGATACGAGGAGCAGAGCACCAACTTGCTTACTATCCTCACCATCTTCCCTGGGTGAAGGCACTGGCATTGCCAGCCAGCCTGTAGCCAGGCCACCCATCAATCAGGATGGTTATTTGATGAGTGTTATGTGCCCCCTTCACTCTCCCCTAGAAGAGTTCTGAGGAAAGAGGACAAGAAAGGAGTGGGTTAATTGGGGTATGGAGAGACAAAAACCTAGAAGAGTGATTAAAAAAACAAAAGTGGACCCCTTCTTTCAAACAGTCTCACATGGCAAATCCAATTTATAAAAAAGACGAGGCAGATCTACTCTAGTTAAAGTTGGGGTCAGTGGCATGGAGTCCCACTGGCTGGGCTCTCCACGTGCCCTTGAGATCAGTCTGGTGGGTCCCTAGGATTCCAGAGGAGCACACTGGAAAAACCGGGGTATTGAGCAAGAGCTCTTGCGTGGCACGTGGTGCTCTGGGCATCCAGGAGGCAGCCACAGCCGGGGCACCGCAGGGCTGGAGGTGCCGGGCACAGAGAAGGGGGTGAGAGAATGCTATGGAACAGCAGACAGGCTTGGGTGCAACACCTTTTGTCTACTCAGCAGCTTTGTCTAGGCTCCCAGGACTGCATTCTCCGGTTACCCTAGAATGGGGTTGTAGCTTTGTGAATCAGTTCTGGAAGTCCTGTGAAACATGTGGACCTAGCAATGGGTGAAACGAAGGCCTGGACCAAATGAACGTGAGCAGTGCGCCTCCTCTCTCCCTTAGCTTCGGTGTGGAGGAATTGTTCCCCAGGGTGAGTCTGCTAAAGCAGTTCCTTCCAACTCATGGCCTGACCACGAATGGGCATCCCTGACCTGATTAGGAGGAAAAGGCCAGAAGGAATTGGCCGGACAGCTTTGGGTCTGCTCAGTGACCAGGCAGACAGACATCTGCCAGCAGTCCAGGGGCTGAACGGAGAGGAGTGGCGGAAGTTTGGGTGGCCGAGCACAACAGCAGAGCCACTATTCTACACAGGGGTATTGGCCATGGCCACAACTGGGCCCAGAAGCTAGAGACACAGAATGAGGAGGGGAAGCCGGGAGTCCCAGGGAGGCAGGGAAACAGAGAACAGCTCCCTCTTGGAGCACTGGCTTCATTTTCCCACCCTCCCCACCCAGACAGGCTCAGCGACAGGGCACAGCTGACTGACGAGGCAGAAACTGATCAGATACTGCAGGTGGAACCTGAAGGTTCCAGGCTGGCTGGGGGTATGTGTGCCCCAGAGTTTCACAGCCAGGACATGGGTGGTTGCTGACTCCCTAAGGCAGATGGAGCAGTGTCAGGGGTTTCATTAGAGTCACTGCACCGGGGAAGATATAGCAATGATAATAATAATAATAATAATAATAATAATAATAATAATAATAATAATCACCTAGGCGTAAATGATGCTGGCATCCTAGAAATATCCGGTGCTGGTATTCCTATATTATTAAGGCCCTTTGCAAAAAGCCCAGCATCTTTCTCTAGGAGATTCTTATTCCACATGTGTCTTCCCCTGATTCCTTTTCCACATGTGATGGCCCGGAGCTACTTCTCAAATTACCCTGAGGTAGCTGCTACAGAGACACATTTGCTGTGCCAGGGCTGAGCAGGAAATGGGTAACCCAGAGCAGAGGATCAGCAGCAAAAGCCATTTGTGCTTGAAGGAAACGAGAGCATTTGGAATTCCGGTGTGCTTGGGCGGAGGGGAAGAGGTCGTTACATCGGCCCAGACAGTCTTTGTCCCCGGTCTTCTGGAAGGGAGCAGTGGGACCATCTCGGAAAATGTGTTGGATGAGACAATCGCTTGGCTAGGGGTTACTTCCCCTGCATAAGCCTGTGTGAGCACAGACATAGGGAAAGGAGGTGGAGAGGGGGGCTCCTGAGGGGCCTGGAGAGGAACAGCACTCAAGGAGGAAAGAAGAGCAAATGAGCCCAAAATAGCTTTGCAACAGACCCTTCTGAAGAAGGGCTGTAAGCCTAGGAGCTTCTCCCTTTAAGCAAGAATGGTTTTCCTATTGTAACCGCCTCCCTCTTGTTTTCTCAGGTATTTAAAAAGTCAACTGAGTCAGGTACACAGGACGAGGGATTTCCAGTTTCTCCCCTGCATCGTGTAAAAGTGCCTGCAAGGCTGGTGGGGGGAGGGCACAGAGGCCTGGGCGGCTCCAGCGACCTGATCTGCAAGCTAAGCCAGGGCCCGCCCCCCTCCGCGCTGACACCCATCCCTTTGGGTCTGTGCATCTACAGGACTGGGGGGGACACAGCCAGAACTCTCCCAGGCCCCTCTGCTAACGTCCACGACACACATCCCCAGGCATGGCCTTACACATAGATGGAGAGGGTAGCTGTCTGCTTCATGTGATTTGAGGAGCTAGAGGTCAAAGAACCTTGTTCAGGCCCCAGAAGGCCCACTCCAGCAGCCCACAGGTGAGCCCCAGTTCTCACTTGCCTTAAGGTAGAATTGTGTAGAATTGTGACGTAGGAGGGGAATGACATTCAGCTACTATCAGCTGTTTACGCTTTTGCTGGATTCATTGTATCACATTAGCAATGGCAGAAAGCAAGGCTCCTCCTAGGGGATTTTTAAGATGCTGGGAGATGAGGAAAGTTCTGGAACGTGAGCTACATCACCTTATAGTTGAGAGCCCTGAGCAGCTGGGGATAATTTGAGGGAGCTTGTGCTACAAGGGGGAATGAGGGAGAAAAGAGAGTATCAAAAACAAATCCTCCCCAGGTCACCATTATCCAAGGGATGCCCTTCTTCCTGTACCCCAGCTGACAATGTTTCAGATTTGGCAAGTGGGTTTAACACAAGGGAGATCCCACATCCTCTCTAGACAGGCATTTCCCAAGAATTCATACTCACCTCCTCCCAGTTAACACAGGGACCATGAGGGTCCCTTAGTGCAGGTTGAGGAGGAACAAGGTCTGGAGTGGGGGTGCCATTCACCTTCCCTACTGGGCTTCAAGGCCTGGCACGGCTGACCCCTTGCTTCCTAAGAAGAGGGACAGTCCTTAGTTTGTCATGGCAGGGGTGGTGGAATTTGCTCCCTTGGCCAAGCCCCTGCCCAGAGCCAAAGAACAGGGAAGGAACACACAAAGAGCTGCACCTGGAGGCCAGGATTCTGTCTCCACTGACGCCAGGCACAGACGTGAGTGGAGTGGGTGCTCCCAAAGACAGCTGGCATGGACTTGGCATCTGGGGTCCATTTGCACTGGAGAGGTTAGAAGCCATCTGGACAACTACAGCCCTAAAGATGGAGCACTGCTGCCCAGCTTAGAGTCCCCAGAGACACCGCGGGAGCCTAATGAGGTTGCCAAGGGAACGGGTCTGGCAGCCTCTTGGCAGGGGAAGAGATGTGGAGCAAAGACAGTCCCAGGCTCAGCAGAGGGCCCATAGCCAAGATACGCACGGCAGGCAAAAATGCAAAAATCAATTCACAAAGACAGCAAGCATTAAATCTAGGTAGAGCCTGACTGAGTGAGCCCCCTGGCCTGTGTGGGCTATAGGGACGGGAGGAACTCCACCCACCCAGGTTGTCGCAGTGCCACTGTGTGGCTAGCTCGAGAGGCTGGGCCCCGTCCGTTTGGCCTCTAAGTGCCATGCAAAAAGCAGCACAAGCCTCTGCTCTCCTTCCTTCACCTACAGCTCGGCCCCTGGCACAGTGCACCTGGCCAGCACTGCTGTTTTCTTACGTGTTCCCTGAGCCAGGAAGAAGACAGTGAGGGAGGAAGGGCGTGAGAAGGGAGAAGGGACTCCAGGAAGGGAGGAAGGGCTGGGATGCCAGCCTCCCGAGGTAGCATAGATTCTGAATGAATACACTACTGACTGTGAAAGGTAGCAGTGCTGCCTCTTCCAATTCTAGCACTTCTGGGAGTCATTTCTCAGCTCACACTTCCCTCCTGTGACAAATACATAAATCCTTGGCTGAAGAGGTTGCCGTGCCCCTTCCTGTCTCAGACGTGATTTTCCTCAGATGAATTGCACCACCTCCTTCAGACTTGCATAGGTCAGACGACTAGACCAGGCACAGTGATATAGCCATCAAGCCATGTTGGGGAGGGAGAAGGGAATCAAGATTCCCTGCTGACTCCCTGGCCCTGTGTCTCCCCAAATCAAAGTAGGCATCAGTGGACAGGCCCCTTAGACCTTCCTGGACAAATCCACGGCATAATATGCATATGACACATTTCATAGACCCAGAAAAGACTTCTCTATGTCTGAAAACCAACTTCCAATTATTTCTGGGTGGCTTTTTCACTTGTGAATTGTCTCTGGCAATGCTTGGGCTCAGCTTAGCTTCTCCCTATGTCCAGTTTTTCCTCCTGGTTTCCATATACTCTGGGATGCAAGCTCATTTTCCTATCAGCACAAATAATTAGGGAGAAATAACTACTGAAAAATATTAGACCCATAGTGCAATTTCCAAGAGCTGTACATGATTTTTAAAATATTATCTTCTATCTTGATTACCCATGCAACACGTCCGATGTTACCCCCAGCCACGTGAAATTCAACTATGATTATATCTGGAATCTGTGTGTGAGTGGATGATTTATTTTCGCAAGGACCTTCTTTTCTGTATGCTCGTCTTGGACTGCTGTCAAAGTCACCCCGCATGCCTGAGTCCCCAGAGACTAGGCAGAAAGGATGGGGAACCTGGGATTTAGTGATCGCTATGGATAGCCCACAAAGTGGATAATGAATAAAGGAATAATCAAAATGTGACTCTATCCAGATACAAGAATGGGGCTGTGTGGGTGGGTAGGGCGGCTGAAGACAGAGGCTGCAGTGAACCATTAGCACACAGTTCGGTATCATTAAGGAACAAACATGATCCTGGGTGCTCTAAATAGGAAAAAGGCACATAGGAACTATGAGGTCATCTTCCTTCTCTATTCCATGGCCATCAGCCACTAATGAAACCCTACACTGCTCCAGTCTCCTATAGGACAGCTAGCTCAGGGTGTTAAGGCAGGTGATTGGGTCCAGTTAGCTCTGCTCCTTTCCTAACCTGCCATCTTGCGAATGTGTGTCACTGGTCAGAGGAGAGATTGCGGTGGTTGGCTGAACGCAAAGGTGTGTCTGCTCGTCTGGTGGACAATTTGGAGATTGTCTAAAGGATGGAGAAAAATGGAAGCTGGTCCAAAGACTTTAGTTTTTAAATCGATCTAGCTAATTTGGAAAAGAATGCCGACAAGGTACATAAATAAGCACTACCATTTAAGCATATTAAATGGTGCACAAGAAGGCTAGAGGACAGGATTTAGGAGGAACAGTCTTAGAGAGCAGAGGTTGTTAAACATGGGTCTGTACAACCAAAGGATGCTGTGGTATTTCCTTTCTTAGAGGTGCTGGAAGCTCAGCTGTCCCTGCTGGAGCCTTTTGCTAAAGACAGTTCCAGGGAAACAACAATATAGGCAAGTCACTCAAGGCTGCTGAGGCACAACTCAGCCGGAAGGCAGGAGACCAGATCCCAAACCTCTCTCACCTCCCTTGCTTTCTTTCAGGGCTTACACTCATAATCTGCAAGGTGAGCCCTGGGAGGAAGCAAGACTAAGGAACATGTCCTCTATCTCACGGCAGTGAAAGGAGGAAGTAGACCAAAGAGCCCATCACAAACTTTCGACGGAAGTGGGAACCCTCCTATCCAGTGTGATTTTATACAGTTGTCCCACAAAATATGTCCAAATCTGTCTGGAAATTGGCCCAAGTACATGTGAAATGATTTCAGTGACATTATTTCCTGCCCTTCTGTAGCTTTGTGCACTCAGAGAAAGATTGTAACCTCTTTGACTTGCTTCCTGGAAATACCTCCTTACGTTGGAGTTGATTACACCCGTGAACAATGCTGAGAAGAAATCCGTGGAACCTGGTGAGGACAGACAGCCCCACCACCCTTTCAGCGGCTGCTTCCCCGTGTGCGCGGGAGTGTGGCAGAGACAGACAGTGGCCTGGAGCAAGGGAAAGGCCTGCTGCTAATCTGGAGTGTTGAGTGTCACGGGGGCAGAGCAGGACAACGGGGATATAAAAATAGCAGGGTGTCCTTATGCTTGCAATAGGGCTGTCAGAGGGGGCCTTCAAGCTAGGCGTCCATGGGACAAGCCAATCTCCAACCACACTGTGCGGCCTCCATGACCCCCTGGCTCCTCTCGCCTGCCTCTGCTAACACGGTGCGGTCTAGGGACCCCATCCAGAAATTTGTCGACCCTTGTCAAGATGTTGGCCATATGTTAGTGCTGTCGGCAGGCTATTTATTTCCTATTTTCTCTAAAATAACTTAAAGCAGATTCACTTCTTAAAAATGCCTCCACCTTAGAAATATTTTTGAAATTACAGGGTGTATGGATTAGATACATTTCCCCCTAATACATGTTAAATTTATAAATAGCTATAAAAATAGAAAAACAAAGTTGGTCCACCTACCACCTAAAATCAGCTTGCACACCACCAGTGTATGTTTACCACGCTTAGGGAAACAGTGGTCTCTGTATAGTGCACGCAGATGGTCCCCAACTCCAACAAGCACGGCTTTATTTCCTCCTCCAATGTAAAGCCGGCAGGGCTTTAGGCCGCCCGAATGGCTGGGATACCATCCTGAGCCTGCCTCTCTCGCCTTCCTCTCAGGGCTAGGGCCCTGGCCCTTATTATTTTCCTCCTTTCAGGTGCCAGCCCCAGCCAAGGCTGGAGTTTACAACAGAACACAGGGCCCTTATTCTCAGTCAAGTGCTCCTTCCCTCGAGCTATTTCCCCTGCTGAGAATTGCACACTAGACCTCACTTAACTCGGACAGTGCCCTCTGTGGAGTGGACTTCCTCCGCCTTGGCCCTAGGGGTTGCTTCGGCTGGAGTGCCCCCAGCCCACATCAGTAGCCCCAGCAACCTGCAGCAGCTGGGGAAGCCAGGATCACATGGGGTCCCTAGTTGGAACACAGACTTCCCTGGGAAGCCAGTGACCCCTGCCCGGTCCTTGAGCCTGATCACCTGGTGGTCAGGAGACAAAGTAGGCCCTCAGCAGGAACACGCTAAGTGGGGGCAAAACATTCTTCGAGGCAGAAAAACATGTGCGATATTGGCTAAACCAAAGGACCATCCAACAACCAAGGCTGACCAACAAGGGAGCGAGCTTGCACGCCCTCAAGCCAAGTGGGCGTGCCTAACCCCTGGGGATGCTTTAGAAGCGATTCCTGTGTCAGCTGGAGAGTTAAGGTCCTTCAGGGGCTTACATATGTTTGTTGTTGTTATTATAAATAGATAAACACCCCACCCTTCCCTCCACCCTCCTTAATCTCACCAGGCCGCTCTCAGAGTCTCTGTATACAAAGTTCTTAGAGCAGCAGAAAGGCTCCGAGAGAGTTGGGGCTGAGGCTGGGAGCTCCATGCACTGGGCTCTAGGAGCTCCCAAAGCACCCTAGCTTCCACCACCACTAGGAGACACCTTCTAGTCCATGGAACCCTTTGGGGAGAAGAGCATGCTAGGTGAGGATCCAAACTTTGCAACCTTTAAAGGACATATGTAGATTCTTATTTGTGTCCTTGTTTGTTTAGAGGTGTCAACTCTATTTGGTGAGGGTGGTGGCACAGTCCAGCTTCCTCTTTCTTGTTGTCCTCCCCTCTTCTGCCCTCCCTTTCTCCCTTCATCTCCCCTACCTGGAGACTCTAAGGGGCCAAGGAGGACCTTAAGGGCTCGGTACAGTGCAGCCCTATTCCCTGAGGGAATTCTGAGATCCCTTTCAGCCTTAGGAACCTATGATGGATTGAGCGGCAAGAAATGCTTGTTGAACAAAGTGAGCTAAGAAGAAAGAGGGCCGGCAGCGAGGGAGCAGGTGTGCGGTGGTCAGGGGAGGGTGCTAGGGCAGCGGGCAGCGGTCTGGGTAGGTGCAGGTGGTTCTTTTTCTAGTCACTCTCCCCACTGCAGTCTCCACAGTAGTGGAGATGATGGTGGGTACACGGTTGGCAGGGGACATTGAAGATGGTCTGCCACATAGGGAACACCAAGTTCTTACGCATGGGATGGCAAGGAACTCTCTGGTTAGTGAAATGTTACCTACTATGGCTTATAGAAGCTCACTATATAGCCCAGAGAAGATTGACCAACTTTGAAGAATTCTGAATGCCGTGAAATGCACCAAACACCAACACTCAGCAAGCACATTGGTTTTTGGTAGCTCCTCTGTGCATGAGTGGGGGGAGAGTAGCTATATATAGTAACCACCAAATTCTCAAAGGTCCCTACACTGAGTCATGCAGCGGTGGGTTTGGTGAGAGAGGGGATTTACCAAGCAAGGAGGTTTCTAAGACAAGGGGCCAGTCTCATCCCTCTCAGGCTCTATTTTAGATCCGGACGTGAACATCCAAGATGTGAAAATGCCCCCAATTTGATTGAGAATTTCTGCAAAGACACACATGAAGAACTCAGAAAAACATTCTGAGCTTTGAGGATGAAGGAGCCACTGGGAGACATTTGGTGGAAGGGCTCATTAGCAACTGTGCATTGACCACACCCCCAAACACCCTGGTTCTCCTCACTCCCCTATTCCAAGCCCATCATTCTTGAGTTTTGAACATTGACCCTAATGTTCCAGTCAGCCTGGACTCCCTCTTGGGGTCATGACTTTTAACACATTTACCACCTTCTCCTGTTTTTCCTGGTTCATGTGAACCCTCTCTCCCCCACCCCCACCATTCTAACAATCAGGGGTTTCAATGACTTACTCAAGTGTCCGTGCATCCCATCCACACAGGTGTGGTCTTCCAGAATTATCTGAGTTGGAAGAGACCTTAGAGACCATCTTGTCTGTCCCCTCCCCCATTTTGTAAGTAGGGAAAGCAGCCCACAGAAGGACAAGGAGTTACTTACTCAAGCTCAAGCATCAGATTGGTGGCAAAGTCGGGACTCGAACCCAGATCTTCTGGATCCAAATCTGACCCACTTTCTACCACCTCGAGCTGTAGCTCCTCCAGGAACTGTGCCTCCTCCAGGAGTTCAGAGTCCTCCCCAAGCTGGGTCTCCTCCACAAGCTGGGGCTCCTCCAGCCTTTCCCCCTTCATCTCAACACTGCCCAGGGAAGCCTTGATTGCCTGGCTGGGGTTGGTTCCTTTCCCCTTCTGTCTGTCTGTCTGTCTCTCTCTCTCTCTCTCTCTCTCTCTCTCTCTCTCTCTCTCTCTCTCTCTCCTCCTTCCCCCCCTTCCCCTCTCCCTCTTCCTCTCCTTCTCCAGCGCTTTCTCCTCTCTCCCTCTCTAGCTCTCTCTCTCCTCACTCTGTAGCTGCCGGGCTAGGGCGGGAACAACTGAAAACTCTTTCCCAGGCTCGGAAGAAAAAGTGCTCAGGGAGTCCCGTGGCCAGCCTGGGCTGGCTCGGCTGTGCAGGCGGGAGGAAGTTCCCGGCTCTGAGTCTTGGGGGCTCCCAGGCTCTGAGGGAAGGCTGGAGCTCCTGGGGCGAAAGCTGCCCTCCAGATCTTCTGCCGAGGCCGGGCCAGCTTCCTAAACTAACTCCCAGACTGAAGGGGAGGGCCGGATCCTCCGGGGGAGCCCAGACGGCGGCTCTGCCAGCCAGCCCCTGTGGTTGGAACTTTCAAAAAGACCAATGTTTCAGCAACTGATTTCTTTTCCAACCCGAAACAGCAGGCCTTTCTGTCCCCCTTGCATGACTGTGGCTGTGGCATGCAGCCCCAGCCTGAGCAGAAGCAGAATTCCAGGGCTGGGGCTCCATAACACCCAAACCACTGGTCAATTCCATTAAATAAAATCAAATAAAAAAACACCGTTTTTGGCATCAGGTGGACCCAGAGCTGGTCTCCTGGCATGGAGAAATTGTGTACCTACTGGGATGGGATGTGCACAGCTGTCTAGAGATGAGAAGTCAGAAGGCCATTGGATCAGAGAATCAGGAGATATGGTTTCTCTTTTTAGCTGGACACTAATTGGCTGTTTGGTTTTGGGCATGTACCCACCCCACTCTGGGCCTCAGTTTCCTCATCTGTAATGGGAGGGAGTCAGACTGAAGGGTTGCAAAAGCCCTAGGATTTCTGAGCCTCTGTGTGTCCATTTAAGATGCACAAGGAGGCAGAAGGTGCAGGCAGCCAACACCAGGAGGGAGAAAGCTCCAGGTCTTGAAGAAGCGGTGCCCAGCTCCACTGCGCTCTGGGATCCTTCTCCATTTGCTAGCTGTGCCAGCAGGGTGACCTTGTGATTCTGTAGGTTTTGATCTTTGGTAAAAATTCCAAAGCTCCTGGCAGCTCGCCCCCATGCCCCCCCCCCCCCAGTGGAAGAAAACCTTCTCAGTCATATCTGAGTGTGAATGAAGAATGTTCAGAGAGCAAGCAAGCCTTGACAGGGAGAGAGCGGCCAGGCTGGGTGGCAGGTGTTAGCTGGCTCTGAGCAGGAGAGGGTTCCTGACTGATGGAGCAAGGGAAGGGTCAGTGAGGGCACTGGTGACAGAGGGAGGCAAGGCAAGTCAGGGAAGGTTTTGTTCTGGCTCCACATATGGCTTGCCTAAGATAACAAAGGCTTCCCTCTTACTGAGCGCTTCCTGGGAGCGTCCTCTCACTTAACCTTCACAACCACACTTCCCCCATTTTCTAGATGAAGAAGCTGAGGTCCAGAGAAGTTGTCACTAGCCGAGTCAGAGAATCTGTCAGTGGTTGTCCATCAGAGTGGCAAGGCCCTGTGTGTCACGAACACACGGTGGCTAATGTCTTTCTCTGCTCCTCAGTGGCCCCTCCAGGGCCTTCCAAAGGCAGAGAAGCCCCTCCCAGCTCCCTCACAAGTGCCAGCACCTCCCAACCCTGCTCTAGGCTCCTGTTTTCCCAGTATTCAACAGCCCGGCGTACACCTTGCCGCGAATGCTAGAACATGCTAGCAAAGCCTCCCACATTTGAATAGGAGACGGAAGACACAGCATTTTGGAGACATGGTTGTTTCTGGGGGCCAGTTTCAAGCATAATTTCCGGTGCATTAGTTCTTTATTCTCTTCACTGACCTTCATCCTGTTCATTTGGCAAATGATGAGCTCGTCAGTCTTCCTGATCCTGATTTTCAGCTGATAGGCCATTATAGGCCTTAGAGAATCACTCTGCCTAAATCAAGGCTGCTTAATCTTGGCAATGAGAATATTTCCTTGGGGGTTTGCTGCTATCCGAGTGCCTCAGTGAACCGGACGAGCTTCAAAATCCACATGTTAGGGCATTAATAGTGACTGGGTCCATTTTGCCTTCCTTCGCTACGGATTTGGGGCAAGAATTTCCCCCAGAAGGGCACATGCAGTGCCCATGGTTTTAACAAGGTGACTTCTTTTCTTTTTGAGGATTTTTGTAACCCTGGGGAAGCCCCCTTAGCATACATTCTCGCAGCGTCCTGCAACTTTCCTTCATTACGATCGATTGTAATGATGTGATTATTTGTGTAGTGATTATTTGACATCTGTCTCCACCACTAGAGTGTAAGTTTCCTGCCTCAGGATCCTGCCTGGTTTGTTGACTGACACTGTAGCTCCTTTGTCTAATGTTTGCTGTGTACATGAAAGGAGAGATCCTCCTCCTCTCCAAGTACCTGGGGGGGGGCAGTTTTACTCCAGTGCCCCCAGGGTGCTCCCCAAAATTGTTCGACTGTCGAAGGTGGGTGCCCCACTGAGGCTAATTTGGCTAGGAAATGAGAAGGGAGAAGGATGAGGGACCGGACCCTACCAGCTCCTTAGTCCATTCTCCCACGCCATTCGGTATCAGGAAAGTATATGCTCGTTTTAATGACTAACCTCCAATGGAATTTCATAGACACTTTTATCAGGAAAGTATTTTCATGAAAACACTTTCATCTACACATACAACACATGCACTTTCCTTTTCCTTAAGAAGCACCTGCTTCTGACTCCTTTGCTTTCCCCACCTGTCTGTCTCCTTCTGTCCATGGTCCTTATAACCAGCCCTCTCACAGTTTTATCCAGTTCTTTATTGCTACTATCAGCACCTTCCCCATATTTATAAATTACTATAACACCCCATGGTAATTTTATCTAGCTTCTCTGAATGTTTGCAGTCAGGAAGTACTTTCGGCTATCTAATCTCAATTCTTCATGCTACAGTAGAGGCCTGTTTCCTCTTGTTCTGTTCCTACTGTGGTTTGGAAACAGCTAGTCACCATCTCTGAGTTGTGACTTTTCTTATATTTGAAGATCAATCTCTCTTTTCTCTCTCTACCACCCTCCACTCCACCTTTGAACTCCTCCTAGATCACTCATCTTAGTTCCTACAGCCTGGCCCCACAGCCCTCTGAAGTCCCAGGCTTCCCTCCTGTTGGCTAAAGTCTTATCAGCCCTATCTGGACCCTATACAATCAGACTCCCTTGGAGCATGCTGAGCTCTCAGCTGTCACTTGCCTTGACATTGTGTGGAATTTCCCCTCTGCCATGAAAGCTCTTTGGAGCCCCTCGATCAATTTCTTTGCCCCTCTCAGAGGTGTAGCCTCCCTTCCCTTCTGCACTCAGGCTGTTTTTCAGACAAATATCTGACATTTGAAGCCCAGAAAATTTACACCTCGAGCCCCAGAAAGGCATGCAGTCCAAAGCACTGTCCCCACTGCCTCTGTACAATGAGAAGCATTCATAGTAACTTAGAAGGAGGCCTGCAAAGGGCAAAGAAAACCCAGACGACCCTCCCCTTTTTTTTTCCTTTACAGTAAATAATTTACAAAAACAAATTTTCCTCCCCCCCCCGCCCCGCTATACCCACGTTATCACCAGTTCCCAGGGCCAGTCTTTACACATTTCCATACTGTCATGGACTATTTTTAGCAAAGGATTAAGTACTAGTTGCTCTGTGGGCTTGAAACTCATTTCTTCCTCTTGTCAGAATATTGTCAGCCCTCTACTTTTGGACCTGCTGGCCACAAAGATATTACCAGGGGTGTGAGCAGCTACCTACATGATACGGTTTCAGGGGATCTTTTGAAACTCCTGTCTAAAAATGTCTCCTTTGGCCTGGGTCAGATGATTAGAATTTCAGCATTCGAGATTCATTTCTTTAGCTCAAGTATGACTTCCTCAGGAAGACTTGCCTGATCTTTTGTTATGCTCTCTGACAGAAGCTCATTCCTTTTCCCTCTTGGCACTTAGTTTGAAATTACACATTCATTAGTGTGATTATTTGGTTGATGTCCATCTCCCCCACTCCACTGGCTATTCCATGATGGCTGTGCCCGTGCCTGTTGTGAGTTTCCCATTCTATTCCCAGTGCCTAACACTGAGCCTGGCACATGGAAGGTGTGCAAGATTTGTTATTGACTGAATCTGTTCGTGAAATTAAGTGTGAATTCTCCAGAGCACTAGTGGGAAATGGATGCACAGGATACTACCTGTGGGAAAGGGCCCCAGAAAGCCACCGAGCACTGCTGGGCATAAGCAACACCCTCCTTCCCCAGGTGACCTGAGGCTGGTTCCTTTTCCTACCCCAGTTCCCTCTCCTTTCCTGTCTTCTTGAGGCTTCCCTTGTTGCTCAGCCCTGTCCCAGGGCCGTCATTTATTGGGCATCTGGGAACAAAGGGTTTGACCCACGTGTGAACAAGGCTAAAATGACACCCTGAGGGGCCACCAGCAACTTTTTTTCCAGAGAGACTTGGGCAAATGGTATATACAAAAAAAAAATGTGTACACATTTTAAGAAAGGAAAACTGTATTAAAATTGTAATACTCAATACATATTGATAACAAAAGGTGAATACAAGCCACTTTTGACTTCTGCAATGCCAAGAGGTGCTCAAAATGGTTACCATCAGTGAAATTTTAATACAGTTTTTTTTCCTTTCTTAAAATGTGTATACATTTTTTTGGCACCCTCTGTATATTCTCATGGGAGCACTGTGAAACCCCATCGGAGTTACCCACCTCAAAAGGGCCCTAGTGGAGACTGAGGCCAGAGGTGCACAGGTATGAAGCCACATCCCAGGCTCCTCTGGTGTCAGCCCCAGACTGCACTACCAAGCTCAACCCTCCTGGTCCCAGTGGGCTTTCTCCAGGCACCAAGAGAGGTGCCTTCCTGCTCCCAGGTCCTGAAAGGCCTCCACCCATCCAGGGCTAGCCCGGGTCCTTAAACGGAGACTGCTAGGGGCCAGCTTGCTCTGAGTCTGAGAGGGGTATGGGAAGAGGGCTAGAGTGGGCCTTTTTCTCATTCCTGAACCTTGGTGACTCTGGGTTCTAGCCCAGAAAGAATGGAAAGTATTCCTCGCTATCTCTACCCAAGGCCAGGCCCTTTCTACCCATGAGCCCCACTGGATGGCAAGGTCCCCCTCCCCTCTCCTGACCAGAAAGCCTGCAGCCACTTCCCACAATGCCAAAGCCAACCCATTCTTTAAGGCTCTGATAGAAGCTGCCACCATAAAGAGACTCTCCCTTCCTAGTTTGCTTTGGCACTGCCCACGCTCTGGCCCTGCAGACCCCGGGCACCATAAGCGTGAAGCTTTTCCCTCCAGGAGCAAGAGCCCCAGTGGCACTACTTTGTTCCCCACCTGCCGTGGGTAGAGCTGCTCTACTCCCCCGGCTACACTCTCAGCTCCCCACGGTCCTGCGGTCCTGCCCTAGTCTCTGCCACCTGCCGTGTCCTCTACCATGCTCAGCAGGGAGGCCTTCGATAAATCCATAGTAAGTGCTCAATAAATTGCAGGCCCTTGGTCAAATAGGAGGGATGGACTCACTGAAGTGCTTGGTCACTCAGTACAAGGCTGAATGAGGTGCTGCCATCATTCATTTGCTGTGCACCTGAGCAGGCAGAGTATGTTGCCTTAACACTGAGCAGGGTTTTTTTCCTATTCTTTTTTTCCCTGTTTGTTTCTTTTTTCACTCGGCACTGACTATGAACTGAAAGAGCAAGGAGGATAGGGAGAAGTGAGTGGCTAGAAGCCTGGGAGAGGTCTCGAGGAAGGGAAATGCTGCATTTCCACCTCAGGCCCCCGCTATTGACCGAATTCTGGCTGTGAGCAAGGGGACTTGGGAAGCCCAGCTCTCCGGAGCACTGAGATGATGGTCTTGAACTTGTCTGAGGATGAATGTGTCTGAGCTTTGGATGCAACCAGACCTACTGGTTATCCCCAAGCTGCCTTTTTTTTTTTTTTTTTTTTTTTTTTTTTTTTTTTTTTTTTTTTTACTTTATTTCCCGTTTCTTCTTTCTCTGACTGGAGAGCAGCACCCCGAGCCACCCTCAGCCTTTGAGGCACTTACCCGCCACCAACACAATGGGACAGGCTGGGTAAAGGCAAGGGAAGGCACGAAGAGGACCTACTGGTTTAGTCACAAACTTTGAGCCAATGGAATATTAGATTCATGGGGCTATTCTGTGATAGTCAAATGAGCTTATTAGAAAAACATGTCATAGAATCCAAGCAGCCTGACTTTACTGGGGGCTCAGTTGTACCAAGGCAGTAATGTAATTTACTGAATAGGCCAGGAAGACAGCTGAGAATCATCGAGAATTCAGGCCGGCCTGGGGACTTGGAGACTTCATGGAGAATGGACTGGGAATTGGGTCTTTTAGGGCCTTCCTTTAAACAGCTCCTCCAGCTTCCCGTAAACCCTTCTGCTTGGGGTCCCCAGAGTAGTTCCTGAACCAACAAGCAGATAAAAAAGGAAGAGGGACTTCTGAGACCTGTTCTGTACCTCCCCCCGAGGCAGCAGGCTGTCCCTTTTTAGCAAGGTACTATCAGGTGATAGCAGGGGGCTCCCTCCCCCGACAAGCCCTAAACCAGACTCAGCCCACAGCAGCTCACCTGCCTGCCTACATTTACTGCTGACTGTGGGAGTTCCAGGGGGATCACCTTTGCAGCCTGGTACTTGTCTCTGAGCAGACTGCTTGCCTGACACTAGGGAGAGCAGGCTTTTCCTTTGGGAGTATGATGAGCTCAATTTAGACCCCCAGCAGGCTTCTGAATCCTGGCCCCAGAGAGGCCTGCCACTGAACAAGCAGAAGCTTGATGCTTCAGTAACCTATCTGTTACATAAGGCACTGGGCGCGATATGAGTCAGAGCCCTCAGGCTGGCCTAGGCCCAGTCTAGTCTGCGAGTAAGGCTAAATGGGAGGTGTGTGTGTGTGTGTGGGGGGGGTGTAAGCCAGGAAGGAGCCGCTGGAACCATCTCCCTTCCGCTCACTTCTCACCCACTTCCTCAGGGATAACTGTAGCCAATCACTGGCCTAGAGAACTCAGGGGAAATCCCAAATCCCGGTCAGACCCCTATGCTGTGAGCAGCTGCTCTCCATCTCCCCTAAAGAGAAGACAAGAGGAAGCGAGGTGAATACCCAAAGCTGTTCCTGAGTAAATTCTTCCTTCGAGGAAGGATGGGGAAGGTCCCTGTGGTGCTCTATCCACAGGCAAGGGCCTGATTTCAGGCTGGGCCTATTTGAGGAAAGTGGCTCCCAGGGGAGGAAGGCTGATAGCGTGCCTGGGGCATCAATGACCAAACAGGCTTCCAGCTCTTGTTTCCCCTTAGGCTAGTGTCTGCACAGTGGAAAGCTTCCCATTCAGTCTCCCGTGCTGGCGGTGATCTCACACTTCTTAAACTGTTTCCAAAAGAGTGATAGCTACTTTGGGGCAGGGATTTCCAGCTAGAAGGTAGAAGTGAATTTGTCTTGCCTGCTGATAAGATTCTCTCCTGCTTGAGTTCAGATTTGCAAAAGCTTGCTTTCTACTCTCACAGACCCCCATCTCATCCCCACCCGGACGCCTTAACGAAGCTCCACAATGGCCTCCATAAGCCATCTTCCCTGCCCTGCCTCCTTACCTAACGTGCTTTGAGACTTGAGATCTAGCCTTCTGAGCTTCACAAGGTTCCCATTAGTCCATGGGGTTGTGTAGAGGGCCTGCTCTGCCAAAGCTGCAGACCCGCAGTGAAGCCCTAGCCCTTCTCCCATTATTGCAAGTATTGGGACAGCACAGCGTGTCCTGGGTCATTATTCCTCTCTTCATCTAAAAGGGACATTTTGTCTTTTTGACCCCTGTGGTCATGGAATGCTCTCCCTTGAGTGCACCAAGCACACAGAGTGCCCCACCAAGTGGCCCCAAGCTTCAGTCCCACTCAGCGCGTTGGCTTGTCTGGGGCTCCAGAGGCTGTAGTGCATGAGACCAACCCCTTAGTTATGTAAACTTGGCCCGCCATCGCCCATTGCGGCTTTGTACTTATATTGAGGGATGCCTTACATAAGAGGAGAAAGTTCAGGCAGAAGCAGAATTGCGATGAGCAAACACAGCACAACGGCCACCACCAGGTGCAGACACGACCGCCCTCATTCCTCCCAGCCAGCCCAGCAGGTGGGGACAAGGGCTCTGCTGAGCTCCATAACTCAGGGAATCCGGAGACCCTCGCAGTCGTGGCCAGACACATCCATCTCCATTGACTCAGACTCCCTGGCCTTCAGGATCTGTTCTGGAAAGGAGCCAACGCTCTACCTGGAATTTAGAGTTTGTTATTTTATCTGGAAGTGCAAATATAAGCAAGAGTGTTAACCTTCTCTTCAGGCGGAGAGGGAAAATAAGGTCACCCTGGAAAGAGTTACTTTCTGAGGTGTGGACTCACATGGGTCCACTCCTGGAAAACTGGAGAAGCAGGTAAAAGTCATGCTCTGGTCCTGCCACTTTTCTTTAAGAACATGAACCTTCCATCCAGGCCTCCCAAGCTCTCATGCTGTCCAGAGCCCCAGACTGCAGCAGGCCTTTCATGGACTCTAGCCTCGATCCCTACCTCTCGTCTCCAAACTTGGCTTTCCCACATCCCATTCCCAGAGAACACTACTCCCTGTGAGCCGTCACCCTGAATGAAGGATGAACAAATCCACCCAAAGCAGTCGATGATGAGTAAAGATGCCACTCGCTAGTCCTTTAAAAAGTGAGCCCTGGGACACAAATCAGGGTAGACCCTGGTCATTCATGAGAGACGCACTAAGACTTTTGCCTGTCCCTTATTCATGAGCATCCAGAAAATGCATCATTTCTCCCATAAAACTTGTATTTCCATCACTTTGTTAAACTTCTTAGCTCTCTTTACATTATAATCACTAGCACCAGCAGCTGACTCAGGTGGGGGGGGGGCATTCTCCTTAAAGAAACAGACATTTGCTCCTTTCATGAGAGTTACTATATTTATGTGGACTATGACCAAAGGACTACAAAATTGGGTTGAAAATTAGGTGCTGGACAACTCCAGTCCTAGGAAGAGACCCAAAAGAATCGAAAGAAGGGACTCAAAAAGATAACTGTACACCAATGTTCATAGCAGCATTCCTCACCAAAGCCAACAGGTGGAAATAACCCAAGTGTCCATGGACGAATGAATGGATAAACAAAATGGTGAATATCTATACACTTGAATATTATTCAGTCATAAAAAGAAATGAAGCACTGATACATGCTACAACATGGACGAACCTTGAAAACATGATGCTAAGTGAAAGAAGCCAGATTCAAAAGGCCACATATAATATGATTCTACTTACATGAAAAAACTAGAATAGGCAAATTCAGAGACAGAAAGTAGACTAGAGATTCCCAGGGGCTGGGGCCAGGGGAGAAGGGGGAGGTTATTGTTTAATAGGTACAGAGTTTCTGTTTGGGATGATGACGAAGTTCTGGAATTGGATAGTGGTGATGATTGCACAACACTGTGAGTGTACCTAATGCCACGGAATTATATGCTTAGCATGGTTAGAGTGACACATTTTGTTATATACGATTTACTGCTCTATGTGTAACATATGCATATGTAATACACAGATAGTTTATATACATTATATATATGGTAGGTGTGCTGGTGGAGGACTAGAGTCACTCATAGGCCACTTAGCACATAGAATTCCCATCTGTGCCTCAGCAAAAAAGACAGTTTCTTTTATATCGAGATTCTGATGAGGTATCCAAACCAGGAATGTTAAGTTGCAAATGCATTTGTGTTTTTAATAGGAAATGTGCCTTAATCTAAGAGTGCCTATTCTTTGTCAGACCACTAGGCACTCAGGAAATAGTTATTTTAAATTACCTTGGGCTAGGGAAGGACTTTTGAAGCTTGATACCAAAAGCAAAAATCACAAAGGCAAAGAAAGGCAGGCTTAACCACACAGAAACTCAAAACCTCTCAACAGCAAAGAACTCCATCGTCAAAATCAAATGTCAAATTAGTTGACAAAGGGTTGCAATCTCTAATTCAGGGTTTCTCACGGTGTGGTCCACATACCACTGTGCTATAGGAGAGAAGTTTTAGATGGTACCTGGACAGAGAATTGAATCCTAGAGTATGAATTTAAGCGCTACAGCAGGCATGCGGGAGAGTAGTTTTGCCCCTCAAATCACACCATGTAAGTGGCTACGTCCTCAGAAGTCAGGTCCAGGAATATACATTTATGAAATCATGAATTCTAAGACTCACTTAGAGAAGCACGAATATTTATTTATGCAATAAATTTTTCTTGGAAACTTGATCTCTCCCCTTACTACTATATATCAACCCAACAGGGAAAGTTAAATGAATCTAGCACGCACAAAACAATTAGAAATCTTTGCTATTGTTATTTTCTGAGCATCTAAGTGTGGGAACTAGTTGGTGCCAGGTGAGAAGCTTAAAGGTAGGCTCCGAGGGCTTTTAGAGCTGAAAGGGAGCTCCAATTCTGAATATCTCAGACTATCCTGGGCAGGTGTGCTCAGGGACTGAAGGCAGGATAGAGCTGATTAAGAAGTTAAGTGGGGTGAGGGGTGGGAGATGAGGGTAAGGGGATCAAATATATAGTGATGGAAGGAGAACTGACTCCGGGTGGTGAACACACAATGGGATTTACAGATGATGTAATATAGAATTATACACCTGAAATCTATGTAATTTTACTAACAATTGTCATCCCAATAATAAAAAAAAACATTAAAAAAATTTAAAAAAATAAGAAGTTTTGGATAAAATCTTAGAAATAAATTTGAGGTTACAACAACAGAATACCACAAAAGCTCCCCTTTCCACTTGCTACACCTTACTGATCAGAGAATTAAGGCCCCTTAAATTTCACCTTTGCCAGTTTTTTTCATAGGCTACATTTAAATTGGAAGTTTTAGCTGTTTGCCCAGCATATTTTATTGGCCACCTAAATCTCCTACTATTACTATTTTCCAGTTTTAGAAGCATATTTAAATGATAAGGTGGAATCCCCTAATAATAGGGTGACAAACTATCCCCGTTTCCCGGGGCTGTTCAAGTTTGAGCATCGAAAGGCTTACGTCCCTAAACAGGGTAGTTGGTCACCCTACCTAATAAGCACATTTTAATCATTTGGTTAGTCTCTTGGCTAATATTTACCTCTGCTTAACAATGCTTTCTTAATAGACAAGTCTTTAGTGTCTGACTGATCTCTAGAGTTTTGCTCTGCTTTTCATTATGAGGCATTGGGCAAGTTCCTTAATTTTCCCAAGCCTCAATTTCCTTCATTATAAAATGAAGAAGGGAGACAATAGCACCCATTTCATTGTGTTGGTATAAATATTAAATGAAATTATGCATACATAATGCTTAGTGCACACTGCAAATGCCCAGTAAGTGTTAGCTATTAATCTATTATAATTATTAGTTACCTAACATAAGATCGAAGGGATAGTGTTTAAAACACACCTCCCAATCGTTTAGTGACACCATTTACATACCAACAAACTGCATGCCCATTCCCACTGATTCAAGGGTATACACACAGCACTATGCATCAGGACTTCTTCCAGGCTATTAGACTTACACATGTGGTTCAAACCGAAAAAAAAAAATCACATTTAAATCTTAATAAGGATTTCCCAAGACTAGTTTAAAGTTGTAAAATCTTTACATTTTACAATTGTTACACTAATGATTAAGCAGTCATCTAACCAAACCAAAACAAAACCAAAATCCTTTGGTTGTATAACTGGAAATCCAGGGAAAAGCAAGTGAGTATAAAACACAACCTTACCCTCAAATTGCTTATGTTCTGTGTTCCAAGGACACCAAGAGCTAAGTTTGGAGGGAGGGATAGGTCAAAGTAGACAAACCAGATAGAAATCAAGAATGTGCCCCGCCCATCCCTCCCAAGAATATAGGAGCCCTTCCAGTAGGGAAATGGGCTGCAATTGGGCTGGGGGGTGGGGAAGAGGAAAGGCAAGGAGAGTCTCTTCTCCGGGAGGAGAGGTGGCCTTCAAAGTAGACAAATTAAAAGAAAAAGACACGCAAACAGGAATTTGAAATATCACATCATTAAATAGAAGTAAAAATGATGGCATTTGAAATATCAAACCATTAAATGCAACAGAAGTAAAACTGATGGCTTAGGTATAAAGATAGAAACCCAGAGAATAAATGAAGAAAGAGGAAATTTTCACTCAGGAGAAGACTGTCCAGCTTAGATATTGGAGCAGTGCCGTGACCAAGCAATAACGGTCTCCTACTACTACTAAGGAGCATGTCGCTCTGGGCAAATCCTAAACCAAATTCAGAATCCCCAATCTCTAAGGTCCTAGTTGCCAAGAAAAAAAATGCAAGAATGCTTCATCCTGCTAGAACCGGACGGCTATCACCACAGGACCCTGTCACTCCCCAGCCTCAAGGAAGGGCTTGCTGTTCACTGCTTAGCTATTTGGAACCAACCAAGAGTCCCTGTGATCCCAGGAGGCAGGGTGCTCAGGTTCATTCACCTTCCTAATAATTTGCCCTGTTCCCACCACCAGTGCCCCCATCCCTATTCTGTAGCATTTCTAGGCATTGCTAAGAACTAAGCATCAATAGACAGGTGTCAATGGACCAGGTGACACAGGAGGTCTTTCTGTTCAAGAAACCCACACAACCAGAAAGCCTCCCAAGGTGTGGCGCAAGAGAACACTTTGATCTTCAGCTCTCAGCCTCACACCTCACTCACCTAGATCTGACTTTCACAGGCCCAGAGCCTAGGAACCAAGCTGGGGAAGTGTCCCCTCTTACACATCATCAAGGACATTTGGGGCAGTTTCTCTCCCAGTTGAAAGAGTACAAATGTGACAGGTGCTGTTTCCAAGTGTCTCTGCCAAGCCACCCCTCCCCCCGCACACCGGCTTCTCTCCTACCAAGCCCCGCTGGATTGTCAGGAGCCTGTCAGGGCTTTTGCTCCACAGGGCTACAGCATCTGTGGTCTGAATACGCTTGTAGTAATCTTTCACCAGAAATGAAGATTCCTTAGAAATCTGTTCATATGCGGCCTGGTTTCTTTGAGAAAATGAGATAAATTGATGCCTAAAGTGAAATAATAGATGAGAAAGGGTTTTGATGGCATTGCAAATGCCTGAGAAATACAACTTGTTATGATAATGCTAACAAAGTCGGCAGCTCTGTTGCCCCTCCTGGAACTTCTGGAGCTGAGGAGGCAAACAGTCTGAGCACTGACTGAGGGTAGTACCTGCCTATCGCGATGATAGCCTTTAAAACGTTCTATTGGTGCCTCTCTGAAAAGCCGTCCAATTATTCAAATATTCTATAGGTGCTCACAATTTCTTATTAGCTTGTCTGAGCACACACCTCCTGCCCATGACCTGGAATCTCAGAACCAAAAGGAACCTTAGAGACCAGAGAGGTCAGGTGACTTGCTGAGGCTCACACAGTTAGGTAGAGCCATGACTTGTACTCCACACACTCCAGGTCTCCCACAGCAGGGTTCTCTTTTTTGTACATAACCTGCATCTTTGAGAAAAAATAAAATCCACCCTGTCCACACACACGTACGCACGCTGGTGCCCTGTTCCTATGGCTCCAAGAACACCAAACTCACAGGGGGTGGCTGGCTTTCCTGAAGTTGCCTCCTTTGCCTCAAAATGGCCACAGTTGTCCCGCCAAAGACTGGCTCTTACCAAAGTGTCTCAGACTAGAGGACAGCAGCCACTTTGGGGCTTCCCACTGTGTTTCTCCCCTCCCTTCTCCTGTCCTTGCCCTTCAGCAGGATTTCTAGAAAGTCTGAACACACACGTGTGATGACATGGATTCATCCACTCTTTCATCCTAGGAATCTCTCTGAGGCTGCTTTTAGCCATCATCGGAAATTGAAGGCTGTGATCCATAGAGGGGGTGGGGGTCCTCCCATCCAGAGTCTCAAGAAATTCTCACCAGTGTCTTAATTTCTCTTGTTCCCCATCCACCCACACATCAGCAGCTGTTTCATTTGTCTTGACATTTTGCTTGTCCTCACTGTCAGTCAGGGCCACTCAGTAATTTAGATGCCCTTGCAGTTTCAGTCGGAGTTCAAATCGGTAGTTAAAAATGGGCTTCTGAGAACCTGGGACTCAGATCCCAAGAACATCCACCGCAGAATCTCCAACGTAATGGTGGAAATTGTGCATTGGAGGAAGGGGTGCCACCAGCTACTCCCAGACCATCCAGGGCTCTGGTCACCTTCTAGACTGCAGCACCTCACTAGGAAAGCCTCTGCAGGAACCCTTCAAAACAGAGCTCCTATCTGTCAGGAGTCCCCTCCACCCCATAAGGATCCTGGGGAGCTTTGGGGTCCAGTCACAGCAACCTGTGAGCCCGACCTCCACAGTGTCCCGGTGGCCCCTTCTGTCAGGTGAGAGTCCAGCAGAGGCTGGTGCAACCCCAGACGCGCGCCCACCCATCTGGCCGGCACCTCACCTGTGGAAGAAGAGCAGGATGGACAGCATGGTCTGGTCGATGTTGCGGTTGCAGATGCCCTCGTTGAGCAGGTAGCAGGGGTCCCGCAGCACCGGCTCTAGCGAATCCTGCCGCATTATGCTGTTGAGCTTGTCAGTGTTGAGGTTCTCGAAGATCAGCTTCTCTTGCAACTGCCGAAAGTTGCTCACGGTAGGGCTGCCGGGGCTGTTGTTCTCCCCGCTGCTGTCTCCCAGCTCGCTCCGGTGGGCCAGGTCCAGACAGCAGTTGCAGCAGTCCAGACCGACAGGTGAGCGGCAGTCGGTCTTGGGCCGGGCCATCTTTTCAGGTTCGGGGGCAGCTTGACCTGCCTGGTCGGGGGCGGCTGGCAGGTGCGCGCCCTCCGGGCTGTCCTTAGGGGACTCCACGGTGTCTGGAAAAGACAAGCTGCGAGAAGAGTTGGAAATTAGCGCCTCCAGCCAACCACCCTCGGATCGGCCCCCTCCTGGCTGTGCTGCTCCGGGTACGAACAGAAACAGCTGGATAAACAGTTCGGAGCGGATCCTTGGGGCTCACTTCCTTCTCTTCCTCCTCCTCCTTTTCCCCTTCACTAGAGGCCCGGGCCGTCCCCCGAGGTGCCGCACGCGGCCCCAACGTTGTCCCAAGTTTCCCAAGTGTGATTGGGGCTCGGGGCGGACCTGTGGCAGCAGGAAGGGCGGGCAGCACGGCCGAGGGAAAGTCGAGGCGCGCCCTCGTTCTCTCCTCCTCGATCCCTCCCTCCCTGGCTCGCTGGCTCGCCCTCTCTCGGGTTCCCCTGGGCTGTGCCGGCTGAACGGTGGCAGGAGTGGAGCGCGAGTGAGCCAGAGAGCGAGCTACACGCCCAGGAGCCCGCACGGGGCCGTGACAGCCAGTAAATTAGCCCCGGGGGGACGGCAGAGACTGCTCCTGCGCCGCTATCCCGGCGGGCTCCGGCCCCACGGCCTGCCCTCAACCCCCAGCCCCGCCTCATCCACACGCCCTCACACCCACACGGTGGCTCACACCTTCGCCCGCTCTCCGGGGAGCCCGGCCCCGCTCTCCCTCCCTCCGGGCGCCCAGCGCCTGGGCTCGGGTTGTCTCGCCGCTCACGGCGCATACTCCGTCAGAAATCTACAAACCGCCGGACTGGGGCCGCCGCGCCGCCCCGCTCTGCTCGGCGGGAGGGCAAATTTCCCTCGTCCCACAGCAGACGGGTCCCCCTACAGGAGAGACACCGCCCTCGAGAGCCCGTCTAGTTACAGTCTTAACACCGCTGCCCTCCACAAGTCTCTTTTCAAGGGGTGCGAAGCATAACCCTGGTTTCGACGGGTAAAGGGAACGGCTTCCCCTGAAGAGAGTCTGAGCGTGCCAGGCACACATCAGGAGGACCCAATAAACGCCTTAAACAAAACTCACAGAAGCACGCTCAAACTCTCCTCGGTTTTTGTCCCTTTCTTCTCACTTCATTTATGTCCGCCCCCACCCCCACCCCCACCCCCCACACACTCGCTCTCTCCTCTCTTCCCTGAACCCCAACGGAGGCGATCTCCGTCCCAGCTTCCGGGAATGCCAGCTCCCCCGGCCGGCTCCCCGCTGCCCGGCCCCTTCTCCCTCCCTCGCTCTTCTCTCTTCCCCGTTCGCCCCCTTTCCCCGGCCCCGCACCCTTCCCTCTGCACTTCTTATCCCTGTCTTTCTTTTCTCTCTCTCTCTCTCTCTCTCTCTCTCTCTCTCTCTCTCTCTCTCTCTCTCTCTCTCTGTCTCTCTCTCTCTCTCTGTCTCTCTCTCTCTACCCGTTTCGCTCTTCCCTTTCTTTCCTTATTTCTTTTTCTCCTTTTCCGTACTTCCTCATCTACCCCTTCTCGCGCCGGTTCTTTTTCTCTCCTCAAGGTCTTCCCCCTTCGTTTCCCTTATTTTATTTTCCCCTCGCTTTCCTCACTTCAGCACTCACTCTTTCTCCTCGGTTTTCTCCATTTCTCTTCACTTCATTTTAGCTTCCCCTATTTTTCCAAACTTGCTCTCTTTCTTTTCTGACCCTTACCCTCTCAAGACACGTACTGACGCGATTAGCGAGCACTGGGGGGTGTCGTGAAACTGCCTGTTGTGGCTAGAGCTGAGGCAAGGTGAAAGGGCAGATTTGCGGAGAGCGAGGCAGGCTGGTGCCCCGGGTCATACCCGCGCTCTACGAGACGTGGGGATGTTCTGGGTGGGCGACCGGTAGACTTCCACGACTTACACACGCGGAGTACTCTGACTATATAGAATTCAATAATTATTGGTTCCTGAAAAGAGTTCCAAATATTCATGATGTTCAGTTTTCACATAAAACTCAAATGTATTTTCGTTTCAGTCAGCACTCCCCACCCCCCTTCAGCTCGCTTCATTCACAAGCCCAGGGCCTTAGCCATAGAGCAGTACGTACTGCCACCTAGTGGTCAAGACGTCGAGCATTTTCTGCCTGCGGCGCGGAGTTGGATCTTTGGGAGACGCCACCCGGGCTGCCTCCTACTGGAATCCACACCGCATTGGTTCTGAGAACAGCAGGAAGAAGAAGGTAGATACTTTGCACTACCAAGCTGAACACCTGGACATTAATCAGGGCAGAGCCACTCCACAGATTTGAAATTCCTTCCAGGTGCCGCAAGCATCAACCCTGTTATTAAGAGCAAAGGGCTTCCAACAAATGCCTGTTCCCAAGTGGTCTTATGCTGTTTCCCCAAAAATAAGACCTAACCCGAAAATAAATCCTAGCGTGATTTTTCAGGATGACATCGCCTGAACATAAGCCCTAATGTGACTTTTGGAGCAAAAATTAATATAAGACCCGGTTTTATTTTCGGGGAAACACGGTATATGGGATCTATATGGTTCTGTGGGCCTTATACGCGCCTCCCCCGTCCTTCTCCCCCCTCCCCCCTCCCCCTTGCCCCTCCTCCCTTACCCTCTTACCCCCCCTGCCCCACCCACAGTTTGCAGAAATAGAGCGAGGGCAATACTCTACTATGCTGTAGGGGCCAGAAAACCAGAAACAAGCTACAGCCCCGGCTCCTGACAGAACCCCGAATCAGAGAGGAAAGAGGCACTTGGAGGTCACTGACCAGACCAGTGCAAAGAATACAGTCCTTGAATTCTCACTGACCGTTGAGGATTCGGTTTGCTCTCTCAACAGCCAATCCTTTAGATGAATTTATTTTCCCTTCTTTTTCGTTGCCTTTTTTTTAACTGATGCGTTAATTTCCCCTTTTCTTCTTCATTGACTTTTTTAATGTTCTTGGGTAAAAGCCAGAGGAGGTAGTAGAATATGAAATTTCATATGTGTTGTGTAGACTTATAGCCTACTGAATTGTTTTTAATTACAGTGTTTATGATTTTCCCTCTTGTTTATAGTTATTTTATGTTAAACGTTATAACAAAATATATTAGTTCTATAAATGTTTATTTAAGTTGTGTTTTGAGAACTGCTGGGGCCTTTTGCGTCTAGACTTGCCTGTGTCCTCTTATCTGTGCATAACCTTGGGACGAGGCCCTGGTGGAAGTATTTCCTTCTTGGCATTTGGCACCATTAAACTCAAGATTTTGTCCCCTTGACATTTCTTTTGCTGTAGTCCTTGCTCTCAAGCAGTATTGTTAATTCAGTACAGCTTTGCATACTATATCCAGGCTGATGAAGAGCAAATATAACTAAGATATAGAAAAATCTAGATAGTTCAGAGATAGAGTTCAGAAAGCTGTCAAGTGCTTGCATACAGGTCCAGCTTGTATTGGCATATAGCCTACCTCCGTGGGAAGGCTGACTGGACAGGGCCTTCTCGGCTCCTCTCTGTGGAGGCTTGCTTTCTTCACATATATTGTGTTGGATAGAGAGACTTCCAAGCAGCAAAAAGGTTTCTGCATAAACCCAGCCGTCAGAGGGGGTTTCCACTTTCAGACAGAGCTGCTGGCTTTCTGGGTGGAGCAGAAAGCAGATACACAGGACACCTCCTTCTCTGATGGAGTGATTCCACACTTACTCTGCACTTGCCCTGTGCCAGGTACGGGGTTAGTGGAGATTCAGAGGTAAAGAAGACACAGACCAAGCCCACAAAGAACTCGGTCTAAGCGGCAAAACAGATACACAAACAGATAAAAACAGTACTAATGGGAAGTGATGATGGAGACCTGGTGTGAGGGGGAGGGGGTGGGGAGCACATGCTGGGGGAAGTAGAAGAGGAGTTAGCTCTGGATGGCAGGAAGGGCAATCAAGGAGGAGAGAGTGGAGAACAGAGGCCTGAAGGGGAGAACAGCACGTATTCTGGACGCCAGGTGTGGATCGCAAAGCAGGTCACTGTTGCTGGAGCAAAAGATGTGAGAGATGGAACAGTGAGAGTGGAGGCTGGGAAGGGATCAGGGACCAGGACTCAGGGAACCTCGTGTGATACATTAAGGGAATCCTCCCACTTCACAAGGGTGCCATGCATTTAGCAATCATTAAGAACAAGAACAGAAAAAAAAAAAAGAACAGATATCATTTATTGAGTCTCAGCTACATGCCAGGTACTTTACATGTATTATCTCATTTAGTCCCCAAAACAACTCTATGAAGTACGTATTATGATTCCAGTGATGAAATGGTCTTGGGAAAAGATAAAGAAGCTCTCAGGTCACATAAGCAATAAGTAGTGGTGTTTGGATTTGAACTCACAGTTTTCTGACTTCAAAGCTTGTGCCTTTAACCATTTGATGACTTTTTAATGATGGGTTTACCAAACATTTACAAAGCATAACATCTGTTTTAAAAAGATTGCTTACTCAAAAAACGCAGTTCAAGGATTTACTGACTAATATATTTAAAAGCTTTTTATTTATGCTGTGGAGAACCGGGAAGGAAACTGACAAATCCAGTATAATAATTATTATAATAGCTGAATTTTTGATTTTCTACCGTGTGCCAGGCACTGTGCCAAGTGCTTTACACGGTACATATCATCCAATTTAATTACCACAACCATCCTGTGAGTTAGATAATCTGATCATCCCCACCTAAGAGATGAGGAGACTCAGGCACAGAGAGGTTATTTGGCACATGTAGAGAATAGGTAGCTGCCCTCTATGCACTTCCAGTCTAGTTAGGTCCAAGTTAAGGTGCACAACAATGATTTTTAGGCAAGGTAATTTTCCTGCCATCGATATTCAATTTGATCAACCTTTCTTACCTGAGGAAAGCACGTTACCCTTCTTGAAACTTTGCATAATTGTTCATCACAGATTTGTACACTATTATAGCTAATAAGGATTTAAAAACGTCTACATCAGGGGTTGTTAACCTTTTTGTGTATGCTAAGGACCTCTTTGACAGTATAGTGAAGCCTATGGACCCCTTCTCAGATCAAGGTATCAAAACAATGTTTTTACATATGTTGTGCGGGGCGGCCTGCGGGGGTCTCTAGTCCCGCTCCCCACATAAGAACGCAGGATGTGGCTAGGCCAAAAAGGAACACCCACGGAGCCATAGGTAGGGGAGTGCAGTATCCAAAACCAGATCTCTCATGCTGGCTGTAAAAAGCTTGTCATCCGGCCCCTGCATGTTAGGTTGAAAATAGCATGTCTCATACCCATTTCACGGATGATTTGAGTAAGTTCCGTATATGACTGCCATTGACTCCCAGTGTCTGGCAGCTCGCCAGCCTGTCCCCATACTGTGCGTACCACAGCAGTGAGCCACTCCATTAGAGTGTGGTTGCCCTGGTCGTGGGCCAACCTATGGCAGTTCTGTAACCTTTGTCGCAGGGACAGATGCACTGTCACAAAGGCTAGCTTTTCCATCTCGCCTGGGGAGCAGAGAATGTTGTCTGCCCCTTCATCCCATAAACATAGTAGCCAAGCCGAGACCGGCTCTCCAGGGCGCTGTCGGTACCGCCTCCCCAGCTCCTGCACCTCAGTGGGAGTGTATGGGGTGTAGGTTGTGAACTCAGTCACAGCTGGGTTGCCTGCAGCAATGCCCCCGGGGCCCAAAGGTTGCTCACGTTTTACCCTTTGCTTCAAGATTGGCCGGGCTTGGGGGTTGGGAGCTACATTGTCTCCACTCGCTTCCTCTGCCTCTGCCTCAGAGTCTCCACTGTGGGGCCTCTCTTCTAACAGGCGGACCCGAGCTTCCAGCGCTTCCAACCAGGTCACCTGGTTTGCCACCTGGGCCATTTCATTAAGCGCATTTTCCATGTTGAGACTCAAAGCCGTGAGGAACATCCAGCCCACACGACCGGCTGTAGCCTTCTCCTCCTCCGGCAACCGCTCAGCCAGAGCCTGCAGGGCTCCCTCCATGCTGGCCGGAGAGCCGTCCATGTCCTCCCACCTCTTCTTGGGGGTCCAACTCCTGAGAACAGTGGCCACCGGACACTACACACTGTGTGGGGGCCACATGTCCTCCTACCCAGAGTCAGACTCCATTCCTACCTGGTCGGAATCTTGCTCGCCATGCCAGGTGTCTGAGTGGATGGAGGCCTCCGTGTAAGATGTCCACAACCCTGGGAGCCTAAGGCCGCAGCAGATTACCAAAATGAAGGCAACGCCGTCCATGGCCAAGAGGGTGGTGTGCCAGCTGGAGGCTTGAGTCTCCCAGGCAGACCGCGCCTCCCGTTCCCGGTGTCACTCCTCATGGGCCTCCCGAAGCTGGGCTCTCACACGCACAAACCGCTCCACCATGCTTTGGTAGGTTTTGGCCGGCACCGTACCCTGCTTACAAAACAGCTTTTATAAGTATAAACTGCTCCAGTACATTCCGGAGAGTTTCTGCCGACACCACACCCTGCTCGCTGCACCATTTGTCACGCGGCGGCCTGTGGGGTCTCTGTTCCCGCTCCCCACATAAGAACACAGGATGTGGCTAAGCCAAAAAGGAACACCCACGGAGCCATAGGTAGGGGAGTCATACCACTATGGTCTCACTGGAGGCTGGATTCACACGACGTGCGACCTGCTTTCTGCTTTTTTGCTGACAGACCAACTCTCCTCGACTCCACTCGACTCTCTTCTACTCGAGCTCCTTAGCGCAGCCGCGGTAGTTATATTAGTGGCCAACGGCTCAATGGTTACAGCTGACGGCCAACTAGCCACAGCTGACGGCCATCTACTACCCGAGCCAGCACCTTTCCATGTGAGGCTGAAAGCCCAGAAACTGCTCTCTGGGGCTTTGTCCCCACAACATATATAAAATGAAGTGCATAGGATTACAAAGGAACTCAATTATACTGTCATGCAATTACCAAAATATTAAAGAGAAAATTACTTGTTATATAAATACTTGTTATTAATATAGTAAATAACAAGTTCTAGATGCAGCTCTGATAACCATGGTAACTTCAAGGTAATGATGAGTGTAAAAATAAAGACACCTGTATTGACAGTAGTGTGACATGAAATTGTTTTCTACTGGTAACAAAGTCACAGATGCTGCTTGTACTACTGTGATCTGTTCTCTGCATTTGTAATTGAAGGAAATATAAATTTCAACTAAAGGTTGGTGAAAATAAAGAGGTAATATTTTTTCCACTGAATCTTATTATCCTCTTCATTTTTAAGAGTCTTTGTTTTAGACCAACCACCTTCTAATATTAATAACAATAACTAACATGAATGAGCCTTTACTATAGGCACTGTGCTAAGGGGCTTTACAACTGTTTATCATTTATTCCTCACAGTAGGCCTATGAGGTGGCCTCGCTTTATAGCTTTCAGAGAAATCTAATTAATTTTCCAAGGTGACACAGCTGGCAAGTGGAAAGGAATGACAGAAATGTATTTTCTTACAGTTCTGGAGACTAGAAGTCTGAGATCAAGGTGTCGGCAAGATTGGTTTCTACTGAGGCTGCTTTCCTTGCCTTATAGGTGGCCATCTTCACATTGTCTTTCCTTGCATGTGTCTGTGTCCAAATTTTCTTTTCTTATAAGGATATCGATCATATTGGATTAGGACTCACCTTATTGATCTCGATTTAACTTACCTCTTTAAAGATCCCTTTTCCAAAGATAGTCACATTCTGAGGTACTGGGGGATAGTACTTCAACATGTGGATTTGCTGGGGGGTGCACAATATAGCCCATTACAGATTCCAACCACAAGGATTCAGAATCAGTAAGTCTGGGGTGGGGACAAGGGAATCTATAATTTAAAAAAAAGTCCCCAGGTGATTCTTATAGACAGCCAGGTTTAGGAGCTGTCGTGTTCCCAACCGCAAACTTTTTTTTAGCACAATACGTGGGTGTAGCAGATGCTCAATAAATATTTGTTGGTTGATTGACCAAGGGGAAATAAAATATGGAGGTGAGCAACTGGGGGAAATTTAAAGTGTCTTTAGGGATCATCAAGTAGAAGTTAGTTTGAGGTCTCAAACAGTATAGATGCCGTGTTTGCAGACAGGGAGCTGGACCAGCTGATCTCAATGTCCATCCCTTCTTTCAGTTTTTCTGTATGCAAAAATAACAAGATGAAAAGTTATGTGCAAGTAATAAGAGAGCATTAACTAAGAGCTAATTTGAATGGAAATGAAAACAGAAGTAAGTCTCAATTACATATAGGATATTTGAGTCTTTGTAATTGTGAATATATTTCTGTATGGAGTTTTGCTTATGCATGGATATTGTGTGTGTGTGTGTGTGTGTGTGCGTGTGTGTGTGTGTGTGTGTGTGTGTGTGAGAGAGAGAGAGAGAGAGAGGATGTTTGAATATGGCTGTGTATAAGTCAGAGGGATTTATATAGATGGATGTATGAAATGGCACTTGTATCAGGTTTCTTAATCTCAGGTGAGGGCCATTTTATTCTTCTCCCATAAAGCTCAATAAATGGTTACCATTATAATAATTTAAAAAAAAGTAGTCATAGTGGTATATGGTCCTGACACTCAAGAATCTCTAGTAGCATTTTTTTTTACATCTTCTTTAAACACTCATTTATTTTACTACAGTTCGGTTTTCCATCCTCCTATTATAACTGGGGTATATTCTACTCAGAGCTGCCACATTTTTTCCCTTGTTGAACTTAAAATATATTCCCTGTGAAAGGATTTCACCTAAATTGTTGACAGTGTTTACTTCTAAGGCAGGGGTGAGATTAGGTGTGGGGGCAAGGAGTAAAGGAGAGGGACTTTGTTGTTTTACCATTTGCCCCAAAATTAGTATGGTTTGCTTAAGTTAAAGATTTTTATTATAAAAGTAATATAAATTATTTATAAAATTATTTCAGAAAATTGCTAGTGCAGGATGGTATGAAGAAGCCTGAAAATTCACCCACAATTCTGCCATCTGAGAGAGAGAGAGAGAGAGAGAGAGAGAGAGAGAGAGAGAGAGAGAGAGAGAGAGAGAGAGAGGAGATAGATAAAAGTTGCGATAGAAGGAAGTACAGGGTGGTGAAGGAAGTAATGCAGAGTGGGTGTACCTAACCCAGATTGGAAGGGTCAAGAAAGGCTTCCTGGAAGATGTGATACCTGAACTGAGCCTTGAAGGATGAACTGGGAAGGCTGAGCCCATTTTCTAGTGCCTAGTAGGCATTCACCTAATGAGATAGTGGGATATAAAACACTTAGTGGTTTAACACATAGTAAGAGCTCAACAAATGATAAATACCATTATTATTACCTGATCCTTTCAAACAAACTTGAATGACACTTGTGTTTGCTATGAGGAATACATGAGATAATGCGTGTAAGGTATGTAAGATAGTGCCTGACGCATAATAGGTGCACAGTACATGGGACAGTTGATAGTGTTGTTGTTAGTGGTTTTATTATGTTTTAGGTTCTACTGCACTGAGATGGAATCTTCTGTCTCTGATCTTCTGGTTGTCTGACTCTGCAGTTTGTCCTGTTACATTATTTCAGGTATGATGTCTCTAAGCATTCTTATGTTTGTAGGTTTTCATCATATAATAACAGCTGTTGGCCCAACCGTCACTACCACCATCACTGACCAGGTGGTATACTCAAGTTATAGTCTCCAAAAGCATATAGAAAATAGCGGAGCTGACATTGAAAGAAGTGGAGCAGAACCCTGGTTGCCTCAGAAAGTATTTTCTTTGTAGTAAACGGATAGTCTCTGGTTTCCTGATTAGTACAACCCTGGTATTGCTATGATGAAGACAGCTAGTAGAAGTGAATCAAAAACTTTCCAAATCTTTTTCGCCATTTTCATTGTCTGGATCAGAGGGTAGAGTGTACATAGGCCTCAAGTATGCTCCTTCATCTTATCCCATCTTCTCTCAAAAGCCAGCAGAAACTTCTTCTCCACTAGCAGTTGGCAGTCGCTTCCCGCCGCCCCGCCCCGTTTCCATAGCTAGTGAAGCTTTTCAGTGTTTTTGCAGAGCTTCATGGATATTTTAATGGACATTTGTAAATGGTGGGTATTAGACATTGCTAGCTTGCTGCCCTCTTGATCCAGAATTCCCCTGGATATAACCCATCTTCTCACTAAAGACTTCAGTAAGAAGGTATAAAAGTCCTTTGCTTTCCCATGGTCGTTTGTTACCAGCTTTCCACCCCTCTCCATCATGGGGAGCCTATTTTCACCAGTCATCTCATTTTACCCAATACAGGAATCCTCTTCCTTTTTGTAAGGAAAAACTAGGTTGAACCTTCCCGAAGCTTTGACCTCTTTTGGAAAGAAGGGGTTTACGGGCAGAGCGAAGCTGACCGAGCCTGAGGGTTGGCTGTCAGCCTGAGGGCTGGCTGTCAGGGTGTGGGGGTGAGGAGAATTGGGGGGTGGGTATACTGCTTTCTGTCTTCCTATATGAGCTGAGAATCCAGGAAAAGTGTAGAGAGTGGGGAAGGAATAAGGTAACCATCTTGCAGAGATAGCTTGTAAGGCCTTGATATTGTTTGTAGATCCTAAGATGATTATGGGCCCCTTATCTAACATAGTAGAAAAATGTTTTGTGTTGCTGTTGCTCTTTTTTAAAATTTATTGGGGTGACATTTGTTAGTAAAATTAAATAGATTTCAGGTGTACAATTCTGTATTACATCATCTATAAATCCCATTGTGTGTTCACCACCCAGAATTAGTTCTCCTTCCATCACCATATATTTGATTCCCCTACCCTCATCTTCCACCCCTCAGCCCCCCTTACCCTCTGGTAACCACTAAACTATTGTCTGTGTCTATGAGTTTTTGTTTCTCATTTGTTTGTCTTGTTCTTTTGTTGTTTTTGGTTTATATACCACACATCAGTGAAATCATATGATTCTCTGCTTTTTCTGTCTGACTTATTTCACTTAGCATTATACCCTCAAGATCCATCCATGTTGTCAGAAATGTTCCTATATCATCTTTTCTTACTGCCGAATAGTATTCCATTGTGTATATATACCACAACTTCTTTATCCATTCATCTATCGAAGGACATTTTGGTTATTTCCATGTCTTGGCCTCCGTAAACAAAGCTGGAATGAACATTGGAGCACACGTGTCTTTATGGATAAATGTTTTCAGATTTTTGGGGTAGATACCCAGGAGAGGGATTGCTGGGTCATATGGTAATTCTATTCGTAATTTTTTCTGGAACCTCCACACTGCCTTCCATAATGGCTGCACCAGTCTGCATTCCCACAAACAGTGTATGAGGGTTCCGTTTTCTCCACAGCCTCTCCAACACTTGTTACTATTTGTCTTGTTGATGATAGCCATTCTGAATGTTCCATGTACACTTGAAAAGAATGTTTAGTCTGATGTTTTAGGATGAAGTGCTCTATATATGTCAATTATGTCCATTTCATCTAATGTGTCATTTAGGGCTGATATTTCGTTATTTATTTTCTGTTTGGATGATCTATCCATGACTGTCAATGATGTATTTAAGTCCCCTAGTATAATTGTGTTTTGGTCAATTTCTCCCTTTAGTTCTGTTAGTAGTTGCTTGGTATATTTTGGTGCTCCCTGATTGAGGGCATAAATATTGATGACTGTAATGTCTTCATGTTGTATAGTCCCCTTTACCATTATGAAATGTTAATCTTTGTCTCTTGTTATCTTTTTCACCCAATGAATTTATGTTTCATCTGACATCATTATGGCTACACCTGATTTTCTCTGGGTATCATTTGCTTGGAGTGTCAATTTCCATCCTTTCACCTTGAGTCTGTGCTTGTCCTTGTAACTGAGATGTGTCTCATGAAGATTGCATACGGTTGGGTTTAGTTTTTTTGATCCAATCTGCTACTCTGTAACTTTCTATTGGTGAGTTCAGTCCATTTACATATAGGGTGATTATTGATATGTGAGGATTTCCTGTCATTCTATCTTTAGTTTTCTGGTAAGGCTGTGTCTCCATTGTTTCTTTGTCTTTTTATTGTTGTCTATTATTTTTGTGTGGTGGTATTCTATGATGTTCCCCTCTGTTTCTTCTTTTATTACAGTATATATTTCAGTCTTAGATTTTTTTGAGTGGTTACCCTTAAGTTTATGTAAAAGAAAGTTTGATATTTAGAGTATTCCATTTTCTTCAGCACGCTTACTTTCTCCATTCCCATATTCTGGTTCAGGCCTTTACTCTCCCCCTTTTTATGTTGCCACAAATTGTCCCTGTTGATGGTGGTCGAATAGCCTCCTTTAGTATTTCTTGTAGTGCAGGTCCTGTATTAGAAAATTTCCTCAGCTTCTGGATGTCTGGAAAGGTCTTTATTCCTCCTTCATATCTAAAGGATATCTCTGCTGGATATATTATTCTTGGCTCATAATTTCTGTTTTTCAATAGTTTGAATATTTGGTTCCACTCCCTCCTGGCTTGTAGAGTTTCTGCTGAAAAATCTGATAATAATCTAATGGGCTTTCCTTTGTAGGTTACCGTCTTCTTTTCTCTGCCTGCCTTGAGGATTCTTTCTTTGTCGTTGATTTTAGACAGCTTCAATATAATGTGCCTTGGTGAAGGCCTGTTGAGATTGAGGTAATTAGGTGTTCTATTTGCTTCTTGGATTGGAGGATCCAGTTATGTCCACAAGTTTGGGAAGTTCTCATCAACAATTTGTTTGAATATATTCTCTGTTCCCTTCTCTCTTTCTTCTCCTTCTGGTATGCCCATTATTCTTGTATTGCTCTTTCTGATGGAGTCAGAAAGTTCTTGTAGACTTGTTTCATTTCTTTTAAGTCTCAAGTGTCTTTCTTTTTCCACCTGTGTAATTTCCAGGTTTCTATCTTTGATGTCACTGATTCTTTCCTCCATCTGGTCAACTCTACTACCTAAGCTGGTTATTTCATTCTTAATTTCTTCTATTGACTTCTTAATCTCCAGAAATTCCATTTGGTTCTTTTTTTAAATTTCAATCTCTTCAGTAAAACGTTCATGTTGTTCTTTGATTGTGTTTCTGAGTTCATTAAATTGCCTTTCTGTGTTTTCTTCCATGTCGTTGAGTTTTTTTCAGAACTGCAATTTTGAATTCTCTGTCATTTACGTCACATATTTCCATATCTTTAAGTTCCTTTTCTGGAGACTTTTCACTTTGTTTCCGAGCTGTCTTGTTGCCTTGGTTATTCATGGCAATTACTGATTTATTATTTCTCTTCCTAGACATCTACAGGAGTGGCTTCTGTAACAGGTTGATAGGAAGAGGTCTTTCTTTTGTTTTCCAGTACTTGTTGGTAGATGTTTTATTTTCTCTCCGACCACTGCAGCCATTTTTTCTTCTCTCACACAGTAGTGCTATGTTTTCTCTGCACTATTCCAGCTTCTCACATAATGGGGGGGGTTTCCTGGGAGACGGGCTTCTCCTCTGTTCACCTGGGTCATAGGGCACCACATCCCTGTTGGGATGTGGAGAGCTTTTGAAGTTCCAAAGCTCTTTCTGCACCAGATTCAGAGCCCGTACATTTCAGCAATTCTGTTTAATCCTGCAGCAATCCGCCCAGATAGTTGGGGCCCGGGGCGGGGTGAGAGGTGGCCCAGAGCAATTGCAGCGACTACCACCACAGCCGTCCCGCTTCCACAGCTCCCTCCCCTTTGCTGGAAGTAGTTGGGCTGCGAATCTGTGTCTGGGGTCCACAGTTCTCAGAACAGCAAATATTCTGTTCTTTTGATCTGACAATGCTACTGTTCCGCTTCTACCACGGGGCAGGAGGGGACGGGGCGAGCTCTGGGAGGGTAGGGTGGGGGCGGCTAGTCTCAGTGCCTAAGGCTTCCGTTCTCTGCTCGGCAGTGAGGGCTTAAACAACCATTTTCAGCCTTCTTCCCTCAGTCTTTTCTCCGGGGTCTCTGCCGTGAGTGTTGGGTTCAGGCGTGTTATATGCTGCACCCTCAGCCTTGTGGGCCGTAAGCGGAGGCCTAGCAGTCCGAGTTCTTCCCTCTCCCGCATCTGTGGTAGTTTCGGGATGCAGCTTGCTCGGAGCACTGAGCTAGTTCTGCGTCCTGCACCCACTCGGCTCCGTCTCTGCACTTCTCCCTCCTCCCCGGCTCGCACTATTCTCCCACCTTTAGATGAATTCAGTAGTGGGCCTGTTCATCTTGCCTGTCTGATGTGCAGGGAGTCCTTTGTGGAGTTATTGTTGTTCGATTAGTTGTAAATTCCAGGGGAGCTTTACAGAGGCTCACCTCACACCGCCATTTTGATGACGTCTCTGTTGCTTTTTTTTAAATATCGTTACTGAGGTGTATTTCCCTTCCTGTATTAGCTTTTTAAATCTTGATACTGTGTGCTCAGAATGAACTATTTTCCCTACTTTACACTCCGTGGAGCATTCTTATTTATTTTTCTGTCACCTCTGGAATTCTGGACTTGGTTTATCTAGCCCTCTGTCACCACTCCAATATGTTGACATACAGGCAGCCTCCAACTTGTATGCAGGCTGAGATTCAAAGTTCATTCTGAAGTCAATTGTTTGGAAGGTGACATGCATTTTTCCTTGGGAGAAAAATATGTTATAAATGGTTGTTACGTTTCCAGGTCAGCCCACAAAAGATTATTTTTTAGCTTTAATGTACTAGAACTGTGCACAATTTGCAATAAAAAGGTAGAAATCTTACTTATTCAGCAAAAACAGGAAGATGGGCCAATGGAATAAGAAATGCTTTAGCATGATTGCTGGCTGGCGCTGGAATCAAGGAGGCTGAATTGGATGAGGTAGAAGGGGCTTTCATGGACGCTCTCACCGGGACTTTGTGGATTTTGGAAGGCTGTAGAGTCATAACACTAGTTCTTTATTATTCTAACTTGACTTCAAAATTGATGGCTTTCAATAATAATAACAACTATGTGCTGAGCACTTACCGGCACTGTCCGGCACTGTGTCAGGTTGTTGGCATACCTTCTCCTCATTTCAGCATTCTGAGGTAAATATTAGAATGGTCTTTATTTTACAGATGAGGAGACTGAGGCTCAGAAAGTCAATGAGCTTGATGAAGGTTGCTCAAACAGCACAACTGGAAACCAAGTCAGTGGTTTCACACTCTCCAAGCCCATGCTTTACCATCTGTACCCAGCCACCCTTTTCCTTATCTGGGTATATCATGAGCAACTACTTTTAGGGCTGTCAGCCATGATTAGAGTTGTTTGTTATCTCACAAAGGAAACAAAGATCAGAGAAATCAAGAGAGGTGGAGGGAGAGGAAAAAAGGAAGAAGGAAGGGAGAGAGTTTTGCTAGGCAAAGGTTCAACTAAGAAACCAGGTACAGCAGTGCTTCTCAACTGTACTGTGTACACAAATCACCAGATGCTTGTTAAAATGAAGATTATTATTCAGCAGGTCTGGGGAGGGTCCTGAGATTCTGCATTCCTAACAAGCTCCCAGGTGATGTTGCTCCTGTTGGTTCATGGGCAACGCTTTGAATAGTAAGGCCATCCATATAATGCAAATGATAAACAGACAAAACATTTAAGCATCATTAATACCTTGTAATACCTGTTAATACCTTACTGAATCAGGATAAGCTTCTACACTAAATAGTCACCTATTATTCCCATTTCTTCTGGAGGCTGCCCCCAGGTCATTGTCTTTGCTTTGGATCTGCCTGTCTTTTTCAGCTTATGCTTAACTGATCTTTTAAATATAAGTGTTAAAGACGTATGAGCATCTTCTACCACTCTGAGCCCTAAGCAGCCTCAATCAGGCATTAGTTTCTCTCAGCACAAGATAGGTATCTGGCCAGGGGGTTTTAGGCCTCAGCAGCTGTTCTCAGCTCTCTCTCGCTACCACTAGGAACAGTGTTAGGAAGGTAAGGCATGTAACATTGCTGTCCCAACTCTTTCTAATTTCCTTTCTCAGAGCTACTGACTTCATCTGGAGCAGGAAATAATCTGGCTTTTTAAAGAGTCCAGATCCTTATTTCTTCTGTATAGTTGAAATAATACCAAGCATTAGTTTAAGGCAGCCATTGAAAAGGTTTTTTGCAGAGTCCTCCCACCAATTCCAGAAGGCCAGTAAAATTTGTTTCCTGGAAGGTTATTTGCTTTATCTTGCCACCTTCTTTCCTCTCTCCCCTTAGGATTTTGATTGTGATCATTTTGAGCCATTCTTCAAGTTCTTCTTCTATTTTTAGATTTTCTGACTCATTCTTCCCCAATAGCAAGAGTCAGGGAGGGCCTTCTATTCTAGCCAAGCTCTACTTTTTAAAGTAGAAAATAGTCTCTCACAATGTCTACAAATCAACTTGATGATCTGTGGCCCACAATGGCTTGATTGCTTTTCCATCTTCTCTCTCTCAAACTGTGGCCTTTCTAACTCCTTTCACAGCTATGTGTTCATCCAGCCTCCACTTGTATGCACTAGATAAGTTCACATTTCATCATCAGACAAATGAAAAACTGCTGAAAAACACTTGCAATCTTCTCTGTAACTTCTATCCATTATTCTAACTTTTACCATATGGAGCAGAAATAACCCTTCAAATGTTTCACGATGGCTGTCATACCCTCCTTTAGCCATCTCTTTGCTACACTAAATGTCATGCAGGAGACCCTGCTCGCTGCGCCATTTGTCATGCAGGGTTACAGGCAGGGTCTCTGGTCCCGCTCCCTGCATAAGAACGCAGGATATGGTGAGGCCAAAAAGGAACACCCACGGAGCCACAGCTAGGGGAGTCATACCACTATATTCTCCCTGGCGGCTGGGTTCGAGACACAGGAAGCAGGAGCCACATGATCCACAACCGGCCATCCACTCACTTCCCTCTGCCAACCCACCTCACCTGCTAGCTGCAATCTGCCATGCTAACTGCAATCCACTCTTGCTAGCTCAGCCACCATCTTCTTGCTAGTCCCCATTTTCTGCTAGCGTAGCCACGGCAGTTATATTAGTAGCCAATGGCTCACTGGTTACAGCTGATGGCCAACTAGCCACAGCTGATGGCCATCCAACCACAGTTGATGGCCATTTACTACCTGAGCCAGCACCTTCCCACGTGAGGCCAAGAGCCTGGAAACTGCACTCCTGGTTCTGTCCCCACACTAAACATACTCAATTCCTAATCAGTCCTCCGTGGTTTTTTACTCTTATCTAGATGCACTACAGTTTGTAAATGTTCACTTTAAAATATGGTCCCTAGAAATGGACATACGGCTCATATGTGGTTTGACTAGTGCTGAGTCCATTAGGACAGTCCTTTCCTGTGATCTTCTAATGCAATTTTATGATCACGCTGGCTTAAAAAATAGTGTCACGTCTTCACATTTATTGAGCATCTACTTTAGGTCAGATACTTAACATCTACTAAGAAACCTCTCCAAAGTTTCAGTGGTAGAGGTCCCTTGTTCTCTCTTACCCTGTGGGGCCAGGAGGTGGTATAGCTACTGTGGGGACAGAGCCAGGAGAGCAGTTCCCAGGCTCTCGGCCTCACGAGGAAAGGTGCTGGCTCGGGTAGTGGATGGCCGTCAGTGGTAACCATTGAGCCGTTGGGCACTAGTATAACTGCAGCGGCTGCGCTGGGGAGTCGAGGAGAGTCGGTCGGCTGGCAGAAAAGCGGACAGCAGGTCGCACGTCGTGTGAATCCAGCCTCCAGTGAGACTATAGTGGTATGACTCCCCTACCTATGGTTCCATGGGTGTTCCGTTTTGGCCTAGCCACATCCTGTGTTCTTGTGTGGGGAGCGGGAGCAGAGACCCCACAGGCCGCCCACTGTGACAGCTACCCTTTTCCCTTCCTCCCTACTGCTATCTACTCTCTCTTATTGAGGACCTCAGCACCTCACTTGTAGTCTCCCCAACTCTGGCCACTATCCTGAGTAACTTTAATGTCCTTCTAAACGACCCATCTACATGGATAAATGACCCTTCATCTTTTCAATCATTTTCACCTCCACTCCACTTCACCAACCTATTCTTCTGATCCACTCTATTCTCAGAAGATGACCTCACCACTTATTCCATTATGCAAACCCAAGCCATCAGGTAATAACTTTCATTTTCCAGTCCTCACCCCACCCTACCACAGAGCTGTGTCCCTACACGTCCTAAACTCCTTTCTTTTTATCTTTCAGGAGTAGACATAGCTTCTCCCATTCAAGGTTACAACATCTGCTTATGATTTGGAACCCATTGTCTCCCTCCTCCTTGGGGATCTTTCTTTATCAGTTATCCCCTCTCTCATCTGTATCTTCAACCACTCTTACCCTTTCTACTGGCTGCTTCCCATTAGCATTTAGTATGCTCAACTTTCTCCCATTAAAAAAAAGAAACAAAACTCTCCTTCAACTCTGTCCCCAATTGGTTCTCGCCCTATTTTTTCCCTTCCATTATCACAGAAGCTCTTCAATAGAGTAGTCTAGAGTAGTTTTTCATTTCCTCACCCCCGCCATTCAAAACTCAGGCCCACCTCCACCCCCCAGTCTTGCTTTTGTGACCCCAGAACATGACTGTTACTGCTCTTGTTAAGGAAGCCAATGACATGTTGATTGCCAAATCCAACTATCAGTATTCACTCTTTATTTTACTGGGCCTTTCTCTGTTGCATTTAACATAATTGATCGCTCTCACTCCACTTCTGTCCTCATGCCTCTCTTGAAAGCGCCTACTCTTTGGCTTTGGTGGTGCTCCTCCTCTCCTGGTTCTCCTCCTTCCGCCCTGGTTACTCCTTCTTGTGCTCCTTTGTGGGCTCTTCCTCTGCCACCCCTTAAATGCTGGTCTTTCCCAGGATTTTTCTCCTTTTATACCTTTTCCCTAGATCATCTCATCTATCCTCATGATTTTATCTTGTGCTGTTGACTCCCTAATCTATATCTGTAGCTCCAGACCTCTCTTGCAAGCTTCAAACCTGAATACTCAATTGCAACGAAACATATGGGACATGATGTATCTCGCAGGTACTTTAAAAACAAATTCAGTATGTCACAAATTGATCTGCCTGACTCTTATCTGCCACTCCTCTTTTATATACCCCACTATCTCCATTTTAGTGACTCAGACCTCTGTCTACACAGTTGTCTAGGCCTGAAACATGGGAGTCATCTTAGACACTTTGTTCAATCAATCACTAAGACCTATTACCGTGTTTCTCCCAAAATAAGACCTAGCTGGACCATCAGCTCTAATGCGTCTTTTGGATCATTTTTTTTTAAATTAAAGTTTATTGGGGTGACAATTGTTAGTAAAGCTACACAGATTTCAGGTGTACAATTCTGTATTACATCATCTATAAATCCCACTGTGTGTTCACCACCCAGAGTCAGTTCTCCTTCCATGACCATATATTTGTTCCGTTTTACCCTCGTCTACCACCCCCTCCCGCCCTTACCCTCTGGTAACCACTAAACTATTGTCTGTGTCTATGATTGTTTTTTTCATTTGTTTGTCTTGTTATTTTGTTGTTTTCAGTTTTATTTACCACATATCAGTGAAATCATATAGTTCTCTGCTTTTTCTGTCTGACTTATTTCGCTTAGCATAATAATCTCAAGATCCATCAATGTAGTCGCAAATGGCACTATTTCATCTTTTCTTATGGCAGAGTAGTATTCTATTGTGTATACACACCACAACTTATTTATCCAATAATCTATCAGAATGCAGGGTGGACATTCCTCAAAAAAATTAAGAATAGAATTACACTATGACCCACTAATCCCTCTCTTGGGTATATACCCAAAAAATCTGAAAACATTTATCTGTAAAGATGTATATGTTCAATGTTCGTTGTAGCTTTCTTTACAATGGCCAAGACATGGATACAACCAAAGTGTCCTTCGATAGGTGAATGGATAAAGAAGTTGTGGTATGTGTATTCTTAAGTGTTATCCATCACTTTGTCAGTTTGGGTTCAAAATTATCCAAGGCTACCCAGATCCTTTCTTTTTTCTATTTCTTTTTAAAAATTTACTTTATTGGGGGGGGGTAACATTGGTTAATAACATTATACAAAATTCAGGTGTACAACTTTAAAATATATGACATCTGTGTATCTTTGTTTTATTTATTGGGGTGACAATTGTTAGTGAAGCTACATAGATTTCAGGTGTACAATTCTGTATTACATCATCCATAAATCCCATTGTGTGTTCACCACCCAGAGTCAGTTCTCCTTCCATCACCATATATTTGATCCCCCTTACCCTCATCTCTCTCCCCCCACCCCCCTTACACTCTGGTAACCAATAAACTATTGACTGTATCTATGAGTTTTTGTTTCTCATTTGTTTGTCTTGATCTTTTGTTGTTTTTGGTTTATATACCACATATCAGTGAAATCATAGGGTTCTCTGCTTTTTCTGTCTGACTTATTTCGCTTGGAATTATACTCTCAAGATCCATCCATGTTGTCACAAATGTTCCTATATCATCTTTTCTTACCGCCGAATATTATTCCATTGTGTATATACACCACAACTTCTTTATCCATTCATCTATCGAAGGACATTTTGGTTGTTTCCATGTCTTGGCCACCGTAAACAAACCTGGAATGAACATTGGAGCACATGTATCTTTATGTATAAAACTTTTCAAATTTGTTGGGTAGATACCCAGGAGAGGGATTGCTGGGTCATATGGTGATTCTATTCGTAATTTTTTGAGGAAACTCCACACTGCCTTCCATACTGGCTGCACCAGTCTGCTATCCACCAACAGTGTATGAGGGTTCCTTTTTCTCCACAGCCTCTCCAACACTTGTGACTATTTGTCTTGTTGATGATAGCCATTCTGACTGGGGTGAGGTGATAACTCATTGTAGTTTTTATTTGCATTTCTCTGATGATTAGTGATGTTGAGCATTTTTCATATGTCTATTTGCCATTTGTGTGTCCTCTTTGGAGAAATGTCTCTTCAGGTCGTCTGACCATTTTTCAATTGGGTTGTTTGTTTTTTGTTGTTGAGCTTCATGAGTTCCTTGTATATTTTGGATATCAGCCCCATATCAGAGGCACTGTTTGCCAAAATCTTCTCCCATTCAGTTGGTTGGCTCTTTATTCTGTTGATGATTTCTTTTGCTGTGCAGAAGCTTTTAAGTTTCATATAGTCCCATTCGTTTTCTTTTTTTTTTATTAAGTTTATTGGGATGAGAATTGTTAGTAAATTTACATAGATTTCAGGTGTACAATTCTGTATTACATCGTCTATAAATCCCATTGTGTGTTCACCACCCAGAGTCAGTTCTCCTTCCATCAACATATATTTGATCCCCTTTAACCTCATGACCCACCCCCCACCCCCTTACCCTCTGGTAACCACTAAATTATTGTGTGTGTCTATGAGTTATTGTTTCTCATTTGTTTGTCTTGTTCTTTTTGGTTTATATACCACATATCAGTGAAATCATAGGGTTCTCTGCTTTTTCTGTCTGACTTATTTCACTTAGCATTATACTCTCAAGATCCATCCACATTCATTTATTTTAGCTATTACTTCCATTGCCTTTGGAGTCAAATTCATAAAATGCTCTTTGAACCCAAGGTCCATAAGTTTAGTACCTATGTTTTTTTCTATGCAGTTTATTGTGTCAGGTCTTATGCTTAAGTCTTTGATCCATTTGGAATTAATTTTGGTACATGGTGACAGACAGCAATCCAGTTTCATTCTTTTCCACGTGGCTATCCAATTCTCCCAGCACCATTTATTAAAGAGGCTGTCTTTCCTCCATTGTATGTTTTTAGCTTCTTTGTCAAAAATTATCTGTCCATATTTATGTGGTTTTATTTCTGGGTTCTCAATTCTATTCCATTGGTCTATGTGTCTGTTTTTCTGCCAAGACCATGCTGTTTTGATTATTGTAGCCCTGTAGTACACGCTAAAGTCAGGGAGTGCGATACCTCCAATATTGTTCTTTTTTCTTAAGATGGCTTTGGCTATTCGGGGTCTTTTGTGGTTCCAAACAAATCTGATGATTTTTTTCTATTTCTTTAAAAAATGTCATTGGGATTTTGATGAGCATTGCATTAAATCTATGTATTGCTTTGGGTAATATGGCCATTTTAACTATGTTGATTCTTCTAATCAATGAGCACGGAATGTCTTTCCATTTCTTTGTGTCTTCTTCAATTTCTTTCAAAAATGTCTTATAGTTTTCAGCATATAGGTCCTTCACATCTTTGGTTAAGTTTATTCCTAGGTATTTTATTCTTTTTGCTGCAATTGCAAAGGGAATTATTTTTTGTATATCTTTTTCTGAGATTTCATTGTTAGTACATAGGAAAACAATGGACTTTTTTATGTTGATTTTGTAGCCAGCAACTTTACTGTATTCGTTGATTGTTTCTAACAGCTTTTTGGTGGAGTCTCTATGGTTTTCTATATATAGCATCATGTAATCTGCAAAGAGTGATAATTTAATTTCTTCATTCCCAATTTGGATGCCTTTTATTTCTTTCTCTTGCCTGATGGCTCTGGCAAGCAGTTCCAACACTATGTTGAAAAGCAGAGGTGATAGGGGACAACCCTGTCGTGTTCCTGAATGTAGAACAAAGGGTTCAGTTTTTCACCATTAATTATGAGATTAGCTGAGGGCTTGTCATAGATGGCCTTTATTATGTTAAGGTATTTTCTTTCTATACCTATTTTATTAAGTGTTTTATTCATAAATGGATGTTGTATCTTGTCAAATGCTTTTTCTGCATCAATTGATATAATCATATGATTTTTGTCCTTTATTTTCTTTATGTGACGCATTATTTTGGTGGATTTGCGATGTTGAACCATCCTTGTGCCCCAGGGATGAACCCCACTTGGTCATCATGAATAATCTTTTTAATGCATTGTTCTATTCGATTTGCTAAAATTTTATTTAGGATTTTTGCATCTGTATTCATTAGAGATATAGGTCCGTAGTTTTCTTTTTTTGTGTTGTCCTTACCAGGTTTTGGTATCAGGGTAATGTTGGCCTCATACAATGAGTTACGGAGTACTGACACTTCTTCAATTTTTTGGAAGAATTTGAGCAGGATTGGTATTAGATCCTGTTTGAAGGTTTGGTAGAATTCACTAGTGAAGCCATCTGGTTCCGGACTTTTTCTTTTGGGAAGGTTTTGGATGACTGATTCAATTTCTTTACTGATGATCGGCCTGTTTAGATTTTCCAGTTCTTCATGGTTCAGCCTTGGAAAGCTATATGTTTCTAAGAACTTGTCCATTTCTTCTAGGTTATTGAATTTGGTGGCATATAGTCCTTCATAGTATTCTTGAATGATCCTTTGTGTTTCTGTGGTGTCCGTGATAACTTCCCCTTTCTCATTTCTGATTTTGTTAATTAATATCTTCTCTCTTTTTATCTTAGTGTGTCTAGCCAAGGGTTTGTCGACTTTATTAATTTTTTCAAAGAACCAGCTCTTTGTCACATTAATTTTTTTCTATTGTCTTTTTCTTCTCTATTTCATTGAGCTCTGCTCTGATTTTTGTTATTTCTTTTCTTCTGCTGACCTTGGGTTTCACTTGTTTCTTTTTCTAGTACTTTGAGGTGTAACATGAAGTTATTTATTTGGGATTTTTCTTGTTTCTTGAGACAGGCCTGTAATGATATAAATTTCCCTCTTAAAACTGCTTTCGCGGCATCCCAAAAATTTTGGTAGGATGTATTTTCATTGTCATTTGTTTCTATGTATCTTTTGATCTCTCCTCTAATTTCTTCTTTGACCCAGTCGTTCTTTAAAAGTATGTGGATGGAGCGGGAAAAAAAATGGCGGCGTGAGTGAGACTCTGTTATGCTCCCCTGGAATTTACAACGAATCGGACAACAATAACTCCACGAAGGATTCCTTGCACAGCAGACAGGCAAGACGAAGAGGCATACCAAGCATATTCTCTGATCACAAAGCTTTGAAATTGGATATCAACTGCAAAAAGAAAGCAGGAAAAAACACAAATACATGGAGATTAAACAACATACTTTTAAAGAACGACTGGGTCAAAGAAGAAATTAGAGGAGAGATCAAAAGGTACATAGAAACAAATGACAAAGAAAATACATCCTACCAAAATTTTTGGGATGCCGCGAAAGCAGTATTAAGAGGGAAATTTATATCATTACAGGCCTATCTCAAGAAACAAGAAAAATCCCAAATAAATAACCTCATGTTACACCTTAAAAAACTAGAAAAAGAAGAACAAGCGAAACCCAAGGTCAGCAGAAGAAAGGAAATAACAAAAATCAGAGCAGAACTAAATGAAATAGAGAACAAAAAGACAATAGAAAAAAATTAATGTGACAAAGAGCTGGTTCTTTAAAAAGATTAACAAAATTGACAAACCCTTGGCTAGACTCACTAAGATAAAAAGAGAGAAGACACTAATTAACAAAATCAAAAATGAGAAAGGGGAAGTTATCACGGACAGCACAGAAATACAAAGGATTATCCAAGAATACTATGAAGGACTATCTGCCACCAAATTTAATAACTTAGAAGAAATGGACAAGTTCTTAGAAACATATAGCCTTCCAAGGCTGAATCATGAAGAACTGGAAAATCTTAACAGGCCGATCACCAGTAACGAAATTGAATCAGTCATCAAAAAACTTCCCCAAATCAAAAGTCCTGGACCAGATGGCTTCACCAGTGAATTCTACCAAACCTTCAAAGAGGATCTAATACCAATCCTGCTCAAACTCTTCCAAAAAATTGAAGAAGAGTCAGTACTCCCTAACTCATTTTTTGAGGCCAACATTACCCTGATACCAAAACCTGGTAAGGACAACACAAAAAAAGAAAACTACAGACCAATATCTCTGATGAATACAGATGCTAAAATCCTACACAAAATTCTAGCAAATGGAATACAACAATGCAGTAAAAAGATTATTCATCACGACCAAGTGGGGTTCATCCCCGGGGCACAAGGATGGTTCAACATTCGCAAATCCATCAATGTGATACATCATATAAACAAAATAAAGGACAAAAATCATATGATTCTACCAATTGATGCAGAAAAAGCATTTGATAAGATACAACATCCATTTATGATTAAAACACTTACTAAAATTGGTATAGAAGGAAAATACCTCAACATAATAAAGGCCATATACGACAAACCCTCAGCTAATCTCATAAGTAATGGTGAAAAGCTGAAGCCCTTTGCTCTACGTTCAGGCACACGACAAGGTTGTCCCCTATCACCTCTGCTTTTCAGCATAGTGTTGGAAGTCCTCGCCAGAGCTATCAGGCAAGAGAAAGAAATAAAAGGCATCCAAATTGGGAATGAAGAAGTTAAATTGTCACTCTTTGCAGATGACATGATGCTGTATATAGAAAACCCTAAAGACTCCACCAAAAAGCTATTAGAAACAATCAATGAATACAGTAAAGTTGCTGGCTACAAAATCAACGTATAAAAGTCCATTGCTTTCCTATATACCAACAATGAAATCTCAGAAAAAGAGATAGAAAAAATAATTCCCTTTGCAAATGCAGCAAAAAGAATAAAATATCTAGGAATAAACTTAACCAAGGATGTGAAGGATTTATATGCTGAAAACTATAAGACATTTTTGAAAGAAATTGAAGAAGACACAAAGAAATGGAAAGACATTCTGTTCTCATGGATTGGAAGAATCAACATAGTTAAAATGGCCATATTACCCAAAGCCATATACAGATTTAATGCAATCCCCATTAAAATCCCAATAGCACTTTTTAAAGAAATGGAACAAAAAATCATCACATTTGTTTGGAACCACAAAAGACCCCGAATAGCCAAAGCAATATTAAAAAAAAAAGAACAATACTGGAGGTATCACACTCCCTGATTTTTGCTTGTACTACAGGGCTACAATAATCAAAACAGCTTGGTATTGGCGGAAAAACAGACACATAGACCAATGCAATAGAATTGAGAACCCAGAAATAAAACCACATAAATATGGACAGATAATTTTTGACAAAGAAGCTAAAAACATACAATGGAGGAAAGACAGCCTCTTCAATAAATGGTGCTGGCAGAATTGGATAGCTACGTGCAAAAGAATGAAACTGGACTGCTATCTGTCACCATGTACCAAAATTAATTCCAAATGGATCAACGACTTAAGCATAAGACCTGACACAATAAACTGCATAGAAGAAAACATAGGTACTAAACTTATGGATCTTGGGTTCAAAGAGCATTTTATGAATTTGACTCCAAAGGCAATGGAAGTAAAAACTAAAATAAACGAAAGGGATTATATGAAACTGAAAATCTTCTGCACAGCAAAAGAAACTATTGACAAAATAATGAGGCAACCAACTGAATGGAAGAAGATTTTCGCAAACAGTGCCTCTGATAAGGGGCTAATATCCAAAATATACAAGGAACTCATGAAACTCAACAACAACAAAAAAACAACCCAATTGATAAATAGGCAGAGGACCTGAAGAGACATTTCTCCAAAGAGGACATACAAATGGCAAATAGACATGAAAAAATGCTCAATATCGCTAATCATCAGTGAAATGCAAGTGAAAACCACAATGAGATATCACCTCACCCCAGTCAGAATGGCTTTCATCAATAAGACAAATAGTAACAAGTGTTGGAGAGGCTGTGGAGAAAAAGGAACCCTCATACACTGTTGGTGGGAATGCAGACTGGTGCAGCCGCTATGGAAGGCAGTGTGGAGGTTTCTCAAGAAATTACAAATAGAATTACCATATGACCCAGCAATCACTCTCCTCGGTATCAACCCAAAAAATCTGAAAGCATTTCTCTATAGAGACACGTGTACTCCAATGTTCATTGCAGCTTTGTTTACGGTGGCCAAGACATGGAAACAACCAAAATGTCCTTCAATAGATGAATGGATAAAGAAGCTGTGGTACATATACACAATGGAATACTATTCCGCGTTAAGGAAAGATGATATAGGAGCATTTGTGACAACATGGATGTATCTTGAGAGTATAATGCTAAGTGAAATATGTCAGACAGACAAAGCAGAGATCCCTATGATTTCACTGATATGTGGTATATAAACCAAAAAGAACAAGAGAAACAAATGAGAAAGAAAAACTCATAGACACAGACAATAATTTAGTGGTTACCAGATGGTAAGGGGGTGGGGGGTGGGTGATGAGGGTAAAGGGGATCAAATATATGGTGATGGAAGGAGAACTGACTCTGGGTGGTGAACACACAATGGGATTTATAGACGATGTAATATATAATTGTACACCTGAAATCTATGTAAATTTACTAACAATTGTCACCCCAATAAATTTAAAAAAAATAAAAATAAAAAGATATAACATAAAAATAAATAAAAAAGTATGTGGTTTAATCTCCATGTATTTGTGTTTTTTCCTGCTTTCTTTTCGCAGTTGATATCTGATTTCAAAGCCTTGTGATCAGAGAATATGCATGGTATGATTTTAATCTTCTTAAATTTGCTGAGGCTGATTTCATGTCCCAAAATATGGTCTATCCTTGAGATTGTTCCATGTATACTCGAAAACAATGTATAGTCTGGTGTTTTAGGATGAAGTGCTCTGTATATGTCAAGTATGTCCATTTCATCTAATGTGTCATTTAGGGCTGCTATTTCGTTATTTATTTTCTGTTTGGATGATCTATCCATAGCTGTCAATGATGTATTTAAGTGTCCTAGTATAATTGTGTTTTGTCAATTTCTCCTTTAGTTCTGTTAGTAGTTGTTTCATATATTTTGGTGCTTCCTGATTGGGGGCATAAATATTGATGACTGTTATGTCTTCTTGTTGTATAATCCCCTTTACCATTATGAAATGTCCATCTTTGTCTCTTGTTATCTTTTTCAACCTGAAGTCTGTTTCATCTGATATAATTATAGCTACACCTGATTTTCTCTGGGTACCATTTGCTTGGAGTATCAATTTCCACACTTTGACTTTGAGTCTATGCTTCTCCTTGTTGCTGAGATGTGTCTTTTTGAGACAGCATATGGTTGGGTTTAGTTTTTTGATCCAATCTGCTACTCTGTATCTTTTTCTTGGTGAACTCAGTCCATTTACATTTCGGGTGATTATTGATACGTGAGGATTTCCTGTCATTCTATCTTTAGTTTTCTGGTAAGGCTGTGTCTCCATAGTTTCTTTCCTCTTTGTTGTTGTCTCTTATTTCTATTTGGTGGTATTCTATGATATTTCCCTCTGTTTCTTCTTTTATTACAGCACATATTTCAGTTCTAGATTTTTTTTTGAGTGATTACTTTTAAGTTTATTTTTAAAAAAGTTTGTTATTTAGAGTATTCCATTTTCTTCAGCACACTTACTTTCTTCATTCCCATATTCCGGTTCAGGCCTTTAGTCTCCCCCTTTTTATGTTGCCACAAATTGTCCCTGTTGATGGTGGTCGAATAGCCTCCTTTAGTATTTCCTGTGGTGCAGGTCATGTATTAGAAAATTCCCTCAGCTTCTGGATGTCTGGAAAGGTCTTTATTCCTCCTTCATATGTAAAGGATATCTTTGCTGGATATATTATTCTTGGCTCATAATTTTTCTCTTTCAATAGTTTGAATATTTGGTTCCCCTCCCTCCTGGCTTATAGAGTTTCTGCTGAAAAGTCTGATGCTAATGTAATGGGCTTTCCTTTGTAGGTTACCATCTTCTTTTCACTGGCTGTTTTTAGGATTCTTTCTTTGTCATTGATGTTAGACAGCTTCAATACAATGTGCCTTGGAGAATGCCTGTTGGGATTGAGGTAATTAGGTGTTCTATTTGCTTCTTGGATTCAAGGATCCAGTTCTGTCTACAAGTTTGGGAAGTTCTCATCAACAATTTGTTTGAATATATTCTCTGTTCCCTTCTCTGTTTCTCTCCTTCTGGTATGCCCATTATACTTATGTGCTTATATGCTCTTTCTGATAGAGTCAGAAAGTACTTGTAGAGTTCTTTCATTTCTTTTAAGTCTCAAGTCTCTTTCTTCTTCCATCTGTGTAATTTCCAGGTTTCTGTCTTTGATGTCATTGATTCTTTCCTCCATCTGGTCAACTCTACTACCTAAGATGGCTATGTCATTCTTAATTTCTTTTATTGAGTTCTTAATATCCAGAAATTCCATTTGGTTCTTTTTAGAAATTTCAATGTCTTCAGTAAAATGCTCATGTTGTTCTTTGATTGCGTTTCTGAATTCATTAAATTGCCTTTCTGTGTTTTCTTCTATCTCGTTTAGTTTTTTCAGAACTGCAATCTTGAAATCTCTGTCATGTAAGTCACATATTTCCATATCTTTCAGTTCCTTTTCTGGATACTTTTCACTTTCTTTCTGAGCTGTCTTGTTGCCTTGGTTATTCATGGCAATTTCTGATTCATTATTTCTCTTGTTAGACATCTACAGGATTGGCTTCTGCAACAGGTTGATAGGAAGAAGTCTTTCTTTTGTTTTCCAATACTTGTTGGTAGAATGTTTTATTTTCTCTTCGACTGCAGCCTTTTTTTTCCTCTCTCACACAGTAGTGCTGTTTTCTCTGCACTATTCCAGCTTCTAACACAATGGGGGGATTCCCTGGGAAACGGGCTTCTCCTCTGTTAGCAGTTCGACTGTTTTATAGGGTGCCACATTCCTGTGGAGATGCGGAGAGCTTTTGAAGTTCCAAAGCTCTTTCTGCACCAGATTCAGAGCCCGTATGTTTCAGCAGTTCTGTTTACTCCTGCAGGGATTCACCCAGATAGGTTGGGCCAGGGGTGGGGTGAGGTGTGAGAGGTGCCCCAGAGCAGTGGCGGTGACCACCACCACAGCTGTCCTGCTTCCACAGCTCCCTGCCCTTTGCTGGAACTAGTTGGGCTGAGAATCTGTGTCTGCAGTCCACAGTTCTCAGAACAGCAAATTTTCTGTTCTTTTATTCTGACACTGCTACTGTTCCGCTTTTGGCACCGGGCAGATGGGGGCGGGGCGAGTTCTGGGAGGGTGGGGAGGGGGCAGCTAGTCTCAGTGCCTAAGGCTTCCGTTCTCTGCTCGGCAGTGAGGGCTTAAACCATCGTTTTCAGCCTTCTTCCCTCAGTCTTTTCTCCGAGGTCTCTGCCATGAGCATTGGGTTCAGCCGTGTTATATGCTGCTTCCTCAGTCCTGTGGGCCATAAGCGGAGCCCTAGCCATCCGAGTTCTTCCCTCTCCTGCAGCTGCGGTAGTTCCGGGATGCAGCAAGCTCGGAGCACTGAGCTAGTTCTGTGTCCTGTGCCTGTGCCGCTCTGTCTCCACACTTCTCCCTTCCCTCCTTCCCCGCTTACACGATTCGCCCACCTTTAGGTGAATTCAGTAGTGGGCCTGTTCATCTTGCCTGTCTGATGTGCAGGGAGTCCTTTGTGGAGTTATAGTTGTTCGATTAGTTGTAAATTCCAGGGGAGCTTTACAGAGGCTCTCCTCACTGCGCCATTTTGATCGTACATCTGTGTATCTTATCGTGTGCTTACAACCCCTAAGTTTATTGTCCTTCTGTCACATTGTATTTGATCTCTTTTACCCTCCAGAGTGGTTAAAGTCTCTCTTGCCTTAGTGTTATTGGCATATTTTATATGTATTTATATGTCCTATTCTGAGTCACCGAATTACATAATTTAAATAATTTGTCTAATACTTCCTATATATTGAACACTTACAGTGTGTTCAGCACTGTGGTAGGTGTTTTTCCATATGACATTGTCATAGCATATGCTTCAAGGTAGGTATTTTGATCCCTGGTTTACAGATGAATGCACTGAAATCAGTATGGTTAAGCGCTTTGCCCAGGGTCACATTGTAAGTGGTGAAACTGAGATTTGAACTGAGGTCTTTTGACTTCAAAATTCATGCTTGATTCCTAACACTGCCATGGTTAAAAGGGGCCTCTCCACTGTTTGACTACTGGGCAAGGGTTATCTCAACGTTGGTTTGAACCCCTTAGTGCCTAGCACTCATTCCTCCCCAAGACAGCCCATTTCGGCTTTGGACTGCTCTGACTTTCTCAGAAGCTCTTGTTTGTAGTAAGGGAAAATTATAAATGAGCCGAACAAGGCACAGCCAAGAATAGAGCCTTTGGCTCACTGCTAGAATTTCCTTTCTAGTCTGACACCAAACCATTTGTTTGTTCAACTAGTTACAGACTCATCTCAACAAACAGCTGAAGCACACAGCCTACATTTTGCCTTCTCGTCTACAATGAAATTGTAGGAAACTTTGTATAACGGCTGGGTGAAATGAAAGCTACTATAGCTATCACATTCCCTGATCTGCCAATCTAGTAACCAGATTAAAAAAAAAAAAAGATGAAATCTGGGGAAGATATTTATTTTTTAACGGGGCAATTTGTCAATGACTCAAAGTAATGGGTTTCCAGTGGCAGAGTTTCAGACATCAGCTACAGGCTGTCAGAAAGATGCTTTGTGGACAGTGGGCTTCCCACTGCTCTTCAAATGACATCTAAACAGGCAGGGGTGCCCATTATCATTGCTTTGAATTGTATAGCACTGTCATTCGCACCTGGTTTCATTTAGGCTTCTATTTTAGTTTTCTATGCTTTTAGTTTTCTTTGACTATATTCTGCCCTTGCACGTTTTTTCTCTGTCTGGTTCATTCCCTAAATTTCTACATCCTCCCCCATCACACACACACACACACACACACACACACACACACACACAGAAACTCACCCTCCTGGTCCTTTGAGAATCAGTGCATGCAGCCTCTCCTCTGGAAGCCTTCTCTGATGTCCCCAAGCTGAATAATTGCTTCTCCTCCTAGGTGATGTAGTAGAAAGTGCACATGGTGTCTATCATGAAGTAGATCCCAAGAAAATGTTAGTCCCTTTCTCCCTTTCCTCCATGTATAGCTCTAAAGTAGTATTGATCACAGTGTATTATGTTTCTTATTTAGTTGTCTGGCTTAATCACCAAATTCTGAACTTGTGTGTTCGTTCATTCAGCAGATATTTATTGCATGTCTACAGTGTGCACAAATCATTGTTCATGCTAGGTGCTGGGAATACAATGATTTCTGAAAATTGTACTTTCACTGTGTCTTTTTCATTAATGTATTATTCATAGCACCTAGCTTAGTGACAGACAAATAAAGAGTGCTCATTAAATGTTTGTTAAATGAAGGCATTTCTTCATCAGAGTTTCTTCAAGTGTGTTCCTTGGACAACTTGCATCTGGATCACTGAGGGGTGCAGGGTAAACGTTTAATGTCAGTTCCTGGGTCTTGCTCTAGATCTGCTGAGTCAGAATCTCTTAAGTGTTGGCTGCAAGAATCTTCATTTCATCGTGTTGTGCAGGTTTTTCTTTCACACTAAAATTTGGGTATCATTACAAAATAGGAGAGGTGGGGGCAACTAATGCCTATTTTTGAAAAGTATAGCTAATGGGGTCATTTTAATGCCTCTGACCCCAGTAGGAAAATTTAGTAAAGGTGGGGAAATGGCATTCATTTAAATTGTCTAGGAAGATTTTTTTAAATGGACTTGAAATGTCCAAATAATTAAATGAAAGTACTCTAAAGTCTAAGATGACAAGTGGGGTTATTGCTAATAAAATCTAATCTTAATTTAGGTCAAATTTATAATGCCAGAGAGTTTCATTTTTATAGAAATAGTTGTATACTTGATATTGTATATAAAGGCTCTTTGTCTAACCTAACAATACAATATATTGATTCCCATATGATAGACTTGAATCACGAATGTATTATTTTAAATTATGAAAGTATGTCACAACTGGATTTGTACTTGGCCATGATTAGAGATGTGAATTACCTGATGTCTAGTCCTTGACCAGGAATGATAGCAGTGCTCATTCTCCATGAAAAAATTGTACTGTTTTATGCCATATTTTCCAAGAGCATATTGTTATTAAATGTATTCTTTGGTAATAGATTAGGTATGGAAGATCTGAGTCAAACAAAGTAAGCATAACTTCCTTTTCAGGAAAAGTTGCAAAGTTGCATTTTATGACCATGTTCCTGGGACCTGGAACTTTCCATTTTGGGTTTGCCGTGACATGCTCCTCTTGGTCAAGAGCTGAAGTGTCTATGCATCTAGGCACAACTGTCTTAAATACCCACAGGTTTGTGTTTCTGCTTCCGCCTTTATAACTTTATTGTTTTTTTAAATTTAATTTAGGGTTTTACTGGTGTCACGCTGCCAAGCTGGGTCACAACCTGCTGCCCTCATGGTGCCTGCTGAGCACCACATCCAACAACCTGAAGATTTTGTGCAGGTTCCTACCTGAACCTGAGCGAGTACCAGGACCACAAGTTCAGTGGTGATAATGAAGAGCCTGAAAATTTACTGAAGGTAAGCTGCATGCTCTATGTGGGGAATCTTTCCTTTTATACAAACAAAGAGCAAATATTTGAGCTCTTTAGTAGATGTGGTGATGTCAGGAATGTTTTTATGGCCTTGGATAAAATAAAGAAAAAGGCATGTGGTTTCTGTTTTGTGGAATACTATAACAGAGCTCATGCTGAAAATGCCATGTGGTTCGTAAATGGGACCTTCTTAGATGATCGTATCATCTGCACAGATTGGGAACTAGGCTTTAGAGAGGGCAGACAGTATGCCTGTGGCCAGCCTGGGGGCCTGCCAGGTAAGAGAGGAATCTGGTGAGAACTTTGATGCTGGTAGAGGAGGTTTTGGACAACAAGCTCAGGCCTGTCATAAGACAGGAACCTGCCAGTGAAAAACCTGCTGCACTAGCCCCTCAAAAAGCCTTTGAAAGAACAACTCCAGGTGAGCAAATAGCCCATCTCATAACAAGTTTATTTACTTTATGTGCTGAGCAGAAACCCTTTTGATGTATTTTTCCTCTCTGCAAAGTTATTAAATTACATAAACACAAATATTCTTTTATTCTTGTCTTAATTTTGAAGGTGGCTGTCAGATTACCAGTTTGACAATCAGGTGGTCAAAACTGAAGTGTTCTTCAGGAATAAATTAGGTATGTAGGATCTGAGTCAACCAAAACATGATTTCACTTTCAGAAATACTTCAGTTGGGCTTTATGACCTTGTTCCCAGGACCCCAAAATTATCAATGTTTAGAGCTTGCATAAAGTAAAGTCAGATAAATGGAAAATTTTTAAAAATTCTCAAAGGAATACAAGCACATTATCTAAGAACATAAAAAAATCAGAAGAGTTTATAATGAAAGCAAAAATCCTCCTGTTGCAGCTCTTCCCACCCTAGACTTATTCCCTGGGCAATAACGTTTAATTTTTTCAGCAGTTTTCTGTTCATTTGTTTATTTCTTTCTTTCCTGGTAGTTTCCTCCATGTTTCTAAATAACATGACACTTGTAGTATTTATTTTCATTTTAAACATCATCTATTGATTTCCTGCTTTCATAAATAAGGATTTAGCTCACTTGCACTCTTACTTGCACATCTCTCCATCCTCTCAATACAGTTTACAACACTTTACTTTTTCTATTGGTATATGCATAGGTTAGGTTATGCTGTGGTAACAAACAACCCAAAAAGTCTCAGTGGCTTAACATCACTAAAGTGTGTTCTTCATAGTACATTTCCATTGCTGATTCCCTGGGGGCTCTTCTCCATGCCATGACCATCCTCCTTCTGGGTCCCAGATGGCAGAGCCCAGATTTACACTGTCATTAGTGTAAATCAGTTATAGTAATTCTCTCCCTCTTGCTAGTGATGGTTTAGGAATCATGGGTTAAGCCAATCAAAGGTTGACAATCCCGTGATGGTAGTTAATAATAAGTTCAGAGTGTACAATGGCCAATGAGGACACAGCAAGACTGAAATGAAGTATTTTTAGTTTATCCTTGAAGGAGAGGTGTTTCCCTCCTTCTACTGTATGTGACTAAGTGTGTGTGTGCATATATATATATATATATATATATATATATATATATATATATGCACACACACACACACACACACACACACACACACACACACACACACATATATGGTGATTGCTACAAGCGGTCTCTTACAGCCACAGGAGAAACCAGCCCTAGGACGAATTGGACACTTTAGATCGTGAAAAAAAAAGTCTGAAGAAACTGTGTCTTTCATGAAATTATCCCATGGCTGAATCAACTAACTTTGCAGCACACAGTATGCCTGGATGTCCTATTGTGTGAGATAATACATAATTTCATTGCGTAAGCCAGTTTGTTAACATCAGTTGAAAGCACTCTGATACCAAATGTAATACTTTTTCTTAATTTCATCCTTGGATAAAGGATTTAAATTGCTCCTTTGTGAACCCAAGCATATATCCCTCGGGTTCATGATTTTTCATCTGGAAAGTTAGATAATATCATCTTTTTACTCCTGACTGCTTCATCCTGTGATCTGAGGTCTTCCTCTCTGCTCGGTAAGATTCTTTCCTGACAAGGGGAGGAACGGGAATGTCAATTTTTATGCAGTGACTATTATGTGCTGGGCACTTTGCTAGAGGCTTTAAAACACAATGTCATTTATTCTCAACAACAATTCTGTGCCTGTTACCTAGGTGAGGAAACTGAGGATAGGATAGGAAAGGTCACCAACTAGTAAGTGGCACAGCTGGGGGTCAAATCAAGGGAGTGTACATCAAAGTTGTTGCCCTTAATCACTTTTCTCTTTCCCTTACCTTCAGTCAGGCCACTAGGTCCAAATTTCTCTATGAGTTTCCTTTTTCTTAGGAAATTATCCCATTGACTACATCACATCTGAGCTCCCTCTTCCCAAACCAAGTGTTTCTCAAGTGTCTTCTCCTTTCTGCCTTGACATCCACGATCACTCAGGCTCTATATCTAATGCAACCCAGTCATACTTATCTTTACTCTTTACTCTTTGGGAGAAAGAGGAGCATCTGACTTGTGATTCTGGCCAATCTAGCTTACTCTACATACAGCAATGGAGTTTGTTAATTTTTTAGCATCTCCCCTTTGTAATTTCCCTAAAATAGAAAAAAAAGAGATTTAAAGTCATGGGGCTAAAACATATTTTTATCACAGGATGTTTCTGGAGGAGTACCTTAGAGTATCTCTCAGCCACTCCTTCTTTGATGAGGCTGATCTGTAGGGAAAACAAAGAAATGGGAGTAGAATTTTGGATTTCTTGAGATTTTGGCAAAGCATTAAACAACTTCTTTCCTAGATCCCTTAGTTTACTGACCTTGCAGTGCCGTTTAATAGTGCTGCTCTTTTCTTTCTTTTTTGTATTCCATGGAACCACGCTTTCCTGGTTCCCTTTGCACCTCTATGACTATTTTTACTCTGCCATTCATGTGATCCTCCTCCTCTATCGACGTGTGGTTGACCAGGATTCCATTCTGAGTCCTTGGTTCTTCCCACTTTTCAAATTCTTCTACATAGTTCCATCCATTCTCACTGTCTCCATTTTTACCTTTGCTCTGATGACACCCAAATCTATTTTTCCAGGCCAGAAACTTTATCCCAAAGCTGAAAAATCCCACAGGTATTTCAAATTTAACACATCCAAAACCAAATTCATTATCTCCTCCCCAAACTTGTTCTTATATTCCATGTCTCAGATGATGGCATCCCCCAGTCACCACCACACCAGAAACCTGCAAGTCATTTTTGCCTCTTATTTCCCTCATAGCTAAACACTGACCCAGTCTTGACGATTTTACTTCTCAAATATTTCTCAACTCATGACATACCTAGCAGCTGTAACTAACTCATAGCTGGCTTCTCCGCCTCCAGTTTTGACCCTATTCAATTCTCCACACAGCCACCAGAACTAGCTGTTTAAAGTGCAAGTATGATCATTTAACAACACATTGCTTACAAGAGTTCAAGCTATGTCAGGACCCTACAGATCTCAAACTTGCCAGCTTCATTTCCCAGCTACACGTCTCACTCACAGCTAATGTTTCAGCAATACCAAGCTGCTTGCAGCCTTGCATTTCTCCAAATGCTTCTATTTCTTTGCTCATGCTTCAGGCCCTGCTATGATGTCCACCTCTTCCCCATTCTCCCTTTGTCTGGCTGGCTAGTTGTCATTCTGTCAGACTCACTGCAGGCATCATCTCCTCAAGGAAGGCTTGCCTTAACATTCCCTATCCTGGGTTGGGTTAGATGTCCCTCTCCTGTGCTTTCAAAACATCCTGAACTTGCCTCTATCACAGCACTTGTCCCACCGTATTTTTCTTGCCTGTTTATATACTTGTGTCCCTCATTAGACTATGAGCTTCCTGAGGTCAGGGACTATGCTTTACTCAAAATTTTATCTGTCCCATTATGTACAGTGTCTGGCACATCATAAGAATCCAATTAATGGAAGGTGCACAAATTGGGTGAGCAGAGGAAGAAGGAAGGGAGCGGAGTGGAAACGCGCGGTCCCACGGTGGAATCGCGGGTGTTGGGGGCGGCGGCGGCAGTGGCGGCGGTGACGTGGCCAGCACCCGCAGCTCTAAAGACGTATGGGACCCCAGGGCAGAACAGAGAACACAAAAGCCAGGAGGGCCCAGCTTAAGAGGAACAAGATTCAACATATCCAGAGGCCAACTCCAGACCAAACCAGAGTACTACCATGTTTGACCTACAAGTCACACACTCAAAGGGAATTCTCTGCAGGCACAAGAGCCCATAGAGGCCAAACCACATTTAAGTGATCAACCCTCACGCAGCAGAACACCCTGCGGTGGTCAGAGCCAAGTCTCACAACGAGTCAGCCTAGGAGTTAACCCCACCTACTCACAAGCAAAAAGCAATGAAAGATCTTCTTTAACAGGACAATGTACACAACACAAGAGTTACCTTTGGAGCACACGCAGAGGAGAAGAACGAAGTAGTGCAAGTCAAATATAATGGACACATACTACATAAGATAAACCACCAAGAACTAAGAACTCTAGGGGATCTACCGAATACATCAAAGCAAACACAGAGAGTCAGACAGAATGGGGAAACAAAGAAACATGTCACAAATAAAAGAACAGAAGAAACCTCCATAACTGGAACCAAATAAAGCAGAGGTAAGCAACCTATCAGAGACAGAGTTCAGAACACTGGTGATAAGAATGTTTAAGGAACTTAGAGAAGACATAAAAAAGGATGTAGAAATCATAACGAACACATCCTCTTTAGTTAGAACTAAAGAACACAATTACCGAAATTAAGAACTCACTTAAAGGAATTAACTGCAGGTTAGATGAAACAGAGGATCGAATCAGCAACTTAGAAGACAAGTTAGCAGAGATCACCCAAACAGAACAACAGAAAGAAAAAAGAATAAAAAAAAAATGAAGATGGTTTAAGAGACCTCTGGGATAACATCAAGCGCAACAACATGCACATCATAGGAATACCAGAAGGTGAAGAGAGGAAGCAAGGGATTGAGAACATATTTGAAGTAATAATGTCCAAAAACATCCCTAACCTTATGAAGGAAACCAACATACAAGCCCAGGAAGTGCAGAGAGTTCCAACCAGGATAAACCCAAACAGGTCCACACCAAGACATAGTATAGTTAAAATGGCAAAGCTTAAAGACAAAGAGAGAATCCTAAAAGCAGCAAGAGAAAGACAGAGGGTTACATACAAGGGAACTCCCATAAGACTATCAAATGACTTTTCTACAGAAACATTGAAGGCCAGGAGGGAGTGGCAAGAGATACTCAAAGTGTTGGAAAACAAAGGCCTACAACCTAGATTGCTTTATCCACCAAGGGTATCATTTAAAGTTGATGGAGAGATAAAGAGCTTCCCAGAAAAGAATAAGCTAAAGGAATTTATTACCACCACACCAGCATTGCAGGAAATACTAAAAGGACTTCTGTAAACAGAAGAAAGATGAAAACAATCTAACTACAAATTTAAAAATGGCAATAACTATGTACCTATCAATAATCACTTTAAATGTAAATGGATTAAATGCTCCAATCAAGAGACATAGGGTGGCTGAGTGGATAAGAAAGCAAGACCCTTGTATATGCTGTATACAAGAGACTCACCTCAGATCAAAAGACACACACAGGCTGAAAGTGAAGGGTTGGAGTAACATATTTCATGCAAATGGAAATGAGAAAAAATCTGGAGTTGCAATACTTATATCTGACAAAATAGACTTTAAAATGAAGAACATATTAGAAGATAAGGATGGGCATTATATAATAATAAAGGGATCGATCTGACAAGAGGACATAACCCTAGTAAACATCTATGCACCCAATATAGGAGCGCCTAAATATATAAAACAGGTACTGACTGACATAAAGACAGAGAACAACAGTAAGACTATCATAGTAGGAGACTTCAACACACCTCTGACAACAAGGGACAGGTCTTCCAGACAGAAAATCAATATGGAAACAACAGCCTTAAATGATACATTGGACCACTTGGATTTAATTGATATTTTCAGAGCATTTCTCCCCAATGCTGCAAAATACACGTTTTTCTCAAGGGCACATGGAACATTTTCCAAGATAGACCATATGTTAGGCCACAAAACAAGTCTTGATAAATTTAAGAAAATTGAAATCATACCAATTGTTTTCTCTGATCACAGTGCTATGAAATTAGAAATGAACTACAGGAAAAAAACTGGAAGACACACCAATTCATGGAGGCTGAATAACTTATTACTAAATAATGAATGGGTCAAGCAGGAGATCAAGGAAGAAATCAAAAGATATCTTGAGACAAACAAAAATGAAAACACGACGACCGAAAATCTATGGGATGCCGCGAAAGCAGTCCAAAGAGGGAAATTCATAGCATTGCAGGCCTTCCTAAAGAAACAAGAAAAATCACGAATCAACAGTTTATCTTCACATTTAAGGGATCTGGAGAAAGAACAGCAAAATAAGCACAAATGGAGTAGAAGGAAGGGGATAATAAAGATCAGAGCGGAAATAAATGAAATAGAAACCAGAAAAACAATACAAAAGATCAATGAATCCAAGAGTTGGTTCTTAGAGAAGATAAACAAAATTGACAGACCTTTAGCCAGACTCATTAAAAAAAAGAGAGAGAGGACCCAAAGTAATAAAATCAGAAATGAAAGAAAAGTGACAACAGACACCGCAGAAATACAAAAAATTTTAAGAAATTAATATGAGCAACTATATTCCAACAAATTTGACAATCTGGAAGAAATGGACAAGTTTCTAGAGGCGTACAACCTTCCAAGGCTAACTCAGGAAGAAACAGAAAACCTGAATATACTGATTACCATCAGGGAATTTGAATCAGTAATCAACAATCTCCCAACAAACAAAAGCCCTGGACCAGATGGCTTTACAGGTGAATTTTACAAAACGTTCAAAAAAGAATTAGTACCTATTCTCCTCAAGCTCTTCCCAAAAATCCAGAAGGAGGGAAGACTCCTAAACACTTTTTACGAAGCCACTATCACCCTGATCCCAAAATCAGACAAAGACACCACAAAAAAAGAAAACTACAGGCCGATATCTCTAATGAACATAGATGCAAAAATCCTCAACAAAATATTAGCGAACAGAATTCAGCAATACATTGAAAAGATCATACACCATGATCAAGTGGGATTCATCCCTGGTACGCAAGGGTGGTTCAACATCCACAAATCAATTAATGTGATACACCACATTAACAAAATGAAAAATAAAAATCGCATGATCATATCAATAGATGCAGAAAAAGCATTTGATAAAATCCAGCAGCCATTTATGATAAAAACCCTTAAGAAAGTGGGAATAGAGGGATCATATCTCAACATAATAAAGGCCATATATGACAAACCCACAGCTAACATCATACTCAATGGGGAAAAGCTAAAACCGTTCCCCCTAATATCAGGAACAAGGCAAGGTTGCCCACTATCTCCACTTCTATTCAACATAGTGCTGGAAATTCTAGCCACAGCAATCAGATATGAAAAATAAATAAAAGGCATCCAAATTGGTAAGGAGTAAGTAAAATTATCATTATATGCAGATGATATGATACTATATACAGAGAACCCTAAAGACTCCACCAAGAAACTATTAGAGATGATAGATGAACTTAGTAAACTAGCAGGACACAAAATTAATATTCAGAAATCAGTTGCGTTTATATATACCAATAATAAAACATCAGAAGGAGAAATTAAAAAAAAAATCCCATTTACAATTGCTCCAAAGACTATGAAATACCTGAGAATAAATTTAACCAAAGAAATAAAAGATATGTACTCAGAAAATTATACGACACTGAAGGAAGAAATGAAAGAAAACGTAAATAGATGGAAACACATTCCATGTTCATGGATAGGTAGAATTAATATAGTTAAAATGTCCATACTGCCTAACGCAATATACATATTCAACGCAATTCCTATCAAACTACCAATGACGTTTTTCACAGAAATAGAACATATAATCCTAAAATTTATATGGGACTGTAAAAGACCCTGGATAGCCTCAGCAATCTTGAGAAATAAGAACAAAGTGGGAGGTATAACGTTACCTGACTTCAAACTATACTACAAGGCTACAATAATCAAAACAGCATGGTATTGGCATAAAAATAGACACATAGATCAATGGAACAGAATAGAGAGTCCAGAAATAAATCCATGCCTATGTGGCCATTTAATCTACGACAATGGAAGCAAGAATGTACAATGGGGTAAAGACAGTCTATTCAATAAATGGTGCTGGGAAACCTGGACAGACACATGCAAAAAAATGAAGCTGGACCACCTCTTTACACCATACACCAAAATAAATTCAAAATGGCTTAAATACTTAAATGTAAGATCTGAAGCCATAAAATACCTAGAAGAAAATATAGGAAGAAACTTCACGGACATTACCCGGCGTAGGAATTTTACTGATACGTCCCCTCACACGAGGGAAGTAAGAGAAAAAATAAACATGTGGGATTACATCAAACAAAAAAGTTTTTTCACAGCAAAGTTTTTTTACACCATCGATAAAACAAAAAGGGATCCTAGTGAATGGGAAAAGATATTTGCCAATCATATATCTGATAAGGGGTTAATATCACAAATCTATAAAAACTCTCTCAACTCAACTCCAAAAAAACAAACAACCCAATTAAAAAATGGTCAGAGGACTTGAAGAGACATTTTTCTAAAAAGGACATACAGAAGGCAAGAAGACATATGAAGAAATGCTCAACCTCACTAGCCATCAGAGAAATGCAAATACAAACCACAATGAGATACCTCCTCACCCCAGTCAAAACGGCTATCATCAATAAATCAACAAACAACAAGTGCTGGTGTGGATGTGGAGAAAATCAAACACTTCTGCACGGTTGGTGGGATTGCAGATTGGTGCAGCCTCTATGGAAAACAGTATGGAGGTATCTCAAAAATCTGAAAATGGAACTACCCTATGATCCAGTAATTCCACTCCTAGGTATCTATCAGGAGAAATCCAAAAGTCCAATTCAAAAATCTTTAAGCACTCCTATGTTTATTGCAGCACTATACACAATAGCCAAGACATGGAAACAACTGAAATGCCCATCGGTAGATGACTGGATTAATAAACTGTGGTACATTTATACAATGGATTATTACGCAGCCGTAAAGAAGAAAGAAATCTTACCATTTGCAACAACATGGATGGACCTAGAGAACATTATGTTAAGTGAAATAAGTCAGACAGAGAAAGACAAGTACCATATTATCTCAGTTATATGCGGAATCTAAAGAAGAGAATAAGTGAATGAACTAATCAGAAACAGTTTTGGGGACAAAGAGGAAAAACTGAGGGTTGTTAGATGGGCCGGGGGGGTGGGGATAAGGGGAAAGGTGAGGGGATTAGAAAACAGTGGGTAACCACAAGATGGCCATGGGGTTTTGAAAAATAATTTGGGGAACGTAATCAATAATATTGTAAAGATTTTGTAGGGTATCCGATGGACACGTGTCCCATTTGGGAGACTGCCTCAGGGAAGATGTAGATGCCTGATCACTGCAATGTACACCTGAAGCTGAACAATAATGAATGCCAAATATAATTATATATATATATGTATATATATATATATGTATATATATATGTATATATCTACTTACAAGAGGTGGAATACAGCATTGGGAGTGGAGACAGTGGAAATGTGATGGCTCGGTGCGATGTTAGAGAGATAGTGGATGGGGGGGAGGGGGTCCACAGTGTGAGGGTTATAAATGATAAACGTTTAAGTATTACTTTGTCTTGTGCACCTGAAACTAATAAAAAATAATCCAATTACTGTTTGATGAATCAGCTATTTTATGGCCATAACACACAGCTGGCTCACTGAGTTGACTTGTAAAACCCTTAATTCTTTTCCACACAAACGATCGTTACATAGTGTGGTAAGTGCAATGATAGAGATAAAACAAAAGAACAGAAAAGGGACTCCTCACTTGGCCTGAGATGAGGGAAGCTAGAGAAAACATTCTAATTGAAACTTAGGCTATAGTGATAGAAACAGAGTATGTGGAACCAGGGAGGAGATAGTGCAGGTTTATTCTGCATGGTCAAAACACACCTAAACAACATTTCAATTAGTGAGCTAAGTTGGATTGGTCAAAAAATGCCAGTGGTTTGGGAAAAATAAAGCCAAACCTCAGGAATGGTTGAAGGAACAGGAAAAGTTCAACCAGGATAAGGGAAGACTATAAGGGATTTGATGGTTTTCTTCAAATATTTGAAAGGCTGTGTTACGGGTTGAGTTGTGTCCCTGCAAAAGATATGTTGGAGTCCTAGCCCCTGGAATATCAGAATGTAACCTTATTTGAGAATGGAGTCTTTGCAGATGCAGTTAGTTCAGATGAGGTCATATTGGAATAAGGTGGGCCCTGAATCCAATATGACTGGTGTCCTCACATGCAAAGGGAACTTTGGTCATAGACAAAGAGGGAAGACAGCCATATGAAGACAGGGGAAGGCATTGGAATTGCACTGTCACAAACTAAAGGACAGGAGCCCCCAGAAGCTGTGAAAGGCAAGGAAGGATTCTCCCATAGAGACTTCAAATGAAACACAGCCGTGCCAACACCTTGATTTCAGACTTCCAGCCTCCAGAAATGTGAGACAATACATTTCTGTTGTTTCAACCACCCGCTTCGTGGTACTTCGTTACAGCAGCCACAGGAAATTAATACCTACTATCATGGAGCAGATTTGTTCTGTGTAAGATCCAATGGATGCAACATACAGGGAGACAGAAATGCTTTTTTATATTGAATGGAAACCTCATAGTCATGCTACCCAAAGATAAATTGAGCTGCTGTGGAAGCTGGCTAGCTCCCCATCACTGGATGTCCAGGGTGGAGATTTGTGTGACAGAATAATAATAATAATAATAACAATAATAATAACAATACAATTTCCACCTTTACCCTAATTTGAGCAAGCCATCTTCAAAAAGTTGTTTATGAGGCAATTGGAGATATTTGAATGCTGACTGGATATTTGCTCATATTAGGGATTTGATGTTAAAAATTTTAAGTGAAAAAAATGGCACAATGTTTAGAATGAGAGAGAGAGATGGAGAGAGAAGAGGAGGAGGAGACTCCTCTTTTAGAGACACACTCTGAAGTGTTTGCAGAGGAAATTATGTGGTGTATAGGATTTGCTTTAAAGTAATCTGGAGGAGGGAGAGATGAAGTAGTGTACAGATGAAACATGATTGGCTATGTGTTGATAATTGTTGAGATTGTATGATGAACACACGGAGGTTCACTTACAGTATCCTCTCTACTTTGTATTTGAAATTCTTCATAGTCAAATGTTTAAAAAAATAGCTACCAGCTACCATGTACTGTGCACTTATGATGTCCAGGAAGAGTGCTGAGTGCTTTTAAAGCATTATTTCATTTAATTTAATCATCTGACATAAAAAAGACTTAAATAAAAAAGCAATATATTCCTCTATAGGAGGGCACAGAACTGTGAAGATGTTCTCTTTGAATTTGTCGGCGAAATCAAGATGAAGAGCGAGTTTAATTTGTTTAGATTGCTTGAATTTTCAAAAGAATATCTGTGTCAATTTATATACTGAAAATAAATCTCCACAAGATTTTTTTTTAAAGATTTTACTGGGGAATGGGAACAGGACTTTATTGGGGAACAGTGTGTACATCTAGGCCTTTTTTCCAAGTCAAGCTGTTGTCCTTTCAATCTTAGTTGTGGAGGGCGCAGCTCAGCTCCAGGTCCAGTTGCGGTTGCTAGTTGCAGGGGGCACAGCCCACTATCCCTTGCTGGAGTTGAACGGGCAACCTCGTGGTTGAGAGAATGCACTCCAACCAACTGAGCCATCGAGGAGCTCAGCGGCAGCTCAGCTCAAGGTGCCATGTTTAATCTTAGTTGCAGGGGGCACTGCCCACCATCCCTTGCGGGACTCGAGGAATCGAACTGTCAACCTTGTGGTTGAGAGCTAACTGGCCCATGTGGGAATCGAACCAGCAGCCTTCGGAGTTAGGAGCATGGAGCTCTAACCGCCTGAGCCACTGGGCCGGCCCTCCACAAGATTTTTTTGAGGCACTAATTATTCAATTTTATAAATTAGGAAACTGAGGATCAGAAAGTGAGGTAAATTGCCCAAGGTTGCACAACTACTAAGTAGCAGAAATAAGATTTGAACCCAGGATTCCCTGTCGCTACTGTTGTGTGCTTTTAATGCCCTTGCTACTCAAAGTGTGGCCCAGGGACCAGCAACATCGTGTCATAGGAGAGTTTCCTAGAAATGCAGCATCTCAGGCCCCCTACCCAGACTTACCAAGTGAGATTCCACATTCAAGCTTGAAAAGAATTGCATACGCTATACTGTTATCTAGGGTATTTAAACACTGGCAGGATAATTAGACCCAATCAATGGCTGTAAACTCTGGTTGTTCATCTGAACTAACTGAGGAAAATTTTAGAAATACTGATCTCAGATTGTACTGTATTGTACCTCTGGGGTGGGGCCTGAGAATCTATATTTATAGGCTCCCACACACAGATGAGCTATCAGGGTTGGGAAGCACTGGAAAATGAGACCTATAAAGATCCTTTTCTACTCTTAGATTATCTAATTCCTGATAAGTTTGCAGGAGAGGATGAAGAACTCAGTTATGTGCAACTGTGGAAAATTACTTACCAGTTCACTGAAGATACTCATTTAGAAGGGCTTTTAAATTTTCTTCTTTGGAAACATAAGCTTCAAGGATTGAAAATGGAGTCCAGATAGACAGAAGGAGAGGATTAGCAAATATATCAAAATATGTGACAATTAATATATAAATCTTATATTTTATTTCAAGGAATTGTCAATGCATACATACACAATAATATTAGGTACAAGCCTGTGACTAGAAAGCAGTTAGATTGGTTTTCATTGGTGCCTTATATAAATCAAACTCATTATACTAGTGTTAATTTTTTCAGTGTGTCTCGAGCCCCTTACCTCAAGGAGCCCACCGTCTAGTAGGGGAAACACAAGTGAATGAACAATTACAATAAAGTATGATAAAGTACTGAGCTATTATAAAAACAAGCTATTACTGAGCATGTAGGACAGGATCCTATCAGGCAGTGGAATTGGGAGGGGGTAGTCAGAGAAAGGTAAATCTTGAAAGCAGAGTAGAATTGATTCAGGAGAGAAGGACATTTCAGAAAAATGGCACAGCATGCACAACGGCACAGAAGCCAACAGGAATATGGTAACTTCAATGAACGTATAATATCCTATGCACATAGGCTGAGCAAGAGGTGGAAGGAAGAGGCTGAAGAGATAGTCTGAGGATAGATCTCAAAGGGTTCTATATGACATTCAAGGAGTAAGGACATTATCCAGAAGCTATGGGCAATCTTTGAATGGTTTTAAACAGAGAAATGGCATGATGAGATTTGTATTTTGGAAAAATTACCCAGATGTCTGTGGGAAAGATAGATTCGAAGGTGTTGGGACTGAAGCAGAAAAGTTGTTGAGAAACAATTGGCAATATGTTAAGCACCAGATAACAAAGAGAGCACACATATGAAAGAGGTTTGGAAAGTGGAATAGTACTTGGTGACAACAGAAGTGAAGGAGAAGAGTCAGGTTTCTGGTTAAAATCTGTCCTCAAGTAGCCCATAGTGTAATATATATATATATATATATATATATATATATATATATACTTAGAGATGCTGATGCCACTAATAAGGATAGGGAATGTGGAAGGAGGAGCAGACTTTGGGGGAGAAATGGGGATGAGGAAACGTGAATGAGGAGCTCAGAAGAGAGATAAGGACTGAAGAAGTAGATGTGGAAATCATGAGCATGCACTTTGGAATTATGAGAGCAGGTTAAGTTCACCTAGGAAGACACTCCAGATGTGAGGTGAAATGTCTCCTGAGGACAGAACCCTGCGGAAGCGGAACATCAACATTTGCAGAGTGGCAGATGAAGAAGAACCCCGGAAGGCAGGGAGAGGCACAGCCAGAGAGGCAGGAAAAGCAGGACAGTTTAGTATCATGGAGCTAAGTGGACTCATTTTGTATTACTGCTGTGTCAAATTGCCACAAACTTTGTGGCTGAAAACAACACACATTTATTATCTTACACTTCTGGATATTAGAAATGTAAAATGACTCTCGCTGGGCTAAATCAGGATACCCACAGGGCTGGTTCTTTCTGGAGGCTTGAGTGAATAATCCATCTACTTGCCTTTGCCACCTTCTAGAGACTGCCTGCATTCCTCAGCTGGTGGATGCTTCCTTTATCTTGAAAGCCAGCCATGGAGCCTTATCACTTCTCCTTTACTGTCTCTGCCTCTGTTGTCAAATCACCTTCTCTGACTGCTCTTCTGACTCTCTCTTATAAAGACCCTTGTGGTTAGGTTGGGTCCACCTAAATAATACAGGATAATCTCCGTATCTCAAGATCATTACAGACAGCTCAGTTCCTCCCCGTATGTCCCTGGAACCTTTCAAGCTGCTGCCCCAGCGCTGGAGCTCAGAGCGAGTGAGTCTGTCAGTGAGTAACTCTGTGTGTGGGCCCTTTAAGAGGAATGTCTGGGACTCCAGCCATCCACCACCCTCCCTCTCATGCAGCCACAATCTACTGGTTTTCACAGCCAGAAGTGGTAGAGACTTCCCTTCCAGGCAGTGGAGCCCTGGCCTGGGGAGCCTGGTGTGGTGTGGGGATGGGACCCCTTGCTTTTTGGGGGGGGGGACCTCCACAGCTGAGATATCCCTCCCAATTTTTAACCACCACATGTGGGTGTGGGACCAACTCATTCAATATCTCCATCCCTCTTACCAGTCTTGACCTGTTTTCTTTTGTATATCCTTATAGGACTTCTGTTCAGCTATAGATTTCAGGTGATTCTCAGTGACAGTTGTTCTGTAGTTTAGTTGTAATTTTCAGGTGGTGGTGAGAAGAGGCGAGCACATTGTTTACCTACACTGACATCTTGACCAGAACCCTGAGCCTGAATATCTTGTTTGAGCAAGAAAGTAACAAGGTACTCAAAGAATGTTGGGGGCATGTCAAATGGATACAAGAGCCAACATAAAGAGATTTCCACTGTTCAAGTCTGGAAAATTTGAGCATTACAATAATCATAATAAAGGATGATAAACCTTGGAATAACATAAAAATCAATGAGTCCACACTGATGGAAATAAACAAATGGAAGAGAAGGGAAAGCTCATCTTTACAGTAATAATAAATATAAGGGAGCTGGTGAAATTAGAAAAATTAATTTAAAAAAAATTATTGGGGTGACAATTGTTAGTGAAATTACATAGATTTCAGGTGTACAATTCCGTAATACATTATCTATAAATCCCATTGTGTGTTCAACACCCACAGTCAGTTCTAATTCCATCAACATATATTTGATCCCCCTTACCCTCATCTCCCTCCCCCCAACACCCTTTACCCTCTGGTAACCACTAAACTATTGTCTGTCTATGAGATTTTGATCTCATTTGTTTGTCTTGTTCTCTTGTTGTTTTGGATTTAAATACCACATGTCAGTGAAATCATAGGGCTCTCTGTTTTTTCTGTCTGACTTATTTCGTTTAGCATCATACTCTGAAGATCCATCCATGATGGCACAAATGTTCCTATATCATCTTTTCTTACTGCCGAATAGTATTCCATTGTGTATATATATATACCACAACTTCTTTATCCATTCATCTATGGAAGGACATTTTGGTTGTTTCCATGTCTTGGCCACTGTAAACAAAGCTGCAATAAACATTGGAGCACACGTGCTTTATATATAAATGTTTTCAGATTTTTTGAGTAGATATGGTAATTCTATTCGTAATTTTTTGAGGAAACTCCACACTGCCTTCCATAATGGCTGCACCAGACTGCATTCCCACCAACAGTGTATGAGGGTTCCTTTTTCTCCACAGCCTCTCCAACACTTGTGACTATTTGTCTTGTTGATGATAGCCATTCTGACCGGGGTAAGGTGATATCTCATTGTGGTTTTTATTTGCATTTCTCTGATGATCAGTGATGTTGAGCATTTTTCATATGTCTATTTGCCATTTGTATATCCTCTTTGGAGAAATGTCTCTTCAGGTCCTCTGCCCATTTTTCAATTGGGTTGTTTGTTTTTTTGTTGTTGAGCTTCAAGAGTTCCTTGTATGTTTTGGATATTAGCCCCTTATCGGAGGCACTGTTTGCAAAAACCTTCTCCCATTCAGTTGGTTGCCTCTTTATTTTGTGGATGGTTACTTTTGCTGTGCAGAAGCTTTTAAGTTTCATATAGTCCCATTCATTTATTTTAGCATTTACTTCCATTGCTTTTGGAGTCAAATTCATAAAATGCTCTTTGAACACAAGGGCCATAAGTTTAGTACCTATGTTTTCTTCTATGCAGTTTATTGTTGCAGGTCTTATACTTAAGTCTTTGATCAATTTTGAATTAATTTTGGTACATGGTGACAGATAGCAGTCCAGTTTCATTCTTTTGCACGTAGCTATCCAATTCTGCCAGCACCATTTATTGAAGAGGCTGTCTTTCCTCCATTGTATGTTTTTAGCTTCTTTGTCAAAAATTATCTGTCCATATTTATGTGGTTTTATTTCTGGGTTCTCAGTTCTATTCTATTGGTCTATGTGTCTGTTTTTCTGCCAATGCCATGCTGTTTTGATTATTGTAGCCCTGTAGTACAAGCTAAAGTCAGGGAGTGTGATACCTCCAGTATTGTTCTTTTTTCTTTGGCTATTTGGGGTCTTTTGTGGTTCCAAACAAAACGGATGATTTTTTGTTGTATTTCTTTTAAAAATGCCATTGGGATTTTGATGGGGATTGCATTAAATCTGTATATTGCCTTGGGTAATATGGCCATTTTAACTATGTTGATTCTTCCAATCAATGAGCACGGAATGTCTTTCCATTTCTTTGTGTCTTCTTCAATTTCTTTCAAAAATGTCTTATAGTTTTCAGCATATAGGTCCTTCAGATCCTTGGTTAAGTTTATTCCTAGGTATTTTATTCTTTTTGCTGCAATTGCAAAGGAAATTGTTTTTTTATTTCTTTTTCTGAGATTTAATTGTTAGTATATAGGAATGCAATGGACTTTTGTACGTTGGTTTTGTAGCCAGCAACTTTACCCTATTCGTTGATTGTTTCTAACAGCTTTTTTTTATTATTAGTTTCAGGTGCACAACACAAGGTAATGCTTAGACGTTCATCATTTATATCCCTCACACTGTGGACCTCCCTCCCCCATCCCTCCATCCATATCCCTCCAATATCGCACCGAGCCATCACATTATACATATAAAATGATAGTTGGCATTCACCATTGTTCAGCTTCAGGTGTACAGTACATTGATCAAGCATCTACATCTTCCCTGAGGTGGTCTCCCAAATGGGACACGTGTCCATCAGATACCCTACAAAATCTTTACAACATTATTGATTACGTTCCCAAAATTATTTTTCAAAAACCCTGAGGCCATTTTGTGGTTACCTACTGTTTTCTAATCCCCTCACTTTTCTCCTTATCCCACCTCCCAACCCATCAAATAACCCTCAGTTTTTCCTCTTCGTCCCCCAAACTGTTTCTGATTAGTTCAATTCACTTATTCTTTTCTTTAGGTTCTGCATTTAAGTGAGATCATATGGCACTTGTCTTTCTCTTTCTGACTTATTTCGCTTAACATAATGTTCTCTAGATCCATCCATGTTGCTGCAAAAGGTAAGATTTCTTTTTTCTTTATGGCTGCGTAATACTCCATTGTATAAATGTACCACAGTTTCTTAATCCAGTCATCTACCGATGGGCATTTTGGTTGTTTCCATGTCTTGGCTATTGTGCGTAGTGCTGCAATAAACATAGGAGTGCATACAGATTTTTGAATTGGAGTTTTGGATTTCTCTGGATAGATGCCTAGCAGTGGAATTACTGGATCATAGAGTAGTTCCATTTTCAGATTTCTGAGATACCTCCATACTGTCTAACAGCTTTTTGATAGAGTCTTTAGGGTTTTCTATATATAGCATCATGTCATCTGCAAAGAGTGATAATTTAACTTCTTCATTCCCAGTTTGGATGCCTTTTGTTTCTTTCTCTTGCCTGATTGCTCTGGCAAGGACTTCCAACATTATGTTGAAAAGCAGAGGTGATAGGGGACAGCCCTGTCGCATTCCTGAATGTAGAGCAAAGGGCTTTAGTTTTTCACCATTAATTATGAGATTAGCTGAGGGCTTGTCATAGATGGCCTTGATTATGTTAAGGTATTTTCCTTCTACACCTATTTTATTAAGTGTTTTAATCATAAATGGATGTTGTATCTTGTCAAATGCTTGTTCTGCATCAATTGATATAATCATATGATTTTTGTCCTTTATTTTGTTTATGTGATATATCACATTGATGGATTTGCAGATGTTGAACCATCCTTGTTCCCCGGGGATGAACCCCACTTGGTCGTGATGAATAATCTTTTTAATGCATTGTTGTATTTGATTTGCTAGAATTTTGTTTAGGATTTTTTCATCTGTATTCATCATAGATATTGGTCTGTAGTTTTCTTTTTTTGTGTTGTCCTTACCAGGTTTTGGTATCAGGGTAATGTTGGCCTCATAAAGTGAGTTAGGGAGTACTGCCTCTTCTTCAATTTTTTGGAAGAGTTTGAGCAGGATTGGTATTAGATCCTCTTTGAAGGTTTGGTAGAATTCACTAGTGAAGCCATCTGGTCCCGGACTTTTTCCTTTGGGAAGGTTTTGGATGACTGATTCAATTTCGTTATGGTGATTGGTCTGTTTAGATTTTCCAGTTCTTCATGGTTCAGCCTTGGAAGGCTATATGTTTCTAAGAACTTGTCCATTTCTTCTAGGTTATTGAATTTGGTGGCATATAGTCCTTCATAGCATTCTTGGATGATCCTTTGTGGTGTCCGCGATAACTTCCCCTTTTTCATTTTTGATTTTGTTAATTATTGTCTTCTCTCTTTTTATCTTAGTGAGTCTAGCCAAGGGTTTCTCAATTTTGTTCATCTTGTCAAAGAACTAGCTCTTTGTCACTTTAATTTTTTCTATTGTCTTTTGTTCTCGATTTAATTTAGATCTGCTCTGATTTTTGTTATTTCCTTTCTTCTGCTGACTTTGGGTTTCACTTGTTCTTCTTTTTCTAGTTTTTTAAGGTGTAACATGAGGTTATTTATTTGGGATTTTTCTTGTTTCTTGAGATGGGCCTGTAATGATATGAATTTCCCTCTTAAAACTGCTTTCGCTGCATCTCAAAAATTGTGATAGGATGTATTTTCATTGTCATTTGTTTCTATGTATCTTTTGATCTCTCCTCTAATTTCTTCTTTGACCCAGTCGTTCTCTAAAAGTATGTTGTTTAATCTTCATGTATTTCTGTTTTTTCTTGATATCTTTTTGCAGTTTGTATCCAATTTCAAAGCCTTGTGATCAGAGAATATGCTTGGTATGATTTCAATCCTCTTAAATTTGCTGAGGCTGATTTTATGTCCCAATATATGGTCTATTCTTGAGAATGTTCCATGTACACTCAAAAAGAATGTATAGTCTGATGTTTTAGGATGAAGTGCTCTATATATGTCAATATGTCCATTTCATCTAATGTGTCATTTAGGGCTGCTATTTCGTTATTTATTTTCTGTTTGGATGATCTATCCATAACTGTCAATGTTGTATTTAAGTCCCTTAGTATAATTGTGCTTCGGTCAATTTCTGCATTTAGTTCTGTTAGTAGTTGCTTGGTATATTTTGGTGCTCCCTGATTGGGGGAATAAATATTGATTACTGTTATGTCTGCTTGTTGTATAGTCCCCTTTACCATTATGAAAGGACCATGTTTGTCTCTTGTTATCTTTTTCACCGTGAAGTCTGTTTCATCTGATATCATTATGGCTACACCTGATTTTCTCTGTGTACCATTTGCTTCCAGTGTCGATTTCCACCCTTTCACTTTGAGTCTATGCTTGTCCTTGTAGTTGAGATGTATCTTTCGGAGACAGCATATGGTTGGGTTTAGTTTTTGATCCAATCTGCTATACTGTGCCTTTTTATTTGTGAGTTCAGTCCATTTACATTTCGGGTGATTATTGATACGTGAGGATTTCCTGTCATTCTATCTTTAGTTTTCTGGTAAGGCTATGTCTCCATTGTTTCTTTGCTTTTTTGTTGTTGTCTATTATTTCTATGTGGTGGTATTCTATGATGTTTTCCTCTGTTTCTTCTTTTATTACAGTATATATTTCAGTTCTCGATTTTGTTTTGAGTGGTTACCCTTAAGTTTACATAAAAGAAATTTGATATTTATAGTATTCCATTTTCTTCAGCATGCTTACTTTCTCCATTCCCATATTCCAGTATAGGCCTTTACTCTCCCCTTTTTTATGTTGTCACAAATTGTCCCTGTTGATGGTGGTCAAATAGCCTCCTTTAGTATTTCTTGTAGTGCAGATCGTGTATTAGAAAATTCCCTCAGCTTCTTTATGTCTGGAAAGGTCTTTATTCCTCCTACATATCTAAAGAATATCTTTTCTGGATATATTATTCTTGCCTCATAATTTCTCTCTCAATAGTTTGAATATTGGTTATACTCCCTCCTGGCTTGTAGAGTTTTGCGAAAAATCTGATGCTAATCAAATGGGCTTTCCCTTGTAGGTTACCCTCTTCTTTTCCCTGGCTACCTTGAGGATTCTTTCTTTGTTGTTGATTTTAGGCAACTTCCATACAATGTGCCTTGGAGAAGGCCTGTTGGATTGAGGTAATTAGGTGTTCTATTTGCTTATCAGATTCGAGGATCTAGTTCTGTCCAGAAGTTGGGAAGTTCTCATCAACAATTTGTTTGAATATATTCTCTGTTCCCTTCTCTCTTTCTTCTCCTTCTGGTATTCCCATTATTCTTATATTGTTCTTTTTGATGGAGTCAGAAAGATTGTGGAGAGTTCTTTCATTTCTTTTAAGTCTCACGTCTCTTTCTTCTTCCATTTTTGTCATTTCCAAGTTTCTATCTTCAGTGTCACTGATTCTTTCCTCCATCTGGTCAACTCTACTACCTAAGCTGGTTATTTCATTCTTAATTTCCTGTACTGAATTCTTAATGTCCAGAATTTCTATTTGGTTCTTTTTAAAAATTTCAATCTCTTTCGCAAAATGCTCATGTTGTTCTTTGATTGTGTTTCTGAGTTCATTAAACTGCCTTTCTGTGTTTTCTTGCATCTCGTTGAGTTTTTTCATAACTGTAGTCTTGAATTCTCTGTAATTTAAGTCACATATTTCCATATCTTTAAGTTCCTTTTCTGGAGTCTTTTCACTTTCTTTCTGAGCCGTCTTTTTGCCTTGGTTATTCATGGCAATTACTGATTTATTATTTGTCTTCCTAGATGTCTACAGGAGTGGCTTCTACAACGGGTTGATAGGAAGAGGTCTTACTTTTTTTTCCAGTACTTGTTGGTAGAATGTTTTATTTTCTCTCCGACTGCAGCCTCTTTTTTTCTCTCTCACACGGTAGTGCTATGTTTCCTCTGCACTATTCCAGCTTCTCACACAATGGGGGGATTCCTTGGGAGACGGGCTTCTCCTCTGTTAATATTTAGCCTGGGTCACAGGGCACAGTGTCCTTGTGGGAATGTGGAGAGCTTTTGAAGTTCCAAAGCTCTTCCTGCACTAGATTCAGAGCCCATATGTTTCTGCAGTTCTGTTTACTCCTGCAGGGATCTGCCCAGATAGGTGGGGCCAGGGGCGGGGTGAGTTGTGAGAGGTGGCCCAGAGCAATGGTGGCGATCACCACCACAGCCAGTCCTGCTTCCACAGCTCCCTCCCCTGGCCAGAACTAGTTGGGCTGTGAATCTGTGTCTGCGGTCCACAGTTCTCAGAACAGCAAATTTTCTGTTCTTTTGATCTGACACTGCTACTATTCCGCTTCTAGCACCGGGCAGGTGGGGGCGGGGCGAGCTCTGGGAGGGTAGGAATGGGGTGGCTAGTCTTAGTGCCTAAGGCTTCTGTTCTCTGCTCACCAGTGAGGGCTTAAACCACCGTTTTCAGCCTTCTTCCCTCAGTCTTTTCTCTGAGGTCTGTGCTGTGAGCGTTGGGTTCAGCCATGTTAGATACTGCCCCCTCAGCCCAGTGGGTCATAAGCAGAGCCCTAGGAGTCCAAGTTCTTCCCTCTCCCGCAGCTGCAGTAGTTCCAGGATGCAGTGAGCTTGGAGCACTGAGCTAGGTCTGCGGCCTGCACCTGTGCGGCTCCACCTCCGCACTTCTCCCTTTTATCCTCCCCCATTCACGCGATTCGCCCACCTTTAGTTGAATTCCGTAATGGGCCTCTTCATCTTGCCTGTCTGTTGTGTAGGGAATCCTTCGTGGAGTTATTGTTCGATTAGTTGTAAATTCCAGGGGAGTTTTACAGAGGCTCACCTCATGCTGCCATTTTGATGACATCTCCAAAATGGGATTTTTAAAAACTCTTATTGCAACTTTTCTGTAATTCTGAACTTACGTCAAAGTCAAAACTTGAGAGAAAAAAAAAGAAGTGATTCTGAGATGAAGAAGTGGAATGGCAACTTCTTCTCAACCAGTTTTACTTTACTTGTAACTTCTTTCAACAAGTTTGCCTGTTAAGGCAAGTTCAGAGTAAGGACAGTGGTGGTAATGTTTGTATCTGCTGCTTTTGTACAGATGGGACAGATTTGTGCCAGTTTATAGCCTCAGAGGAAACCTCAAGTAGAAATAGGGTAAAGATACCAGAGAGGGAATATTGCTGGCATGGGGCGAGCTCCACATTGATGGAGCATTAGTCTTATGAGAATGGATAGATTCCCACATAAGAAGAAAGAAACCATGGAGCTCTGCATATGTAGGTAAGTTTGTATGTAAGAGGCTGCTGAGAGAACTTTCCCTCCTGACAGCTTATTTTATTTGTAAGTATAAGGCAAAGTCATCTACAAAATGTGAGAAGTGAGGTACCTACTTTGGAAAGTAATGTATAGCCAAAATATCTGTTCTGAGAAATAAGAGAGAGAGCTAAAGAGGGAATGTTGAGTTATCTCATACATGTATTGCTGAGGGCCCAGCTGAGTTTTCGGAGGAGTTAAAATCCAAACACAAAAACTGGCTTCTTTACAAAAGAACACATACTGATGGACTCACACTATGTAGATAACTATGCCTCCTACTCCACAAAGTTAGCCCTTCAGCATTCACATGGATGAACCACTAATTGTCAGTTTCTTGACCTATTCATCTCCCGTGATCTTTTCCCCTGACTCCATCTCAGCCACCTACTCCTATTTTTACACCCTGGACCTTATCATCACAAAAATTCTATCATCTCTGTTACTTTGATTTGAAACATCCCACTCCTCTGCTACCCATCCTCACTGTCAATACAAGTGAGCGTGCACGCTCAATACACACACACACACACACACACACACACACACACACACACACAGCCTGTCTAAGACCTCCAATCCATTGGCCATCACTTCTCACTATCCATCAGCCTCCTTCCTGACTTCATTTCATTCCTTAACCAGCCCTGTATCCATGTTTCATCCTTGCAAATACTCTCAATTCCCTTGGCTAGATTTCTGTATTGACTCTACTGGCAAAACTCGAACCCCGAATGAACTCTGCAATCTGCCTTTTTGGGGCCTGCCCTCAAGCTGCTGAATAGTGCAGGAGAGTATCACACAACCAAGCTCATTTGCTTCACATTCAGTTCGTGAACTTAATCCTCGAGAGAGCACTCAGTCCCTTCACTGTACTCAGAATCCCATTCCTTTTCTTTTTCTTAAGGAATCTTCTCCTTCAGCTATCTCCTTTCTCTTCTGCAACATCAGTATCTCCCTCTCCTTTGGATCATTTCCATCAGAGTCCGAGAATGTTCTAGTACTGCTGATCTTAAAATATAAACACTCTCCCTTGAGTGTATATCCACCTCCAAACTTTCATCCCATTTATCTATTCCCTTTTATAACCAAGTTTTCACATCTAGAGCTCTTCACACATGGCCTCCACTTCCTGCCTTCCCATTAAATCCTTGATGCATTGCAATCAGACTTCCACATCTCTCATTCCACTAAACAGCTCTTGTCGCCAATTACCTAGATATTGTCGACTCTAATGGGCACTTATTCGTCTTCATCTTAATCACCCTCTCAGCCGCATTCACCATTGTTGACTATGCCTTCCATTTTGAAATACACATCTGTCTTTTCTTTCTTGACACCACAATCTCATGGTTTTCCTCGTAACTTCTTAGCCACTACTCATTCTCCTTTGCTATCGCCTCCTCCTTTAGCTCATTTAAAAATATTGGTATTTGTCAGTGATCTGTTCTATACCCTCTTCTCTTTGCATTCTATAGTCTCTCATTGAGTGATCTAATCCATCCCCATAGATTTCAATACCATTTTCATTCTGATGACCTCCAAATTTAAATCTCCCAATCAGAGTTCTCCTCTGAGTTCCAGTTGTCCACTTGACACCTATATAGAGCTATCCCCCAAAGATCACACTTACCATCAAGCTTATTGCCTAAGCCAAAAATCTATGTGTCATCTTTGATTCTTTCTTTTCCTTTATCCTGTCCATATCTCACCCATCAGCAGACTGCATTTTCGTTACATACCTTAAAGCTAGCCACACTTCTCTATCTTCGTTGTCATCACTCTAACCTGGCCACTTTAAACTCTAGCCTAGATTGCAATATGACCTGATTTCTCTACTTGCATTCTTGCTCCCTCTAATCCATTCTCCCACAGGGGCAAAAGTGACCCTTTTAAAATGAAAGGTTATGTGACTATACTGCTTAAAATCCTTTAGAGTATCTAGAAATATACAAATTCTTTAACAATTGGCTGGAGCTTGGATAATATAGTTTTTGTCTTTCTGGCCTCACCCACTTCTTTCAGCCCCCACCCCCAGTCTCCTTTAAGTGCTTGAAACACACTAAGCTCTTTCTCAAGTTAGGTTCTTTGCACTTCCTCTTCCTTTTGCCTAGTACACTCTTACCACCATTTCTTTATATCCTTTCAGTATGAACTCAAATGTCAACTCCTTAAAGATGCCTTCCCTGGCTACTCTAAAGTAGATCCCTATGTTATTGTTCCTAGCTTCTTGTTTGTTTCCTTTGTAGAACTTACTATAATTTATAAATATTCCATTTATTTCCTTTTTTAGCCTGTCTCCTCTTTGAGCAGAATTCAGCAGGGATGGTTCTGGGGCAGGTTGACTAGGTCTGGAGGACTCCAGATGTCCCCACCAACATGACGGGATTTGGTGCTGGCTGTCAACTGAGATACTTTAATTCTCCTCGTTGCTTCTTTCTCCAGCAGGAGAGCTTGAACTTCTCCATATAGCAGATGTGTTCCAAGAAGGTGAAAACAGAAGCTGCAAGACCTCTGTAGGCTTAGCTTTGACAGTTTTACAGGATTACTCTTCTCCCATTCTATTAATCAAAGCAAGTCACAGGGCTAGACTAGATTCAAGCAGAGAGGGGAAAAATTCCTCCTCTTGATAGGAGGAGTAGCTGTCACATTAAAAAAGAGCATACTGGATGGGAGGAATTGTTACAGTCATATACTCTATCACACTCAAATATTCAAATGGCTCAGTCCTTAACCTCTTAAAGATTTTTGGGGCGGCTGGATGGCTCAGTTGGTTAGAGTGTGAGCTCTGAACAACAGGGTCGCCAGTTTGATTCCCACATGGGTTAGTGAGCTGTGTCCTGCACAACTAGATTGAAGACAACAAGCTGCCGCTGAGCTTCCAGAGGGGTGGCCAGATGGCTCAGTTGGTTAGAGTGTGAGCTCTCAACAACAAGGTTGCCAGTTTAATTCCAGCATGGTTTGGTGGGCTGCACCACCCACAGCTAAAGATTGAAAACAGCGACTGGACTGGGAGCTGAGCTGTGCCCTCCACAACTACCGTGCTTCCCCGAAAATAAGACCTCGCCGAACAATCAGCTCTAATGCGTCTTTTGGAGCAAAAATTAATATAAGACCGGGTCTTATATTATGTTAGATAAGACCCGGTCTTATATTATATTAAAATAAGACCGGGTCTTATATTAATTTTTGCTCCAAAAGATGCATTACAGCTGATGGTCCAGCTAGATCTTATTTTCGGGGAAGCACGATATTTTGAAGGACAACTACTTGGAGCTGATGGGCCCTGGAGAAACACACTGTCACCCAATATTCCCCAATAAAAAAAATTTTTAAAAAGATTTTTGCTCAAGTGACACCTTCTCAGTGAGGCCTTTCATGACCATTCTATATGAAATTATAATCCAACACTGTATATTCTCTATCGCTTTTCCTTGTTTTATTTTAACACTTCAGACAATGTTGCCACCCTATATACATAGATATACATATATATGTGTGTGTGTATGTATATATACACATATATATATACATATATGTATATATATAGATATATATATATATATATAGATATATATAGATATATAACTTATTTATTGTAAGTAATACAAGTTCCAAGAAGGCTGGAATTTTTGTATATTTTGTTCATCAATGTATTCCCAGAACCTACAGAGTGGCTGATGCATAGTAGGCACTCAATAATTATTGCTTAATGAATATGAGTTCGAAAATAATAAAACCAAAAAAATCTTTTTTTTGTTAGTTTCAGGTTTACAAAATAACATAATAGTTAGACATTTGCACCCCTCACAAAGTGATAACAGCCCTCCCCCAGTCTACTGCCCCTCTGACATCCTATATAGCTGTTAAAGTTCCACTGACTCTATTCCCTATGCTGTACTCCACATCCTGTGACTAATAGTTGACATTCAATATTATTCAGTTTCAGCTTCAGGTGTACAGCACAGGGGTCAGGCATCAACACCGTCCAAACCACATTTTTTGTTTGTTTGTTTTTCCTGAAATACTTAGATACTTAGTATAATCATATTGTAAGATTTTTATCTCACCAGTTTTCCCTCTTTGATAAGCCTTGAATAGTTTTTATCTGCCCAACAGCAAGTGAACCTGTACAATAAAGCAATGAGCTTTATTTTAGGAAAGCATGCATTATATCATTAAGGGAATTTGGGCAGTGTGGGGCGATCCTATAAGATGAGATGCAAGTTCTTATGAGATGAAATGCAAGGCCATTTTCAGCTCCTCATTTTGTGCCTTGTGTCCAATTAACATTCACTGGAAACAACTAGTTGAAGTTCCAGGGGCATTTTGTTTTTAATCTGGAAAATTGTTGAAGATGAAATTTCATTGGCCAGATGCAGAAAGAAAGCCAAGAGCTTTCTAGGACAGAGAAATTGTCTTTCAGAGAGAAGGCGATCTAAAGGTAGTATTATATATCAATTCCAGTTATCCCTGGTTGAGTTTGGAGATTGAACCAGTGCCCTAGCCTTGCCCAGACACAGACAACTGCTCTATGACAGAATGCAACAAAGAGTCCAAATATCTGACTAAGTGCAATGGAAATAATTAAAACTGGGAGATTTGAAAGCAAGGAAATATGTAGTTACTTTAAATTGAATGGTCTACTCAAGACACTGATGTTTAAGCTGAATTCTGAACAAAAAGGAATTAACTATGTAACTATCTTGGCAAAGGACACTCCAGGTCAGCCAACTATGGCCCTTGAACCAAATCCCATCTATAGCCTGTTTTTGTAAATAAAGTTTTATTGTTTATGCATTGTGTATGGTTGTTTTTGCATAGAGCTGAATAGTTGTGACAGAGACCATTCTCATAGCCTAAAATATTTACTGTTTGGCTAGTTACAGAAAAAGTTTGCTTACCTGTGCTCTAGATAGAGGGAACAGCAGATGCAAAGGTCTTAGGATCGATGAGCTTTGAGAGTTCAAGAAACAGAAAGAAGTACTGAATGGGTAAGAAGAAGAGTGGTATGAATCTTTCTTCAGATCAACATTAATCCCACTGGTCTGTAGTTTGCAGAATCCATATTTATTCCCCTTTTGAAAGCCATTCAGCTCAAGCATTTGAAGATCTGATACTCATACTTCTCCCATGTGTATGATTTCCCAAGATCACTGACATTGGTTCATTGATTTTATTTGCAGGTTCTCAGTAGCCTAGGGAGTACATAATTCAGGCCAGAAGATTTGAACTAATTTAGAGCATCACTCTTAACCCATTGCAGGTCAGTATCCTCTTAACAGGTCGATATTAACAGAAGGCACTATCTCCAATCAAGTGTCTTATTTTAAACTTGAATCCCACTTGACTTCATTTCAGTGATATTTTTGAGTTGAAATTTATTGTCATGGATCTTTTTTTTTAATTGTGTAGAAGATTTATTATCAAAGCATAATTTATAATAGCAAAGATTAGAAACCACCTAAATGTCCACCAGTACTGGAAGGACTAAATAAAAAAAATAGGACATCCCAGAAAATGATGTTATACAATCACACAAAAAAAGAATGCTAAAGAAAAATATTTATAACATTTCATAATAGTCATAATATTTTTAGATAAAAAAGTTTTGAATCAACAGGGACAGCAAGATACTATGGGGTGCCAAAACAATGTGTACACATTTTAGAGACGTTATCTATGTATGAATTTTTTTTAATTAATTTTATTGGGGTGACAATTGTTAGTAAATTTACATAGATTTCAGGTGTACAATTCTGTATTACATCGTCTATAAATCCCATTCTGTGTTCACCACCCAGAGTCAGTTCTCCTTCCATCACCATATATTTGATCCCCTTTACCCTCATCACCCACCCCCCACCCCCTTACCCTCTGGTAACCACTAAATTATTGTCTGTGTCTATGAGTTTTTGTTTCTCATTTGTTTGTCTTGTTCTTTTTGGTTTATATACCACATATCAGTGAAATCATAGGGTTCTCTGCTTTTTCTGTCTGACTTGTTTCACTTAGCATTATTCTCTCGAGATCCATCCATGTTGTCACAAATGCTCCTATATCATCTTTCCTTAACGCCGAATAGTATTCCATTGTGTATATGTACCACAACTTCTTTATCCATTCATCTATCGAAGGACATTTTGGTTGTTTCCATGTCTTGGCCACCGTAAACAAAGCTGCAATGAACATTGGCGTACACGTGTCTCTATAGAGAAATGCTTTTATATTTTTGGGGTAGATACCCAGGAGAGCGATTGCTGGGTCATATGGTAATTCTATTCGTAATTTCTTGAGGAACCTCCACACTGCCTTCCATAGTGGCTGCACCAGTCTGCATTCCCACCAACAGTGTATGAGAGTTCCTTTTTCTCCACAGCCTCTCCAACACTTGTTACTATTTGTTTTGTTGATGAAAGCCATTCTGACTGGGGTGAGGTGATATCTCATTGTGGTTTTCATTTGCATTTCTCTGATGATTAGCGATGTTGAGCATTTTTTCATATGTCTATTTGCCATTTGTATATCCTCTTTGGAGAAATGTCTCTTCAGGTCCTCTGCCCATTTTTCAATTGGGTTGTTTGTTTTTTTGTTGTTGAGTTTCATGAGTTCCTTGTATATTTTGGATATTAGCCCCTTATCAGAGGAACTGTTTGCGAAAATCTTCTCCCATTCAGTTGGTTGCCTCATTATTTTGTCAATAGTTTCTTTTGCTGTGCAGAAGCTTTTCAGTTTCATATAATCCCATTTGTTTATTTTAGTTTTTACTTCCATTGCCTTTGGAGTCAAATTCATAAAATGCTCTTTGAACCCAAGGTCCATAAGTTTAGTACCTATGTTTTCTTCAATGCAGTTTATTGTGTCAGGTCTTATGCTTAAGTCTTTGATCCATTTTGAATTAATTTTGGTACATGGTGACAGATAGCAGTCCAGTTTCATTCTTTTGCACGTAGCTATCCAATTCTGCCAGCACCATTTATTGAAGAGGCTGTCTTTCCTCCATTGTATGTTTTTAGCTTCTTTGTCAAAAATTATCTGTCCATATTTATATGGTTTTATTTCTGGGTTCTCAATTCTATTGCATTGGTCTATGTGTCTGTTTTTCCGCCAATACCAAGCTGTTTTGATTATTGTAGCCCTGTAGTACAAGCAAAAATCAGGGAGTGTGATACCTCCAGTATTGTTCTTTTTTTTTAATATTGCTTTGGCTATTCGGGGTCTTTTGTGGTTCCAGACAAATCTGATGATTTTTTGTTCTATTTCTTTAAAAAATGCCATTGGGATTTTAATGGGGATTGCATTAAATCTGTATATGGCTTTGGGTAATATGGCCATTTTAACTATGTTGATTCTTCCAATCCACGAGCACGGAATGTCTTTCCATTTCTTTGTGTCTTCTTCAATTTCTTTCAAAAATGTCTTATAGTTTTCAGCATATAAATCCTTCACATCCTTGGTTAAGTTTATTCCTAGGTATTTTATTCTTTTTGCTGCAATTGCAAAAGGAATTGTTTTTTCTATCTCTTTTTCTGAGATTTCATTGTTGGTATATAGGAAAGCAATGGACTTTTGTACGTTGATTTTGTAGCCAGCAACTTTACTATATTCATTGATTGTTTCTAATAGCTTTTTGGTGGAGTCTTTAGGGTTTTCTATGTATAGCATCATGTCATCTGCAAAGAGTGACAATTTAACTTCTTCATTCCCAATTTGGATGCCTTTTATTTCTTTCTCTTGCCTGATAGCTCTGGCGAGGACTTCCAACACTATGTTGAAAAGCAGAGGTGATAGGGAACAACCTTGTCGTGTTCCTGAACGTAGAGCAAAGGGCTTCAGCTTTTCACCATTAATTATGAGGTTAGCTGAGGGCTTGTCGTATATGGCCTTTATTATGTTGAGGTATTTTCCTTCTATACCAATTTTAGTAAGTGTTTTAATCATGAATGGATGTTGTATCTTATCAAATGCTTTTTCTGCATCAATTGATAGAATCATATGATTTTTGTCCTTTATTTTGTTTATGTGATGTATCACATTGATGGATTTGCGAATGTTGAACCATCCTTGTGCCCCGGGGATGAACCCCACTTGGTCGTGATGAATAATCTTTTTAATGCATTGTTGTATTCGATTTGCTAGAATTTTGTTTAGGATTTTAGCATCTGTATTCATCAGAGATATAGGTCTGTAGTTTTCTTTTTTTGTGTTGTCCTTACCAGGTTTTGGTATCAGGGTAATGTTGGCCTCATAAAATGAGTTAGGGAGTACTGACTCTTCTTCAATTTTTTGGAAGAGTTTGAGCAGGATTGGTATTAGATCCTCTTTGAAGGTTTGGTAGAATTCACTGGTGAAGCCATCTGGTCCAGGACTTTTGATTTCGGGAAGGTTTTTGATGACTGATTCAATTTCCTTACTGGTGATCGGCCTGTTAAGATTTTCCAGTTCTTCATGATTCAGCCTTGGAAGGCTATATGTTTCTAAGAACTTGTCCATTTCTTCTAAGTTATTAAATTTGGTGGCATATAGTCCTTCATAGTATCCTTGGATAATCCTTTGTATTTCTGTGGTGTCCGTGATAATTTCCCCTTTTTCATTTCTGATTTTGTTAATTAGTGTCTTCTCTCTTTTTATCTTAGTGAGTCTAGCCAAGGGTTTGTCGATTTTGTTAATCTTTTCAAAGAACCAGCTTTTTGTCACATTAATTTTTTTCTATTGTCTTTTTGTTCTCTATTTCATTTAGTTCTGCTCTGATTTTTGTTATTTCCTTTCTTCTGCTGACCTAGGGTTTCGCTTGTTCTTCTTTTTCTAGTTTTTTAAGGTGTAACATGAGGTTATTTATTTGGGATTTTTCTTGTTTCTTGAGATAGGCCTGTAATGATATAAATTTCCCTCTTAAAACTGCTTTCGCGGCATCCCAAAAATTTTGGTAGGATGTATTTTCATTGTCATTTGTTTCTATGTATCTTTTGAGCTCTCCTCTAATTTCTTCTTTGACTCAGTCGTTCTTTAAATGTATGTTGTTTAATCTCCATGTATTTGTGTTTTTTCCTGCTTTCTTTTTGCAGTTGATATCCAATTTCAAAGCTTTGTGATCAGAGAATATGCTTGGTATGATTTCAATCTTCTTAAATTTGCTGAGGCTGATTTTGTGTCCCAATATATGGTCTATCCTTGAGAATGTTCCATGTACACTAGAAAAGAATGTATAGTCTGATGTTTTAGGATGAAGTGCTCTATATATGTCAATTATGTCCAATTCATCTAATGTGTCATTTAGGGCTGCGATTTCGTTATTTATCTTCTGTTTGGATGATCTATCCATAGCTGTCAATGATGTATTTAAGTCCCCTAGTATAATTGTGTTTTGGTCAATTTCTCCCTTTAGTTCTGTTAGTAGTTGCTTGGTATATTTTGGTGCTCCCTGATTGGGGGCATAAATATTGATGACTGTTATGTCTTCTTGTTGTATAGTCCCCTTTACCATTATGAAATGTCCATCTTTGTCTCTTGTTATCTTTTTCACCCTGAAGTCTGTTTCATCGGAAATCATTATGGCTACACCTGATTTTTTCTGGGTACCATTTGCTTGGAGTGTCAATTTCCACCCTTTCACTTTGAGTCTATGCTTGTCCTTGTAGCTGAGATGTGTCTCTTGTAGGCAGCATATGGTTGGGTTTAGTTTTTTGATCCAATCTGCTACTCTGTGTCTCTTTATTGGTGAGTTCAGTCCATTTACATTTAGGGTGATTATTGATATGTGAGGATTTCCTGTCATTCTGTCTTTAGTTTTCTGGTAAGGCTGTGTCTCCATTGTTTCTTTGCCTTTTTGTTGTTGTCTGTTATTTCTGTGTGGTAGTATCCTATGATGTTTCCCTCTGTTTCTTCTTTTATTACAGTATATATTTCAGATTTGGATGTTTTTTGAGTGGTTGCCCTTGAGTTTATGTAAAAGAAAGTTTGATATTTAGAGTATTCCAGTTTCTTCAGTCCGCTTACTTTCTCTATTCCCATATTCCAGTTCAGGCCTTTACGCTCCCCCTTTTTATGTTTTGGTTGCCACAAGTTGTCCCTGTTGATGGTGGTCTAATAGCCTCCTTTAGTATTTCTTGTAGTGCAGGTCGTGTATTAGAAAATTCCCTCAGCTTCTGGATGTCTGGAAAGGTCTTTATTCCTCCTTCATATCTAAAGGAGATCTTTGCTGGATATATTATTCTTGGCTCATGATTTCTCTCTTTCAATAGTTTGAATATTTGCTTCCATTCCCTCCTAGCTTGTAGAGTTTCTGCTGAAAAATCTGATGATAATCTAATGGGCTTTCCTTTGTAAGTTACCGTCTTCTTTTCCCTGGCTGCCTTGAGGATTCTTTCTTTATCATTGATTTTAGACAGCTTCAATACAATGTGCCTTGGTGAAGGCCTGTTGGGATTGAGGTAATTAGGTGTTCTATTTGCTTTTTGGATTTGAGGATCCAGTTCTGTCCACAAGTTTGAGAAGTTCTCATCGACGATTTGTTTGAATATATTCTCTGTTCCCTTCCCTCTTTCTTCTCCTTCTGGTATACCCATTATTCTTATATTGCTCTTTCTGATGGAGTCAGAAAGTTCTTGTAGAGTTCTTTCATTTCTTTTAAGTCTCAAGTCTCTTTCTTCTTCCCTCTGTGTAAATTCCAGGTTCCTATCTTCGATGTCACTGATTCTTTCCTCCATCTGGTCAACTCTACTACCTAAGCTGGATATTTTATTGTTAATTTCTTCTATAGAGTTCTTAATCTCCAGAAATTCTATTTGGTTCTTTTTCAAGATTTCAATCTCTTTTGTAAAATGCTCATGGTGTTCTTTGATTGTGTTTCTGAGTTCATTAAACTGCCTTTCTGTGTTTTCTTGCATCTCGTTCAGTTTTTTCAGAATTGCGATCTTGAATTCTCTGTCATTTAAATCACAAAGGTCCATATCTCTAAGTTCCTTTTCTGGAGACTTTTCACTTTCTTTCTGAGCTATCTTGTTGCCTTGGTTATTCATGGCAATCACTGATTTACTATTTCTCTTCCTAGACATCTACAGGAGTGTCTTCTGCAACAGGTTGATAGGTATGCGAAGAGCTTTTGGAGTTGCAAAGCTCTTTCTGCACCAGATTCAGAGCCCGTTTGTTTCAGCAGTTCTGTTTACTCCTGCAGGGATCCGCCCAGATAGGTGGGGCCAGGGGCGGGGTGAGTTGTGAGAGGTGGCCCAGAGCAATGGCGGTGACCACCACCACAGCCAGTCCTGCTTCCACAGCTCCCTCCCCTTTGCCGGAACTAGTTGAGCTGCGAATCTGTGTCTGCGGTCCACAGTTCTCAGAGCAGCAAATATTCTGTCCTTTGATCCGACACTGCTACTTTATCGCTTCTAGCACCGGGCAGGTGGGGGCGGGGCGAGCTCTGGGAGGGTAGGGAGGGGGCGGCTAGTCTCCGTGCCTAGGGCTTCCGTTCTCCGCTCGGCAGTGAGGGCTTAAACCACTGATTTCAGCCCTCTTCCCTCAGTCTTTGCTCCGAGGTCTGCCGTGAGCGAGTGTTGGGTTCAGCGGTTTTGTATGCTGCCCCCTCAGCCCTGTGGGCCGTAAGCAGAGCCCTAGCAGTCCGAGTCCTTCCCTCTCCCGCAGCTGCGGAAGATCCGGGCGCAGCGGGCTCCGAGCACTGAGCTAGGTCTGTGTCCTGCGCCCGCGCGGCTCCGTCTTCGCACTTCTCCTCTCCCTCCTCCCCCCCCCGCTCGCGCGATTCACCCACCTGGAGGTGAATTCAGTAGTTAGCCTCTTCGTCTTGCCTGTCTGCTGTGCAAGGAGTCCTTTGTGGAGTTATAGTTGTCCGATTCGTTGTAAATTCCAGGGGAGCGTTACAGAGGCTCACCTCACGCCGCCATTTTTTTTTTGATCTCCGTCATGGATCTTAAGTTAACTCTGATTTACATACATTCTCTATATCTTTAGATATCTATATCTATGACAGTGTTTCCAAAACTGTATTTTCAGAGACACTAGCATCCTGTGAGATATTAATAAGTGAGTAGAACATGAAAGTTCCATGGTCAAATATATTTGGGAAATGCTAAACAAAGATAAAATAGGTTTTATTTCTGGCAGGGCTTCTTAAAGCCTTAATATGTTAATGTGTGCTGTGAGTCTCTGGGAAGGAGTGTCACTGTGCAGCATTTCCTAAACTTGATCAATTCTTTCTTCTCAGAACACAGTTAATATCTTGAGGGACACCAGTGTTTCTTGGGTCAGTTTGAGAATTGCTGGCATAAAGGCAGTTGAGGCCCTGAGTAATGTGTCTGGCCTCCCAGCATGAATCTGCTATAAACGCACTAGTTTTGCCAAGAGGTCCTTTTCCGTATGTGATAATTACATTGTAGATTGAAGACTGGGGTAAGTCTGTCAGGGTAGTGAAGGTCATCTCTGGGCCACACTCTTTCTTGTGTATTGCCATTCATTCAGCAAATATTAGTACCTACTACGAGCCAGGCACTAGGTGTTGAAGATACACCAGTGATGGGGACAGACAAGGTTCTTGCTCTCATGGAATGCATAGGCTACTGTGTGTGTGTGTGTGTGTGTGTGTGTGAGTGTGTGTGTGTGCATGCATGCGCGCATGTGTGCATGCATGTGCACGCATGCACATGAACATTGAGGGGCATATAATAAAAACATATGGTAAGTGGCCCCCCCTAAGGAGCCCCACACTAAGCTCCTCAGTCCAGAACACCAGTGCCAGCAAGAGGAGCTCCTACAACATCTGGCTGTGAAAATCAGCAGGGATTGTGTCCATCCAGGGGAGATGAAAGGCTGCTGGAAACCCAGGTGTCCTCTGAAAGGTCCCACACACAGACTCACTCACTCACAGGTGGTCACCCTGGGCTCCAGTGGAGGTATGTTGGCTCAGGGGTGCTGGACACATACAAGGAGAAGCTGAGTTGTGTGGCTTCTAGGCAAAGGCTGGAGGGACAGCCACCATTGTCTCTATGTTGAGCCCTCCTGCCATGCAGCTGGAGGATAGGCACCATATTTCCTGTGTTGAAACTCCCCCCACACCACAACCAAGTCTGAATCTAGATTAACTTGGTAAAAACTACTTGCCCTACCCTGGTGACTCCCTGAGACCCCATTTTAGCCAACTCACCTATCACCTGAGGCTCTTTTAGCAGGTGAGCCTTATGGGAAGTCGACACGCAGCAGCAGGCCTTGGTGTGCCCATTTGCTGAGCAATCCTGGGCCCCATACTGGTGGCAGCCTGCCTTAGTTCACAGTATAGTTTCTCCCATGGACCTCCAGGCCCAGCACAGAGAGCGACCAACTGCAGATCTCTTTGCAACTTTTACCAGGTAGTGCTGGCTGGTGCAGTGGCTGAAGTTGGCCTGCACTAGAGCCCCTCCCAAGAAGCCCCAGAACCAACACACCTGGAGGCTAGCTTCAGACCACAACAGAGCACCACCTGATTAGCTCCACAAGTGGCATTCCAAAAGGGTGGTTTGGGAAGTCACTACAGCCCACTGGGGTAAATCTTGCTTCCATGGGGTCAGCCCTCACACAGCATCTCTTACACTGTAGATAAGGTGTGGGGACAGAGCCAGGAATGCAGTTTCCAGGCTCTCGGCCTCACATGGAAAGTTGTGATTGGATGGCCATCAGCTGTGGCTAGTTGGCCATCAGCTGTAACCAGTGAGCCATTGGCCACTAATATAACTGCTGTGGCTATGCTAGCAGAAAAAATGAGGGCTAGCAAGCAGATGGTAGCTGAGCTAGCAAGAGCAGATTGCAGCTAGCCAGTGACGTTGGTTGGCAGAGAGAAGTGGACGGCAGGTTGCGGATCCTGTGGCTCCTGCTTCCTGTGTCTCCAACCCTGCCACCAGTGAGAATGTAGTGGTATGACTCCCCTATCTATGGATCCGTGGGTGTTCCTTTTTGGCCTCGCCATATCCTGCATTCTTATGTGGGGCGCGGGAGCTGAGACACTGCCTGACACCCCATATGACACATGGCGCAGCGAGCAGGGTACGGTACCGGCCAGAGCTTTCTGAAAAACGGTGGAGCAGTTTATATGTATGAAAGCTCAGTCTCAGGAAGACCAGGAGGAGGAGCTGCCAGAGAGCTCAACCCCCATTGGAGGGGTGGGAAGATATGGATTGTTCCCCAACCAGCATAGGCCGGAGAAAGCGAAGGTCGTTGCGGCCCTGTGGGCTGGGAAGTGCTTGCTGAGACCCTCATCCCCAGGTTGGGGAGGACTTGGAGCCCTCACCCTGTGGAGAGGGCACACATTGTGAGGCTAATGCACAGCCGTCATGAAAGACTGTGGACGATGGGGAACTGCCATCCATCCCTGATTTGATGGACGGCTTGACTATTTGCTTGGGAACATGCCACCATATAGTGTAAGTGGTGGATGTTTGCTTCTTGTGTTTTGACCAGCTGCCATCGAGAATATGTAAGTATCTTGACTGTGAGTCACTGTTGTTCCAGCACGGTACCCTGAGAGGCCCAGAGAGAGTGGCAGTGCCCTGAGAACCTTGGCTGAACCCAGGAAGTCTGGCTGTGCCCAGAAAGACTGGTGGTGCCCTGAGAAACCCTGGCTGTGTCCAGGATATTGCATTCACCTCCAGGGTACTTGCACAGGGTCCTTCGCGGAAGACGCTGGTCACGTAGATTGTGAGGCGAGACCTTGTAGGGGTGGAGTGTGGGGACAGAGCCAGGAGTGCAGTTTCCAGGCTCTCGGCCTCATGTGAAAAGGTGCTGGCTCAGGTAGTAAAAGGCCATCAACTGTGATTGGATGGCCATTGGCTGTGGATAGTTGGCCATCAGCTGTAACCAGTGAGCCGTTGGCCACTAACATAACTGCTGTGGCTACACTAGCAGCAAATGGGGGCTAGCAAGAAGATGGTGGCTGAGCTAGCAAGAGTGGATTGCAGCTAGCAAGTGAGGTTGGTTGGCAGAGAGAAGTGGACGGCAGGTTGCAGATAGTGTGGCTCCTGCTTCCTGTGTCTCCAACTTAGCTGCCAATGAGAATATAGTGGTATGACTCCCCTATCTTTGGCTCCGTGGGAGTTCCTTTTTGGCCTCACCATATCCTGCATTCTTATGCGGGACCAGAGGGACCAGAGACCTCAGATGGGACCCCTCCCAACACCCTGCATGACACAGGGGCAATACTCATAGACAGTCAGCCTGAGGTTCAATCCCACCCACTGAAGTACAAACAGTAAGTAAGGCTCAAGTACAACAAGCGGGCACACACAACCCAAACAAGGGATACTCCTGGAGCACCCAGCTCTGGTGATCAGGGAGATTATGCCAATGGGTCCCAAAGGACACCTACTAAATAAGACCACCCTGACAAGAGTAGGAGATGTAGCATCTCTATGTAATACATAGAAGCAAACAGAGATAGGCAGCCAAAAAAAGGAAACAAAGAAATATGTCCCAAATGAAAGAACAAGAGAAAACTCCAGGAAAAGACCTAACAAAATGGAGGCAAGCAATCTACCAGATACAGAGTTCACAGCAATGGTTATAAGGATACTCAAGAGGGTTACATCATAGAAATGGCAGCGTGAGGTGAGCCTCTTGAATCTCCCTTTGAATTTACAACAAATTGAACAGCTGTAATTCCACAGAGGACTCCCTGCGCAGCAGATAGGCAAGACTAAGAGAGGTACAATTGAAATCATCTAAAGGTGGGCAAATTGGGCGAGTGGGAGAGGAGGGAATGAGGGCGTGTGGAGATGCGGGCCACGCAGGCCACAGAACACAGACCAGAGCTCCGAGCTCCGAGCTCCCTTAATTCTGGAACTACCGCAGTCATAAGAGGGAAGAATTTGGACTGCTAGTGCTCCCCTTATGGCCCACAGTCCTGGGCCATATAACACGGGTGAACCCAATAATCATGGCACAGACCTCAGAGCAAAGACTGAGGGAAGAAGGGCGAAAATGGTGGTTTAAGGCCTTGCTGCCAAGCATAGAATGGAAGACATAGGCACGGAACCTAGCTGCCGCCTCCCCACCCTCCCAGAGTTTGCCCCACCCCCACCTTCCCAGTGCTAAAGTAGAATAGTAGCAGTGTCAGATCAAAAGAACAGAATATTTGCAGTTCTGAGAACTGTGGCCTTGCAGCCACAGACTCACGGTCCAACTAGTTCTGGCGAAGGGGAGGGAGCCTTGGGCACAAGACTGGCTATGCTGATGGTCACTGCCATAGCTCATAGCCATCTCCCACAGCCCAACCTCGCCCTACCCCCACCTAACTAGTGGTTCCCTGCAAGGGTAAACAGAGCAGCTGAAACACTAAGGCTCTGAAACTGGTACAGGAAGAGCTTTGGAAATTCAGAAGCTCTCCACATCGCCCCAGAGAGGTGGTGCCCTGATACCTAGGAGACGTCTCACAGAGGAGAAGCCCACCTTCCAGGGAATACCCCCATTGTGTGAGAAGCCGGAACAGTGCAGAGAAAATACAATACTACAGCATGAGAGAGCATTAAAGGCTTCAGCAGGAGAGAAAATAAACCATTCTACCAATACCTACGGGAACACACAAGAAAGACCTCTTCCTATCAACCTGTTGTAGAACCTACTCCTGTAGATGGCTAGGAAGAAAAATAATAATTCATGAATTGCCATGAACAACCAAGGTAACAAGGCAGCTCAGAAAGAAAACAAAAAGTCTCCAGAAAATGAACTTAAAAACATGGAATTATGTGACTCAAATGACAGAGTATTCAAGATTGCAGTTCTGAAAAAACTCAACAAGATGCAAGAAAACACTGGCAGTTTAATGAACTCAGAAACACAATCAAAGAACAACATGAGCATTTTGTGAAAGAGATTGAAATTTTAAAGAAGAACCAAATAAAATTTCTGGAGATTAAGAACTCAATAGAAGAAATGAAGAATGAAATAGCCAGCTTAGGTAATAGAGTTTACCAGATGGTGGAAAGAATCAGTGACATCGAAGATAGAAATCTGGAAATGACACAGATGGAAGAAGAGAGAGACTTGAGAGTTAAAAGAAATGAAAGAACTCTGCAAGAACTTTGTGACTCTATCAGAAAGAGCAATATAAGAATAATGGTCATACCAGAAGGAGAAGAAAGGTAGAAGGGACCAGAGAGTATATTCAAACAAGTAGTCGACGAGAACTTCCAACAGTTGCGGAAAGAACTGGATCCTGGAATCCAAGAAGCAAATAGAACACCTAATTACCTCAATCCCAACAGGCCTTCTCCAAGGCACATTTTATTGAAGTTGTCAAAAATTAACGACGAAGAAAAAATCTTCAAGGAAGCCAGGAAAAAAGAAGACAGTAACCTACAAAGTTGTCATTAAATTATCAGATTTTTCAGCAGAAACTCTACAAGCCAGGAGGAGGGAGTAGACTCCAACATTCAAACTATTGAAAGAGAGAAATTATAAGCTAAGAATAATATATGCAGCAAAGACATCCTTTAGATATGAAAAAGGAATAAAGACTTTTCCAGACATACAGAAGCTGAGGGAATTTTCTAACACATGACCTGTACTACAAGAAATACTGAAGGAGGATATTCAATCTGAAACAAAAATACAAAAGAATACAAAACCAATGAGTAGTATTACCAACAGACAGACAGAAGCAGGAAATGGCAACCCTTATACCAAATGGGACACTATACACTTAAACATAACATACAGGGTAAAGAAAAAAACACTTAAAAAGGAAAAAAGACAACTTGCTACTGCAATGCAGAAAACAACTCACAGCATAAATAGGGATAATTTCTGACAACAAAACCATAAAAAGGGAAAGAGCAAAAGTCTCAACTGACACATGGGAATGGAGAAAGTAAGCATGCTGAAGAAAATGGAATACTCTAAATATGAAACTTTGTTTTACATAAATTTAATGGTAACCACTCAAAAAAACTTTCCAGAACTGAAATATATAACATAAAAAAAGAAGAAACAGAGGGAGCAATCATAGAATAACACCACACTGAACTAAAAGACAGGTACAAAAATGAAAAGAAACAATGGAGACACTGTCCTACCAGAAAACCAAACATAAAACTACAGGAAATCCTCATATGGAAATAATCACCCTAAATGTAAATGGACTGAACTCACCACTAAAAAGGTACAGAGTAACAGATTGGATTAAAAACACCCAAACGAACAAAAAACATAAACTAAGCCCAACCATAGGCTGTCTCCAAGAGACACATCTCAGCTACAAGGACAAATATAGACTCAAAATGAAAGGGTGGAAATTCACATTCCAAGCAAATGGTATCCAGAGAAAATCAGATGTAGCTATACCTATATCAGATGAAACAGACTTAAGGATAAAAAAGGTAACAAGAGACAAGGATAGACATTTCATAATGATAAAGGGAACTATATGATAAAGGGAACTAACAAGCAATATAAGCATAATGGTCATTATGAAGACATAACAGTCATCAATATTTATGCCCCCAGTCAGTGAGCACTGCAATATACAAAGCAACCACTAACAGAACTTAAGGGAGAAATTGACCAAAACACAATTATAGTAGCGGGCCTAAATACATCATTGACAGCTATGCATAGATCATTCAAACAAAATAAATAAATATCAGCCCTAACTGACACATTAGATGAAACAGACATCATTGACATTTATAGAACACTTCATCCTACAACATCAGACTATACATTCTTTCCTAGTGTAAATGGAACATTCTCAAGGGTAGACCATATATTGGGACATAAAACTAGCCTCAGTAAATTTAAGAAGATTGAAATCATACCAAGACTGTTCTCTGATCACGAGGCTTTGAAATTGCATATCAACTGCAAAAAGAAAGCAGGAAAACCCACAAATATGTGGAGATTAAACAACATACTTTTAAAGAATGACTGGGTCAAAGAAGAAATAAGAGGAGAGATCAAAAGATACATAGAAAGAAATGAGAATGAAAATAATCTTGCCAAAATTTTTAGGATGCAATGAAAGCAGTTTTAAGAAGGAAATTTATATCATTACAGGCCTATCTCAAAAAAGAAGACAAATCCCAGATCAGATAAATACCTCAAGTTACACCATTAAGAACTAGAAAAAGAAGAACAAATGAAACCCAAAGTCAGTAGAAGGAAGGACATAATAAAAATCAGAGCAGAACTAAATGAAATAGAGAACAAAAAGACAATAGAAAAAAATTAATGCAACAAAGAGAAGGTTCTTCAGAAAGATTAATAAAATTGAAAACCCTTGGCTAGACACACTAAGATAAAAAGAGAAAAACACAAATAAACAAAATCAGAAATGAAAGAGGAAAAGTTACCATGGATGCCACAGAAACACAAAGGATCAACCAAGAATACTATGAAGGACTATGTGCCATCATATTCAGTAACCTAGAAGAAATGGACATGTTCTTAGAAACATAAAGCCTTCCTAGGCAGAATCATGAAAAAACGGAAAATCTAAATCAAGAGTAAGGAAATTGAATCAGTCATCTGAAACCTTCCTAAAAGCAAAAGTCCGGGACCAGATGGCTTCACTAGTGAATTCTACCAAGCTTTCAAAAAGGATCTAACACCTCTCCTCCTCAAACTCTTCCAAAAAATTGAAGAAGAGACAGTACTCCCTCACTCATTTTATAAGGCCAACATTACCCTGATACCAAAACCTGGGAAGGATAACACAAGGAAAGAAAATAACAGATCAATACCTCTGATGAATATAGACATAAAAATCCTAAAGAAAATTCTAGCAAATCGAATGCAACAATGTATTAAAAAGATTATACATCACGACCAAGAGGGGTTCATCCCAGGGACACAAGGATGGTTCAACCCATGCAAATCAATCAATGTGATACACCACATAAACAAAACAAAGGACCAAAATCATATGATTATATCAATAGATGCAGAAAAAGCATTTGACAAGATAGAACATCTATTTAGGATTAGAATACTTAATGAAATTGTTATAGAAGGAAAATACCTCAACATAATAAAGGCCATATATGACAAACCATCAGCTAATATCATAATCAACAGTGAAAAACTGAAGCCCTTTGCTCTACATTCAGGAACATGACAGGGCTGTCCCCTATCACCTCTGCTTTTCAATATAGTATTGGAAATCCTACCTATAGCAATCAGGCAAAAGAAAGAAATAAAGGGCATCTGAATTGGGAAAGAAGAAGTTAAATTGTCACTTTTTGCAGATGACATGTTGCTATACATAGAAAACCCTAAAGGCTCCACCAAAAAGCTGTTAGAAACAATAAATGCATGCAGTAAAGTTGCCAGCTACAAAATCAATGTACAAAAGTCCATTGCATTCCTAGATACTGAGAATGAAATCTCAGAAAAAAGAGCTTAAAAAAATTATTTTTGCAGTTGCAACATAAAGAATAAAATATCTCGGAATAAACTTAACCAAGGATGTGAAAGACCTATATGCTGAAAACTAAGAGACATTTTTAAAAAGAAATTGAAGAAGACACAAAGAAATGGAAAGACATTCTGTGTTCATGAATTGGAGGAATCAACATAGTTAAAGTGGCCATATTACCCAAAGCAATATACGGATTTAATGCAATCCCCAAAAAAATCCGAATGATATTTATTAAAGAAACACAATAAAACATCAGATTTGTGTGGAACCACCAAAGAACCCAAATATCCAAAGCAATCATATGAAAAAAGAACAATGCTAGAGGTGCCACACTCCCTGACTTCAACTTCTACTTCAGGGAAACAGTAATCAAAACAGTATGGCATTCATTTGCATTTCTCTGATGATTAGCGATGTTGAGCATTTTTTCATATGTCTATTTGCCATTTGTATATCCTCTTTGGAGAAATGTCTCTTCAGGTCCTCTGCCCATTTTTCAATTGGGTTGTTTGTTTTTTTGTTGTTGAGTTTCATGAGTTCCTTGTATATTTTGGATATTAGCCCCTTATCAGAGGAACTGTTTGCGAAAATCTTCTCCCATTCAGTTGGTTGCCTCATTATTTTGTCAATAGTTTCTTTTGCTGTGCAGAAGCTTTTCAGTTTCATATAATCCCATTTGTTTATTTTAGTTTTTACTTCCATTGCCTTTGGAGTCAAATTCATAAAATGCTCTTTGAACCCAAGGTCCATAAGTTTAGTACCTATGTTTTCTTCAATGCAGTTTATTGTGTCAGGTCTTATGCTTAAGTCTTTGATCCATTTTGAATTAATTTTGGTACATGGTGACAGATAGCAGTCCAGTTTCATTCTTTTGCACGTAGCTATCCAATTCTGCCAGCACCATTTATTGAAGAGGCTGTCTTTCCTCCATTGTATGTTTTTAGCTTCTTTGTCAAAAATTATCTGTCCATATTTATATGGTTTTATTTCTGGGTTCTCAATTCTATTGCATTGGTCTATGTGTCTGTTTTTCCGCCAATACCAAGCTGTTTTGATTATTGTAGCCCTGTAGTACAAGGAAAAATCAGGGAGTGTGATACCTCCAGTATCGTTCTTTTTTTTAATATTGCTTTATACCCCAGTCAGAATGGCTTTCATCAACAAAACAAATAGTAACAAGTGTTGGAGAGGCTGTGGAGAAAAAGGAACTCTCATACACTGTTGGTGGGAATGCAGACTGGTGCAGCCGCTATGGAAGGCAGTGTGGAGGTTCCTCAAGAAATTACGAATAGAATTACCATATGACCCAGCAATCGCTCTCCTGGGTATCTACCCCAAAAATATAAAAGCATTTCTCTATAGAGACACGTGTACGCCAATGTTCATTGCAGCTTTGTTTACGGTGGCCAAGACATGGAAACAACCAAAATGTCCTTCGATAGATGAATGGATAAAGAAGTTGTGGTACATATACACAATGGAATACTATTCGGCTTTAAGGAAAGATGATATAGTAGCATTTGTGACAACATGGATGGATCTCGAGAGAATAATGCTAAGTGAAATAAGTCAGACAGAAAAAGCAGAGAACCCTATGATTTCACTGATATGTGGTATATAAACCAAAAAGAACAAGACAAACAAATGAGAAACAAAACTCATAGACACAGACAATAATTTAGTGGTTACCAGAGGGTAAGGGGGTGGGTGGTGGGTGATGAGGGTAAAGGGGATCAAATATATGGTGATGGAAGGAGAACTGACTCTGGGTGGTGAACACACAATGGGATTTATAGACGATGTAATACAGAATTGTACACCTGAAATCTATGTAAATTTACTAACAATTGTCACCCCAATAAAATTAATTAAAAAAAAAAAACAAAACAAACAAAAAAAACCAGTATGGTATTGGCAGAAAAACAGACACAAAGACTAGTGGAATAGAATCGAGAACCGACGTAAATATGGCCAGATAATTTTCAACAAAGAAACTAAAAGCACACAGTGGAGAAAGCACACCCTCTTCAGTAAATAGTGCTGGGAGATAGGGAAAGCCACATGCAAAAGAATGGAACTTGACTGCTATCTGTTACCGTGTGCCAAAATTAACTCAAAATGGATCAAAGACCTAAACATAAGACCTGAAGCAATAAGATGCATAGAAGGAAACATAGGTACTAAACTTATGGACTTTGGGTTCAAAGAAGATTTTATGAATTTGACTTCAAAGGCAAGGGAAGTAAAAGCTAAAATAAATGAATGGGACTATATCAAACTAAAAAGCTTCTGCACAGCAAAAGAGACCATCGACAAAGGAAAGAGGCAACCAACCAAATGAGAGATTTTTGCAAAGAATGCCTCTGATAAAGGGCTAATATCCAAAATATATAAAGAACTCATACAACTCAACAACAACAACAACAACAACAAAACAATCCAATTTAAAAATGGGCAGAAGACCTGAAGAGACATTTCTCCAAAGAGGATAATAGAGATTGCCAATAGTTATAAGAAAAAAAAAAGTTCAACATCACTAATCATCAGAGAAATGCAAATAAAAACCACAGTGAGATATCACCTCACACCATTTAGAACAACTATCATCGAAAAGACAAATAGTAACAAGTGTTGGGGAGGCTGTGGGAAAAAAGGAACCCTCATACAGTGTTGGTGGGAATGCAGACTGGTGCAGCCACTACGGAAGGCAATGTGGAGGTTCCTCAAAAAATTAAGAATAGAATTACCATATGACCCAGCAATCCCTCTCCTGGGTATCTACCCAAAAAATCTGAAAACATTTATCCATAAAGATGTATGTGCTCCAATGTTCATTGTGGCTTTATTTATGGTGGCCAAGACATGGAAACAACCAAAGTGTCCTTTGATAGATGATTGAATAAAGAAGATATAGTATATAGTATACACAATAGAATACTATTCTGCTGTAAGAAAAGATGAAATAGTGCCATTTGTGACAACGTGGATGGATGTCGACATTATTAAGCTAAGTGAAATAAATCAGAAAAAGCCGAGAACCATATGATTTCACTGATATGTGGAATATAAAATTGAGAACAACAAATGAACAAGACAAAGAAATGAAGAAACAAAAACTCATAGTCACAGACAATAGTTTAGTGGTTACCAGAGGGTAAGGTGGGAGGGGTTGGTAGATAAGGGTAAAAGGAATAAAATATATGATGAAGGAAGGAAAACTGACTCTGGGTGGTGAACACACAATGTAATATATAGACGACGTATTACAGAATTGTACACCTGAAACCTATGTAACTTTACTAACAATTGTCATCCCAATAAACTTTAATTAAAAAATAATCCTTATGTCAAGGAAGCATATTTTCGGGTGGCATGTTTTGCTGCCCTTCATTTTGAATCTTTGAAATTTCTCTAAGAACACACAATGAAATATAGATATATAGATATATAAATATATAGATATATAGATATATAGATATATAATGTATTACAGAGTTGTACACCTGAAACCTGTGTAACTTTACTAACAATTGTCACCCCAAGAAACTTTAATTAAATAAAAAAGGATACTCAAAAAACTTAGTGAGAACTTCAACAGAGATAGTAAGCATAAAAAAGGACATAGAAACCATAAAAAAGAACCAGTCAGAAATGAGGAATACAATAATTGTAATGAAGAATATGCTAGAAGTAATCAACAGACCAGATGCAGAGTTCTTTACAGTGGTTATAAGGATCCTCTATGATCTCAGGGTGAGCTTATAGCCTTTTTTCTCCCTTCTTCCGTCCCCCCACCACTCCGGTTCAAGCCGTTGTTTCTCAGTCTAGTTGTGTAGGACACAACTTCCTGACCCATGCTGGTATTATGAGCCTTGTGCTCCCCGCTGCCTTCGGTTGCCGAACGTCCGTCCAGCTGCTCACAGCAGATCACGGCAGCTCAGCAGCGTCAGCCGGTGTTAGCCCAGCTCCAGGGAGAGCTGTTGTTCCCAAAGAGATAGGAAACATAAAAATGGACATAGAAAACATAAAAACGAACCAGTCAGAAATAAAGAATACAATAACAGAAGTGAAGAATAGGAGGTGTGATCAAACAATATGGTTCACGAGGTGTATGCAACAAATACAGTGAATGTTTAAATCAAAAAAATTATTCAATAAATACAGTGAACATTTAAATAAAAGAATTATTACAGTAAAAGACACATTGCTATTAATCCCCCTCAAAATATTCTGCCTTGCTTCAAATGTACTTATCCCATTGTTCTTGCTACTTTCTAAAGCAGTTCTGTAAGTCCTCTTTCGTGAGTGTCTTTAGTTGTGCTGTCATGGCTGCATTAATGTCCTGAATCAATTGAAATCATTTATCTTTCATGGTCATTTTGACTTTGGGGAAGAGCCAAATGTTGCACAGTGCCAGATCCGGTTAATAAGGTGGATGATGTTTATATTTGACAGAAATTGCTGTACCAGGAGCCTTTCTCATACATTAGAGGGAGTCAACAGTAGATTAGATGAAATAGAGGATCGAATCAGCAGTTTGGAAGATAAGGTAGCAGAAAGCACCCAATCAGAACGGCAAAAAGAAAAAAGAAAAAAAATGCGGATAGTTTAAGGAGCCTCTGGGACAACATCAAGCGTACCAACATTTGCATCATAGAGGTACCAGAAGGAGAAGAGAGAGTGCAAGGTATTGAAAACCTATCTGAAGAAATAATGATGGAAAACTTCCCTAACTGGTGAAGGAAATAGATACAGAATCACAGGAAGCTCAGAGAATCCCAAATAAGGTGAACCCAAAGAGTCCCACACCAAGACACATCATAATTAAAATGCAAAGGTTAAAGACAAACAGAGAATCTTAAAAACAGGAAGACAAAAGCAGTTAGCTACCTACAAGGGAGCTCCCATGAGACTATCAGCTGATTTCTCAACAGAAACTTTGCAGGCCAGAACAGAGTGGCACAAAATATTCCAAGTGATGAAAAGCAAGGACTTACAATTAAGATTACTCTACTTAGCAAAGTAATCATTTAAAATTGAAGGATAGATAAAGAGCTTTCTAGACAAGAAAAAACTAAAGGAGTTCATCATCAACAAACCAGTATTATAAGAAATCTTAAAGGGAGGAAGAAGAAGAAGAGGAAGAAGAATGAGAAGGAGAAGGAGAAGGAGGAGGAGGAGGAGGAGGAGGAGGAGGAGGAGGAGGAGGAGGAGGAGGAGAAGGAGAAGGAGAAGGAGAAGGAGAAGGAGAAGGAGAAGGAGAAGAAGGAGGAGGAGGAGGAGGAGGAGGAGGAGGAGGAGGAGAAGAAGAAGAAAGGTAAAAAATGTGTATAATAAAATGGCAATAACTACCTATCTATCAACAATTACTTTAAATGTAAATGGATTAAATGCTCCAATGAAAAGATAGTGGGGCTGAATGGATAAGAGAACAAGGGTCCTACATATGGTGCCTATAGGAGACTCATTTCAGATCAAAGGACAAACAGACTGAAAGGAAAAGGATAGAAAATGGAAATGGAAGAAAGAAAAAAGCTGGGGTAGCAATACTTACACCAGACAAAATAGCCTTTTTTCTGCCTTCTTCCATCCCCACCCCACCCCGCTCCACTCTGGTTCAAGCCGTTGTTTCTCAGTCCAGTTGTGTAGGACACAGCTTCCTGGCCCAGGCAGCCCATGGCAGCCCAGGTCCAGGGAGAGCCATTGTTCACAATCTTAGCTGTGGAGGACACAGCTCACTGGCCCATGTGGGAATCAAACTGGTGACCTCGGCCTTAGGAGCACGGCGCTCTAACCACCTGAGCCACAGAGCCCAAAATAGACTTTAAAAAGAGACAAAGAAGGATGCAGCAATTTCACTTCTGGGTATTTATCTGAAGAAACCCAAAACAATAATTTGAAAGGACATATGCACCATCTGGCCATTTCAGCATTATTTACAATAGCCAAGATAAGATATGGAAGCAACCTAAGTGTTCATCAACAGATGAATGGATGAAGAAGAAGTGGTACATATACATAATGGAATATTACTCAACCATAAAGAGAATGAAAAGTTGCCATTTGCAACAATATGGATGGACCTAGAGGGCATTATATTAAGTGAAATAAGTCAGACAAATATCCTATGATTTCATTTATATGTGGAATCCAAAAAACTGAAAAATGAACAAACAAAATGGAAACAAACTCATACAGAGAACATTTTGATGGTTGCCAGATGGGAAGGGAATTGGGGAATGAGCGAAAAAGAGGAAGGGATTAAAAAGTACAAATTGGTAGGCGCAAAATAGTCATAGGGATGTAAAGTACAGTATTAAGAGTACAGTTAATAATATTGTAATAACTATGTATGGTATCAGATGGGTACTAGATTTATCAGGGTGATCACTTCATAAATGTCTAATCAGTATGTTCTACATCTGCAACTAATATAATATTGTATGTCAACTGTAATTGAAAAATAAAAACACTTTAAAAAATATATGGTAATTTTAGCTAGTGATAGGTACCCTGAAGGAAATGAATAGGGAGGTATGTTAGAGAATAATGTGAAGCGTTACTTTAGATAGGGTGGTTAGGGAAGGTTTCTCCAGTAGGTGATGTATAACATGAGGGAAGGAATTAGATAGCAATGTGAAAAGTGAAAAGGAAGAGCACTCCTGCAGAGAGGAAAGCGAACATGCAAAGTTCCTGGGGTGGCCAAGAGTTTGTGGTTCAACGGGTGTCAGAAGGCCAGTGTATTTGGATTGTAGTGAGCAAGGAACAAGTGAACAAGTATAGTAAGAATGGAACAAGATGAGACTGAAGGGGTAGTCAGGAGCCAGCTACTGCAGAGTCTTATAGACCATGTTAAGCACTTTGAATTTTACTTTAATGGCAGTGAGAGAAAGGAGTAAAATGATTAGTTTTCCATTTCGGAAAAAAAATCACTCTGGCTGCAGTATTGATTGCACGGGGGGAAAGTGGGAATGAGACACCAACATAAGACTTAGATTAAACATAGGATGTTGGGGAGAGGACGTTATCAAGGGTGACGTCCCAGGATCTGGGGTAAGCAGTAAACCGGGAGGAGAGATGGGAAGTGTAGAAAACAAGAATTCTTTTTTGGTCACATTAAGTTAGCGCCGTCTGTAAGGCATCTGGGTAGAGATATAAAATACGTGGATAAGCAAGTTGACTCAGGAAAGAGGTTTGAGCAGGAGAGATAAAATGGGGATTGTACTTAAAACCATGGGACTGGAGGAGATCACCTAGGGAGTGGGTATAGATGGAGAAGAGAAGCAAGGACTGAGCCTGGGGCACTCCAACCTTGGGAGACAGAAGAGCAGGAGGAGGAAACAGCAGAGCCTGAGGAATAGGAAGTGAGATGGGAGAAAAACCAGGAGGATGTGGCATCACAGAAGCCAGACTCCAAGTGACTTGGGGTGCTGGTTACGAAGGTATGTCCAGCAGGTAGGTTTAGGCTTGGGTCTGAAGACTAATTAAGACTCTAGGAAAATATTTACCAATGTAACATAGATACCAAACATATGTGTTTATTGTAACAAACACAACAATTCAGATAAATTACAAAATTAATTTAAAAATACCAAAATATGGATCAGAGAAGAATAAAAAATACCTGGAGTATGCCATTTCTTCACACTGGGAACATTTATTTGGAACCACTGTCTCTTAAGCAGCCGACATGGCCTGCTCACAACTAGTTTTAGAACAATGTCCTATTGATAAGCCCATGCCAAAAGTAGTTCTCACCATCTGTTAAGGCCCCTGGTTAGAAAAGCCTTCAGGTCAACTTCTGGATTTCACACAACTAGCTGCTTCTTTTGAGAACAGTATGAAGGTTCCCTTCTGCAGAAGGAACAATTCTCTTGTGCAACAAAATCTCCCTTCTGTGATTTTTTATTTCTGAAACAGACTGGGCTCTGTGCTTCTCTCTGTAGAAAGTATCTGGAGCCATTCCCCCTCTCCCTCCCCGCCTTTTTAGCTGGAAAAAAGAGCCCATGAGCTGTTCCTTTCATGCTCTAGGACTGTAGTGTGGTAAGTCTGCCTCAGATTAATTCAATTAAATACCTCAAGCTGAATCTGTCAAACGTCTTTTCTCCCCCACAGGACTGATTTATTTTAATAGGATCAACACATATTATATAAAAAGGTAACCATTAAATAATTATAAGCAAATAATTTCATCACATGCTCCCAGCCAATTTTGCATCGCCTGTCAGATACAAAACATTTATTTTCATACATTTACAGCGACAATGTGCATAAAACCACTGGAAGTGGGGATATTTTCAAAGCAGCTGCTTATGTGATGTGATTATCAAAATCTCCTCAACCCCCATCCCAACCCCCACATTATTAGTCAGTCATTCCTTTCAGTTAATACATTGAAAATCTCTGTTAAAATTAAAACATTATCTACTAATAGAGAGACAAATGAAGCTATTCATATTAAGCTCAAATTACTAATCCTTAATCACTAAGGTCCTTTATGAAAGGGACCCAGAAGCTATTAAGTTTTGAGAAGGGAAAGGAAAGGTCCAGAATATGGGCTGCTGCCTGGGGAGGGAAGGGGGTGGCATACGGGCATTCTGTATAATGCTCTGGTCAGCCAGGGACTTATTTGAAGGCACTGGCAGCTCAGGTGGAGGGGACACCGCTAAAAAGTGAAGGACAGGGTGGTTTCTAAAGGACAAGACAGGGCATTAAAAGCAAATCTTCCCTAAGTGCTAGTTCTGCAAGAGCTGGCTGGCTTGGCTTGGGTGTGTCCGCGATGAAAGTGGTCACTTCACATGTTAGAAAACTCTCCAGCTCTCTGTGGGGATCATATCAAGTGAGGTTAAAGAATTCTAAGGGATCAATTGACTCAACTTAGTTTTTTTTAACTTTTTTAAACTACAAAAGAAATTCTCATGGTAGAATATTCAGTTATAAAATATATAGAATCAAACCTGAAAGATCTCCCTCAACACCCATTACAATTCCAGGCTCACACTATTTACAGTGTGCCCCAGATTCTTTCCTATGCTTTCATGGCCATATATATATATATATATGATGTCTTACACAAATACAATAATACCTATCTGTTCGTACACTTCCTTGTTCTTTTATTTTTTTTTAATTTGCTTTATCGTGGGAAAAATATACATACAGTAGTCCCCGTTTATCCACGGGGGATATGTTCCAAGTCCTCCTGTGGGTGCCTGAAGGTATGGATTGTACTGAACTCTATATATACTGTTTTTTTCTATACATACATATCTACGATAAAGTTTAATTTACAGATTAAGCCCAGTAATAGTTTAACAACAATAATTACTAATAAAATAGAACAATTATAACAATACTGTAATGAAAGTTATGTAAATGTGGTCTATCTCTCTCAAAATATCTTGTACGGTACTCACCTTTCTTTTTGTAATGATGTGAGATGATACAACGCCTACATGATGAGATGACGTGAGGTGGAATTTTCCGTTTAATATTTGCAGACCATAGTTGACCATGGGTAGCTGAAACCATGGAGAGCTAAACCTTGGATAAAGGGGGAGGGTACTATAACATAAAGTTTACCGTTTTAACCATTTTTGAGTCTGCAATTCAGTGGCATTAAGCACATTCACAACGTTGTGTAACCATCCCTACCCTCTAATTCCAGAACGTTTTTATCATTCAAGTAGAAACTCTTTACCCATTAAACAATAACTACCCATTCTCCCCTTCCTTCAATCCCTGGTAACCTCTATTCTACTTTCAGTCTCTATGCTCTTCCTTCTTTTAAAATTGTTTTTGAAAAGGTAATATATAGACATTATAAAAAATTCTAACAATAGGAAAAGTTATATCAATGTTAAATACTTCTCCCTCCTATGCTTAATCCACAGTGTAATCAGTTTTTTAGGTATTTTTACTGAAGAGTCTACCTATATAGAAGCATATGTGGACATATACCCTCCCCACTTTTTTACAAAGTAGTAGCAAACCATACACAGCTTGCTTTTTTCATTTGACAATATCTGATATATATGTATATATAATTCTTATTTATCCACTCATCTGTTATACTAGAATCGATTTACTTCTGACCCATTAATTTTTTTCAAAATTAATTACATTTTTATTGTGGCAAAAAACACCACATAACGTAAAATTCACTCTCCCAACAATTTCAAAGTGTACAGTACAATATTGTCAACCACATGCACATTGTTGTGCAACAGATTGCCCAGAAACCCCTGCCACCCCATCCTGCATGACTGAAACTCTACACCCACAGAAACACAACTCCCACCTCTCCTCCCCACCAGCCCCTGGAAACCACCATTCCACTTTCTGTTTCTATGAGTTTGACTACTTTAGATACCTCCTATAAGTGGGATCATGCAGTATTTGTCCTTCTGTGACTGGCTTATTTCACTTAGCATATTATCAAGATTCATCCATGTCATAGCATATGGCAGGATCTCCTTTTTAAAGGCTGAATGTATATGCCACATTTTACTGTATGCATATATGACATTTTCTTTATCCATTCATCTGCCAATGGACATTTAGGTTGCTTCCACGTCTTGGCTATTATGAATAATGTTGCAATGAACATGGGGGTGCAAATATCTTTTTGAGAGTCTACTTTCAATTCTTTGAATATATTTCCAGAATTGAGATTGCTGAATCATATGGTAGCTCTATTTTTAATTTTTTGAGGAACCTCTGTACTCCTGAGATTTTTTTTTTTCCATATTGGCTGCACTGTTCCCACCAACAGTGTACAAGGGTTCCAATTTTTCCACATCCTTGCCAATACTTATTATTGTTATTTTTTTAAGTAATGGCCATTCTGACAGGTGTGAGGTGATATCTCATTGTGGTTTTGATTCGCCTTTCCCTGATGATTAGTGGTGTTCAGCATCCTTTAATAGGCTTGTTGGCCATTTGCACGTCTTCTTTGGAGAAATGTCTATTCAAGTCCTTTGCCCATGTTTTTATCGGGCTATTTATTGTTTTGTTATTGGGTTGTAGGAGTTATTGATATATTCTGGATATTAACCCCTTATCAGATATATGGTTTGCAAATATTTTCATTCTTGCCTTTTCATTCTGTTGATTCTTTTGCTGTGCAGAAAATTTTAAGTTTGATGTAGGTGTCACCTGTGTATTTTTGCTTACCTTGCCTGTTCTTTTGGATTGACTGAACTCATTAACTTTTACTTCTCCTAGAGCCAGACTTTCATCAGGATAGCCTGGTTGTGACTTTTGCCTTCATTTCCATCTCAGTGCTCTCTAGTACATTGTTGAACGGGGTGATGCCTAATTACTATTGGTTCCCTGATGGGATACACCCAGAGCTACCATAATTTTTCTGGACTTGTTCCCATGCACAATAATTGGAGGCTTCTGTGAGACGGGGCTGTTTCCTCCCATTTTCTAGCTTCTTTCCCCTTCATCTCCCTTTTTACCCCATGTTAGGAGCAGAATCTCCTCCGGGCCTCCTCCTTCTCCCCTCTAGTGTCCTCCTTGTGAGTGGGTCAGTGGTCTGTGAACAAATGACAGGTCAGCTGACAGGCTGACTCCAGACCAATGAAGTTTCTGGGCTCCAGATGAACCAATTAGCTTGTTAGGGACATTGAATACCTGGATAGCTGGCATCTATCCCATTGTTCTCTTAGCAGGGAACCTCTTGTTTTGTCCATCAAAGATTTGAACGTGCAAATGAAACCTTTTTTAAAAAAAGAATTTTGGTGGCTTTATTCCATCCCCACAACTTCTGCCCAAGGCCAATAAAATACAGCCATTCTCTTTTTGTAAAAAGAAAGAGGGGTTGGGTTTCCTTCAATTGTCTGCCTTTTTCTGTCTCCTCCACTATTTTTGTTTTACTCTGTAGTTAACTTTGCACAGAGCAGCTTCATCCGGGGACCTGTGCGGTGGGCCTCGGCACTCTCTCACTGCAGGTTGCAAGGGTCTTTTCCGTGTTCCAACCTGGGGGTTTGTGGGACCAGAGGCTTGGCGGGTAGGAGAAGAGTTGCCTTCTGTATTTCGCACACATTCAGCGCGCGATCTCTCTCTCTCTCTCTCTCTCTCTCTCTCTCTCTCTCTCTCTCTGTCTCTGTCTCTCTCTCTCACACACACAAACACACAGACACACACGCGCGCGCACACACACACACACACACGGCCGCTCAGCACCTCTCGGTGTGTCTTCCTTCAAGATGACAGGGCGCTGGAGAAAAGGCTGCTGGAATCAGCTGGTAGGTACAGTAGTAACCCGAACCCCACCCACCCGCTGCCTTTGCTTGGTCAGGTTTCTCCCGTCACTCCTGCCTGGGGAGAAAACATGTAAACGCGCCTCCAGAGGAGGGGCTGGGGTAGCTGGGAGCGGCGGGGGAGGCTGAAGGTGAGGCCGGGAAGGTGGCCGAGAGCCCCCGCTGCCGGGCCCTTGTCCGTGCTCCCTCCGGAGCGTCAGCCCCAACCCTGTTGGCCCCCACCCCACCCCCTTTTTGAAGGGATTGCTTTTTTTTCACTCTGCGGCGGCGGAAATGACAGTGTGGAGCTGCCGTGGTGTCATGGTGCTGCCCCTGGACTGAGGGGGCGAATCTAAAACTCTTAAGTTTGGAGCGTCGCGACCGCCGTGCTGTCCCTTGCGGGGCGCGCGGGCGGGCGGATCCCGGCTGCTGCGCGGCGGCGGCAGAGAAGGCGAAGGCGGGCGGCGGCCTAGAGCGGCGGCAGCGGCAGCTCGGGGAGCTCGCGCCAGCGTCGGAGCCGGAGCCAGCTCGCGGCGGAGGGAGGCGAGCGCTCTGCGCCCTGGGGCGCGCTCAGGAGATGGCCGGCACCCGGGAACGCTCTGGGTAAAACGCGCCCCCTCGCCGCGGCCCCCAGGGGCCGAGCACCCCGCCGGCGCAGGGCTCGGCCCCGGCTCCAGCCGCCTCTCAGGTGCGGCTGGGGCCAGCGCGGGCCGACGACACCGGGGCTCTGCGGGGCAGGGTGACGGGCCCCGAGAGGCTCGAGGCGGCGGCGGGGGCCCCGTCCTGGCCCTGACTCCACGTTGCGCCGTGGAGCCCTGGGTTCCGGTCTGTGCTGCCCTCCTGGGACGGAGTTTGCACTCCGGGTTGCCGGGGGCGGCCCGAGGCCTCCCTCACAGCCCGGCCGGGCCCAGCGCGGCCAGTCGAGCGGCTCCTTCCCACGAGCGCCTTCCCACGCTCCCGCCGCCGGCAGCCTCCTCGGCCCTGTTGGCGCCCCTCGGCCGGCCGTCTGCCCGGCGGTAGCTGGTGTCGCAGCCCGATATGCTGTGGACACCCTGCCGGCGGGGAGGCCCAGCAAAACTTAATCCCCTTTCCGCCAGCGGAGCGATCCTTGAGTCTCCGTCTGGGTGGTTCCTTATTTCTGGCCTAGCTCTGAAAGCAGCTCAGGAGGGAGAGGGGAAACTTACATATGTCCATTGGATAGACTGCGACTGAATCACGGAGAGGTGGGGTTTTTTTCCATTCCTGACTTGTTAGAATTAAGTAAATAACGGTGGAGTAGATTTTCAGAAACATTTTTGGTGATGATAAGGTTTAGGTTACTTAGCACTTCATGCGCAGCACCTTATTTCTGGGAGACATTTCTCAGAGCAGGAAATTCGGATCCTGCGGTCGGGGGTTCTTCGCTTTCTCTCTTCTACACTCTCCTACCGCCTTCACACTCACGCACCTTCCTACAACATCATACACCTACCAGCCCACCCAAATCTCCCCCCCGCCATCCCACAGGCCCTTTCTCCCATCAACCTGTGTACTCCCAGCCGCCCAGCAATGCAGCTTCTTGCTTCTCAACCAGTTTGCCTTTATCAGGATTTCTGACTGCAGGGTGGGTGGGTAGTGATGGTTGCGTGTCTCCGAGGAGGAGCCCTTATAAAATAATATATTGGAGACTATGTAAATAGACAAGTACTGTGTATGGGTTGATTCCTCCGATTCTCAGGTTGGGCCATGAGGGCTACCTTTAACCCCACTCTGTTCCTTCTCAGTATCAGTACTCTGGCCATCTTCCAATAGAAGGGAAAGGCTGAAGAGAGGAGAGTTCCTCCCCTACTTCTTGCTTCACCCCGAACCCTTATATCCCCCCTTTCACCCCTCTGCACTCATGACTGCCTGAGGGGGAAACAGTCTTTGCTGTTTTATATATTCCTGCCCAATCAATTAACTTAATACAGATATATAATGTGAATTAGATTTTTCCTGATTGTTCCTCACAACTTGATTTATGTGGTTGAAATACAGGTCTAGGAGCCAAGAAGATCAGAGTTGTCCCAAATCTGATGTTACATTGGCCTGAGGACATTCCTATGACCTTTCTTTCATAGTTGATGCACTTGTGTAAAAGGCATAATATAGTGTACTGGGTTTTGTGAGTCTTGACTTGGTCCTTTGAAGATAAAAGGGTTCTGTAAACCCTCAGCACTACACTTTTCAAAGAAAGTGCTTCATTTACCTTTTTATTGGGATAATAGATTGACTAGGTATAAGTGGGAACCCTAGTTTACTGGAAATCTTAACTTGCCATTATTAGCCCCCCTGTAGCCAAATCTATCACTGTACTTTGGTCCTTAGCCTGTTTTATTTTATCTAATGCACATGCAACTGAATGAAACATACGTAAAACCAAGCGTACAGACTAATGGTGATTATTTTAAGTCGAGGCTTATATCATACCTAATGTACTCCAACCTAACAATCTGAGTCAGATGCATTTGAAAAGGTAACCTCACCCATTTTTAGCCTTTATGGGGGGCAGTTAGCTAATTTCTACTGAAAAGTGGCATAAATAATTTTAGGCATGGCTCTATAAGCATGATTCGTATCTAGCAGCGGTGAGTCAACAATATTTATTAAGCGCCTATAATGTTCGGAGTCCTCTGCTGACTGGGCTGAGGCCCCAGCCCTGGCCTAGCAGTTTGGCACCCTGCTTGTTTGAGGCCTGCCTCCTTACTTGCAGTTCCAGGATTAGGACAGGGAGGGGCTGTGTGGAGCAGGGGTAGAGATGAGGCATATGAAGGGGCGATTGTTTCTCTTATTGACTTTCATGACTACGAGACTTCTCATCTAGCATGTTGTACCTTGCATGGCCACCCCCAGAACTCCTGCCACAAATCAGACTGACTTGATTGCTTCATGAATGTATCATCCGAACAGTGCAAATTGAGTTAGATGAAGTTGGTTTAGTTAATCCCTCCTCTTTAAGTGCAGGGCAACTTGCTCCAACTTGCAGATCCTAAAGCAGTGCCAGTGGAGTCTCATAATTGCATCCAAAAATTGCTTTGGGTACTGAGCCTGTCCATTCCCTCATCCCTCCTCCCATAAAATCTGCTGACACCATGACAGTTGAGAAGGGAACTACAGAAGGAGTATGTCTTTACCGTTCAGCAAACCTCACTGGCTTGGTGAAGAGGTGAGAATGTCTTCTTTTCACATATCCCTTGGCACTCAGGTTTTCTCTTTCCCAACAGGGACACAGAACCCTAAAAAGGAGGTAAAGACAGGGCTGAGTCACAGTCTGTGTGTCAAATGGCTGCTCTCAGAGATACCTGCTTGGCCTGTTGTGTGTCTGTCACTCAATCTTTATGGATTTTGGTCACTCCAAAGCTGTTAGGCCATGGGATTTGGGTGCTGGTGGAGGCCATGGTGTGCTGCATTTCAATTCAGCATTAAGGTTTTGTCTTCTGTGCACAGAGGAATGAACATGAGGCAGTATATTTGTGAAACACCTTACTTCAGCTAAATATCTTAACTTGGAGCCTTTCATCATCAAAATATGACATGTGACATATTGATACTGGATATATGACAGGGCAGGAGAGTTCACAGTTGTTCACTTTTTGATGAATGAAATTTTGGTACCAAGGTGGTGTTGCACTAATGTCTGTGTTTCTGGTTGATTCATTGATTGAAATTTATTGGGGTGACAATGGTTAGTAAAATTATATAGGTTTCGGGTGTCCAATTCTGTATTACATCATCTATAAATCCCATTGTGTGTTCACCACCCAGAGTCAGTTCTCCTTCCATCACCATATATTTGACCCCCTTTTCCGTCTTCTACCTTACCCTCTGGTAACCACTAAATTGTTGGTGAAGGACCTATACACTGAAAACTATAAGACATTTTTAAAGCAAATTGAAGAAGACACAAAGTAACATCTGCATTTCAGTCTCTCAAAAAAACCATCGTCCTCATCATTGAGCAGGGTAGAGCAAAGACTAGAAAAGTATTCCTCAACCAGTGTGTTGGATCATGCTCACAAGTGAGAAGACCAGGTAAGTGGTGTTGAGACAGGAAATTTAAATACAATAATCCCCCTTGTGCAGGCTACTAGTCCCCCTTGTATTCCCCGTCTTTTCCAAGGATCATTATATGTTTCTCCATTTTCATGAAGTAAAAGTCTGTTAAGAGTCTTCTGTGTGCCCTGGAGGTCTGTGTCTGTTTGTACTGTTTCTCTTTTTCCATCTTCCCCTTCTCCACGACCAAAGGCAGACATTGACTTTTCAAAAGTCAATCTCCCAGCTTCTGCATTTCCATTAGAAAAGCCGTAGGCTGCTAAGACTACTAGAAGTTAAAATATGGGTGATAGTGGGATTTTGAGTAATGTGCCAACATCCCACCACCCCCTTCTCCATAGGGGGTTCACCTGAATGCACATTAGGGTGTTGGTTCAGCCTAAGTGGGTTAGCAAAGTATCCTTAGGAAGGCTTGTCCTACTTGGGTTCTTGTCTCCCTGCAGAGAGAGCTCTGACTCCCTGACCTTGGGCTTTGTTTCAATCTCTTTTCTGCAGGTCAGACTCCTCTGGTTGATGAGCAGAACAGCATCTCCAGCCTCTGGATCTTCCTCTTACAGAGACCAAATGATCTGATAAGAAACTCATTGTATACTCTAAAATCCTCCTGAAACAGAAAATCCCAGTGTTTACAGTTTGCCGGGTTAGGAGCATAGTGTATGGGCGTGGCAGACAGCGCTGATGTAGGACAGTGAAGTGTCTGCCTGTATACAGCCCAGAGGTAGAAAAATGGTTTACCGTCCTGAATCCTCGATTGCTTTGTCTATAGCCTTTTGTTCAGTGTTGCTAGGCTCCATGTGGTTCCCAGGGGAGTAGAAGCTTGATTTCAAATAGGCTTCTGTTCTCTGTCCCGTGTTTCTGACTTGAACTTGGGGTCCTTTGAGCCTAACATTCAACAGAATGCCCTACATACATATATTGCCAGTTTTATTCTGAAGAAGTAGAGATGCCTACCCATCCAGGTGTGCCACTGAACATTTAAACATTTACAGATATTTTATTGGGTAACAGAGACTGGGAAAAACAGTCCTGGAATAGATGGAAAACTGTACTGGTGGCAGTAGGTAAATTAAGTTTGTTCTCTGTTTGTTCCCCAACCTTGCAATTGCCAGTGTAATCTGCATTAAGAATGTACCTAGGATTCCTGACAATTATCATGTGCTACCTTGGCAAATCCATTTGTTGGTTACTTAGATTATATCTTTACAGTTGTAGCAGACTTAATACTTATAGTTCTGCTATTGTGATATTCATTTTCATGTTTATGATGACTATATTGTATAAAACACCCAATGGTTGGATTTAGGAGCTAATTATTGTAAAGAAAAATATCATTAAATCCACATACTATAAAATATTAAGTAGGCTTTAATAACCTATTAGACAGGAACTGGCTCTGGCGTTCTCGGTCAGTTGGTAATCAATCTTCAGTCCTGAGCTCTCCCTGTGCATGATAAAAGCTTAAGAGAAGAGAAGAGAAGAGAGACAGTTGCTCCCTTGGGGGGACTCCAGTCTAACAGGGAAGTCATATGAGCATAATAGATACTACAATCAGATGCATGGTCCTCCAGAAAGCTTGCAGGGGAGTGTGATTGTCCTTTACCATGTCAACCATTTCTTTGGGATGAATTTCCAAACATTGGCTGTTTTCCTTAATAACTAGCTTTGTATATGTAATCTGAATATATGATGCTAATATCTATATTTGTAAAGCAAATTAGTGCTCTTATTTTATTCTCATCTGATCCTCACAAGAGCCTGTGAGATGGGCAGGGCAGGTATTTTTCATTCGACAGATGAGGGGGCTGTGGCCCAAATAGTTTAAATGTCTTACCTAGGATCACTCAGCTAAGTCACTTTAGAGCCAGGACTACAACTGGGCTTTATTATGAGGATCAAATGAGGTAATGGCTTTGGAACCATTGAAAAGTATAAAGTGGTACACAAATGTAAGATGACTGTTATTGTTAATTATTCTTAATGACTACCTAGCCTCTTTGTTCTGGGTTTCTATTTTCAGTCTTTATCTGTTTAGGGTGAGAATTCTACGCATTGGTTGCCTTTTATGTTTCCAAATGATCTTTTTTGAGCTTCAAGGGATTTTTTTTCCTACTAATAGTATGCTAGAATTTCGTTGTCTTCTTTTTCACTTCCAAAAGGTGTTCTTATTCGTTTATACTCCCATGGGACTCCCCTTTCCTTTAGTGGTCCTCTCAAACACCCATTATATCTTCCCTGAGTTACAACAGGGCAAAACCAGCCACTGTTCTTCATCACCTTGGCTTAGCTAAGGAAAAGTAATGCATTTTGTTTATTTCCACCTCCTCTCATGATGATGCCCCTTGCTTGTCAGCCTCTCTAGTCGCACTAATAAATACGAGTTGTGTTTTGAGGAGCAAGTTTTCAATAATCCAAGGTGTCTCTCCCATGTGGTAACAGCTTGCAAGAGCTCTGTAATAATAGGATGTCAGTGCTGGAAAGCATCTTAAAGAGATCATCTGGCGATTCTAGTCCAACTTGAGCAACATTTTACAGTTTAAGGAAGCATCAGACTCAGCCAGGACTCATTTGCTCCTCCCCCCAAGGCAAAGAGACAGTTTCTAGTGTTTTAAGGAAGAGCTCATGGGAAATTAATGTTAATATCCTGAAGAATGTTTATTTTATATTAGTTTGTTTTTCAAACAAATCTTACAACCCAGCTCAATCCTCATTCTACAGCCCAGAGGTGTCTTTTTCTCTGAAGAAAGGGAGACGGTGGCTCCTCAGGGAGGTAGTGAGAGCCCAGAGCCATGCTCTGCAGACCTAAAAGATGAAAACTAGATGGAATATAAACTTTTGAAATAAGTGGGCATTTAATTATGTTCAAATAATATTTGAAATAATAGAATTCTGCCAAGTGCAGATCACAAATTCTCTCTCAGCAGAATTAACTGAATGCTGGATCTGAAGGGTGATGCTGAAATGGGTCTTTCATTTTGTAATGCAAAATGTATTAATTTTATCTTAGTCGCCTGCTTTTAAACTCCTCTTTTCTATTTCTACCTACTCACACAGCCTTATGATATAGTTTATTGTCATCAATTTCTTTTTTCAGGGGTGTCAGCCTGAAGGGGGGGTGGGGTGAAGATAAGCCATAGAAAAACATTTCAATAATAGAGCAAGGACAAATACCTAAACATACATATTTGACTACATGGGAGTAACTAAATGATATGGAAGGGATCAAATCAGTGTATGTGGACATGGGCATTTGTTTTTTAACATGGCAATTGGTCTGCTCTCCCAGACATTTCATCAGTGCGTTCTTATGACAGACCATTGTGTTTTCTGGCAAATGCTTCATGATTACCAGTCATTGGGTTGTACCTTATCAGGTTCACATCCTGTCTTTATCCTTAGCAAACTCTGATTCTGCATAGATTAGTGATTCACAAACTTTTTGAAGTTGCAACACACTGCCATTGTTTTATTTTTGTCATACCACTCTCCACTGTGCTTCCTAAAAGTATTTTGTGATATAAGAGTCAAATGTTTTTTAGGAGTTTATATTTTTAAATGAATAAAAATTGGGAGCCGAGAATTTTCTAATACCCGTTGTTCATTAGAGATATCCCAGGTTATTGTAAAACCTAGACAGAAAATCACTTAGCTGGAAAACAATTGAAAAGAGTAAGCAATCCAATAGAGTTAAGAAATACTACATAATTACATAGTTGGCAGTATAGTATAGTGGTTAACGCTTCACACTCTGGAGTCAGACTCGGGTTTGAGACTTTTTAAATTGAGGCGTAATCCACATATCAAAATATTCACCGTTTTACAATTCAGTGTTTTTTAGTATATTCATGAAGGTATGCAACCGTCCCCAGTATCTAATTTCTGAACATTTTCATCATCCCAAAAAGAATCCCTATACCCATTAGCACTAATTCACCATCCCCCCAAACCCCTAGCCCTTGGCAACCACTAATCTACTTTCTGTTCTTATGGGTTTGCCTATTCTGGACATCTCATATAAATGGAATGATATAATTTGAGGCCTGTTGTGACTGGATTCTTTCACTTAGAATAATGTTCTCAAAGCTCATCCATGTTGTAGCATGTTTCAGTACTCCATTCCTTTTTCTTACTGAATAATATTCCATTACATGGATATATATATATTTGTTTATCCATTCATCAGTTGATGGACATTTGGGTCATTTCCATCATTTGGCTATTATGAATAATGCTACTATGAACACTGTGTACAAGTTTTTGAGTGAGCATGTCTTCAGTTTTTCTGGATCATATGATAACATTACATTTAATATGTTGAGGAACTGCTGAACTATTTCCCAAAGCAGCTGTATCACTTTACATTCCCACAAGCAATGTACGAGGGTTCCAATTGCTCCACAGCCTGGTTGATATTTGCTATATATATTTTAATTATAGCTATCCTAGTGGGTGTGAAGTAGTGTTATAGCCATCCTAATGAGTATGAAGTGGGATCTCAATGTAGTTTTTATTTGTATTTCCCCAATGGCTAATGATGTTGACTATCTTCATATGCTTATTGATTATTTGTATATCTTCTTTGGAGAAATGTCTATTCCAATCCTTTGCCCATTTTTTGGGGGTCTTTTTATTGTTGAGTTGTAAGAGTTCTGTATAGTTCTAGATACTAGATCCATATCACATTTATGATCTGCAAATCTTTTTTTCTCATTCTGGGAGTTATCTTTTCACTTTCTTGATGGTGTCACTTGCAGCACTAAAATTTTAATTTTCATGAAGTCCTATTTATCTAGTTTTCTCTTTACTTGGCCATTTGGTGCCCTCTAAGAAAACCTAGCCTAACTTAAGTTCATGAAGATTTCCACCTATGTTTCCTTCCAAGAGTTTTATACTTTCTGCACTTACATTTAGATCGTTGATCCATTTTGAGTTAATATTTATGTATGGTGTGAGGTAGGGATCTAACTTCACCCTTTTGCATGTGGATATCCAGTTGTCCCAGCTCCATTTGTTAAAAACATTATTCTTTCCCACATTGAATGGTCTTGGAACTCTTGCTAAAAGTCAATTGAACATAAAAATACGAGTATATGAGTTTATTTGCAGACACTCTGTTGTATTCTGGGTTTGAATCTTAGCTTTGTTACTTATAAAAAAGTGGGACCCTGGACAAGTTACCTTTTATTTTATTTTGTTTTGGTAATATAGAGGGTTGTTGTAAAAAATAAATGAGATAATACATGTAAAAGGTATTATTTAGTGCCAGGCACGTAGTAAATGTCCAATAAATTTTCAGGGGAAAGATGCTTAGATAATCAGGGAATTAGGGAAAATGGGGGATGGTTGAAAGGATGCTGAAATATTACAAGTTACTAGAACAAGGTGGCCTCATAAATGAGAGATGAGATGAACAGGTGTTTGAAGAAATTGAAAAAATATTCAGTTGCCCAAAGTTGACTAAAGAAGTTACTATACAATGATAATAGAACAGTATAGAAAAGTTACATATTGTAAGCAACAGACTATAACCAGCATATATATTATTTATAGAATTGAGACTTTTACTCTGTCAAAGAATCTTTTTTTTTAATTTATTGGGGTGACAATTGTTAGTGAAATTACATAGATTTCAGGTGTACAATTCCATAATACTTCATCTATAAATCCCACTGTGTGTTCAACACACACAGTCAGTTCTCCTTCCATCACCATATATTTGATCCCCATTACCCTCATCTCCCTCCCCCACCCCCCTAACCCTCTGGTAACCACTAAACTATTGTCTGTGTCTATGAGATTTTGTTTCTCATTTGTTTGTCTTGTTCTCTTGTTGTTTTTGGTTTTTATACCACATATCGGTGAAATCATATATCCTCTGCTTTTTCTGTCTGACTTATTTCGTTTAGCATCATACTCTCAAGATCCATCCATGTTGTCACAGATGTTCCTATATCATCTTTTCTTACTCCCAAATAGTATTCCATTGTGTATATATACCACAACTTCTTTATCCATTCATCTATCGAAGGACATTTTGGTTGTTTCCATGTCTTGGCCACTGTAAAAAAAGCTGCAATAAACATTAAAGCACACGTTCCTTTATGTATAAATGTTTTCAGATTTTTTGGGTAGATACCCAGGAGAAGGATTGCTGGGTCATATGGTAATTCTATTCGTAATTTTTTGAGGAACCTCCACACTGCCTTCCATAACAGCTGCACCAGTCTGCATTCCCACCAACATTGTATGAGGGTTCCTTTTTCTCCACAACCTCTCCAACACCTGTGACTATTTCTCTTGTTGATGATAGCCATTCTGACTGGGGTGAGGTGATATCTCATCGTGGTTTTTGTTTGCATTTCTCTGATGATTAGTGATGTTGAGCATTTTTCGTATGTCTATTTGCCATTTGTATGTACTCTTTGGAGAAATGACTCTTCAGGTCCTCTGCCCATTTTTCAATTGGGTTGTTTGTTTTTTTGTTGTTGAGTTTCATGACTTCCTTGTATATTTTGGATATTAGTCCCTTATCGGAGGCACTGTTTGCAAAAACCTTCTCCCATTCAGTCGGTTGCCTCTTTATTTTGTCGATGGTTTCTTTTGCTGTGCAGAAGCTTTTAAGTTTCATATAGTCCCATTCGTTTATTTTAGCTTTACTTCCATTGCCTTTGGAGTCAAATTCATAAAATGTTCTTTGAACCCAAGGTCCATAAGTTTAGTACCTGTGTTTTCTTCTATGCAGTTTATTGTGGCAAGTCTTATACTTAAGTCTTTGATCCATTTTGAATTAATTTTGGTACATGGTGACAGATAGCAGTCCAGTTTCATTCTTTTGCACATGGCTATCCAATTCTCCCAGCACCATTTATTGAAGAGACGGTCTTTCCTCCATTGTATGTCTTTAGCTTCTTTGTCAAAAATTATCGTCCTTATTTATGTGGTTTTATTTCTGGGTTCTCAATTTTATTCCATTGGTCTATCTGTCTGTTTTTCTGCCAATGCCATGCAGTTTTGATTATTGTAGCCCTGTAGTACAAGCTAAAGTCAGGCGGTGCGATACCTCCAGTATTGTTCTTTTTTCTTAAGATTGCTTTGGCAGTTTGGGGTCTTTTGTGGTTCCAAACAAATCTGATGATTTTTTGTTCTATTTCTTTAAAAAATGCCATTGGGAGTTTGATGGGAATGGCATTAAATCTGTATACTGCTTTGGGTAATATGGCCATTTTAGCTATGTTGATTCTTCCAATCCATGAGCACGGAATGTCTTTCCATTTCTTTGTGTCTTCTTCAATTTCTTTCAAAAATGTCTTATAGTTTTCAGCATGTAGGTCCTTCACATCCTTGGTTAAGTTTGTTCCTAGGTATTTTATTCTTTTTACTGCAATTGGAAAGGGAATTGTTTTTTGCGTTTCTTTTTCTCAGATTTCATTGTTAGTATATAGGAATGCAATGAACTTTTGTACGTTGATTTTGTAGCCAGCAACTTTACTGTATTCATTGATTGTTTCTAACAGCTTTTTGCTGGAGTCTATAGCGTTTTGTATATATAACATGATGTCATCTGCAAAGAGTGATAATTTAACTTCTTCATTCCCAATTTGGGTGGCTTTTATTTCTTTCTCTTGCCTGATGGCTCTGGCAAGGATTTCCAACACTATGTTGAAAAGCACAGGTGATAGGGGACAGCCCTGTCTTTTTCCTGAATGTAGAGCAAAGGGCTTCGGTTTTCACCATTAATTATGAGATTACCTGAGGGCTTCTCATAGATGGCCTTTATTATGTTAAGGTGTTTTCCTTCTATACCAATTTTATTAAGTGTTTTATCATAAATGGATGTTGTATCTTGTCAAATGCTTGTTCTGCATCAATTGATATAATCATATGATTTTTGTCCTTTATTTTGTTTATGTGATGTATCACATTGATGGATTTGCGTATGTTGAACCATCCTTGTGCCCCAGGGATGAACCCCTCTTGGTCGTGATGAATAATCTTTTTAATGCATTGTTGTATTCGATTTGCTAGAATTTTGTTTAGAATTTTTGCATCTGTATTCATCAGAGATATTGGTCTGTAGTTTTCTTTTTTTGTGTTGTCCTTACCAGGTTTTGGTATCAGGGTAATGTTGGCCTCATAAAATGAGTTAGGGAGTACTGCCCCTTCTTCAATTTTTTGGAAGAGTTTGAGCAGGATTGGTATTAGATCCTCTTTGAAGGTTTGGTAGAATTCACTAGTGAAGCCATCTGGTCCCGGACTTTTTCCTTTGGGAAGGTTTTGGATGACTGATTCAATTTCGTTATGGTGATTGGTCTGTTTAGATTTTTCAGTTCTTCATGGTTAAGCCTTGGAAGGCTATATGTTTCTAAGAACTTGTCCATTTCTTCTAGGTTATTGAATTTGGTGGCATATAGTCCTTCATAGTATTCTTGGATAATCCTTTGTATTTCTGTGGTGTCCGTGATAACTTCCCCTTTTTCATTTCTGATTTTGTTAATTATTGTCTTCTCTCTTTTTATCTTCGTCTAGCCAAGGGTTTGCCGATTTTATTAATCTTTTCAAAGAACTAGCTCTTTGTCACATTAATTTTTTCTATTGTCTTTGTGTTCTCTATTTCATTTAGTTCTGCTCTGATTTTTGTTATTTCCTTTCTTCTGCTGACCTTGGGTTTCACTTGCTCTTCTTTTTCTATTTCTTTAAGTGGTAACATGAGGTTATTTATTTGGGATTTTTTTCTTGTTTCTTGAGATAGGCCTGTAATGATATAAATTTCCCTCCTAAAACTGCTTTTGCTGCATCCCAAAAATTTTGGTGGGATGTATTTTCATTGTCCTTTGTTTCTATGTATCCTTTGAGCTCTCCTCTAATTTCTTCTTTGACCCAGTCGTTCTTTAAAGGTATGTTGTTTTATCTCCATGTATTTGTGTTTTTTTCTGCTTTGTTTTTGCAGTTGATATCCAATTTCAAAGCCTTGTGATCAGAGAATATGCTTGGTATGATTTCAATCCTCTTAAATTTGCTGAGGCTGATTTTGTGTCCCAATATATGGTCTATCCTTGAGAATGTTTCATGTACACTCGAAAAGAATGTATAGTCTGATGTTTTAGGATGAAGCGCTCTATATATGTCAATTATGTCCATTTCATCTAAAGTGTCATTTAGGGCTGCTATTTCGTTATTTGTTTTCTGTTTGGATGATCTCTCCATAGCTGTCAATGATGTATTTAAGTCCCCTAGTATAATTGTGTTTTTGTCAATTTCTCCCTTTAGTTCTGTAAGTTGTTGCTTGGTATATTTTGGTGCTCCCTGATTGGGACCATAAATATCGATGACTGTTATGTCTTCTTGTTGTATAGTCCCCTTTACCATTATGAAATGTCCATCTTTGTCTCTTGTTATCTTTTTCAACCTGAAGTCTGTTTCATCTGATATTATTATGGCTACACCTGATTTTCTCTGGGTACCATTTGCTTGGAGTGTCAATTTCCATCCTTTCACTTTGAGTCTATGCTTGTCCTTGTAGTTGAGATGTATCTTTCAGAGACAGCATATGGTTGGGTTTGGTTTTTCATCCAATCTGCTATACTGTGCCTTTTTATTGGTGAGTTCAGTCCATTGACATTTCGGGTGATTATTGATACGTGAGGATTTCCTGTCATTCTATCTTTAGTTTTCTGGTAACGCTCTGTCTCCATTGTTTCTTTGCCTTTTTGTTGTTGTCTATTATTTCTATGTGGTGGTATTCTGTGATGTTTCCCTCTGTTTCTTCTCTTATTACAGTACATATTTCAGTTCTGGATTCTTTTCTGAGTTGTTACCCTTAAGTTTATGTAGAAGGAAGTTTGATATTTAGAGTATTCCATTTTCTTCGGCACGCTTACTTTCTCCATTCCCATATTCCGGTTCAGGCCTTTTCTCTCCCCCTTTTTATGTTGTCACAAATTGTCCCTGTTGATGGTGGTCGAATAGCCTTCTTTAGTATTTCTTGTAGTGCAGGTCGTGTATTAGAAAATTCCCTCAGCTTCTGTATGTCTGGAAAGGTCTTTATTCTTCCTTCATATCTAAAGGATATCTCTGCTGGATATATTATTCTTGGCTCATAATTTCTCTCTTTCAATAGTTTGAATATTTGGTTCCACTCCCTCCTGGCTTGTAGAGTTTTTGCTGAAAAATCTGATGATAATCTAATGGGCCTTCCTTTGTAGGTTACCGTCTTCTCTTCCCTGACTGCCTTGAGGATTCTTTCTTTGTCGTTGATTTTAGACAGCTTCAATACAATGTGCCTTGAAGAAGGCCTGTTGCGATTGAGGTAATTAGGTGTTCTATTTGCTTCTTGGATTCGAGGATCCAGTTCTGTCCACAAGTTTGGGAAGTTCTCATTAACAATTTGTTTGAATCTATTCTCTGTTCCCTTCTTTCTCTCATCTTCTGGTATGCCCATTGTTCTTATGTTGCTCTTTCTGATAGAGTCAGAAAGTACTTGTGGAGTTCTTTCATTTCTTTTAAGTGTCAAGTCTCTTTCTTCTTCCATCTGTGTAATTTCCAGGTTTCTGTCTTTGATGTCACTGATTCTTTCCTCCATTTGGTCAACTCTACTACCTAAGCTGGTTATTTCATTCTTAATTTCTTCCACTGATTTCTTAAACTCCAGAAATTCCATTTGGTTCTTTTTGAAAGTTTCAATCTCTTTCGTAAAATTCTCATGTTGTTCTTTGATTGCGTTTCTGAGATCATTAAATTGCCTTTCTGTGTTTTCTTGCATCTTGTTGAGTGTTTTTCAGAACTGCAATCTTGAATTCTCTGTCATTTAAGTCACATATTTCCATATCTTTAAGTTCCTTTTCTGGAGACTTTTCACTTTCTTTCTGAGCTGTCTTGTTGCCTTGGTTATTCATGGCAATTACTGATTTATTATTTCTCTTCCTAGACATCTACAGGAGTGGGTTCTGCAACAGGTTGATAGGGAGATGTCTTTCTTTTGTTTTTTAATACTTGTTGGTAGAATGTTTTATTTTCTCTCCGACTGCAGCCTTTTTTTTCCTCTCTCACACAGTAGTGCTATGTTTTCTCTGCACTATTCCAGCTTCTCACACAATTGGGGGATTTCCTGGGAAACGGGCTTCTCCTCTGTTAACAGTTCGCCTGGGTCACAGGGCGCCATGTTTCTGTGGGGATGCGGAGAGCTTTTGAAGTCCAAAGCTCTTTGTGCACCAGATTCAGAGCCTGTATGTTTCCTCAGTTCTGTTTACTCCTGCAGGGATCTGCCCAGATAGGTAGGGCCAGGGGCGGGGTGAGTTGAGAGAGGTGGCTCAGAGCAATGTGGTGACCACCACCACAGCCGGTCCTGCTTCCACAGCTCCCTCCACTTTGCCGGAACTAGTTGGGCTGCAAAACTGTGTCTGTGGTCCACAGTTCTGAGAACAGCAAATATTCTGTTCTTTTGATCTGACACTGGTATTGTTCCGCTTCTAGCACCAGGGAGGTGGGGGTGGGGTGAGCTCTGAGAGGGTAGGGAGGGGGCGGCTAGTCTCAGTGCCTAAGGCTTCCGTTCTCCGCTTGGTGGTAAGGGCTTAAACATCCATTTTCAGCTTTCTTCCCTCAGTCTTTTCTCCGAGGTCTCCGCCGTGAGCGTTGTTTTCAGCCGTGTTATATGCTGCCCCCTCAGCCCTGTGGGCCATAAGCAGAGCCCTAGTAGTCCGATTTCTTTCCTGTTTCACAGCTGTGGTAGTTCCGGATGCAGCGAGCTCGGAGCACTGAGCTAGGTCTGCGTCCTGCTCCTGCACGGCTCAGTCTCCACACTTCTCCCCTCCTCCCCCCTGGTGCGATTCTCCCACCTTTAGGTGAAATCAGTAGTGGGCCTCTTTGTCTTGCCTGTCTGGTGTGCGTGGAGTCCTTTGTGCAGTTATTGTTGTTCGATTAATTGTAAATTCCAGGGGAGCTTTACAAAGGCTCACCTCACGCCGCCATTTTGATCCCAGCCTTCTCAGGGACTCTTTTGGGGACATTTTGAATACTATGGACAACCCTCTTTTCATGAAAATGCATATATGTCATACACAGAACATTCTTCAAACAATTCCAGAAGATTCAGGAATCCCTGGTTTAAAATCCTATTTTGACCTCATCTAAAGCAATACTGATCCATACCATACTTTCCTAAGCTTAATTTCATAGTGAGGTTCAAGTGTCACATTTACTTGGGAAAAATTTTTAGGGTTCTAGGAAAATTTTAAAGAGTTTTGTCTCTGCCCAGAAGAATTTATACAACACCCTCCTAAAGACTTAGAAGAGCTGTGGTACTCCGACTTTTGTATAGGTTTCAACACATACACATGTCTTTCAGTAGTGTTCCTGACCATTTGTCATTTTGGCGGGGAGCCTTACTTAATCCTCCCAGGTATCTTCCAGCACAGACATTGAGGAATGCAGACATGCAGTTCTGGAAGAGGTAGTAATAAAAATGCAGTGTGAGATGGAAACGGGCCTAGAACAAAGAGATAAAATTCTGGAAGGGACTCAGAATGAGAGGCAGATTCAGAGAAACCCAGAGGGACACAGAGAGACAAAAATAGAAGCAGAAATATGCCGTTTAGAAACTCTCTTGTAAATAATCAAGATAAACTTCAGTGAAAGAAGTAAGATGATTGAAATATAGGTATAGGGATAAGAGCACAGGCATTAGGACCCAGTGCTCTGGGTGTGTATGTTCATGGTTGATTTACTTAACAATGCTGAGCCCCAATTTCCTAACTATAATATGGATATAGTAGTAGTATCTTCCTCACAGGCTCCGTGATAGGATTTAAAGAAATGTGTGTAAAGTGCTTAACATAGTACTCAGAATACACTAGGTGCTGTATAAATGCTAGGCCCCTTCCAACTTCTTCTACTTTAAGGGTTCCTTTATTTAACAATTATTTAATGCATGGTCGGTCTGAGGCATCATGCTTTGAATTTAAAAAATGAAATAATTGTTGCCCTCAAGGAGCAGGGAGAGTTAGCTGGAGATACAGATATGTAAATGAAATAAAACAGAATGTTCTGGAAGCCACCAGTGGATGAGGTGACAAACATGTAAATGAGAGAACTCCTAGTTTTCTAGGCTTGGGAGGTGATATTCACCAGATAGGGAAAATTGGAAGATGAGCAGGTGTTTTGTTTTTTGGGGGGCAGGGGAAAATAACAAGTTTACTTACGGATATGTTGACTTAAGCAGTGGAGCTATGAAAGGCAATATTCTGGCCTTGAGTGGAAGTTGGAATCTGTCATCTCTAAAGTCCCTTCCAATTCTAAGATTCTTCAATATATGTATGTTTTAATCGTTTTACTTTTTCATCTCAATAGGTGAATGCGGATAGATGTTGTAAGCTACAAAACACTAGCCAACAGTTTTCAAGCGCTTGTAAATTGTAAAATAAAAATATCACGTCTCATTTTTTTTAAAAAAATAGTTATTCAAACATCTGAACTTACCAAACCAACTGAGAGTGTCAGTTTTACAAAAAGTTGCTTCACTTTTACAGCTCAGTTTCCTATAGCTTTCCACAAAATTGCTAGTTAGTTCAGTTCACTTAAAAGTTTTGATTGAGAAATAGCTTTTAGGCATACATCTATTGTACTTTTGCAGCAGATATAATTGTACTCAGTCGTTAAGTGAGAGGGCTATGTGGATATCCAATAGATGACAAATATGAACAAATATCAATGGCAAAGTCAAATTCTCAAGCCCTGATGAGTATCTCCAATGATAGTGAGGTGATGAACAAAAGTTATTCAAAAGCAAAAGGATGAAAAGGATTAACACTTTCAGTCAATACCATATATTTGATATTGTTCCTTAGTCAAGTCTAGCTTAGAATATTTATGTGTGTTGATTTTAATTAATGGAAGACACATGGCAGCAAGTATCTATATGTTCAGCTCAGAAATGTATGTGAGAGAAGAGATAGATCGACCAAGAGTTTGGTTTCTTGTCAGTTGGGTGACTTCTTTTACTCTGATGCACACTAAAATGAAGGTTACCGGATCTGAAAATTTCTGGCTCCTCACCTTGCTAATTTATATCTAGATCTTGATTTGCATCTTGTTATGTTTTAGGAAGTATAAAAAGACACATGGGGAGGTGAGCTTGTGCTAGTTAAGCAGGTGTTAAATAATAAAACCAACTGAAGCCACAAGGTAATATGTTTTCATTATTGCTCAGCTATTACTGCTGAGTAAGTCGAAAAATTAAAATCGTTTCTCATTCAGCTTGATGAAGGGTTTTCTGAAGGTGAAGGAAGAAAGTGAAAATGAAAACTATCATCTTTTGTCTCTAGTAACTCACTTTACTAGAAATGGTATGAAACAGAAATTTCCATGTGGTAATAGGAAGTAATTCAAGTTCATTCTCTGAAGAACTTATTATCCTGCACCTAGAACTACATTTTTCTAAAGCTCTCTCTTCTTCTTATGCAGGCTCTCAGAATGGAATCATTTCAGGAACTGGAGAGTTATTTTGAAATATGGCCTTGTTTTCCCTCCACTTGATGTGAAATAGGAGCAGCTCCTATATTTTATCTTGAAGTAAGATAGGGAACAATATTGGAGAATGGAGATTGAGAATTTTGCAGAGCCTCAGGCTTGTCACAGTCGAGGACAAGAAATGTCAGTGGAAAATATGTGAGGGAATGATCCATGCCAATGTTGTGAGCTGGCCTAATAACGCTAATCAGTAAACCAGGATTTGGAGGTGGCCACTAGGTTCTTTTTATTAGTGCAGGAAAATAAGCTCAAGCATTTGTCACAAACAAGGTTTGAAAAGGGAGAAAGGCTTTCTGATTAATTCCTGGATTGCTTTCCTATTGCTCCAGCATCCTTGGGGAATGCAGCATGTAAAACCTCCATTGATAGACTTATTGGGGTTATTACTTTGCGAGGTGTGTAAGTGTCTAATCACTATGCTGTTTGTACATGTGAAACTAATAATAAAAAAGCCTCCATTGGTTAGTGAACAATTACGCCACATCCACTTTTCCTTTGGAAATGCGTAATGACTCTTGCTTTGTATTCCTTGCAGGTGAAAGCCCAGCCTCTGTGGTTCTTAATGCCTCAGCAGGATTATTTTCATTAAAGATGGAAACACTGGAGTCTGAATTGACCTGTCCAATCTGCCTAGAGTTGTTTGAAGACCCCCTCCTGCTCCCTTGTGCTCATAGCCTCTGCTTCAGCTGTGCCCATCGTATCTTGGTCTCCAGCTGCAGCTCTGGTGAATCCATTGAACCCATTACTGCTTTCCAGTGTCCTACGTGCAGGTATGTTATCTCACTGAACCACCGGGGCCTTGATGGCCTCAAGAGGAATGTGACTCTGCAGAACATTATTGACCGTTTCCAGAAGGCTTCAGTTAGTGGGCCCAATTCCCCAAGCGAGAGCCGCCGTGAGAGGACTTACAGGCCCAGCACCGCCATGTCTAGTGAGCGAATTGCTTGCCAATTCTGTGAGCAGGATCCGCCACGGGATGCAGTGAAAACATGCATCACCTGTGAGGTCTCCTACTGTGACCGTTGCCTGCGGGCCACACACCCCAACAAGAAACCTTTCACCAGCCACCGCCTGGTGGAACCAGTGCCAGACACACATCTTCGAGGGATCACCTGCCTGGACCACGAGAATGAGAAAGTGAACATGTATTGTGTATCTGATGACCAATTGATCTGTGCCTTATGCAAACTGGTGGGGCGTCACCGAGACCATCAGGTCGCATCCCTGAATGATCGGTTCGAGAAACTCAAGGTAAGGGATCTGGGAAACATCCCTGACACAGCTTTGTCTCTTTATACACAATTATACAGTTAGCAATTTCCCTAATAAAACGGGTCACTTTTCTTATATGACAAGTGAGTTACCTCCAAGTTGTTCTCGTGAGGAATAACCTACTCACCTGCAAGTTCTCACTGGAGCCTATTTCATCTGTGGCATAAACCCGCTTGCATTCATTCACCCCTGACCAATTCTACGGGAGTTAGCCCATGGCCCGCCATACTAGGAGTCCACGAGGGAAAGAGCACCCTGTCTCCTCTGTCAGTGACACATTGCACACTACATATCTTTGCCGTGATCTTTCCACCTCTTCTTTTTAAAGTATATATGAGTGCCTGTGTAGGTGTACTACAATTAGCATATGTGTTGATTTGCATATTTATGTCATAGCAATGGGAAGGTTGGGTGTGTCTCTGCATAGGGGTGGGTGGAAGTGTCTGAGTATATCTCTGTAGGTGAGAGATTTTTGTGGAGGACAGTAGTGTATGGTTGCACACTCAGTACACTAAGAAACGAAGGTTTGGCATTGGCCTCTACAAATTGCTGTCAAGCCCTTAACGCAGGACTAAATCCTAAGCCTGCCTTAGAAAACAAAACAAACAGATAAAAAAGGAACTTCAGTGTACCACGAAATCAGGCGGGATAAGCAAATACGTGAACTAATAATTTAAACCGAAAGCCATAAATATTTAATCCAGATCAGATTTTGTGCCAGTATTCATTTTTGTGGGTTATGGACTGACGTACTTGTTTGCAGTCCCTGCCTTGGAAATTCTTAATATTTCATTTGTGTTCAGTGGACAGAGTTTTCCAAAGTTGTTGGGCCATATAATATTTATGTGCGAGTCTAAGTGCTTGTTTTTAAAGCCCTACTGCCTCATGTTGATGTTAACAAATGTTGGCTCCAGCAAATTGTTTTATTCCCATTGCCTGCCTGCTGTGTGGTTTAAGTTCTTTTAAAAAGGGAGCAACTTATCAGAAATTCCAGAAAAATAAAATGTATAAATGAGTATTAAGATTATCACCCCCAAATAAGGCCTGAATATATAAGCCAAGCTGAAGGGAAGACCCATATAGGGTGGAAGGAGGGCAAGAAGGGAGTGGAGAGTTTCCTCTCGCCATGCTCTGGAAAAGTCATTGTAACTTATGTGAAAATTATGACACTGGTGAGGGTAGTGACCCTCAGAATAGGATATGTATTCCCTTCTGTAATTTGTGGCAAGCAATATTGAGAACAGTCACACTGACAATGGTTTGTGCCTTTTTTGATTATTATTTACATCTAATTATAAATGTGCACAAAGTTCAATGTCTATCTGTTGATTTCACTCAAAGTGATATTCACATCAAGACTGCAGAGAGGAATAATCTCCTTGACTTTAAGTCTTAGAATCGTAAGAAGTTAGGCCTTGAATTTGGCTTCTTTGAAGCCCTATACTTTAAAGTGGTATATAAACTGAGAGTTTGATAGGTTGAGCGATTTGGTCAAAGTCACAGAATTTGAACTGGAACTCAGCTTCTAGATCCTGAGTTAAGTACCCTTTGTACTGCAGCCTGCTGCCACTTTATTTTGGACCTAAGTTTCTCCTATGGAATGTGATTTGGAACTGAATTTTATGCTCCAGCAGCTGCACACTTCGTGGGTCACAGATAAACGATTAACAGAATCAAGGAAAGGATATATTATTGTATAAACTTACAGCTTCATAATGGGAAGTAATGGGGCGGGGCGGGGTTCCAGGAAGAGTGGGGGAGATGGAGAGGATAGAACACTGCCAAATATTTGCAGGTGTTGGAACTATAATAAGACATTGGCCTTGAGAAATATTCCAAACAGAAAAATCTGTATCCATATGTACTACTGAGATAACAAAAAACTGGCTAGAATAAGCCTGTACCTACAGAACACCAGCTTTTTGAAGACATCCGAAAACATGAAAACATTGGATGATTGATTAGATATTTGGCATCATGCTCTCGTCTCCAGGGGTGGATGGAGCACAAAAGTATTTTACCAAAAGATACTTTAGTCTGTAACTAATGGGTAATTTTTGGAGAAAGAGGCCAGATTTTGAATTGTTCCCCTTTAATTTTTTAGGAAATGTGCAGAAAATTCTGATTATAAATTAAGTGGAAACTTTTTTTGCTCATTTTTGGATGGAGAGTAGAAACATATGAATCATTCCCAACTGTGTGGTTTGTTATGTTGTCTGGAACATCTTGGACTTTAGGGAGGGAGAGGGAGGTGCTGCTTTTGTGTGTGGGAGGGTCACTTTGGTTTGGTGCCAAGTGGAAAAGGATATTAGTTCTCCACAGTAAGCAGAGAGAAAATCTGACTTTTAGAGTCATATATACGCACTTTGAGTTAATTTTAATTTAGAAAAGCATTTAGGATTATCCCCTTCGTCTGTTTGATTCTTCCCCAAGGATAAAGGAGAAAGCCAGCTGTCGGGGAGATGGCCTTGTGCATATTCCCCTGGCCCTGTGGGGTACATGAGGGTCCTACAGGAGAAGAGGAAAAATGATTATATATGTATATATATATATAATCATATATATAATATACATGTATTTTTTTTTTCTTTTTACTTTCTGGCCAGTAACCAATATGGTATTTATTTGTACTTTTTGGTTGTGGAGCTTCATAGTTGGCATTTATAACTCCCCTTATTGGACTAAACTCCCTGATTAGGATTAGTGGTGTCTAATATTTATTTGTTCAATAAAGAATGAACAAACCATTATGTTATAGATGAAAGGTCAGAATAACCAGAAGCCAGCCTGTCTTCTTAACATGTACTCAAAATGGATAAGAGCTTTTGGGATACTCAGTGTAGTTTATTATCCTTATTTAGTTGTCTAGTCTACCTACATGTCCTTCAGAAAGCTTCCCGTGGTTTAATTAATTCTTCAATTTTAAAGAATAATTGTGTTCATGATAGTTGTTAGTAGTAAGCCCTCTCGGAGTAATTATTTTCTCTGTTACCTCTCTAGTCCCAGTAGTTACTGGTCCCAGTATATAAATTAGTTCATGGTATGTGCCACCTTTCTATAAAACTGCTTCACAGTTTAGAGTTTTCATTGTCACGTGAGTTTCTCCGGTTAGAAAACATTGGTATTATTGTGTTAATACATGCTGGCTTTAAAAAAGGTCAATTTCAGTGGCTTTCTATTGGTGACAGATCTGAACTCGGTATTCTAAGTCCTGTACAACGTGGTCCCCATGATGCCCATCTGTCTCTTTCCTCTACCACTCTCAAACATGCTACCTTCATCTACCGAGGCTAGCCTCCTACCTGTCTGCTCAACATGCCATTCTCTTTTCTGACTCCGAACTTTCGCTCTCACTCATGCTCTTCTCTTGGCCCGCTTAAGAATCCGGCCTATTCTTTAGTGCTCAGTTGAAATCCCACAAGGCCACCCCAACACATTCCAACTATACTATAAATTATTTGAGACCAGGAACAATGTCTTTTATTTCTTCAGTATCATCTTAGTGTCTAGCACACATAGTCTATGCTCAAGAAATCCAAATGAATTAAATTTTTGTAATAGATTTGCAGGAAGTATACCAGCATCTGTAGCTTGCTTTGGTTTTCATTTTATAAAATATAAATCTGTCTTGCCATTATGAATACTTTAGAAGTCTGAAAAAAAATCTGTGAACTACTGATAATGTTAAAAACCAAAGTGTTAGCAAAAGTATGGCATGTCCTTAATTTTAAGTGCCTGTTCATTTTGATTGCTGGATTTTCTAACTGCCTAAATGTATGGTGACATCTGTATAAATCAGATGTGATTATTATAATTCTCTTTGAGAGTGATGTCTTCACATTTCCATGCCCACAGCCTGCCAAAAATATAGCTGATGAAAACCTGGGGGAATAGAGGAATTTCCTGAAAGGAATAAACAAGCACATTTTCTTTTTCTCATTACATTTCCACAAATTCATTACTACAAATAATTCTTAAATGCAATTACATTTACACATCAGGGATCTTGTTGTTATAAAATATTACCTGGCACTAGAGTTAGCTTTTTGTTATGGGAAAGTAACACACATACACACACAGGGACGGTGACAGAAAGAGCTAAAGATTGCCAGACAAAGAGAAGAAGATATGAGACTTGGAGAATGTTCAAAGGAAAGCCACAATGAGGATTAAAAGGTTGGAAAATATGATATTCTAACATCTTATCATAGTTGATTGCTTGTCCTTCTTCCTACTCAGTCACTCTGTCATCCACCCACCTATTCTCACTCAGCCACCACCTTCTCCCAGTCACCAGCTCTCAGTCTACTCACCCACTTGACACCCACTTCTGTCTGCCAAGACAGATACCGTCTTGACTTACCTACCAATGGGTATTTGACTGTTTTTGAACCAGTATGAGTATGAATATAAGAGAAAGAAAGAGAAATACCTTTATGAGAGACAGAATTGAGAGAGGGTATATTTGCATACATGTGTATGTGTCACTATATAAAAGGGTGTGTGTTTCTGCACGGATGAGTGGCTGAGAATGACTCTGTGTCTGTGTGTCTATGTGTGTCTGTGTGTCACTGTGTGGAGGAGGAGATAATATCTGTGTTACTTTTCTGTGGGTATATCTGTAGATCAGTTGGATATAAGAGGGCCATGAGTGTAAGGCAAGCTTTCTGTGGACACCCTAAGGAGGATTAAGACCTCAGTACAACCTATCCTGATACTAGGGATCTCCCTAATAAATGAGCCAGATCATGCATCCTCATGCTAAGCAAAATCTTCAGGGGAGACCAGGGCGGGTTATCATAGGTAAAGAAACAGAAAAAGTTTTTTCTCACTGTTACTCGCTTAGGTACTGAATCACAGTAACTAAACATAATAAGAGCAAAGCATTTGAGTCCATATTTGTGCTCTCTAAGGTATGGTGGTGCATATGTGTGTATGGGAGTAGGGGTAATATCTGTCATGGGGTTTCTCAAATAAACGAGCCTTCAACTCATGTTCGTAAAATCATTCTTGCTTGTAGATGTGGCTTCTCCGTGGTCTGTTAATTGTCTAAGATTTACTCCATATTAGTGATTTTATGTATACACAGGGTGCCAAAAAATGTATACACATTTGAAGAAAGGAAAACTGTGTTAAAATTGTTAATACTCAATACATACCAATAACAAAAGATGACTACAAGTCACATTTGACTTCTGCAATTACAGGAGGGTTCAAAGTAGTTACCATCAGCGTCCAGACACTTCTGATTATCGTGAACTACTGCTTGAGCAACGCTGACCAAAGTGTCCACCTGTGTACATTTTTTGGCGCCCCCGGCATATATCTATATATCTATGTATCTATATCTACATATATCTACATACATAGATATATAGATATCTGTATATCTATATGTATATGGTGTGTGATCATAAAATACAATGAATGTTTAAATAAAATATTACAGTGAAAGACACTTTGTCATTCATGCCCTTCAAAATACTCCCCTCACTTCGAACAAACTTATTCCATCGTTCTTCTCACTTTCTGAAGCAGTTCTGAGAGTCCTTTTTCGTGAGTGTCTTTACTTCATCATCATGACAATGCTCTGTGTCACACATCTCTTCTGGGAGAGCAATTTCTGTCAAATGAAAACATTATGGTGTATCTTCATCCACCTTATTCACCAGGTCTGGCACCGTACAGCTTCTGGCTCTTACCCAAAGTCAAAATGACCTTGAAAGGTAAATGTTTTGAGTAAATTCAGGACATGGAAGCAGCCATGACAAGCGCAACTAAAGACACTCACAAAAGAGGACTTCCAGAACTGCTTCTGAAAGTGGCAAGGCTGTTGGGATAAGTGTGTTTAAAGCGAGGGGGAGTATTTTGAGAGGGATTAATGGCAATGTGTTTTCTACTATAATTTTCTTTTTAAAAAAATTTAAACATTCACCGTATTTTTTTTATCACACCTCGTAAATCTGTGTGTGTTTTGTATGTGTATGTGGTTAAAAAAATGCATTTTATTCCTTGTCTACTCAAACTATGTGTTAAGACTCATTTGAACTTCAATTCTTTTCCCTTCAGTAGTTATACTGATTCTCTGGCTCTTTTCTCAAATAGTATTAACAGGGCCCTGTGTTGGAAGATGTTTTCTATTGTTTCTTAGGTTTGAGAGCAAGTTTAACAAGTAAATACTTTAACTATATGTGCACTTATCTTTTTGTTTGTCTATTATTTCTTTTATCCCAAGTCTGCTCCTCATCGACATTTGAATGGAGCTAAAAATCATCAGTCTGAGAACAATTTACAAAATGTTGACCCAGAGATTGTTCTTGGGTGGATGAACATCCTGTCTGTTATTATTCAGCAAAAGAACATAGTACAGAAACATAATATAGGTGAGGAAAGATTAAGGAAACAAAAATTATTGAACCCAAAGAAGTGAAGTTTAAAGGGGAAAATGTGATAATGACATTCGGGTTCATGAAGGGTTGATATAATGAAGTAATATGTTCTTTATCTCCCCCGAAGGTAGAACAGACAATAACTTCAACTGTAGCACCAGGGAGTTAGACTGGGGCTTTATTCATTCATTTCACAAATAATGAATGCTCATTTTGTTTATTTAACGCTTGAAACGTTCAGGACGTTATGGTAGGAGTGGGGGACATAGGAAATGAGGCACAGTCTTTGCCCCGAGGAGCTTTGAGTTTAGTAAGTAAGGGAGATAGATCTGTCCCTTGGAAATTCTAATTCAGCATGGTAAGTGCTGTGACAGAGGTGTGCACGGGATGCTCTGAAGCACAGACTAGGTCAGGGAAAGGAAATCGTCAAGCTTAGAAACTGAATCATGAATGAATTTGTTGGAGAAGAGGGAAAACTGGAGAAAGAGTGGCAAGAAAGAATTGATAGGACTTGGTGAATGACCACAGTGGTTATAGATGATGGAGAGAAATAATTTAAAAAATGATCTTTGAGCAGGAGACTTCTTGAATGATGGTGGTATTGGGGACACAAATGGGGAAATTAGGAAGGGGCTAGCGGTTTTGGTGGGATGATTTGACCTTTAGACTTGAGTTTGATGTGATGGTGAGTCTTTTAACATTCATCCATTCATCAAACATTTACCGTATAGCTAGTAGGTGCCAAGCACCAGAAGAGGTGTTGGGGTACAGTGATAAAGACAGCACCGTCCCAACCCATATGGAGCTCTCAGCTTAATGTGGGGAGAAAGACAATTAAGGACACAGTTACAAGACAGTGTACTGAGAGCAATGACAGCAGAAGCACCGAGCATTGAGAGAAAGCATAGAAGGGATATCAAGAGACTTTGTCTGGGTTTTTGGACTCCCAGTTGGGATAAAGGGCTGCAGTAAGGAACAGGGAGTGCTCTAATCAAGACAGAAGAGTTTGTTCAAATATCTGGCAGAGAAAAAGCATGGGGTACACTTAGAAATAAAAGGGCAAGTGTTCCAGAAGGAGTTGAAATTCAGGCCTTTATGGTGGCTGAAAGATCAGGACTAGAGAAATAGATGTGGGTGTCTTTAGCATGGAGATGGAGCCATGCAGTAGTGAGCTGGATGAGGACCCAGGATTGAGCCCTGCAGCACATGAATGGTCTAGAAGTTAGACATGAAGGAAGAGCAAGAGGAGGATGTGTATGAGAGGCAGGGACTGAAGAGAAATAGTGCAAGTGGAATACAATATTGAGGCCTCCAGGAAAGTAGGGTTGGCTTTGGCTCACTATTCTGAATATTATCAAAATAAACACTGGGTTTAGATTTTTAGTACAGGTTTTTATTTAGAAGGTCCAAAGAATAATTTACACCTATAAGCTAGAGATTTAACCATCCTATGCACCTGAAGAGAGGGGAAAGAAAAGAATGTGGGACGGTTTGTGTAGCATTTCTGATAAGGGGCTGGGGGAATGTGGGTCTTTGCTGGATGATTTCAGAACCTTTTGAAAATAAAAGGAATGGCAACCCGTTTTACCTGGCTGGGGCACCGGTCTGGTCATCTCTAACAAACCCCAGGTAGCGTAGGCCTCATACAGACATCCAGTGTATCACCTGTGTCTCATTCCGGGAATTAGCCTGTATCTATACAGCAGCAAATAAATGTTTGGGGAAGGAATAAACTCTGGCATAAGGGTGTAGGCTTCAGTTTGTGGAACAGATGGTGTGTTCTGCTGTTGAAAGGCCATATGTAATTGACACAAAGTGACAGACTGAAGCAAAAGCAAAGTAAGTATTTTAAGACAAGCAGTTAAAAAAAGAAGGCAGAATGTGACCCCCCCAAAAAAGTATGCTAAGATTGTGGCTCCTGGCTTTTGGAAGAGCTGGGAATGTTTCAGTGAGTCAACAGGATGTCAGAAAAGAGCTTGTCAAGGAGTAGTAATGGGGTCACTGGCTCAGGTTATTTTTAAAGATGAAGTTGTCTTCTGTCAGTTGGGAAGGCTAAGGTTTGGGATGGGTTAGCCTTTCTTTCTTTCCCTTCTCCCTTTGCACCTCAAGATTCAATTCCCACATCAAAACAGTCGGGATCCTGTGTAGGTACCTTTTAGAAAGCAAGAGAGTATGCAGGCATTCATTCAGTGGCAACACTACATATTTTAATAGAATAACCAGAAAACTCCACCCTTTTTTTGGCTTCAAGATTTGCTGTTTCAGGTAGGTGCCTGTAGGCGTGCTCATATTGTGTGACTACATATGCCTTCATGGAGCATGACAAATGGAGATCATGGTCGAATGAGTGCCACCAGGGGAATCTTTCCAGTGTTTTCATGTATAACTAAGCTTCTTGAAGGAGCCAGTTATAAAGTTACCTGAAATAACCTGTGTCTAAAGAAAACAACAACAACAACCAGAAAACAGAGATTACTTGAGAGGTTTGGAGAAGCCATTTCTTTGTATGGGATGCTGTCTAGGAGAAGAATAGTCTGTGCCTGGCTTTCTCAGAGCTGGCATAACATTTTCCTCTTTGGGAAGGGTATAAAAGAACACAAAGGGACTAAATCTATATGACACAAATGAAGTGGAACTTGGATAACAATGGCATCAGTGTAGACTGCCAATTTAGCTAACTTGAGCTTTTAAAAATCTCAATTATGCAAATAAATCAAATCTCCCACTCACTTTGTACTGTTTAGACATATGTACAATTTTGTGAGAGCTCTAATGATGTGAGGTGAAGAGGGTCTCATAGTTTCATAGCTCCAACGGCTTCTCTAACCCCCATGTAAGGAAAGCACAGGAGGACCCAGAGGTAACCTCCTGCAGCAGGAAATGGGAGCTTCATCCTGCTCCCCCTGCCAACCTCCTGTCCCTGTTTCCTCCCAGCAGATATCTCCATTCCAATCTCCCCTGCCACTTTGGCTCTCTCTCACTGTCACAATTCAACTGTTCTGAGAAAGCTGCACTATCCGGGCTTGGACAGAGGGAGCCTGGCCCAGTCATTAACTGGACTGCACAAAAAGAGAACAAAACAAACCAATTTTTCAAAACCAAACAAAAATAACACAACAATAAAGAGACATGTTTTGTTTAACACAAGATTTTATACACAAACACACACACGCATGCACATAGATATATGTACACATACGCGTATCCTCTTTATTTACTCAGCCAGAGTATAGATAAGATAATTACTTGGCCAAATCCATGAAACCTAGACTGGCCCAGAATTTCTAGTTCGAAGTGATTCGTCAGTGCTAGGCATGAGAAAGGAGGGTGAGGAAATAGACTGCATAATTGCTTCAGTTCTCTGCATCCCCGTGCATATGTTCATTATTGAGAATCAATTCCAGAATCAAGGCTTTAATTCCTTGTAAATGAATAGGAAGTTAGTAAGTAAATGCTCAGTGTTTTCCTCAAATTATGTCTCGTAATGCAAGAAAACAGTGGCAAAAAGCCATGAACAGATGGTGTTTTTATTAGCCAAAGATTTATTTTTCAAAGCATTTTCATATTAATGAAGTCAGGTCGAAATTAGAGTCGTCCTGTCAGTTCTAGTTGTCTGTTGTTAAAATGTGCTGGCATTCTGCAGATTGCCTGGGGGTGGGGGGGGGGACAGAGCAAATAACAATTTGCCATAATTTTGTGATGGTAACCCAAGATCCATAGTCTATAACCGGACCCCAAATTATGTGTTCAGCCTTAATTTTTGTTTTCAGTGGCTTTATAGGAGGTGTGAGTCTCAGTTTGGGGCCATAAATGAGGAACACACAGCAAGGATCTTAGTCCTGCTCTGCACTATGGATTATTTATAAGATATCAGTTTCATGATAAGTGTTGCAACAGGTTGCATGTATTTGTTAGAAAACATTCTCCCCATGACATCCTATGTTCAAATGGAAACACTTTACAGTTTGAAACACAGATTTCTAATATTACATCTGCTCTGAGTTCATTAGTCTACATTGTGATTACCTAATATATGTCAGTAAAGCCGTTTGTAATGCATGGGGTTTCCAGGGATCTAGGAATCTTGACCACTCTGCTAGAGGAAATCACAAACTGATTGGGTCCATTACCAGTACTCACTCTCGAACTTAAGTTGGACCCTTAAATCCAACTACAGCTCAGTCATACTTATCTTATGGTCAGACGTTTTAAGAGGAGTTCAGACTTGTAGCCTCCACTTCATCACCACCTCTGTATTTCTTAATCTGTACAGTTTGGCATCTGCTTCCAAAACTCTACGGAAGCTCCTTTTTCAAAGGCCACCAATGACCTCTAATTACCAAATACAGCTGCCTTTTACCAGCCCTCATGTTTCTTGCACTCTCTACATATTTGACAGCGACAAATCCTTTCTTGAAACACGTTTCTCTCAATTATCATCTTAGCTTGCCCCAGACCTGCATTCCCAACTGCTTTGAATACTGTAGCCTCTTCCTAACCAATGTCCCTGTCCCAGGCTCTCCTGTTTCAGGCTGCCCCACGTGTTACCGGTAGGTTGATCTCATAAATGCAGCCCTTATTATATCATTATCTTGCTCAAAAGCTTTTGGTAAGTCCCCACTGCTTAAAAAGTAGGTACAAACTCCTCACCTAGGCATTCAAGACCTTCATAACAGAGCTCTGCTCCCCATTTCCAGCCTTGTCCCCCACTACTCTCTTGTACCTTCTGCTCTAGCCAAACTCAGCTTCTCTTCCTTGAACATGGTCTATACTACATTCCATTTTATTTTTGCTCATACTATTCCTTGTGCCTGGAACACCCTGCCCCTTCCATCTGTCTGTTAAATCCTACTTATCCTTCAAGACCCACCTTTTTTTTTTTTTAATAAAGGCAAACAGAATTTCAGTAACTTTAATTCTGTCATTCTATGTGACCATACAAAGATATTTGCAAACAGCCAGAATCAACCCAGAACAATGTACAGTGAGATGCTAAGCTTTAGAATTGTTCACTGAAAACTGGCACATAGAAATGGTACAAAATACCACTGCACAAAACAAAACAAAGCATAAGAAAATGGACATTTCAGAGAAGAATGTCAGGAGTACAAACAAAAGATGGTGATTTTCCATTGCCAGAAGAAATCAAAAGGATAATGTCAAGACTCACCTTAATTTCACTTCCTCTTTATCTCTGAAGTCACCTGCACCTTGAACAGAGAGAGTAGGTGCTCAATACATTTTGTTGTATTAACTCTCTGAACTGACGTTTCTTTTTCCCCCCTAACATCTACTTAGCTTAGAGATCATGTCCAAATCAATGATTGCCACCCTTCTTTTCTTCTTCTTCCCTCTCTGTCCTTGCTAAGGAGAAGGTCACCGTTGAGATGGTCATGGAATTAAAGAAGGCCAGGGGAGACACTGTACCCAAGCCAGGAAAACTGGAATAAATGGTGAAAAATGTTTTCCATGGGAACAAAGCCAAAGAAACCAAGAGAGATCTGGCAAACAGGGAAGCAAAGATTAAACTGGTTTTCATAATCCAGTCCGACAACAAGTGAGATCAGACTGCCCACCCTAGAAATACATATATCCATAGGGATATATCCTCTGGGATAGAGTCATGGGACAGTGCCAAGGATACTAAGGAGCCACAGCTACTTAGTAGACAAGGGGCAAAGTACACAATGCCTCTCCCTTTCCCCACTTCTCCTGGCCCCCCACACCCCCTGCCAAAAACATGAACTTTGAACAACTACAAACCACGGAAACCATGAAGACAGCAATGAAGCAACGAACACGACCAAGGGAAGGAATGATAGAATAAGGACCAGGAAGTTGGGGTATTACATTTGGAACAGACTTGGCGGGGGCAGGGGCGGTATTGGGATGGTGAGTGAGAGAGGAGTGGATATTGGGGCAGGTCCTGAGGTAGAAGCAGCCACTAGAGCTGAAGACTTGGGAATGGGGAGGAATAAAAGAAGCCCATTATCATTGTAGAATGAATCACATTCTATTTTCTTCACATAAGGAATGGGAGAGAGTAGCTTGCTCAACTGAAAATATGCTAAGAGTTCTGAGTACTGCTGTAACTATGTTATATTAAACATATTTGCAAAGTGCTTCTAATATGTACTTAAAAGGATTTCAATCGCAGTAAGCTGTGGCAAGCAATGGATGTTCTATCTCGATACAGCCAGGCTTTGCATTTTGAAGTTCGGTATCTCCATGGGCTATTCCTTAGTGCCAAAGAAGGGAAACTGTGAGATATGATGCTAGATTTTTATAAATCCCACACTTAAAATATCACCTTTTTCCCTGAAGGAACCTACTGATAAATATGAAATGTTATCAACAACAACAACAACAACAAAATCATGAAATACTGGGGTAAAGCTGTGACTGAAGGTTAGAGACTGGGTTCCAGTCCTAGCTTTACCACATACTAATTATACTTACCCCCCACTCTCAAGCTCAGTTTCCTCACTTGTACAACGCTGACATCTCCTACTTCATGGGTCGTTATGATTATTCAATGATTTATGTGAAATTGTCGAGCATAGTGTCTGGCAAGTAGTAATCATTCAATAAATTAATAGTTTTCTTAGACTACTCATCTCTGAAAGAGAGAATAGTACCTATTATCCCTATGTCACAGTGTTATTGTGAGGGCAAAAGAAGGTATTTACTGTGAACTACTTTAAAAAGTGGAAAGTATTATTGAAAACATAATGTCATTAAAGTTCTATATCTACAAAGTCGTGAATGTCAACTTTTCCCTAATAGTAATAGTCTGGAACAAGTCAGTGTACAGCATATTAAGTGGCACCTAGAACAGTGCTTAGCCCATAGCAAGTGCTCAGTGAATCTTTGAAATATTTTTGAACTGACTGACTGATCTCCACAGGCTATTGGTTCTCAAACTCATTGAATGTTTGTTCTTTTTTCCCCCCTCTTCCCTTTTCCCCCTGGCTTCACACTCTGCGATGGCAGCAAACTCTGGAGATGAACCTAACCAACCTGGTTAAGCGTAACAGTGAACTAGAAAATCAAATGGCCAAGCTAATACAGATCTGCCAGCAGGTTGAGGTATGTAAAAGAAACATTTGTTATTCTTTCAGAAGACCTGGATCAATTCTTTGGGGGCACTTGAGTTTTGTCAGAATGTAGCTCAGCCATTTGGAATGAAGGATTGAATGGTAGTTCTAGGAAGCCTTATTCCTTTAGGATACTCATTCCAAGAAAAGAGGCAGATAGTTGTTGTTTAAAAAAGGGGGTGGGGGGTACACAGCGGTGATGAGTTTGGGAGACAACAATCCAAGGGCCAATTCCCTTCTCCTTTCCAAACAGCAGGCAACATGAGAATCCGACATGAAGTGTGTGTTTCTTCCTTCATCAAACTGGACATCATAGCTCCTTAAAGAGATTGCTGGGGTTCCACAGGGAAGTTGGGAATTTGGGTCCTTGGCACAGGGTGAGGCTCGTTCAGTGCAGTATTGTTTCTGTAACAGTATTATCAGGACTGCTCCAACTCTTCCTAGCCTCTCCTCCCTTCATCCCCATGCACCTTACCAGGTCCTCACTTACCACTTTCCTACTTATTCTTGTCCTCAACAAATGATACCTCTGTGAAAGTTGTCTGTGAATTATAAAGTGTTACACAAGTATAAGGTTTTCGAAAATTGTTATGTACATCAAATCTCAGAGCATAGCTTATGAGAGGAGTCAACCTCTTCTTAAGTGGATGCAATAATAGAAAAATGTTATTTTTCTCTCTTTCTCGAGAGCATGAAACTTCAGCTGTAGCATTTGGTTTTCTGTTGATTTTGTTGAAGAGGCAATGGTAGTGCTTATAGTGTAAACAGAATCAGGTAAAATATTATAGGACTCCTTCCTCATGGGCCGTGGTTGGATAAAAATGTTTCTAATTCTATGTACAACCTGGTAGTCTAGTTCTAAACTCACTTGTATGACAAATAAATGTAATGGTTCGAGTCTATTTTATTTTAAACAATAAAATAGTTTTATTACGATCTCATCTCTCAGTCCCACCTGAGGATTCCTATATAAGAGAGTGTGGGGGTTTTGTAAGGCCAAAAAAATCTTTTATGACCAACCTCATGATTTTTTAGATTTCTTAAAGTGTTGGGTTTCTTAAAGTAGGCTGTACTTGTCTGATGAGCATACCATAACAATTTAATCAATGCTGCACACTCCATTTGTGGAAGAGAGTGGTGCTATATGTAGGGTACATATGTAGGGTACTGGTTAAACTCAGGTGCGAGATTGTGCCCTGGGGTAGGGGATTTAGGAAGAAGCATAAGGAATAAAAAGAAAGAATACTGGAATGTAAGTTGGGAGACTGGGTTCTAGACTTAATTCTGCCGTTAATTGGTAGTATAAACTTGAGTAAGTCATTTAACCTCTCAGCTTCAGTGTCCTTACCTATAAAATGAGTGGTTGAACTGACTACATGATTTTGATGTCTCTCCCAGATTTCACAGGTCATGATTCCGTGAATGGTTACTTTCTTTATTCTTTTCTTTATCTCTTCAGTCTCATCCTTTCCAAAGGGGGGAAGAAAGAAAACAGAAGGCATTTTAGAGTGGTTTTCAGCTAATCAGAATCCCTCTATGTTCCACTGTATCAAAGCTTCTGATTATGCTGTTAGATTATAGTATAAGAAACCCACACTGGTGAAGAGACAAGGAAGTATTGTAAGCAGGAGACAAGATACAGAATCCCTTGGGTTAGAATTTGTGTGATTGAGGGTGTGGTAACAGTTAGTAGTGAATAAAATATGGTTAGAAATTATAATCATCACCTTCCTCATTCTCATCAAAAGACTGTTAAGTATAGAGCAAGTTGTAGTCAAATTAGCAAAGTAAGCAGTTTAGTTTCATTACTTGTTCACTTCAGGACCTCTCTAACATCTTATCCTACCCCTGGGAAGCTTATCACTCTGGCCAGCCTCTACCGAAGCATAGCCCTATTCCAACCTTTCCCAGCCCATTGTACCAGTCAAACCTTTATACTCAGGGCCATACTCTTTTCAGGTGGCAAGGAGCTAGTTTCATAAAACAATGCATCATTGTGTTAATGGAGGAGGACTCATTCTTGCCCTCCAGTAACAGGGATGTTTTAACAGTGCCTTTCTGAATTTAGTATTCCTGCTTAACCTTCAGGAGATGACACTGTTGCTGCTAAATGAAAGCAAAGCAGGAAGAAAGAGCAGCCCCACCCTGTACCAGGAAAGGAGGTATTTAAGAGGCTCCCTTTGGGATACTTATTAAATCCATTGTGCAGGCCACTGTCTGCTCTGGCACATAAAAGGTCACCTTTTGCTAATAGCTGTGCATGGCATTGTACTACTGTGTTTCCCCCAAAACAAGACCTAGCCGGACAATCAGCTGTAATGCGTCTTTTGGAGCAAAAATCACTATGAGACCCGGTCTTACTTTACTATCACAAAAGACCAGATCTTATATAACATAACAATATCACATCACAACACAACACAACACAACATAGCATAACATCATAACATAACACGAGGTCTTATACTAATTTTTGCTCCAAAAGACGCATTAGAGCTGATTGTCCGGCTAGGTCTTATTTTCAGAGAAACAGGGTAGTTACAAAGAAAATAGCATGAACACATTATTTACCCTTTGGAGTTTTACATGTTACCCAAATCCACGCTGATGTGAAAACACATGTGCAGGAAATACAGAAAATGGAATAAAAATGTTAACAAATGGGAAAGAATCGTGAGATAGCACATTACATGTCAAGGGTGAGAGTGTGGTTTGGAGTTTACTCCACGGTCTATTCAGTTTAAGATTCTGTCTTTTACAGTAGCCCTACGGGATGGCCTATGGAAGAGCATGGCTGTCCTCTGTGACATCATCCCTTCTGAAAGGTTAGGGATGTGCGCTAAACATCCTCATAATGATAGGGTGAGTCCAGGGTGCTTATTATGCTCATTCAGCACAGAGTCTGTGTGCCCAGAAAGCTTCAGGACAAGCCCTGGCATTAGAAATGCAGTTAAAGAAGGCATTCGAGACTTCATAAATGCTTATACATACTTTATAAAATGAAATAAATAATAGCATACTGTCTGTCATGAGAGCCAGACGCTCAATGAAGGGTGATTTGGAAGTTTTTCAGTTTATCTAATCCAGATTTATCTATAGGGAATGACTAGATTCACAGTGTAAACCAGGAATTTCACATTGGGTGGGGGTGGAGGATACCAGCTAAGGCTCTTCTGAGAAAACTGGAATAAGCTATTTTCCTGTCAAACCTGTTCCCCTTCCTTATTGTCTACAAATGTTTTTTGTCACAGATTGACTTTTCATAAAGGGGCCATAAATACCTACTCCCTCTCCTGGTTCTTTCTCCCTGTTCTCTATTCTCCTCAGAAAGTAAACAAAGCTGCAGTCTTCCTATTATTACAGAAACAGAGATTAGGATCACCACAGATTTGTTAACTGAATTCTTTGGTAATACAGCCTGTTGGAGATGTTGCCCAGCTTTCAGAATTCAATGGATAGGCAGCTGGGAATTTTTCTGTTGTATGCTGGAGAGCATGGGAAGGAGGTAGAGGCAGAACCAGGACTCCATTCATCTGGTTAAGGAAAGGCATGCTTTGACCTTGCCACTCTGTCCACTTGATATCTATATATAGTTCTTTGTCCTGTCTCATCAGGCATCCCTTGTTTACATTTCCAAAGGAAATCTCTGTTTAATGCATAGCCCAAGCAAAATGTATACCAATAGATGACTATTTCCTCTTGGCTTCCAAGACTGCACAGTTTTGTGAATAATTAGCATTCCTGAAAATATTGAGGGGAAAAAAAATAGGTAAATACTTCATAATTAGTCAACATTTCTGGAGCAAACACTATGTCCTCAGTGTGGTGAGCGATTTCGGGGCTACAAAAGAAGTATTGTTGATGGCCTCCAGGAACTTTTAGTCCAGCTAGGGAAAACACAGTGTCTAGTGAGAAAGAGGAGTATTCATAAAGCAGCATGCAGTACAGGGAGTACAAATGAATGTAGTGTAACCTTTCCATTTTTACTTAGTCTTGTTGTTAACTTTTAGGGCACTGAGCATATTAAAGCACTTTCCTGGATATTTTGTGTGCTCCCCTCCAGAACTGCGATGGTAGAATCCCTGCTATAGTCCATCCCAGAAGTTCTGTGGGCAGATCGATTTCTTTCTGGCTCTTCTCAAGCCTTTTTAGGAGTTGGGTGTCACTGCTCTTTAGCCTTAAGAGAAAGAAGAGAGGGAAAGGTTTTCCATAGTTTGGGAAATTTCAGCTTTCTATCTCGCTATTAGATCTTCACTTCGATAGCTTTTAGAAGTTTTTCTCTTAGAGTCCAAACTGTAGGTGGCTTGGTGTTCTCCCCTCTCTGCTCTTATTGCTCACTGAAAGGGGATTTGGTTTGGGAAGAGCAAGAATCGATGTCTGACTGCTTCTCCAACCATAAAAATAGGTGTTGTAACAGAAATTAATTTTTAAAATAACTGCTAATAGATGATATCAGCAGATGATCCTTAAGTGTTCTAGATTGGTCCAGCTAAAATAAAGAATGCATTCTAAATCATTAAAGCACAAATATGTTTATTGGAGAAGTCTTCTCCAAGCACTGAGGACATGCCAAAATGAAGAAGTGATTAGAGTGAAGTGAATGTAATCAGGGAAAATTTAATGGAGAAAATGCATTTTAGCCAAATGTTGAAGGAGGGAAAAGAAATTCTCCCTCTGCTGAGAAAGAGAACACAGGTATTAGTGGAGGTGGAAATGAGCAAAGTGTATGGGCAAAATGATACCCTACACTCTGGGTATACACTGGGTATACGGAAATAAATAGAAAATGGTTCCTGCCCTCAAGGAACTTATGCGAAAGGTAAAGTGTCAAATGTAATGTGAAGTAATAATTATTGTAATGAAAGTAAGTGCAAGATGACAAGCTGGCACGGAGAAATCAACACCCAAGTCTGCAGAATGGATATAAAAATTGAGTTATTTTGAAATAAAAGTAGAATTTTGCCAACAAAAATGAGGTAAGGGAATGAAGGGGGCCACATACAAGAACAAGGGAGGGTAAACAGTGTATAGGTGTCCAGGGAGCCACAAGAAGTTTGGTTCAGCAAGAATGTGAGATGTGAGAATTGTTGCCAGAGGTAAGTAAGTGTGGGGAAGTAGTTAGGGTCTAAATAATGAAGAGCCCCTTGTATGCCAGGCAAAGGTGTTCAGACTTTATCCTGAAGACTCAGGGTAGCTATGAAAGGATAGAAAGCAGGTGAATAACTGGATAAGATCTGCATTTCAGGATTGCTCTGGCTGTAGTATACAGGATGGAGCAAGGATTCAAGGGTCAAAAGTGAAGGCAAAGGGACCAGTTGGGTGGGAGAGACCAAGGCCCAGCCTAAGGCAGTGACACTAGGGTTAGGGAGGAGGGGATAAATTCAAAACACTTCTAGGAGGTAGATTCAGTATTACTTGGCGATCAGTTAGATGCAGTAGGCGAAGGGGTAAGAGAATAGTAGTATGATCCACAGGTTTCTGGCTTGGGTGACTGAATGGATGTGTCACCTTTAATTGACTAGCTTAGGAAATACAGACAGTTCTTTTTAGACAAGTGAGGTTTGTTGTGCTGTCGGTCAGAGAGTCAGGTAGGAGATGCCTAGTAGGCAGCTGGCTGGCTGGACCTGGAGATCAAGAGAGAGGTCTGGGAAACGGACGAAGACTTGGGAGTCATCAGCATCCAAGGAGCACTGAAAGCCATGGAGAATATGTAGAATAAGAAGAAGGCCGAGGACAGAGAAATCCAATTGTGTGTCACTTGGAATACAACAATAAACTGATCTTTCAAAAATAAACGGGAAGACTGTGGAGCCTCCTGTGAGATTACTAAAGGACAGTGTGCATTTGAAAAATGAAAGATCAGGAGTAAATTATTCATTTGTGGAAATGATCAACATTTTAGATATTACTTTCCAAAAGACTAAATAACACTTAATGAAGATTTCCTATGTTCCAGGCAAGCAATTTGTATGTGTTAACTCATTTAGTACTCACAGCGACTTTTTGAAGTAAAGACCATTATTATTCCTGTGTTGCAGATAAAAACATTGAGATACAGAGAGATTGAAGTGACTTGCTAGGGTCATGCCACTAGATGACAGAGTGGGGGTTTGAATCCATGCACTTTAGCGCCAGAACCTGTACCCCTAACCACCCCGTTACACTTCCTTTCGTAAGCCAAGGTACACACTACTGGAAATGTCCCTTGTTCATCACCAGTGGTTCCTGACCCATCCCATGAGGATGAGTTGTAGTGAATAAGGGGTATGAGATGGGGATGTGAATTCCGGAGGAGACCAAAAGAGAAACACAGAGCTGAAGGGAGGAGGAAAACCAAGTGAAAGAGGATTGAGATGGCAAAGGAAGAGAAGCCTTAGAGGTGTGGCAGGTTTGACAGAGTCCATTGGTGTAGTGACTTCCGACAGGAACGTATCATTAGTAACCTTTGGGAGAGAAAGTTCAGTGGAAAGGTGAGGATGGAAGATAGATTCAGAAAGGTCAAGGAGAAAGTAAGTTGTAAGAAAATGCAGGCTGCAAAGAGTTTGATCATGAAGGTGAAGAAATAGAGTGGTCGTTATTATCCTTTTGAAGTACAGAACAGTCATACTCACAGACATAATACTCCAGTTGTTTATTCTGCTACTGGGTAGCTGAACCTGACCACACAAGCTTCATTTCCCTTACTTGGCTTCCAGCCAGCTCTCCAGCCCAGGGTCCTCTTCCCCAGTTCCAAAGCCTCAGTTTCTACAACTCTCTCTTCCTGGAAATGGTATCTTAGCCATATGACCCTATTTAATAACCCACTGATAAGTCTGCAAAGTTGGTACACTAAAAAGGGTTATTATGTTCACTAAACTGCTAGTTTTCAGTTACTAATTCAAACAAATTTTTTTTAGTAGGGAAAAGTGCATTGCTCTTTTGCAAGGATATCTAAGGGATTCTTTAAGTTGATACTTAAGAAAACTTGCCTATTCTCTTGCCCAAATTCCTCTTGATTACTTCAGCTGAGCAAAGGCAGAAGTTTTTAGGGAGGGACTCATGCTTTCATCTCTAGTGGTTTTAGAAAGAGAGAGTTCTGTGGAATTTTTCAATGTTTATTAGCCAAAATGTTCCATGAGTATTTTTGTTAGAGAAGGAAGAACAAGAGGAGCAGACTTTTTAGCTACTGAGGAGGATTTGGGTTACCAGTGCCTCCTGAGAATGAAATAGCTATTTTGAAACCAGTGTGAAATTATAGTGGAGAAAATGGTTTTCATGCATAATAGAAAATAAATGCATAGTGGCCTAGTCAGTCTATTCATTTACACTACCAAAATGACTAATTCAGAGTATTACATTTAATCCTATTAAATATATGGCAATTGACACTTAAAATAGATGAAAAACCTAAATCAATTGCAATCTGTAGTGTGGGCATAGCCTGTTTTTATAACTAGAAAATAAAATGCTTTATAACTTTTCAGACACCTAATGCATTCATTTCTTTTTCAAAAATACTTTGTGAAATGAATTTTTTGAGGACATTAAATGTCGCATTTGAAATATTTGGAGGATATGGACACCTGGCAAGGTTGTGAGAATAAAATGAGTTAGGATTAGTATTGTTTTCCCTCCTCGTCTCCCCCACATCTGTAGGGCGTCTCAGCTTTCCAGTGTGGTCATGTTTTCATAGTGAAATCAGTCCATAGAGGCATGTGCTTTCTCTGTTTTTCTACTTTCTTTGGTGCGATCAACCTCATTTTATATAGCACACTTCCTATCTGCTACCTTCGTCTTCTGGTTCTTGTTTGTCAGTGTCCAAATCCCAGGTTACTCACTCAGTGACCAGAACACTTGTCTAATTTTGGACCCTCCTGCCTGCTCCACTCTTTTCACAATCCGACCAAGTTCCCCGTTTCCAATGTGCTCTTGGAAAGTTGATGGAATTCTAATAATTCAAGCTAAAGCCCTGTCAAGCCTACTCTGTACCTTCAGATGTTTCCAGTTCTACACCTACCTCCAGTCTGTCTTGACATCAACCCGGGCAAACAAACACAACGAAACAAAGAAAAAAAAACAACAACCCTAAAACTAAAGTAAAACAACCACCATCACTATAACAGACATGCACACAGCCGTTGAAATGTCCATTCTGTCCCTGCCTGTCTAGAAGAATGAGCTGTGTGAGTGACATGGTAACCAGGGGGTGGGAGTGGACGAGAATCATCTTTGAATTCTGTGTGCTAGGCACTGTTCTAGAGGCTTTCTTGTTTCTAATCTCACTTGGTGTTTATGACATGCCCGTGATACCGCTGGCGGTATTCTCGTTTTACAAATGAGGAGGCTGAGAATGAGACAAATTAGAGGACTTACTCAAGGTCATACATAGAGTAAGCTGAGGCTCAGTCCAGCATCTCTCCAACTCTTAAAATCCACATTTTTTCCGGTGCACTGTGCAGCCTACTGGAGGTGGCTATTTATTTACTTGCCCCACTGAATCATTTGTGTTCGGATAGAAAGGACGCAGCATAGGATGCACACTGCTCTTGTCCCTCCATTATATAGCTCTGGAAGAATAGGTGGTCTGTTTGGGGACTTTGCATTCCTGACTCCGTGGTAAGCCTCTGAAGAACCTATCTTTAGGGAGGAGAGGGAGGACTACTACTGCTAGAGTCGGCAGAAGGAAGCAGTAATGCCCACTCTTAAGGCACTTACTTGCTCAGATCGTTTTTGTGCCATGAGACTCAAGTGAGGGGTGAAAATAGAGTGGGCACCTCCAGGAAGGGACACTGACCGCAGACATACAGTTACCCTGGGACCTGCACGTCCTTCCTGAGACTGCCTGACTGGGCAAGGTCAAAGTAGTCTGGATGCAACACAAGGTTTTCTTAACAGTCCCCAAAGAGTTTGGCAGTAAAGGTTTACTCTCAAAAGTGTACTTAATGTTATCGCACTTAAACAGACTATAAATAATAAGTGTAATACCACAATGACTACAAGTATATTTCCTCAGAAAAAGAATGGATACATTGTTACTGTTAATGGTGGACCCATGTCCTTTGATTATTGAAGAATGATTACTGAGGAATGCATGTAGACCCAGGGAACTGGCTATTTACTACCTTAGGACACAAAGAAAAGCCCGCACCTCAGCCCTTTCCTACTATCTCTCCTCTCACCTAAGTCCATCCTGAATCCAAGTTTACGCCATATCAGGCAGTTCTAGGAATTCTTGGTACTCCTAAGAGTAGTTCGTTTAATCCTCACGATAACCTTATGAGGTTAATACTATCATTCTTATTTTACAGATGGGGAAACTGAGGCACGGAGCAGGCCACTAGTATGTACAAAGTCACACAGGGAGTAAGTAGCAGAGTGAGGGTTTGCATCCAGTTAGACTCTAGAGTTCATGCTCTTACCCACTGTGCTGCATTAAAAGAGAAGGGCGAAGCTAGCAAGGTGCATCAACGATGGCGCTATGTGAAGTGCTTTGCAAGTTGCCGATTATTGTGCCAGGACAGGCAGATGTCCTTCGTGTGTACTGTGAATGTATGTCCACGTGGGAACAGCACGCTGTGTACCTAGAACAGCATTTGGGCATGCCTTTTTTTGTGGTGATCAGCTTTCTACAGAGCATGCATCTCAATGCCTCTGTGCATGCTACGTATGTGTCAGTTCCACAGATGGCTGCCTAGGTGTTCATCTCATCTGTGTGTGGCAGGATGTATTGTAAAGAGGATATATGTGCAAAATAAAAAAGAATATATGTCCAATGAGAGAATTAGTGTTTAAACTGGATTGTGTTTAATCTGATTTGACCTTGGGGTTGTTTTTTTTTGTTTTTTGGGGTTTTGTTTTCCTCTCAGAGAGTTCTTTTCAAACCCTTGGTATTTTCTGTATATAGAGGGAGTAACTGGGATATAACTGGAGGAGGCTGCCTTTTGTTTTCTCTGACTAGAAACATTGTCTGTGTTCAGAGCAGGTTTTCCCCTCTTCTCCATATCCCACCCTGTTCCAGCTTCTCCTTAGTAACATCAAAGGTGCAAGACAATCATTGGCTTTGGAATCATTTCTAAACCAGTAAAACTTTAGCTAAAAGATCATATTTTCCTAATGGGGATCCGTGGCACATGGAACCACACGGTTCCAGCTTTAGCTCCTCCACTTTCGATCTATGTCCGGGTAATTGTACACTGGCACAGAACAGCAGGGGTATGAGTGCACATAGATGTCTTCTTGGAAACACATCAGGTGGAGGGGCAGGCACAGGGCATGAGGGGATTAGAAAAGAGGTGAGAGGGTAGGAAAGGATCATAATGGTAGACGTTGAGAAAGTATGTGAAAAGTAAGGGGGAAACAATCACAAGATGCCAGTTTACTAGATAGTGCACATACAACAAAGTTCTTGCCAAATCTGTGGGATGTTCTAGCATCTGAAGAGCTCTGAATCTCCTAGCCTCCTGGGGCTGTTCTTGGATTCTGATTGCCACCCCATCATCAGCCAAGAAATCCAAACCATTTCGGGAGGATATTATTAGCTTTCAAATGAAATGGAATTTATATTATATTGGTAAGCACAGAGAAAACATTTATATTTGAGAAGTAAAAAAATCTGATCTTACAGATGAGTAGGCAATTGCATATTATCGGCATACTAGGGAATAGAATTAAACATTGCCATGCTTTCACACTCCATTGCTGTTAAAACCAGGATACTGGCAGCAAACCATCTGGGAAAAAAACGAAACAACAATAACAAAAACCAAAAATAAAATCACTAATCTCCAGTGAGTACCACCAAGCCCTAAACTTAATGCTAACCCAGTAACACATCATTAACCCAGGAGGTGAAAGCAAATGGTGTTCCCAGGGTTTTGGTGTTTATTATTTATGTTCTTTAAAAAATAACTACTCTTATAGAGAATCAGTAAAACCTCTGTTGGGGGGGAGGTAGAAGAGGGAAAAGGGGGTCAAATATGCGGTGATGGAAGGAGAACTGACTGGGTGGTGAACACACAATGTGATATATAGATGATGTATTATATAAGTGTACACTTGAAACCTATGTAATTTTACTAATCAGTGTCACCCCAATAAATTTAATAAATAAAAAATCTCTGTCACTTTTTCCTTTGTGAACCTTTATCAAAAGGTATGTATTAAATTCCACTGGGTGCTTAGCATTGTGCTAAGTGCTACAGGGGATTAGGGTCAGTATGTAAGTCACTCTCCTTGTCTTCAAGGACATTGTAGTCTAGTTAGGGAAGCAGAACTAACAGTATGAAGCAATGATAAGCAATACAAAATAAAACAATTGAGTGCTAAGTTGTGTGATACCAACTCTAAGTGCTGTCACGAGTTCACAGAAAAAGGGGATCAAAGAAGACGAACAGTATCATCACTCTCATCAATAGCTAACATTTATTGACACAAACTATGTGCCAGGTATTGTGCTAAGCGCTTTACATGTATTATCTCACTGAATCCTCTTAACTACCTCTGAGATAAGCACTATTATTATCTCCATTTTTTTCAGCTGGGGAAACTCAGATAACTTAGTGATTTATCCAAGGGGGTGATGAAACAAGAGACTTAGAGAGGCAAGGAAGGACCTGATCACAAAGGGCCTTAAGAGCTAAGTTAAGAAGTTTGGAATTTTTCCCAAGGTCAGAGGGAAGCCAATTGAAAGTTAGTATGGATTTGTTCTAAGCATGGCAGTAAGTGTGTTTTTAAAAAGACGATGCTGTCTCACTACTGGAGTAAGAAAATATCAGGAAGATACAAGACTAGAGACAGAAGGATCACTTGAGTTACTGTTGTAGCATAGTGCCTGGTACATAGTAGACATTCAATGCTTATCTGTTGGTCGGATGGATAGATGGATGGATTTATTTAAGGAAGAGATCCTAGTGGACAGAACTAGTGAAGTAATAAAGGATAGAAAGGGATAGATTTAAATTATATTTAGGGTTTAAAATATATGGGATTTGATGATTAATTGGTTCTGTGGGAGGTGAGAAAGAGAAGTTAAGAACAATGCCCAGAATTTCTGAAGGGGCCAGTGATTATATATATATATATATATATATATATATATATATATATATATATATATATATATATATAATATGTATGTATATATCCAATATTATATATGTATATAATATATGTATATATCCAATATTATATTATATGTACTTTTTCCAATATTATATTATTGAATTATTAGTGATATTAAGCTTTTATCTGTCACATGGGCTGTGATTTTTTCCCCCCATTTGTCATTTCTCTTTATTTTTCTGTATGGCTGTTGGTTTTTCTGGCTTGTGGAGAAAGGTCTCCCCTTCTTATATTTTCATGTTTTCAGTGATTTCTTCTTTGTATTTTAAGTCTTTAATATACCTGGAATTTATTTGTGATATTTTGAAATTTATTTTACGATATGTCATTTTTTCTTCCAGATAAATAGCTACTATGCCAAGACCATTTATTCACACAAAAGTCCTTCTCCCATTGAATGGATATGGCAACTTTGCCATATATTGGGTTTCCATATGCACTTGGACCTATTCTAGACTCTACTCTGTTCCATTGATTTATTTTTACAATTTTTTCTGTGTATATTCAGAAGTGAAAGCAATCTATAGTCTTATCATTGCTGATATATATATATCATGTATGTCATATATATGATATATATAGTATGACATATATATCTATATATCTGTATATATCTGTGTGCGTGTGTGTGTGTGTGTGTGTGTATATATATAGTATATACATATGTTTCTGGTATTGCAGTTATTATACTAGATTCACTAAATGCATTTGGGATCTGTTTATCTTTTTGTTTGGTCTTCAATATTTTAAACAGCATGGGAGTTATCTGTTCTCTAAAAAGGTTATGGAACTCATCTCTAAAACCGTCTAAACCTGGAGTCCAAAAAAAAGAATATTGCACATATTTAATCTCTTTACCAATCTGCCCTAAAGTTATCAATGTCTTGAGGTTTTGTTACATTTTTGGGTAAAATTAGGTAGTATTTAATAATTTTTCAGTTATGTGACAGGTTGCACATGGTATTCCCTTATAATTACTTTTATATCTACCCAGTGGTGTGCTGGAGCTGGCTTACCACTTGTGTTCATTTCTTCCTGTCTTTGGATTTAGGGAATACACATTGGTAGCTTAAAATCCACCATGGTGGGAGTTTTTACACTATGGAAATCTACAAGGACTACAAAGAGTGACTTGTTTTGAGAACCAGTTAAATGTTTACCAGCACACTATTGTCTATATCTGTGAGTGTATCTCCTTTTCCATTGGTAGGATTGTGCTTTTGTTTTGTTTTGCTTTCTCTCTTTTTTCTTAAACAGGATTTTCAAAGAACCTGCTTTTGGTTTTAATTATCATTTGTATGATTGTTTCATTTTGATTTCATTAATTTCAGCTTTTGAAAAATGAAATCTTTCCTTCTGATTCCTTTTAGTTTATTTTATTGTCCTTTTCCAGTTTTTTTAAATTGAAAAATTAATTTATTTTCAATCTTTGAATGTTTTCCTGAGTGGAATTTTAAGTGTGGCTTATAGATTTTGTTATTAAGTCTGTACCTTTTCATTATTTTCTATAAAATTAAAATTTTCAGTTTTGATTTTTTTTTCGATTCCAAAATTGTTTCGGATGATGTTTCTTAATTTCCATGTATTTAAGGATTTAGGGGTTCATATTTTTGTCATTTTCTTTTTATTTTATCGGATTATGATCAGAGAAGGTAGACAAAAATCTCTTCTTTTTTGAGTGTATCAGTATTATGTTGTTCTTTGTGGCTGAATACATGATCAGTTGTCAGTGTTCCATGAATAGAACAGAAGAATATATACAGTCGACTCTTGAGCAACACAGGGGTTACGGGCGTAGTGGAAAATCCATGTATAGCTCTTGACTCCCCCAAACTTAACTACTAATAGCCTACTGTTGACCAGAAGGCTTACCAATAACAAACAGTTGATTAATGCGTATTTTGTATGTTATATATTATTATATACTGTATTCTCACAACAAAGTAAGCTCGAGAACAGAAAATGTTATTTAAAAATCATGAGAAAGGCAAAATACATTTACAGTAATTATGAAAAAATCTGTGTGTAAGTGAACCCGTGCAGTTCAAACCCACGTTGATCAAGGGTCAACTGTATTTTCTATGGGGTAAAACGTTCTATATGTAACTATTACATTGTTTTATTGATAGTTTCTTTCAAATCCCCTATGTCCTTGCTTGCTTTTTTAGTGTGAAACCTACTTAACATCTGTTGGTTTCACACTATGTCTTTTTTCTTATCATTTCTTCTATTTTTAAGAGTATTTGTTCCCTAGAAGTGCAACAGACAGTTTAAAGTAAAGGTACATTTTAAAAATCATAAACAGTATAAAGTAAAGGTGCATTTTAAAAGTCATAAATACATATTGTTAACAATCTCTGTTCACCATGGCAATTTACACTCCTACTAGAAATGTACAGGGGAGCAGATAGGGCTTTCCTTTGTTTTCCTTTACCAGGCTGTTGCAGAATGCTACTGAATTCAGTCGCCTACCCCTAGCTTTTTTGATCTTCTCTCTAAGAAAAACAATTCTTGGATACCAGGCAGTTGTTGAGAGCAGCCACTACCACTGGATTAGGGTTAGTGTCGGCAGGACTGACGGATGTCATCCAGTAGGCTTAGTTCTCCTGTTACAAATGGGACTGTTGAGTCTTTTTGGGTTGGGTTGTTTCAGTACAGAAAGAGGTCAGAGAAGTCAGAAGCAATTTTGATGAAGCAATTAAATATCCTGCTGTTGTTCCTTAAGTAGTTCACTCCACAATTCCTGCCACCCCCTCCCCTGCATCCCTCGACATTCTCACTCTCTTTGTTCTGCCCAGCAATGAGTTTTTCTTCTCTCCAATATCTCCTTCAAAACTTGTTTTCTGGGACACCAAAATCCACAATCCTTCATGAATGAATGAAGACTGCTGTACAGAGATCGGCATTTTTATAAAGGACATACATTTCTGAAGGTAGACTTTTTAGAGTAGAAGGGGTACATGGTATTGACGGGGTCTTCTATTTTTTTCACTATGAAACAGCAGCATTTAATTATTCATTGGAAATATACATGGTCTTTGAAAAATCGGTGTTAAACCCCTCTTTATAAAGGTTATTTCTAGCTGATAGAGTTATGAAGATCAAATATCTGTGAAAACACTGCAGTCTGAGCTATGACAACTCTGTAGCTGTACAACTAATGAATGATTTCTTTGGTTAACAGCAGCACAATGTGTTAAGATGATCAGCTCTTTGGAATTTCCCAGCAAGTTGAGATTCTTCTTTGCTTTATATTTTCTCTAGAACCTACTGGACTTCCTCAAGGGAGGAACTCAGCCCTGAACCCCAAGCCCTGATCCTTAGGCAGAAAGTAAAAACCCAAAGTAAATCACGCTTGTGTCCCCTCACACTCTTACCATTTATACAGAGGTCGCTCAGGTTAAGAGAAACATCAAGGACAGACCTATAAGGGAAGAGAATCTCCAGAAAGGTAATCTTTTGTTTGAGCAAGTGTGGGGGTGGGTTACACAGGCCTACTTACTTTGCCCTAGTGACAGTGGTGAGATTATTAATTATACGCATTACATGTCCACAAACACTCTCACATCTATGTGAGCCTCCAGGTTTTTCACCATAAGGCAGTACCCATTGGGATAGAATCCCTGGATGAGCTGGTATAACCTAGAGCCATCTCCGACTCCAGTAACACTTTCCTATTACTACACGCTGTTCAGAGTTTCGACAACTGCCTCTCATTCTTCCTCATCAATACCACAGACAAGCTAACTGGGGGATCCCCTGCTCTGAAGTACAAGAATTGGATGTGGGAAGGTGCACATTTGTCAATGCATTAATAAGTATTTTAATGAGCCTCCTTGGAGATCAGGACCGATGGGGTCCTCTCCCTCAGGGAGCACCACTGTGGAGACTACAATATAATGCAATTATGGTATTATATTTTTATAAGTGAGGGAATGTGTTACATAGCTTTCTTGCTTACACACCTATTTCTTCTTGATTCAACCCAATATCTTTTGGGCTCTGAGCCTGGGGGATTGTGTTAATTATGGGGGAGCTCAGAGCAGAAAAACAGAATAGAAAGCTTAGGCTAGCCGAATTCCTTCCCAGTTAAGTATATGAAATGGTGTTTTGTCAGAAACCAGCAGTTGACCTCAGCCTTCTGCTCTGAATGGAGGGAGTAGGTGATGATATGGCTCCTGGTAGGAAGAGAGGCCATCTTAACTTCAGAGGCAGGTAGAACCCTGTGCAGCACTGTGCAGGTCGCTACATTTGTGAATGAGGTCTAGGTGCTTAGGTGTGAGAAGAAGCATAAGAAAAGGGACATGACAGTCTCAGAGAAAAACAAATCATGACCCAGTAAGTCCCAGAAAGCAAAACAGACACAAAAACGGAATCAAAGTAAACTGGATGATAAAACTGTGCTTGCTGTTTGTTCTGCAGAAAATGCCAAAAGATACGGTTGTTATAGCGATAGTAGTCACAGCTGTTGTCATCATCGTCGTAGTAGTGGTAGTAGTACTAGTAAAAACAAAACAAAACAAAAAGCAAATATTTGACTACCTATTATATATCAGAAAAAAATGTATCAGGTGCTTTATTTCTGTTGTTTAACAAACATTGAAAAACCCTATGAAGCTAAGTACTGATATTATCCTCATTTATAGAACAGGAAACTTGGACCACTTGCCTAAGACCAGACAGGTGGTTGGTAAGCAGCAGAATCAGGAGGCTAACTGGGGGCTGTCTGACTTCCAACCCCATTCTTTTAACTATTTCCAATTTTGGGTTTTGGTTCAGTAAAGATAACCCCCACCCCAGGACTTGCAGGGACCCTTCCCAGAGAGCCCCTGTGCTTTCTCCCCCACCCTCTCCAACCCCATCCGCACAAAGATAACCTGACCAAGGGCTCTCCTCAGGGCCCCGTTCCCCGCCTTGAGATTCCTCTCTTGGAAATCCCTTAGCTCTAGTTTCTGTCCTGATACATGAGGCAGTTGGGACCCGTGGAAATATGTTCTCAAGATGTCTTTGTTACCTACTCATGGAGTTGGGAGTTTTTCTTTTCCCACTGATGCTCTCATACCGAATCCGTCAGGTCCTTGTCCTGGGGCCCTTCCTGGGGCTTCATCAGCTTTCCCTACCTTGTACTCCTCCACCCTCTGCCGCTAAAAAGCAACATAGGCTCTTCTTAAGCTGTTTCTACTCTTCCACTTGGGCCCTTTCTTCTTCTAGTGACCATCTGCTGTTTCTGAACTTGGAGCCAGCTTTTGTATTTTCATCCAAAGTCCCCTATCTCAGAAAGAATGACATTTCTCAGAATGATGCCCTCCCTGACCTTAGCTGTCAGAGTGTGAATTGCCTTGGTCCCCCAGTAGAGATTCCTTGCTCTGTATGTATCTAGGGAGGATCAGGATGCTGAAGCCACCTCCCAGAAACAGGTCTCGGGGAGGGATGCTTATTTCAGACTTGAATACAAAGAGAGGCTAAATGCTCCCTACAGTCTAGTCTGAGGTGAAAGAAGGCATAGTCTTCAATGACCTTGCCCCGTTCTCCTTCCCTTCCATAATTCTGTGGTTGTGAAAGACAGTGAAAAGGAGGGCTTGGGGAAAAGCCATGGATTAGGAATCAGGAAACCTGGGTTTTACTACTGGATCTGCCACCCAGTAGCTGCATGAACTTGGGCAGAGCAGCCTGTGCACACCGCCGTTACACTTTCTACTCTGCTATGGAATTACCTGATTGTCATGCAGGGTGCTGTGTGGGGTCTCATCTCCCGCTCCCCATATTAGAACACAGGATATGGTGAGGCCAAAAAGGAACACCCACAGAGCTATAGATAGGGGAGTCATACCACTATAGTCTCACTGGCGGCTGGGTTGGAGACACAGGAAGCAGGAGCCACATGATCCGCAACTCGCCATCCGCTTCTCTGCCACCCAACCTCACTGGCTAGCTGCAGTCCGCCGTGCTAACTGCAATCCACTCTTGCTAGCCCAGCCATCATCTTCTTGCTAGCCCCCATTTTCCTGCTAGCGTAGCCACAGCAGTTATATTAGAAGCCAATGGCTCACTGGTTACAGCTGACGGCCAACCAGCCACAGCTGATGGCCATCTGATCACAGCTGATGGCCATTTACTACCTGAGCCAGCACCTTCCCATGTGAGGCCTAGAGCCTGGAAACTGCACTCCTGGCTCTGTCCCCACACTGATTATGTTTGGTTTCCTTCGATGGACTGTAAACTTCTTGAAGACAGTGACTATGACCATGCCTCACTCATTTCAGAAACCGCAGTTCCTAACTGGTCTCTCTGACTCATGCTGCCCTCCTCCAGTCCATTTTCCACATTGCTGTGGGAATGAGCTTGCTAAAGTGCAAAGCCCACCTGTCACTCCCTTTCAGTTGTTCCCCCATCGCCATTAAGATAAAGATTTTTAAGACGCTTCATGATCTGGACCCGATCTACCTCTCTAGTATGCCCTTTTACCACCTGCACTTTATGCTTTGTTAATTCATCCCACAAATATTTAAGCATATTTCTGCTTTGGGCCAGGCATTGGGAACACAACCTGAACATGGAGCCTGCTCTCACAGAACTTAATGCTCCTCCCCTTTTCTGATGGCTGACTATACTGCTTGTCCCTTAAAACTCAGCTCAGGCATCACCTCTTCCAGGAAGCCGTTGTCTGTGCTCCATACTTCTCTCCCCCTCTCTGTAATCCACTTCACATGTTCCTCCCTGTGTACCTGGAGCACCCTATGCATACTTCCATCATAGCACTTCTGTGTACCAATTTGTCTCCCCACCAGACTGTAAACTCTGAGAGCAGGTACTGTGCCTTACCCACTTTTTTATACCCAGCACAGGCTTGGCACACAGTAGGTATTGTGAAAGGATAATTGAATAAACAGTACCCTCTGGTGGCTAGCTGTTGTAAGTACTGTGTTTTATGCATTATAAGGGTGAATAAATCATAGCCAATTGCCCAGGAGAGGTAACTTCTTCTTTCTTTTAACATTGGGTAAGGAACCATTTCAGGATATGTGGTCTCCTCGGACCTAGGTTATTATGCCAACATTTTCCCAAATCTTTCATAATGCAGTGAACAATATGTAAGTGACAGAACAAAATTACCATTTTGAGTAATGATTGTATAAAAAGAAAATGGAGAGGAAATTGGTCTCATGTAATGAAGAAATGTAACCTGGTATACAGTTTTTCATTATGCTTTATTTCAGGGCCAACACACTCACATTCATTCATTCATTGAACGAATATTTGTTGAATACCTACAGTGGGCTAGGCACTATTCTAGGTGTTGGGGATATAGTGGTGAACAAAACAAAGTCCTTAACCTTAAGAAGCTTACATTCTAGCTGGGAGAGCCACATGATAAACAAATATGTATTTTTATTAAGGGTTATGAGTGCTACAGGTAAAAATAAACTAGGGTACAGAGTAAGGTATGAGACGAGATGCCATTTGAGCAAAGGCCTGAATATCTATTAGTTATAGCTTCAGAAAACTACATAAATGTTGGCTCACCAGACCTGCTTAAATTTTATGCGATTGCTAGAGTTTTCTTTCTTTTTTTCTTTTAAATTTTGAAATAAGTTTAATGTCACATAGAAGTTGCTAAAATAATACGGAGAGTTCCCACATGCCACTCAGCCACCTACTCTTCCCCAGTGTTAACATCTTACATAACCACGTAACTATCACTACCAGGATACTGCCATTGGTACAATATTCTATTAAGCAAACTACAGACCTCATTTGAATTTCATCAGTTTTTACATGCACTCAACCTTTTGGGTGATGGAGGAGGGTGCATAGTTCCATGAATTTTATCACATGTGTAGATTTGTGTAATCACAAACATAATTAGAACAGTACAGCTTCATCACCCAAAAAAACCCATTTGTGCTACTTGTTTATAGTCACATCTGCCCCCCTGGAAACCACTGGTCTGTTCTTCATCATTATAATTCTGTAATTTGTAGAAGGTTATGTAAATGGAATCATACAGTATTTAACATACTGTGATTTGCTTATCTCGCTCATCATAATGCCCCTGACATTCATTCAAGTTGTAGCCATAGATTTTATTCTTTTATTACTGATGTTCCATGCCCCTACTGGAGAGCATTTCAGTTGTTTCTAGTTTTCAGCAAGTAAAGCTGTTATGAACATTCATGTAAGTTTTTTTGCATCGACATAAATGTTCATATTTCTAGGATAAATACACAAGGGTGGGATCTAGAGAATTTCGTATCTTCAGAAGAGTTTATAAGCGAGTGCTACGCTCCCCAAAGAAGCAGTCACTTGGAACGAACACTGGGTGGGGAGCCAAACAAAAATCTGGGCCAGCCATGCTGTCATTGATCAGTGATATGCTGGGTAAGCCCTTCTCTCTAGGCCTCGTATGTCTATCTGTAAAGTGAGGGGCTACAATCAATGATTTCTTCAGTCTTTTCTAGATCTAACAATTTTGTGGTTCTGTAGAGATAGGAAGGAAGTTTTTGCCTCATCTCCTGTCGGATTTATAGCTATATAAATAGAATACCGCTTGAAACCCTATATTATAACTCCCTTATTTTTTTCTTGCACATTTTAAGTAGTTATGTAGAAAGAGCAAATGGGGGAGAAAATAACCATAAGGCTACAAAGGCATGGAGGTCTAATCTCTGAGGACAAAGGACTAAAACCAACAGAGAATTGCCACATGGCACAGAGCCATTCCTAAAGCATGTATATGGAGCAAATTGTCCCTTCCCTCTGTTGCCAATATTTTTATCAGTTAGACTCAGAGTAAAATGAACATGGAATATGTTTGTGTATCCATATACGTGTGTGTTTCTATGTTTTCTAAATGTTACATGATATGACTTTATGCTGTATATTTTTTGAAAATTCAGGAAGGAATTACACATAGTGTTTGCAATGGTTAACCCTAAGGAATGTGATTATCTCAAGAGGCAACTCTGAGAGAAAAAGAAGTATGTTTGTGAGCACAGTCTCTCTCGGTCTCTCTGTCTCTGTCTGTCTCTGTCTCTGTCTCTCTGTCTCTCTGTCTCTGTCTCTTTCTCTCTCTCTCTCTCTCTCTCTCTCTCACACACACACACACACACACACACACAGAGAGAGAGAGAGAGAGAGAGAGAGAGAGAGAGAGAGAGAGAGAGAGAGATTATGAGTTATGGGCAAAAGCCAGACTACTTGGGTACAAATCCTGGCTCTTCCATTTATTAGTTATATGACCTTGAGCAATTTCATAACCTCTGTGTTTCTTAGCTTCTTCTGTAAAATGACAACAATAATAGTGCCAACTTCATAGGGTTAATGGGAGAAGTAATTGAGTTAAAACATATGAAGCAGTTAGACCAGTGCCTAGCGCATCGTAAGCACCCACAAGCTGACAGAATCCCTGAGCCCAATATACTAAGATTCTTACACATCTAGAGATGACCTGCTTGCCACCTCCCCAGGCACACTCCCCCCTCCTCCACCTACCTCTGTGGCCCTAACCCCTCTCCCCCTCCCCTGCCAAAGAAATAAACTTAGGCTCTGAGACACTAAGTTGTTCACTATGCCTCAGTAATTTGTTTTGCCTCCTAAGCTGCAGTTATTCCAGTACAAGGGACTAAAAAATCTTATTAAATCGTTTTGCATATCCACTAGTGCTTTAATTGACCACCCTCCCAGCCCAAATCTAAAGACAGGTAAAATCCATTAAAAAAAAAAAAACAGCTGTGCTTGATTTAGTTACTTTAAAGTAAAGCTGGCAGGACCATCTTTGAAATGTTGCAATGTTTTGCATTAGAAAACTAAAAGAAGATTGGCTCATGTCCCTCTTCCTTTTAAACATTTGAACTTTTTTGATCCAAAATGCTATGGTGGTGGGATGTGTATGTTACTGCCCTTTAAAACATTATCTGCATTAACACCTTAGCTTAGATGCTGCCACTGTAAGTGATAACATCTGCTTCATAAACATCATGTTTTATTTTTTCCAGCTTTATTGAAATATGATTGACATATAACATTGTATAAGTTTAAGGTGCTCGCTATGATGATTTGATATATATATATATATATATATATATCCATTTCCATCATTTCCATATATATATATATATATTCCATTATATATATATATTCCATATGTATATATGGAACTGGTGACCACAACATTAGTTAATGCATCCATCACCTCACATCGTTACCTTTTTTGTGGTGAGAACATTTAAGATCTACTCTCCTAGTAGCAGGGTTCAAGTTTACGATACAGTATTGTTAATTAACTATAATCAAGGAATCTAAAAAAGCCGAAATTATAGAAACAGAGAGAACATTACGTTTTCTTGAATGTGTTGTTATAAGAGAGTAATGAACTCCTTGCAGCTCAGTAAGGTGACAAAGCTGTTCATGAGATCTCCTTGATAATACCTCAGATGTTCAATTTACCTCTCAGTTCTCCACCTCATCTCCTTTGCACAGAAACTGACTACATGTTGAATGAAGCCCACCTCAGCCTCTTCTCTGATGTTGTGGAGTCTGAGAAGGGGGGACGACAGTCACCTGAGTGGTCCTGGGCAATAATGGGAAGTCAGAGTTTGTTGTGCCCACCTACTTCTTTCAGTACCGTGCCTGTTTTTTCTCTCCACCTTGTTCTCAACTAAGGTGTTAATTAACAATGCTTAAGGTGTTATTATAGTGTTAAGATCCTGATATTTTATCAAGGTACACTCAAAGATTCAAAAGGACAGTGCAGCTCTACATAATATGTCTTCAACCTCCATTTCTAGCCTTATTTCCCTCCCTTGTATCTGTCAGGCAGATTTGCTTTACCCAAACACCTTTTGTACTTTCTTGCCTGTGTTTTTGCTCAGACTATTCATGTCATTCTCTTTGCCTGGAATTCTCTCCCCTTAAACCTCATTTCTGTGTGCCTAATACTTTGCTCATTCTTCAAGACCAGCTCAGCTACATGGAACCTTCCCTAATCCAAATTGTCTTTTCTGCACACACAAAATTAGTTTTCCTTTTTCTGTGCTCTCATAGAGCTTTGTTTGTATTCTATTACATTACTTGTTCTACTGTTCCTTAAATTGTAATTAGCTGAATTCATATTCATCTTCTCTGCTAAACGGTAAGTGCCTTGAAGTCAGAAGTTGAGTCTTTTTCATTATTCTGTACCACTTAGGAACCTGCATAGAGCCTAGTATGTGATGTATGGAACTCAATAAATGTTTGCTGGAATAAAAACTCCCCCAAAATGATCTTTTAAAATGGCATTTCAAAATATTCTAGGTGGAAGGGGAAGATCAATTTCGGCAGAAGATTTCAGGGAATCAACTGGGCTGGCATTGACTGTGTAGAGTGGAGGACATTGGGGTGGAGATGCCAACGAGGAGTTGTGTTACCCTATAAATGAATTTCACTTGAGTTTGGGTATAGGGCCTATCCACTACTTCATAAATATTGTTAAACCTGAACAGGAAATCTTAGTTCCTTCTGAAGTCCAGTGCAGTGTTCTGCAGGACTGAGCTGCGGGGAGGGGAAGAGTGGGGAAATGTCTCATGGGGGTGGGTAAGAGGGAAGGCTGATAAACTTTAAACCCAGGAATAAAAGACCTATAGAACGAGTGTGTGGGAGATCTCCCAAGAAACTATCAAATAACCTCTTTGAAAGAAACAATGGTAAAAAAGGTCTAGTCTACTTACATTTTCATACAGAATAGAAACAACTACCAAAATAACTTTTTGCTGTCTCTTAAACCTTTTTGCAACCTGTGGCTGTTGTGAACTCCCACATACTTATTTTCTTGTAGTAACCAGCAGTAAAATCCTTCAAACAGGGTACATGTATATTTGTGTTAGGGAAGAGTGGAAACTGGGGAAGACTAGGTCTGACTCCGGCTTAAATCTTTGGGCTGGGAGGTAGGAGAGACCTTTGGGAAATAAATTAGGGTGGGCAGTTGGAAAGAAATGAGCCAGTCAAATCCATGCCATGTTTTGGAAGAAAGAGAAGAGCACAGAGCAGAGAAGAAGATCTGGAAATTTAACAGGGAGGCCTGTGTTCTATGGTGCTTAGGCTTTGGGACCTTGGTGCTGAAACTTGGTCTTACTCATCAGAAACTGCCCAAAAGTCTTTTGGGGGTGGGGAGATTTACACAAGTAGGTTGCCAAGATTACCCTAATGATATTTTCAGGGAGGATAGATTTTTTTTCCCCCCCGCAGGCATAAAGCCATTTAGTCAAACCCTCTAACGCACACCAACAAGCAAAGGGCAAAGAAAGAGCTGGAGTCTTCCACAAATCAACCAACTAGCTAACCAACGGAAAATACTTATCAAGATAACCCCTGTTGTTTTCAACTAAGGGTTAATAAGCCAGTGAAACACTGAACTGTGTTTTCAAAGAAAACTGCAGACAAGGAAAATACCAGGGCTTTCAAGTGCCTTCCAAGCAATTTGACATGTTTTATTCACATCACAAAAACAGTTTTTCCCTGGTGTATTTCCTGTTCAGAAAACACATAAGGACCCTGCTCTTTTGGGCTGCTTCTTGACATGGAAAGATTTTAATGTCACTGCTTTACCTTTAGTTTGGGATTTTGCCTCTTTAGCCAACTCTCTGCTCTACTAGTTGTGGCTGGCTGTTATATCTCTCACGATGCAACTGTCCAAACCCCATCCAAGCTCCCTCACTTCAATGTACATTTTCTCCACAAAATGCATTTACTATAGTATATTTTCTAATGTTTGTCATTCTTATTTTGATTTTTCACTTTGCTAAACCAATCAGTAGAAGCTTCTTAAGTGTTTGTTGTCTGTAAGGCATTGTGCTTATTACAGTGGATGGAAGAAAATGGCATATAAGCTTTCCTCAAGGAGTTTGCTGTCTAATTGAGGATTATTCAGGCAAAGAAGTGCTTCTCATATTTGACCTTGCCTTTCTATTCCTGTTACCGTTCTTGGCTAGCCCCTGTTCACATTACAATAGCCTCGTAAATTGTCCCCAAGCTTACCATTACCCCCAATCAAGTCAATCCCAGTTCATCTTCTTAAAAAACAGTTAACTGTGGTCATTCTCCCACCATCTTACCCTCCTTCTCCCAAAAATACTTCCCAAAAATACCATATTGCCTAAAGAACAAGGTTCAATCTCATTAGCTTGCCTCAAAATTTCCCTCCTTCTGACCTTTTAAATCTAAGTCCTATCCATCTTTAAGACTCAGTTCAAGTCCCATTTCATTCAGGCATCTTTTCTCCACTTCCCCACCAAGAGTGATCTTTCCTTTCAATTTCTGTAGATTATAGTCTACGTCACTCGCTGGTATTTAATTTATGCTACCTTGACTTTTTTTGTTTTACATGCGTGTGGCTTTTCCCCATCCAGATTGCAAATTCATTGAGGATAGAGCCTGAGCATAATGCATTGCACACAAGAGATGTTTCGTACATGTTTGATGATGAAGATGGTGATGATTTTTCCTGGTTTCAGGGTATAGGATGGATTATGAGGGTGGGCAGCAAAGGAAAGATTCTGAGGGTAGGGGGATGAATTAATAAGGCTTTTACAATAATAGTCCAAAAGGACGATAAGGGCTTCAACTTATTGGTCCCTTGGCTCAGAGCCTCACTGTATTACCGGAAGAACTTTAGTGAAATTGAAAAGGAAAGGAGGGCAGGACTTCGGGACTGCTGTGGATTTATGTGAGGCATGAGGGAGAAGTAGAAGCCACAGATAACTGCAATAATGATAGTAGCGTTAACAAGAAAGAGGAAATCAGGGGTGGAAGCCAGATTTAGAGGGAAGATGATGAGTTTGTTTTTAGACATACTGAGTTTAGGGTAACTTGAGTAACCACGTGGACATGCCTAGTAAGCAGTGAGATACTTGCCCCCTGCCCCGCCCTTCAATTCAATGCAACAAATATTTACTTAACATCTACCATATGCCACTCACTATGCTGGAGATATAGTCAAATAAGACACAACTCCTGGCCTTCAGAACTCATGTTTCAGCAGGAAAGACAGACTAATAAATTCCTGTGATATGAGGTACTAAATGTTATAATTGAATTATACATAAAGTGTTATAGGAATACAAATAAGGGAAAATTTTGTCCAAGAAGGTGATAAAAAGTTACAGAAGTGATGATCTTTGAGTAGGGCCTGGAAAAGTAAGTAGAAGTTTGCTCAATAAACAAATAGAAAAACGACTTTCCAAGTGAAAGGAAAGTCTCAAGCAAAGGCACAGGGCACAGAAATGCAGAGTATTCTAGGGGAACAACAGGTAGTCTGAAATAACTAAAGAGAATGAATGGGATGACAGAACAAAGATGGTGCAAAAGAAGGAATGATGCTCAGAAACTAAAGACAGGGATTTTGTTACACTGAACTGGGGAGGAAGTATAGCATAATGGTTAAAGGTGTGGACTCTAGAGTCAGACTCCCTGGGTCCAAATCCCATTCTTGCCGCTTACTAGGTGTGTTGCCTTAAGTCACTTAGTCTGTCTGTACTCAGGTTTCCTCATCTGTAAAATGGGACTGGTGGTACCTGCCTCATTGAGTTGTTTTGATGATGGAAAAAACTAGTACAGTCGCCCTTTGGTATATGTAGGGGATTGGTTCCAGAACCCCTTGCAGATACCAAAATCTGTGGATGCCCAAGATCCTTATATTAAATGGCATAGTATTTACATACAACCTACACACATTCTCCTGTATATGAGGTGTGATTGAAAATACAGTGAATGTTTACAAGATGGCCTCAGGGTTTTTTGAAAATTAATTTGGGGAACGTATTCAATAATGTTGTAAAGATTTTGTTGGGTATCCGATGGACATGCGTCCTATTTGGGAGACCACCTCAGGGATACTGTGGATGCCTGATCATGGCATTGTACACCAGAAGCTAAACATTAATGAATGCCAACTATAATTTTATATATATAATGTGATGGCTCAGTGTGAGGTCGGAGGGATAATGGATGGGGGGAGGGGGTTCACAGTGTGAGGGATATAAATGATGAACGTCTAAGTATTACCTTGTCTTGTACACCTGAAACTAATAAATTAAAAAAAAAGAAAATACAGTGAATGTTTAAATTTTAAAAAATTACAGTAAAAGACACATTGCCATTAATCCCCCTCAAAATTCACTGCCTCACTGAGAACACACTTATCCCATCATTCTTGCCGCTCTCTGAAGCAGTTCTGGAAGTCCTCTTTCGTGAGTGTCTTTAGTTGTACAGTCGTAGCTGCCTTGATGTCCTGAATGGATTTGAAATGTTTGCCTTTCATGGTCATTTTGACTTTGGGGAAGAGCCAGAAGTCACATGGTGCCAGATCCGGTGAATAAGGTGGATGAAGATACGACATAATATTTTTATTTGACAGAAATTGTCGAACCAGAAACAGTGTGTGACACAGAGCCATTCCACTGCAATCAGAATATATAGTGCACGCTGCTGCCGAGTGCCATCCAACGGAAAGGCGGGATCTTCAATACAGGAAGTGGCGCATCAAACCTTAGTAACAGTGTGTGACAAGTTTCAACCTGTTCGGTACAGTTAGTAAAGTGTGAGCTATGGTTGAGAGAAAGCGTGTTTTAAAGTGTGCCATCAGGAAAGATGTAGATGCCTGATCAGTGCACTGTACATCTGAAGCTGAAGCTGAACAATAATGAATATCAACTATAATTTTATATATATATAATGTATATATATAATTTTATATGTATATTTATATAGTATATAATATATATATAAATTTATATAATATATACATAATTATATATATTATATATATATATCTATAGTTACAAGAAGTGGAGTACAGCATTAGGAATAGAGACAGTGGAAATGTAATGGCTCGGTGCGATGTCAGAGGGATAGTGGATGAGGGGGGGATTCACACAGTGTGAGGGATATAAATGATAAATGTCTAACTATTACATTGTTTGTGCACCTGAAACTAATTAAAAAATAAATTAAAAAAGTAAAGTGTGCCGTAAGTCATCCTCCATCATGACAACACTCTGTGTCACACATCGCTTCTGGTATATGGCAATTTTTGTCAAATAAAAACATTACATGATGTGTCCTCACCCACCTTACTCACTAGATCTGGCACCCTGCGACTTCTGGCTCTTCCCCAAAGTCAAAATGATTCAGGACATAGAAGCAGCCACGACAACGCAACTAAAGACACTCAGGAAAGAGGACTTCCAGAACTGCTTCAGAAAGTGGCAAGAATGATGGGATAAGTGTGTTTGAAGTGAGGAGAAGTGTTTTGAGGGGGGATTAATGGCAATGTGTCTTTTACTGTAATAATTTTTTTATTTAAGCATGCACCATATTGTTCGATCATACCTCATACTTGAAATCATCTCTCGATTACTTAAAATACCTAATACAATGTAAATGTTATGTAAATAGTTGTTATGCTGTATTGTTTAGGAAATGATGACAAGAAAAAAGTCTACATGTTCAGTATAGATCATAGTGCTAACTATATAGTGCATGCCAGCAACAATGTAACTTTTTTTTCCAAATGTTTTTGAGTCATGGTTGGTTTAATATTTTTGAGTCATGGTTGGTTTTGATCCCACGTTAGGAACCTGTGGATAAGGAGGGCTGACTGTACATGCAGTACCTAGCATATAGTGAGTGTTATGTAAAGATTAGTCCAAGAACTAAATTACAAGAAACGAGACACTAAACCATTGTGTACTACACTATTAGTAGCCTCAAAACAAAACTGTAAATGGGAACTAAGTCTCTAGATACTCTAAGCACGGGTCCAAGGAGCACGAGATGAATCCCACGTGAGTGGGAGTTCCTTGAGAGGGTGAGATTATCTGCCTTGGAAAAGTAGATCCAATTTAGAGAGAGGGTGAGGAGTCTGAGAAAAAAAAATTAGAATGGCCAGAGTGGGACTGTTCAAAATAAATGGAAACTCTCATTGTAGCATGGCCCCTGGAAAATAGAAATAAAACAAAATATGGTTGAAATCTGACAAGCATATTTTATTTCAGTTAAGAAAGAAACAAAAAATTGACCAGCAGGGACCTTAGAGAATGAGAGAAGAGGCAGCAGGGTCCAATGACAGGTATTTTGCTGGACTTGGAATATGTAAAGGAACCCTCTGAAGAGAGTTAGCAATTGGAAATGCATCCCTACCTTGCTAATGAAGTACATCTGGACCCTCGAGTTCTGATGCTCTCAAGTAACCCATCGTCTGTTCTTCAGCCCTCTAGAGCTTTGCTTGAGTGATCTGTGAATAGATTCTTGGAATGATTGTGTTTCTCTGAGTGACAGCTCTGTGTGCTGCTGAAATGGAACTGAACCTCGTCTGCCCACCCTGCCAGCCCTGGGGTTTTACTTGACAGAACTTGGTTTGAATTCTGGTTTTACCACTTACTAGCTGTGTGACCTTGAGCGAGTCATTAAAATTCTCTGAGCCTCGGTTTCACCATCTGTAAAATGGGACTAAAATGGCTCTATATTACAAAGTGGTTATGGTAATTACATGAAAGAATTTATACAGTACTTGGCACATTAAGTGCTTAAAATATATGAGTTGATTTTCCCTTCCTTTCCCTTTCCACTTGACTAGCCCAAAGATCCCCTGCTCCCATTTCAGCCTTTCTGGAGGCTTTTAGTCTGGAAACTGAAGAATACCCTCTAAAGTTGGTAGTAGTAGGGATGGGAAGAAAGAGAAATCAGTACATGGAAAAACAATGAAAAATGGTGACTTTTTTTTTTCGAACCCCACCCTGACTTTGCAGTAGAGATATTTTGATGTCGCCAGTATCCCAAAATAGGAAAGGTATTCTAATACTGGACAACCCAAGGTGAGAAATATCTACTAAGACATGATGACAACTATGTAAAAATATATCTATACATGCACATATTTAATGTGAAGATACCCGAAAACACTTTTGTTAGCATGGTAGAAATATGTTGTTGTAATGTTAACTTAATATTATTGTGACTGTGAAGAAGGATCCTCTTTCCCTGACATACTTAAATCTCCTCACCCTCTTTCCAAAAGAACAGCAGGAGGTCAGGGTGCTGGAGTAAAGGGAATTGCACAGTGGCAATAACATGCCCCCATGTCATCTGTCCTTCTGCCCAGCCTTCCATTAACCATCACGATGTACCAGAGGCCGGAGAGCTTCCTGTCTGTGGTGCTTCAATGCCTTTGCATCACTAATAGCATCGTCTCTACCCTTCTTCTAGGAGTGCACCTTGTGAGGGAGGTGTGGAAGAAGTTGTGCATGCTTAGCTGTTAGTCCGAACCTTTGAGAGCTAGCAGGGGACAAAGACAGCAATCACTGTGTAACATTCTGGGCTTTCTTGGCAGGTGAATACTGCTATGCATGAGGCAAAACTTATGGAAGAATGTGACGAGTTGGTAGAGATCATCCAGCAGAGGAAGCAAATGATTGCTGTCAAAATCAAAGAGACAAAGGTAAAGCACAGCACTCCAGTGAGGTCAAGGCAGAGTTGACTTTACAAATGTCCAAGTTTCATCCCGATGATTCCAGTTTGAACTTGCATGATGCAAGCAAGAAGAGATGAGTTTGTGTGGAGAGAGGCAAAGAAGCAGCAATGTTTGGACCAGTGCTATGAATCCAATTAAAATGATGGCCGTTCTAGTGTTAGGAACGTTCTGGACCTGGCTGGAGGTTACATGGGTGTATGTGCATGCAGAAAAATCATTGAGTCATACACTTCACATTTGGGTGCTTTACTGTATGTATAAGTCGATACAAAAAGAAACAAAAATGTAATGATAGAAATGTGGACCAGAATTATGGAAAACCCGTGCATGCCAGGATAAGGACTTTGGCTTTAATCTGAAAGGCACTGGTAAACCATCCTAGTTTCTTAGGAAGGGAGAAAATGGGTTGATATGGCAGAGGTGTGCAGAGTCGATCAGAATGGGATGATACCGAAGTCGGGGAAGTAAGTGAGGAGGCTTATGGAATGATTCTTGGTATGAGTTGATGAAGGCCTAAACTGGGGAAGTGACAGCATAAATGGAAGGACAGAACATAACAGGCATCGCTAGAAAGGAAATGGTGGGAATCACTGACTAGTTAGACAGAAAATAGGAAGGAGAAAGCAAAGACTTCCAGGCTTTTAGCCTGGGAACTGAAGGACCCTGTTTGAGGTCAGGTGTGAGCCTCCATGCAGCTCCGTGGTTTTCGGCTTATTGGTCTGCTGGCCGTGTCGTGATTATCCGCTCATGCTGTGTGTGCAGTGTGAGCGGTTATGAGAGCCTGAGGGGGTGACCAATACTTTGTGCCATGCTGGGTGGTTTCAACTAACACAGGAATTGAAGTTTTCGAGAACACAGATCTGTGAACACACAGGTATGTGTAAAGATACTTAGGGAAATACATACCTAGAAATGTAGCTACTCATAAAGAAAAGGTGCTTTTTATGAAACATAGATGTGAAAATATACTGACAATAAAATGTAAGCAATGATGATCTCTGGGTGGTACAGTTTCTTTTTATGCTTTTTATTGTCTAAATTTTCTATATGAGCGTGCATTTCTGTTATGATCAGAAAATTGATGTTATCAATTAAAAGAGGAGGTAGATAAGCTAGAGTATATGACTGAGTGTGTCGCAGGGTAAGTAAACGGCCTGTAGATTGGGAGGAGGGGTTGGCAAGACGGCCATAAAGGACAGGGTGAGGAAGTAAGTGGTTAGTACAGAGGCCATTGGATAGTAATAGGCCTTGTTTTTAGAATCTCTGCAGCAGATCCCCTTTATGTTGCTTTATCGTTTTTAATTATCACTGCATGTTCTCTACTGTTTTTCTGTTGCTAATTCCTTTAAGGTTATGAAGCTGAGAAAGTTGGCACAGCAGGTTGCTAACTGCCGCCAGTGTCTCGAAAGGTCAACAGTCCTCATCAACCAAGCTGAGCATATCCTGAAGGAAAACGACCAAGCACGGTTCCTCCAGTCTGCAAAAAACATTGCTGAGAGGTGAGTTCCTTACAGTCTTTTGACATACCTGCTCTTGTGAAAAGGGTCCAGGTTACAGTCACTTTATGCTGTTCAGGCACGTGTAGAAGCTGCCATCTGAAGATTTTACTAGGCTTCAGCAGTAGATTGCCCAGTGGATTCCTGGCACCCTTCTCTGTCTCTACAGCCTACCCGTTCTTCATCTGCAAAGAATCGGAGGTCTGAAAGTGAAACATTGTTCAGAATAGTCACCGAGGCTTCAAGGGGCTACAGGGGCCCATGAGGCCAGATTTGACCTTCCTTATATTCCCCTCTCGTGCACCGAAGACTTTGGCTCCAGGTTCACAGCGTTCCTTTCTATTGCTTCTGCCATCATTTTTGGTGACGTTAGCAGGATGTGCCCAAACCATCTAATAATACTCTTGCCATCTAGTCTCCTGGCTCCTTGCCATCTCCTCCTCCAGTGACCCTCATTTCTGCTCCACTTCATCCACCCACTTCCATGGCCCACACGTTGAACCGCTCCATCACTCAGAATTACACTTAAATCATAAATTAAAACATCCCACTTTCTAACTACAACCTCTGTAATTATAGTTGTCTGTTTTTCTTCCAGTACATCTATTCTTCTACCTCATTGGGACCTCTAAGTCCTGACTCCTGCCCACCAGCTACTGTCTTCATTTCTTTCTTTGGTCTATGTAGGGTCTGTGATTTCTCACTTCAGCTACTCTCTTTTCAATATCTCCAGGTCCCTCGCCCCACAGTCCCGCTTACACCAACCTGGTAAAACCCCAACCCTGAAGCAGCTCAGCTATTTCCACCTTTTCCATGCCTGTATCTGAGTTGCAGAATCCTGATACAGAAAATCACATAACCAAAGAAGTTGGTACTACTACACCACAAATTTATGGCTTCTAATCTCACCTGGCCCTTTGGTAATGACCTGAAATCCTTTTGTGTTGCTTTGGTCAGCTTTCTTTTTTCCTTGTTTCAATAACGGCTATTTCAAATTTTCTGTACTAAACTCAAAATTCTAACCGACACCTTCCTGTTCGTGCTCAGCGAATGACTTTATCTATTACAGAGAGAGTGGTAGGCATGAAATGATAAATTTCTTAACTTCTCATCCCAAACTTCTGGGTATACCTACATCCACATCCATCACTTACCCCTTCCTTCTGGTTATAATGGAAGAGATTTCCATTCATTTGTGCTTTGGTCGCATGCCTTCTATTTTCCATAACTTCAATTTCTTTCCCTCGCTAGTTGACCTCACATCTACTTTTTAAAAAACAAAAATTTGTTACAGTTGACATTCAATATTATTTTATAATAGTTTCAGGTGTACAGCATAGTGGTTAGACATTTATATAATTTATGCAGTGATCCCCGATTAGTCCAGTGCCCACCTGGCACCATACATTGTTGTGGCAACATTATCGACTATATTCTCTATGCTGCACTTTACATCCCCATGACTATTTTGTAACTACCAAGTTGTACTTCTTAATCCCCTTACGTTTTTCACCCAGCTCCCAAAACCTGTCCCCTCTGACAACCAACAGTTTGTTCTCTGTATCTAAGAGTCCATTTCTTTTTTTTTTGTTGTTGTTGTTGTTGATTTTGTTCTTTAGGTTACACATATAAGTGAGATCATATGGTATTTGTCTTTTTCTGTCTGGGTTATTTCACTTAACATAATACCCTCTAGGTCCATCTGTGTTGTTGCACATGGTATTTCATTCTTTTTTTATGGCCGAGTAACATTCCATTGTATGTATGTACCACAATTTCTTTATCCAATCACCTATTGATGGGCACTTGGGTTGCTTCCATATCTTGGCTGTTGTGAATAATGTTGCAGTAAACAGAGGAGTGCATATATCTTTTTGAATTAATGTTTTGGATTTCTTCGGGTAAATACCCAGAAGTGGAATTGCTAGGTCATATTTTTTAACTTTTTGAGGGACCTCCAAACCATTTTCCATAGTGGCTTCACCAATTTGCAATCCCACCAACAGTGCACAGGGCTCCCTTTTCTCCACATCCTCACCAACTCTTGTTGTTTGTTGATTTATTGATGACAGCCATCCTGATAGGTATGAGGTAATATCTCATGGTCATTTTAATTTGTATTTCTCTGGTGAACAGTGATGTTGATCACCTTTTCATATGTCTCTTGGCCACGTGTATATCCTTTTTGGAGAAATGTCTATTCAGGTCTTCTGCTCGTTTTTTAATTGGATTGTTTGTTGTTTTGTTTTGTTTGATGTTGAGTTGTATGAGTTTTTAAAATAAATTTTAGATATTAACCCCTTATCAGATGTATCATTGGCGAATATCTTCTCCCATTCAATAGGCTGTCTTTCGGTTTTATTGATGGTTTGCTTTGCTGTGCAAAAACTTTTTTAGTTTGATATAGTCCCATTTGTTTATTTTTTTCTTTTGTTTCCTTGCCCGAGGAGATATATCAGTAAAAATATTACAAAGGGTAATGTCTGAGAGTTTACTGCCTATGTTTTCTTCTGGGAGTTTTATAGTTTCCACATATAAGCAAAATCACAATGCATCTGTCTTTCTCTGTCTGACATACTCCTCTCAGCACAATACCCTCCAGGTCCATCTCTGCTGCCGCAGATGGCAAGAGCCCATTGCTTTCCACGGCTGAGCTATATTCCATTGTATATATGTACCACCTACTCTTTATCCATTCATCCATCAATGGACATCCAGGCTGCCTCCACACCTTGGCCATTGTAAACAATACTGTAATGAATATATGGATGCACACATCCCATTGAAGTAGCATTTTGGGTTTCTTTGGAAACCCTGGGCTGGGAAGAGGCTGGGGACCTCTTGCTCTTCAGGAGAGGGCATCCTCAGCTGAGCTGTCCCTCCCAATTTTTAATGGTATACGTGGGTGTGGGACCAGTCCTTTCCACATCTCTGCCCCTCGTACCAGTCTTAAGGTGGCTTCTGTATATCTGTAGTTGTAGAGCTTCGGTTCATCTACACTTCAGGTGATTCTCAATAATGGTTGTTCTGTAGTTTAATTGTAATTGATGTGGTCCTGAGAGGAGGTGAGCACAGCATTTACTTACTCTGCCATCTTGACTGGAAATCCTACAACCCATTTCTGAATATTAATTTTGTATCCAGCTACTTTACTGAATTCATTTATCAGTTCTAATAGTTTTTTGGTAGAATCTTTGGGGTTCTCTCTGTATAGTATCATGTTATCCACAAATAATGACAATTTTACTTCTTTCTGTCCCATATGGATGACTTTTATTTCTTTTTCTTCTCTGATTGCTGGGGCTAGGACTTTCCATACTATGTTGAATAAAAGTAGTGAAAGTAGTGAAAGAGGGCATCCTTGTATTGTTCCTGATCTTAAGGAGAAGGCTTTTAGTTTTTCCCCCTTGAGTATGATGTTTGCTGTGGATTTGTGGTATATGACCTGTATTAGGTTGAGGTATGTTCGCTATTCCCATCTTGCTGAGAATTTTTATCATAAATGGATGCTGGATTTTGTCAAACAATTTTTTGGCGTCTATTGATATGACCGTATGATTTTTATTTTTCATTTTGATGGATCAATCCCGTTGTCATTATGTAATGTCCCTCTTGGTCTCTTATTATAACCTTTGTTTTAAAGTCTATTTTGTCTGATATCAATATTGTTACCCCAGATTTTTTTTCATTTCCATTCTCACGAAATATCTTTTTCCATCTCTTTACTTTCAGTCTGTGTGTGTCTTTCCATCTGAAGTGGTTCTCTTGTAGACAGCATGTGTATGGGTCTTGTTTTCTTATCCATTCAGTTACCCTACGTCTTTTGATTAGAGCATTTAATCCATTTACATTTAAAGTGATTATTGGTAGGTACATAGTTATTACCATTTTATTATTCATCTTTATATTCTTCTTTTGTTTTTCTTTCTGTTTCTTCTTCTTAAAGAAGTCCCTTTAGCATTTCTTGTAGTACTGGTTTGGTGGTGATGAACTCCTTTAGCTTTCTCTTGTCTGGGAAGCTCTTTATCTCTCCTTCAATTTTAAATGATAGACTTGCTGGGTAGAGTAGTCTTGGTTGTAGGTTCCTGCTTTTTTTTTTTCATCCCATTGACTATTTCATTCCAATCCCTTTTTTCCCCCCCTGCAAAGTTTCTGTTGAGAAATTAGCTGACAATCTTATAGGAGCTCCCCTGTAAGTAACTAGTTGCCTTTCTCTTGATGCATTTAGGATTCTTTCTTTGTCTTTAACCTTTGCCATTTTAATTATAATGTGTCGGTGTGGGCCTGTTTGGGGTTATTTTGTTTGGGACTCTCTGTACTTCCTGGGCTTATATGTTTGTTTCCTTCACTAGGTTAAGAAAGTTTCCCATCATAATTTCTTCAAATAGATTCTCAATCCCTTGTTTTCTCTCTTCTCCTTATGATACCGCTATGATGCAAATGCTGTTATGCTTGATGGTGTCCCAGAGGTCTCTTAATGTATCATCATTTTAAAAATTCTTTTCCCTTTTTGCTGTTCCAATTGGGTGTTTTCTGCTACCTTGTCTTCTCAATTGCTGATTCAGTCCTCTGCCTCATCTAGTCTGCTGGTGATTTCTTCTAATGTATTCTTCATTTCAGTTATTGTATTCTTCACTGCTGACTGGTTCTTTTTTATGATTTCTGTGTCCTTTTTTTATGCTTGCTATCTCTTTGCTGAAGTTCTCACTAAATTTGCTAAACATCCTTATAACCATTGTTTTGGACTCTATATCTGGTAGGTTGCTTTCCTCCATTTTGTTTCAATCTTTCTCTGGAGCTTTGTCCTGTTCTTTCTTTTGGGATATATTTCCTTGTTTCCCATTTTGGCTGTTTCTCTGTGTCTGTTCCTATGTAGATCTGCTACATCTCTCAGTCTTGGCCAGGTGGTCTTATGTAGTAGGTGCCCTGTGGGGCTCTGGCACAGTCTCCCTGGTAACCTGCTCTACGTGCTCCAGGAGTGACCCTTGTGTGGATTGTCTATGCCCTCCTGTTATAGTTGAGCCTTGATTGTGCTTGGTATGTCAGTAGGTAGGGCTGACCCTCAGGCTGACTGGTTGTGGGGTTTGTTCATGTCCAGAGCTTACAGGCTGCTGTGTGTGGGAGCTTACCCCATGGAGTGGGATTCACCCCAGTGGGCTCTGGTGCCTGCTGAGACTGCCCTTTGGGTGTGCTGCTTGCGAGTCTAGTTGGTGGTACTCTGCTGTGATCTGAAGCCAACCTCCAGGTGTGTTGCTTCTTGGGCCTCTTGGGAGGGGCTTTGGTGCAGGCCCAGGTCAGCCACTGTCTGTGGGTAGGGACTACCTGGCAGGAGCTGTAAATTGATCCACAGTTGGTCGCTGCCTGTGCTGGACCTGGAGGCACATGGGAGAGGCCACACTGCAGACCGAGGATGGCTGCCACCAGTACCAGGCCTGAGGTAGATCCACAAAAAGCCCAGGACATCCTGAGGCCTCTGCTGACTGCCAGCTCCCATAAGGCTCAGCTGCTGATAGAGCTTCCTATGATACATGAGTTTGATGAGGCAGGGTCTCAGGGAGTCACCAGGTTATTATGAGTGTTTATCAGGTTAATTTAGATTCTGGTTGGTGCCAGTGCTGAGCCTGGAGCTGCTCAACAAAAGTCTCAAAGCACACTGAGGCCAACGGCCACCCACCTGGGACTCGTGGATCCCCAAGAGCTGTCTAAGAAAGAGTGTAATATGGGCAAGGCTGACTGCTTGCCAAGAAAGTCTCACATCTACTTTTAAACTTGTTCATGTCTCTCCAATCTAAAAGCAATAATACCCACAACTTTCTTCTGTTGCATACTTCCTCTAGCTATTGTCCTCTTCCTCTCTCTCTCTTCACAGCAAACTTCTTGACTTTCCATTTCCTCACCTCTAATTTACAATTCTTAAACATTTAAAATATTAATATTTAATTAATACTAGTACATTAAAAAGTCAAATATTACTAATAGCCATATTGTAAGAAATAACAATCTCTTCACCTCAATTTTTGTTCTCCAACAATGATAATATGGAGCATTTATTTGTGCTGGGCATTATTCCTAGCCTTGTATAAATATCAACTCAATCCTTACAAAAACCTTATGAGATAGACACTATTATTATCCCCATTTTACAAATGAGAGAATGAAGCTCAGAGAGAATGCGTGACTTGCCTAATGTCACTCAAGTAGTAAGGGGTAGAAGCAGGATTCAAACCAAGGACATCTATTGCCATAGTCCACACTTTTTCCACAGACAAGCAATTTCAGCTCTATAAGGTGTTTCTATTGGCATAATCTTTATGTTTCTAAATAACATCCATATATTGCTATCTTTGCTTTTTTTTCTTTTCAGTTTCAGACATCAAAAAACTGACTTCTGCAGATTTGGAAATTTTTCAGCCTTCATTTTTTCAAATGGTTTTTGTGCCCCCTCCTTCCTCTCTTACGGGGACTCCAATTATATGTATATTAGGCTGCTTTAAGTTGTCCACAGCTCACTGATGCTCTGTTCATTTATTTTTGGTCCTTTTTTCTCTGCATGTTTCATGTTGATGGTTTCTAATGATATGTCTTCAAATTCACTAACCTTCTGTAATGGCTAATCTGTAGTTAACTTCTCCAGTGCATTTTTCATCTCAGATATTGTAGTTTTCATCTCTAGAAGTTCAATTCAGGTCTTTTTATATCTTCCATATCACTGCGTAACACATCTAGCCTTTTTTTCTAGCTTCCTGAACATATGGAATACAGTTATAATAACTCTTTTAATGTCTAATTCTAACATCTGTGTCTGTCCTGGGTTAGTTTCAACTGATTGCTTTTTCTCCTCATTATGGTTTGTGTTTTCTTGCTTCTTCACATGTCTGGTAATATTTGATTGGATGCCAGACATTGTGAATTTCATCTTATTGGATGCTGTCTATTTTTGTATTCCCATAAATATCCTTAAGCTTTGTTCTGGGACAGTTACTTGAAAATAGCTTGATCTTTTCAGGTCTTGCTTTTAAGATTTATTAGGTGGGATCAGAGTAATGTTTAGTTTAGGGGAAATTTTCCCCCACTACCGAGGCAAGACCCTTCTGAGTACTCTACCAAGTGCCCCATAAATCATGAGATTTTTCAATCTGGTTGGTAGGAACATGCACTATTCATGGCTCTGTGTGACTGAGCACCAGGGATTGTTCCTTCTAATCTTTTTGGGTGACTCTTTCTCTGGCATTTGGCAGTTCCCTCACATGTATGTGTTGATCAGTATTTTGTTGAATACTTGGGGAACCCTCCGTAAGTCTCCAGAATTCTCTCTGTGCATCTTTCTCCTCTCTGATATTCTGCCCTATGAACTCCAGCCAACTTAATCTCTCTGGACTCTCAGCTCTGTGTTCCTAGTTAGGGACTCCACTGGGCTCTGCCTGATAGCCCCTTCATGTAGCGTTTTATTCCCTTAATTTTGTTGGGAAAATTTTCTCATAGTTTCCTAAGAAAGAGTACAAGGGAAGTAAATTTTTGAGAACTTTTTGTTTAAAAATATTTAAAATTTATTTTCACATTTGATAGGTGAAAAATAAATTTCCCTTGTAATTTTGAAGGCATGGCTCCATTGTCTCCTAACTTCTAGTGTTGTGTTGAAAAGTCTACTGCTATTTTAACTCTTTATCTTTCAAATATGACTATTTTAAAATCTGAAGCTCTTAAGGTCTTGTCTTCAATGCAGTTTTTCTGAAATTTTACTGAGATATTCCTTGGTGTGGGTCTTTTATCATCCTTTTGATGGGCACTAAGTGGGTTTTTCCAATCTGAAGATCAGTGACTTTTATTTCTGGGAATTTTTCTTGTATTATTTACTAATAATTTCCTCCCCTTTATTTTCTCTGTTCTCTCTTTCTGGGACTCTAATTAGTCAGATGTTAGACATCCTAGATTTTCCCTCTAACTTTTAAAATCTTCTGTTTCTTATTTTCCATGACTTTGTCTTGTTCTATTATCTAAGATGTTTCCTTAATTCTGTATCCAGTCTATTAAAATTTTAATATCAGCATTTACATTTTATTTATAAGAGCTCTTTCTTGACCTTTGCTTCTTTTTTTTTTTTTTCGCATTCTGCCCTTGCTATGTGGACATAAATTATTTGTTTATCTTCCTGAGAATATTGATGATCATTTTTAAAGTTTTCTTCTAAACTCTGCATTATTTGGTTTCCTCCAACTTCCTTTTCTCTGTCAGTTTATTTTGTTAGGTAGTGCAAAAGTAATTGTGGTTTATGCAATTGTTTTTAACCTTTGAAACCACAATTACTTTTGCAGCAACCTAATAGTTTCTGTCTTTCTCTAAATGTCTCGTAAGCTTTTGGCTGCCTCTTTGAATTTAACCACTTAAAATTGACTGGAAGATCTGAGGTGGTGGGAACAGTTTGTTGCTTGGTGAACTTTGCTATAAGATTATAAGGCAGAATGCCAAAATTTTATCAAGGGGACCCCAAGTATCATTTCTGTAGGTGTTTTCTCTTGGGTCAGTTTCCCCTGGAAGTAATCCATCAATCTCCTGCTTCGGGTGGGGGGTGAAGGGTATAAGCCTGGTTGCCATCATTCTGGGAGGCAGGCAGGGAAAGAGAACTGAGGGTTTTTAAACTGCTTTTCGTATCATGTCAAAGTTCTGCAGAAGTAACCTCACATCTTCTGCCAGGAAGAGGGAGGGGTAGTCTCTGGTTCAGTGAATTTTGGGGGTCTAGCTGTTCCTCATGCAAACTTTCAACTGTCTGTGGCACTAAATCAGCTTGATGTCGTTGGCTTCCTGATCCAGCTTTCTCTCGTCTGTTGTTGGTTACCACTCATCCATCCCTTTCTAGCTTGCAAACATTTGTTGGCAATCTCTTAGGTGCTGGCATCTCTTTTTCCATTCTCTTCGTCTTTATGGGTTTATAATGTTTTATCCTTTGACTGTCATTTCGGTGGGACATCACGAGAGCAGAGATAAAACATATATCTAAACCACTGTATTTAATCATCCCCGTTCACTCTTCAACTCGCTGAAATGCCTTCTGCCACTACAACAGTATTGAAAGTGTTCTTCCCAAAGTCACCAAATGAATATCTTGCTGCCAAATGTAATATACATCCCTTTGTTTTATCTTACTGTTTCATCTTACTTGATCTCTCAGTAGCATTAGTCCCCACTGACCAATTTACTTGATATTTCTCTGCCGTTAGCTTCCGTCAATATTCCATGTTTTCTTTCTACTTGCCTGGTTTCTTTTGCCTTTGTGGACAACTCTTCCTAGATGTAGTACTTTAATGCTATAGTTCTTTGTGATTCTGTATCAGGCTATTCTTTTCTCTCACTGCACATTCTCCTCTTGCAAACTTATAGTTCCTAGAGTTTCAGTTACCATCTAGATGTTGATGATTCCCAACTCTACATCTTCTTTTCATAGGCTCAGGTATAACCTATGGGTTAGATGGCATAGATGGTTATCTATGCGGTATGGTTTGAGAGTCGTCTACGCTATCTAAATATCTTTCTCACTGGTCTCTCATAGGGTCTGAAATTCTTCCCCACCATTATTCATTGTAGTGTATTAATGACCAAGACCTTAGTTAAAATGAAATTCCAGCTGGGAGGTTTATTCCCCGCACTTCACAAATGACACATTATATAATCACTAATAGAGATAGTTAATGTGTTTTGCTTAAACATAAACACACACACACTTACATATACCCCAATGCCATTTAAACTCATCCATAACTTTTCAGCCACTGTTAACATTTGGGAGTATAGTATCCCAACATATACTCATATATATTTCACAAACATAAGTTTATGCTCTATATACTGCATTATACCCTACATTTGAAACTTAACAATATGGCATAAACTTCTTCCTATCATTGGGTATTATTATATCACCTGATTTCCAGTGGCTTCATACTATTTCATGTTTTAACATATCACACATTACTTAGCTTAGTCACCATTGTTCGACAACTAAGTTACACATGGTGAGTTCAGTGCTCTTGTAGTTGTATCTTTGCATGCATCTCAGTTATTTCCTTACCAAAAATTTATGAAGTAGAACTGGCATGCAAAAAAAAAAATTAACTATTTTGATTTTAATGCTAAATCGGCCTCCAAAATTCATATTAATTTCAGTCCTAATAAAAATATGTAAGCATTATAAAATATAGGCATAAAAGCTCCTATTTTGTCATTATTTATAATCTTAAATGCTATCTCATTTTAATGTACATTTCTTTGATTTTCCATTTCACTGGGCTTTTTACTATTTTTGTTGGCTATTTCTTTTCATGTGAATTAACTTTCTATGTGATGTGTCTACACTCCTGTCACCAGTTTATTTTCTGCTCATTCCTAAACACCTTAAAATCTGATCTGCCTCCAATTTTGACCCCTTCCAGTCCATCCACTATAGCCGTAGTACTCTTTATTTTTCTTTTAACTTTTTTTTTAAATCTATTGGGGTGACAATTATTAGTAAAATTACATAGATTTCAGGTATACAATTCTGTATTACATCATCTGTAAATCCCGGAGTCAGTTCTCCTTCCATCACCATATATTTGATCCGCCTTACCCTCATCTCCCTCCCCCCACCCCCTTACCCTCTTGTAACCACTAAACTATTGTCTGTGTCTATGAGTTTTTGTTTCACATTTGTTTGTATTGTTCTTTTGTTGTTTTGGGTTTATATACCACATATCAGTGAAATCATAGGGTTCTCTGCTTTTTCTGTCTGACTTATTTTGCTTAGCATTATACTCTCAAGATCCATCCATGTTGTCACAAATGTTCCTATATCATCTTTCCTTAACACTGAATAGTATTCCATTGTGTATATATACCACAACTTCTTTATCCATTCATCTATCGAAGGACATTTTGGTTGTTTCCATGTCTTGGCCACCGTAAACAAAGTTGCAATGAACATTGGAGCACACGTGTCTTTATGAATAAATGATTTCAAATTCTTTGGGTGGATAGCCAGGAGAGGGATTGCTGGGTCATATGGTAATTCTATTTGTAATTTTTTGAGGAACCTCCACACTGCCTTCCATAATGGCTGCACCAGTCTGCATTCCCACCAACAGTGTATGAGGGTTCCTTTTTCTCCACAGCTTCTCCAACACTTGTTATTATTTGTCTTGTTGATGATAGCCATTCTGACTGGGGTGAGGTGATATCTCATTGTGGTTTTTATTTGCATTTCTCGGATGATTAGTGATGTTGAGCATTTTTCCATATGTCTATTTGCCATTCGTAAGTCCTCTTTGGAGAAATGTCTCTTCAGGTCCTGTGCCCATTTTTCAATTGGGTTGTTTGTTTTTTCTGTTGTTGAGTTTCATGAGTTCCTTGTATATTTTGGATATTAGACCCTTATCGGAGGAACTGTTTGCAAAAATCTTCTCCCATTCAATCGGTTGCCTCTTTATTTTGTCGATGGTTTCTTTTGCTGTGCAGAAACTTTTAAGTTTCATATAGTCCCATTTGTTTATTTTAGCTTTTACTTCCATTGCCTTTGGAGTCAAATTTATAAAATTCTCTTTGAACTCAAGGTCCATAAATTTACTACCTATGTTTCCTTATACGCAGTTTATTGTGTCAGGGCTTATGCTTAAGTCTTTGATTCTTTTTGAATTAATTTTGGTACATGGTGACAGATAGCAGCCCAGTTTCATTCTTTTGCACGTGGTTATCCAATTCTCCCAGCACCATTTATTGAAGAGGCTGTCTTTCCTCCATTGTATGTTTTTAGCTTCATCAAAAATTATCTGTCCATATTTGCGTGGTTTTATTTCTGCTTTCTCAATTCTATTTCGTTGGTCTATGTGTCTGTTTTTCTGCCAATACCATGCTGTTTTGATTATTGTAGCCCTGTAGGACAAGCTAAAGTCAGGGAGTGTTATACCTCCAGCATTGTTCTTTTTTCTTAAGATTGCTTTGGCTATTCGGGTCTTTTGTGGTTCCAAACAAATCTGATGATTTTTTGTTCTATTTCTTTAAAAAATGTCATTGGGATTTTGATGGGGATTGCATTAAATCTGTATATTGCTTTGGGTAATATGGCCATTTTAACTATGTTGATTCTTCCAATCCATGAGCACGGAATGTCTTTCCATTTCTTTGTGTCATCTTCAATTTCTTTCAAAAATGTCTTATGGTTTTCAGCGTATTTCATTTAGTTCTGCTCTGATTTTTGTTATTTCCCTTCTTCTGCAGACCTTGGGTTTCATTTGTTCTTCTCTTTCTAGTTCTTTGAGGTGTAACATGAGGTTATTTATTTGGATTTTTTTCTGCTTTTTGAGATAGGCCTGTAATGATATAAATTTCTTTCTTAAAACTGCTCTCACTGCATCCCAAAAATTTTGGTAGGATGTATTTTCATTGTCATTTGTTTCTATGTATCTTTTGATCTCTCTTCTAATTTCTTCTTTGACCAGTCGTTCTTTAAAAGTATGTTGTTTTCATGGTTTCTGTGTGCAGTTGATATCCAATTTCAAAGCCTTGTGATCAGAGAATATGCTTGGTATGATTTCAATCTTCTTAAATTAGCTGAGGCTGATTTTATGTCCCAATACACGGTCTATCCTTGAGAATTTTCCATGTACACTCGAAAACAATGTATAGTCTGATGTTTTAGGATGAAGTGGGCTATATATGTCAATTATGTCCATTTCATCTAATGTGTCATTTAGGGCTGCTCTTTCATTATTTATTTTCTGTTTGGATGATCTATCCATAGCTGCCAATGATGTATTTAAGTCCCCTAGTATGATTGTGTTTTGGTCAATATCTCCCTTTAGTCTGTTAGTAGTTGTTGGGTACATTTCGGTGCTCCCTGATCGGGGGCATAAATATTGATGACTATTATGTCTTCTTGTTGTACAGTCCCCTTTACCATTATGAAATGTCTATCTTTGTCTCTTGTTATCTTTTTCGCCCTGAAGTCTGTTTCGTCTGATATCATTATGGCTACACCTGATTTTCTCTAGGTACCATTTGCTTGGAGTGTCAATTTCCACCCTTTCACTTGGAGTCTGCTTGTCCTTGTAGCTGAGGTGTGTCTCTTTGAGACAGAATATGTTTGGGTTTAGTTTTTTGATTCAATCTGCTACTCTGTGCCTTTTTATTCGTGAGTTCAGTCCATTTACATTTAGAGTGATTATTGATATGTGAGGATTTCCTGTCATTCTATCTTTAGTTGTTTGGTAAGGCTGTGGTTCCATTGTTTCTTTGCCTTTTTGTGGTTGTCTATTATTTCTGTGTGGTGGTATTCTATGATGTTTCCTTCTGTTTCTTCTTTTATCACAGTATAAATTTCAGTTCTGGATTTTTTTTTGAGTGGTGATCCTTAAGTATGTGTAACAGAAAGTTTGATATTTAGAGTATTCCATTTTCTTCAGCACGCTTACTTTCTCTATTCCCATATTCCGTTTCAGGCCTTTACTCTCACCCTTTTTATGTTTCGGTTACCACAAATTGTCCCTGTTGATGGTGGTCGAATAGTCTCCTTTAGTATTTCTTGTAGTGCAGGTCGTGTATTAGAATATTCCTTCAGCTTCTGTATGTCTGGAAAGGTCTTTATTCCTCCTTCATATCTAAAGGACATCTTTGCTGGATATATTATTCTTGGCTCATAATTTCTCTCTTTCAATAGTTTGAATATTTGGTTCCACTCCCCCTGGCTTGTAGAGTTTCTGCTGAAAAATCTGATGATATTCTAATGGGCTTTCCTTTGTAGGTTACCCTCCTCTTTTCCCTGGCTACCTTGAGGATTCTTTCTTTGTCGTTGATTTTAGACAGCTTCAATACAATGTGCCTTGGAGAAGGCCTGTTGGGATTGAGGTAATTAGGTGTTCTATTTGCTTCTTGGATTCGAGATCCAGTTCTGTCTACAAGTTTGGGAAGTTTTCATCAACAATTTGTTTGAATATATTCTCTGTTCCCTTCTCTCTTTCTTCTCCTTCTGGTATGCCCATTATTCTTATATTGCTCTTTCTGATGGAGTCAGAATGTTCTTGCAGACTTCTTTCATTTCTTTTAAGTCTCAAGTGTCTTTCTTCTTCCATCTGTGTCATTTCCAGGTTTCTATCTTCGATGTCACTGATTCTTTCCTCCATTTGGTCAACTCTACTACCTAAACTGGTTATTTCATCCTTAATTTCTGCCATTGAGTTCTTAATCTCCAGAAATTCTATTTGGTTCTTTTTAAAAATTTCAATCTCTTCAGTAAAATGCTCATGTTGTTCTTTGATTGTGTTTCTGAGGTCATTAAACTGCCTGTCTGTGTTTCCTTGCATCTCATTGATTTTTTCAGAACTGCAATCTTGAATTCTCTGTCATTTAAGTCACATATTTCCGTATCTTGAAGTTCCTTTTCTGGAGACTTTTCACTTTCTTTCTTTGCTGTCCTGTTGCCTTGGATATTCGTGGCAATTACTGATTTATTATTTCTCTTCCTATACATCTACTGGAGTGGTTTCTGCAACAGGTTGATAGGAGAGGTCTGTCTTTTGTTTTCCAGTACTTGTAGGTAGAATGTTTTATTTTCTCTTCGACTGTAGCCTTTTTTTCCTCTCTCACACAGTAGTGCTATGTTATCTCTGCACTATTCCAGCTTCTCACACAATGGGGTGTCCCCTGCAAGACGGGCTTCTCCTCTGTTAATAGTTCACCTGGGTCACAGGACGCAGTGTCGGTGTGGGTATGTGGAGAGCTTTTGAAGTTCCAAAGCTCTTCCTGCACCAGGTTCAGAGCCCCGTATGTTTCAGCAGTTCTGTTTACTCCTGCAGGGATCCACCCTGATAGGTGGGGCCAGGGGCAGGGTGAGTTGTGAGAGGTGGCCCAGAGCAATAGCGGCGACCACCACCACAGCCAGTCCTGTTTCCACAGCTCCCTCCCCTTTGCCAGAACTAGTTGCCCTACGAATCTGTGTCTGTGGTCCACATTTCTTAGAACAGCAAATATTCTGTTCTTTTGATCTGATACTGCTCCTGTTCCGCTTCTAGCACCAGTCAGGTGAGGGCAGGGCAAGCTCTGGGTTGGTAGGGAGGGGGCGGCTAGTCTCAGTGCCTAAGGCTTCCGTTCTCTGCGGCAGTGAGGGCTTAAATCCCCGTTTTCATTCTTCTTCCCTCAGTCTTTTCTCTGAGGTCTCTGCATGAACATTGGGTTCAGCCATGGTATATGCTGGCCCCTCAGCCCTGTGTGCCATTAATGGAGCCCTAGCACTCCGATTTCTTCCCTCTCCCGCAGCTGCAGTAGTTCCGGGATGCAGCGAGCTCAGAGCACTGATCTAGGTCTGCGTCCTGCACCTGGGCTGCTCCGTCTCTGCACTTCTCCCTTCTCTCCTCCCCCGTTCGCGCGATTCGCCCACCTTGAGGTGAATTCAGTAGTGGGCCTCTTCCTCTTGCCTGTCTGCTGTGCAGGGAGTCCTCTGTGGAGTTATTGTTGTTCAATTAGTTGTAAATTTCAGGGGAGCTTTACAGAGGCTCACCTCACGCCGCCATTTTTATCCGCTCAGAGTACTCTTTTTAAAACACAAGTTTGTGCATTTCACTTCTTTGACTAAAATGCTTCAGCGGCTCCCATTGCTCTTCGGATAAAGTGTAAACTTTGTAACATTGCCTACAAAGCCCTGTGTGACTTTGCCCATTGTCCAGCCTTTATGCAAGAGTAAACACACACGTACACATAGTCTTTGCTTAGCTCATTTCTACTCATCATGTAGGTCATTGCTTAAAATGAACTTCCTCTGGGGACATTACCTTAGTGCCCATGTCCCTGCCAGTGACGCTTGTGTATGCTCCACTCTCTTTGTAGCAGTACTTCTATTGCCTATTTTATGTCTTGCTCCTCCGTGAACTGTGAGCTTTTTGAGGGCAAAGACCACAATTAACTTGTTCTCCCAGTGTATCTCCACTGTCTAACATAGTTCCTGGCACATTGGTTGGGCTCAGTAAGTGGTGAATGGATGGATGGAAAGAATGAAGAAAGGAGATTGGGGAGGCCAGGAAAACATTTCATGAGTCAATTTTCTGCCTTACCTCTTGCCCTACAGAGGTTGTTGCTTTCTTACTCATCAAATCCTGGAAGATGGACTATTCACGACGAGACCTTAAGGTTGTACTGAGTTAGTCTTTCATTTGTTTTTCCTGGCCTGCTGTTTATTTCTGAAACGTCTCTATTTTCAGGAACAGCCAAAAGCTCTTGTTAGTTGATGTGTAGCAGGGTATACATTCGTTAGGTTGTATATTTGTTTAACTCTTCATCCCCTTAAAACTACCTCACCATGAAAGTTTCCTCTCTGGTGTCCCTACATTCAGTGTTTCTTCCTTCCACTCTAATCTGCATATTGTTGCCAAGTTAATTGATCTTTCCATTCTTTCATTTGCACGCACAAGGATTTTTACTGGCTTTGATTCAGAAGGTCTGGTGCAGGCCCTAAACATGTATGTTTTGGTCAAAGCTCCCCAAGATAATTCTGGTTAAGATTTACCCATAAATTTTTAAAAATAGGAACTGTCTAAATTGTTAAGGGTATAAAGTTTAGAAGCCAATGAACATGGATTCAGTTATATTTCTTTTTCCCCCCTGACCATTACTTGTTATGTGACCTTGGGCAAGTTACTTACACTTTCTATTTGTCAATTTTCTTATTTACAAAATGAAAATAACATTTATTACACAGGGTTATGTGTAAGGAATAAATTAGATAACGTATGTAATACATTATATAATATATATAGTGTGTATGTACAAGGTCTGATCATTAAGTTCACGAACTTGCCACCATGCACTTACATAAGCAGCACTGCATAAACAGCTCAGCAAGGTTTCATAACCTTGGTATCTCAGTGTCTCACAGCTGAGATCGTGTCGATGTGTGGCAATGTCTTGCTGAATGGCGTTCATTATTGTTGTTGCATGTCTTTGTGTACCGTTGCATGAATGAGCTTGAATTAGAGAACTGAACAAACATTAACTTTCTTGTTAAACTTGGCAATAATGGAAGTGAAATCAGGGACATGTTAGTCCAAGTTTATGGGATAATGCCATGAAGAAAATGGCAGTGTACAATGGATTAAACATTCTTCTGAGAGGAGAGAACATGTCACTGACGAAGAGAGGTCAGGGCAGCCATTAATGAGCAGAACTGATGAAAATATTGCAAAGCTTTGTCAAGTTGTGCGGCAAAATCATCGGCTGACTGTGAGAAGCATAGGAGACCAGTATACATCAATACAGATACAGTTAGGAAAATCTTAACTGAAAATCTTGGCATGAGAAAAGTGTGTGCAAGAATGGTCCCGAAGGACCTCACTGATGAACAAAAGCAAAGGAAAGTCGAAGTTTGCCAAGACCTTTTGGAAAGGCAAGATGATGTTTTGGGCCATGTTATCACTGGTGATGAAACACGGGTGTACCAATATGACCCCAAAACAAAGTGTCAAAGTGCACAATGGAAGTCAGCCAATTCTCCACGACCAAAAAAGTTCCATCAGTCCAAATCAAGAGTCAAAACGATGTTGCTAACCTTTTTTGATATCAGAGGATTATTCATTATGAATTTGTGCCACCTGGATAAACAGTCAATGAAGTTTACTATTTGGAAGTGCTGAAAAGGATGCAGAAAAAAATTAGACGAAACGACCTGAACTTTTCGTCAATAATTCATCACTCTTGCATCATGATAAATGCACCAGCTCACACGGCACCGTCTGTGAGGGATTTTTTAGCCAGTAAACAAATAACTATATTGGAACACCCTCCAAACTCACCTGATCTGGTCCCCAATGACTTCATTCTTTACCCAAAGATAAAGGAAATATTGAAAGGAAGACATTTTGATGATGACATTCAGGACATCAAGGGTAATACAACAACAGTTCTGATGGCCATTCCAGAAAATTCTAAAATTGCTTTGAAGGGTGGACTAGGAGCTGGCATCGGTACGTAGCTTCCCAAGGGGAGTGCTTTGAAGGTGACCATAGTGATATTCAGCAATGTAGCTGAATATTCAGCAAATGTAGTGATATTCAGCAAAAGTAGCACAGACTTGTATGTGTGTGTGTATGTAAAAATACTAAATGCTTAATTAGCAGTTGTGTTGTTGTTAGCCATACAGTTATTCATTCAAAAATTATTTATTCACTATGTGTCCAACACTGTGTTAGGGACCATGGAAGATATGAGGTACAAAACACGAACCTTGCTCTTGAGATGCTTAGAATTAGTCGAGGAGGTAAAACTAGCATAACATACAATTAGAGAACAGTAAAGGTAAATGTAAATGTTATAAAAGATCAAATAAAGTTCAGTATTTAGAGGAAGGCTTTAAATCAGCCCCAGTGTGCTAGCTTGTTGTTTAGCATAAAAAAAAAATAGAGGGGGAGAAAAAAAAAACTCTCAAACTGCTCTTACCAAACCTTCAGAGGTCTAGTTTTGATACTGCCTGCCAGATGGAAAATGATGCAGTGGGGAAAAAATCCTGTATTTACTTCTCAAAATTAAGACAGGATGGGGGAGTGTGTTTGAGGGGTGAACATGTGTGAATGAATATGGTATAACCTTTAATCGGTTCTGGATGATTAACATTTAAATGGTTTCCATTGGAAAAACATAGATATGATGTTTTGCATTTAATGAGCCAAGACCTACAAGTCATTTATTTTCACCTTTTTAAATCAGAAATCAAACACCGGATAGAGGTTGCAAACCTATTTTGATGTATATTGATGTACTTTTCTCTTTTGCAGGGTCGCTATGGCAACTGCATCTTCTCAAGTTCTGATTCCAGACATCAATTTTAATGATGCCTTTGAAAACTTTGCTTTAGATTTTTCCAGAGAAAAGAAACTGCTGGAGGGGCTAGATTATTTAACAGGTGTGAAAATACTGTGCTTTCCTTCTCATTCTAATCCTTTCATTTTGGTGTGCATTTACTTTAAAATAATCTGAAAAAGACAATATTTGTAATGAAAATGCTTTTATAGCCTATAAAATGATACATGTATCTTTTTACATAGAACACATTTTAGTTCATGTAACAGAAAAGAAAGATGATTTGTCAAATATTTCTGGGGCCAGAATGTGTATAACATTTGTACTTAAATGTAAAAAAAAAAAAAACAAGCAGTTGCTGATGGATTTCTCCTTCAATAATATATACAGCAATAATATATACATTGCTTGTTATGGGGGTAGAACTCAGGTGGCAATTATGGAACATTAGAGAATGTTCCATATGGCTACAGGTACTACTCAAATGGCTTTAAGGAAAATTAAGAATTAGCAGTGAGGAAGAAAAATGTAAGAAATACCTGACTTGCAGACAGGTTTAGAAAATGAGGGATGAAACCAGCCTTTTAAAAATGCTGGCTATCTTCAGGATTATTTGAGTGATCGATTTCATGAGAAAAATACATACATACATACAATACCTTCGTGTTTGTAGTTATTTTTGTTAATATACTAAAATAGATGGCATTTATTGAACATCAACTTTATGCCAGATACTGTATATTAATTTTATGTCATGAGCCCTTTCAACAAATCTATGATGTAATTATCGTCCCCAGTTTACAGATGAAGGAACACATATTATTTTGCACTTGGCTACATTGCCAAAAATATATAGTAAAACTTATTTTGAAATAAAAAGAAATAGGTTGAAGGTCATGTAATAAGAAAACCATGTGACCACTTTGCTCTAATACTTACATATGTGTTTGTACAAGCACAGTAGACGACTGGACAGTCATCTCCATAATTTAGGCTTATATTTTTGCCTAAAATATCTTTATCATTGAAGCAAAAGTGGTTTGGGGGAACTTGAAGTCTCAGCACTTTGCTTCAGGACTTATGGTACGTGCAATGTAAAGCTTCTAATTAAGAAAATCTCCCCTCCATGAGATGCTGGGTTGGGCAGCAAGAGTAACGATTGTAAACTTCCAGAACAGCGAGTGTGCTTTCCTTATCTTCTTTTCCACCTTTCCTTACAGCCCCCAACCCACCAGCTATCCGAGAGGAACTCTGTACTGCCTCCCATGACACCATTACAGTCCACTGGATCTCGGATGATGAGTTCAGCATCAGCTCCTATGAGCTTCAGTACACCATTTTCACTGGCCAGGCTAACTTCATCAGTAAGTCATGGTGTAGTTGGGGCCTGTGGCCAGAGATAAGGAAATGTAAGGAAGCAGTAAGCTGCTCAAGATTGGCCGGGGCGCCACGAGGCAAGTGTTTGTAAGACATGTTAGGTTGTTTAGAATAGTGTTTTGTAAACAGTTTAAGCTCCCCCTGGGCATTAAAAAGATCTTACTGATGTGTCACCCATCAGCCAGTTGTGTATTTCCTTGCTGAGCGGTCACTGAGGCCACTCCCATTTGTTGATGTAATCCTGAGCCTTTCTTCAGTTAATCCGCGTCACTCCACTCTCCCAAGTCAGAACACAGCTCAGAATTCATTCCTCGGTAGCTAAGTCACCATCATTGTTGATTCTATGTGTGTTACCATCTTTTTCCTTGACTCTTCTTCCACTTCATTATCATGGTAAAATAAATTATGTTCAAAGACTACTACTTCCTTTGCTGTACCGATTTGTATCAGTGACTATAGTGATAAGCCTCCTGTCTCTGTCCCTTTATCCCTTCTCCCTTTGCTCCAATAGTTACACCAAATATAAAACATGTCAGTGGGCCACACAGTGAATGATGTTCAAAAACCAGTCATTTAGCTAACATGCTATAGTTTCACCTTCCGATGAATTGGAGCAAGACAAGGCAGATTAAGAACTTAACTTATTGATTGTCAGACAGGAGGAGTTGAGCTGCAAATTCCCCTCAATGTGCTGGGAAAAAAATTGACATGAAAGCAGTATTAAAGCTAGTTTCAAGACTTGAACTGATTCCCAACCTAAGGTTGCATTTGCATAGCCGCGAAGTAGTATTTTCTTTTACCTGCGTGTTTGTGCTTCTATGTCTGACTTCACAGGGTTGCACGAGAGGAGTTTTTCCAATAAAACCCTCCTGATAGTCTTCCTCTTCCTGTTTTGTGACAATTATGAGCCATATCGCGGGGTGGGGAGTTGAGAGGACATTTGAGGTCAAACTCTAAAAAACACTTGCCTCGTGCAGCTCCAACCTAAGCCACTTGGCCTGGGTGGTTGTGTTCTTGGGTGTTCCTGTGTGTTTCTTCAGTTTGTGAAGTCACAAACTCTTCGGACCTCCCTGACATGCTTTTCTGCACTTGTCTCCTGTTCTGGAAAGTCTTAGAGCCAGCAACTGTGCTGCTTCTTCGAATATGGGGGGAGCAGTGGTCTCCGGGGCGGGGTGAAACTAATTCCAAGAAGTAACAAAAATCTAAAGGCTGTCACCTTTAGTTTCAAGGGTATATAGTCCTTTGTAAAGAAAAGCTTAAAGAATAATTTTTAATAGCAATAGGATTATAGCATCTTAGAATTGGAGGGGACCTTAGAGGTCACCTAGTCTAATCTTCTTCCCTTCTACCAGACACCCAGTAGATGATCGTCCTGTCTCTGCTTAAACATTTCCAGTGATGGAGAGCTTACTTCTAACAAAAGAGCCCATTCAATTGTTGTTAGCTATAAATTATTGTCAGTGCTTCCTTATAAAAGGCCTAACTATCCTAGTAAATAATGACAATAACAATTTATACGTTATTATGTTTTGCCATTTACAAATGCTCCCACATACATTGTCTCATTTAGTCCTCATGAGTTCTTACTTAGCCTTATGAAATACATCATTTTAATTCTATTTTATAGATGAAGAAACTGAAGTTCAATGAATTGCCCAAGGTCACAGAGCTACAAACTGATGGAGTCAAGATTTGAACCCAAGCCTGTCAGACTTCAAGCTCCTTGTGTTAAACCACAGCTACCAATTAGTCTTAGCCCTGCCCTTTTATGCCTAACAAACCCAACCCATCTTTCACGTGGCAGTTCTTCAGATAATTTCAGATAGCTCTCATGTCCTTTCTATATTTTCTCTTTTCCAGGCTAAACATCCACAGTTCTTTGAGTTGCTTCTCATGTGACATGGTTTCAGACCTGTTACCATCCTGCTATCCTTTTTATGAAACTGCTTTATAAAATGTGCTATCCAAAAAGTGAATATAGTACTCCAAAAGTAGTCTGACCACTGCAGCGGATAGCTGTGTTATTTCTCTTGTACATTAACTGAGCACATGATCAGCTAAAATCCCTAGGAATTTCAAATCCTATTCCTGTTCAATTAATTGTTTAAACGGAAACAACACCTTGAATTCATCCCTATCACATTTTATCTGGTTAGTTTTGATTCCTCATTCCAGCCTGCCTAAATCCTTTGGAATCCAGTTTCTGCCTTCCAGTACATTTACTTCCCTTCCCAGCCTGCCTTCCATGTCCTCCTCTGATCATTGATAGAAAAGAGGAATAGGACTGGGACAAGGTCAGACCACGAAGCAAAATTTTCGTTTTATGTGGCAATGGGCACATGAAATCAAACTGTTTTACAAGGAATAAATATTCACGAAGATTCAAGGTCCCAGTCCTACCTGCTCTGAGAGCTACTTTACCTTGAGGTTTTCCTTCATTTTCTCTTTTTTAAAACCACTTTACTTAGGTATACTTGACATACAAAAAGTTTCCATCAACAAATGAATGGATAAAGAAAATGTGGTATATACATGCAATGGAATATTATTTAGCCTTAAAAAATAAGGAAATTCTGCCACTTGTGAAAACATGGATGAACCTGGAGGGCATTATGCTAAGTGAAATAAACCAGACACAAAAGGACAAATAATATGATACAACTTATATGGGGAATCTTAAAATAGTCAAACCCCATATCTGGTTAAAGAACAACCAGAAATTTCATCCTTCTTGGTTAAATTTTGAAAAGTAGTTCCCTTTATTTTTTTCAACTTTTTTCAACTTTCTTCCTCCATTTTTAACTTTATCCCCACCTCATCTATGATATGAAATAGTCATAAGCCAATAATGTTTCATATGCTGCTGTTAGCTGAATGAGAATTCCAACAGGTATTTGGATGTTTGCCTTCCCCACTACTATGTATCTTTCTTCTGTTTCAATTTTGTGTTTTGCCTTAGGAAAGCTCTGGCTATAACCTCTGTCTGATCAGGGAGTCTGTAACATACTGCCACAAAAATATAATTTCTATTTCCCCTCCTTTTCATTCTCATGCACATGCCTTCCACCACACATTTACGCTCAGGTTCATGGATTTCCATACTGTAGTCTTTCCCTTTTGAACAAGGTGTATACTTCCATTGCCATAATTCAATCATAAATCCAATCTCACCAAGTCTCAGTGATACCCAAAAGATCATATATATACCTTTTTAAAATTTATAAATAATTTCAAAATTACAGAAAAGTTGCAAGACTAGCACAAAGAATGTCCAAATACTGTTTAACCACATTCACCTCATTAATATTTTGCCCCATTTGCTTTATCATTTGTTAGCATTCTCTATTTCTCTCTTTCTTTCTTAACCATTTGAGAGTAAATTGCATATATCATGGCCTTTCACCCCTAAATTCTTTAGTGTATATTTTCCTAAAATAAGGAAATTATCTTACATATCCACAATACAATTATCAACTTTAAGAGATTTAACATTAATGTAATATTTTTATTTAACCCACCAGTCATATTCCAATCTTTATAGCTGACCCGATAATATTCTTTATAATATGTAAAGGGCCCAATATTGTCCTTTATAGTCTAGCATCGGCATTTCATTTAATTGTCATATCTCTTGCCTCCTTTAATCTGAAATATTTCCTTAGCCTTTCTTTGTCTTTAATGACATTGACATTTGAAGAGTGCCATTTTATTTCTTTATTATACTATTCCTTATTTGGGATTTGTCTGCTGTTTCCTCACAATTATATTCAGATTATGCATTCATGGCTGGAATACTACAGAAGAAATGTCGTGTCCTCCTTAGGACATAACATCTGGAGGCACACGATGTCCACTGGTCCTTCATTGGTGATGCTAATTTTGATCACTTGGTCAAAGGTGTTGCCTGATTTCTTCGTGTGTAGTTACTGTTTTTCCTTTTGCAACCAATAAGCAATCAGTACAGTGATACTTTAAGACCATGAAAATATCCTGCTTCCTCATCAAACCCATCCCACCCATCCCCCTCCTGTTTTAACATCAATAAATAATTCTTGCCTGATCTGATCTTTACACTGATGATTGCAAAATGATTTTCCAACTGATCATTCCCTCCCACATTTGCAAGCTGGCACTCTGCTTTTTACTGTGAGCAAAAGCCCCACCTTCCATTTGTTTACTTATCTGCTAATCAGTATGGACTCCTGAATTCTCTTTTTTCAGTGGTTTATAATTCTTTACTGTCTTTACTTTGGTGCTCAAGTTTCCTGGATTTAGCTAATGGAAGCCTTTGAAGCGACTTCTGGGTCCTATATTCTCCCATCATTTTCTTGAGTACTTTCTTTCCAGCATAACAAGAGGTTCTAGGCTCATTTTGAGCCTGCCCCAGCTTTTAAATCAGCCGTTTTCCCAAGGAACCCTAGTTCCTTTTAGGGGGACAATGGTATTAGAGACCAAGACCTGGAGGCTAGAAATAGACACATAACACCCATGTATGTATACATATACATACAGACAACACTGTATATACACACATGCTTAACATATGTGTACATATGTATGCACGTACACATACATATATAGTATATTTTGGAAATCACGAGTTTATACCAATACCTCCAATTCCAGTCCATCCCTACAGGTTCTTTCTTTTCCTTCCGCCATTCCGTATTTGTGTGTTCCCACTTCCACGGTGAGAACACTGGCTCCCAACAATTTAACACATGTACTCATTTGCTCACTCCCATGATATATCTACAATAGTTTCAGAATTGTTTTGCCCATACCACTGCAAAAACAAACAGTAGTTCAAGACTTGTTTGCAATTTTCCTCCTGTCCCCATCCTTTTGGTGTGGTTGTTTTTCATTGCAAATGCAATTGGGTTCATTTGTTTCGGTTTGCCTTTAGTTTTAGTCCCCACTCTTTCCAATGATATTGGTTTCATTTTAATTTTTGAATTTGTAAAACAACATGTTTCCAAAATGCAAAACTGTGCAAAAAAGTTATAATCAGAGAAGTGTCATTTTCTCCCGTATACTTTTAATTCTGTTTTCCCACCCCCATCCCTTGTAGGTAACCAAGTTCATTATTTCCTGTTTTTCTTTTCTTTCCTGTTGTTACTATTATTTTGTAACTCCAAACAGATGTATGTATGTTTGCTTATTTGCCTTTCTTTCTTGCAAATAGACTTAGCATACTACATATGCTCTTTGGTAATTTGCTTTTTCAATTAACACTATAGCCTGGAAATCACTTCATATCAGTCCATGGAGATCATCCTCATTCTTTTTTCCAGCTACATAATACTTCATTGTGAAGTTTGTTTTATTTTTTTTTATTTTTTATTTTTTAATTAATTTTATTGGGGTGACAATTGTTAGTAAATTTACATAGATTTCAGGTGTACAATTCTGTATTACATCGTCTATAAATCCCATTGTGTGTTCACCACCCAGAGTCAGTTCTCCTTCCATCACCATATATTTGATCCCCTTTACCCTCATCACCCACCCCCCACCCCCTTACCCTCTGGTAACCACTAAATTATTGTCTGTGTCTATGAGTTTTTGTTTCTCATTTGTTTGTCTTGTTCTTTTTGGTTTATATACCACATATCAGTGAAATCATAGGGTTCTCTGCTTTTTCTGTCTGACTTATTTCACTTAGCATTATTCTCTCGAGATCCATCCATGTTGTCACAAATGCTCCTATATCATCTTTCCTTAACGCCGAATAGTATTCCATTGTGTATATGTACCACAACTTCTTTATCCATTCATCTATCGAAGGACATTTTGGTTGTTTCCATGTCTTGGCCACCGTAAACAAAGCTGCAATGAACATTGGAGTACACGTGTCTCTGTAGAGAAATGCTTTTATATTTTTGGGGTAGATACCCAGGAGAGCGATTGCTGGGTCATATGGTAATTCTATTCGTAATTTCTTGAGGAACCTCCACACTGCCTTCCATAGCGGCTGCACCAGTCTGCATTCCCACCAACAGTGTATGAGAGTTCCTTTTTCTCCACAGCCTCTCCAACACTTGTTACTATTTGTTTTGTTGATGAAAGCCATTCTGACTGGGGTGAGGTGATATCTCATTGTGGTTTTCATTTGCATTTCTCTGATGATTAGCGATGTTGAGCATTTTTTCATATGTCTATTTGCCATTTGTATATCCTCTTTGGAGAAATGTCTCTTCAGGTCCTCTGTCCATTTTTCAATTGGGTTGTTTGTTTTTTTGTTGTGGAGTTTCATGAGTTCCTTGTATATTTTGGATATTAGCCCCTTATCAGAGGAACTGTTTGTGAAAATCTTCTCCCATTCAGTTGGTTGCCTCATTATTTTGTCAATAGTTTCTTTTGCTGTGCAGAAGCTTTTCAGTTTCATATAATCCCATTTGTTTATTTTAGTTTTTACTTCCATTGCCTTTGGAGTCAAATTCATAAAATGCTCTTTGAACCCAAGGTCCATAAGTTTAGTACCTATGTTTTCTTCAATGCAGTTTATTGTGTCAGGTCTTATGCTTAAGTCTTTGATCCATTTTGAATTAATTTTGGTACATGGTGACAGATAGCAGTCCAGTTTCATTCTTTTGCACGTGGCTATCCAATTCTGCCAGCACCATTTATTGAAGAGGCTGTCTTTTCTCCATTGTATGTTTTTAGCTTCTTTGTCAAAAATTATCTGTCCATATTTATGTGGTTTTATTTCTGGGTTCTCAATTCTATTCCATTGGTCTATGAGTCTGTTTTTCCGCCAATACCAAGCTGTTTTGATTATTGTAGCCCTGTAGTACAAGGAAAAATCAGGGAGTGTGATACCTCCAGTATTGTTCTTTTTTTTTAATATTGCTTTGGCTATTCGGGGTCTTTTGTGGTTCCAAACAAATCTGATGATTTTTTGTTCTATTTCTTTAAAAAATGCCATTGGGATTTTAATGGGGATTGCATTAAATCTGTATATGGCTTTGGGTAATATGGCCATTTTAACGATGTTGATTCTTCCAATCCATGAGCACGGAATGTCTTTCCATTTCTTTGTGTCTTCTTCAATTTCTTTCAAAAATGTCTTATAGTTTTCAGCATATAAATCCTTCACATCCTTGGTTAAGTTTATTCCTAGGTATTTTATTCTTTTTGCTGCAATTGCAAAAGGAATTGTTTTTTCTATCTCTTTTTCTGAGATTTCATTGTTGGTATATAGGAAAGCAATGGACTTTTGTACGTTGATTTTGTAGCCAGCAACTTTACTATATTCATTGATTGTTTCTAATAGCTTTTTGGTGGAGTCTTTAGGGTTTTCTATGTATAGCATCATGTCATCTGCAAAGAGTGACAATTTAACTTCTTCATTCCCAATTTGGATGCCTTTTATTTCTTTCTCTTGCCTGATAGCTCTGGCGAGGACTTCCAACACTATGTTGAAAAGCAGAGGTGATAGGGGACAACCTTGTCGTGTTCCTGAACGTAGAGCAAAGGGCTTCAGCTTTTCACCATTAATTATGAGGTTAGCTGAGGGCTTGTCGTATATGGCCTTTATTATGTTGAGGTATTTTCCTTTTATACCAATTTTAGTAAGTGTTTTAATCATAAATGGATGTTGTATCTTATCAAATGCTTTTTCTGCATCAATTGATAGAATCATATGGTTTTTGTCCTTTATTTTGTTTATGTGATGTATCACATTGATGGATTTGCGAATGTTGAACCATCCTTGTGCCCCGGGGATGAACCCCACTTGGTCGTGATGAATAATCTTTTTAATGCATTGTTGTATTCGATTTGCTAGAATTTTGTTTAGGATTTTAGCATCTGTATTCATCAGAGATATAGGTCTGTAGTTTTCTTTTTTTGTGTTGTCCTTACCAGGTTTTGGTATCAGGGTAATGTTGGCCTCATAAAATGAGTTAGGGAGTACTGACTCTTCTTCAATTTTTTGGAAGAGTTTGAGCAGGATTGGTATTAGATCCTCTTTGAAGGTTTGGTAGAATTCACTGGTGAAGCCATCTGGTCCAGGAGTTTTGCTTTTGGGAAGGTTTTTGATGACTGATTCAATTTCGTTACTGGTGATCGGCCTGTTTAGATTTTCCACTTCTTCTTGGTTCAGCCTTGGAAGGCTATATGTTTCTAAGAACTTGTCCATTTCTTCTAAGTTATTAAATTTGGTGGCATATAGTCCTTCATAGTATTCTTGGATAATCCTTTGTATTTCTGTGGTGTCCGTGATAACTTCCCCTTTTTCATTTCTGATTTTGTTAATTAGTGTCTTCTCTCTTTTTATCTTAGTGAGTCTAGCCAAGGGTTTGTCGATTTTGTTAATCTTTTCAAAGAACCAGCTTTTTGTCACATTAATTTTTTCTATTGTCTTTTTGTTCTCTATTTCATTTAGTTCTGCTCTGATTTTTGTTATTTCCTTTCTTCTGCTGACCTTGGGTTTCGCTTGTTCTTCTTTTTCTAGTTTTTTAAGGTGTAACATGAGGTTATTTATTTGGGATTTTTCTTGTTTCTTGAGATAGGCCTGTAATGATATAAATTTCCCTCTTAAAACTGCTTTCGCGGCATCCCAAAAATTTTGGTAGGATGTATTTTCATTGTCATTTGTTTCTATGTATCTTTTGAGCTCTCCTCTAATTTCTTCTTTGACCCAGTCGTTCTTTAAAAGTATGTTGTTTAATCTCCATGTATTTGTGTTTTTTCCTGCTTTCTTTTTGCAGTTGATATCCAATTTCAAAGCTTTGTGATCAGAGAATATGCTTGGTATGATTTCAATCTTCTTAAATTTGCTGAGGCTGATTTTGTGTCCCAATATATGGTCTATCCTTGAGAATGTTCCATGTACACTAGAAAAGAATGTATAGTCTGATGTTTTAGGATGAAGTGCTCTATATATGTCAATTATGTCCAATTCATCTAATGTGTCATTTAGGGCTGCGATTTCGTTATTTATCTTCTGTTTGGATGATCTATCCATAGCTGTCAATGATGTATTTAAGTCCCCTAGTATAATTGTGTTTTGGTCAATTTCTCCCTTTAGTTCTGTTAGTAGTTGCTTGGTATATTTCGGTGCTCCCTGATTGGGGGCATAAATATTGATGACTGTTATGTCTTCTTGTTGTATAGTCCCCTTTACCATTATGAAATGTCCATCTTTGTCTCTTGTTATCTTTTTCACCCTGAAGTCTGTTTCATCGGAAATCATTATGGCTACACCTGATTTTTTCTGGGTACCATTTGCTTGAAGTGTCAATTTCCACCCTTTCACTTTGAGTCTATGCTTGTCCTTGTAGCTGAGATGTGTCTCTTGTAGGCAGCATATGGTTGGGTTTAGTTTTTTGATCCAATCTGCTACTCTGTGTCTCTTTATTGGTGAGTTCAGTCCATTTACATTTAGGGTGATTATTGATATGTGAGGATTTCCTGTCATTCTGTCTTTAGTTTTCTGGTAAGGCTGTGTCTCCATTGTTTCTTTGCCTTTTTGTTGTTGTCTGTTATTTCTGTGTGGTAGTATTCTATGATGTTTCCCTCTGTTTCTTCTTTTATTACAGTATATATTTCAGATTTGGATGTTTTTTGAGTGGTTACCCTTGAGTTTATGTAAAAGAAAGTTTGATATTTAGAGTATTCCAGTTTCTTCAGTCCGCTTACTTTCTCTATTCCCATATTCCAGTTCAGGCCTTTACGCTCCCTCTTTTTATGTTTTGGTTGCCACAAGTTGTCCCTGTTGATGGTGGTCTAATAGCCTCCTTTAGTATTTCTTGTAGTGCAGGTCGTGTATTAGAAAATTCCCTCAGCTTCTGGATGTCTGGAAAGGTCTTTATTCCTCCTTCATATCTAAAGGAGATCTTTGCTGGATATATTATTCTTGGCTCATGATTTCTCTCTTTCAATAGTTTGAATATTTGGTTCCATTCCCTCCTAGCTTGTAGAGTTTCTGCTGAAAAATCTGATGATAATCTAATGGGCTTTCCTTTGTAAGTTACCGTCTTCTTTTCCCTGGCTGCCTTGAGGATTCTTTCTTTATCATTGATTTTAGACAGCTTCAATACAATGTGCCTTGGAGAAGGCCTGTTGGGATTGAGGTAATTAGGTGTTCTATTTGCTTCTTGGATTCGAGGATCCAGTTCTGTCCACAAGTTTGGGAAGTTCTCATCAACGATTTGTTTGAATATATTCTCTGTTCCCTTCCCTCTTTCTTCTCCTTCTGGTATGCCCATTATTCTTATATTGTTCTTTCTGATGGAGTCAGAAAGTTCTTGTAGAGTTCTTTCATTTCTTTTAAGTCTCAAGTCTCTTTCTTCTTCCCTCTGTGTAAATTCCAGGTTCCTATCTTCGATGTCACTGATTCTTTCCTCCATCTGGTCAACTCTACTACCTAAGCTGGATATTTTATTGTTAATTTCTTCTATTGAGTTCTTAATCTCCAGAAATTCTATTTGGTTCTTTTTCAAGATTTCAATCTCTTTTGTAAAATGCTCATGGTGTTCTTTGATTGTGTTTCTGAGTTCATTAAACTGCCTTTCTGTGTTTTCTTGCATCTCGTTCAGTTTTTTCAGAATTGCGATCTTGAATTCTCTGTCATTTAAATCACAAAGGTCCATATCTCTAAGTTCCTTTTCTGGAGACTTTTCACTTTCTTTCTGAGCTATCTTGTTGCCTTGGTTATTCATGGCAATCACTGATTTACTATTTCTCTTCCTAGACATCTACAGGAGTGTCTTCTGCAACAGGTTGATAGGTATGCGAAGAGCTTTTGGAGTTCCAAAGCTCTTTCTGCACCAGATTCAGAGCCCGTTTGTTTCAGCAGTTCTGTTTACTCCTGCAGGGATCCGCCCAGATAGGTGGGGCCAGGGGCGGGGTGAGTTGTGAGAGGTGGCCCAGAGCAATGGCGGCGACCACCACCACAGCCAGTCCTGCTTCCACAGCTCCCTCCCCTTTGCCGGAACTAGTTGAGCTGCGAATCTGTGTCTGCGGTCCACAGTTCTCAGAGCAGCAAATATTCTGTCCTTTGATCCGACACTGCTACTTTATCGCTTCTAGCACGGGGCAGGTGGGGGCGGGGCGAGCTCTGGGAGGGTAGGGAGGGGGCGGCTAGTCTCAGTGCCTAGGGCTTCCGTTCTCCGCTCGGCAGTGAGGGCTTAAACCACCGATTTCAGCCCTCTTCCCTCAGTCTTTGCTCCGAGGTCTGCCGTGAGCGAGCGTTGTGTTCAGCGGTTTTGTATGCTGCCCCCTCAGCCCTGTGGGCCGTAAGCGGAGCCCTAGCAGTCCGAGTCCTTCCCTCTCCCGCAGCGGCGGTAGTTCCGGGAGCAGCGGGCTCCGAGCACTGAGCTAGGTCTGTGTCCTGCGCCCGCGCGGCTCCGTCTCCGCACTTCTCCTCTCCCTCCTCCCCCGCTCGCGCGATTCACCCACCTGGAGGTGAATTCAGTAGTCGGCCTCTTCGTCTTGCCTGTCTGCTGTGCAAGGAGTCCTTTGTGGAGTTATTGTTGTCCGATTCGTTGTAAATTCCAGGGGAGCGTTACAGAGGCTCACCTCACGCCGCCATTTTTTTCCTCAATGTCTTGTTTTATTTTTTGTTTTGCATTGTTGGAAGTATGTCTGGAAGATCATGTATTTCCCTCTTTGTATTAAAATTTCATGTGCTGTTTACGGTTCATATTGTGCATTCGAATATAGACAGCCAAACCCTCAAACACTGTCCCTGGCTCTTATCCTTTATTGTCTTTTCATAAGAATCACTGAACATGTCCACCCATTATTTCTCTTTCTAGAGCATATCTGTTTGCCCTCCATTATGCTCCTTTTTCTAGCTTTAATTTAGACCTTTTCTCCTTCTCCCCAAATTAATGATAAAACACTCTTGATCAGATCTCTTTCAATAGTCTCATTATTATTTTGTATTTTCAACCTCACTTAAACCCTTTACTATGGCTGCATAGAAGTGAGTAAATTCACCACTCATTTTCCTGGCCCTTTCCTTTTCATCCTCTGTTAGAATTGTGTTTAAAAAGCAGTAAACTGGCTGAAAAGCAGATAACGAAAGAAAAATCTAGATAATCCACAGAGTAGAATGTCAATCTCTTTTTTACTAAAAGTTAGCCAAATATGTGTTTTAATTATGTACATTTTTTGTCTCTGTTTTTTTTTTCCTCAATTTTTTCCCTCTGTTTACGGTCTAAAGAGTTTCAAAAGCATAAAACTGGATTTCTGATCCCTTTCCCTACTTGGGAGGGAAGAAAGTTCCAGACAACAATGTGTTCCTGGACCATGCAACCCCAAATGAGTATTGGAATCAGAGCCAGGAAGGGGTAAAATTGGATGGTGTCAAGTGAGGAGATGATGTTTCATTTTGGTCATCATGTCACCTCCTTGGTCTCCCTATGATAACTTGGAGCCCACCTAGTCTTGGAAGTAAGGGTGAGGATGGGTGGGAAAGTTGTGTCATAAGTCCTGAGAGCTTTGCTACCTTATGGAGACAAAAGAACATTGTTATGCGCCCCATGTCTTGTGGTTTAGTGGAGAGAACACTAGACTAGGATGAAAGGGACAAGGGTTGTACTCTCAGCACCATCACCAGCTGTCTGTGGCCTTGGGCGAGTCCCTTCTCTCCATCTTCGTTTCCCATTTGTAAAACGAGGGAAATATGGTGTCTAGCTGTCCTCTTGGCTCTGAGAGGCCCTGTTCCTGTGCTCTGCAAGGACTGCTTCATCCATACAAGGCCAAACTCAGCTCTCAGAGGGTTGGACCTTTGGAGTAAAGATCTAGACACTTCATGAAAGAGATGATTCTATACTTTTTGTAAAGTAGCTTTTCCTGTATTATTTGGCAGAACACTGAAATAATCTAACTTTCACTAGTGGTTATAGTCAATTACCAGATGCAAAGGACTGGCATAAGCCTAGCTCCATGGGAGAAACGTAGCAGACATCTTACTATGTATGTTTTCCAGGACTCACAAGAAAACAAAATGAAATTCACTTTCCGGGGGCCTATGGCTTTTCATTGTGCTTTTCATCCTATTTCTATTACGTGCCGATTAATGTCTTTGTCTTTCCCCATGTTACAGGCCTGTATAATTCAGTGGATAGCTGGATGATTGTGCCCAATATTAAGCAGAACCATTATACAGTGCATGGACTCCAGAGTGGGACACGCTACATCTTCATTGTTAAAGCCATAAACCAAGCAGGCAGCCGGAACAGTGAACCTACCCGACTAAAAACAAACAGTACGTTATGGTGATTCTGAACGGCAACATTAGTTTTTCCTTCCACGGTAGGGAGTACACTTAGCCTGAGCAGGCACCCACAGCCATGCAAGAGAGCAGAGGCTCTGGGTAGAAGAGCGTTACTGTTGTAGTTGGTGCTTTGGGCAAGGGGTTTGTTCATGCCCCTGAGAGATGTGGGCACAGATATATATATATAATAGCTGCTGGCTTGGGAGGATGTTAGTGAAGAGTTTTTCTCCACACCCCACCCTCATGCTTGGGGGACAGTTGAGTAAAAGAGTACTACAGACATGTGCTGCTTAATAGTGGGGAAAACCTTCTGAGAAATGTGTCCTTAGCTGATTTCATCTTTATGTGAACATCGTAGAATGTACTTATACAAACCCAGATGGTATAGCCTACTGCACACCTAGGCTGTATGGTATATACCACCATCATATATGCGGTCAGTCATTGACTGAAACATCATCATGTGGAGCATGACTGTATTTGTGATAATCTGGTAAAATCCTACTACAGAGTAGCCATACCTGTTAGGAATGCTTTTGACTGCAAATGACAGGAAATTCAACTAACTTGGTTACAAATAGTAACCGTGTTTCCCCGAAAATAAGACTTAGCCGGACAATCAGCTCTAATGCGTCTTTTGGAGCCAAAATTAATATAAGACCAGGTCTTATTTTACTATAATACAAGACCGGGTCTTATATAATATAATATAGTATAGTATAATGTAATATAGTATAGTATAGTATAGTATGATTTAATCTATAATACCGGTATAATATAATGTAATATAATACTGGGTCTTATATTAATTTTGGCTCCAAAAGACACAGAGCTGATTGTCCAGCTAGGTCTTGTTTTCGGGGAAACAGGGTATTTGTTACTAGCTTAAAGAAAGTATTATTTTCTCTTTCACATAGCAAGAAGTTTGAAAGTAGGCAGTTTAGGGCTGGTGCAGGTGCTCTGTGATTCTGTAACACACCCAGGCTCCTTCTCCCTTTATGTATTGGCTTTTTTGCCACATGGTTACAATATGGCCACTGCAACCTCTTGATGTCATATTTTCTTTCAAGATAGGAAGAAGTGGGGAAGGGTTGGTTTACATGACGGCTATCCCTTTTATTGGGAAAACAGGCACTTTCCCAGAAGGTTCTCCCATCCTGCCTCACTTCTGCTTCCAACTACGTCCATCTTATTAGCCACCCCTAGCAGCAAGAGAGGTTAGGTCTAGAGTATTTAGCTTTTCTGGCCTCAGTAGTGAAAGTGGGTAAGAGAGAAAAAGTAGGGAATGAGTGTTGTGTTTACCAACAGTATCTGCCACAGACTAATTTTGTATAGTCAAGTTCTTGCTGTAACCCAGCAATTGGCTCCTACGGTAGTAATTGTAGTAATTGTCATATGACTATAAGGAGTTCTCTGTTGTGCATGTTCCTACACGACAAATACTTTCTCTGATCATTGATGATGCAATAGTCACTCTAATGAAGTTACCTGATTATATGTCATTTACATCTCAGTTGTAAGAGGGCAAAAAAATTGTCCCGTTGCTGACTTATTTTAAGTTTTCTGCCACCAAGCAGCAATTATCTCATCAGTTCCCTCACTTCGTCTCACCTCAAACACTCCTTCCCTTAAAATCCACTCAAATCCCAAACCACCCACTGAAATAAAGCAAAGTACAAAACATATTTGAGAACATGAAACCCTAAGAATCCCCTTTTAGTTTAATGTGAAGAGAAGCAGCATATTCTTGTTTTATTGAAAATGGTGGCTTTTGGCCTGCTTCTTTAATATAATCCAAAATGGTAGCCAGCTTGCACTGATCCAAGAATGATCATCGTATCAAGGATCCTCGGGTAGTGATGGTCCTGGAGGGCAAAGAATTCTTAAATACGTCCTCATGCATTTTCTTTTTCTGACTTTTTTCAGGCCAGCCCTTCAAACTGGATCCCAAAATGACTCACAAGAAGTTGAAGATCTCCAATGACGGACTGCAGATGGAAAAGGATGAAAGTTCTCTGAAGAAGAGCCATACCCCAGAGAGGTTTAGTGGCACAGGGTGCTATGGGGCAGCAGGAAATATATTCATTGACAGTGGCTGCCACTACTGGGAGGTGGTGATGAGTTCCTCAACATGGTGGGTAGATCCCACTTTTCTTTTCTCTTTTCTCCCTTGCTGTTAGATTCCTGGGGGATCCAGTTCTTTAACACAGACATAATACCAGTCAGTCAAGGTCAAAAGGCATGTGATGAAAACCACTCCTAGAAAAATATGCCAGCTTTTTAAAATAAAATCATGGAAAATATACTGAGCTAGGAGTTGGAAATGACTATACCACTCTAATTGCAAACATTTTAAAGTTCTAGTGGTATCAACATTATAGATCTAAATATACACTACTTAAGGGAGGAACGTATTCTATTTCTTATATGTCCTGTATAGTGTCAAGTACAACTCAAATTACTAAATTTTTATTTCTCTTTCCTTTCCACTGTGTCACAGGTATGCAATTGGCATTGCCTACAAATCAGCTCCCAAGAATGAATGGATTGGCAAGAATGCCTCCTCGTGGGTCTTCTCTCGATGCAGTAGTAACTTCGTAGTGAGACATAACAACAAGGAAATGCTGGTGGATGTACCCCCGCAGTTGAAGCGTCTGGGTGTCCTTCTGGATTATGACAACAACATGTTGTCTTTCTATGACCCAGCTAACTCTCTCCATCTTCATACTTTTGATGTGACCTTTATTCTTCCAGTTTGTCCAACGTTCACAATCTGGAACAAATCCCTAATGATCCTGTCTGGCTTGCCTGCCCCAGATTTTATTGATTACCCTGAGCGGCAGGAATGCAACTGCAGGCCTCAAGAATCCCCTTATGTTTCAGGGATGAAAGCTTGCCATTAAGTTTCAAGAGAGTATAATTCACTGGCTCTCTAGTTCAGCAGTTCTTCCCCTCCTAAACCTCAGTTAGTGTCCAATATACAAAACACAAAATAAAGTTCATCTGAAGCATCCAAAACAGCTAGATATTATAGATTTAATTTTTGTGCATTAAACCTTGTATTTGAATTAATGTTTTGAGTTTCTCAGAACGAATTATCTGAGTAGTCTGCATTGAAGCCACTGGAGAAGAAATTCAGAGAATGCCTTTCTTATCATTGGAGAATTAAAAATTTCCAATGATTTGGAGTATAAATGATATTGGGAGGAATTAGGGTAATTCTAGGTAAATAATGTAGAAAGAGGCTCTGAACAAGGAGCTAGCCAGCCAGAAGGGGGCTGTCAGCTTTTCTAGGACTGACCAATTTAGCCCAGTAGAATTTTGACATGTTAAATGATTGCATATTATATGGAGCTTTTAATAAAAACTTACAATCACAGATTTATTATAAAGAAAATGTGTATATGTATATATAATTTATATAAAATGAATAAATAATATGTCATTTATTCATTTTATAATTACATATACATAATAAACTGTTTAATTTGATCATTTGAATAAGAAATATACTGGAAGGGAAAATAAATTATACCATTCATTTTGTCCCCTAAAGTCGACATCAAAATCAGTCAACATTTCTCTCCTTTCTCCCTTCATCCCTTTTTTCCTCCCTGTTGTCACACACACATACGTATGCAATAATGATACAAATGGTGGGAAGAGTTCTAGTTTGGGTTAAGAGATTGAGGGACAAGATTGCACAAGAGATAACTATTGCTGGATTGAAAATTGATCGAGATAGATGTGTTTCGTGTAGCACAATTTCATTGATGTTACCTTAATGGAGGAGGTTCTGAATCGTTAAAAATTCTGTCACAGAATATTTTTAAAAAATACAGTTCTGTTTTTGTTTGTTTGTTTGTTTTTCTCTCAAGTACAGTTACTAGAATTAGGCTAAAAAAAAGAGTTGCATAATGGAAGTTCTTTAGGAACCTGCTTTATTAATCGGTAAGAGTGGAATGATGCAATAACTATTTGCATATAAATGTGCTAGTATTTTCTTAAGAATGCCTGAGAACAGTTTATTTTCTTAAACAGGTTAAATAATCATTCCTCTTGCCATCTCGTTACACTCTTCATCTGCTTAGCCAACCCTTTATGGCAAATGCAGATGTTAACTTCATCCCAGTCCTCATCATTATGGTTGAAAGGAATCAAGTTTTATGGTCTGTGCTTTTGTCAATTCCACTTCAGGCATCTGGGATGTCAGAACTAGAGCTGTCTCCTTTCTAGGATCTGAGTCTGCTTGAAGGGGTCTACCTTTGGGGAGTTGTGAAAATATCACTGTTGTACAAAGCGATAGCTGGACCCAGCCCCCAGATTGCAGCCTTGAAACAATGCCAACATTTCTCCCCTCTTCCTTTCCACCACCTGGTGGCGGTTCATTCATTAATTCATTCAACAAACTACGAGATGTCAGGTACCACACTGCTGCTCACATACTGATAAAACAGTCCCTGCTGTTGAATGGCTTAATATTTTGTAGGAGAGACAAAGTATCTACATAAATCCCCTAAATAACACTTTTGCATTGTTTGTTTACCCAACACGGAAAGCAATACTGAGGAAGATGCCGGTGGCGGCCTCAAATTTACATATTTAGTGACAGAGCCAGCTTTTTGGTTTTAAAGAAAACCATATGTACTTAATTGCTAATCCAGAAATGAGCAACCTGAGTAATATTCTGCAGGGCTGGGAAGTAGCTTGCTCTGATGGAAAGCTGATAGCCTTTGAACTAAAATAATCCTACTTCCTCTGCCATTTACTAGCAGTATGACGTAGGGCAAGTACTTCATTTCTCTGAGCCTCTGTTTCCTCTTTTGTAAAATGCCTACCTCAAAAGGCTGTTGCAAAGATTAAAAAAGAAAGCACATGTAAACTGCTTTGCACAGTGCCTGGCATTTAGCAAAGTATGCAACAAATATTAAACTCCTCCCCCAAGCCCCAGCCCCAGCCCCAGCCCCAGCACCAATACAATGTAGCAGTGCTTTAAAATGGATACTTTTCATTTCTCAGTTACCCTCATCTCTCCTGTATGGCCTATCCCCAAATTCTTGAAAAATTCTTGAAACGATTTTTCCACCTTCATAAAATCTTTCACTGACACCCCCGCCCCCACCATAAAATTCAGTAGAAGGTCCTAATTACTTAGGGTTTGGCTTTTCGGGTTCCTGTGTGCTTTCCCAGCTTTGTCTTTTGTCACTTTCCCCCCACCCCCCACCCCTACACTGGTTACTCTAGCCAAGCTTAACTATATTATACAAGTTGTTCTCGGGGACTGGAACAGAGGCATTATTAACAATTTTGATGCCCGCAGTAAGAAAACAGTAGGAATTGTTCTTAAGAGAATCGTGTAAAAATGCTAAAAGTACAAAACACTCCGACTCCACCAGTCTAATTTCCTTTACCTTGTCCTTGGGTCTCCCATGCTATTCATGATTTGTGCCCTTTAGATTTTAGTACCCTGAGACAAAGTTTCAATTTCCCCACCCTACTTTTGACTCTGGCCTGGACTACCTTTCCTCACCCTCACCCCTCAATCAGATTAACTCCTGATCCCCTAGACTGGGTTATATTCTCTTCTTCCAAGCTCCCAAGGTACGCTGAGCATCCTCGCCCCATCCCCTCAACGAGAATCACATCGGATAGCAGTGTTTTTCAGTGTGGTCCCTAGACCACGTGTTAGAATCACTTTTGGTGTTCGTTAAAAATAATTGATTCCTAGACCCCACCCCTGATCTACTTATTTACAATATCTGGACACGTAGGCGGAATTTTACATTTTTAACAACTTTTATATATTTGACAAGCTCCCCAGGTAATTCTTATGCACACAAAAGTTTAATAATCATCTTCCCTACTAGACTGTGACTGCCTTGAGGGCAGGGACTGTGTCTTTTGTTTCTCTTGTATTTTTAACACCTGACATAATGAGTGGAACAGAGTAGTTGCCTGGCTACTGTTTATTGAACAAATGTATGAATGAACAAATGAATAATCAAAGTTTCCCTGTTGAACTCTAATATCCACACTGCAGTTTGTTGTTTCCTGGGCTGAAAAGCTTGGTTACTTCTCCATTTGGGCTATATTGATATTATTCTGCAGATGTCCCAGTACTCTTATACATAAATGAAGTATTGTCCTCCTCAAAAGCTCTTTGGATGTTGACTTGGGGAATTGTCTGGAGCATGTGACACAATTCTTTTCAATTAACTTTGTTATTTTTGGTTATAGCCAAAAATCACTGAGCTAAGCCTGAGACAACTGGGTATAGGGTAAGCAATGAAGTTTCTGAGCCAAATAATGAAAAGTGCTTTCCAAGAAAAAATATGGTGGCAAAGAACTCGGGGATATGGTGAGTCCCAGGTACTTACTTTAGTCAACTTAAGACTCTCATAGGATACTGTCAATGCCAGGGACCTTAAGAGGAGTCATTGACTACCTTTAGCTAAATCCAGTTGGGCAAAGGGATTAGGGCCTGTATTTAACATCTTCAAGGAAGATAACTCCATACGTTTTCATTGTTGCTCTGCTCAGTTTATTCTCCTACAATCCTTTCTGCTAGCAAATTGTTCTTTGTCTGCAACTTATGCTTATTTCCACTTTTTATACTGTCTTCTTGAAGGAAGCACAAAAATAATCAAAAATAAAGTTAAAACTGTTTTGAGAATATGAAAGAAATTTTTTTCTTTCTTTTTTTATAATTTATTGGGGTGACAATTGTTAGTAAAATTACATAGATTTCAGGTGTACAATTCTGTATTATATCATCTATAAATCCCATTGTGTGTTCACCACCCAGAGTCAGTTCTCCTTCCATCACCATATCTTTGATCCCCCTTACCGTCATCTTCCACCCCCACCGCCCCTGACCCTCTTGTACCACTAAACTATTGTCTGTATCTATGAGTTTTTGTATCTCATTTCTTTGTCTTGTTCTTTTGTTGTTTTTGGTTTATAAACCACATATCAGTGAAATCATAGGGTTCTCTGCTTTTTCTGTCTGACTTATTTCGCTTAGCATTATACTCTCAAGACCCATCCACGTTGACACAAATGTTCCTATATCATCTTTTCTTACCACCGAATGGTATTCCATTGTGTATATATACCACAACTTCTTTATCCATTCATCTATCGAAGGATATTTTGGTTGTTTCCATATCTTGGCCACCAAGACATGGTGGTAAACAAAGCTGCAATGAACATTGGAGCACACGTATCTATATGGATAAATCTTTTCAGATTTTTTTGGTAGATATCCAGGAGAGGTACTGCTGAGTTATATGGTAATTCTATTCGTAATTTTTTGAGGAACCTCCACACTGCCTTCCATGGCGGCTGCACCAGTCTGCATTCCCACCAACAGTGTATGAGGGTTCCTTTTTCTCCACAGCCTCTCCAAAACTTGTTACTATTTGTCTTGTTGATGATAACCATTCTGACTGGGGTGAGGTGATATCTCATTGTGGTTTTAAATTGGATTTCTCTGATGATTAGTGATGTTCAGCATTTTTTATATGTCTATTTGCCATTTGTATGTCCTCTTTGGAGAAATGTCTCTTCAGGTCCTCTGCCCATTTTCAATTGGGCTGTTTGTTTTTTTGTTGTTCAGTTTCATGAGTTTCTTGTATATTTTGGATATTAGCCCCTTATCAGAGGCACTGTTTACAAAAATCTTCTCCCATTCAGTGTCAGGTCTTATGCTTAAGTCTTTGATCCATCTTGAATTAATTTTGATACAGGGTGACACATAACAGTCCATTTTCATTCTTCTGCATGTGGCTATCCAATTCTCCCAACACCATTTATTGAAGAGGCTGTCTTTTCTCCATTGTATGTTTTTTGTTCTTTGTCAAAAATTATCTGTCCATATTATTTTTTAATTTAATGGGGTGACAATTGTTAATGAAATTACATCATTTCAGGTGTACAATTCTGTATTACATCATCTATAAATCCCATTGTGTGTTCACCACCCAGAGTCATGTCTCTTTCCATCACCATATATTTGATCCCCCTTACCCTCATCTCCCTCCCCCCATACCCCTTACCCTCTGGTAACCACTAAACTATTGTCTGTGTCTATGAGTTTTTGTTGCTCATTTGTTTGTCTTCTTCTTTTGTAGTTTTTGGTGTATATACCACATATCAGTGAAATCATAGGGTTCTCTGCTTTTTCTGTCTGACTTATTTCGCTTAGCATTATACTCTCAAGATCCACCCATGTTGTCACAAATGTTCCTGTATCATCTTTCCTTAACGCCGAATAGTATTCCATTGTGTATATATACCACAACTTCTTTATCCATTCATCTATTGAAGGACATTTTGGTTGTTTCCCTGTCTTGGCCACCATAAACAAAGCTGCGATGAACATTGGAACACAAGTGTCTTTATGTAGAAATGTTTTCAGATTTTTGGGGTAGATACCCAGGAGAGGGATTGCTGGGTCATATGGTAATTCTATTCGTAATTTTTTGAGGAACCTCCACACGGCCTTCCATGGTGGCTGCACAAGCCTGCATTTCCACCAACAGTGTATGAGGGTTCCTTTTTCTCCACAGCCTCTCTAACACTTGTTACTATTTGTCTTGTTGATGATAGCCATTCTGACTGCGGTGAGGTGATATCTCATTGTGGTTTTTATTTGCATTTCTCTGATGATTAGTGATGTTGAGCATTTTTTCATAAGTCTATTTGCCATTTGTATGTCCTCTTTGGAGAAATGTCTCTTCAGGTCCTCTGCCCATTTTTCAATTGGGTTTTTTGTTTTTTGTTGTTGAGCTTCATGAGTTCTTTGTATATTTTAGATATTAGCCCCTTATCGGAGGCGCTGTTTGCAAAAATCTTCTCCCATTCAGTCGGTTGCCTCCATATTTTGTCGATGGTTTCTTTTGCTGTGCAGAAACTTTTACGTTTCATATAGTCCCATTTGTTTATTTTAGCTTTTACTTCCATTGCCTTTGGAATCAAATTCATAAAATGCTCTTTGAACCCAAGGTCCATAAGTTTAGTACCTATGTTGCCTTATATGCAGTTTATTGTGTCAGGTTTTATGCTTAAGTCTCTGATCCATTTGGAATTTATTTTGGTACGTGGTGACAGATAACAGTCCAGTTTCATTCTTTTGCACGTGGCTATCCAATTCTCCCAGCACCATTTATTCAAGAGGCTGTCTTTCCTCCATTGTATGTTTTTAGCTTCTTTGTCAAAAATTATCTGTCCATGTTTATGTGGTTTTATTTCTGGGTTCTCAATTCTATTCCATTGGTCTATGTATCTGTTTTTCTGCCAATACCATGCTGTTTTGATTATTGTAGCCCTGTAGTAAGCTAAAGTCAGGCAGTGTGATACCTCCAGAATTGTTCTTTTTTCTCAAGATTGCTTTGGCTATTCGCGGACTTTTGTGGTTCCAAACAAATCTGATGATTTTTTTGTTCTATTTCTTTAAAAAATGCCATTGGAATGTGATGGGGATTGCATTAAATCTGTATATTGCTTTGGGTAATATGGCCATTTTAACTATGTTGATTCTTCCAATCCATGACCATGGAATGTCTTTCCATTTCTTTGTGACTTCTTCAATTTCCTTTAAAAATGTCTTATAGTTTTCAACATATAAATCCTTCACATCCTTGGTTAAGCTTATTCCTAGGTATTTTATTCTTTTTTGCTGCAATTGCAAAGGGAATTGTTGTTTGTATTTCTTTTTCTGTGATTTCATTGTTAGTATATAGGAATGCAATGGACTTTTGTACGTTGATTTTGTAGCCAGCAACTTTGCTGTATTCGTTGATTGTTTCTAATAGCTTTTTGGTGGCGTCTTTAGGGTTTTCTATATATAGCATCATGTCATCTGCAAAGAGTGATAATTTAACTTCTTCATTCCCAATTTGGATGCCTTTTATTTCTTTCTCTTCCCTGATGGCTCTGGCAAGGACTTCCAAGAAGATGTTGAAAGCAGAGGTGTTAGGGGCCAGCCCTGTCGTGTTCCTGAAAATAGAGCAAAGGGCTTCAGTTTTTCTTTTTTTCTTTTTTCTTTTTTCTTTTTTTTTTTTTTTTAAAACACACATTTATTCTCTCTCAGGGCTGGAGGTCAGAAGTCTGAAATGAGTCCCCCTGAGCTGAGAGGAATGGTGGACAGGACTGCCCCTTCCACAGGCTCGGGCGGGGTGTGGGGAGAGGGAACGTGTGGCCTGCCCCTTCCGGCTGGCGCTGTCCATGGCCCAGGGCACCTCCCTCTGTCTTCTGAGGCACTGGTGGGCATCTCCAGCTCTGCCCTCCCAGCCCCCGGCCCCTCTCGCAGGCGCGTTAGTCCTGACACTCCTCACTGTGGTGGGCAGCGCCTGTGTCAGCCCGACTGGCTCAGGGACATCCCCAAAGCTGGCAGGTCATTATTCCTTGGTGCGTCCAGATGCATTCAAACATTCAGCTTTTTATTTTTTTTAAAGCTATTTTCAGGAGTTTTACCGCTTTAGTTACTTGGTCAAATGTTGACATTGGTTTAGTATTTGTCCAAGGAAAGTCCAACACTACAGTTTAGTATGATAATCCTTTAAAATACCGTATTCTCATATCAGTCACTAAATATATGTCTATTCACATGAAATAATTTCTTATTCCTCATTTCTATTGCATGAAGAAACTGTACTAGGTTAGAGTTTTAAGGCGGAACTTAAATTAAAAGATCAAATTAAACCCTGAAACCAATGACACTGTTTACTAACGCCTGTTTTTTTTAACCAGGAATTCAAACTCAGTTTTCCCTTTGTTTTCTTTCTTTTTTTTTTTTTTTGCTGGGGTAATTATTATTATTTTTTTTTTATTATTAAGTTTATTGGGGTGACAATTGTTAGTAAATTTACATAGATTTCAGGTGTACAATTCTGTATTACATTGTCTATAAATCCCATTGTGTGTTCACCACCCAGAGTCAGTTCTCCTTCCGTCACCATATATTTGATCCCCCTTACCCTCATCACCCACCCCCCACCCCCTTACCCTCTGGTAACCACTAAGTTATTGTCTCTGTCTATGAGTTTTTGTTTCTCATTTGTTTGTCTTGTTCTTTTTGGTTTATATACCACATATCAGTGAAATCATAGGGTTCTCTGCTTTTTCTGTCTGACTTATTTCACTTAGCATTATACTCTCAAGATCCATCCATGTTGTCACAAATGCTCCAATATCATCTTTCCTTACCGCCGAATAGTATTCCATTGTGTATATATACCACAACTTCTTTATCCATTCATCTATCGAAGGACATTTTGGTTGTTTCCATGTCTTGGCCACCGTAAACAAAGCTGCAATGAACATTGGACAACACGTGTCTCTATAGAGGAATGCTTTCAGATTTTTGGGGTAGATGCACAGGAGAGCGATTGCTGGGTCGTATGGTAATTCTATTCGTAATTTCTTGAGGAACCTCCACACTGCCTTCCATAGCAGCTGCACCAGTCTGCATTCCGACCAACAGTGTATGAGAGGGCTTCAGTTTTTCACCATTACTTATGAGATTAGCTGATGGTTTGTCATATATGCCCTTTATTGTGTTAAGGTATTTTCCTTCTATACCTATTTTATTAAGTGTTTTAATCATAAATGGATGTTGTATCTTGTCAAATGCTTTTTCTGCATCAATTGATACAATCATATGATTTTTGTCCTTTATTTTGTGTATGTGATGTGTCACATTGATGGATTTGCGTATGTTGAACCATCCTTGTGCCCCGGGGATGAAACCCACTAGGTCGTGGTGTATAATCTTTTTAATGCATTGTTGTATTCCATTTGCTTGAATTTTGTTTAGGATTTTTGCATGTGTAGTCATAAGAGATATTGGTCTGTAGTTTTCTTTTTTTTGTGTTGTCCTTACCAGGTTTTGGTATCAGGGTAATGTTGGCCTCATAAAATGAGTTAGGGAGTACTGTCTCTTCCTCAATTTTTTGGAAGAGTTTGAGCAGGATTGCTATTATATCCTGTTTAAAGGTTTGTTAGAATTCACTAGTGAAGCCATGTGGTCTCGGACTTTTGCTTTTGGGAAGGTTTTGGATGACTGATTCAATTTCGTTACTGGTGATCGGACTGTTTAGATTTTCCAGTTCTTCATGGTTCAGCCTTGGAAGGCTGTATGTTTCTAAGAACTTGTCCATTTCTTCTAGGTTATTGAATTGGTGGCACATAGTCCTTCATAGTATTCTTGGACGATCCTTTGTATTTCTGTGGTGTCCGTGATAACTTCCCCTTTTTCATTTCTCTTTTTGTTAGTGTCTTCTCTCTTTTTATCTTAGTGAGTCTAGCCAGGGGTTTGTCAATTTTGTTAATGTTTTCAAAGAACAAGCTCTTTGTCACATTAATTTTTTTCTATTGTCTTTTTGTTCTCTATTTCATTTAGTTCTGCTCTGATTTTTGTTATTTCCTTTCTTCTGTTGACCTTGGGTTTCACTTGTTCTTCTTTTTCTAGTTCATAAGGTGTAACATGAGGTTATTTATTTGGGATTTTTCTTGTTTTTTGAGATAGACCTGTAATGATATAAATTTCCCTCCTAAAACTGCTTTCACTGCATCCAAAAAATGTTGGTAGGATGTATATTCATTGTCATTTGTTTCCATGTATCTTTTGATCTCTCCTCTAATTTCTTCTTTGGCCCAGTAATTCTTTAATAGTATGTTTTTTAATCTCCATGCATTTGTGTTTTTTCCTGATTTCTTTTCGTAGTTGATAACCAATTTCAAAGCCTTGTGATCAGAGAATATGCTTGGTATGATTTCAATCTTCTTAAATTTTCTAAGGCTGATTTTATGTCCCAATACACGGTCTATCCTTGAGAATGTTCCATGTACACTCGAAAAGAATGTATAGTCTGATGTTTTAGGATGAAGTGCTCTATATATGCCAATTACGTCCACTTCATCTAATGTGTCATTTAGGGCTGCTATTTCGCTATCTATTATCTGTTTGGATGATCTATCCATAGCTGTCAATGATGTATTTAAGTCCCCTAGTATAATTGTGTTTTGGTCAATTTCTCCCTTTAGTTCTGTTAGTAGTTGCTTGGTATATTTTGGTGCTCCCAGATTGGGGGCCTAAATATTGATGACTGTTATGTCTTCTTGTTGTACAGCCCCCTTTACCATTATGAAATGTCCATCTTTGTCTCTTGTTATTTTTTTCACCCTGAAGTCTTTTCATCTCATATCATGGGTACACCTGATTTTCTCTGGGTACCATTTGTTTGGAGTGTCAATTTCCACCCTTTCACTTTGGGTCTATGCTTGTCCTTGTAGCTGAGATGTGTCTCTTGGAGACAGCATATGGTTGGCTGTAGTTCTTTTAACCAATCTGCTACTCTGTGCCTTTTTATTGGTGAGTTCAATCCATTTACATTAAGGGTGATTATTGATACGTGAGGATTTCCTGTCCTTCTATATTTAGTTTTCTGGTAATGCTGTGTCTCCATTATTTCTTTGCCTTTTTGTTGCTGTATATTATTTCTGTGTGGTAGTATTCTATGATGTTTCCCTCTGTTTCTTCTTTTATTACAGTATATATTTTAGTTCTGGAATTTTTTTGAGTGGTTACCCTTAAGTGTATTCGAAAGAAAGTTTGATATTTAGAGTATTTCATTTTCTTCAGCACGCTTACTTTCTCCATTCCCATATTCTGGTTCAGGCCTTTAGTCTCCCCCTTTTTATGTTGCCACAAATTGTCCCTGTTGATGGTGGTCGAATATTCCTTTATATTTCCTTTATATATATGTATATATATTTCTTGTAGTTCAGGTCGTGTATTAGAAAATTCCCTCAGCTTCTGTATGTCTGGAAAGGTCTTCATTCCTCCTTCATATCTAAAGGATATCTCTGCTGGATATATTATTCTTGGCTCATAATTTCTCTCTTTCAATAGTTTGAATATTTGGTTCCACTCCCTCCTGGCTTGTAGAGTTTCTGCTGAAAAATCTGATGATAATATAATGGGCTTTCCTTTGTAGGTTACCATCTTCTTTTCCCTGGCTGCCTTGAGGATTCTTTTTTGTCCATGATTTTAGACAGCTTCAATACAATGTGCCTTGGAGAAGGCCTATTGGGATTGAGGTAATTAGGTGTTCTATTTGCTTCTTGGATTCGAGAAACCAGTTCTGTCCACAAGTTTGGGAAGTTCTCATCAACAGTTTCTTTGAATATATTTTCTGTTCCCTTCTCTCTTTCTTCTCCTTGTGGTATGCCCATTATTCTTATCTTGCTCTTTCTGATAGAGTCATAAATTTCTAGTAGTGTTCTTTCATTTCTTTTACGTCTCAAGTCTCTTTCTTCTTCCATCTGTGTAATTTCCAGGTTTCTATCTTCGATGTCACTGATTCTTTCCTCCATCTGGTCAACTCTACTAACTAAGCTGGTTATTTCATTCTTAATTTCTTCAATTGAGTTCTTAATCTCCAGAAATTCCATTTGGTTCTTTTTTAAAATTTCAATCTCTTTCCCAAAATGCTCATGTTGTTCTTTGACTGCGTTCCTGAGTTTATTAAACTGCCTTTCTTTGTTTTCTTGCATCTTGTTGAGTTTTTTCAGAACCACAATCTTGAATTCTCTATCATTTACGTCACATACTTCCATATCTTTAAGTTCCTTTTTTGGAGACTTTTCACTTTCTTTCTGAGCTGTCTTGTTGCCTTGGTCATTCATGGCAATTACTGATTTATTATTTCTCTTCCTAGACATCTACAGGAGTGGCTTCTGCAACAGGTTGATAGGAAGATGTCTTTCTTTTGTTTTCTAATACTTGTTGGTAGAATGTTTTATTTTCTCTCCTACTGCAGCCTTTTTTTCCCCCTATTTCACACAGTACTGCTATGTTTTCTCTGCACTATTCCAGCTTCTCACACAATGGGGGGATTTCCTGGGATATGGGCTTCTCCTCTGTTAATAGTTTGCCTTGGTCACAGAGCTCAGTGTCTGTGTGGGTATGCGGAGAGCTTTTGAAGTTCTAAAGCTCTTCCTGCACCAGGTTCAGAGCCCGTATGTTTCAGCAGTTATGTTTACTCCTGCAGGGATCTGCCCAGATAGGTGGGGCCAGGGGTGGGGTGAGTTGTGAGAGGTGGCCCAGAGCAAGGAATGTGACCACCACCCAGCCGGTCCTGCTTACACAGCTTCCTCCCCTTTGCTGGAACTAGTTGGGCTGCGAATCTGTGTCTGCAGTCTACAGTTTTCAGAACAGCAAATATTCTGTTTGTTTGATCTGACACTGCTACTGTTCCACTTCTAGCACCGGGCAGGTGGGAGCTGGGCCAGCTCTGGGAGGGTAAGTAGGGGGAGGCTAGTCTCAGTGACTAAGGCTTCTGTTCTCTGCTTGGTAGTGAGGGCTTAAACCACCGTTTTCAGCCTTCTTCCATCAGTCTTTTCTCCGATGTCTCTACCTTGATCGTTGGGTTCAGCAGTGTTATATGCTGTCCCGTCAGGCCTGTGGGCCATAAATATAGCCCTAGCCGTCTGAGTTCTTCCCTCTCCCACAGCTGCGGTAGTTCCAGGATACAGGGAGCTCAGAGCACTGAGCTAGGTTCATCCTGTGCTAGCGAGGCTCCCTCTCCACAGTTCTCCCTTCCATCTTCCCCTGCTCGCGCGTTTCGCCCGCCTTTAGGTGAATTCAGTAGTGGGCCTGTTCATCTTGCCTGTCTGCTCTGCAGGGAGTCTTTTGTGGAGTTATACTTGTTCTATTCATTGTAAATTCCAGGTGATAATTACGGAAGCTCGCCTCACACCGCCATTTTGATCAACCCCACTCCCATCTTACAGAAGTACCTCTAAGAGTCCTTGTAATACTGTTTTGGTGATGATAAACTCCTTTAGCTTTTTTTTGTCTGGGAAATTCCTCATCTGTCCTTCGATTCTAAATGACAGCCTTGCTGGGTAGAGCATCTTGGTTGCTCTAAAATCTTGGTTGTATGTCACTGCTTTTCATCACTTGGAATATTTCCTGCCACTCCCTTCTTGCTGCCAAGTTTCTGTTGAGAAATCAGCTGACAGTCTCATGGGGGCTCCCTTGTAGGTAACGAACTCATTTTCTCTTGTTGCTTTTAAGATTCTGTCTTTTTATTTAACCTTTGGCTTTTTAATTATGATGTGTCTTGATCTTGGCTTCTTTGGGTTTGTCTTGCTCGGGACTCTCTGTGCTTCCTGGGCTTGCATGTCCATTTCCTTCACCAGGTTAGGGAAGTTTTCTGTCCTTATTTCCTCAAATAGGTTTTCAATTCCTTGCTCTCTCTCTCTCTCTCCCCCTTCTGGTATCCCTATAATGCGAATGTTGATATGCTTGATATTGTCCTAGAAGCCACTTAAAGTCTCCTTAATTTTTTAGATTCTTTTTTTCTTTTTGCTGTTCTGGTTGAGTGTTTTCTGCTATCTCATCTTCTACATCACTGGTTGGATCCTCTGCTTCATCTAGTCTGCTGTTTATTCCCTGTAATGTATTATTCATTTCCATTATTATAACCTTTATTTCTGACTGGCTCTTTTTCATGGTTTCCATCTCCATTTTTATGAGCTCATTGAGCATTCTTTTTTTTTTTTTTTAATAACCAGTGTTTGGAAATATGCATCTGATAAATCTATCCATTTCACAGTGCTTTTTCTGGAGCTTTGCTCTGTTCTTTCATTTGGGACCTGTTTCTTTGTCTCCCCATTTTGGCTGCCTCCTTGTGTTCGTTTGTATTATGTATGTCTGCTATGTCTTCCGGTCTTAGTAGCGTGACCTTATGTAGTAGGTGTGTTGTGGGGTTCAGTGCGCAGTTTTTCTGGTCACCTGAGCTACATGCTCCAGGTACGTCCCTTGGGTGGGTTGTGTGTGCCCTCCTCTGGTAGTTGAGCCTTGGTTGATAATTGCACATCAGTGTGAGGGACTAACCCTTGGGCTCACTGGTCATAAGGACTGGCCTTGACTTCAGTGGAAGAGTTGTTGTGCAGGGGCTGACCCTACAGAGCAGGAGCTGCCTCAGCAGGACTCTTGTGCCTGCCCAATCTGCCCTTTGGGTGTGTTGTACTAGGAGATGGCTCGGTGATGCTCCAGCTCGTTTCGAAGCTGGCCACTGGGGGCGCCAGCTCCAGGACCACCTTGGAGGGGATCTGCTACAGGTCTACTTCAGCCGCAGCCCATGCACCTGGGGCCACCTAGCGGGAGCCAGAAAGAAATCGGCAGATGTCTGCCACCAGTGCTGTGCTTGGAAGCACCTTTAAGAGGCCAGGTTGCCAGCTGCCACTAGTGCTGGCTTAGGGCTGCTCAGCCAGAGGTACAGGACACACTCAAGCCAGATGCTGCTTGTCTGGTTTCTGCAAACCTTTGAGAGACCGTAGGAAAGTGCAGCTTGAGCCAAGGTAGGCAGACTACATGAGAAAGCCACTGAAAGCAGCCTGAGTGTGCCCCAAAGTTGGGCGGGGCCAGGTCTCAAATCGCCAGGATGGGGCAAACAAACGGCAGAGACTCAGAAGTGTTTGCAGGCTGTGAAGGGGGAGGGCTCAACAAAGAATCAATGGCCTCTGCCAGCTCCCCTGTCTAGGAGAAAGCCACCTCTCCAGTCCCTGTCCCAAGCCAGACAACTCAGTTCCCCACCATTTGTCCCTGCCACCTTTCCAGCCGCTGCCCCAGCACTGGAGCTCAGAGTGCGTGATTCTGTTGGTGGGTAAGTCCACAAGCAGTCCCTTTAAGAGGAGTGCCTGTGAGTGCAGCCGCATTCAGTCTCACTCAGTCACAATCTCCGCTGTTTTTCACAACCAAAAAGTATGGGGACTTTTCTCGCTGGCACTGGAACCCTGGGCTGGGGTGGGACTCAGATCTCTCCTCTTTTAGGGGATGGGGTGACTCCCACAGCCGAAATAGCCCTCCCGATCCTTAATGGTCACACGCGGGTGTGGGACCAGCCCGTTCCACATCTCTGACCTTCCTACCAGGCTGGAGGTGGCTTCTTCTGCAAGTCTTTAGTTGAAATGCTTCAGTTCGGCTTGATTTTAGGCGATTCTTAATAGTGGTTGTCTTGTAGATTAGTTATAATTTTGATGTGGTTGTGAGAGAAGATAAACACAGCATTTACATACTGTGCTATTTTGGTTGTCTCCAACAGGGACCTTCTCGATGTAATGCTTTTACTGTCTAACCTGGCGGTGACAAGGTAGGGATGATAAGCTTCAGACTTTCAGATTTGGAGGGGTCAGCTGGCAATGCTCTGGCAGGCTTGTATGGGACATATTCGAGGCCAAGAGGAGCCTTTCAAATAAGAGACTATAAATGTCAATTCTCCTTTCTATCAGGAGAGGCTTGTACATCGAATGCAAAGAGGACCTGCTACCCTTTCATCCAGATTGCAAGTCCCAGAAAATAGAATTTGGGCTGATTTTCTCTTTGATGTACAGTGGCAGGAAAAAGACCATTATGACCCTTTTGTCCAGCTCAACTCCCTCAGTGATAAGGGAGGGTGCTTTGATTACCAGAAATGTGAAGTTCATAGCAAGCATCTGTTCAGCACACAAGACAAGGCAGAGTTCAAAGCTTAACTAATTCAGGAGGTAAAGATAAAAGTATCACTTTCAGATTCAGTTTATTATTTACACAGTGAAAGAAAAAGTAGTCAAAGATTCCTATTCCTAGTGGTCCTGTCCCAAACAGCAAAAAGGAACACTGAAACAAAAGGGGCCAGAGGACTGCAATAGTAGTTGTGGGATATCCCAGTAACTAAGAAGCCAATTCTATTATAGATTGAGCTAAGTGGCTTTATAGTCTGTAGCTCTATTCTGAGGGGATGAGTTAGAAAGACCCGTATCTCATCAGATCCCAGCAGGTGGGAGGCAATAAAAAAACTGTTTCTTTAGCAGCCTCCCAGGGGAGAGGGGGGATATGTAGGGTAGTGAGAGGTGGCCTTGAAACAGCTCCTTGCAGGCCTCTCAACCTCTTGTGCTCTGGAAGGGTTGCAGGTGTTCTGCCAAAACTCAGATTGGCTGCACTTCAGTCCTTTTCCTTGTGGGGCTTAGGTGGATAGTGCAAGGCTGCCAGCGTACCATGGTGAAGATGTTCTACAGCAGCTAGTTGAAGGCCTAGGTACCTTCCCCCAGAGTAAGGAAAAAGAAATGAAGTCAAGGTCAGTTGAGGAATTTCCTCTCTCCCTCTCTTCTGATGACTTTCTATTCATGTCCTTTCATTCTCAGTCTCTTTGGGGTTGGGATGGGGTAGGGCAGGGATTAAAGGAATAATGGGACACACAACTAATTCAGGCCCTGCAAGATTCAGTACCAAGGCCAGAGAATCCCAAAGCCCAAGTCCTTTGCTATCTCTGGCTCTTAGTTTTTCAACTATGAATTGAAATGTATGAGTAATGTCTAATATCCCTTCTAGCTCTAACAGCATGGATTTCTATAAATGCAAATGTATTGAATGTAGTGGTAAGAGCCTAATTTGCATACCTACCCCCAAAATGTTGGGACATTAGGGCAGATCGTCAGAAACCCAATGACTACAACAGAGAGGTGGATAACATTACTGTTACTTTAGGACCTCCATCAGATTCTCTTTTGGGGTGACTATACTCCTCCAAACACCTTTCAATTCACTCACAGCTCCCCTGCCAGTCTCCCCCACTTACATTTGCCAACATTATTTTTGAGCTTTCCACTTCAGCCCTCTCCGCTATCCTGCTTTACTCACTAACTGTAAAAGATGCAAATACTGCTCTAGCTGACCATGTCTCAGTTTCAAATTTCAGGTCCGCTGTCTGACAATCTTCCATGTGTCCATGTAGGAAATTGTCAGAGACATTCCATTTTCCAAGGGCAGAGCAGGTCATTAGATATAGCAACCAGCAGGGGTCCTATGTGCCACCTTTCCCAATCATAGCCTTTCTTCCTCAAACCTCCAAAAATGTACCTCCTACAGGGCAGAGGAGAGGGTCTCAGCATAACCACTAGTTCAAGTTATCATTCACTCACTCATTTATCCATTCATTCAACAAGTAATTTATTGATAGCCTTTCTGTGTCAGGTGCCATAGTTCAATGATGAATGAAACACATCTCTGACTTCATGAGACTCGCAATCTAGAAGGGAGACAGACTATCAACAAATGAACACCTTTGTAGTAATAGGGGCTATCACTGATTGATGGTTTACACTGTCCTTGACACTATTCTAAGCACTTAAGATGTAGTAACTACTTTAATCCTTCCAACAACCCTATGAGGTAAAGATTATTATTGGTTCCACAGGACATGAAGATAATCCCTGTGCCCCCGCCCAGACCAGCAGATTCCTGAGTGCCTGATGAGCTGCTAGCAAGGGTCTTGGCCATGGCTGCCTTTGGCGTGAGATAAACGAGTTTAAGGCCAGCACCTAGGAAATGACCCAGCCCAGGGGTTCCTGGATGCGAGGTTGACCAGGCAGGATTCCCAGAACTGTTAGACACTCTCAGAACAACCCCTGCCGCTGTTTTCTCAGCCTCTTTTTATCTCCCCTTTCCCTCCCGCCCCCTAACCCTCACCCCATTCCCCGCCCCTTTCCAGGCTGGTTCCTACTTCTGAGCTGCCTATTCTCTGAGTCATTTCTCCTACCCCGCCCCAAAGACCTTGGCTTTCTCTCCAAATCCCTTCCCTCTGGCAGGAAGCAGAGGAAGGGCAAACTGGCTTCGGGAGCCACGTGAGCGCTTTACCCAACGAGGATGAGCAATCCCTCCCTCGCCCCTCCAATCGGAGGGGCAGGAAAATCGAGGGAGCTCCCTCCTGCTAAGTGGCTGGTTTCCCTGTAGCCTGAATGCCCTAGTGGTCAAGCGTGGGACGTGCCACACCCTGCCCGGGGTCTCCAGGGATGTGAGAAGGGAAGTGGCGGCCCAATAAGACAGGACTGCGGGGCTGCCCGGGCTTGGGCAGGGTGAGCCCAGCGCCAACTGGGAGGGGCCTCAATGCCCACGATGCTGGGAGGGCAGAGGAGGGCCAGGCCCTCCCTAGCGCAGGAGCCAGCCCTGGAGAAAAGAGGGGTTGCGGGGGAGGGGAGCAGCCCCACAGGACGTACGTGGAGGGGTGTATAGAAAAGCGTATGAGTGGTGGCACGTGTGTGCGCGGGGGTGGGGGGTGGAGGTGGGGGTAAGATGCGTGTGCAGCGATCTGTGGGGGTGCGTGTGCGAGGCGCTGCGTGCACTGGGGCGTACGGGTGTGGTGCATGTGTGTAGGCCTGCATGTTAGGGGAGGGGAGAACGGAAAGGAATGCTGAGAGACAACCCCGGGTGGGCACTGCCATTGAGTGTCTGCAGAATTGAGGTCAAGATGTTTTTAAAGCTCTGGTTGATGGAGCTGGAAGTCATGAATGTTAACTTTTTATTTTTGAGGTGGCAGGGAGGGCGGACATAATCCGTTTGAAAATCTGAGGGAAACTATCGACCATCTCAAAAAAAAAAAAAAAAAGAAGAAAAGAGAAAGAAGGAAAGCATATAACCACGGAGGGGTCTGAGGCCCAGAGCTGGCCATCCGTGGACCCCAGATTGAAGCTTAAAGCACCGAGAAAACCCAAGTAGGCTACTTTGCTACTTGTCATTGTGTTGTTTGATTCTGTGAGAGGAGAAAAGGAACAGGTGACTGAGCTGTTGCCTGCTCTTTCTGTGGGCTGTTCCTGAGCTTGGTGTGACTTCCAATCTAGGTTTGCTGCTCCACTGAGACACGGTGCCCACAGAGTGGGGATATAAAATGGGGTCACTCCTCAGTGTATGACCTCGTGGCCTTCCCTATAAAGCCAGGTGCTGGTATTGCAACAAGGTCCCTTCCTAAGCCAGAAGTTGGAAATGTAAATAAGACTATGATAAATTCCCAGCACACTGAAGCATTTAACGAATGGCAGCATACCTACCAATCTACCTACCTATCCCTATATTTATTGCCAGATAATGTAAAAATTTTATTCTTATAAATGTAGAATGTATTAAACTGCTGATTTCTCTCTGATCTCTTCTATGCACACCTGGCTGTGCTGTCCTCAGACAGAGCCCATCAAGTCCATCTTATGAAATCACACGCATGAGGTAGGTGGGACTTTAGTTTGAATTCTTTGCAGTGTTCAAGTAGGTGATGATTAATCCACCATCAACTCTCCCCTGAATTGCTGCCTTGCTCTCCATGCCTTCACACTTGCCTGTTTCCCTCCCATTCGTTCTCCACTTTTTTTAAAAAAAGATTTTATTGGGGAAGGGGAACAGGACTTTATTGGGGAACAGTGTGTACTTTCCAGGACTTTTTTTCCAAGTCAAGTTGTTGTCCTTTCAGTCTTAGTTGTGGAGGGCATAGCTCAGCTCCAGGTCCAGTTGCCGTTGCTAGTTGCAGGGGGCACAGCCCACCATCCCTTGCGGGAGTCGAACCAGCAACCTTATGGTTGAGATGATGCGATCCAATCAACTGAGCCATCCGGGAGCTCAGCGGCAGCTCAGCTCAAGGTGCCATGTTCAATCTTAGTTGCAGGGGGCACTGCCCACCATTCCTTGCAGGACAGGAATCGAACTGGCAACCCTGTGGTTGAGAGCCCACTGGCCCATGTGGGAATCGAACCGGCAGCCTTCAGAGTTAGGGGCATGGAGCTCTAACCTTCTGAGCCACCAGGCCGGCCCCTCGTTCTCCACTTTGAGGCAAGAGTTATTTTTCCCTCTGAGCTACAGAATAACCTACCAGTTCAGAGCACAGACCTTGGTGTCAGACAGATCTCATTCAGAACCTGACTCCACCCTGCCTCACCACTTTCTAGTTGTATGACTTTGGACAAGTTACTTCACCTCTTTTTAATATCTGTAAAAGGGGATAACAGTGATCTCTACCTCATACAGGTATTGTGAAATATTACAGAGATAATGTATGCAGAGTGACCGATAGTAACTGCTCAGTAAATGGTACGTTAAAATTGGTAAGAACAGTGAGGCTGCTAAAAAGAGAGTGGCTGAAGTGATGTACCATGGTGCTTAGGCTGGCTAGGGAGTAAAGCACTGAAAAGTCACAGGATGGGAGACCTTGATGACAGTGAGAACTGGGTATTCTGAGAACCAAGAAGTAATACTGGTAGGAGGTTGTAGCCACAGATGGGGATAGTGGAGTTCAGGAATTCTGAAGTGTTTATGGAGTGGTCTAGGATACTCATGGCTAGAAATGGCATGTGGTCCGAGGATGTAGAACTAGAGTAGATCAAGGGACAGTGAGGTTAAGAGTGTTGGGTGAGTCATCTGTAGTCATTGGGGTTGCTTATATGATGGCAAGGGTTGGAATGGAGAGGAACATGGAGCTAGTACCAAAGAAAAGGTCCACCCTGATTAATAGGGAGCAGTCATTTCTTTCACAAATATTTACTGAGCTCTTACTAGATGTCAGGTATAACAATAAAGACAAGAGTCTTACTGTCATGGAACTTGCAGTCTAGTATGACTGATAACAGATATGAATAACCCCACCTATAAATTAAAAAAAAGAAAACCCTACAAACTGTGGTTTATACACAGTTTGTGATTAATACGATATTTATTAAGTAATATATAACTACATGCTCATTATAAAAAAATAAACACAGAAGTATATAAATTATGAAAGTCCAGTTTGTGTTTTTGTGTGTACATTAGAATGTATATGTACACACTCATATAGTTCATAGTTGTATATAGTATTATACATGTATACAATATGATTATATATATATGTATATATATATACATATATATATGTATATGTATATATATGGCAACTAGCTTTTTCCGTTTAACAACATGTCTTTGACTTTTTCCATGTCTTCATTTCTTAATTACTCAATAATATATAAGTATATTTTTACGGTAAAAGATTGAAACAATACACAGGTATAGAGAGTAAATCTTGAAGCTTGACTTTCCTGCTCCCTCCTTATCTGCCATTCTACAAAAAAGAAAAAAGAAAAAAAGAAAACAAAACAATACAAAAAACTGTCAACAGTTTGGTGAGTATACTTACAGTTCTCTTTCTGTGCATTATAGGAATAAATATTTATACACATATATAATATTTTACATAACTCAACTTTCATATTTTTATGCAGATTTAAAATTTCTTACTTATTTACCTTATTACACATATGACACGTGAATACATTTTTCTTTCCAAGGATTAGAATGTTTCAGGGAAGGCTAAAACCTCCTTTGTTCATCATTGATTTCCTCCCCGCCTCTTCCCCTCCCTACTGACTGTTTGACTTAACTTCTCCCAGACCTTTTCTTAATCATTTGCAAACATTGCCCCTCTCCCTCCCTCCTGCTCGAGATCTCTCTCTCTCTCTCTCTCTCTCTCTCTCTCTCTCTCTCTCTCTCTCTCTCTCTCTCTCTCTCTCACACACACACACACACACACACACACACACACACACAAATGGAGAATATGTAGTATTATTTAGTGCTATTAAAAGTATAAATGGACCTTTTTCACACTGCTGTATACCTGAAACTAATATAAAATAATGTTGAATGTCAAGTGTAATTGAAAAAAATAATTAAAAAAGAAGTATAAATTGTGTCATGCTTATATGTATTGTTCTGCTGCTTTCTGCTTTCACCCAACATTAGTTCTGAAAACTTTTCGTGTTAGTACATATAAATCTCACTTGTTTTTTTTCACTGTTGCTTAGTATTCTTCAGAATAGTCTGTAATTTGCATAGCCATCTCCCTATTGACATAGCTATTTACAAGTTTTTCTTAATATAAAACATCCTGCAATATATATTGTACAAGCCTGCCGCTTGCCTTTTTCTCCTGATTTCTAAATGCTACTTTTAATCAATACTAGATTCGTGTACATTCTTACTTTTGTTTCAGGATTCTCTATTTGGTTCTGCTGATCCATTTATTTATACCTGCCTTATTTATACACCACGCATTTAATTTCTGTAGTTTTATAATATGTTTAATATCTGGCACGGAAAGAGTCTTTTTATTTCTTTAGTTTTTTGTTATTCTTGCATATTTACTTTTCTATATGGGTTTTAGAATCAGATGACCATACCCATATAGAATTTTATTGGCATTGCACTGAGTTTATAGATTTAACTGGGGAGAACTGACATCTTTAAATTAATAAGTCTTTTATATGAATAAACATGGTATTTTTCTCCATTTACTCAAATTTTAAGTCCTTTGGCAATATTTCCTAATTTTCTCCATAAATGACCTGAACATACCTTGTTTGTGTTATTTTTAGATACTTTGTAGTTTTTGTTGTTACTATTAATAGGACTTTGCTTTCATTTTATAATTATTGAAGGTGTATAAGAAAGCTCTTGGCTTTTGTATGAAATAGTGTATCCAACAACTATATAATAGTTTGCCCACTGATTCTATTGGGTTTTGTAAGTAGGCAAACAGCTTATGGGCAAATATTGGTAGTTTAGTCTCTTTGTCTTCAACTTATATACCACATGTATTTTTCTTGTCAGAATGCATTGACTAGGATCTCCAGTATAAGACTAAATAGTAGCTATGATGTCAAAAACTTCCTTATTTTATCCCACCATTTAATGGGAATGCTTCTAAAATGTAATTAAGTATGATGTTTACTGTGGGTTTCTGGCAGTTGCCCTTTATTAAGTTAATACATTTTATTAACACATTTTCCTTAATTCCTACTTTTTTTAGACTTTAAAAGCAAGAATGGGTATGAAATTTTATCAGTTCCTTTTTCACCTGTAAGTTGGATATACAGTTTTCCCCCTTTAAATTGTTAATGTACTGATAGCTTTTTAAATACTTTCTATTATGAAAATGTCCAAACATAAATGACAGTACCCATGTACCCATCACTCAGCTTCAATAGCCATCAACATTTTGCCATACTTGTTGCAGCTACCTTCCTGCATTTTTTGTGCTGAGATATTTTTAAGCTAAGCGAGATCATATGATTTCATTCTAAATATTTCAGTATGCATCACAAAACGTTATAGCAAAAAGAACATCTCACAAAATCATAATTCCATTATCACACTAATGCCCAGCAGATATTCAGATTTTGCCAATTGTCTCAAAAATGTTTGTACCATTGGGGTTTGTTCTAATCAGGATCCAACCAACGTCAACTCATTGTATTAGGTTATATCTCTTAAGTTACTTTTGAGTTTTTAAAAAACTGAAACAGAAAACCTCCTCCCTTTTATTTTAATACCATTGGCTTGTTGAAGAAACCAGGCACTGTCTTATAGACTCTCTCACATTATGGATTTGGCTGACTACTGTATTTTGCCCTGTATAATGCGTACTTTTTTGTTCAAATTTGTGAGGGAAACATAAGGATGTGCTTTATACATGGCTAGTACTAATCCATATCTATATAAATGTTTTAATTCTTTTATTTATACTTATGAGTTAAAAGTGTAACTCTAGAAATCAATAACAATATCCATATACAAAGTAATACCCTGGAATATGATAATCGGTTTTGCTGAACTTACTACGAACTTGCAATGATGAAGAGTTCTTGGCCTTCTATGATGCATAATAAAATTTCTTGTATCTTGTATCTGTTCTTGTGTTTTGTAATTATTTGTTACATAAAATTTCTTACAGCATAATATGTTAAAAAATACATGCTAAAATTCCTTTATAATACAAAAAACGGGCTGGCCCAGTGGCTTAGGTGGTTGGAACGCCGTGCTCCTAATGCCAAGGTCGCCGGTTCGATTCCCACATGGGCCAGTGAGCTGTGCCCTCTACAACTAAGATTGTGAACAATGGCTCTCCCTGGAGTTGGGCTGGTGTGAACAGCCGGAGGTCAGTGTGGGCTGCTGTGTACTGCCGTGGGCTACCGTGTGCTGCCAGGAGCGGCCTGTGCCTGGTGTGAGTGGCCAACGGCCAGCGTGAGTGACCGGCAGCCGGCGAGAGCTGCTGTGAGCTGCTGTGAGCAGCCAACAGATGATGATGAGTGACTGACTGCCTCAGCCGGGGAGAGCGCAAGGCTCATAATACCATCATGGGCCAGGGAACTGGGACCTTCACAACTAGACTGAGAAAGGACGGCTTGAACTGGAGTGGGGGGGGAGGAGGTGGAAGAAGGGCGAAAAATACAAAAAACAAGTACCTAAATGTAAATAAATAAATATTTGCATTAAAAAATTAAAATGAAAGATTTTTTTCCCCTGAAAATTTTGGCCAAAAACGTGGCTGCTCATTATACACAGCAAAAAATATGGTACTTCCTTGACGTGCTTCTTTATCTGTTTCTGTATTGCCCGTATTTCCTGTAGACCAGAAGTTAGATCTAAATACTTGATCAGCTTCAGTTTCTCTATTATTATTTCTTGTTTGATACTATGTACTTCCTTATTTTTTAACACATTTTTTTCAATTACAGTTAACATACAATATATTAGTTTCAGGTGTACAACATAGTGTTTAGACAATTATATAGCTTTGCCTATCCATTTTGGCTGCCTCCCTGTGTTTGTTTCTATGTATTAGGTAGAACTGTTATGTCTCCCAGTCTTAGTAGAGTGGCCTTATGTAGTAGGTGTCCTGTGGGACCCAGTGGCACCAGTGGGTCCAGTCTCCCTGGTCACCTGAGCCGGGAACTCTAGCTGTGTCCCTTGGATGGGTTGTGTGTGCCCTCCTGGAGTTGAGCCTTGGTTGCTGTTTGCACATTAATGGGAAGGACTGACTGCTGGGCTAATTGGTTGTAAGGACTGGCTGCGACTATAGTGGGGGAATTGTGGTGCAGGGGCTGACCCTATGGAGCAGGGTTTGCTTTAGCAGGGCTATGGTGCCTGCCCAGTCCGCCCTTTGGGTGTGTTATTTATGGGGGTGGTTGCATGGTGCTCTGGTCTGGTCTGAGGCTGACCACTGGGTGTGTTGGTTCAGGGGCCTCTTGGGAGGGGCTTTGTTGCAGGCCAAGTTCAGCCACTGCCTGTGCCCTCCCGAGGGCCACTTGGTATGAGCCACAAAGTGATCTACAGATAATTGTAGCAAATGACTAATGATGTTAAGCATCTTTTCATGTGCTGTTGGCTGTTTGTACACCTTCCTTTGTGAAAGGTCTGTTCGAATATTTTGCCCATTTTCTTTTTTTTTCATTGTGGTAAAATATACGTAACAAAATGTATCACTTTAGGCATTTTTAAGTGTACAGTTCAATGACATTAAGTACATTCATATTGTTATGCAACCATCACCACTATCCATCTCCAGAATTTTTTTATCTTCTCAAACTGAAACTCTGTACCCATTACCCTTTCTTCCCAGCCCCTGGTAACCACTGTTCTACTTTCTGACTGTATGATTTGATCATTCTAGGTACTTCATAGAAGTGGAATCAGATAATTTCTGTTCTTTTGTGTCTTGCTTATTTCACTTAGCATATTGTACAAGGTTATCCATGTAGCATGTTTCAGAATTTTCTTCCTTTTAAAGGCGGAATAATATTCCATCGTGTGTATATAGTGCATACAACATTTTGTTTATCCATTCATGCATTGATGACCATTCAGGTTGTTCCCACGTTCCTATTTTCTTTTATAAGTGCATTTTTTATAGATTGTTTTTTACTTTTACGATTCATTCTTTTCTGTTTTTTTTAATTGAGATATAATTGACATATAACATTGAATTAGTTTTAGGTGTACAGCACAATAACTTGATACGTGCATATATTTGCAAAATTATTACCACAGTTAAGTTTAGTTTGTTGATTTTATTTAGCTGATATTGACTTTATTTACAAAGCATAAAATCCACCCTTTTGAAGTGTACAATTTAGTGATTTCTAGTATATTCACAATGTTGTGCAACCATCACCACTATCTAATACCAGAATATTTCCAACACCCCAAACAGAAACCCTGTAACCATTAGTAGTCACTACCGATTTCCTCCTTCCTCCAATCCTGGCAAACACTACTCTACTTTCTGTTTCTCTGGATTTGACTATTCTGTACATTTCATATAAATAGAATCATGCAATATGTGGCCTTTTGTGTCTGGCTTCTTTCACTTAACGTATTGTTTTCAAGGTTCTTTCATGTTGTAGCTTGTTTCAGTACTTTGTTTCTTTTAATGGCCGAATTATATTCCATTATAATTATATATCACATTTCATTAGGTCATAAATTGATGGACATTGGGGCTGTTTTCATCTTTTTGCTATTGTGTATAGTGCTACTGTGAATGATTTTGTACAAATTTTTGTTGAAATACATGCTTTCAATTCTTTGGGGTATATACCTAGGAATGGAGGTGCTGGGTCATATGGTATTCTTTGTTTAACTTATTGAGGAACTGCCAGACTTTTTCACACTTGCTGCATCATTTTATATTCCCACGAGCAATGTATGAGGGCTCCAATTTCTCTGCCTCCTTGTAATTTTCCACTTTTTAAATTACAGCCATCCTAGTGGATGTGAAATGGATTATTATTTAGTCATAAAAAGGAATAAAGTACTGATACATGCTACAACATGGGTGAACCTTGAAAATATGTGAAGTGACAGAAGCCAGACACAAAAGGCCACACATTGCATTATTCCATTTATATGAAATGTCCAGAATAGGCCAATCCTTAAGAATGGAAAGTAGAATGATGGTTGTGAGGGGCTGGGGCTGGGGAGAGAATGTGGAATGTGTGCTTAATAGGTACCACATTTCTTTGGAGGTGACGGAAACATTCTGGAGTTAGATAGTGGGGATTGTTGCAAACCTTAGTGGGAATATACTGCAAAGCATTGAATAGTATGCTTTAAAAGGTGAGTTTTATGATAAGTGAATTATATCTCAATTTAAAAAGCACAGTCTCGTTGTAAGCTTGGAGATGACACTTGATGTTTAAATTTGTAACATTTCTCTGCACTAGTTCTGACAGCATGTGTACCGCGTAGAGTCACCGTGAGAAGTTGTGCGGTTTGTTGACTGAAAAGGCACACAGCTACAGGTGGGAACGGGGACTGCAATTGGCCCAACCTTGCTCTCTAACTTGTGTTTCCTACGTTGATGCATCCCCAGCCCAGAGGAAAAAAGCACACCATTTTATCATTTTGCTTTTCAGCTGCCCAGAGGAGACATCTTACTTTGATTTGCCTTCTTGGAGAGGGCACCTATTAGTACTTGGTGTAAAGATTTCATATGTTCTGGGGGATATCCTAGTACGATGGATACTATTTTCCCATCCTGTAATTTGCGCCATCTTCACAGCCATTTACTTAAACTGGGTCTAAAAACCAGTTATAAAATAATCCCATAATTCCTCAAAGGTCTATTAATTTTAACTCACTCTCTGGTATAATTTCTATGTCAGAGTTCTTTAGTTGCAGGCAACAGAAATTGATTTCTGAGTAACTTAAGCAAAAAATAGGGATTTTTGGAAGGATCCTGGAGTTGCTCTAAACCAAATGAAGTACTGAAAAACAAGGCCTCAAGGAGGTCAGGAACTGAGGAAGCTTAGGGCCTTTGGATAACAGAACCTCAGTCTCTACAGTCTCCATTCAGGTTTAAAAATCCAGGCACAGAGAATCTGATTATTCCTCTCAGAAGGATGAAATCTTATTAAAACAAAAATCAGTGAAAGAATGCTGGACAAACTAAACAATAGCTACCAAAGGGGGTAAGAAAAAGAGGGGTGTTGACATCCAAGTGGAGATGTTGAGTAAGCCTTTCATCTGGATCTCAGAGGAGAGGGCTAGACTGGAATAAACAATTAAGGATTGTGAGGATGATTGAAATGCACGTGGTTGAGATTGCCCAGGAAGAGAGTGAGTGGCCATCCACCCCTCCAGCTCCATTACCTGAAGGCGGGAGTGCTTACTGGAGTAATTTATAACTGGAGGATTGTTTCTCCTTTTTGAAGGATATGATATTTCTCATGATTGGGAAAAGAGTCCAGAGTATGACAATATAGTAACACTGTGCTGGTAACATTCCATCTCCTAAGAATGAAGTTGTTAAATGAATGAATTTTGATGGACTGTAACTTCTTTTTATCAGTTACAGTAAATGCCATCTTATTTTTTCTGTAAAATGTATTATTTATATCGCACTTGGTCCTGTGCTAAGTGTTTTATGTATGAGCCAAAGCTCATCATCCAAGATTCTGTTTTAATTTATCAGGAATGTGGACTAGGCATTGGATTTTTTTTAAAAAAAGCTTTTATTTATTTATTCAGTTTATTCAAGACACATTCAATGAATGTCTTCTCTATGCCAAACACTCTCTAGGCATTTACTTTCTAGTAAGATGTATCAGTTAGGTATTGCCACAGCAATATATAACAACAACCACAAAATCTCAGTGGCATGAAAAATTAAGAATTTATTAAGCACTTATTCTGACAGATCAGGAGACCCGCTGGGATTCAGCTGATTAGGTAGGGCTCTGTTGGGCAAATCTGGTTCAGACTGGGGTGACCAGACTTTTCTTGCTGCAGGGCTGTGAGTAAACTGGGGTGGCTCTGCTTCCTGTATGTCTCATCCTCAGACCAGTGAACTAGTGGGGCTTGTTTCTCTCATGGCTTGTCTCGTAGCAGTGGCAGAATCACGAGAGGGGACATGTCTAGCTGTACAAGCACATTTCAAGCCCAGCTTCAGTCACATCTGTGTACACCCCATTGGCTAAAGCAAGTCTCAAGGCTAAGCTCGAAGACAAGAGGTGGGAAAATAAGCTCCACTTCTTTTGTGTGGACCTGCAAAGTTCGTGGCAAGACTGAGAATTGGGGCCAATAATTCAATTTAGGTGGGGAAGACTGAAAATGAACAATAAGCAAAATACATAAGAAAATTATCAAGTGTATTAGAAAGTGATATGTAATGTTGCAAAAAAAAAAGAAGAAGAAAAGAAAAAAGATCTGGAGGCTCATGTGAAGATGATTCTAATCTGTGGCTAGGACTGAAACCACTGACCACACGATGTTCAACCTGGAAAGAAACCTAAGCTAACATTTCCTTAACTATTTTGAAAATAATAAAACAGACCCAGAAAGTAGAAGAATCTACCTATAGACTCAAGATCTATAGGTAATATAGCTACAGAAATTGAGCTAGGGCCTATGGCTTCTGACTTTCTATAGACTTTTTCTGACTTTCTATACCATATTATTCCACTTCATGGCCTTAGAATTCTCCCTTTACCAATGGCATCAAAAATGTGTTGTGAGGGCGGCCGATGGCTCAGTTGGTTAGATCACAAGCTCTAGGTCACCGGTTCAATTCCCACATGGGCCAGTGAACTGCACCCTCCACAATTAGATTGAAAACAGTGGCTTGAGCTTGGAGCTGAGCCACTAGTGGGCGGCCGGTTGGCTCAGTGGTTAGAGCACAGTGCTCATAACACCAAGGTCGCTGGTTCAAGTCCCACATGAGCCAGTGAGCTGCACCCTCCACAACTAGATTGAAAACAACTTCACTTGGAGCTGAGCTGCGCTCCCCACAACTAGATTGTAAAAACAATGACTTGACATCCTGGAAAAACACTGTTCCCCAGTATTCCCCAATTTAAAAGAGAGAGAGAGAGAGAGAGAGAGAGAGAGAGAGAGAGAGAGAGGCGTAGTAAAATAAGATAACCTCAAAAAACATATGTTGTGGAAGGACACACACATTCTCTCTTATCTTGACCACAGACATTAGAGGTATACTCCCTAAGTCCTACACTTCCTTTACTAACCCAAGTCAGAGCCCAATCTGACATTACCTGTATTTATACTCTTCAAAAGTTTGCAAACATTCTATCTTCTTTTAGCTTTTTGTTCATTCAAGTTGAATACTACTGATTTTGGGCTATCTTCATGTCATCCCACTAGACCCACCCCAGCTGTCTAGGGGGTTATTGGGCCTTCTATCTTCCGCAACTCTGTAATGCCTTAAATGAGTAGAGTAGCCTTGCTTCAGTTACTTTTTTTACTCTGGGCTTCCACTAGGCCTTACAGTCATCATTTCTGTTTTGGATTACAGTGTTCTTGTCTAAAATCAACGACAAAGAAAGAATCCTCAAGGCAGCCAGGGAAAAAAGACGGTAACATACAAAGGAAAGCCCATTAGATTATCATCAGATTTTTCAGCAGAAACTCTACAAGAATAATATATCCAGCAGAGATATCATTTAGATATGAAGGCGGAATAAAGACCTTTCCAGACATAGAGAAGCTGGGGGAATTTTCCTACACACGACCTGCACTGCAAGAAATACTAAAGGAAGCTATTCGACCACCATCAACAGATACAATTTGTGGCAACATAAAAAGGGGGAGAGTAAAGGCCTGAACCAGAATATGGTAATGGAGAAAGTAAGCGTGCTGAAGAAAATGGAATACTCTAAATATCAAACTTTCTTTTACATAAACTTGAGGGTAACACTCAGAAAAATCCAAAACTGAAATATATATGGTAATAAAAGAAGAAACAGAGGGAAACAGCATAGAATACCACTACACAGAAATAATAGACAACAACAAAAAGGCAAAGAAACAATGGAGACACAGCCTTACCAGAAAACTAAAGATAGAATGACACAAAATCCTCAAGTATCAATAATCACCTAAATGTAATTGCTCTGAACTCACCAATAAAAAGGCACAGAGTAACAGACTGGTTCAAATAAACTAAACCCAACCATATGCTGTCTCCAAGAGACACATCTCAGCTACAAGGACAAGTATAGACTCAAAGTGAAAGGGTGGCAATTGACACTCCAATCAAATGGTACACAGAGAAAATCAGGTGTAGCCATAATGATATCAGATGAAACAGACTTCAGGTTGAAAAAGGTAACAAGAGACAAAGATGGACATTTCATAATGGTAAAGGGAAATATACAACAAGAAGACATAGCACTCATCAATATTTATGCCCCCAATCAGGGAGCACCAAAATATACCAAGCAACTACTGACAGAACTAAAGGGAGAAATTGACCAAAACACAATTATACTAGGGGACTTAAATACATCATTGACAGCTATGGATAGATCATTAAACAGAAAATAAATAATGAAAGAGCAGCCCTAAATGGCACATTAGATGAAATGGACATAATTGACATATATAGAGCACTTCATCCTAAAACATCAGACTATGCATTCTTTTCGAGTGTACATGGAACATTCCCAAGGATAGACATATATTGGGACATAAAATCAGCGTCAGCAAATTTAAGAAGATTGAAATTATACCAAGCATATTCTCTGATCACAAGGCTTTGAAATTGGATATCAACTGGGAAAAGAAAGCAGGAAAACACACAAATACATGGAGATTAAACACCATACTTTTAAAGAACGACTGAGTCAAAGAAGAAATTAGAGGAGAGATCAAAATATACATAGAAACAAGTTACAATGAAAATGCATCCTACCAAAATTTTGGGGATTCAGCGAAAGCAGTTTTAAGAAAAAAATTTACATCATTACAGGCCTATCTTAAGAAACAAGAAAAATACCAAATAAATAACCTCATGTTACACCTTAAAGAACTAGAAAAAGAAGAACAAGTGAAACCCAAGGTCAACAGAAGACAGGAAATAACAAAAATCAGAGTAGAGCTAAATGAAATAGAGAACAAAAAGACAATAGAAAAAATTAATGTGACAAAGAGCTGATTCTTTGAAAAGATTAACAATATCGACAAACCCTTGGCTAGTCTCACTAAGATAAAAAGAGAGAAGACACTAATTAACAAAATCAGAAATGAAGAAGGGAAGTTATCAAGGACACCACAGAAATACAAAGGATCATGCAAGAATACTATGAAGGAGTATATGCCAACAAATTCAATAACCTAGAAGAAATGGACAAGTTCTTAGAAACATATAGCCTTCCAAGGTTGAACCATGAAGAACTGGAAAATCTAAACAGACCGATCACCAGTAACGAAATTGAATCAGTCAACCAAAACCTTCCCAAAAGCAAAAGTCCGGGACCAGATGGCTTCACTAGTGAATTCTACCAAACCTTCAAACAAGATATAATACCAATCCTGCTCAAACTCTTCCAAAAAATTGAAGAAGAGACAGTACTCCCTAACTCATTATATGAGGCCTATGTTACCCTGATACCAAAACCTGGTAAGGACAACACAAAAAAAGAAAACTACAGACCAATATCTCTGATGAATACAGATGCAAAAATCCTAAACAAAATTCTAGCAAATCAAATACAACAATGCATTAAAAAGATTATTCATCACGAACAAGTGGTGTTCATCCCCGGTTCACATGGATAGTTCAACATCCGCAAATACATCAATGTGAGACATCACATAAACACAATAAAGGACAAAAATCATATGATTGTATCAATTGATGCAGAAAAGGATTTGACAAGATACAGCATCCATTTATGATTAGAACACTTAATCAAATAGGTATAGAAGGAAAATAGCTTAACATAATAAAGGCCATATATGACAAGCCCTCAGCTAATCTCATAATTAATAGTGAAAAACTGAAGCCCTTTGGTCTACGTTCAGGAACACGACAAGGCTGTCCCCTATCACCTCTGCTTTTCAACATAGTGTTGGAAGTCCTTGCCAGAGCAATCAGGCAAGAGAAAGAAATAAAAGGCATCCAAATTGGGAATGAAGAAGTTAAATTATCACTCTTTGCAGATGACATGATGCTATATATAGAAAACCCTAAAGACTCCACCAAAAAGCTATTAGAAACAATCAACGAATACAGTAAAGTTGCTGGCTACAAAATCAGCGTACAAAAGTCCATTGCATTCCTATATACTAAGAATGAAATCTCAGAAAAAAAAATATAAAAGACAATTCCCTTTGCAATTGCAGCAAAAAGAATAAAATACCTAGGAATAAAGTTAACCAAGGATGTGAAGGACCTTTATGCTGAAAACTATAAGACATGTTCGAAAGAAATTGAAGAAGACACAAATAAATGGAAAGATATTCCATGCTCATGGATTGCAAGAATCAACATAATTAAAATGGCCATATTACCCAAAGCAATATACAGATTTAATGCAATCCCCATGAAAATCCCAATGGCATTTTTTAAAAGAAATATAACAAAAAATCATCAGGTTTGTTTGGATCCACAAAAGACCCGAATAGCCAAAGCAATCTTAAGAAAAAAGAACAATACTGGAGGTATTGCACTGCCTGACTTTAGCTTGTACTACAGGGCTACAATAATCAAAACAGCATGGTATTGGCAGAAAAACAGACACATAGAGCAATGGAATAGAATTGAGAACCCAGAGATAAAACCACATAAATATGGATAGATAATTTTTGACAAAGAAGCTAAAAACATACAATGGAGGAAAGACAGCCTCTTCAATAAATGGTGCTGGGAGAATTGGATAGCACGTGCAAAAGAATGAAACTGGGCTGCTATCTGTCACCATGTACCAAAATTAATTCAAAATGGATCAGAGACTTAAGCATAAGACCTGACACAATAAACTGCATAGAAGAAAACACAGGTACTAAACTTATGGACCTTGGGTTCAAAGAGCAATTTTTGAATTTGACTCCAAAGGCAATGGAAGTAAAAGCTAAAATAAACGAATGGGACTATATGAAACGTAAAAGTTTCTGCACAGCAAAAGGAACCATCAACAAAATAAGGAGGCAACCGACTGAATGGGAGAAGATTTTTGCAAACAGTTCCTCCAATAAGGGGCTAATATCCAAAGTATACAAGGAACTCATGAAACTCAACAACAAAAAAACAAACAACCCAATTGAAAAATGGGCAGAGTACCTGAAGAGACATTTCTCCAAAGAGGACTTACAAATGGCAAATAGACATATGAAAAAATGCTCAACATTACTAATCATCAGAGAAATGCAAATAAAAACCACAATGAGATATCACCTCACCCCAGTCAGAATGGCTATCATCAACAAGACAAATAATAGTAACAAGTGTTGGAGAGGCTGTAGAGAAAAAGGAACCCTCATACACTGTTGTTGGGAATGCAGACTGGTGCAGCAGTTATGGAAGGCAGTGTGGAGGTTCCTCAAAAAATTATGAATAGAATTACCATATGACCCAGCAATCCTAGTCCTGGGTATCTACCCAAAAAATTTGGAAACATTATCCATAAAGACACGTGTGCTCCAATGTTCATTGCAGCTTTGTTTACGGTGGCCAAGACATGGAAACAACCAAAATGTCCTTCGATAGATGAATATATAAAGAAGTTGTGGTATATATACACAATGGAATACTATTAGGCGGTAAGGAAAGATGATATAGGAACATTTGTGACAACATGGATGGATCTTGAGAGTATAATGCTAAGCGAAATAAGTCAGACAGAAAAAGCAGAGAACCCTATGATTTCACTGATATGTGGTATATAAACCAAAAACAACAAAAGAACAAGACAAACAAATGAGAAAGGAAAACTCATAGACACAGACAATAGTTTAGTGGTTACCAGAGAGTAAGGGGGTTGGGGGGTGGGAGATGAGGTAAGGGGGATCAAATATATGGTGATGGAAGGAGAACTGACTCTGGATGGTGAACACACAATGGGATTTATAGATGATGTAATACAGAATTGTACGCCTGAAATCTATGTAATTTCACCAACAATTGTCCCTCCAATAAATTAAAAAAAATAAAATAAAATAAAATAAATTGAGGTCTGAAGGATGAGAAGGAGCTTTGCATTGCAAAAGCAGGAGAAAGAGTGTTGCAGCCCGAGAAAATAGCTAGTGGAAAGACTCCGAAGTGGGACAGACCATGACGTTTGTGAAAATCTAAAAGTAGGCCAGTGTGGCATTAGTGTAGGGACTGAGAAGGAGAATGGTATAAAATGAGGCGAGAAGGGGAGACAGGTAGGGTCCATATCATCGCACCGCTTGTAGGATGAGGAGAAGATTTGCGTTTTATACCAAGTACAATGAAAAGCTCTTGAAAGGTTTGGAGCAGGCCAGTGACATGAGGTAATTGATATTTTTGAATGATCGTGTTGGCTGCTGTGTGGAGAGGAGCCATAGATAGGCAAGAGTACATGTGTAGGAGGCTGTTTCAGCACTCCAGGAAAGAGTTGATTGTGCCTCGTTCTTAGGTGGTATTTGAGGACGTAGTGATAAGTATGGATTGGAGGCTTACTTTGGAGGTATAAGTGTCAGGCCTTGCTAACTGATTGGATGTAGAGGATGCAAGGGAAAAAGAGCCTTCTAACATTTTTATGAGCAACTGGGTGACACCATTTAACTGAAATGAGATGCCTGGGGAAGGGTTTTTTAGGGAGGGAGGCAGCGGCATAGAAATCAAGAACTCAGGTTGAGACATGTAAAGTTTGAGGAGCCTTTAAGATATCCCAGTGGAGATGGTGGCGGTGGTGGTGGTATTACAGTATTTCCCGAAAATAAGACTGGGTCTTATATTAATTTTTGCTCCAAAAGATGCATTAGGGCATGTTTTCAGGGGATGTCTTTTTTTTTGATGTACAACAATCTACATTTATTCAAATACAGTCATGTGGTCTTCTTCTGGAACATCGTCATGACGTACTAAATGCGTCCGTCTGGCTGATGATCTTATCTGGGGCTTATTTTTGGGGTAGGTCTTATTTTCGGGGAAACACAGTAGTTATAGTTGTTTGCGTTGTTTTCTAGTATTCTGTGATTACTGACTCTTGGTCACCTCATTAGATTACCAGGAAGTATTTAGAAAACATCTAAAAGAAAAATACCTACAAATAGGAGTCAATGAATGTTATCACCATGGCAAGCATATAGAATTAGTCTGCTTGTTGTAAAAGAACACGGTATATCAGAAAAGTCTCTGTGTGGAATTCCTCAAGAAGATAACTTTATCGAAATGGAACACGTATTTGATCTTGATGAAGAGGGCTCTAGCTCATCCCAAACTGTGGTGCTTCATGGCTGTGCTGGGATTGGGAAAACAGCTGAGGGGCACAAGTTCATGTTTGACTGGGCAGCAGGAATGGTTACTCCAGGCAGGTTTCATTATCTCATCTACGCAAACTGCCGAGAAATAAGCAATATTACTAACCTGAGTGTTGCCGACCTGACAACTAACACTTCCCAAGATATGGATGGACCAACCCTGGATGTTATTCTTCTATATCCAGAGAAGCTTCTGTTCATTTTTTAAAAATTTTTCCTCTGATTAAAGTTTAATGCAAGGTGAATAGAACATATCTAATGGCTTAAACAATTAGTTCCATTTACAACTCAATTAAATTCCTTCAATCATTAAAGCTGTATTTATAAGTTTAACAGTTAATTTTCTATTCAACACTTCAGTGCCTCTAACAACCATTGCCTTCCCAAGTACTTGAAAAACTCTATCAAGTCTGATTGAACAAACTGATAAATATGGTAAACCTTTAAAAACATTCTGGTGCTATTTAAAAACTTAGCTAAAGTCTCTTATCCCTTTCAATTTATGACTATAACATTAATTACTCAATTGCATGTTGTAAAATGGAATCAACTCTATTATATTCTCTCATATGCCAAAACCCCTTAAAACCCTACAATCATTGTAAATACCAAACACACACAGAGTGTTCCAATGATTACTAAAATCTATTTTTGAAGGTAACAGCGCTTCAGTACCCTGTAGGTGACCAGGAAGAGAATCTTAGTTCTAACCCCCAGGAGAGGAAGCCAGTAGAGACCCTCTTACGTAGTTTTGTGAGGAAAAAATTGTTTCCTGAATGCTCCTCCCTCCTGATAAGTGCCTGGCCTATGACCGTAAAGAAGCTCCACTCTCTGTTAAAACAACCTATCCAGTCAGGGATCCTGTGGTTTACAGATGCTGAAAAGAGAGCATATTTCTTGAGTCAGTTTTCAGGTGCTAATGCAGCAATGAGAGTCTTTTATGGTCTGTGAGAAAATGAAGGCCTTGACAGTGTGTCTTCTCTTCCCATCATCTCCTGGATGATCTGCACTGTCCTGCAGTCACAGGGAGATGGTGACAGGACTCTCATGAGGTCACTTCATACCATGACTGATGCGTATCTGCTCTACTTTTCCAAGTGCCTCCAAACCCTTACAGGCATCTCGGTGTGAAAGGGACAAAGTTGCCTGCGGGGTCTTTGCTCTTTGGCTGCGGAGGGCCTGCAGAAGCAGCAGGTCCTATTTGAAGTCAGCAACCTTAGAAGACATGGGATAGAAGTGGATGATACCTTTCTCAATCACTTTTTGGAGGAAAAAAGCTGAAAGAGGTGTCAATGTCTACACTTTCCTTCACTGCTGTGTTCTATGACTTGAAGAATGACAGCAGCTGGATGTTTTTTGATCAAGTGGAGAGAACGTGGCAAGGTATATTCCAACAATATGGAAAAGGGTTTTCATCATTAATGATACAGTTCTTATTTGGCCTCTTGCATGAAGGAAATGGGAAGGTTGTGGAAACTACTTTTGGAAGAAAAGTCTCTCCAGGACTTCGAGAAGAGTTATTGATGTGAACTGAGAGAGAAATAAGGGATAGAGCTTCTAGGTTACAGATTGAGCCAATGGACTTGTTTCACTGTTTGCGTGAGATTCGGGAAGAAGAATACGCAAAAAGATAATTGATAATTTACACTTAATCCCACTGCTTCAACCTACCTCTACAAAAATGGACATTCTGGCTATGTCATTCTGTGTAAAAAGCAGTCACAGTCACCTCTCATTGTCTCTGAAGTGTCAGCACCTACTTGGATTTGAGGAGGAAAAGCGAGTCTCAGCATTCATACCACCAGCCTTGACCTCTAACCAGTGAGTACAGTAATGTCTTCTTCTGTGTTCTGGTCAAATGGTGGGCCTTCTTGTCTATTTCAAGTATTCAGGCACATGATCATTTCTAGCATTGTCTATAAATAAAACGAATCGTATCCACATTCCATATGTATGTCAGTCAACAGAGTAAGGATTTATCGAATATCTATCACATATTGAACACTGGCCTAGGTAGACACTGAGGTAAAGCTGACAGTTTTTAGCATTTACTATGTGCCAGGCAGTGCTAGCCACTATAAGAGTGTGTTTGTGTGTGTGTCTGTGTGTGTGCATATGTGTGTGTATTAGTCTTCATTGTCACTCTGTGAATGTACTCTATAATTGTGTATTATGAGTATATAAATCAAGATTACCATTGAGGACTCTGCTGTTTTGGTGTTGATGACTATTCTGGAAAAGGTTATAAATTTAATCTTGAACTGTTTGACACTTTCCTCTGCATATACTTCATCACTGAGGCCTCAAAGAGCTCCAGGTTAGTAAAGGGCAGAGCTGTACTCTAGTGTACGTTGCTGTGAAGCCTGGGCTCTTCCAGTCTTGCACCTTCAAAGGGTCGAGAGTTGAAGTTCAGAGGCGTAGGTAAACCACTTACAGGAAACAGGCTCTGTACACTATTATACAAAATACAGTTCTACTGACTGATTGGCTAAAGCAGTTGAGCAGACATATACTTGTGTTCTCTAAAAAATGCCACTGATCGTAAATCTGTTTTCAATACTTGGGTTAAAATAAGCATTGTCTCTCCTTTAGTTCCTGGGCCAGCTGAGGAGTATGGGACCATGAGAAGGAGAGAAGAATGGCCAAAAAGCTCTACTTGTGAAGTGAGTTAATGAGTCTTTCCCCTGAGAGTTGTATTTCTTCAGTGGGCAGTAGCATAGTGGTGGAGATGAGTTTGGAGAAGTGGAGAGGGGGAGGCAAGGCAGGAATTTGTATTTGGGGCTGGAGAAAAAAGGGTAGGAGAGGTTACACAGACTCAGGATTCTGAAGGACTTTGTCTACAATGTCTTGACAAATGCATGACAGCTTCAGTTCAACTGTATATTATAAAGTAAAATAATGGAGAAATGCATTGAGATATTTTAAACACCGATGGAAACAAATAGGGGCTTCAGGTTCACTCTGGGTTTCCAGAAAATCAGCCTTAGATGGAGTCCTCACCCCCAACTTTATTATTGCCTTTGTCAGAGGGCTTAAACTCTCTTCAAAATGTAACCTAAAATACTCCTTTCTCCAGCATGTTGACTAAGTGTGACTTTACTAATGAACTTTCCTAGTTCCCAATTATTGCCATTAATTCTTTTATTAGTACTGACAACCAGGAATCAGTTGTATTGTAAAGATAGCTTGATCTCTCTGAGCATCTGCAAAATGGTGATTGTAATACCTGTCATTGGATTAAGGACCAGATAAGATAATGTGTGTATGTAAAGTGCTTACTTCAGTGCCTGGCACGTAGCTTTTGCTTTGGAGTCAGACAGACCTGAGTACTGACCTCTGTTCTGTTCCTACCTATGTGACCTTGGGAAAATTACTTTTTTGTATGTGCCTCAATTCCCCTATCTGAAAAATGGGATAATGCCTCCTAAGGTTTTTGGAAGAGGTAAATTAGTAGTAGTAGTATGGTAACAGAAGCCAAAATAAGCCTTTTTAAATTTTTGTTTTCAATTATTTCTTTTTTAATTATTTTTGCCTTCACATCTCTTTTAGGTCCTTCCAGCTGCGCAATTTGCCAGTGTCTCAGCTACACTTGCTCTGCCAACCACTGTGTAATCCATGTTGTAAAATCAAAGACCTGAAGAAAGTTGAATTTTGCTTTAAACTCTTAGGTATTTGCAAGTAAAGACTGGGTTGCTAGAAATTGCACTTGTAGCTGATTGGACCTGAAAACGAAGTATAACTAGTGCTCAGCTTCTCCATAGAGAAACAGCCAATGAACAGACATGCTATGAGCTTGGAAGGGGTAGGAAGTGAAGTATGGATGCCTGCCAGCCTCTCCTGCCTCTATCCATTTCTTATGTGCGTTTTTGCTATACTGAGTGGGTGGCAAGCTGTGACACCTCTAAGAGATTCGTGTCTGGTGCCCATCTTGGATTTACCTTCCTTCCTTTTCCTTCCAGACTCCCACTGTCCTCCCCCTCGGTTTTCTTTTGCTTGGGTCCCTTCCCGCTCCATGCAACTGGGTTATCTTTTTCTCTCCCTGCAATCCCCCACCCCCACAGTTATTCCCCAGAGTGCCACTGCTCAGCAGCCCCCACCCCCACCCCGACCTTCTGTCCTCACTCACTCTCAGGTGCCTTGTCTGTCCATATCACTAGCACAGAGGCACGAACCCCCTTGGTTTCCCACCCCCTCACCACACAGATCAGTGTCTGCTCCCCTTTCCTCCTGTTGCAAAGGAAGAAGTGGCCTTTCTAAATCCATCCAAGACAGTAAATTCACTTCCTTTTGTGTTTTTGTGAGCATTTAATTATTTAACTTTATACAACACAGTACATAAAGGTATAAAAGCCCTCCACCTCACTGCCCTGTGACCCACCCGACCTTATACCCCCACACCCCCACTGCTGCTTCCCATCCTGATCCCATCCTCCCTAGGTAATACTTTGTTTGCTAAATGTCTTTCCAGACCTCTTTCTTTGCTTATTCAGGCATAACTCTATAAGGCACACATAAATCTAAAATATACATAGTATGTACACACATATGTACACACATACAGAGAACTTGGGGGGATTTGTGTCATAAAAGAACAAAATGGGCCCTTTGTATTTCTTTTCATCGAACAGTGCAATGGACATCTCTTCAATACAGTAGGCAGGATCTGCCTCATTCTTTTACATCTTTTTGTGTTTTCAAGCTTTCTTCAGCTATCTCCTTCCTCCATGGCTCAAGTTTCTCCTATATTCATAAGAACCCTCTCAGCTGTATATCCCACCTCAATCCTTCCATTCATAGGCAGGAGTCCTTGAAAAAGAGCCTCCCTCACTGCCTGCACTTCCTCATTCCTGCTCCCTCACACCTCAGCACTGTCAGTTTGGCTTCTGCCGCCCCCCCCCATCTGCTCAAAGATCAAGTGAACTCAATGCACTTTTCCCCTCCTGTCTTAGGGGCTCCCTCGCAGCCTGGGGCACTGCTGTGCATGCTCCCTGGCTGCTCTCTTCCCCCTGTTCTGACTCCTCCCAAATACCTCGTCATCTCTGTGATTCCCAACAAGGGTCGATTTTACCTCCCGGTGGACATGTGGCAGTATCTATAGATATTTTTGGTTGTCACAACTAGAGGACATGTGCTATTGGCATCTAGTGGGTAGAGGCCAGGGATTCTGCCAAACATCTTACAGTGTAGCAGACAGACCCTTGCAACATAGAATTATCCAACCTCAAAGGTCAAGAGTGCTGAGGTTGGGAAACCCTGCCCTAGAAGGACATGCCCTAGAAGCCCAAGGACATTTCTGACTAGTGCAGGCTAGGGATCTGCCCGAACAGGAGAGCCCAGAGTCACATCCAGCTGCTGCAGAGATGTCCCAGGGCCACAACAGCTTCAGTCTCTAGGTCCACAGTCCCCAGGCAATGTCCAGGGCTCCTGCAGTTTCAGTCTGGTGTGACTCCTCACCATCCGTCCACCTGTGGGCTAAACCATGCATTTAGTCCCCCCAACACAGCTTATTGACATGAGAGGGGGAGAGGCAGACCATCCTCCTTTCCTGGTTCACCCCCTCCCTTTGGAAATTGACTTTCCATTGGGAGATGTCTGAATTCACTGAGGGCTTTGTACCCAGATTCCCCTCCCTCATTTATCCTAGTGCTAGGTTGGGGGAGAGAATTCCCCAAGATAGCACCATACTTTGGTCAGTGGTCTAGACCAGCAAACTTTCTGTGCACTATTAGTTGCTGACTCACCTCCTGGGCAGTGGCATGAGTTCCCTGTTCAGATTAGATTGTCCCGTTCTGCACTTTGGGGACTGGGGATTATGTTGTCATGGGGCTGAACAAGCCACAGCAGTCCTCTGGAGGCAGCCCTGAGGCATTCCCCTAGGGGTGGCAAGTCTGCAGTGTTGTAAGCCCGGGGTTAACCCCAGGGCTGTTTCGATTGTTTTTCGTGATATAACTCAATCAGTACACGAAAAAGCTTCTTGTCCAAGTCATTCCTGGAGCCTCTTGGGATGCAGGAATCCTCAGTACCCACCACTCCCTGAGGCACGGCCCCAACCAGTTCAGACATTTTCTTTGGTCTGTGGTTTGCAACTGCTCTTCTGGTGCCAATTTCTGACTTGTAAATAATCTGGTTTCTCAGAACAGGAACCCACTCAATTTAACTTAAAGAAAAGAGGATCTACGTAGAATGGATTTTCACCCAGCCCAATTGCAGGAAGTGGAAACGTGGTCGGGGTTCCCCTTCTATCTCTGAGGTCATAGGGTCAACACTTCTCTGTGCCTGCCTGCTCCCGGGGACGTAACACTGGTATCCTCTAAAAGACACTTAGCCTCTGTAAAGCACGTGGCTCTGCTTCCCACAGCCAGGGCTAGGCCTCTGCTATGGCCTCAGTGACCATGGCTTTGCTCTTGGCCCCACCTCCAAGTGACCCACTGCTTCACTGCCTAACACCATCTTGGCTGTGGAATCTGCCTCTGCTCAGATTCTCTAGTGAAGATCTGTTTGGCTCAGGAAGGGTCAAATATCTACTCCTGCTGCAATCAGCTACAACTTAGGTACGGGGAGAGAGTGGGTGCCCAGGTCCACCAGATACTAGGATGGGGGAGAGATACACACAAACAGAAGCTGCAGCAGGTTTGGGGTGTTGAATACCAATGCTCTGGAACACCAACGGGATCATTAAAACGTGTTTCTCCCTATCAATCTATACCCTCCCCACCTCCTACTGAACCTGGCCTGCTCCCCTAGCCCCATTCTCCCACTCATTCCCTCCCTCCTCTCCCCAGCCCCCCATCTCACCCCCTGAAAATTGATCTCCCATTGGGACACGTTTCTGTTCTATTAAACATTTTTTATTTCAAGGCTTCTGTAGCCAGATCCCCCCCCCACAACAGAAGCAAATTTCCCTCCGTGAGAAATTCACGGCTTTACACCAAGGGCAGTCCCAATCCCCCGGCTTGCGAAATACTAGAGGTCTCTGCTGTTTGGGATCAGCGTCTCTGCCTCTTTGTGGTTCTTGAGGGCCTTTTCCCTGGGGTCCCACATCAGACCATGATCTAACATCAGAGGGTCCCCCATTGGAAGACATCTGATATGGAGCTCCTGCAGCGAAGGCCACCGCTGGTGCAGATGGTATGGGTGCACCTGTGAAGGAAGGTAATGGGTGAGTACATGAATGAGGCAGGGGGCTGGATAAGAAGGGTTGCTGGTGAGACTGTGGACCCGGGCTTCAGGGTCCCAGAGAAATAAAACGTGCCTGTTTCCACTGATCTGAGATCTCCCTCCTTTGGCCTACCAGAGGTGTATCTGCCCCCCACCCAGAAGCTGCAGGAGATCTCCACCCAGCTCCTATATGCGGCCTCTACCCTCAGCATCCTTCTGTCTCCCTCCTCCTCCTGCAGCGCCCCCAGTGGTGGCAGTAGTAGTAGCAGCCTCTGTCGTGTCTTCCTCCTCACCTGCTCTTTCTATCCCAGCCGAAGTGACAGTGGCCAGGCCTGGTCCTTCTTCGACGCCCTCCTGCTCCCTGGCAGTCTGCAGCTCCTGCAGAGAAGAAACAGGGTTGAGATCTATTCTGGAGGCAGAGAGGGGTACGGGGCGAGGAGACGGGGCGGGAGACAGGGCAGTGGGGTAATCTTACAGCCTGGAAGAGCTTCCACCTCAGCAGGTCCCTCTCTTTCTGCACCTCCTCCAGTTTAGCCTGGGTGAGCCGCAGATGGTAGGCCGCCTCCTTGCGCTCCATCTCCTTCTGCTCTGTGAGCTCCCTCAGGTTTGAGGCCAAGGTCTGGGCAGCCGACTTGTGCAGTTTGCAAAAGTTGTGTAGCCACTGCACCCTGCATGTGTGTAACTGGCGCTGCTTGTGGGCAAAGCGCAGGCCCAGGGCCAGGCAGCCCCAGGCACAGGCCTCTTTGGCCTCGCTGGGCAACTCGCTGCCCTCCAGGATGCCCCTGAGCTTGTCCTCCACCTCAGCCCAGGACAGAGATTTATTCTCGAGGTAGAATTCAGGGCCTTTTACATGCCTGGCCATTTTCTCGTTGATGAAGGCCATCACCGTGTCATGATGAAACCCACCAGAGGGGTCCTCTGGGTTCAAAGCCATGATGTTAGAAGGCCTCAGGGGCTTTTCTGGCTCTGCAGACACAAATCAACGAGTTGCCCTTTTCCATCTCACTTAGCCCTGCCCCCCTCAGTCACCTCCCATCCACAAGCCCGCGCCCACGCCCCCCCCCAGACCCTTGCCCCGCCTTACGACACCTCCTACCAGGCCTCAACCTCTCCAGCTAGCGGCCAGAAGAGGTGAGGGTGGGCCACACCCACTGACCTAGCCCTGCCCCCCTCAGTCACCTCCCATCCACAAGCCCGCGCCCACGCCCCCCCCCACCCTTGCCCCGCCTTACGACACCTCCTACCAGGCCTCAACCTCTCCAGCTAGCGGCCAGAAGAGGTGAGGGTGGGCCACACCCACTGACCTAGCCCTGCCCGCCTCAGTCACCTCCCATCCACAAGCCCGCGCCCACGCCCCCCCCCCACCCTTGCCCCGCCTTACGACACCTCCTACCAGGCCTCAACCTCTCCAGCTAGCGGCCAGAAGAGGTGAGGGTGGGCCACACCCACTGACCACACCCACGTACCGAGCCCAAAGAGAAGGCACACCTTTCTCCAAGCGCTGGTGGGGGAAAGGAAGCCTGGGGCCAACCCCAGAGGCTTTTACCCTGGGATTGTTCCAACTTACAGAGACAACAGGGGTGGGAGGGAATGTGCCAGGAAGATCCCTTGCTCCCACCCCCAGGATAAAAGGGAAGCTCCACTGTTGAAAGTCCTTGAAGGTGCGAAGAAACAGGAGTGGTCAGAAAAGACTTAGATCCAAGAATGTGAAGCACTTGTAATTAAGTTTTATAAAAGGTAAACCCCCCACCGCACTGCCATAATGGTTTGTCCCATGCCAGGGGTCCCTCCCCTCTTATGACTGGAATGTTCTAGAACAGAAAAGAGTTGGAAGCTCTCGGTGGCCTCAGGTACTTCCTGGAGGAAGAGGGTAGAGCCAGAACGTCGTCCCCCATTGGGTCCTGGGACCGAACACTGTAGTCACTAAATAATTGTAAATCCTGACGTTATCTACCCCCCAAACGCGTCTTGAATCTGTCTACCTCCCCGCCGGCCACCATACTAGTCCTGCCCCCGCCAGTTTTTCCCTGGGGGACCAGTGCAGCCCTCTGATACCAGGTCTGTCTCCTGCCCTGTTCTATCATCAGAGGGATCTGACCATGTCTCTTTAAACCTCCATTGGCTTTCTGATGCCTACAGGATAAACCAGACAGACGCCAGGCTGAGCCCTACGTTGCCCCTTACTATATGACCTTGTGCTATAACCGAATCTCAGTTTCTATCTGTGAGCTTACAATGAGGGCTGCATGACAAAGTGCATGTACAGTTGATATAATGTTTTCTATAACCCTATTTTTGTAACATACAAACAAATCATGAGTGTGTGTGTGTGTGTGTGTGTCTTTTCACATGATTTTTGGGAAAAGGAGTGGAAGGATATACACCAGACACTTAGTATTGGTAGTCTCTAGGAGGTGGACTTGTAGGGAAGATTGGGAAAAAGTTTTTATCTTTTAAAATAATGTCTTTCCATGATTTCATTTGTTACAAATAACATAACTCTGTATATATACATGCATTAAAAGTCTGTAAAGTTATATACCAAATTTTTGAAAGTGGTTATATTTGGGTGGTAGGAATATAGTACTTTGAAAAAAGTTGATTTTTTATATTTTTCTCTATTGTAAAAATTATCATGAACATGTATTTTTCAAAATTTTTAAAAACTGTTTTTTCTGATGACTTCTAATCATTATCAATAATTGTTAATTACCTAGAAACTAAATGTCTCCCTATAAGCCCACCCTTCCACCAACCTGGAAGGTAACCACTGTTAATAATTATACATGCATATATAATTATAATACATGCATATAAATTATAATACAATATAATAATTATACACGCATCCAGTCTTTAAAACTAGGCGGTAGCAGAAAACCGGCAGCTTCTCAGATGAAGCGCCCCCCTCTTGCTTCCTGGCCTTTGCATCAGGGAGCTCCTCCAGCGCAGTGTCCCTCAGCCCCTCCTGCCCTGCTTGCTCCCATTCTCCTCACCCACCTAACTCCTGTTCAATTTCGATTCCCCTTTCACAACAGCACTCAAGTATTTCTCCCTCTTTTAAGTTTTCGTGATTCTCCAAACTCCACCCCAAACTAGGCTGAACTCTGCTACCTTTCTGTGTCTCCATGATCCCTTGTGCATACCACTTGCAGTATTTTTCTCACTGTATTATAATCCATGATTTTCTAATTTTTCCCCATTAACTGGGCATGCCTTGAGGGCAGGTTCTGGGTCTTAAGTATTTCCTTGTTTTCAGCATCTAATACAGTAGTAAGCATCCAATAAAGTAATTGTTGAATGAACTGAAATAATTCATTATATCAATAATGTATAAACAGGTACCTTTAAAGAGAGTCCTATTTTGTTTCTTTTCTAAAATGTGTTTTTCTTCACACAGACTGATTTTCTGCGACCTCAGAGTTTCCTGTGGCAGGGACCTCTCCTTAGTATTTGAAACTAACCAGCATCTGACATATTTTGAATTTGTAAAAAATACCCTGGAAAATTCAGGAATGAAGAAGCTTCTTTGTGAAGGATTAAAACAGCCAAACTGCATCTTGCAGACATTGAGGTAAGTGGTGGCAGGGGAATTTGTAATCTGTGTTCATGCCGTTTTTGTCAGTTTCTGCTTGTGTTAGGGGAGAGCATGAATAAGATAACGAGGTCATTCTTCTGTTCTCTGAAGGTTGTACCGATGCCTTATCTCTCCTGCGTCTTGTGGGTTACTAGCAACTGTTCTCAGCACCAATCAGTGGCTCACAGAGCTGGAATTTAGTGAAACAAAACTGGATGCTTCAGGTTTGAAATCACTCTGTGAAGGCTTAAAAGTTCCAAATTGCAAATTACAGAAACTCAAGTAAGTTGTAACTCTTAATTTCCATACTGCAAGAAATATTTTAAAAATATGCAACTCCAGATAGATGTTGTTGAACAAAACGCATTTCAGGAGTCATAGAAAGGAAGAATAAAAGTGGCAGTCCCTAAAATTGTTCCTATGTAACAAGTTTAGGGAGAGAATTTTCAATGTATGTAATAATAACATCAGTGACAATAATAATAACCAACACTACTTACTGAGCGATTGCTTTGTGTTAAGTGTTGTGCTGTTTTGTACACATGATTTTCTTTCTTCCACACAACAGTTCTGAGTGATTCAGATTATTATCCTCATTTTAGCAGATGAGGAAACGGAGATTCAAGGTCAGAACACTAAATAACATGGCAAAGGCACAATTCAAAACCCAGATGTGTCTGACTTCAAAGTCCATGGTAATGAGCTTAATAATAAGTTTATCATATATGTATTATTCAGGGTTCTCCAGAAAAACAGAACTAATACAATGTGTATAAACATATATAGAAAGATTTATTTTAAGGAATTGGCTCACACAGATTTTGGCGACTGTCAAGCTCAATATCTGCACGGTAGGCCAGCAGGCTGGAGACACAGGGAAGAGCCAGTGTTGTAGTTCAAGTCCAAAGGCAGTCTGCTGGCAGAATTCCTTCTTCTTCTGGGGAGGTCAGTCCTTTCCTATTAAAGCATTCAACTGATTAAGTGAGGCCCACCCACATTATAGAGAATAATTTAATTTATTCAGAGTCTACTGATTTAAATGTCAGTCTCATCTAAAACGTATGTCCACAGAAACATCCAGAGTAATGTTTGACCAAATATCTGGGTACCATGATCTAGCCAACTTGACACATAAAATTAACGTGTGTGTGTGTGTGTGTGTGTGTGTGTAATGGGGATATATACATATATATAATATATACACATATATACTTATTATATATATGTATATATATATATATATATATATATATATATATATATATATGGTTTTCTAAAGTAAAAGCTCTTTAGCATTAAAGTTCTCTAAAATCTACTTTGAAACTTGTATGTTTTGCAAAATACCTCTATCTAAAATTTCTATATAGGAAGTTATAACTACATGTTCTTATGAGTCCTCAAAACACAGTTTGGAGCCTGGTAACTCAAGAGAAAATTGAGGACTCAAAGGTTGTAGCGTATATCATAGAAATTCTTGAAAATGATGGAAGAAAAAATTGATCGGAAATGGTTCAAGGAATTGGACTACATATGGAGAAATAAAGATTGAGAAGACAGGAAGGTCAGTAAACGCCACTCTTTGTGCCAAAGAAGGAATATTGATGATGGTGATGGGCTGGGTTTCTCTAGGATGGCAAATTAATAAATAATGGACTTTTATATAAGAGGAAAGGAAAGATTTTTTGACTGTAACATTTACTAAGGATGATTGTAGCATTTCCCCTCTGGGATTTGAAAGAAGATATGAGGTAGAGTGCTAAACTCATGCGGGGAATTAACATGAGATTAAGTCATCTTGAGATTTCCTCCCAGCCCTTTTCTTTTATTGGGCAGTCAACATTTATTGAGTTCCTACTGCAGGACACAATGTTGTGGGAGCAATTCACAAGTCCCTCCCATGGGGTAAAGGGGCTGTGACATACTCAAGGTTGGGGTCTTGTATGGGTGTACCTTTATTTTCTCTGCTCACGAGGTACTGCGGGTAGGGGATGAGTCAGATGATAAAGTGGCCAATCCTGTCTCTGTTCTCCTTCCTTTCTCTCCAGGTTGTTTGCTAGTTTTCTCCCAGAAAGCTCAGAGGCCTTTTGCAAGTATCTTGCCTCTGTTCTCATTTGCAATTCAAACCTCACTGAGCTGGACCTAACTGAAAATCCCCTGGGGGACACAGAAGTGAAGTATCTTTGTGAGAGTCTCAGACATTCCAGCTGTAAAGTGGAGAAACTAGAGTAAGTTTCTTAGAACTATCTGTCATCCTCTTAGGACTCTTGAACTTGTTGCATGCCTGCTCTATGCCAGGATCTATGCTTGGTGCTTGCCAGAGTTATTCCATCTAATTAAATTCTTACAAAAACTACATAGGGTGGGTTTTCTTATCCCTATTGTACAGATGAGGAAACTGAGGTGGAAAAGTGACTTGTTTAAGGTCACACCACTAAAAAGTGGTATAGTCAGGATGTGACTCCAAAATCTGTCTCCTAATTTCATGTTCTTTCCAGTATACTACCCATCCTCTGTGTTTACAGGAATGACATTAATTCTATAAACAGTACCTACTATGTACCCAGCACTGGACTAGGTGTGGATGGAATTATCAGAAGGACTACAAGTAACAAGACTGCCCTTAAGAGCACACAGATATGAAACAATTGGAGAGCAACAGAGTTCCATGTGTAATCAAGTGCTCAACACTGTGGGATCATTTAGAAATGCCAGATAAGCTCAGGGAAAGGGAGGGTGTCACTATGGGCTGGAGACCTCAGGAGGAGACTAAGTGAAGGAGGTGGGCCAGGAGCTGGAACTTGAAGGATGGCTAAGACTTAGCTAAATGGGGAGGCTGGGAGAACATTTGCAGGACGTCAAATGACAGCAGTGGCTGATTTGTCTTCTTTTTCCCCTGGTTACCTCACAGATGCTAGCTGTGTGGAGCTCTCTTCTTTCTTGCAAGTGAGTCAGACTTTAAAAGAGTTGTTTGTGTTTGCCAATGCCCTGGGGGACACAGGAGTGCAGCATCTCTATGCAGGTCCGGGGCATGGGAAGGGTACAGTCGAGAATCTTGTGTAAGTGTCTGCTTGTCCTTGTCCTTATGGGCCTTGGCATTTGAGGTTCACTGGAGCTCCCTGCTGCCATGGTTAACAGCCATCTTGGTGTCCCCATCCCTGCAGGCTTTCCGAATGTTCCCTCTCTGCAGCTTGTTGTGAGCGCCTCGCACAAATCCTGAGCTCTACCCAGAGCCTGACAAAGCTGCTTCTAATTAATAACAAAATTGAAGATTGGGGACTGAAATTGCTTTGCGAAGGATTAAAACAGCCTGAAGGATTAAAACAGTTGAGGGATCTGGCGTAAGTATTGTGGACGATAGCCACAGGCAGACTTTCCTGATGTTTCAGCAAATCCCCAAATTAAATGAGTACCTTTGGGCCTCGTGATTGAATCTCTAAGGAAGCAATAAACGAAGACCTAAATAATTTAGGGGGAATAAATCTCTGCTTGGCCCTGGCCCAAGGGATTTTTCTTTTACACGACACTGATTTTCTAATGTGTTATTTTAGTGAGCAAACACAATTCTTAAAGTGACCCAAGTAAAGATGAAATGACACCAGCCTGTCTACCTTACTCCGTGGCAGATTGTGGACCTGTCATCTGACTGGAGAGTGTTGTCAGCGTTTGTGCAATGCACTCTACACCATTGAGCACCTGAGAGACCGTGACCTCAGTGACAATGCCTGAGGGGATGAGGGCATGCAGGTGCTGTGTGCAGGGTTGAAACACCCGTCCTGCAAACTACAGATCTTGTGGTAAGTACACAAGGACACTTTGTCCACTGAGCTCTTGTTGCCAGGCTCTCCATGAAATGGAAGGTCATTGTGGAACTTGGGATAAAACTGATTTCTTTCCTGAATCCCTGATCCCCCATAGGTTAGCAGACTGTCATCTCACAGATGTGTGCTGTGGAGTCCTCGCCTGTGTCCTCGACAGAAATGAGAACCTAACATTGCTAGACTTAAGTGGAAATTACCTCAAGGATTTTGGAGTGCAAATGCTGTGTGACACACTGATTAATCCAATATGTAAACCACAGACTTTCTAGTAAGTTACATTGGTGGGGGAAGTGGGAGGAACGGGGTCAGGACAGGCATGTTGGGTTTGCTCATAGCCCATTGCAGTGAGCAAAGAGAAGAAAAACAGCACAGGCCATGCTTAAGCAAAATGTCAAAGTGCGTGAAATTACCAGTAGGTTTCCTCCTTGGACACAGGGGCAGGGAGAGAAGCAATGACCAGGTAGCCCTGGTCTCACTGCTAAGAGAACCAGTATGGCGTAGGGGAAAGAGCACTGGATCTAGATTCTGCTAGGTCTGGCTTCAGTACTAGGTCTAGCATCTACGAGCTACATGATCGTGCTTATACAACCTCCCTGAACTTTAGTACCGTTGTCCGTAACGTGGAGCTTGTACTAGTACCTGACTCCCTGGTGTTAGCATGGGGATTGAGTGAAGTGAGACGTTCTGAATGTACCTAGTATAAGCCTTGGCACACAGGAGGTACTCCATAAATGTTAGACCCTCTCCCTTTCCTCTTCTAATACTTGTTAGAGGGCTTGATGTCTACATTTTGAGAGTCTTCAAGACTCAAGTGGATGAAGTTATAATGATGCAGTTACGTAACTGGAGGTCTTGACCCTTTCTGGTCAGTGTCCATCTGCCAGCTCTGCAAACTGGCATGACACACAAAGTAATTCTTAATTTGGATACAGCTATGCTCTGTTGGCAGCTAACCATTGGCCAAATGGCTATTCATTTATGGCATGCAGAACTGGAACACATAATGGAAAATACAGGCCGACTGCAAAAATTCCACATTCCAAAGCCAAATTGATGGATTGAAGTGTAAATGAAAACAACCTAAAAGCCTGATTACAAGTCCGGCTGTAACAGAACCTGGTTTTGTCCTAGCAAAGTGAAGTCTGTTAGTTTCAATGGTTTGAAAGTGTGGTGATTAATGCCAGGAGGAGGAAATTATTCACAACATGATGAGCCCCAGAGGTTTACCAGAGTGTCCTTTCTTAGAAAGAGGTGACTGGAGTCTATATTGTCAACAGATTGAAATAAAATTGACGATCAATCCTCATGTTTCTTTGTATATAATTTAATATGGCAGTACTCTATGGTGTGTATGTTTCAGCAAAGGTCCTAAGTGACAGCAAAGAGAAATTATTTTGTGATGGCATGCCATTATTTGTTTTTTATTGTAAATTGTCATACCATTTCCTGATTTTTCTCACTCTTTGTCTTTTAACCAATATGTTTCCATTGTGTTTTCAGGCCAACCTTCAAACAAATATAACTTGTCAATCAACAAATTGATAGCAGTATGCAGTAGTACCAGAATGCAAAATAAAGGACACACAGACACACAGACACACACACAAACACACACACACACACACACACACACGACACCATTCACTGACCTCAAGTAAATTTTGAATGTTAGAATATACATAAGACAAATAACATTGAAATCAACAGAAATATATACTTAACTAGTAAGGTGAGAGGAAACTATGGGTGATTTAATGTGGTGGTGGGCTAGAGCGGGGTAAATCTAGAAGAGCCTCCTAAATGAGGGAGTCTGCTCTGGAAGTTGGAAAGGCTAGAGGAAGGCAATTTTCTAAGGGCTGCTTGAGTGTGGGGTCTGAATCGTTGTCCTCTTTGTACTTCCCCCCTGTAAACTTCCTGGCTCAGTGCTTTGCGTATAGTAAATGTCTATAGGAGACCAGTTAGTAATTTAGAGTATCCAGAGGCAAGGCAGGGGGACAGGTAATGATATGTTCAGTAAAGACTAGGTATCTAGATATGCAGAAGTTCAAGGGAAAAAAAGAGGCTGTGGCCTCAGAGTGACAAAACTCACCTTCATTCATTTCACAAACATTTGCTGGACATTTGCTATGTGCTAGGCCAATGTGCTAGGTACTAAGAGACAAGAAGTGATAAGACCTGACACGTGATCTGTGTTCTGCAAGGGCCAGTGGGCCTAGTGGTAGAGACAGACACATGAACTGATGAACGCAGTAGGGTAAGCATGAGGTCTTAAGGGAGTCATGGCAGGAGACAATTCACCCAGCCCGAGACGGTCAGGGAAAGATTCTTGGAGGAAGAGCCACCTGAGTTGAGTCTCAAGACTATAACCAGGGGACATGGGGGTAAAGGATGCAGAAGGGTAGTTCAGGCTCAGGAGATAGCACAAGCAAGGGTAGCCAGACAAGCATCAGCATGGCTTATGGTACTCGATTGAGATAGAGGTGGGAAATCTCCAGGAAGCTTGCTACAGATGGAGCATAAAGAGCACAGCAGAATGTGTCAAGACATGAGACTGAAGGGACAGGAAGGGCCTAGTATGCCACATGTGATTAGAAAGACTTGTTAGCAGAATTCTGGGTGCCAATTCAGTCATTACTCTTCTCTCATGTACTCCTGTACTAGTACATTTTGGGACATCTCCTCACCTTTTCAAAATTGCTCCCAAAGATGGAGTCAGTTTTGCTTCCCAAGCTGGTTGGAGAATGATTCCACTGCTGCTGCTGTTTCTCACAGCTACATGGGGCTGATACTGAGAAATGATGCTACCCAGTCCCACAGACGCTTGGTGACTGGATGGTGATGCCCTGGCTGGTCTGAATCCCTGCAAGCGCTGCAGTGCCATTCTGCTTGGGCTCCGAGGTTCCAGAGATCTTACTCCACACCCAGACATGCAGTCAGTGTTCTCTAAAGTACCGTATGTGTGAGGGTGGCTGGGTCTAGAGGAGCTCTTTGAATCAGCGACAGGTAGCAGCTCAGGGTACACTCATTTATCCCAACTGTCTACATAATAGAAAACTTCTCTCAGCATCCTACAGGCACTGCAAACATTCCCAGGCACCAAGCATAAAGCCCCCTAGCTCACCCTGAGACGTGGTCCGAATTCTAAATTTGGAAAGAATGGGAGCAGTTACAAATACAGGACCAGGAAATAATGGACTCATGGAGCAGGGTCTTGGACAAAGGCAGGGAGGGACAGCGTGAGAGTCCAAGAAGAAGTTAAGTATTTTCTCTTTTGAGATCCAAGAGAGGAGCTGAGGCTGAGGGAGGAGGTAGATAGCTAAGTGGGTGAAGTAACAGTGGTGCCAGGGAGCGAGTGTGAACGGGAATCTTATCCTACAGAAGACAGCTGTTGGCTTTACTTGACACAAGATTCTTTTCATTTTTCATATGATTAACACAGATCATTTACATGAAGAAACATTCAGAAAGATGGAAGCTTTAAAAATGACCAAGCCACTGTTGGTGGGAATGCAGACTGGTGCAGTCGCTATGGAAGGCAGAGAGGAGGTTCCTCAAAAAATTATGAATAGAATTACCATATGACTCAGCAATCCCTCTCCTGGGTATCTACCCAAAAAATCTGAAAACATTTATCCATAAAGACACGTGTGCTCCAACGTTCATTGCAGCTTTGTTGACGGTGGCCAAGACATGGAAACAACCGAAATGTCCTTTGATAGATGAATGGATAAAGAAGTTGTGGTATATATACACAATGGAATACTATTCGGCGGTAAGAAAAGATGAAATAGGACCATTTGTGACAACATGGATGGATCTTGAGATTATAATGCTAAGCGAAGTAAGTCAGACAGAAAAAGCAGAGAACCCTATGATTTCACTGACATGTGGTATATAAACCAAAAACAACAAAAGAACGAGACAAGCAAATGAGAAAAAAAACTCATAGACACAGACAATAGTTTAGTGGTTACCAGAGGGTAAGCGGGGCTGAGGGGTGGACGATGAGGGTAGGGGGATCAAATATATGGTGATGGAAGGAGAACTGACTCTGGGTGGTGAACACACAATGGGATTTATAGATGATGTAATACAGAATTGTACACCTGAAATCTATGTAATTTTACTAAGAAATGTCACCCCAATAAATTAAAAAAAAAAGTGAGCAAGCCTGGAATCACCTGGTAGTTTCCAAGGAGGACCCCAAATCAGATGCATATAGATTCCCACCATCTTTAACAGTTGTGCAATATTCTTATTTTAAACCTGTTAATCTTTGCTGAGGACACTAGTGGGAAATAAGCAACAGTGACTGCTATTTCTTACATGGAACTATCCACTAAGTAGGATGTAAAAGGCAGAAGCACCTTAGTTCAAATGTCCTCAGCAGTAATACCTTGTATTCACATATTGTGTTGCAATGTTTACTATGTTTTTGCAAAAACCCTGGAAGGTCAGAAGATGAGACTCAAAGAGGTTATGACTAGATTCAGGTCACACAGCTCATTAGTGGGAGAGTTGGGACTGGTTTCCAGCCAGGTTTCCTAATACCCAGACCAGGCAGGGAAATGATAGAAAAAAGACAGGTGAATGATTCCACTTAAAAGAAACAAGACACTTGAAGTGATTAAAGGACAAAAGGGTATACAAACACATGTCATAGCTTACGGTGCTGATTTTCAGTAAAAGTAATTCACAGAAGAAGAAGGAACACGTTAATAGTGAAAAGCTTCATGGAGGTGAGACGTGATAAGGGCCTTAAATAGGATTGAGATGGGGGAGAAACATGGGCCAGTGACTATATGATTGTAGGCAACAGGGCTGTTTTGTAAGCAGCTCACCAAAAGCACCTGGGGGAGGAAACTTTTGCATTAGAGTTTCTTGAACTGCTACAGTATCCATATCCCAAGAGAGTGCTCTCTAGTTCTTAGGCTCAACTCTATTTCCAAACTTTTAATAACTCCTCCTTTTGTTCGTTCTTGTTCATGGACTCCTATGAGTGACTCACTCCTCATCTCGGACAGCATATTGCATAGCCTAGCATGGATCCTGCACAACCCCATGTTTCTGTCTCTGCCTAGTTTCCAAAAAAAAACACCAGATAAGACAAGTGGAGAAAGGGAATGCCAGGCAAGGAAAACAGCATAAAGTACATAAAGTAGGAGGTAATGTGGTGTGGGATTGACAGAAAGGTAGATTTACCTGAGTAAGGTGTACAGTTGTCTCTGAAAGCTACTTGATTAGCTGTGTGACACTGAATAAGTCATTTGAATTCTTAGAGCCTCCATTTTCTCATCTATAAAATGGGCATACATTGACATTAACATTGCAAGGCTGTTGTTTCCAACATGGTGCCTCCCCCACAATTAATGGTAGCTGTTTGTATGAGTGTACCTGTAACATAACTCAGCTGTGTAGTCTTTGAGCTCCCAGATTTTTTGCTGTGTAGTCAGTGTGAACTGCGCATTTGAACTAAATATGTGTTCTGGAGGCAGTGAATCTAGTGGGGGAAGTGACACACCATGGAAGTTACTACAAGTGAGAGGTCCAGCTGCTCCATGTCTTTATCATCCTGTGTTGTTCCCTATCGCCCTGGGCGATGGTAACATTTAGGCAGGAGACCAGGTCTGGCATGAGAAGAATGGTCAAGACAGCAGTTTTCTCAAGTTCTTACTTCCCTTTAGTTATTTAACACTTATTTATTGAGCATTTATTCCATGCCAGGTTTTGCGCTGTGTTGGCCTCACAGAGATGAATATGCCTTTTCCTGTATATTCCCCCTACTGTGTTCTTTGGCTGTCCTGGTCCCTCTATCAGTCTGATAAACATCTGACAAAACTCCATCACATTAAGAACTCAAAGACATAATGTTAAATGAAAAATTGCTGAGCCGTGTGTGTATTCTGTTTGTGTACAAAAGATAAACATGCATGTGTATGTATGTGTCCAGAATATGTATGGAAGGACATATATACAGAGTTGCTAACAGGAGCAACTCGGAAAGAGCAATTGTGCAAGCAGGAGCTGTGGGAGAAGAGGAGAGGAACTTTCATTTTCATCTATAGACCTCTGTTTTACTTGATGTTATTACCATGCGCATGTATTACTTTTATAATTAATAAACTTGACATTAAAAATAACATTCATACTGAAGAGTTATTTTTTCCTTTTAAAACACGATAATTTAGAGGAAAATATAGGGTAGGCATTTATAAGCATGACATGAAAACCCAGAGGAAAGGAATGAAAGATTTGACAACATCAAAATTTTAAGTCTCTTTATGAAAAAATTACACCATAGGTAAAATTAAAAGACTAGTGATGAACTGGGAGAACATATTTGACACACATATAATGACAAAGCTAATGTTCATAATATAAATAACAAATCAGTATGAAAAACAAAATATTGAGGTCTTCTATTTCCAGCAATGACACGTTAACAGCGAGTGGATTTACCCTCCCACATTAACAATTCAAAAAATGGGCCAAATATATGAAATTATGGTTTCCAGACATTGGATAACAGGCAGAGTTGGAACAAAACAAACAAACAAAAAACAAATAGCAAGATGGTAGTTTTAAACAGAACCATATCAATAGTCTTATTGAAGTTAGTTGTCTCACAGCAATCCAATTAAAAGACAGATTGGTAGTAGAATGGAAAAACAAATGTTAAAGACCCAACCATATGCTGCCTATAGGAAACCCATTTTAAATATTAAAACACAAATAGGTTAAACATAAAAGATAGGGAAAACATACATCATGTTAACATTAATTTTTAAAAAGCAGGAGTGACTATATTAGAGAAAGTAGATTGCAATACAAAGAATGTCACCAGAGATAAAGAGGGCCATTTTATAATAATAAAGTTAATTCATCATGAGGAAGTAACAATCTTAAATATATATATACACCTGAGTAACAAATTCAAAATGCATGAAGCAAAAACTGACTGAACAAAGAGAAATAGACAAATCCACAACTTCAATCAGAGACCCCAACCTTTCAATAACTGATAGACAAAGGAGACAGAAAATAAGTAAGAATATAGAAGATTCTAACAACACAAATAATAAATTTGATCTATTTGACATCTATGCAACACTCATCCCAACAACAGAAAACATTCTTCACGTGTATATTGAACATTTACCAAGATAGACCATATCTGGTTCATATAACAAGTTTCAATAAAGTTAAATGATTCAAGTCATACAAAGTTTGTTCTATGACCACAATAGAGTTAAATTAATAATCAGTAAAAGAAAGATATGGAAAAGCCTCCAAATATTTGGAAAATAAATAAGACATTTCTAAATAATCCATGGCTAAAGAGTAAGTCTCAAAATAAATTAGAAAATATTTTAAACTGAGTGAAAATGAAAACGTGAGACTAACTTGTGGGATATGGATAATGCAGTGCTTTGAGGGAAATTTATAGCACTAAAACAATTATATGAGACCAAAAAGGTCTTAAATCAATGACCTCAGCTTTCTCAACGAGAAACTAGAAAAATATCAAGTGTAATTCAATGTAAGCAAAAGGAAGAAAATAGTAAAGATAAGCAGAATACATACTGTATTATTCCATTTTTATAAAATTCTAGAAAATCCAAAGCATTCTATAGTGACAGAACAGATTAATGGTTATCTAGTGACAGTGTCGGGGAGAGAAAGGGATACATTTATGGATGGGCACAAGAAAACATTTGGGAATGATGGACACGCTCATTGTCTTGTTTGTGGTCATGATTTCAGTCAAAAGTCATCAAACTACTCTTAATATGTCTAGCCTATTGTGTGTGAATTATACTTCAACAAGGCTGTACACACACACACACACACACACACACACACACACACACCTGAAACAGTTATTTAAGAATAGTTATCTAACCTCCATAACCCCATATTCTACAGATAAGGAATCTAGGATGCAAAGAGGTCAAGGTCACATGGCCAATTCATGATAAGACTGGGACTGGAACAAGTGTCCTTATTCCGGGTCTTGCTCTTCTTAGTATACCAAAGGCAGAGCTTAAATCAAAGGAATAGATTGCAAATGGTGGGTTTTCAGTTTTGTGGCGTACCAGTGGGAAAGAGACGTGTATGATGAAAAGGTGAGATTTTCCCAGGGTTCTTTCAGTGATGTGCTGGAACTGGCTCATACTGACTCATGAAAGTTAATGGTTAAATTTTGAGGGATTTTGCAAATCAGTTATTAAACAAAGCCATTACTAAAAATTAAATGATATAAACTTGCAATTAAATAAATTTTATTAAAATAAATGAAGTAAATACTCTAAACTCATCACTTCCTAATTATTTTACCACATTTTACTATCATCTGAGCTCTTGAGGTTATTCACATCTATTGTATCTGTGTGGTGATGTTAAATAATTGTGTTCTACTCTGCATCTTTTATCTATTCCATATCCAGTGACATCAAATTGGTAGCTTGAAATTGGCCATAGTAGGGCCATTTATATCACAGAAATTGACAAATGCTACAAATCAATGACCCCCCTCCCACTCCCCTAGAGAGTTGGTTATTATACATTTACCAGTATATTTGTACCTTAAAGCATTACTTGCTCTGGCATTCATTTAAAGGTTGCCGGGAAGGCAACCCATCAGTGCCTAAAGTCATGCTAGTCAAATAGTGGGCAGTCAATACATGTTAGAGGGTAATCAACCATCATGGTTTGTCCAGGACTCCCATGCTTCCTGAACATTTCAGGAAACTCTTCAGTCCTGAATAAGCCAGGATGATTGCTTACCCTTAGTATTTGCAATTTTTTTTTTTTAAGAAAGGAACAGGTGGATAAATGAATTGAAAGCTCTCTTATTTCTTGGAAAGTAACCCAAATATATCTCCTTCTGTGAGATAACTAGTGGCACATTTGTTCATAAAGCCCCACACATTACACAATCTCAGCAGTTGTCAGGAGGGAAGACAGGACCTGACACAACGGCAGGTGCTCAAGAAATGCCCATTGATGGTAGATGACTGGAGAGAGGCAAGCCTGCAATGGGAATGGAGGCCCCACGATGGTGGAAGCTAGAGTCTTGTCTACCATCTGGTGGCAACTGCAGGTAGCAGCAGACTCAATCTGAGGCAGGCAGGGCTTGGGGAAGCCTCAAAAGAGAAAGGATCCAAAGAGATACTTTCAATGAGAGTGATAATGAGTGTGAATGCTAAAGGGGGTGGTTGCAACTTTTAGGTGTTTAATCTATTTTTTAGCACTTTGAGAACATCAAAGATTTTTACTGGGAAGGACCTTCCTGGTCCACTTCAATATCCTTTTATTCTGTTCGAGGCTCACTCTACCCAAAGTCAGAGTAGGCAGTTGCCTTGCCACATGGGAAGGTTTTCTCTCTCCAAAGACCTGCCCCCTCCTTGCCTCCAGCACCATCCAGACCTGCAGCTTTCACCACAAGTCAGTCTCATGAGTTAAGGTGCTCAAAACATTGTGCAGTGAGGAAACAAGAAACTATTAGCAGCCTGTTAATATCTGACTTCAGATTAGAAAATTAATTCCTGATTGGTTCCCGAGAGCCTAGAACATATAGAGCAAGTGAGCTGTGGTGTGAGAAGGGGAGAGGGGAAATTTCTGTAGCAAAGGCAGACGACATAGCAGGCCTGGTCTGGGCACATTAGTAAGAGCCTAAACTGGAGAGTCAGGTAATGACCTAGACTTGGAAGGGGTCACCACAAACAAATGTCACCCACTTCCCACTTTTATTGATGACTGATTCCGTTTCTCTTGCTCACTTGTTTCTTTCTTGCTTTTCCAACTCTAGGAAATCTTGCTAGAAAAAGTTCCATAACCTAGTGTGGATGTATCACACTCCCTCTCACCAAGCCACTCATTAATCCCCATCAGAATGGTGGGGTGGGGGTAGGTATACCTCCTTTTCCAAAAGAAATGTGGTAGTACTACTACTACTACTACGACGACGACGACGATGACGACTACTACTACTAGTAGTAGTCGTAGTAGTAATTAGTATTCTGGCACTTAGCTGTGACAGGCATTGTGCTTTACTATAATTTCTCATTTAATTCTATGAAGTAGATAATTATTTTCTTCATGGTATACATGAGATGCAGATTTGTCAGGTAATTTGCCAAAGGTCACATGGGTAGTAAGTGGCAGAGCCAAAATTCAATCCTGTCTGACCAGAAAACGTATACTCTTAACAACTGTACTTCTTTATATAGACTCTGGCGAGGGTTGAAGAAAGAGGGAGGCACACATAAAAGAATAATTATTTCATTCAAATGTGTATGCATGTCCTATTTTGTGCTGGGCCTATGGGGTATAAAAAGTATGCTCTGTCCTTGCCCTTAATGAGATTACAACTGAACAGAGGGGATGTGTCCACTGTTCTAACAGCTCTAACAGAAGGCAGAGTTAAATCATGACCATGAGCATAATAATGATAATAGCTAACAGTTACTGAGAGCATACTATGTATCAGGCACTATGCTAATAATATCCTACATGTATTTGATCCTTATGACAACTCTGAGACTATTACTACATTTTACAGATGAGGAAACAAGGCTAGTAGAGGCTTCATTAACTTCTGTGGCTCAGAATAATGTGTTACTGGGCTCCTTTGGGAGTGCACTAAAGGTATCTGCACCCACCTCAGAGCCTATAAACCAGAGCCAATAGCTGCTTGAAGATCACGTGTACCTCAGGCAGCACGTGCTCTGCAACAGCTTGACACTTACTTTCATTGTATTTGGAACCTTGAGAACAGTGAAGGACACCAGAGTCCCATCGTTGGCCTCCACCACAAATGTGCTCTTGCCACGCTTTTTAAAAAAAACATTTATTCTTTATGACTGTACTAAGTACCACCGAACTTTACACTTTAAAATGGTTAAAATGGAACATTTCATGTTATGTGTATTTTGCCACAATAAAAAACATTTATTATACAAAATGTGCACATTTATACAAAGTGATTTATACATCTCATGGTTACAGAAAGTCATTTTCCTGCAAAAAAATATTTCAAAAGCTAAATACTCTATTACAGTGTTCGTAGTCAGCGCCTTTTTCCGAAAGATCAGCTGCAGTAGCTTTGGGGAGCTGCATTGCTGCTGTCATCTCTCATATTCTCATATTATTTCATGACTCTTCTCCCCAGCCTTCTTCCCGTGATTCCCTCCCATCACAAATATTTCCACTGTGTCCCCCAGTTCCTTTGTTGTGGGATAACAAAGCTCTCCTACATGTCCTTCCTTGTTACAAAATGCTACTTGCTCCTTCTTGTCCTAGCTGACTCTGGCATTTGGCCAAGGACACCACTCATTTGTAGGGACTGGAGGAGGGACCCGCATCCTCTTGCTTTTCTGAAGCAGCTTCCAGACCGTTGTTTCTCTGCTCTGCTGGAAAGACAATATTAAGGCACATAGCAGCAGAATCAATCACTTACCACACCTCATCTCTGTTGCCTAGACTCTGGTCAGGCCCCCAAAGTAATCCAGGCCTTTGAGCCTCTAACACACAGCCTTCCTTGCCAACATTCAGGTCATTGTCCCCGGGAGTTTTGCTGTTCATCTGGTTTATTCATGCAAAACTTTGGCTGAGCGGTACTCTCCCCCCTTCTTTCGCTTCCCACCCCCACTCCGGTTCAAGCCGTTGTTTCTCAGTCTAGTTGTGTAGGACACAGCTCCCTGGTCCATGCTAGTATTATGAACCTTGCAACTCCCCCTGGCTGAGGCAGTCTGTCACCAGTCCGTCGACCAAGTGGCTCAGGGCAGCTCAAGGCAGCTCACACCAACCTCCTGCTGCTCACGGCAGCCCAGCTCCAAGGAGAGCTGCTGCTCACAATCTTATTAGTGTAGAGGGCGCAGCTCACTGGCCCATGTGGGAATCCAACCGCGACCTCGCTGTTAGGAGCATGACATTCCAACTACCTGAGCCACTGGGCGGGCCCAGGGCTGAGCAGTTCTTGACTTCTCAAAACCTAATGACTTTGACCTACCTCCATTTTAGTGGCTCTCTTTCATGGCTACCCACTAAACCTGTGCAGCCCAATACAGTAGCCACTATCTACAGGTGGCTATTTAAACTTACATTAACTAAAGTTAAATAAAAATTTTAAATCAGCTCCCCAGCTGCACCAGTCTTTTTTCAAGTGTTGAATAACCACATGGTTCTAGTGGCTACCATATTAGATAACACAGGTAGAGAAAATTTCCATTGTTGGAGAAAGTTCTATTAGATAGCATAGCTTGTGATGCTGCTCCACCTCAAGAATATTTTAAAGTGGGTTGTGTAGCTACAATTTGCTAGGCACTGTTCAAGGAGATAAGGATATAAAACAGACATCATTTATTGAGGCTTTCTAAACAGCTCTAGTCATCAAGACAGTGTGGCATTGGAAGAGGGATAAACACATAGGTCACTGAAACAGAATAGAGAACCTAGAAATAGACGCACTAACATGCCCAACATTTTTTTTTTCAAAGCACATCAGTGGAGGAAGGATAGCTACTTCAACAAATGGTGTTGGAGTGTTGGAGCAATTGCACATTCATAGGTGGAAAACAAGTGAAAAGAAACGAAAACTTAAATCTCAGCCTAAACCTCACACCTTATACAGAAATTGAAATGAATTGCAAACTTAAATGTAAAATGTAAAACTATACAACTTTAGAAAAAGCATAGGCAAAAATCTTAGGGATCTAGAGCTAGTCAAAACTTAAAACTTGTTTAAAGACTTTTGCTCTGTGAAAGACTCTGTTAAGAGGATGCAAGACAAGCTACAAACCAGGATAAAATGTTTACAGAGCATGTACCCAACAAAGGACTTGTATCTAAAATATATAAAGAACTATCAAAATTTAACATGTAAAAAAATAGAGAATACAATCAGAAAATGGGCAAAAAACATGAACAGACATTTCACTGAAAAGGATATACAGATGTCAAATAAGTGTGAATGATGTTGGACATCATTAGCCATTAGAAGAATGCAAAAAGTTATAGATGATGTAATACAGAATTGTACACCTGAAACCTATGTAACTTTACTAACAATTGTCACCCCAATAAAGAATTAAACCAAAAAAGAAAAATGCAAAAAGAACCAAGTAAAATTCCACTATAGACCTATCAGAATGGCAAGAGGAAAAAAACAGTGATAACACCAAATGCTGACAATTATGCAGAGAAACAATCACTCATACATTGCTGGTGGGAATATAAAACAGTACAGCTGCTCTGGAAAACAGTTTTTCAGTTTCTTATAAAACTAAACAGACAACTACTATACGACCCAGTAATTGTACTCCTGGACATTTCTCCCAGAGAAATGGAAATTTGTGTTCACACAAAACCTTATATACAAATGTTCATTGGAGTTTTATTTATAATGTTCCAGACTGGAAACAACCCAAATGCCTTTCAACAGGTGAATAGTGAACAGGTAAAGAAATAATAGTATATCCACACCCTAGAATACTACTCAGCAATAGATGGAACAAAATATTGATACACGCCATGACCTGGATGAATCTTCACAGAATTATGCTGAGTGAAAAAAAGTCAATCTTAAAAGGCTACATACTTTATGAATCCATCTATATAACATTCTTGAAATGACAAAATTTAGAAGCAGAGGACAGATTAGTTCTTAAGAGCAGTAGTGGGGCATAGCAAGAATCTGGGAGAGAAGGGAGTGTGGCTGTAAAAGGGCACCCTGACAGATCCTTGTGGTGATGGAACTGTTTTGCAGTTTGACTGTATCGATGTCAGTATTCTGGTTAAGATGTTGTACTAGAGTTTTGGAGGATGTTACCATTGGGAAAAACTGGGTGAAGAGTACAGGAAATCTCTCCATATTATTTCCTACAACTAGCTGCATGTGCATCTACTATTTTCTCAAAATAATAAGTTCAATTAAAAAAAGCCAAGGGAGGTGAACATTTCAAGGAATAAGTGATTAATTGGTCAACTGCTGCTAAGAAATCTAGCAAGGGGAATGAACAATGCCCATTCATTTTGACAATGTGGAGATTATTGTGATTTGAGCAGGAGCTGCTTTGGCTGTAGGAAACGGCCTGGAAAACAGATGAAAGTGGGCTGAGGTATAAACGGGAGGCAAGGGAACAATGACAGTAAAGAGACAACTCTCTCAAGAAGTTTGGCTGTGAAGGGGAAGGTGATAGTTTGAGTGAAGTGTAGGGTCAAGCAAGTTTTTTTTTGTTTGTTTGTTTTATTTTGTTTTGTTTGTAATGGAGACACTTCAAGATGTTTAAACTTGTCAGGAAGGATCCAAAGGAGAGGGAATAATTGAACAAACAGGAAAGATGGAACATCAATAGTGTAAGGCTCTTGAAAAATAGGAGACCATGGGATCAAAAGTATGCACAGAGGAATTGCCATTGGGGAGAAGTATAAGAGCTTTTTCTAATGTGGTAGAGGAGAATAAGATGAAGAAGGAAGCAGAGAATGTTCTCTGTGATGTGGAAAGTACTGCTGAGAACAGGAGTGGATGTGAGGGAGGAGGGAGGTGTGTGAGGCAGAACTGGGGTTTCGGGAGACAGAAAAGATTTGAAATATTTGTTCTGGAGAATGAATGAACCAAAGAAATTTGGTAGGATTGCTAGTTCGAAAACTGGGAATAGGAGGTTGTGGCAGGAGATTGGGATGCATGAATTCCTGACTTTAGGAATGAAGCAATTACAGATAATAATAAGAATTGGGGTGTGGCTATAGGTGTGTGTGTGTGTGTGTGTGTGTGTGTGTGTGTGTGTGACTAAGGTGAAAGAAAAGATCTTTTGAGGTGAGGAGATCAAGGAACTGAGATATCGAATGAGTTATCCTTGGGTATGTTGAAATCACTTAGGATAGTGCTGGGGCTTGAGGTGTGAAGAAAGTTGTGGGCCAGGGGCCAAAGTCATTAGTAAATAAAGAAGAGTGGCCTGAAGGTAATTTGATGAGTGACAAGGAGGGGGAAAGGCATACAATCAAATGGTGTCAAAGGATTGAATTTGGTTTTTATACATTTTTTTTTAATCCAGGAACATAGGGAAGTAATGATCTGAAAGCAGAAATGGGAATTAAGGAGGGCACCGATTTCATCCTTATCTTGCTTTGAGAACAGAAAAGATGAATGCTATTCCAGAGGGCTGCAGTGGTGGCCACCAGGTTTCAATTAAGGTCAGGGGATGAATAGAACTCTCAATGAAGAGTCTTAGGGTTTGCTGAATATAATAAAGCAGTTCCAGTGGGTACAGAGGAAAACTGCTGGTGGTCAGAGAGGAGTGGAGTGCTGGATCAAGGGCAAGGAAGTACATGGCAGTATGGGGATGGGGGTGGAATAGATGCCAGGGGGAAGGGGGAGGGACGATGAGACGCTGTTGGATTTAGTCTCAGCAGATTTTGGAGGAGAGTGGAAACAGGGTCTAATGGCCAGAGGTCCCTCAGCCTAGCATTTATAGTCTCTGCCTAGGTGAACTGACATGGTGGTAAACCCAGAGGTTATAGTTTCTGCACTGTCATGGCCTGAAGTGGCATTGGTTCCAGAAGATGTGGCTTCCATCTCAATCCCTGTGACCTGGAGTTGTGGCATCCTTGGTGGATAGAGTTCCACTTCTCCAACCAAAACTTTCTCTCCAGTCTTTGTCTTTGTTGTCACCGCAGTTATTCTTCTAACTCATTTAACCCTCTAGTCCTTTGACCCCTCCATTATGTCCCATGCAATCTAGCAACCCTCCCTTCTTCATTTCTATCCCAGACAACTACCTGCCTTGCCACTGGTCCATCCATTGTATTTGCATAGCAGCAGAACCCCAAACCCAGGTCAACCCCAAATGACCTCCTATGCATGACAATAGGCATCAGTCTCAACTGGGCTTTGTGCACTGCCTTGAATCCTTCGTGTGCCTCTCATCAGGATTCTCTCCCATTCACCCAAGAAGCCAGTTCAGCTCTTTACCAGTTTTTCTAAGATCCCTTCCCCCTGTCTCCCAGCAGATGACTTGGACCCCCACTTTGTATCATAAATACAAAAGCCAGAAGTAACCTCATCTTCCTGTCACTCAACCTGATACGCCCCTCAAAGACATATAGGCACCAGTCTGAGGTTAATCATGGTATCTGTGCTCCGTATCCTCCTTCCATCTTAGGAACTTTGGTCCATTGTTTGACAACCCTCCCTTCCTGTTCCCCAGCTGTATCTTCAACCATTCCCTCTTTACTAGCTTCTCTTTGTCTCTGAGACACACACACACACACACACACACACACACACACAGGTATAAATATGCTCAAGCACCATTCAGCTTAAATATCAAATTCTCTTTTCAAACAAATATTTCTCTGATACTGCCTTCAATTTCTTCATATTTTCTTCAATATTAAGTCTATTTTGACTGAATTAATTACACTTCCACCACACAATAACTTGTGTATGGAGGGAGGGAAGAGAACAGAAGAGAAGGAAAAAGAATATCATGGAAAGGAAGAGGAAGAGAGGGGAAAGGAAAAGAGAAGAGAGGAGAGGAGAGGAGAGGAGAGGAGAGGAGAGGAGAGGAGAGGAGAGGAGAGGAGAGGAGAGGAGAGGAGAGGAGAGAAGAGAAGAGAAGAGAAGAGAAGAGAAGAGAAGAGAAGAGAAGAGAAGAGAAGAGAAGAGAAGAGAAGAGAAGAGAAGAGAAGAGAAGAGAAGAGAAGGATGCCAGCAGTGAAGGAAATTATGTTTCACTATGGCCTGTAGAATATCAAGCAGCTATTCAAATGATGCTTACACAGCACATTTACTAACATGGCAAAGTGTCCTCAGTGTATTTTAATTGAAAAACAAGTTACAAAATAATATAAATGATTTGATACCATTTTGGTAAAAATGTGCATGTGTGTGTATAAGACAGTGATGGGTCAGAAAAATGAATGCCAAAATGTTACCCATGATTATCTCTGGTTGGTAAGATACCTTTGATTCACAAATATCTTCTAAATCTTCTGCATTAAACATGTAACTTTTGCTACAAGAAAAAATACCTCCCTTGACACTAGATTATTCCCTCCCTGTAGCTACCACTTTATTGTTCTTTTCTGCAGATCTAAGCTTTTCAATAGTTTCCATTCATGGTTTCCAATTCTTTCCTCCCTAATCCCTCCTCAACTGATTGCAATCTGGCCTGACTTCTCACCACCTACTGAAACCATCCTCACCAAGGTCACATATGACATCCTTGTTGCTAATCTACTGGACATTTTCTGTACTTATCTGACCTGCCCAATTTGTTGGAGTAAATTTGATACTATATTATGGATTGTTCTGTTCTTCTTTGTACCCTTTCATCCCTTAGGTCCCATGATCACTCTTTCCTAATTTGCTGGCAGCAAGGGTATGAACTGACAAGGCAGGCAAGACTGGGTTTGAATCCTGGCTCCGCCACTTACTATCAGCAGAAACTTGGGCAGGCTACCTCAATGTCTCTGAGCCTCAGTTTTCTTCTCAGGAAAATGGGGAAGATAATGCCTGCTTCATAAAGTTTCATTCAGGCTTCAATGAGATGATGCTTGTGAAGCCCTTAGCACAACCATCTGCACATGACAGGGGTGGAAAGGATAGTAGTATCATTAGTAGAATTATGATTTTTCCTACTTCTCTGAATTCTCTCTTCAGGTACCCCTGTAAATGTCAGTGCTCTCTAGGGTTCTGGCCTTGGTCTTGCTCTCCTTGGATGCTGTACGTCCTGTCCCTGGGTGATTTCATCCATGTTCATGGTGTCCAGTGGCTTTGGTACTTCAGTGACCGGGAAAGTTTGCCACTGCAGCCAGGCTGGTCCTGGCCCTGAGGCAGTGACAACCCCACCCAATCCCATCCCTATGACCTGATGGCTGCAGCAGCCTCCCTGGGTCCTGACTGTGTCTGTAGCAGACCAACTCCTGACCCACCCTGGCCAGGCCACCAAGCACTTAGTGCTTTTGGGTGGCAAGTTTGGTTGGGCAAGAAGAATGGTGGCGAACCAGATAATAGGAGGGCCTTGTAGAGCCTTGAGGGTCTGAGCAGGGCCACCTCAACTTCAGATCATGGACCCCCACAGGCCTGAGGATCTGGTGTGACCACTATTTCCCAGCTGGATGAGTTACTACCTGGCCACAGCAACAATGGACAAAGGCCTTGCCAGACCAGGAGCATTTGTGGTATCTTGAAAAAAGACAAGTGGAGAAGTCAGCATCCAATGGGTGGTCTTCATTCTACTGGACCTTGATAATGAAAGAAAGGGTAAAATAACATGCCACATTTGTCAATAGGAAGGGTCCAATATGCTTTGGGAAGGCTTTTTGTCACTTTTGAGAAGTCTATGTATATAATTAAAAAGGCCGCTCTTAACTTTCCCCCCACCATTTTAAAAGAAAACTTCTTCTGCTACATCTACATAGGTCTTCTAGATGTAAAGACTTTTGAAAATGTCCCACTTTTTCTCCTTATAAAATTAATTTTTGAGATAAATCTCACTATTTTAACCATTTAAAGTGTAAAATTCAATGTTTTTAGTATATTCACAATGTTGTGCAACCATCAACACTACCTAATTCCAGAACATTTTCATTACCTCAGACAAAAATTCCATACCCATTAATCAGTCACTCCCCTTTCTCCCCCTGACAATCTCTAATCGGCTTTCTGTCTCTATGGACTTGCCTATTCTGGACATTTCATATAAACGGAATCTTACAATATTTGACCTGTTGTGTCTGGCTTCTTTCACTTAGCACAATATTTTTAAGGGTCATCCATTCATCAGTTTATGGACAATTGACTACTATCTACTTTTTGAATAATGACTAATTAGTATAAATAATGCTGCTATGAACATTTGTCCGCAGGGTTTTTTTTTGTTTGAAGATAGGTTTTCAATTCTCTTATGTATATACCTATGAGTGGGTATATAATTGCTGAGTCATATGGTAACTCTGTTTAACTGTGTGAAGAACTGCAAAACTTTTTTCCACAGTGGTTGTACCATTTTACATTTCCAATAGCAGTATATGAGGGTTCTAATTTCTTCACATCCTCACTGACACATTATTATTTTCCATTTCTTTAATTATATTCACCCTAGTGAGTATATCTCATTGTGATTTTGATTTGAATTTTCCAAATAACTAACTATCTTTTTATGTGTTTATTAGTCATTTATGTATCTTCTTTGGAGAAATAGCTATTTAAATCATTTGCCCATTTTTCAATTGGGCTGTTTATCTTTTTACTATTACATTTTAAGAGTTCTAAGATATTCTGTATACTAGACCATTGTCAGCTATGTGATTTGCAAATATTTTCTAACCCCGTGGGTTGTCCTTTCATTTTTATCATTTCATGATAGTATAGTTGGACATAAAAAAGTTTTAATTTTAATGAAATACGGTTTACTTTTCTTTGGTTGCTTGTCCCTTTGGTATCATATTTTAAAAACCACCACTGAATCCAAAGTACAAAGATCTATTATCTATGTCTTCTTCTAAAAGTTTTATAGTACTAGTTCTTAGTTTTAGGTCTTTCATTCACTTTGAGTTAATATTTGCATGTTGTGTGAGGTAGGGGGTCAAAATTATTATTACATTTGATGCACATGTGTATCCATTTGTTCCAACACCATTTGTTGAAAAAACTATTCTTTCTCCATTGACTAATCTTGGTACCCTTGTCAAAAATCAATTGACAATCGATGTACGGATTTATTTCTGGACTCTCAATTCTATTCTATTCATCTATATGTCTGTCCTTATGACGGTACCCCTACTGTTTTGATTACCCTAGATTTGTAGAAAGTTTTGAAATTGAAAAGTGTTAGTCCGCCAGCTTTGTTCTTTTTCAAGATTGCTTTTGCTATTCTGGTCCCTTGCATTTCCATTGTTAATCTAGATTACCTAATTTTCTGGATTACATTTGTTCATAGTATTCTTTTAGAATCTTTTTTTTTTCTCTCTGTAAGGTCAGTAGTAATATCTTGAGTTTTATTTCTGATCTTAGTAATTTGAGTCTTCTTTTTTTTTCTTAGTCAGTCTACATAAACGTTTCTCAGTTTTGGTTCTTTACAAAGAATGGACTTGTGGTTTAATTAATTTTCCCTATTGTTTTCTGTTCTCCAGTTCATTTACTTATGCCCTAATCTATTTTATGGCTTTTCCTCTGCTTACTTTGGAATTAGTTTCCTCTTGTTTTTCTAGTTTCTTATGGTGGAAAGACATGTTATTGATTTGAGAGCTTTATTTTTTAATACATTTCTCTCTGAGCACTGCTTTTGCTGCATCCCACATGTTTTTGTATGTTGTATTTTCATTTTCATTCATCTCAAAGTATTTTCTAATTTACTTTGTAATTTCTTCTTTGACTAATTGGCTATTTAGTAATGTATTATTTGGTTTCCACTTATTTGTGAATTTTCTAAATTTCATTCTTTTATTGATTACTAATTTCATTTCATTATGGCAAGAGAACACACCTTGTGTGATTTCATCCTTGTAAAATTTATTTAAACTTCGTTTATGGCCTAATATATAGTCTATCCTGGAGAATGTTCCATGTGGATTTGAGAAGAATGTTTATTCTGATGTTATTGCTTGGAGTATTCTCTAGATGCCTATTAGGTCTAGGGGGTTTATAGTATTCTTCAGGTCTTCTATTTCCTTGGTGATGATTTCTATTTGTGCTACCCACTATTGATAGTGAGGTATTAAACTTTCCAACTATTATTGTAAAACTGTTTATTTCTCACTTCAATTCTATCATTTTTTTCTTAATGATTTGGGGCTCTATTTTTAGGGGAACTTACATTTATAATTGTTATTATTTGACCCTTTTATTATTATTTAATGCCATTTTTGTTTATTGTAGCATTGTTGCCTTAAAGTCTAATTTGATTAATATCAGTATAGCCACTCCAGCTTCCTTTATGGTTATTGTTTGCATAGAATATCTTTTCCACCTTTTACTTTCAACGTATTTATCTTTTGGGTTGTGAATTAATTTTGTTTAGACAGCATATACTTGGATCATTTTTTTTTCCTATTCTCTTTTGTCATTCTCTGCCTCTTAATTGAGAGTTTAATTCATTTACATTTAATGTGATTACTGATAAAGAAAACTTCCTTCATCCATTTTTCTATTTTTTCTATGTATCTTAGATTGTCTTTGTTTCTCAATTCCTTCATTACTGAATTCTTACTTGTTCAACTGATATTTTCTAATGTACCATTTTTAAAAATTTCTTTTTTAATTTGTTGGGGTGACAACTGTTAGTAAAATTACATAGATTTCAGGTGTACAATTCTGTATTACATCATCTATAAATCCCATTGTGTGTTCACCACCCAGAGTCAGTTCTCCTTCCATCACCATATATTTGAACCCCCTTACCCTCATCTCCCTCCCCCCACCCCCTTACCCTCTGGTAACCACTAAACTATTGTCTGTGTCTATGAGTTGTTGTTTCTCATTTGCTTGTCATGTTCTTTTCTTGTTTTTGTTTTATATACCACATATCAGTAAAATCATATGGTTCTCTGCTTTTTCTGTATGACTTATTTTGCTTAGCCTTATACTCTCAAGATCCATCCATGTTGTCACAATTGTTCCCGTATCATCTTTTCTTACCGCCGAATAGTATATATATCACAACCCGTCATTGTGTACATATACCACAACTTCTTTATCCATTCATGTATCGAAGGACATTTTGGTTGTTTCCATGTCTTGGCCACCATAAACAAAGCTACAATGAACATTGGAGCACACGTGTCTTTATGGATAAATGTTTTGAGATTTTTTGGGTAGATACCCAGGAGAGGGATTCCTGGGTCATATGGTAATTCTAGTCGTAATTTTTTGAGGACCCTCCACACTGCCTTCCATAACGGCTACACCAGTCTGCATTCCCACCAACAGACTATGAGGGTTCCTTTTTCTCCACAGCCTGTCCAACACTTGTTACTATTTGTCTTGTTGATGATAGCCATTCTGAGGTGATATCTCATTGTGGTTTTTATTTGTATTTCTCTGATGATTAGTGATGTTGAGCGTTTTTTCATATGTCTATTTGCCATTTGTATGTCCTCTTTGGAGAAATGTCTCTTCAGGTCCTCTGCCCATTTTTCAATTGGGTCGTTTATTTTTTTGTTGTTGAGTTTCATGAGTTCCTTGTATATTTTGGACATTAGCCCCTTATCGGAGGCAATGTTTGTAAAAATCTTCTCCCATTCAGTTGGTTGTCTCTTTATTTTGTCCATGGTTTCTTTGGCTGTGCAGAAGCTTTTAAGTTTCATATAGTCTCAATCGTTTATTTTAGCTTTTACTTCCATTGCCTTTGGAGTCAAATTCATAAAATGCTCTTTGAACCCAAGGTCCATAAGTTTAGTACCTATGTTTCCTTCTATGCAGTTTATTGTGTCAGGTCTTATGCTTAAGTCTTTGATCGATTTTGAATTATTTTGGTACATGGTGACAGATACCAGTCTAGTTTTATTCTTTTGCATGTGCCTATCCAATTCTCCCAGCACCATTTATTGAAGAGGCTGTATTTCCTCCATTGTATGCTTTTAGCTTCTTTGTCAAAAATTATCTGTCCATATTTACATGGTTTTTATTCTGGGTTCTCAATTCTATTCCATTGGTCTATGTGTCTGTTTTTCTGCCAATACGATGTTGTTTTTATTATTGTAGTCCAGTAGTACAAGCTAAAATCAGAGTGGGTGATACCTACAGCATTGTTCTTTTTTCTCAAGATTGCTTTGGCTATTCGGGGTCATTTGTGGTTCCAAACAAATGTGATGATTTTTTGTTATATTCCTTTAAAAAATGCCATTGGGATTTTGATGAGGATTGCATTAAATCTGTATATTGCCTTGGGTAATATGGCCATTTTAACTATGTTGATTCTTCCAATGCGTGAGCACGAAACGTCTTTCCATTTCTTTGTGTCTTCTTCAATTTCTTTCAAAACTGTCTCACAGTTTTCAGCATATGGGTCTTTCACATCCTTGGTTAAGTTTATTCCCAGGTATTTTATTCCTTTTGCTGCAATTACAAAAGGTATTGTTTTTTGTGTTTCTTTTTCTGGGATTTCATTCTCAGTATATAGGAATGCAATGAAATATTGTACGTTGATTTTATAGTGGGCAAATTTACTGTATTCATTGATTGTTTCTAATAGCTTTTTGGTGGAGTCCTTAGAGTTTTCTATATATACCATCATGTCATCTGCAAAGACTCATACTTAACTTCTTCATTCCCAATTTGGATGCCTTTCATTTCTTTCTCTTGCCTGATTGCTCTAGCAAGGATTTCCAATACTATGTTGAAAAGCAGAGGTGATAGGGGACAGCCCCATCATGTTCCTGAACGTAGAGCAATGGGCTTCAGTTTTCAAACATTACTTATGAGATTAGCTGAGGGTTTGTCATATATGGCCTTTATTATGTTAACGTGTTTTCCTTCTATACCTCTTTTATTAAGTGTTTTAATCATAAATGGATGTTGTGTCTTGTCTAATGATTTTTCTGCATCAATTGATATAATCATATGATTTTTGTCTTTTATTTTGTTTCAGTGATGTATCACATTGATGGATTTGCGGATGTTGAACCATCTTTGTGCACCGGGGATGAACCCCACTAGGTCGTGATGAATAATCGTTTTAATGGATTGTTGTATTCTATTTGCTAGAATTTTCTTTAGCATTTTTGCATCAGTATTCATCAGAGATATTGGTCTGTAGTTTTCTTTTTTGTGTGTTGTCATTACCAGGTTTCTGTATAAGGGTAATGTTGGCCCCATAAAATGAGTTAGGGACTACTGGCTTTTTTTCCAATTATTGGAAGAGTTTGAGCAGTATTGGTATTAGATCCTCTTTGAAGGTTTGGTAGATTTCACTAGGGAAGCCATCTGGTCCAGGACTTTTGCTTTTAGGAAGGTTTTGGATGACTGATTCAATTTCGTTACTGGTGATCGGTCTGATTAGATTTTCCAGTTCTTCATGGTTCAACCTTGGAAGGCTATATGTTTCTAAGAACTTGTCCATTTCTTCTAGGTTATTGAATTTGGTGGCACATAGTCCTTCATAGTATTCTTGGATGATCCTTTGTATTTCTGTGGTGTCCGTGATAACTTCCCCTTTTTCATTTCTGTTTTTGTTAATTAGTGTCTTCTCTCTTTTTATCTTAGTGAGTCTAGCCAAGGGTTTGTCAATTTTGTTAATCTTTTCATAGAACCAGCTCTTTGTCACGTTATTTTTTTCTATTCTCTTTTTGTTCTCTATTTCATTTAGTACTGCTCTGATTTTTGTTATTTCCTTTCTTCTGCTGACCTTGGGTTTCACTTGTTCTTCTTTTTCTAGTTCTTTAAGGTGTAACATGAGGTTATTTATTTGGGATTTTTCTTGTTTCTTGAGATAGGCCTGTAATGATATAAATTTCCCTTTTAAAACTGCTTTTGCTGCATCCCAAAATTTTGGTAGATTGTATTTTCATTGTAATTTGTTTCTATGTATCTTTTGATCTTTCCTCTAATGTCTTCATTGACCCAGTCATTCTTTAAAAGTATATCATTTAATCTCCATGTATTTCTGTTTCTTTCTGTTTTCTTTTCACAGTTGATATCCAATTTCAAAGCCTTGTGATCAGAGAATATGCTTGATATGATTTCAATCTTCTTAAATTTGCTGAGTCTGATTTTATATCCCAATATGTGTTCTATCCTTCAGAATGTTCCATGTACACTCGAAAAGAATGTATAGTCTGATGTTTTAGGATGAAGTGCGCTATGTATGTCAATTATGTTCATTTCATCTAATGTGTCATTTAGGGCTGCTAGTTCGTTATTTATTTTCTGTTTGGATGATCTATCTATAGCTGTCAATGATGTGTTTAATTCCCCTAGTATAATTGTGTTTGGGTCAATTTCTCCCTTTAGTTCTGTTAGTAGTTGCTTGGTACATTTTGATGCTCCCTGATTAGGGGCATAAATATTGATGACTGTTATGTCTTCTTGTTGTATAGCCCTTTTTACCATTATGAAATGTCCATCTTTGTCTCTTGTTACTTGTTTCACCCTGAAGTCTGTTTCATCTGATAACCGTATGACTACACCTGATTTTCTCAGTGTACCAGTTTCTTGGAGTGTCAATTTCCACCCTTTCACTTTGAGTCTATGCTTGTCCTTGTAACTGACATGTGTCTCTTGGAGACAACACATGGTTGGATTAGTTTTTTGATCCAATCAGCTGCTCTGTGCCTTTTTATTGGTGAGTTCAGCCCATTTACGTTTAGCGTGATTATTGACATGTGAGGATTTCCTGTCATTCTATCTTTAGTTTTCTGGTAAGGCTGTGTCTCCATTGTTTCTTTGCATTTTTGTTGTTGTCTATTATTTCTGTGTGGTGGTGTTCTATGATGTTTCCCTCTGTTTCTTCTTTTATTACAGTACGTATGTCAGTTCTGGATTTTCTTTGAGTATTTACCCTTAATTTTATGTAACAGAACGTTTGATATTCAGAGTGTTCCATTTTCTTCAGCACACTTACTTTTTCCATTCCCATATTCTGGTTCAGGCCTTTACTCTCCCCTTTTTTATGTTTTGCTTGCCACACATTGTCCCTGTTGATGTTCGGCAAATAGCCTCCTTTAGTATTTTTTGTAGTGCAGGTCATGTATTCGAAAATTCCCTCAGCTTCTGTATGACTGGAAAGGTTTTTATTCCTCCTTCATATCTAAAGTATATCTTTGCTGGATATATTATTCTTGGCTCATAATTTCTCTCTTTCAATAGTTTGAATATTTGGTTCCACTCCCTCCTGGCTTGTAGAGTTTCTGCTGCAAAACCTGATAATAATCTAATGAGATTTCCTTTGTAGGTTACCTTCTTCTTTTCCCTGGCTGCCTTGGGGATTCTTTTTTGTCGTTTTTTTAGATAGCTTCAATACAATGTGCCTTGGAGAAGGCCTGTTGGGATTGAGGTAATTTGGTGTTCTATTTGCTTCTTGGATTCGAGGATCCAGTTCTGTCCACAATTTTGGGAAGTTCTCATCAACAATTTGTTTGAATATATTCTCTGTTCCCTTCTCTCTTTCTTCTCCTTCTGGTATGCCCATTACTCTTATATTGCTCTTTCTGATGGAGTCAGAAAGTTCTTGTAGACTTCTTTCATTTCTTTTAAGTCTCAATTTTCTTTCTGCTTACATCCGTGTCATTTCCAGGTTTCTATCTTCGATGTCACTGATTCTTTCCTCCATCTGGTCAACTCTACTAACTGAGCTGTATTTCATTCTTAATTTCTTCTATTGAGTTCTTAATCTCCAGAAATTTTATTTGGTTCAATTTAAAAATTTCAATCTCTTTCGTAAAAGGCTTATGTTGTTCTTTGATTGTGTTTCTGAGTTCATTAAATTGCCTTTCTGTGTTTTCTTGCATCTCGTTGAGTTTTTTCAGAACTGCAGTCTTGAATTCTCTATCATTTAAGTCACATATATCCATATCTTTAAGCTCCTTTTCTGGAGACTTTTCACTTTCTTTCTGAGCTGTCTTGCTGCCTTGGTTATTCATGGCAATAACTGATTTATTATTTCTCTTCCTAGACATCTTCAGGATTGACTTCTGCAACAGGTTGATAGGAAGAGGTCTTTCTTTTGTTTTCTAATACTTGTTGGTAGAATGTTTTATTTTCTCTCGGGCTGCAGCATTTTTCTCTCTGTCACACGATAGTGCTATGTTTTCTCTACACTATTCCAGCTTCTCACACAATTGGGGGATTCCTTGGGAGACGGCCTTCTCCTCTCTTAATAGTTCATCTGGGTCACAGGGCGCTGTGTCCGTTTGGGTATGTGGAGAGCTTTTGAAGTTCCAAAGCTCTTTCTGCAACAGATTCAGAGCCCGTATATTTCAGCAGTTCTGTTTACTCCTGCAGTGATCCACCCAGATAGGTGGGGCCAGGTGTGCGGTGAGTTGTGAGAGGTGGCCCAGAGCAATGGTGCCGACCACCACCACAGAAGTCATGCTTCCACCACTCCCTCCACTTTACCGGAACTAGTGGGGCTGCGAATCTGTGTCTGTGGTCCACAGCTCTCAGAACAGCAAATATTCTGTTCTTTTGATCTGACACTTCTACTGTTCTCCTTCTCACACCGGGCAGGTGGGGGCGGATTGAGCTTTAGGAAGGTAGGGAGGGGACGGCTAGTCTCAGTGCCTAAGGCTTCCATTTTGTGCTGGGCAGTGAGGGCTTAAACCACCGTTTTTAGTCTTCTTCCCTCAGTCTCTTTTCCGAGGTCTCTTCCGTGAGCGTTGGGTTCAGCCGTTTTATATGCTGCACCCTTAGCCCTGTGGGTCATAAGCGCAGCTCTAGCAGTCCGAGTTCTTCCCTCTCCTGCAGCTGCAGTAGCTCCGGGATGCAGCAAGCTTGGAGCACTGAGCTAAGTCTGCGTCCTGCGCCCTTGAGTCTCTGTCTTCTCATTTCTCTGTTCCTTCCTCCTCCGCTGGCGCGATTCACCCTTTAGGTGAATTCAGTAGTGGGCCTCTTCGTCTTGCCTGTCTGCTGTGCAGGGAGACTTTGTGGAGTGATAGTTGTTCAATTAGTTGTATATTCCAGGGGAGAGTTACAGAGGCTCACCTCACGCAGCAATTTTGATGACGACTCCTTCAATGTACCATTTTAATTCCCTATTTGTTGCTTTCAATTTATATTCTAAGTTATTTTCTTAGTGGTTGCCCTTAGTAATCACAATTAACATTCTAATGCATAACAATCTAGGACCAAGAAAAATTTCTAGCTATCTAGAATGAAGGCAGACAAGAGTAAGTACGTGTTCAAATCTTTGTGATGTAGGAAATAGTACAAATTTCATTTGTAAATATTCAACGTGTCCCCAAGGCTATGCCTGTCCATATCCTACCCTAAGTTTTTCCAAGTTTGTGAATCTGGCAGATGCAACAATCACTGGTGACTTCAGCTACTATATCATTAAAATGTTCTCACCACGTTGTCCCAGAGTAGTTTTCATGTTTGTTTACTATGCTGGGTCATACCCTGGAAAGTTTTCGTCAACCTTCATTTCAGAGAGACTGGAGAGACCACGGGAAAGTCCATTTGATGAAAGAAACACCCAGATTTTTCCCAATAACCTTTTCGTTTTCAGAGTTTGATGCTTAACTGCAGTTTGCTCAAGTTTTTATAGAAGTAATCTGAAATAACCAGATTATCTTTAATTGGCCTAACCAATTGAACTTGGGTGAAAGCACCAAGATTAGCCTACTAGTCAGCCAAGGCATTTCCTTTTCTCTCATGGATTTGTTCTTTAGTATGAGTGTCGTGCAGGGTGGCCTGTGGGATCTCAGCTACCGCTCCCCACATAAGAACGCAGGACATGATGAGGCCAAAATGGAACACCAACGGAGTCATAGATACAGCCTTCACACCACTATAGTCTCTCTGGCGGCTGGGTTGGAGAAATAGGAAGCAGGAGCCACACTGTTTGCAACCCTCACTGCACCACTTGCAGGCTCAGCCACCATCTTCTTGCTAGCCCCCATTTTTTGCTAGCATAGCCACAGCAGTTATATTAGTGGCCAATGGCTAACTGGTTACAGCTGACGGCAAACTAGCCAAAGCTGATGGCCATGCAATCACAGCCGATGGCCATTTACTACGCGAGCCAGCACCTTTCCACATGAGGCCAAAAGACTGGAAACTGCACTCCTGGCTCTGTCCCCACAAAGAGCTTCAGCTTTAATCACAGCCACTTCCTTGGAGTGGAGCAAGGCATCTAGTAAAGATTGAATGTGCTCATACTGCTTATTTGAAGTACCATCACCTGTTAGGAAATTCCATTGTTTCTGTAGCGTAGCAAAATAAAATTACACCAAAGATATCTGCTTTCTGAGTATATATTAGCCCTTTCATTTCTTTCTAGCCGATAAGCTAGAGTCAATCCTCTAAGTTCAACTAGCTATGCTACTTCACTTCAGGAAGGGAAGTGTATTGCACAAGCTCTTGGGAAGTAGTGACAGCACACCCAGCTTGAAAAAATACTTGTTCACTGTCAAGATATGACTTGTCTACAAATAATTTTAAATCTGGTTTTTCCAGAGGTGTTTTAAGGAGCTAAGAGAGAGACAGATAAAGTTCTTAGGTTAAAGTTAAACAATCATGAGGTTGTCCCTTCTGTAGATGGAATAAAATAGATGATAGCTGGATTCAGACTATGACACAAAATATACAAATGGCTGACAAACACATGAAAAGACACTCAGCAACATTGGTCTTTAAGGAAATACAGAGACATCATCAAAATGGCAGCGTGAGGTGAGCCTTTGTAAAGCTCCCCTGGAATTTACAACTAATCGAACAACTATCACTCCACAAAGGACTCCCTGCACAGCAGACAGGCAAGACGAAGAGGCCCACTACTGAATTTACCTAAAGGTGGGAGAATCGCATGAGCGAGGGAGGGGGGAAGGGAGAAGTGCGGAGACAAGGCCTGCAGGTGCAGGACGCAGACCTAGCACAGTGCTCCGAGCTCGCTGCATCCCGGAACTGCCACAGCTCCTAGACAGGGAAGAACTCGGACTGCTAGGGCTTCGCTTATGGCCCACAGGGCTGAGGGGGCAGCATATAACACGTCTGAACCCAAGGCTCATGGCAGAGACCTCGGAGAAAAGACTGAGGAAAGAGGGCTGAAAATAGTGGTTTAAGCCCTCACTGCCCAGCACAGAATGGAAGCCTTAGGCACTGAGACTAGCCGCCCCCTCCCTACCATCCCAGAGCTCAATCCGCCCCCACCTGCCTGGTGTGAGAAGGGGAACAGTAGCAGAGTCAGATCAAAAGAACAGAATATTTGCTGTTCTGAGAACTGTGGACCACAGACACAGATTCGCAGCCCCACTAGTTCCTGCAAAGGGGAGAGAGCTGTGGAAGCAGGACACGCTGTGGTGGTGGTCGCCGCCATTGCTCTGGGCCACCTCTCACAACTCGCCCCGCCCCGGGCCCCACCTATCTGGGTGGATCCCTGTAGGAGTAAAGAGAACTGCTGAAACATACGGGCTCTGAATCTGTTGCAGAAAGAGCTTTGGAACTTCAAAAGCTCTCCGCACCCCCACAAGAATGTGGCGCCCTAAGACCCAGGCAAACTGTTAACAGAGGAGAAGCCCATTTCCCAGGGATTCCACCCATTGTGTGAGAAGCTGGAATAGTGCAGAGAAAACATGGCACTACTCTGTGAGAGAGGAAAAAAAAGGCTGCAGTCAGAGAGAAAATAAGACATTCTACCAACAAGAACTGGAAAACAAATGAAAGACCTCTTCCTATCAACCTGTTGCAGAAACCACTCCTGAAGGTGTCTAGGAAGAGAAATAATAAATCAGTAATTGCTATGAATAACCAAGGCAACAAGACAGCTCAGAAACAAAGTGAAAAGTCTCCAGAAAAGGAGCTTAAAGATATGGATATATGTGACTTAAATGATAGAGAATTCAAGACTGCAGTTCTGAAAAAACTCAACGAGATGCAAGAAAACACAGAAAGGCAATTTAATGAACTCAGAAACACAATCAAAGAACAACATAAGCCTTTTACGAAAGAGATTGAAATTTTTAAATTGAACCAAATGGAATTTCTGGAGATTGAAACCTGAATGGAAGAAATTAACAATGAAATAAACAACTTAGATAGGAAAATTGACTAGATGGAGGAAAGAATCAGTGACATCGAAGATAGAAACCTGGAAATTGCACAGATGGAAGAAGAAAGACACTTGAGACTTAAAAGAAATGAAAGAATTCTACAAGAACTTTCTGACTCCATCAGAAAGAGCAATATAAAAATAATGGGCATACCAGAAGGAGAAGAAAGAGAGAAGGCAACAGAGAATATATTCAAACAAATTATTGATGAGAACTTCCCAAACTTGTGGACAGAACTGGATCCTCGAATCCAAGAAGCAAATAGAACACCTAATTACCTCAATCCCAACAGGCTTTCTCCAAGGCACATTGTACTGAAGCTGTCTAAAATCAACGACAAAGAAAGAATCCTCAAGGCAGCCAGGGAAAAGAAGAAGGTAACCTACAAAGGAAAGCCCATTAGATTATCATCAGATTTTTCAGCAGAAACTCTACAAGCCAGGAGGGAGTGGAACCAAATATTCAAACTATTGAAAGAGAAAAATTATGAGCCAAGAATAATATATCCAGCAGAGATATCCTTTAGATATGAAGAAGGAATGAAGACCTTTCCAGACATACAGAAGCTGAGGGAATTTTCCAATACACGACCTACATTACAAAAAATACTAAAGGAGGGTATTCGACCACCATCAACAGGGACAATCTGTGGCAACATAAAAAGGGAGAGAGTAAAGGCCTGAACCAGAATTTGAGAATTGACAAAGTAAGCGTGCTGAAGAAAATGAAATACTCTGAATATCAAACTTTCTTTTACATATCTTTAAGGGTAACCAGTGAAAAAAAATCCAGAACTGAAATATATACTGTTATAAAAGAAGGAACAGAGGAAGACCTCATAGAACACCACCACACAGAAATAATAGACAATAACAAAAAGGCAAAGAAACAATGGAGACACAGCCTTACCAGAAAACTAAAGATAGAATGACAGGAAATCCTCACGTATCAATAATCACGCTAAATGTAAATGGACTGAACTCAACAATAAAAAAGCACAGTGTTGCAGATTGTATCAAAAAACTAAACCCAACCATATGCTGTCTCCAAGAGACACATCTCAGGTACAAGGACACCATAGACTCAAAGAGAAAGGGTGGAAATTGATATTCCAAGCAAATGGTACCCAGAGAAAATCAGGTGTAGCCATAATGATATCAGATGAAACAGACTTCAGAGTGAAAAAGGTAACAAGAGACAAAGATGGACATTTCATAATGGTAAAGGGGACTATACAACAAGAAGACATAACAGTCATCGATATTTATGGACTCAATCAGGGAGCACCAAAATATACCAAGCCTCTCCTAACAGAACTAAAGGGAGAAATTGACCAAACCTGTGTTATACTAGGGGACTTAAATACATCATTGACAGCTATGGATAGATCATCCAAACAGAAAATAAATCATGAAATAGCAGCCCTAAATGACACATTAGATGAAATGGACATAATTAACATATGTAGAGCACTTCATCCTAAACATCAGACTATACATTCTTTTCGAGTGTTCATGGAACATTCTCAAGGATAGACCATATTTTGGGACATAAAATCAGCCTCAGCAAATTTAAGAAGATTGAAATCATACCAAGCATATTCTCTGATCACCAGGCTTTGAAATTGGATATCAACTGTGAAAAGAAAACAGAAAGAAACAGAAATACATGGGGATTAAATGATATACTTTTAAAGAATGACTGGGTCAATGAAGACATTAGAGGAAAGATCAAAAGATACATAGAAACAAATTACAATGAAAATACATCCTACCAAAATTTTTGGGATGCCGCGAAAGCAGTTTTAAGAGGAAAATTTATATCATTACAGGCCTATCTCAAGAAACAAGAAAAATCCCAAATAAATAACCTCATGTTACACCTTAAAGAACTAGAAAAAGAAGAACAAGTGAAACCCAAGGTCAGCAGAAGAAAGGAAATAACAAAAATCAGAGCAGTACTAAATGAAATAGAGAACAAAAAGAGAATAGAAAAAAATAACGTGACAAAGAGCTGGTTCTATGAAAAGATTAACAAAATTGACAAACCCTTGGCTAGACTCACTAAGATAAAAAGAGAGAAGACACTAATTAACAAAAACAGAAATGAAAAAGGGGAAGTTATCACGGACACCACAGAAATACAAAGGATCATCCAAGAATACTATGAAGGACTATGTGCCACCAAATTCAATAACCTAGAAGAAATGGACAAGTTCTTAGAAACATATAGCCTTCCAAGGTTGAACCATGAAGAACTGGAAAATCTAATCAGACCGATCACCAGTAACGAAATTGAATCAGTCATCCAAAACCTTCCTAAAAGCAAAAGTCCTGGACCAGATGGCTTCCCTAGTGAAATCTACCAAACCTTCAAAGAGGATCTAATACCAATCCTGCTCAAACTCTTCCAATAATTGGAAAAAAAGCCAGTAGTCCCTAACTCATTTTATGGGGCCAACATTACCCTTATACAGAAACCTGGTAATGACAACACACAAAAAAGAAAACTACAGACCAATATCTCTGATGAATACTGATGCAAAAATGCTAAAGAAAATTCTAGCAAATCGAATACAACAATGCATTAAAAAGTTTATTCATCACGACCAAGTGGGGTTCCTCCCCGGGGCACAAGGATGGTTCAGCATCCACAAATCCATCAATGTGATACATCACATAAAGAAAATAAAGGACAAAAATCATATGATTGTATCAATTGATGCAGAAAAAACATTTGACAAAATACAACATCCATTTATAATTAAAACACTTAATAAAAGAGGTCTAGAAGGAAAATAGCTCAACATAATAAAGGCCATATATGACAAACCCTCAGCTAATCTCACAATTATTGGTGAAAAACTGAAGCCCTTTGCTCTACGTTCAGGAACACAACAGGGCTGTCCCCTATCACCTCTGGTTTTCAACATGGTTTTGGAAGTCCTTAACAGAGAAATCAGGCAAGAGAAAGAAATAAAAGGAATCCAAATTGGGAATGAAGAAGTTAAATTATCACTCTTTGCAGATGACATGATGCTATATATAGAAAACCCTAAATATTTCACCAAAAAGCTATTAGAAACAATTAACAAATACAGTAATGTTGCTGGCTACAAAATCAACATAGAAAATTCAATTGCATTCTTATATACTAAGAATGAAATCTCAGAAAAAGAAATACAATAAACAATTCCCTTTGCCATTGCAGCAAAAAGGGAATAAACTTAACCAAGGATGTGAGGATTTGTATGCTGAAAACTGTAAGACATTTTTGAAAAAAATTGAAGTAGACACAAAGAAATGGAAAGACATTCCGTGCTCATGGATTGGAAGAATCAACATAGTTAAAATGGCCATATTACCCAAAGTAATATACAGATTTAGTGCAATCCTCATCAAAATCCCAATGGCAGTTTTGAAAGAAATAGAACAAAAAATCACCAGATTTGTTTGGAACCACAAAGACCCCGAATAGCCAAAGCAATCTTAAGAAAAAAGAACAATACTGGAGGTATCGCACTCCCTGACTTAGGTTGTACTACAGGGCTACAATAATCAAAACAGCATGGTATTGGCAGAAAAACAGACACATAGACCCATGGAATAGAATTGAGAACCCAGAAATAAAACCAAATAAATATGGACAGATAATTTTTGACAAAGAAGCTAAAAACATACAATGGAGGAAAGACAGCCTCTTCAATAAATGGTGCTGGGAGAATTGGATAGCCACGTGCAAAAGAATGAAACTGGGCTGCTATCTCTCACCATGTACCAAAATTAATTCAAAATGGATCAGAGACTTAAGCATAAGACCTGACACAATAAACTGCATAGAAGAAAACATAGGTACTAAACTTATGGACCTTCGGTTCAAAGAGCATTTTATGAATTTGACTACAAAGGCAATGGAAGTAAAAGCTAAAATAAATAAATGGGTCTATATGAACCTTAAAAGCTTCTGCACAGCAAAAGAAACCATCGACAGAATAAAGAGCCAACCAACTGAATGGGAGAAGATTTTGGCAAACAGTGCCTCTGATAAGGGGCTGATATCCAAAATATGCAAGGAACTCATGAAGCTCAATAATGAAAATCAAACAACCCAATTGTAAAATGGGCAGCATGAGATTTATAGATGACGTAATACAGAATTGTATACCTGAAATATATTTAATTTCACTAACAGTTGTCACCCCAATAAATTAAAAAAAGAAAAAAAAATGGGCAGAGGACCTGAAGAGACATTTCTCCAAAGAGGACATACAAATGGCAAATAGACATATGAAAAAGTGCTCAACATCACTAATCATCAGAGAAATACAAATAAAAACCACAATGAAATATCACCTCACCCCAGTCAGAATGGCTATCATCAACAAGACAAATAGTAATAAGATTTGGAGAGGCTGTGGAGAAAAAGGACCCCTCATACACTGTTGGTGGGAATGCAGACTGGTGCAGCCGTTATGGAAGGCAGTGTGGAGGTTCCTCATAAAATTATGAATAGAATTACCATATGACCCAGCAGTCCCTCTCCTGGGTATCTACCCCCAAAATTTGAAAACATTTATACATAAAGACATGTGTGCTCCAATGTTCACTGCAGCTTTATTTACGGTGGCCAAGACATGGAAACAACCAAAATGTCCTTCGATAGATGAATAGATAAAGAAGTTGTGGTATATATACACAATGGAATACTATTCGGCGGTAAGAAAAGATGTTATAGGAACATCTGTGACAACATGGATGGATCTTGAGAGTATAATGCTAAGCGAAATAAGTCAGAAAAAGCAGAGAACCCTATGATTTCACTGATATGTGGTATATAAACCAAAAACAACAAAAGAACAAGACAAACAAATGAGAAACAAGAACTCATAGACACAGACAATAGTTTAGTGGTAACTGGAGGGTAAGGAGGGTGGGGGGAGGGAGATGAGGGTAAGGGGGATCAAATATATGGTGATGGAAGGAGAACTGACTCCGGGTGGTGAACACACTGTTGGATTTATAGATGATGTAATACAGAATTGTACACCTGATATCTGTGTAATTTCACTAACAATTGTCACCCCAATAAATTTTTTTAAAAAAGGAAATACAAATCAAAAGTGCGTGGAGATATTACTTCACACCCCCAAGAATGGCTATGATAAAAAAAGGAAAAATAACACATGTTGTGAGGATGTGGAAAATGAAAATCCTATACACTGCTGGTGAGAATGTTGCAGTAACTGGAACACTTTGGTAGTTCTTCAAAAGGTTAAATATAGAGTTACCATATGATGCAGCATTTCCACTCCTGGGTATGTATTATGGAAAACTAAAAATATGTCCACACAAAAACTTTTGTACAAATGTTCATATTAACATTATTCATAATAGCCCAAAACTGGAAACAACTTAAATGTTTATCAACTAATGAATGAAATATGGTATATGAATACAATGGAATATTAGGTAGCAAGAAAAAGTAATGAAGTACTGATTTATGCTACAACATAGATGACCTTAAAACACACTAAGTGAAAGAAGCCAGACATGAAAGGCCACATTTTACATGATTCTATTGACATGAATAGTCCAAAATATGCAAATCCATAGAAACAAATGGTAGATTCATGGTTGCCTATGACTGAGGGGAAGAGAAACTTGGAAGTGTCTGCTAATGGGAGTGGATTTGCTTTTGGGATGATAAAAATCTTTAGAAATTAGATGGTAGTTGTACAACTCAGTGAATATACTAAAACCCACTGATTTGCATACTGTAAAATGATAAATGTTATGGTATGTGAATGATCTTAATTTTTAAAAAGAGTATGACTGTTATAGATGATATTATGAGCTGAGGACAGAGACAGCAGTTCATAAGAAGTGAATCTGAAAGCAAAGACATGTTAGGTGAGAAAATTTGGACTGCACGAGGTACCATTAGGTAGAAAGTTGACCTCAAGATTAAATGCAGCTGTTTACTGAGTAGAGAGAAAGATTGCAATACCCAGTGAGTCTCTGCTTTCCATTATGTTTCTGAAATAAAACTCCAAGAACCTGACCATCCTTTCATTTATAAACAGAAAAAGAGACTTAGTGTATTTTTGAGATGACCCAGAATGATAGGGTTGTGGATAACAACCTTGAGTTGGTCAAAGGCTGACTCTGTAGTAACCTCTGAAGGCAGAGATTCAGGTATGCCATTTTTAGTCATGTTATAGCAGGTGGCAGCTAATTGAGAAAAATTTGGAATCCACCAACTACAATATCCCCCTAAATTATCTAAATCCGCTAAGCTGTTTTTTAGTAATCGGATGAGGGCAATTTTCAATGGCTATCTGCTCAGGGGGATTTGCCTCCCTCAGATATTTTGTGGCTTAGATAGTGAAAATGAGTCTAACAGAACTATAATTTACCCTTACAAATTGTATGTCCCTTTATAGCCAAAGTTTCCAAGAGATAAAGGGAACCTTCTTGAGAAGAGGTTAAATCAGGTAAATATTAGAACCACTCATCTGCATATTAGGTCAAGATAGAGGAAGAAAGAAACTGTAAGTTTTGGAGATTATGATTGAGAACCTGAGATAAGTGTAAAGTGGCTTCACTGAAGTCTTGTGGCACCAAAGTCCAGTTACCATGTTTCCCTGAAAATAAGACCTAACCAGAAAATAAGCCCTAGCATGATTTTTCAGGATGACATCCCCTGAACGTAAGCCCTAATGCGTCTTTTGGAGCAAAGATTAATATAAGCCCCGGTCTTATTTTCGGGGAAACACGGTATATTGTTTCTCCCATGTTAAAGTGAAAAGGTATTGGACATCAGGATGTAAGGGAACACGAAAGAAGGCTGAACAGACATATACTACTGTGCAGTGTGTTGAATTTGGAGGTGTAGAAACCAGGATAATGGTTGCATTGGGGACTTCAGGGAAATGTGGGCACACTGTATGATTTATAGCCCTTTATGTCTTTTATTGGCTGGATAGGAATGTTGCAGTCACTACTAGTATAAGGAATGATTAAGTCTTTAAACTATGAAATTTGCCACAATAGGACATACTCTCTCTAATGCTTTGGGTTCTAGGGGATGCTGGCCGATTTAGGCAGAGGTATTGTGGTGTTAATGTTGACTTGTAAAGGTTTTATGTCCTTTATTTTCCCCATGTTTGTAGATAAGGGTGCCCAGAGGATATCTGGTACTGAAGAAATAAAATCAGAAAACAGATAATTTTAAGGAGAAAGTGAATGGAAGTCTCAGGAGTAGTCCTTAGGTACTATTCATGTACTTGAGGGAAGCCCCCATAAGATGGTGGTACTGGGTTATCAGAATCCAAGAGATCAATAAAAAGTCCTTTGGATACACACCTAATAGTAGTTCCCCACTGAGCCCAAACATCCTGTCTGAATATGTTAGAGAGGGAGAAAGGACTGAAGAAAAATGTATGCTGAGAAGTTAAGGGTCCCAAAGAGACAGACAAAGGGTTTAAAGAGAGGAAGAGAATGTGTTCAATTTGTAAGTCTCACCACTGAGATTTTTTTAGTATCCTGAGGGAGGGTGGTAGAAATCTAGAAGGAATTAGTGACAGAGAGTGTGGTTTTAGTGTCTACTATTAACGAGATTAAATGAGCATTTATGAATAGAGTTATTTCTCTGATCCAAAGGCAATTGAGGATGCTGTAGGATGCCTTCTTTGGAGGAGGGGAGTCACTTTGTTTTCAATTGAGCAATCTGTGTAGGGTTGCTAGATAAAATACAGGAAGCCCAATTAAATGTCAATATTACATGAGTAATGAAACCTTTTTTTTTTTTAGTGTAACTGTGTCCCAGATATTTTGAGACATATTTGTTTAATAAATCTGGCAACCCTAGTTGAGAGTCTTGTTTCCTGGCCAAAGCAGGGTAATTGCAGGCCTAGTGTTATTTTTTTTTTTTTTGCTGCAATATCTGCCAGTATCCATGTCTATCCGTGTTGTATTTGTGAAAGGCTTTTTATTTCCCTCAAGCTGTTTGAGTTATTAATATAATGACAAATTGGCGGTGTGTCGTTTTCACTTTGTTTATTGTGCTCTCCATAAAATGCTGGACTAAAAAGTGTTGGACTCCAAGTTTTGTAACTCATGAATGGGTGTGGTCTGTCATCCTATATTATGTTTCTGAATAGTATCTGATATTTCGGATTTAAGGCCATTAACAAAGAATGTGTAGGTTGCTGTTGGGGTGTTAGCATTAATTGCCAACTCTGAGTATTCCTTAAAAGTGGTTTCTAATCAGTCCCTAAATTTAGAGACAGATTCATCACGCCCTTGTTGACTGGTTTGGATTATTCTTCAGTCAGTGAAAGAGGAAAAACTCTCAGGGATTGCCATGAAAAGACTTTCTTTTACCTTTATGGCTTTTGCTTTTGCATATTTAGAGACATCTGAAGGTAGGGATCTAAAGGTGAGAAGGAGCTGAGAAAGGGAAAGAGGAGGAGAAAGAGGGCATAGCAGAGGACAGAGAACAGGAGAGAAGGAAGGCCAGGGCACAGAGAAAGGAGGAGGTGTATGGGGAGGGAGAAGACTGAGGTTGTTTTAAGAGAAAGCTCAATATATTATCTATTTGAATGGTTTCTTTTCTCATCTTCTCCTTATCAGTTAAAGAAAGCCACCTAGTGTTAGGTAGCTATCTTATATCCTTTTTGTCCCAAGAGTCCCAAATGGACCACCATGGTTCAAAATTGTCTTCCTCGAAGTCACTCCTCTTAGCCCACAGTAAAAGAAATCCAACCTAGAAGAAGGGAGACAAGCCTTGTCCTACCTAAGAATCATCCTCTCATTCTCTGCTCTCGGAGAACCAGAAAGGACAAAGAACCCCAAAAGGCAAAAAGAAAACAGAGGCAGTGACTTCAGTCAGACAAAACGTTAACCCTTTCAAAGAATCAAAGCCTGCAACTTGCGTGCTTCAACAAAGAACGGAGCACGTGAGTGGGGACAGGAGTTACTACTTGACTCAATAGGGGCCTCCAAGAAGAGAGGAAGGAGTTTCTGGGCTTGCTCTGTCCTTATCTGAAATCTCAGTAAGCTTGAGCACTTCTCCAGACCCAATCCAAGTCATAGTGTCAGACTGTTAATGACAAAAATAGTTAATGTGACTCAAATAGAGACTATACAGGCTTTATTCAGTGATGCATCGGGAGCACCTCGGCATTATGTAACTCCCTGAGTTGAAGCAGGACTAGGTCTTTTATAGAACAAGAAGAGAGGAGCATAGGACTATGGTCCCGGTTGTCGTTTTCTTTATATGTAAATGCCAAACAACCTGCAGTCGGAATTGTTCCTGTTTATCACGACTCTCTTGGGATTTTTGGTGCAATCTACTTGTGCAATCTACTTTGGCTGCTCTCAGAATACTCCTTCTGAAAGCCTTCTTTGTAAACTTGTGGGTTGTCTATTAACTGTTTAATGCCAGTTAAGGTACAGGAGACAGAGAGCTAGAAAGGAAGGAAAACAAGAAGAGGAAATAAAAAGAGACAACTTTCTGAGGAAGGAAAAACTGGGGTTTTAATTTAATACATTTACAGTTGTCTCTCAGCTTCCACCATTTAGGCACTCTGCACACAGGTACACAAATTCTCAAGTTCAAACCTCAGAGTTTTCCCTCTACCCGCAGCCCAGCTCTAATCATTCCAGTTCTACTCCCCCAATACTCCCCTGCACCGCAGTTTTGTTGCCTCCCTATCTTCCTAGCCACAGGAAAGGTCATATCTGTTATGCAGATGGTAAACTTGAACTCATGGAAGGCTTCCTGGAGGAGGCTGTATCTGAGCTGGGCCTTGGTAGATGGGGCAGGATTTGCATGGACAGAGACAGAAAGAAAGACCTCCCAGTAGGAGACAATGGTATGAGTTTATTCATTTTTCAAATAGAGTATTATGGAAGACTTTCTTTGTGTCAGGCATTAATTGTGCACTGGGTAAGAGTGTCGCTTTTGAGGACAAAGACTCAATCCCCAAGCCTTGCCACTTCCTGGTCATACTAGAGGTTGGGGATCAGCCGTAACATAAACAATGAAACAGGCTGAGTGGATACTAACAGATTGGTGAGCACAAGCCCTGGTTAACTGGAACAACTTCTGCTCAGATGCTGGCAGTCATACCGTGTTTCCCAGAAAATAAGACCTAGCCAGGCCATCAGATCTAATGCATCTTTTGGAGCAAAAATTAATATAAGACCCGGTACTATATTACATTAATTATATCATGTTATGTTATGTTATGTTATGTTATGTTATGTTATGTTATGTTATTATATTGTATAAGACCCGGTCTTATACTATATTAAAATAAGACCAGGTCTTATATTAATTTTTGCTGCAAAAGATGCATTAGAGCTGATGGTCTGGCTAGGTCTTATATTCGGGTTAACACGGTAGCCATGTGGGCGAGTCAGGTGTGATATTCCGATATCTCAAGAAAAGCTAAAACTCTGGATTTTTATGTGAAATATTTTAATTTTTAAAATACTAGCCACTAAATTTAAAATAATAAATTTATAAATCTAACTGTACACACCTTGGGACTAGTTTGCTCCATGTTTGACAAATTTGTCCCCTCTGACTTAAAGGCTTAATCAACTCTGTACTAGTACAGCAGGCAAGGCCTGCTAAAGCCTCTACTTTGTCTCCAGCCTTGTTTCTCCCTGTGTCTCTCCTTTCCTGCCACTCTGTGGCTCAACATGGCAAAGTTATTGCCCAGATGAGCCTCTGTGTTCATGAACATGTTGAAGTGCCCTTCCCCACATCCCCACTTCAATTTTCTTCTCCTTACTAGCATCTCCTATTCTTCAAGAGCCATCTTCTTTGAGAAACCTTCACCAATTCTTTCTCTGTGCTTCCAAAATCCCTGGGTAGTACTTACTGTACAGTAGTGTTGTTCCCTATCTACTTGTCTTTCTTTTCCACTAGTCTGAGGATACTATGCCTGGGACTTAGGACATGCAAAAAAAACCATATTTGTTTGGTAAATAAATGAATGGAATGAATATATGTTTACAATGTCACTTGCAATATGGAAACATGCACCGAAAAAAATATTGAAGTCCCCTTCTCCATCCACTCATCCATGTATCCAGCAAATATTTGTCCAGCACATATTATGTGCCAAGGGCTATTTCTTCGGAGTGATGGAGGGAGATACATGAATAAACATGTCAAAAGACAGACAAAGTCACTGTCTTCACATATCTCATATTTTAGTGTAGGAATACACTAAACAAGATATATAACATAATGTAAGATGGTAATAAATGCTATGAGGAGAAAATAAAAGTAGTTTAAGGGCCTAGAGGGTGACAGGTGCAGTTTTAGATGGGATAGTTGGGGAAGGGATCTCTGGGAAGGTGACACGTGTGCAAAGATTTGTGGGAAGTGGGGGGTGGTGGAGCAAAGCATACAGATAGCTGGAGCATACATACACACATACATACACACACACACACACACACACACACATATGCTTCTCTTAGTGCTCTCTTGACACAGAGTCTTTACCACAAGGCTCTCAGATGCAGGTCTCACCTGAGACCAGGCACTGTTTGCCTTGGGAGGGTCATGAAAGTTATTTCCTGCTGGTTGGGGCTGGGACTAGCCTGCACACCTCCACCCAGTTCTAAAAGGCTCCAGAGCTGTTATCCATGAGATACGCTGTGATTTAGAACAAGTCTCGAGTTTTTCACCTCAACACCTTTTCCTCTCCCAGGAAGTCATACCAAAAGGGTCAGGAGACCTACGTTCTACTCCCTGTCCAACCTCTGCAATGAGTTGTGAGACCCAGGGTAAATCTGGTGGTCTGTGAAACAAAGGATTTGGACTTGATATTCTAGCACTGTCATGTCATGTCTCTCTCTATTCTTTCTGCATGATGGGCTACCTGATTTCTAACCCTGGAAGTGGGTCTTCTGTGGCCCTCTTCAAGTAGCCGCATCTAGATGTGAGCATAGCCATGATGCTTATTTCAAAACAGCAGCAGTGGCGCGTTTTGAATGAATCCCCATTGTCTCTTCTCCCAATGTCTGCTCCCCACTGTTTTTCCTCTACTGCATACCTGACATTCCCACCATTAATCATTCCTCACAAGTAAAGTTGGGAGGCTGTCATCAGGGGTGATAGCTAGGAGCCAGCAGTCCCATACCCCCACCCCGCCTAAGCGGTGCTCCATAATCCTCTTGGAGAACAGAAAGAAAGAGCAACTCTTCTGAGGGAGAAACAAACTGTTTCCGAGACTGTCAGAAAACTATTGGGGGTGGCTCAGGCAGGCTCACAACTGAGTGATCCTGAGCAGCTCCAGAGCACAGAGCCAGGGGCCACTTGGAAGCTCAGTGCCTAGGAATGCCATAATGGATTGTGGCTCTGAAGAAAAGCTTAGTCAGTCTCTCTCACAGCTTGGGTTGGGGCTAGCTGCTGCGTAAATTCTCTCTGAGCTGTGGAGTTTTCAGACCTTGAGGCACAGTTTAATCTTCTAAATGAGCATGAGAAGGAGGATACAGTTTAGCAAGGCCTGGAAACTCAGGGCAAGCCTGCACATCCTTGCTTTGCTGATCTCAGCTCTGTGCTTTCCCGAGAGTTACTGCTGCAAAGGATTGTGGGAACCCTAAGGCCTCCTTCCCATCAGAAGTGCTGAACTGGGCAGGTGGACTTGAGGCAGTGGAGGAGGCTTTGGGTGTAATGGGTTCTGGTGCAGCCCAGTGGCCCAGCACATGGGTCCAAGGAGGGACCCCAGCTGGGGGAGGAGGACAGCTACTTCTCTTAAACTCTAAGGGTTAGAGCATCTCATGAGCTCAGCCAGGCCTGGATTCCAGGCCCAAATTGCTTTCTTTATGAGTTATCTTTGTAAATATAGGGGCATATTATGAACCAGGATGTTCCTTTCACTTTAAAGTAGGAGTCCCAAGATCATGTGAAGTGTGCCAGGAGTAAGCAGCAGTGGTGGTGGGGACCGTGGGAGCTGGAGGGTACAAGCCCCATCTGAATGCAGTGGCCTCTTAGCTCTCCTCAATTGCTGCAATCTGCCTGGTCCCATCTACCAGTTATTTTTAAGAAAAAGATCTGTACACAATAATTTTATAAATTTCCCACATATTTCAATGTTGATGATAAATTATATTTGCATTTAAACAACAAACATATCTATTGTTCTTACTATATAAAGGCACTAGTCTAAACGCTTTGCAAATATTAACATATAATTCTTATAACAATAACGTTCTCATGAAGTAGGTCTTGTTTTACCTCATTTAATGGGTGAAGAAAATGACGCACAAAGAAATTAAGTAAGTTCCCCACGGTCCCTCAGCTGGTAAGTGGGAGAGTCAGGGTCAAAGCCAAGCTTCAGGACTGTGGAATCCATATTCTTTGTCACTATGCTGTGCTATCTCATTAATACTAGCAAACAAGCAAACAAACAACAGCAAAAACGAAGCACACACAAAACACTGTACTGGACAAAAACCAAGCAGACAAGCAAACACAAAACAGGCTTTTGTTTGCTTCCTCTGCTTTACATCCAAATCCAACCAAATTTGCCACCTTTGTCATTTTCTCCTGCTTTTGTTGTCTTTCTTCCTTGTGAGCGTTTTCAAACCTGGCCCCCCATATTAACAATGCTCTTTTGTAGATATTGCCAACACTGATTTCTTTCTAATCTTTCTGTAAAGCAAATTGGACTCTGCCTTGTCATCATTCTTATCCTCTGAAATGCTACCTCTCTAGTTTCATTGTCCATTCTAGAACTGTACCTTCAAAAATCCCTCCCAAATCTTTCCAGAACCCCTCTCATCTGCCAGGTGGATCCCATCAAACTCATTGTGCAACGAGGATTTGGGGGCTCACAGCATCTGCTGCAATGGCCCATATTCCCCTTTCTTACATGTATTTATTTGTTTTCTGTGTTGCATAATCTAGCCTTTTATAATCACGTATCTCTTAATATTAATCCCTGTTTTGTGTGTATTTATCTTGTCTTCCCAGCAAGGGTGTGAGCCAGGCCAGCAGGGGCCGTGTTGACTATGTGTTCTTCTGTCCCTTGTTCAGTGCTGGGAGGCCACATCACATAATTGCGAAGGGCACGGGCTTTGCAGCGGTCACACTTGGGCCCAAGTCCCGGCTCTGCCACTTACAAACTGTGTGGTCAACGAAAGCTCATTTTACTTCTTGGAACACAATTTTCATCATCTGTAAAAGGAGGAGTATACCTAATACCTCCTTCATGTGATTATTGTGAGACATAGTGAATATAAAATGCTTCACCCAGGCCTGACTGTCATTTAGTAAACTTTCAGCATTTGGCAAGTCTTGTTACTGTTCTACAGGTACCATTAATCAGCTGCTGCAGCTGTGAAACTCTTCAATCTCTTGCCTCCAAAAGGATCTCTAGTGTTTAGGGTTAATTTCACTCAGGTATGGCATTTTTAGAAGTGTTGAATAGGACTGGCTAAAACAAAACAAAACAGGGCCCTGCAATTATACAATTAGAATGTGATTTTTCTTGGTTCAAATCAAGCTTGATCTCTCCCAATTAGAAGAATTTGGAGGGTCTACAACTTCTTTGGGTTGAATAGGTGTGTGTGTGTGTGTGTGTGTGCACATGTACACGCATGCATGTGGACATACACATGCACATGTGCGCATGCTTGCTCCTGCACATACGTGTGTGTTTTTCAAAGCAGAGTCTATGACATGTGTTTGTACAGTGTGTCCACACAAATCACCTAGGAGTAGGCTTCCCCAAACACTCGAATGTACACAGCAAGTTGAGTCACACTATCAGTTAACATAGAGTTCCTGGTACTAACCCTTTTCAGCCTCCCTACTATCGCTAGGTAAGCAATCCCAGGCTACCTGACACAAGCTGACTCATATTTATTGTTAAAATGTGACTTGCCAAAGGAGAACGTTCTGCATGATTCTTCCCTCCTCCAGGACAGGAAACAGATTTCCCAAATTTAAGAGAGCAAGAACCTCCATGGCCCTATCTAAACATAACTGAAGTGTCTTTGTTTCACAGCCTTACTAAGGGCCATTTCCCACAATTCTCTGGAAGGTTCTGGAGGACTCCCAGGAAGGAAGGTGTCCAGAGATCACATTAGGGACAATGTGTTTATACCAGGTTGATTGCTGAGAAAAATTCCAGTCCTTTCACATGTGGATGGGAGGGAGAAAGGGGATTCTTTCACTGCATAAAACCATTGCAGAATTCACTTGAGAGTTTCCCATTCTAGAGTCCCTAGTCTGGAATCCCAGCCTCTTGGTTTGGAGAATTGTAGAATTATGTACCACTTCTTTTTATTGTTTTCAAGGCAACTCAGTGTTAACCTGGTATAAGGAACTTGATTGTTGGTGATGTTATTCTAGGTTTGTTTTACAACAAATATACCAGATCACACACATCCAAATGAGTGATACCCTTTCAAATAGTCACTTTACCATACTATGAACTTGAAAAAGTGAATTCACCAAACATCACTAAGTCAGGCCCTTAAAGTCACAGTAAACCATAAACCGAGAGCACATGTCCTGCAGCCAGCTGACTTGGGCTAAGGACCTGACTCTGGTGTTTATGTGATCTTCTGAAAAAGTCTCTCTGATCCTCATTTTTAGCCATAAGGTCATTACCAGGGACTGAGGCTTTGATCAACAACAGCCTTACTTAGGAAAAGAAAGACTGACAGCCATTTCACAAAAGGGAACTGGTAAAGCAAGATAAAAATGGCTGCTCACTAGATGTCTGCAATAAAGGACGGGAAGTGGGAGCAGGAGCCAATAGGTACTGCCCACTGAAGAGAACAGAAAACTACCTAACTGTGCATGTGAAATAGAATATATAACAGGAATATCGGAGGTCAGTTGAGACGAGTGAGAATAAGTCTTGAATCTACCCATTGTTATTTATGAGATTTGTGCAAATTGCTTAATTTCCCTGCGTTTCACCTATAAAATTGTGATAATAATACTACTCACCTCACAAGGCTATGAAGAGGATTAAGTGAGATAATGCATATAGAGCACTTGGTACAAAGCCTAGCCCACCATATGATCTTCCCTCCCTCTCTGTGTGTGTGTGTGTGTGTGTGTGTGTGTGTGTGTGTCCACCTAAACACAGTCCCTTCCTTCCTTATCCACCTTCGGAGCTTACATTCTTAGAGGCATTAAAAGGACCAGTACGTGAATAGCTAGCCATGTTATCCTTTAAGTGCTGTGCAAAAGTTGTTTTTTTTTTTTTTTAACCTAATGCTGTAAAGGTGAGATCACATCATGTGGGAATCAGGAGGCAATCTGTGGAGGAGTTAGCATTTGTGATGAGACTCCCAGGATGAGTAGATTCTGGACAATTAGACTTGGTGAGGCAGGCAATCTATGAGGCGGGGTAGCCTTGCAGAGGCACAGGGGTGGAAAAGCGAGGCATATGAGTATGCTCAGGGAACAGAGTACCCAGTTTTGTTTGGCCACTGCTTATAAGACTTCAGCTAGCTCTGATATTCTTTGGTGTTACAAATAGTAGGAAATGACAGGAAAAGTAGGTTGGGTACCTATTGAATGCTAGATAAAAAGTGCTTATGTATAGAGCAAAAGTGATGGGGTGTCATGAATGAGTTTTGAGTATGAGAATGGCATAATTACATTGAACTTTAGGAAAACTTATCTGGCAGGGTTATAAATGGATTGAGAAGGAGGAAGATTGGAAGGCAGGGGATGGCTAGGAAGCTACAGCAGCCATCTCAATGAGAGATGACAGGTACTTAGCTATTATAGATTATGGCAGAAGATGGAAGGGAGAAGAGGGACTAAAGAGAAGTTCTCAGTAGGATTGGGTACTGGCGAAATGGCAGGGTAAATAAAAGTAGAAGTCAAAGAATACCCCAATGAAGTTATAATGGGGGCACCAGCAACAGTGGTGGGAAATGGCACAGGTTTGGAGACAGAAGATGACATATGTGAGGTTAAGTTTGAAGCACCAGTGGCACATATAAGTGGAGATGGCTGGTCGGCAGTTGGAAAAAAAGCAATGAAGCTTCAATTGTGCTGTGAGTTTGAAATATTTTCTTTGGAATCATTCTAACAGTAATGAATTAAAATCTTGAGACTCTAAGTACTGACTAGATTGTGTGCTATATGTAATTCAACATTTTAAAGATCATATGGAACCATAAAATATGCTTTTCAGAAGTCCAATAAATTCTGATTTTCCCATGATGACCATTTAAACAATCAAAAAATATATATGAAAACCTTTATCCCAGATCTCTCTGTCGGTGTCTGTCTGTTTGTCTTTCTCTTTGCAATTCTGTCTCTCTGAATCTCTCTCTTTCATGCTGATGCCATAGAATGGCTTTGGTCTATATTTTGGAAACCCAAGACTACCTTCTGAGCCAGCAACCAAGCCACACAAAGACAGCACACTCATTACTTTACCGTTATGCCTCATTTCTTGACAACAAAACAGCATTACTGAACTTGATCACCTACTTTGTTCATTAGAATGAGCCTTGAATGACCTAGCTATTTCCAAAGAGCAAATACCCTCAAAGGGTCATGATTTGTCCCTATTTAGGACATTAGGACATATAAAACACATTTCACGCTATCTCACCCAGTACACAAAAATAAATTGCAAATGGATTAAATCCAGGTTTACAAACTTATTCACTTAACAAATATTTACTGAGTATCTGCTATGTGTAAGGCACTGTTCTAGGCCTTTGGAACAGTGAATAAAACAGACAGAAATCCCTGTCCTCTTGAAACTTACATTCTAGCTGTGCGAAAAAGTAAACAATAACTAAGCTGTATAGTATGTTAGAAGGTAGTGAGTGCTACAGAAAAAGGAAAAGGTAGGGGGGATTGGGAGGGCTGGAGTAAGCAAAGCTGCAGTTTTAAATTGTGTGAATAAGGGAAGCTTTGCTGAAACTGACATTTGAGCAAAGACTTGCAGAAGATGAGGGAGTTGACCCTGCTGATATCTTCAGTTAAAGTGTCACAGACAGAGTGGGAGTGCAAATACCCTAAAAAGTGGGAGTGTGGCTAGTTCGAGGATCAACAAGAAGAGCAGTGTGGCTGGAGCAGAGTGAGAGGAGGAGAATGGTAGGAGGTGAGGTTAGAGAGGTTCTGGGGAGGGTGAGGCAGATCATTTTAGGACCCTTTAAGCTATTTTAAAGACTGTTCTTTACTCTTGAGGAACTTGAGCAAAAGTGAGATGTGACCTGACTTACATATAAAAGGATCACTCTGGCTGCTGTGACAACACACTGTAAGGGAACAGGGGGAAGCAGGGAGACCGTTTAGGAGGATATCGCGGTGAGCTGGGCAATTGATGCTGGTGGCTCAAACCAGGGTGGTAGCAGTAAAGTTGGGGAAAATGGTCAGAGGCTCGGTATATTTTGAATACAGACCCAAAAGAGAATTTGCTGATGAATTAAACGTGGTCCATAAAAGAAGGAGAGGAGTCAAGGATAATGCAAAGGCTTTTGGCCTGAGCAACTGGAAGGACAAAATTGTCATATCTGACAGGAAAAATTATAGAAGCATTATAAAATGTATAATATTATATAATAACACAGTATTCAATAGTATTTCTATAGTCTTGTATTGGGAAAGACTTGCTTAGAGAAGATATGAAACTCAGAAGCTACAAAGAAAAAAATTCCTAGATTTAACTGCAACAAAATGCAAACTTTTTTATGGTAAAAGACATAAGATTTTTTTAAAGTGATGGACCAGAAGAAAATATTTATATTGTATATACTAAACTCAGATTGAGATTCATAAACTACAAAGAGTACTTCTGCAATATTAAAAGACAACTCAATGGAAAAATGGTTTAAGGCCATAAATAGGCAATTCAGAGGAAGAGGAACACCGATTAGCCCAGCAAACTTATGAAAAAAAAGGCTCGGCCTCGCTAGAGAAATACAAATTAACAATTTTCACCCATGAAACTAGTAAAAATAAAAGGCTGAGTTTTCATTGTGGACAAGTCTGTGGAGAAATAGGCACTCTTATACACTCTTAATGAAGTGTAGATTTGTAAAGGATTTATGGTGGACAATTTTTCATAAGCTACCAAAAATTAAAATGTTCATACCCTTTGATCCACCAATTCCATTTCTAGGTCCCTAATGTACAGAAATAAGCACACAAAGTGGGCAGAGATATGTGCAAAAGGATGTTCATTCACCATTGCTTATAATAGTGAAAACCCAGAAATGACCTAAGAATTTACCAATAGGAGAATGATTTAAAAAGTGGTATATTCATGCTATGAAATATCATGCAGTATTAAAATGGAAAAGGTAGATCTATAGGTGTAGTTGTATATGGTGACATAAAGAGATAATAAAAATGATTTTTCAAGGTAAAAATAAGCAAATTACAGAAAATATGTATATGATGATTACCTTTATGTTAAAAAAAACATCTTGGACAGGCGTGCGTGTGTGTGTGTGTGTGTGTGTGTGTGTGTGTGTGTGTGTGTGTGTGTGAATTCATAGTAGTTCTGAGAAAAATGCAAAATTCCTATTGCTTGTGAGCATGGCATGAGATTACACATGTGGTTGAGAGAATGGAGACTTTTCTCTTCATTCTCTTTTAAAAATCCCTTTATAATCAAAATGTATCATTTTTATAATTGTTAAGTTTTAAAAAAAGGAGGGATAAGTCAGATACGGCAAATTTCTGAAAGTTCCCAAGGAACAATGATGAAGGCGGTAGCACGCTTGCTACATTACATGGGCATTGCACAACCAATGTGTGCAATGTGGCCTTGGGAAAGACACAACGTTTCTGAGCCTCCATTTTCTCATATAAAGAATGTAGCTAATACATGCCTTATTTATTTTATTATCAGTTGTGAAGAAAGAAACAGAAAAACAGTTTAAAAATTATCAAGCCTTATACAAATGTGGAAAATATTTAATATTTCATGTGCCAGTTTGATGACCTACTTCTTTTGAGCAATTGTCAATAATATGAAAACTCAGTCTGAAGCAGAGAATCTAGATTATCTCTGAGAGTTTATTTTAACAGAATTCTACCTGTCTAAGTTAGGTCCTAAACAGTAGCAGTGTTGGCATTTTACTTAAAAGTTCTAGAGAGATTCTGGTGCAGATAGATTTTGGCAGACAACTTAAATCATACCTTCTACCCGAACCCTCTCAGGGCCAACCAGTTTGGACATACTGAATTAATTAACAAATTCTTCCTTAGTGCCTGCTCTGTACTTAACACTCCCCTATGGGCAGGTGGCCAGATGTCCAGGTTTGCTTGGGACTGTTATGGTTTACACTGTCCCATATAATTGCTAATAGCACCCGTTTGACTCTCAAAAGTGTCCTTGTTTTAATGAGCAATTATATGACACCTTACTACGGTCACCTAAGGATAAGAAGCCTCCGCCTTATAAACACCAGACTTAGAAATTTCCTTCACCATCCCAGCTCCCCACCACTGGATAAGTCAGTATTACTTCAGGGGAAGCCATTACGAAAACTATGGGTCTTTGGGAGACTTGCTAGACTCAGAGGTAAAGGCAGAATCAAGGCTGAGATGAGCTGGTGTGGACCACCAGAGGGCTACCCTCCAAGTTGTGCTCTGCAAAACCTCCTCCCTCAGACCACTTCTCTTTCTTGCATCGTCTAATATTCCTGGTCAGAGATTTATCTGATGGGGTGAGGGGTAGGGGTGACAAGTGTTCTAATTTGAATAGTGTAAATAGGTTGGGGGATGTTCATAGCAATTGATTCTTTCCCTTCTAACTTGGAGCTGATACCCGCTTATACAGAGAAGGGAGTGTGTTTTGGCAAGGGATACAACTGGAAAGAAAAAAGTAACTTTGGAGCACAGGTCATTCTGGGGAATAAGACCCTCCCATAGGGCAACCTAGGTACACAGGGGCCATGAGGGTAGAGGGCAGAAAGGAAGGTGGGTGATAAAAAGACATGCAATAGGCCGCTATGGAAGGCAGTGTGAAGGTTCCTCAAAAAATTACGAATAGAATTACCTTATGACCCAGCAATCACTCTCCTGGGTATCTACCCCAAAAATCTGAAAACATTTATCCATAAAGACATATGTGCTCCGATGTTCATTGCAGCTTTGTTTACGGTGGCCAAGACATGGAAACAACCAAAGTGCCCTTCGATAGATGAATGGGTAGAGAAGTTGTGGTATATATACACAACGGAATACTATTCGGTGGTAAGAAAATATGAAATAGGACCATTTGTGACAACATGGATGGATCTTGAGATTGTAATGCTAAATGAAGTAAGTCAGACAGAAAAAGCAGAGAACCATATGATTTCACAGCAAAGGAACAAGACAAACAAATGAGAAACATAAATTCATAGACACAGACAACAGTTTAGTGGTTACCAGAGAGTAAGGGGGACGGGGGGTAGTAAATGAGGATAAAGGGGAACAAATATATGGTGATGGAAGGAGAACTGACTCTGGGTGGTGGACACACAGTGGGATTTGTAGATGATGTAATACAGAATTGTACACCTGAAATCTATGTAACTTTAATAACAATTGTCACCCCAATAAACTTTAATTAAAAAAGAAAACTTGCAATAGTTATTTCTGGGGGGAAATGATGCCTTGTGCTCAACGCATGTCTTTGAAAGGGAAAGGCATGTTCTTTCTCTGCCACCTGCTGTTCCCTCTCCTCCTCCCCAGCCCTGTATGGCCCAGAGATCGAGCCAGTACTACACTATGTACTGCATAGGTCTGGGAATGAGATGTGTTTATAGCGTTGCGGTGGCAGGAATGTGTATTCTTGGGTCCAATCATTGGGCTACCAATACATTTTGGGACACACTCTTTCTTAAGTTTGGAACTGCCTGTATAAGATGTGGCCCCTGCCCTGGAAAGGCTCACAGTCAATGGATTTAGGGGAGGCCTGGTTAATAAATAGGAAACTACTGGAGAGCAATCAAGTGCCAACTGTAGGATACTGGCTCTAAGTACAATGTGAATTTATCCAAGGGGGAGTCCTGAGAGAGGTGGTATGTGGGTTCACTGAAATTTTCACATAGGACAAAATGACTGATCTAAGAATATGTTTCAATAACAAGAGGAGGGAGGAAAAAATTGTAAGTAGTGATGGAAATCACCTAAAGCCAAGATTTGGCATGAGATCTGAGCATGGAAAGGGAAGGCTATGAGAAGGAATCAGGCCTGATGGAAGAAAAATGGCTTTCTGAGAAGCAGTAGGAAATTGGTTTGGCTAACATGGGGGTCAAACATTTCACATAAATTGCAGTTCATAAAACATATCTCTAAAACTTGCATATATTTCATGTGACTGAATACTCTGAGGCAATAAATCTTGACAGCATTTTTCAGGGGGGTAATTTAACATGTTTAAAGCTCAGATGAGGTGAGGACCAGATCTGGGAAGTCTGCGAATCCAGACTAAGGACTTTGGACTTGATGAAAGCGTCTATAATGGTGTTATTGAAGATGCTTGAGCAGGGTTGGAACATGGATGTGTGACTGGTATACAGGATGAAGGAGAAAGAAGTGAGGGAGACCACTTAGGAAGCTGCTACAGTAGACCAGGGGCGAGAACTGAGTGCGTGGACCAGAATGGAAGCAGCAGATTGGTAAAAGGATAAATCTGAGAGCTATTGTAGTGATGGAAACAGCAGGACTTAGAAACCACATGGGAGGAGCCAGAGCCCTTATGTATCTCGGGGTAACTTAAACATGAGAGGAACTCTGTTAGAAGTTCATGTTCACATGAAGACTTAAACTAGGGTGGTAGGATTTTCTAAGCTATTTTAAAGACTGCCATTCCTTCTAGTGAACCCCCTTTTCAAGGAAGCCCTATAGCACCCATTCAGTTACCTAATTCTGTAAAAATTCCAAAGCCTTAAAGCATTTATTTGCTCACCTGATTTTGCAAAATCAGGTGAGTGAATAAATGCTATAAGGTGTCTAACCCAGAAGACATAAGCATGCAATTTATTTTAGTGCCAGTTTGGGTGGAGGGTAGTGAGACTTGCCACGGCTTCAAAACAGTGTGACAGGTCCAGAGTTCGTTCACATAGAAATGAATGCTTTTCTTGCTTCATAACCTCTGTGCCTTTCCTGTGAACGCCGTCTCCTGAGAAAATCTTAGAGCACCAATTTACTAACCTAATTTGTAAAAGGAGGTTAGTGAGTCAATGCTGTAAGATTTTTATGGAAATATTGGAAATTAATTAGCCTTGTCATTTTTTATTTGCATAAGCACTCTTCCAACTATATCTCCCCCTAGTGTAACTTTTAATAAGATTGATTTTAAACAATAAAACTTAAAGAATCTGTGCACAAAGAGCTTGAAGAATTTAAATGCATGGGTTTATTATTAACACAGTAGCAAATATATCAAGGAAACACGCCCCATGAAAAGTGTTTCAAAGAAACATAAATCTGCTCTGAGAAAGGTCTGTACCCAGTAAGTAAGCCTGAAAAAGCTTGTTTGTTTGGTGATGCCCGCAGATAAGCCTGGCAAACCTCGGTGTGATTGAAGAAGCCAGTTGGAGACTCAGTCTAGCCCAGGCGAGCTACTGATCCCTGGCTGCTCTCAACGAGCTTCACGAACTTGGACACAATGATGTTCGCATTTTGGAAGGTCTTGCTGATCCTAAACTGCCTTGCAGGTAAGGAAAGGCTCTCCAAACCACCAAACATAATTGGGAATGGAGTTTCCTTCTAAGCTGAAATTGTAAAGTTTTTTCATAGAATGCTCCTCTCCTGTACTGGAAAGGAATTGTGATTAGTATGCTGAGTAAAATAATTTTCAGAAGTCTTGCTTAGCAAATATGTGCCATGCCGATACTTGCAGAGGTGTGGGGGGAGGGCAGCCTATAAATAGAATTGTTTTATGTGGCTCCTGAATTTAATTAATTAATTAATTTATTTATTTTTTTTAGAAAAATCACAGTAGCTTTCTTTTTTCTTTAGTTTGGAAGTTGAAAAGATGAACTTACTCAGAAGCTCAACTTTTTTTCTCTGTTTTAGTTATTTCCTTTAAATTCTCTGTGATGGACCTGCTTTGTTGCAGCAGGCAAAGCCTGGCTGGGAGGGCCTGCCATGCTTTACTATCTAACATTTTCTTAGAGACTTGTACTTTTCAAAGCTTAAGGCTGTATTTTGGAAAATATGTGAGTGATTTATTGCTGTGCACAATATGGGTGTTTTTAGGGATTTGAGCAGAACACAATCATTTTGAGTCAAATTCCTGATGTTGTTAGACCATAAGAGATCGCTAATTCAGAAAAATCCCTCGAATAGTTTTTATTTTCCCAAATACCAGATATTTTTGAATTTGTGCTTATGATAAATTAGCTCCAGGGTAGGTACAATAATATTGTTTCTCCATAAAATGATACTTTTAAGTCATCAGTAACATTAGACAGTCAATAGAATGAGGTTTACTAAGTATATTTAATGACATAGAAAATGCTCAGGGTAAAATAGGAAGTGGAAAAGTATGACACACACACATCTAGAATAAATTACTAGAAGCTTACATATCAAAATCTTCATAATGATTACTTCTGGGTAATGAAATCATGGACGATTTTTATTTTATTCCCCAGCTTTCCCATATTTTCCAGGGTTTCTACAAAAAGTATTATAGTATTTTTACAACCAGAAAAAAGTGTTACTTTTCAAAACTATATGGTTTTTAGTAATAGTTCTCTAAATGTTCATTACTAAATGCTTAGACAAACGTGTTCTATGGACTCATGAGAAAGCAATACTGCATTTGCCCAGTGATCTAAGCAGGACTTAGAGCCGGAAAAGGCCTCCTTTTCCAAATTCCGTCCTGGTGGGCACAGGTGTTACTATTTTCCCTTTCCCCCAGGAATATTCATTTTAAACCTTAACTTTGCACAATGAAAGTCTTTGTTTCCTTTAAAGAACTTCCAGTCATTAGCTAATTGGGTCGCTCCTGGGCCTCCTGCACCAGCCCTCTAAAATCACACCTATAGTCAACACCTATTTCCCTATGTGAGGCCTTCGTCTGGCCTGTACTAGACACCAGTTTGGGAACAGTTGCAAGAGTGGTTTTTACTGTAATTAATGTATATATAAGTTTTACTGAGTATAAATGTAACGAGTGGTCATTGTAGAAAGGTTGGAAAATATGGAAACATATAAATAAGAAAATGAAAATCACCAACAATCTTACCACAGATTTGGGTAAATTTCTTTTTTTCCTGTTTTTAAGTAATATATATTACATGACAAAATTGGATTTATACCTTGTATGCAATTTTTATTGATTAAAAAATTACCTAGATGATGTCAGCGTTTTACTTGATTGTGACTTTTAGAATAAGGTCCAATCAGAATGATCAATAAATATTTCAGAGCTTTTGTTCTTAAATTACTGTGTAACTGGTTTTGTTGGTGGATAGCGTATGTATGTATCTATACATATACAATCTAGCTGGCCCGAACCCAAATATGGCAGTGTCAGTCTAACAGATGAAATGGATACATGATATAATACAGAGGGTGCCCAAAAATGCATACACATTTTAAGTAAGGAAAACTGTATTAAAATTGTACTACTCAATATATACTGATAACAAAAGATGAATATAAGTCACATTTGACTTCTGCAATTACAAGAGGTGCTCAAAGTGGTTACCATCAGTGTAATTTTAATACAGTTTTTTCCTTTCTTAAAATGTGTATACATTTTTTGACACCCTTTGTGTATTGGTATTTCCCATGCTTACATACGTATGGAAGTCTGAGAAAGATTTCAGTAACATGTACTTGGCCTAACTAGTGTCCATCGGTTGATCCAGATATGGCTGTGAGGCAACTGGTAATTTTTCCATCAATGTGTAATGTTATCTGAATTTGTTTCCTGGTCAAGAAGAATGTCATGGTTTTGGTGTCAATCAAGGTGCCAGGCACATAGTGAGCACAAAGGAAATGTTTATTGAAAGAATGAATTCCCTTCCAAAATCCCGCCAATTGTCACATGGATGGAGTTTGAGGGCATTATGCTAAGTGAAACAAGTCAGATAAAGACAATACTGTATGATCGCACTTATTCATGGACACAAAGAGTAGAGTGGTGGTTACCAGGATGGGTGGGTGGGTGAGGAAAATGGGGAGATTTTGGTCAAAAGGTACAAACTCTCAGTTAAAAGACAGATAAGTTCTGGGGATCTAACGTATAGCACAATGACTACCGTGTTTCCCCGAAAATAAGACCAAGCCTTACATATTAATTTTTGCTCCAAAAGTTGCATTAGGGTTTATGTTCAGGGTATGTCCTCCTGAAAAATCATGCTAGGACTTATTTTCCAGTTAGGTCTTATTTTGGGGGAAATATGGTATAATTAATAATACTGTATTGTACACTTGAAAGTTGCTAAGAGAGTAAATCTTAAGTGTTGTCACCACAAAAAAGAAATGGTCATTACATGATGTGGTGAAAGAGTTAATTAATGCTGTAGTGGTAACTATGTGACCATCTGTAGGTGCAGCAACTCCACGCTTTGTACGCTTTAAACTTACACAATGTTATATGCCAATCATATGTCAATAAAAATGGGGGGAAAATGAATGAATTACTTTCACAGACTTCAATCATCCAGATATGATTTTCATATACATATTTAAAATCAATTTTCTGTACAACAAAGCAAGACAAATTTTATTTTCAGCAAAATCTTTCTGATGACTACTTAGGAACTCTTAGGTTAAATTACACTTCAGAAAAAAATTTTAATCAAAGATGTCTTCTACAAAAAGTTCACACATATCGTATTAGGTGCTTGTAATATATGTTAGTCATCTGTTGGAAATACATGTTGATGTCATTTCCATTTCCTGGAGGAGCGTGCTATGCATTTTAAAGCAGTAATATATTTGAACTTTGGTTTTGCAGTTAAATCCAAAAAGTGAGTGATATTATTTTTCTAACTCAAAAATGATGCAATTACCCATGAAATTGCTGGAAATTAAATCATTTAAAATGCATCAGGTTAAATACGGCTATCTGGGGGTACATTTGTTGTAGTATAGTCCCCCTGTAAGCACAGTGCCTGCCACGTTGTAGGTGTTAAATGAATGAATAATCATTACCAAAACTTGAGGCATTTAAAATCTTTCTATAGAATTGATTAATGTATGTGCATGCACCTTGGATTATTTTCCTTTAATAATATGCACTGATTTTTAAAAACAGTCTCACATAGTTCAACCACATATGCATTTTGTTCATTCAGTCAGGTCATGAGTGAAATTGCAATCCTGACTTTTGTTTACATCAGGTACCAATCTTTATTTTCCTATGTAGTCACGATCTTGTTAATGTAGAGATTTTTCTGCCTTTTTGAATTTCTAAACAACTTCTCAATTTAGACAAAATTAGTCCAAAGGAAGGGGACTTTTGTCCCCCTGGCACAGAATCACCTTCAGTATAAGACTAAATTTGCACAGTTCACTATTCACATGTGGCTATCTAAATTTAAAGAAATTCAAATTAAGTAAAATTAGAAATTCAGTTCCTCAGTCACACTAAACCATATTTCAGGTGCTGTATAACTGCACGTAGGTAATGGCTAGTGAATCAGACAGTACAGAAACAGAACATTTCTGTCATCACAGAGAGTTCTGTTGCACAGTACTAGGCTAGAGGATGATCTCAGAGGTTTAAGTAATGTGCACTAATTGAATGAGGTAACATTTTTTAAAAGTTCATCTGGAAATATATAGCTCTTAGCTCTGAAGTGTATTGTCATTATATTAGGCATAGACAATTTCTGAAAACCATCTTTTCTTCAGAATTTAAGAATTAATTATGGTCCTGCGCATTGGGAACCTGGGCAATAAGATGGTCTGGAAATATTGCCTTGCCAGTTGTTACCTATTTATAGGCTAGTGTTCTTAAAGTATTCTTAAAAATATATTGTCTCACAATAGATTTGGAGGTTGTTACCATCCTTATTCAAAGGTGATATTGTTGAGCTTTTAAAGATTTCAAATTATTTATACAATTTTGTCTTCTATTTAAAAAGTTGAAAAAGTTTGAATCACATTTATAGTTCCCAAATTCTTGATTTTCATTCGCCTTCACTCTGATCTGTGCTATAAATGGCTACCTACTGTGTTGACATGGCAGAGAGAGATTGTATCTGTCTTGTTCATTATTGTTTCCCCAGTGTGAGCACTATTTGTGACACAAAACAGGTGCTCAACAGATATTTTTCGATAGGCACCATGGCCTCTTCCATGGCTTGCCTTGTGTGAGAACTGTGCTTACTCTGCTTGCAAGCACTTTTGTTGAGAACAGCCTTCAAAGTTTTTTTTTATTATTATTATTGTTTCCGTTTTTTGCCTTACCTGGTCATAAGTTCCCATGATTAGCCAATCCCATAACAAATATTGGGACCCAAACCCGAGGATAAAATGATGGCCAGATATTATCTTCCAATTCTCTATTTTTAGGGGCAAGTTTCTGGAAATTTTAATGGCCACCAAATCGCCATTCTGTTCTTTTTTTTAAATTTTGGACATTTTAAAGACATTTGGAAGTCACCGTTTAGGCATAGCCAAAGATGAACATGACTAACTTCCAGGAAAAATGAAATGGGTACTTTGAGAGCAGGAGAGAGCCACTTGACGTTCTCCAATGAAGTTTCCATCAGAAAAGTAGTCACTTTCTGTAGGCCAGTTTTATTTTGGGGGGAGGCATTATGGGAACCAGTAAAGCATGGGGAGGAAAATATTGGTAAGAGGAAAACGGCATAGAGTTAGAAGGTGCTGCATTGGTGTGTGCCCTGAAGCACTTCTCTCAAAACAACACCACCAAGAGTGTCCCACCATACCGATCCCCCACTGAGAAATACCTAGCTGCCTGACCTGAGGAAACCCTTCCACCCGGTCAGCCAACAAGATCAGGGACAAATGGAAGCTATGGTGACACAAGATAAATCAAACAGACCAAAAGAGCACTGCAAAGACTCTGAAAATTAAATTGGCATTAGAACCACAGCACACAAAAGTAGGCTTAGGCCTGTGTGTGAAACATAAAGAAAACATAAAATAAAAAAGACTGCTGAAGGGCCATCATAGGAATGGTGGCAGCGAGGTGGACTTCTTGAGTTCTCCTCCGGAACTTACCACAAATTGGACATCTATAACCCATCAAAGGACTGTCTGCTCATCACACAGGACAGCTAAGAAACTCACAAGAGGATTACTTGAAGGTGTGTGTGGGGACAGAGCCCAGAAAGCAATGTGGGGAGTGGGACCAGAGACCCCGCATGACACCCTGCATGACAGTGGGCAAACTGGGAGAGCAGGGGAAGTGGGAAGGGAGTGGTGTGGAGACACGGCCTGCATCTGTGGCTGTGGGGACCAGGGGCCCCAGGACAGACCAGAGATCACAAGAGCCAGGAGGTGGGCTCTTTCCCTGTGTCCCACAGCTGATCTCTCCTGCCGAGAGAGCAGCTATCCAGTATTTGAGGCAGTAACCTCAGCTGAGACCTCCAGCTGGGCCCTAGGTCAGACAAAGAAGTAAATGCAATACCTGGGACCCTCCCCCCACTCTCCCACAGCAATCCTACCCCCACCCTTCCAGAGTCTCAAGCTGGGCCCTGAACTGAAGAGCAGTGTCAGACTACAGAGGAGTTGTAGTGCTCAGGATCTGGGAAGACCCAGTTTACTCGTGACCCAGGAAAGAGGCTGGGAATACTGTGACACTGCTGGGCTGGGAGACAGAAGACCCCTCCACACCCAGCCCCCAGCTTTTCTGGCCTGCCTAAGGCAGGGCAATTACAACTGCGGAGACATACCCAGGGGTCAGCAGCAGGTGGCAGTGGCAGCTCCGGGCTTTCAGCAGCTCAGAAATTTTTTGCCCTCCACCCCCGCCCCCGCAACAGAAGAAGTGCCCTAAGATTCAAAAGACCTGGGCACAGGGCTGGCTGTGTTACTCTCAGTGAGAGTATGTGCAGGTGACAGCAGACACTGCACTGACTGTAAAACCTACCATCCACGCACCATAGCCCCACTCATCTAGAACTGCAGTGCCAGGGTCGCTCTGGGCACCAGGTGACCAGATCTGCCTGCACAAGATGCACAGGACTCTTTGGTACAGCAGAGGATGACCTGGATATTGCTTGGTGGGCTTAAGCCAAGACTGGTGCTGCTTTTTTTTTCTTTTGTATTTTTGATATTTTTGCCTGTGTTGAGTGTGTGTTATCAGTTGTTTTTACATGTGAGTGTATTTGCTTTTTTCTTTGTTGTTGTTGTTGTTGTGCTCCGTGATTTGCTTTGTTCTGAAATTGCTCTACACGAGGGCCCAGCCTAAGAGGCACACGATTCTACACCCCCAGAGGCCAACTCCAGACCAAACCAGAGTATTACCAGGTTTGACCTACAAGTCAAACACCCGGAGGGAATGCTCTACAGGCACAAGAGCCATAGGGGCCTAGCCTCATCTGAGCAGTCAACCCTCATGCAGCAAATTATCCACTGTGGGCAGAGCCAGTCTCACAACTAGTCAGCCTAGGAGTCAATACCACCTACTGACAAGCCAAAAGCAATTAAAGCTCAACGTTAACAGGACAATATACACAACACAAGGGTCACTTTGGAGCACACGTACGGGACAATAGGGAAGTTGTGCAAGTCAAATATAAAGGACACATACTACATAAGATCACCCAGGAAAGACCAAGAACCCTGGGGGATTCTACATAATCAATCGAAGCAAACACAGAGTCAGCCAGAATGGGGAAACAAAGAAACATGTCCCAAGTAAAAGAACAGAAGAAACCTCCAGAATTGGAACCAAATGAAATAGAGGTAACCAACCTATCAGAGACAGAGTTCAGAACACTGGTGATAAGAATCTTTAAGGAGCTTAGTGATGATATAAAGAAGGACAGAGAAATCATAATGAACACCAGTTAGAATGAAAGAATACAATAACTGAAATAAAGAACACACTTGAAGGAATTACCAGCAGATTGGATGAGGCAGAGGATCAAATCAGCGACGTAGAAGACAAGTCAGCAGAGGTCACCCAAGTGGGAAAACAAAAAGGAAAAAGAATAAAAAACAATGAAAATGGTTTGAGGGACCTTTGGGATAACATCAAGCGCAATAACATGTGCATCATAGAAATACCAGAAGGTGAAGAGAGGGAGCAAGGGATTCAGAACATATTTGAAGTAATAATGTCCAAAAACTTCCCTAACCTGGTGTAGGAAACTGACACACAAGCCCACGAAATGCAGAGAGTTCCAACAAGGATGAATCCAAACAGGCCCACACCAAGACACATCATAGTTAATATGGCAAAGGTTAGAGACAAAGAGAGAATCCTAAAAGCAGCAAGAGAAAGACAGTGGGTTACATACAAGGGAACTCCTATAAGACTATCAAATGACTTTTCTACAGAAACTTTGCAGTTCACAAGGGAGTGGCAGGAGGTACTCAAAGTGATGAAAAACAAAGGCCTACATCCTAGATTGCTTTATCCAGCAAGGCTATCATTTAAAGTTGATGGAGAGATAAAGAGCTTCCCAGAAAAGAATAAGCGAAAGGAATTTATTGCCACCAAGCCAGCATGACAGGAAATATTAAAAGGGCTTTTCTAAACAGAAGAAAGGGGAAAACAATCTAACAACAAATAAAAAAAATGGCAATAACTATGTACCTATCAATAATCACTTTAAATGTAAATGGATTAAGTGTCCAATCAAAAGACATAGGGTAGCTGAGTGGATAAGAAAGCAAGACCCTTGTATATGCTGTATACAAGAGACTCACCTCAGATCAAAAGACACACACAAGCTGAAAGTGAAGGGTTGGAGTAAGATGTTTCATGCAAATGGAAATGAAAAAAAACTGGAATTGCAATACTTATATATGACAAAGTAGACTTTAAAATGAAGAATATATTAAAAGACAAAGATGGGAACTGCACTGCATAATAATAAGGGGATCAATCTGACAAGAGGACATAATCCTAGTAAACATCTATGCACCCAACATAGGAGCTCCTAAATATATAAAACAGATATTGACTGACATAGAGACAGAGATCAACAGTAAGACTATCAGGGGACTTCAACACACCTCTGACAACAAGGAACAGTTCTTCCAGACAGAAAATCAATATGGAAACAACAGCCTTAAATGAAACATTGAATCAGTTGGATTTAATCGATATTTTCAGAGCATTTCACCCCAAAGCTGCAGAATACGCGTTTTTCTCAAGTGCACATGGAACATTTTCCAAGATTGACCACATGTTAGTCCACAAAACAAGTCTCGATAAATTTAAGAAAATTGAAATCATACCAGTTGTATTTTCAGACCGCAGTGCTATGAAATTAGAAATCAACTACAGGAAAAAAACTGGAAGACACACAAATTCATGGAGGCTGAAAAATATGTTACTAAATAATAAATGGGTCAACAATGAATTCAAGGAAGAAATAAAAAGATGTCTCGAGACAAACGAAAATGAAAACACGATGACCCAAAATCTATGGGATGCAGCAAAAGCAGTCCTAAGAGGGAAATTCATAGCAATGTAGGCCTACCTAAAGAAACAAGACAAATCACTAACCAACAGTTTATCTTCACACTTGAGGGATCTGGAAAAAGAACAGCAAAATAAGCCCAAAAGGAGTACAAGGAAGGAGATATTAAAGATCAGAACGGAAATAAATGAAATAGAGACAAAAAAAAACAATAAAAAGGATCAATGAATCCAAGAGCTGGTTTTTAGAGAAGATAAAATCTGCAAACCTTTAGTCAGACTGATCAAAAAAAAAAAGAGAGAGAGAGAGAGAGAGCGCGAGATGACCCAAATTAATAAAATCAGAAATGAAAGAGGAGAAGTGACAACAGACACCACAGAAATACAAAAAAAAAAAAATATTAAGAAATTCCTATGAGTGACTATATGCAAACAAATTACACAATCTGGAAGAAACGGACAATTTTCTAGAAGCATACAACCTTCCAAGGCTAACTCAAGATTAAACGAAAAACCTGAATAGACTGATCACTACCAGGGAAATTGAATCAGTAATCAACAATCTCCCAACAAACAAAAGCCCTGGACCAGATGGGTTTACAGGTGAATTTTGCAAAACATTCAAAAAAGAATTATCACCTATTCTCCTCAAACTATTCCAAAAAATCTGGAAGGAGGGAAGGCTCCCAAACACTTTTTACAAGGCCACTATTACCCTGATCCTAAAATCAGACAAAGATTACAAAAAAAGAAAACTACAGGCCAATATCCCTAATGAACATAGATGCAAAAATCCTCAACAAAATATTAGTGAACAGAATTCAGCAATACTTTACAAAGATCATACACCATGATCAAGTGGGATTCATTCCTGGTATGCAGGGTTGGTTCAACATCTGCAAATCAATTAATGTCATACACCACATTAACAAAATGAAAAATAAAAATCATATGATCATACAAATAGATGCCAAAAAAGCATTTGACAAAATCCAGCAGCCATTTATGATAAAAACTCTTAGAAAGTGCAAGTAGAAGGATCACTTCGCAACATAATAAAGGCCATATATGACAAATCCACAGCTAACATCATACTCAATGGGGAAAACCTAAAACCATTCCCATTAAGATCAGGAACAAGGCAAGGCTGCCCACTTTCTCCACTTCTATTCAACATAGTTCTGGAGGTTCTAGCCACAGCAATCAGACAAGAAAAAGAAATAAAAGGCATCCAAATTGGTAAGGAGGAAGCAAATTGTCATTATATACAGATGACATGATACTATATATAGGGACCCCTAAAGACTCCACCAAAAAACTATTAGAACTCACACATGAATTTAGTAAAGTAGTAGGATAGAAAATTAATATTCAGAAATCAGTTGCATTTGTATACACCAATAATGAACTGTCAGAAGGGGAAAATTAAGAAAACAGTCCCATTTATAATTGCTTCAAAGAGTATAAAATACCTAGGAATAAATTTAACCAAAGAAGTAAAAGACCTGTTCTCAGAAAATGATACGTTACTGAAGAGAGAAATTAAAGAAGATACAAATAGATGGAAACACATACCATGCTCATGGGTAGGAAGAATTAATATCATTAAAATGTCCATACTGTCTAAGGGAATATACAGATTCAATGCAATTCCTATCAAACTACCAAGGACATTTTTCACAGACATAGAACATGTAATCCTAAAATTTATATGGAACCATAAGAGATCCAGATAGCCTCGGCAATCTTGAGAAATAAGAACAAAGTGGGAGGTATAACGATACCTGACATTAACTTATACTACAAAGCTACAGTAATCAAAACAGCATGGTACTGGCATAAAAACAGACACATAGATCAATGGGAGAGAGTAGAGAGACCAGAAATAAATCTATGCCTATATGGTCATTTAATCTACGATAATGGAAGCAAGAATTTATGGTGGGGTAAAGCCAGTCTATTCAATAAATGGTGCTGGGAAGCCTGGACAGACACATGCAAAAAAATGAAGCTGGACCACCTCCTTACACCATATACAAGAATAAATTCAAAATGAATTAAAGACTTAAATATAAGATCTGAAACCATAAAACTCCTAGAAGAAAATATAGGAAGAAAGTTTACAGACATTCCCTGTAGTAATATTTTTATTGCTACATCACCCCCTTGGGCAAGGGAAGTAAGAGAAAAAATAAACATGTGGGATTACGTCAAACTTAAAAGTTTTTTCACAGCAAAGGAAACCATCAATAAAACAAAAAGAGATCCTACTGAATGGGAGAAGATATTTGCCAATGATATATCTGATAAGGGGTTAATATCCAAAATTTGTTTAAAAACTCACTCAACTCCAAAAAAGCAAACAACCCAATTAAAAAATGGGCAGAGGACACGAAGAGACATTTTTCTAAAAAGGACATACAGATGGCAAAAAGACATGAAAAATGCTCAACCTCACTAATCATTAGAGAAATGCAAATGAAAACCACAATGAAATACCACACTACCCCAGTCAAAATGGGTATTATCGATAGATCAACAAAAAAGAAGTGCTGGCGAGGATGTGGAGGGAAGGGAACCCTTGTGCACTGTTGGTGGGATTGCAGATTGGTCAGCCACAATGGAAATCAGTATGGAGGTATCTCAAAAAACTGAAAATGGAACTACCTTATGACCCAGCAATTCCTCTCCTAGGTATCTATTCAGAGAAATCCAAAACTCTAATTCGACAAAAATTTATGCACCCCTATGTTTATTGCAGCACTATACACAATACCTAAGACATGGAAACAACCGAAATGCCCGTCGATAGACGACTGGATTAAGAAACTGTTGTACGTTTACACAATGGAGTATTACTTGGCCATAAAGAATAACGAAATCTTACCATTTGCAACGATATGCATGGACCTAGAGAATATTATGCTAAGTGAAATAAGTCAGACAGAGAAAGACAAATACCATATGATCTCACTTACATGTGGAATCTAAAGAAAAGAATAAACGAATGAACTAATTAGAAACAGTCTCAGATACAGAGGAAAAACTGAGGGTTGCTAGACGGGTGGGGGATGAGGGAGAAGGTGAGGGGATTAGAAAGCACAATCGGTAACCACAAGATTGCCATGGGGATACGAAAGTCAGTTTGGGGAATATAATCAATAATGTTGTAAAGATTTTGTAGTGTGTCACATGGACATTTCTCTTATTAGGGAGACCACTTCAGGGATGGTGTAGATGCCTGATCACTGCGCTGTACACCTGAAGCTGAATAATAATGAATGTCAAGTATAATTATATATATATATATATATATATAAATATATATGTTTATAATTTTATATATGTATATAATTATATATTTAAATTATATATATGTGTATATATATATATATATATATATTCACAAGAAGTGGAGTACAGCTTTAGGAATAGAGAGAGTGGAAATGTAATGGCTGTATGAGATGTAGAGGGGTAGTAGATTGGGGGAGGGGGTTATCACTTTGTGAGGGATATAAATGACAAATTTCTAACTATTACATTGTTTTGTATACCTGAAACTAATTTTTTAAAAAAAATAATAAAAAAAAGACTGCTAAAATGAAAGATTTAATATGGCTATTGGCCATCTGTTTGTCCTCTTTGGAGAAATGTCTATTCAGGTCCTCTGCCCATTTTTTAATTGGGTTGTTTGTTTTTTGTTGTTGTTGAGTTGTATGAGTTCCTTATTTATTTTGGATATTAGCCCCTTGTTAGAGGCGATGTTTGCAAATATCTTCTCCCATTCAGTTGGTTGGCTCTTTATTTTGTCGATGGTTTCTTTTGTTGTACGATGCTTTTTAATTTGATAGGACTTTCCTAATATTATAGACAAAATGTCTGTGGGTTTTGACGGGTGTATAATGACATGTATCCACCATTGTACCATTTCCCCAAAAATAAGACCTAGCTGGACAATCAGGTCTAATGCTTCTTTTGGAGCAAAAATTAATATAAGACCCAGTATTATATTATGTTATGCTGTGTTGTGTTGTATTGTATCATATTATATTATATTAGATCCAGTATTATATTTTATTACATTGTATTATATTACACCCAGTCTTATAGTAAAGTAAGACTGGGTCTTATTTAATTTTTGCTCCAAAAGATGCGTTAGAACTGATTGTCTGGCTAGGTCTTATTTTCGGGGAAACTCGGTATTATCATACAGATTATTTTTACTGCCTTAAAAGTTATCTGTGCTCCACCTACCTAGTTGTTTTCCTCGCCACTAACCCCTTACAACCATTGACATTTTTAATGTTTCCATAGTTTTTCCTTTTCCAGAATGTCAAGGAGTTGGAATCACATGTATGTAGATTTCCAGATTGGGTTTTTTCACTTTGTAATATGCATTTAACTTTCCTCCTTGTCTCTTCATGGCTCAATAACTTTTTTCTTTTTAGCACTGAATAACATTCCATCGTCTAAATGTACCATGTTTAATTAATTCATTCAACTACGGAAGGACATCTTGGTTGCCCAAGTTTAAGAAATTATAAATAAGGACAACCAAGATGGCACAGTAGGTAAACACTGTGTTTACCTTCTCTCAGGACCACATCAAAATTACAACTGATCTACAAAACAACCATTATTGAGAATCACCTAAAATCAAGCTTAACTGAAGCCTTTCAACTAAGGACATGCAGAAGAAGCCACCTCCAGACTGGTAGGAAGGGCAGAGACGCAGGACACGCTGTTCCCACACCCGCGTGTGACCATTGAAGATCGGGAGGGCTATTTCGGTTGTGGGGGCCTCTCCCCCAACCCCTAAAGGAGGTTTCAGTGCCGGGGAGAGAAGTCCCCATAATTTTTGGTTGTGAAAACCAGCGGAAATTGTGACTGAGTAAGACAGTGGAGCTGCACTCACAGGTGGTCCTCTTAAAGGGTCTGCGCACAGACTTACGCGCCAGTGGAATCACTCGCTCTGATCTCCAGAGCTGGGACAGTGGCTGGAAAGGTGGCAGGGACGTATGGGGAGGAACTGAATTGTCTGGCTTGGGACAGGGACTGGAGACGTGGCTTTCTCCTGGACAGGGGAGCTGGTGGAGGCCATTGTTTCTTTGTTGAGCCCTCCCCCCTCCTGGCAAGAAGGGAGTGGCAGGAAATATTCCAAATGATGACAAGCAGCGACATACAACCAAGGTTGCTCTACACAGCAAGGCTGTCATTTAGAATCGAAGAACAGATAAGAAGCTTTCCAGAAAAGAAAACACTGAAGGAGTTCATCACTACGAAACCAGTATTACAAGGAGTCTTAGAGGGACTTCTTTAAAATGGGAGGGGCTTAAGGACAGGTGAAAGGGGAAGGGATTAAGAAGTACAAATTGGGTTCTATACAGTAGTCATGGGGGTGTAGGTTATAGCATAAGGAATATAGTCAACAATATTGTAATAACTAAGTATGGTGCCAGATAGGTACTAGATCTATCAGGGTGATAGATGGGAATGGGGTTGGGGTCAGGGTGAAAAAGGTGAAGGCATTAAGAAATACAACTTGATAGTTAATACAGTATGGGGAATATAATCAACAATGTTGTAAAGATCATATAAGGTGCCAGATGGGCACTGGACTTATCAGGGGGATCACGTCATAGGCTGTGTAGATGCCTGCCCAATGCGCTATACACCTGAAGAGCTGAAGTAGAACAGTATTGAATGTCATCTGTAACTAAATACATAGGTATATGTAGTCAGGGAATGTAGAGTACAACATAGGGAGGATAGCTGATGGTATTGTAACAACTATATAAGATGTCAGAGGGGGGTGCGTTATCACTTTATGGGGGGTTTAAATGTGTAACTATTATGTTGCTTTGTACACCTGAAACTAAAAAAAAATAAGAGAAAAAAAGAAATTATAAATAAAGCTGCAATATACATTCATGTTCATATTTTTGTGTGGACATAATTTTCAACTTTGGGTAAATACTGGGGAGCACAATTACTGGGTAGTATAGTAAGACTGTGTTTAATTTTGTGAGAAACAACCAAACAGTCTTCCAAAGTGGCTGTACCATTTTGCATTTCCACCAGCAATGAATGAGAGTTCCTGTTGCTCCACATCCTTGCCAGCGAAAGAAATTCCTGCGAACGTCAGGAATTCCCGCCTGGAAACCCTAACACTGCCCTACCCGGCATGGTAACATTCTGTGAAACTATATTGTAATATCACAACGAGGACACTGACATTGATACAATCCACCAATCTTATTCAGATTTCTCCAGTTTTACTTGTACTCGTGTGTATGTGTATGTATTTAATTCTCTACCATTTTCAATAAAAAATTACTGAGGACCCCAAAGAATTTTTGCCATGTGGGTTATGCTACCTACATTTACTACATTAGTAAGTAAAACTAAAAACAAGAAAAAGAAATCAAAAACAAAAACACACAAGCACTCATTCTGTTAACCACCAGAGCTATCACATCATTACCTGTCATGTAGCTTGTAGAATACTTCGGTGTATACTCATAAGAGGATGAGAGTAAAAAAGAAAAATAGGATTTTCGTATTGTTATGAATGTAATTTTGATCTTGTAGCCTAATGAAATGATTGTAGGGGTAGGGTGACAAACTCATCCTGGTTTTCCTGGGACTTTTCTGGTTTAAGCACTGAAAGTCCTAGCAAAACCAGTATGGTTTGCCTGAGACTTATCCAGTTTTAAAACTGAAAGTCCCATATCCAAGGGACCCCCTCAGTTGTGGGCAATCTGGATTGGTTGCTTTCCATATTCATGGAGTTTTGTGGGTCCCGGACAACACTCTAAGAACCTCTGTGTAAGGCCATCTTTACACAGAAGAAATTCCCAGTTCAGTGCTATGACCTCACCATAACACAGGATTTTAGTAAATTCGCGTTGTAATTTGTTAAAAACTTCCCTACCCCATGCCAGTTGCTTTGCTTCGCTTTCCTATATGGTTCATTCAACCTTCTCCTCTTCACCTTGGATTCCTCAAATAAGATGTCATTGAAAGTGCTTTGTAATGATAAAGTATCATCACAATGTGAGTGTGTACCATTGTCTTTTTGATGATTATCTTTTCAGGTCAAGTTAGTGTGGTGCAAGTGACCATCCCAAAGAGTGTCGTGAATGTCACTGTTGGATCCAATGTCACTCTCGTCTGCACCTACACCAGCACTGTGGCCTCCCGGGACAAGCTTTCCATCCAGTGGTCATTCTCCCATGAGAAAGAGTCACAACCAATTACCGTAAGAACTTTCTTCCTAAACTATTCCCCTTTAGTAGTTGTGATATAAACTGTCAGAGTCCGTGTGTGAAGGAATGTAAGGCAGTGACAGCGGTGGCAGAACCTCAGATACAAGGAATTTGACGCTAGCTGTTTAGGGGAAGGCTGTCGCCTAAGTGACTTGGCCTTTGTCTTCTCTTCATATTCAGTTGCAGCCTGTTATCTCAATTCTGTGTCAGTCAACATCAGTATTTTAGAGTAGGCATAAATGGTCCTTCTCATAAGTAAGTTAGCAGTAGTTCTCTTTTTTTTTTTTTGGCAAGAGAAGTCTTTTTTAATTATTTATTTTTTCAGTTATAGTTGATATTCAATATTATTTCATATTAGTTTCAGATATATAGTATAGTGGTTAGACACTTATATAATTTATGCAGTGATTCCCCAGTTAGTCTAGTGCACCCCTGGCTCTATACATAGTTGTTGTAACATTATTGACTATATTCTCTATGCTGTACTTTACATCCTTGTGACTATTTTGTAACTGCCAATTTGTATTTCTGAAAGGGCTTCCCCCACCAAATTATACATATGTATATATATATATATATATATAATATGAAATATGTATATAATATAATATATATATATATACATATTTCCCTGGCTTTTATTTCTAGAAGACCCCAGTTCAAATGCATGTCCTAATTGATCTTCAGATCTCTGTCAAACTTAATATCTGGGATCTGCTTGTCATGTGAGATAGCTCATTGTGCCAGACTGAGTCCTGGTGGCGTGAGAGTCCCAAGATTAATGGATAAAGGCCAAGGCAGTGATGAATCAAAGGCAGCAGGAAGCCAGAAGATAGGGGATAGGAAGGGTAGGCCAGGGTCTGGGGGAAGAGGTTGCCAGAGGAAGGTGGGAAAAAGACAAATGAGGAGAATGATTCTACCTGCAAGCGGCCTATTTTCAAGTTTTCTCCATCTGGCCTTAAGGGTAGTTGAATCTTTAAATTAGCCCAAGGATTAAAATTGTATATTCAAAAGTGTGTGTGAGTGAGTGTATGAGTGTGCAAGCACATATGCCAACATATATGACTTGAGCGAGAAGGTCAATAGGTTTCATTAGATTTTCAAAAGGATGTATGATCCAAAACAAGAAATTCAGAGTAGAGAAAAATCAGTGTAATTTGGAATAGTTGGGTGTAGCTGAGTTGGGCCTTGGAGGAAAGGAAGCATTTCGATTATAAAGTTAGAAGGAGAGAAAGTTCAGTGGGCTGGAGGAGGCCCAAAGGCAGAGATGGAGAAGAAGGACATTAGTTTGGAGAAGCCACACTTTGGCCAGTGTCGCTTCAGCCATCACTGGTCTTTTGGAGGTACTGAGACCTTTCTTCACCAGAGGTCCTGAACACTTGTTTAGTAGGCAACACTGTTCAAGAGGAGATTTCATCAATGCCACCCTCTAGTGAAAGTTCAACAATTTTGCTCAGTACTGGTTACTTTAGACAAGTATCTAAATCACTCTGTGCCTCTCTTCAAAACATGGTAGACCAGTAATACTCTTCTATATGTCTCATGGGGAATCAACTGACATAATGCATATTATAATACTGAAAAATAATGCAAAGTCCTGTAAGGTTTCCCCCTTACAAACACTACTATCATCATCAGCAACAACAACAGCAGAGGTGACAATAGTAATAAGTCTACCAGTTTCTGTCACCCAAAATGTCCTGACCCAAGACCTACCATGATGCAGTCAACTAAGAAATCATCCCTTTCCTTTGCAGGCTGCTGCTCTCTTGGATTGTGGGTGACAATAATTACACAATGTTTCTTCCATTTTAAAATTTATATTCCTGACTAATCTTTTCAATACATTCTTTATCTGTAGCCTTAAAGTCCTTCTCACATTGCTAATAAGGGCTGAATTTAGAGAGGCCTTGTCAATATATTTTGAAATTTTTTTAATGCTTGGTGCTCAAATCAAGATATCCTCAACTGCCTGGAGGCCAGACTTGGCCAAGCCGGTCTGAATTAAAAAACACAAATTCTTCTTTATGCCTCCTCTGAAACTGGAACTTACAAGTCCACCTCTTGGTTGAACTGTGTGTCTGGTAAAGAGCTAGGAGATGCACGACCAAAGGATCTCTGGAACGGCAGTGAGTTTTTCACTAGACCTGGAGATACGGAAGAAGAAGGTGTAGGTGATTGATCTGTGTGTGGCTTGAGCTCAGGACATCTCTTAGAGGCACTTTAGGAAAAAAATCTATTAACAAATAAGTATTTATTGAGTAGCTTATTTACTTGCTATTTGTCTCATTCTTCAAAATGTCTGGTACAGGCAGGACAAGTAATTTAAGGTATCTACTCTTTTGGGATGTCCAAATCAAAGGAGTTCTTCTGCACTGATTCACTGGATCAGTGAGAACATGCTCCTTGATCATAAAATGTCCCAGATGCTTCTCCAAGTGCATGAGACTGATGTTATGCCTGTGGCTTAGCTGCCTGGAAGACAGGGTAGAGTAGGGCCAGCTCCTGGCTTAGAGACAGTGAAAACCACCTCCAAAAAGATAGCCTTTCCCTTCTTCGTCTTTTCCCTTCTTGTTTCGGCTTGCCCCAGAGGATCCCCATTGTAACTATGCTGAGGTTCTTACTTCAAAAAAACTGGAGTCCCCCCCCATCCCCCATCCCCTGCAGGCATGTCTTCTCTCTGCTTTTCCAGATGAGTAGTTTTGGAGCCCCAGTGGAAAACTCCTGATGGATGTCTGTTCTACTCCTTGCCCTGTTACTTACTTGCTGGCTGGATGACCTCGGACAAGTCACTTGACCTTTCAGAAGTTCAGTTTTCCCACCTTTAAAATGGAGCTACTTACCTACCTCACAGGCTTACTGTGAAGATTAAATGAGATAATGCTTGTGAAACACTAGGAAGCCTTCCACATTGTAACCATTCAATGAATGTGAGTTATTATTATCAGCAACACCACTCACAAAATGGTGATTTTGCAAAATTCTCATGCCATCCATAGCCCAGGGTCATGGGCACCGGGGAATCCAGGACAACAAAATACACTTAGTATAGCTGAACAGCTGGGACAGAGCTCTTGGAGAAATCTTGGCCCAGAATTGGCTTCCAGTTCTACTACCTGTCAGGTCCTGTGGCTAAAGGGAGGGAATCAGGCCCCTTCTCTGTTGGCTCCTTATTCCTGAACAGAGATCCTGCTCAACAAAAAGTTTGCAGATATCTTCAGTTGTGATGGTATTTTTCAAAATGAGATTTGGCTGCTATTTCAAATTTGTTTCCTTGTTGAGCACTTCCATGCATTCAGAATACTGTAGAGCGTGTCGTATGTTAATCTAAGGATGGCTAGTGGGACATTTGGGGAATGATACAAGGAGACTGCTGTGCTGTTAGACAATTCTATGATTTATGGGAATAAGACATTGCCAGACTGACCACTGAGTGATTCAGTTCAACTCCTGGGTGGATGTGGCAGGATACCATGTAGCATTTGGCTCTCAGATTCACCCATTTCTGCTCAAACACAGCACAGCGCATGCCTCAATACTGAGAGTATGGAGAAAAAGGCAGTCAGTCAGTGTCTAAAAATGGCGCATACAAGAGACGCTCGGGGAAGATGTAGCTGGACCTCACAGGTAAGAACACCTATTGGTGTACTACTGGACCCCTTCTTTTTTTGGAGTCTCTAGGGCAATGGCAACAGATTTGAGGAGTGGAAAGGGAGGGCCTGAGCTTGGTAACAATCTAAATCAGCACAATCCCCTGACAAAAGTGGGACAGCCTTAAGTTTGCCTTCCCATGTCCATGTCTGGAATCCTTTTCAGCTTCCTCCAAGAGGCTCAAGATCCTATTGCTGCTTTGAGCGGGGCAGTGGCCAACTCTTGCCATAGGATCATCTTTTTCTCCTCCCCCCAAATCACTGGTCATAAAGAAGCAGTTGACTCCAAGGCCTAGTGTTTCTCAATACCAGGAGGAGGATGTTATCTCTTTTTGACTCTCCCATCCAAGGAGTTCCTTGGTGAGTGGGGACTGCAGAAGTATCCCACAAGTCTTCTCACCAGGAGGACCAGGATATTCATTAACCTGGCCCTCCTCTTAGAAAAACTTTCCTCTCAGAAGACACGGACAGCTTCAGATGATCAATCTCTCAGCAGGGCCTCTTAGCTGAAGACTTTAGGCCCAAGGGCAGGCAAGTTAGCATGGAAGTTTCGGGTGGTCTGGTGCCCCTTTGATCACACCAGTGAGCTCCTCTTCCACCCCGCCAGTGACTGCAGAGACCTCAGCTGTCTACGAACAAAACAGTCATTGACCCTACTTAGCATGGGTCTTTCAGACAATACCTACACTTCTGGAGTATCCATAGTGGAAGACACCCTTTGCCATCCTCATCTCCCCAACACATGTATAATGTGGACAACTTATTTCCAGAAGCTAGTGTTTTCATAGTCTCTGGCTGCTCAGATTCTCCCAACCTGGCCTGTTCTCTACAGATAGCATTATATTAAATGCTTTTCAAATGTTGGCAGGGCAGAGGTGTTCTACCTTCTCAGGGAAATTTGAACGAGGGAGGTGTTGGTTTAATTGTTATAAATGGAAGCCAACACTAACATTTAGTGGCCAGTGGCTAGAGATGCTAAATGTGTTGCAGTACATGGGACAGACCCACACAAAAAGGAATTGTCTGCCCAAAGTGCCAACGTCTCACTCATTGAGAAATACTCCAAGTTCTTCCCTTCTTATCACCACATTCCCATCTATTTATCTATTTATCTATTTATCTATTTATCTATTCTGTGTCCCTCAGGTATCCTTGCTAAATTTTGATAAATTAATCAAATGCTGAGGTGTTAGGGACTGGTGCTAGTTCATTTTGTTCTCTTACAAATAAAAACACTTAAGCAGAGATCGTCCATGCCTTCATCCCAAAGAAGCAATTCAAATGGTAGGTATTTCAGGCAAATGGCAGGCTGTGAAGGGAGTGGTTTGTGGGCAAGAAAGTATTCCTTTTGGTGTTCTATTATTTCTTGCATGTGCAATCCCAGCGTCCTTGTACAGTCCAGAGAAAATTCTGGGCTTGAGACATTGCTACCCTACACTCATCCTCTTCTATGTCTTGCCCTTTATGAACAGTGAAGGAAAGCAAGTAGCTGGAATGGGGAAGAATGGGTGGTTTGCTGTGGCTTTCCGTGCCTTCTACATTTCCCAAAAGAAGCCACAAGATCAGCTCTGGAGGCTAAAGGCATTTATTAACTGCAACTCAGCCTCGAACAGAAAGCAGATTGAATTCTTTCAACAATTCTTGTTTGTACTCCAGCCTCTAGTTATAGAGCAGTGTCACAAAGCTGAGGGGAAAAAATCTTTGGGGACAAATCTGGCTCCCAGCTGCCTGGCCTCATGTAAACAGGAACTTGGCACAGTAGGAAAGGATAGGCTGTTATTGCAGCTGGCAAATGTTGAAGGCATCATGTGGTGAACCTACTCGGCCTGGGAAGAAGCATCATGCCAGTGAATAGCAGCAATTGGCAGAAGAAGGGTCAGGCTGGAGAAGGGGATGGAATGGCCCCAAAAGGGGAAGGTTGCCTAGGAATCATCTTCCTTGCTTAAGTCAGAACTATTAAGTGCCATTTTAATATGTTCAGTGGGAATCGGGAGGTCTGGGTTCAAGATCTGACTATAAATTGTGTGATCTTGGGAAAATCACTTCTTGCATTGGGGCTTCAGTGTCCTTTTCTGTAATAGAAAAGGATGAATCAGAGGTTGCTAACTGGAGGCCTCTGGGTCTGATTTGGTCCGTGGATACATGTTGGTTGTCCAGCCCAATATTTTGTTTGCTTGTTTCTAGTTTGAAAGCCTCGTTTGTATTGTCTCTCCAGTTCACCACAGTCCGCACTATTCTTTCTGATCTTACCACTATCCACCAGCCCCTCCCAGACATTTCCTGTATTTCTCATATCCATCTTCCTCCCGAACGCTCCTCAACCTTAGAAACTATGAGCTAAGTGATCTCTAAGGGGTCTTATAACTAGTGTGCTGTTAGGACTCCACATTCAGCCTCTAACATCACCAGTGGGCAGGCAGAGACGACCTTGGGGGGAAAGTAGGGAAGTTTGCCATGAACACAATCACAAAGGGCAAGTGGACATAAAATTAACAAACACCACTTAAGGAAACACTTGGATGGATTTTCTTAAAGCAGACTCCCCCTGTCCCCTCGCCAAGGATGTAGCTTGTTGAACATCTGTGGCTTTTTCCTGGACCTCAATTCCTTTGATCTCTAAATTGACAACATACTTTCTTTGAATGCACAAGTCTCACAGAATTGTGGAGGGGTCTTGACCATTGTTCAACTTTGACTTTTAAAAGAGTTATTATTTTGTGGAAAATGGAACCAAGTTGCAGTCCTTCCTGTGTAATTAGATAAACAGTCTCAGGAAAACATTTCATTTTTTTTTTTTTTTGTCTACATAAGGGCAGTGTGACAGCGTGGACTTCCCCTAACAGAAAGCCCCTTTATCTATGTGTCTGGCCACTGGCTAGCCCTGGGGATTTTCCTTCTCACACAGCACCCTGAGACCAAGGCCTTTCCCCTTGAGGTCTCCATTGTTCTCCCTCCTTACCCCATTACCATCCCTGACACCCTTTAGTGTTATTTGTGAGAGGGCAAAATATAAGCTACAGTGTGAGGAGCTAAGGTGAAGGGTTGGTGAAGTTTCAAGTTCAGGACCTCATGACCTATTTGATTATTTCACCTTAAGTCACACCCAACTGTGAGAGTTTTACAGGTGACTTCTTTTCATGTTCTAGTCTTGACATAAAACACACTCTCTTGGCCCCCTGATCTCTGCAGAAACAAGGTCCTTTCACCTAGGTCCTCTGGGACTTACTGAGGGTTGTAGGCAGGACTGATGTCATAGCTCATTGTGATGTCTTCAAACCTCAGTATAAAACAGGCAACCCCACCCCCAGTCTTCCTGGGAGCAGGGGAATCTGCCAGATGTTGAAGTTGTAAAGGGCTTCCTTGATGGACTGCAGGCTGTGTTCCAGGTAAAAGTCCATAGGACTTCAAATCATTGATTAGAAAGTAAATAAACCCAATGCTGGCTAGTTAAGTGGAAAGCTTGACATTTTTGGTGTTAACTCAAATGAAGGTAATAGACCTTTGATGAGTTGAACTTCCCCCTTGCCCACTTGTATACCTTAACACTGGCTTTCTCATTTTAAGACAAGCAAGATCCCTCTGGGGCAAAAGTTTGTGATTTCCGTAGATGTGGATGGATGAACTGAATTATAAATGGTTCAGTTAGGGTAGGAAGGAAAGCTAGTTGATTTTAGAGAACTGGAGGAGGAAGACAAGTTGTTTTCTCTTTCAATATGCTCTTTCCTTTGAATTTTCCCTCAGAACCTAACTTTCTGCCTTAGTTTAAAATATATATTGGCTTTTTGCTTGAAGGAGAATTATTTTGAATTAATCTAGATAATATCTTTTGGTTTGCTGATTACATTCCCTCTTTCCTTAGCCTCTTAAGGTAAGGAGCACTAGACAAGGAATTAGAAGAACTGTTCTAGAACTGTCCCATATCAACTTTTGTTTTTAACTTATCTGGGCTTCAATTTCTTCTATAAAGTGAGGAAAGTGAATTAAATGAACCACAAGGCTTTTTGAGTAGATTTTATGAAAATATTAATTAGTTGCACTGGACTAGGGCAATGCCAGTTTACTAAATAATAAACAACAATCATTTTAATTACACACATTTATATGAAACTAGTAAAATGTTTACATAGATTATGTGTATTATGAAGACACCTCAGGGATCACCTAGTGCAGTGAATCTCAAGCTTCAGTCATTCATGTCTCATCTTTATATTTGTCATATTTGTGTATCACCAGCAGTATTATTTAATGTTGTTTTCTATACTGACTTGTTTCTGAAAATCTTAGAAATACCTTAGTCTCACCCTAAGCAATAAGATCCATGAAGTCACAGATGTGAGGTACTAGATATATCCCTTTCTAATAAGTTTTCATTTATGTACTACCTAAAATCAACTAATGCGCCTGTAGTCAGGGAATGCATATCATACTTTGAAGAACATCACTGTGGTTCCTCTTACAGGTGTAGAAATTAAAGTTGGAAAGATTAAATAATTTTGTTTCTTATCACAAAGCGTTGCCATGGAGGCATGACCAGAGGCTACCCCCCCTGATATTGTCACAATTAGAGGCAGAGCTGTGGCTAAATCCCAGGTTCTCTGTCCACCTCATCATGCTGCTCTCACAGTTGCCATCATGATATAAATATCCATGTTCTTTAAGAGAGACGGAACTAGACTCCATATATTTCTTAAATCTACTAAATTATAATAATAAAACATCTTTGTAACTTTGCATGAGTCATTTAATATCTCTGGATTTGAGTGCCCTTATTGAAATGATAATTCCAGTTCTGCCTCCTGCTACATGGGGAGAAAGTAGCTACCATTGCCTAAGCACTTCCTAGGCCCTTTTCTGCATTATTTTGTTTCATCCTCACACCATTATAAAGAAATGGGACCAGATGATTTGTCAGGGGCCTCTTTGCTCTGAAATGTTATCCTTCTAACAGGGTGAACCCAAGTTTGCTTATCCAAAGCAGTATGTGTGTACAAAAGGAGCATGAATATTCTGACTCTCATGGAAACCAGATATTCCAGCTAGTCTCACTGAGTAAAGTAAATTAAAACAAATAATCTTATAAAGTAGAAAATTTGATGGTTTGGGATTTCCCATCAGGCATTTGTGTCCTATATAATGAGTTTTGTCCAGGCAGACTCATCAGGCGAGTATGTTGATCTCCTAACCTAGGCGTAGGAGTTGAATCCCATCAGCTCCAGCTGTTTACTGTCTGGGTGACAGGCGTACCTCCTTGTCCTGATGACATCGCAAAGCTGCTTTGAACACAAGTGAGGTAATAACTGTGCACAGCTGTGAGAAAGCTAAAGTGCCCCCTGAGTTGAGAAACCTTTGCCATAGGGACCTGTGGCCTGCTGGGGGAAAAAATGCTGCTGCTTATCAAAGAAGGTAACCTTGGTAGAGGAATCTCCCTGGTAGCTTATCCTAGCTCTGGACCCTTTCCAGTTCTCATTTCTGTCATTTTTCTGTCCTAGATTTACTATTCTGAAGGTGGACAAGCTGCATCCATCGGGCGATTTAAAGATCGAATTATAGTGTCCAACGAGCCAGATAACGCATCCATCACTATTCTGTATATGCAACCAGCAGATAGTGGCAACTACATCTGTGATGTTAACAACCCCCCTGATTTTAGTGGCTACAATCAAGGAACCCTCATAGTCAGTGTGCTAGGTATGGACAATTTTTTATACTTTTTCTTGGAGCAATTTAGGACATTGAATGAGCCAGGGCAGCGGGTTATGGTGCCGATAAAGTGCCAGGGGTAAAGGTCCTCCCTTCTCCTTCGATTTTCAGGGATCTAGAAACACATCCCCAGTGCTGAGAAATCCACATAGCAACACTGAGAAATCACTCTTAAAACATGTTGAAACACTTACCAAAAGGAAAGGACTGCCAAAATGACAGAGAGCAGTAGATGACCCAACCTTCAGGAATCCCTGTCTCTGAAGGATAAAATGAGAATAGATGGGACAATGCACAGTCCCACTAAATGATCACTAATAACTCTTTCAGAGGAGTCTTCCAGTTAAATCCAGTTCTACCTGGGGGAGATAACTGCTACCTTATTACCTCTCTTAAGCCAGCCACAATTCCCACCATTAAATTATTCTTTTGAAGAAGTTGTGGTATATATACACAATGGAATACTATTCGGTGTTAAGGAATGATGATACAGGAACATTTGTGACAACATGGATGGATCTTGAGAGTATGATGCTAAGCGAAATAAGTCCGACAGAAAAAGCAGAGAACCCTATGATTTCACTGATATGTGGTATATAAATCAAAAACACAAAAGAACAAGACAAACAAATGAGAAACAAGAACTCATAGACACATACAACAGTTTAGTGGTTACCAGAGAGTAAGGGGGGTGGGGGGAGGGAGATGAGGGTAAGGGGGATCAAATATGTGGTGATGGAAGGAGAACTGACTCTGGGTGGTGAACACACAATGGGATTTATAGATGATGTGATACAGAATTGTACACCTGAAATTATGTAATTTCATTAACAATTGTCACCCCAATAAATTAAAAAAAAAGATACTTCAGAATTATTCAAGCAAAAAAAAATATTCTTTTGAATAAAGGCGGGAGGGTCTCTTTTTAAAATGTTAACACTATTTGGATTTTCTTTTTAGATTCCACATACAAGTGAAATTACATGGTTTTGTCTTTCTCTGTCTGACATTCCACTTAGCATAACACCCTCTAGGTCCATTCATTTTGATGCAAATGGCAAAATTTCATTCTTTTTTATTGCTGAGTAATATTCCACTGTGCATATATACACCACATTTTCTTTATCTATTCATCTATTGATGGACCAAAACAAAAACAACTCATAGAAGGTGGACAGGCTGCATCCAGAGAGGAGGGAGGTGAGGGATAGGTGAAACAGGTGAAGAGGAATAAGAGGTACAAAATTTCAGTTATAAAATTAATAGGCCAATGGGATGTATTGTATAGCACAGGGAATATAGTCAATAATGTTGTATTAACTTGGCATTTTGACAAATCAAAGGTTACTAGACTTAGTGTGGTGATCACATCACAAGGTATATAAATGTTGAATCATTATTTGTACACCTGAAACTAATAGAGTATTGTTTGACAACTGTATTTTAATTTAAACTTATTTGGGAGAAAAAAGACCACATGTTAAGCCAGAGTTGAGAATTAATTTATGTATATACAAATATTCATTACGTGACATTGGGCAAGTCATATTCATTCTTTGAATGAATTTGGAATGGTTCGTTTATTCTGTATTTATTGAGTGCCTACTGTGTGCCAGGAGCCATGAGATTGTCAGTGATGGAAGCATGGTTTCTGCTCTTGGAGTGTTCAGAGTTTTGGAAATTTTTAGGGCTCCTTTCAACCCCTGTTTAAGAGGACAATAGCTGTTTTGCTCCTGTCTGTCAGCCTAGCAGGGCCTGTCTACAGGCCTTCGGGAGGACCGAAGGGAGGGATGAAAAGGCTGTCAACCCTCACCGACTTACCAATTGAGCTAAGGGATCTCCCACTTCTATGTATCCCCCAATGGAGCTGATCTAGTCATTGCTCCTCTCAAGCTGTGTACCTCCATCACAGGAAAGGAGGAACTAGACCAAACCAGTGACTTGATAACTGAGTCGCTTGGAAAGCAGCAACTGGTAACAAGGTGCACACCTAAGAGAACTGTCCAGAGGTGTCTGAGCTTGCCACTCAGGTGATGCCAAAAATGCACCAGCTAGCTGTTTACTGTGAAGTTTGCTACTGCATCTACCCACCTGGAAAAGAGGGAATGGTAATCAAGAGCTGATTTTTAAGAACAGAGTAGTTCAATCGTGTTTTTCTTTTGCTAAGCCCTGTGCTAAGCATTGAGGTACAGGGGAAGACAAGAGAAGTATACACAAGTCCTTTCCTGGGAGAGTTGATGTCCCAGTTTGGAAGACTAGTCATTTACATGGGAAGTAAATGGTCTGTATAGATACTAGTGCATCAGGCTTGGAGCCAGAAGACATGGGTTCTAGCTCTTACTTGGCTACTCACTGACCTCAGGCAAGTCAGTCCACCTTGCTCTGGGCATTTTGAGATGGGGTTGTAACTCCTGCCCTGTCTTTAAAAGTTTATTATGAGAATCAAATGATATACTGGAGACTCAGTGTTCAGAGAATTTGAGGGATTACTCCTCTAATGGTTTTCTATTGCTCCCTGGCACTGGGTTGTCCTTCTGACCAGAAACAACCTAAAGAAACCCGACCTCTTTATCTCCAAGCTTGGAAACAGCCCTGAGATAAAGTCACACAGGAAGGTTAATGTTCTTAAATTTAGTGTTCAAAAAATCTCAAATAAACTTCCATAACAAGCTGAGAGTCATTTCCTCTTCAAGTTGTTTTTTTCCCATGAGTCTTTGGGTCAGTTGTTCCTGCAACGACTGTGTCTTGACTTTTCCTTAAGCATCCAGGACCCAGGCAAGGTAAGTGACAGAAGGATCTGCAATTTCCTTGTTTGTTTTGGGATCTCTCAAAAATTCTATTTTTATTAATTGGGCTAAGAACAAAAGCATTCCACAAATTAATGCTTTCTGGAAATTTTGAGACCAATAATTTTCTCGAAAAATTGCAGAGGCTGTTTACTGTTCTCAAATTCCATTGCATGTGAGTGCCTATTCTGCTTACTCTGAGTGAGAGGTGGGGCATGGTGGGGGCAGGTGGCTTAGGAGACCAATGGAGGCGAGGGATGTCGATATGTCCTTAAAGATCGCTCTTCCAAGCAATGCATTTTTCAGGGACATTTTATCACCCAGTGGTGGACATTGATCCCAAGTATTCACTCGTTCGTGCATAAATTTATTCAACAAACCCTGACTGAACACATGTCCAGTTACTGTGCTAGGCAATGGAGATGGAAAGATGTAAAAGACAGGGTCCTGACCCTCCAAAAGTTCAGCGTCTAGGGAGGGAGGCAGGTATGTGACATAAAAGCTTACAGTGGAGGTAGGGGAGGAGAGTTCAGAGACACGGAGAAAGGACTAAAAGCTGTGTGGGGGAACTGGAGAAGGCTTCCTGGAAAAAATGTGACTTTTTCACTGAATGTTGAAGGATGTGCAAGAGTGTGTAAAGTAGAAAAGGGGCTGAAACGGCAGGACACGATTTAGGTGAAGGAAACCGCAATGAGCAAAAGGCCCAGGTGGTTTGGATGGCCATTTATTTGAGAGACTTCCAAGAAGGGTGACAGCTGCGGAAAATGAATCTCTGAAAAATACCCCGCAGAGGTTTGAATAATTATTTTGTATATGTTTAACACGAGCATCATTTTCCTTCTGCAATTTGGCACATAAAGAGAAAATAATGAATTTAGTGAAGGTTTGAGAACACACTGAAGCATTTTCATTTATTTTCTGAGGTGAACCTGCTCCTCCCACCCCAATTCTGTTAAAAGCAGTAAAGCTAAATGGTAAATCAATGTCTTTGGCAGTAAACAGCGAAGTTCTACTGGGGACTTTAACTGGATAAAGTGTCAGTTCAATCCTGACTCAGTAGTTTTGGAAAATATGTAGGTTTGGGACGTGATTCAAAATGATTCACTAAGTGTTTTGTTAATAAAAATAAAAGGAGAAAAAATGTGTTCAGCAATAAACAAACGAACAAATAAATAAAATGCCTGTTTAGGTTTGATTCTGGGCTCAAGAAATGAATGCAAGTGATTCTAGATTTTTGTCCATCAGTTAGTTCAACTCCTGGTGTTTGACTTTGTGATGAAACACCCCGTTTAATTTTATGTTCAAATTTCTCTGTTCTGCTGTAAAGGCTATAAAATCACCATGTTTAAAAAGGTTCAGCATCTAAATCTAGTGATAGTTGCAATGGCCTTCCGGTTAAATAGCCTTGTTTAGGGTAGGCAAATCTAATGAGTTGTCCCCAGCTGAGAAAATCAGTGGCAAGGAAGAGAGAATAAAGAGGTAAATAGAAAATTACTTACTTTAATTAAAAGACACCTGTTTAAAGGATAGAGGTGTTTCAAAGAAGTACATACAGCTATATCCATCTATTTTCTTGCTCATGTGTCCAGTGGGTTAGAATCCAAGACTGGAAGATTCACTTCCGTAGCGAGCTATAAAATGTGGCGGCAGGAATTAGTCCTGCTCATCGTCGTCTGCAATTCCACACGCAAGGCTCTATAAACATGGTTTTAGTTCTATAAATATTAATACAATATATTAATATTTGGATTACCCAGAGACCAGATAACCTCTAGTTCACATTTTGCAGATGGATCAACTGAGGTTTTACTCTGTTAGGTTACTGGCCTAAACACATGTAACGGAAAGTTGCAGAGTCAGTATTCTGTGTGGATCCAGAGCTTTGTTCTGAACTGCCACCTCCCAAGAGCTGGGCAGTCCGGAGTATTTAAGGTCTAACCAGCCTAAGTTAGAAAATCTATGCCTTTGGAGGATTTTAAATCTAAATTAAGATAAGGATGGTAAGTTGGCAAGTACCGTCATTCAGATCCTTATCTTTCTGTCAGACTAAGGTTAGAAAAAGCTGTGAGCAGTAAGATGAGTGAGGAGATTCAGATTGTTTCCCACAGAACTTCTCCACTGAGGTGTTTCATAAGCAGCTAAAATTCAGTGCGTCCCAAACTGACCTTATCCTCGCCCCTTCCTCCTCCTCACTCTTTCCCCCCAAAAACCTGCTCCTCCTCCTGTTTTCTTTATCTCAGGGGCTGATGGCAAGCTCCTGTACCCAGCTGTTCAAATCAGAAACCTGGGAGTCATCACTGACTCCACCTTCTTCCTCATGCCCCGTATCTAGTTGGTTCCCGAGTTCTGTTGATCTGTTAGTACCTCTTGAATCTGTTTCCTCTTCTCCCTTGGTTCAGACACCCCTGGAGTCAGAGGGATCCAGGCAAAACGTGAAAATGACCATTATCTCTCCCTTACTTAAATTCCTTCCATGGCCCTCCTGCTCTCAGTATAAAATACATGAAAGACAAAGCCCTCGAAGCCATGGCCTCCTCTCTCACCACTCCCCCCACTGCACTTCAGAACTGTGTCAGAATTACTTTTGAATTTCTGGTGCCTAGCCCAGTGCCAGGTGCACAGACGACACTCGAGTATTTTCTTGCGGAGTGAAAACTGAATAAAGGTTTCAGTGCTCTGTAGCACAGCCCGCCCCAAATGGGCTTCCCCTAGCAATGAGTGCCACAGGCAAATTCAAACCCTCCAAGCATTTTGTGGCACCCCCAGAAGAACAAATGCCAAAAATGACTCATAAAGGAAAAGGAAAATATGGTATTAATATAAAAAATATGGTATTAATATAACAATTTAAAAAACTAACAGGTTATCTCAAAGTATTTAAGGGTTCAATTTTTCTTTAAAACTGTGCTTCAAGAGTATAAACTATGCTCCTAGTTGTTTCATGTTTGCTTACGTTTGGTTGTTTTAATAAAGCCATGTTTTAAGAGACAACGTGGAAGTTCATGATTATGAATCTGAGGAGGCCGACTGAAGAAACACTGTTAATGGCCTGGACGTTCCTTGCACCTGAAGTGCTCTCCTCCCACCTAGTGGTACAAACAGAAAACTGTCAAAATTAGTTTTTTTAAGTGTTCTTTTTTTTTCTTTTCTTTTTTTAAACAAGCCCATATTCCACAAAATGAAAGTGAGGAAGTGACTGCAATTGTTACAGACTCTCATTCATTCATCTTTGTCATTGCTTTACAGTCAAACCTTCTAAGCCCTTTTGCAGCATTCAAGGAATACCAGAAACTGGCCATCCTATATCTCTTGCTTGCCGCTCAGTGCTTGGTACACCTCCGCCTGTGTACCACTGGTATAAACTTGAAGGAAGAGACATCGTCCCAGTGAGAGAAAGCTTCGGTAAGGATAGCCCTCAGCAGCCCGGCGTGTGTGCTGGCTGACACCATGTGTGCGTGGCTGGCCGCTCATCTTTGGAGCTCAGTCTTTTAGTTTTCTGGGAGGGGGATGTAAAGAGAATGTCTATCTCCTAATAAGATGATTATGGTCTGGTCTTATCCCCACCTTTTAGAAGTCAAACCTGCTTTTGGCTCAGAGGTGCTGGGTATGTAGAGAATGGCATGGGCCCAGATGGTCTACCTTTGGAATAATCGCAAGCGTTCTAGTTGGACCCTGGACATTTCAAGAAGGGGAGGCCGACGTGAGGAAGTGGGTGGGCATTGAATGATCTGCTACATTGACATGATCTGTACCCACATAAGAGATTTCAGAAGTCTATTTCCTGGTTTTGACAGATCCAGCCACCGGGATTTTGGTTATTGGAAACTTGACTGATTTTGAACAAGGTTATTACCAGTGCACTGCGGTCAACATCCTTGGCAACAATACTTGTGAAATCGATCTGACTGCGTCACGTGAGTTGATCATACAACCCTCACAGATCTCCTTAAGTCAAGTATCCTGGGTCTGCCGACCAAGTAAATTAGTTAGTCCTTCCTGCCTCTCTGAATATTTTGGTGCTTTATGTATACATATATTGGTTGATGTGATGAATTACCATCCTAATATCTAATGGTTACATAATACTTATATGTGCCACAGACTGCCATAAATTGTTTACAAAAGTTAATTTGTTTAACTTCACAGCGTCTCTAGAGAGTAGGTGTTATTATTTAATCAATAAAACGACAGCTTCAGTGATAGTACCAGGCTGAATTCTCTCTGTTATGCTGTTGGTCAATCCAGGTGAAACTGTAGCAATGTATGTCACACATGGAGCTCACAAACTTTCCAGTTCTTAACTAATTTGTTAAGATCTGCCTCAAATAATAATAGTAATAAGAACACTCACACCTATGGTCACAGAGGCTAATATTTGTGGAGCACAAATCATGTGCCAGACAACTCAGCCGGGTGCTGTGAGCATTACCTCACTCAATCCTCCGACCACCCTGCTTAGGAGGCAAAATATATTGTTAGCCGCATTTTATTGAAAAGGAAACTCAAGTTCAGGGAGGTAAGTGACTTGCCCAAGATCATCCAGTTGGTAACTGGCAGTGCCGGGATGCCTCTAAACCTCAACCTTCCCGTTCAGAGGTGCTTAGTTACTAAGCATAGACTTGAGGGCCTGGCCAGTCAGAGGTGAGCTTTCATAAGGGATTCCTTGCTACACCTCTCACAAATCGCTTAATGACACTTAGGATCATGTCCTGTATTCATTTTTTATAACTTACTTTGAATCTGTGGTTTTACTATATACCGTATCCAGGGTGGCTAGTTCCATTGGATCATTGCTTTCTTAGGAAGCTTTCTTCTTTGTATTTGTCCTGAATCAATCATTTCCAACTCCAGGTTGCTCCTTCATTCTCATACCATTTTCAGCTCTTTTCCATTCAAAGTGAAGACACCTCATCTTTTTTATTTCCTTTTCTGTGGTCCCATTGTACCCCCAATCCCTTCATCGTTTGTATTGTTTTTCTCTAGATCTTCCCCAAACCCTTTTTGCCTTTCCAGACGTAGGGTCATACTGCAGATGTAGACACTCCTAGGATTTGTACTTGAGCCTTACTTCCTTTTGAATCCTCTTTCCAATGGTGTTGGCCTTTGGCTCCCTCCCTCCTGCTCTTCCTCCCTGCCTTCCTCAAATATTCACTGAATATCTACTATATATATATATATATATATATATATATATATATATATATATATATATATATATATATATGCCAGGGATTGTCCTGGGTGATGGATACACAGAAAATGTGTTAAATGCTATAATCGAGGACTGCACAGGGTGGTCTGTGGGACACCAAAGAAGAAACAATTAATTATGCTTATAGAACCAGGGTCAGCTTTACCAAAGAAGTGCTGTTTGAGCTGAATCTTGAAGCAACTTGCAAAACCTTTTTCTTTATGTATAAAATAAGGATGGAGGTGAAAGGAGGTTGCAGGATGACAGTAGAGCAGCAGACTTAGAAGGGCAACCAGTCCATGTTGGGGGAAGGGGACGGAGAATTCCAGAAAGGATGTCTCCGGGGTGGGGGAGGGGTATGTGTTTGAATCTATTAAAAGGAGTTTCAGAGTTTTGCTGGAAATTTGGGGGATTAGTGATAATACATTTTTAAAAAAACAATCCCCAAATGAGGTAATTATTATCTTCAGGGAACTTTTAAAAATGTTGTACAAGAAAAGATCATAACATATACCAGGTTCTGCACCTGTGAACAGTATTTACACAGTCACAATACCGCAAACTTGGATTTAACTACAACTCGTGCTATAACTATATTAGGAGAGAGTGGCGGGCTGTGAGGGGAACGGTTGTAAGAAAGTTACTAACTTCCTTACACCATCTTCCAGAGTAGGAAGTCAATAGAAAATGACAAAAACTGGAAAAGGCGGGACATATTAGAACAAGCATAAAGAAATAAGGGGGCAAATTCCAAAGGATGAAAAAAACAAAAATACTAAAGAATAATTACCTTTAGTGAATGGGACTCAGAGATGGGGGACTGCCATTTTTTTGTTAGAAGCCCTAGCAGAACTGTTTGACGTTCTAAATTATGCACATGCATGCCTTTAATCATAAAAATGTTAAAATAATAATTGACCAATTCAAGTAGCCTTTCGTCCCAAAATGCAAGATGGCCATCCTTATTTGAGAGGAGGCGGATGGGAGTGGGCCCGCCTGGAACCCAGACATAGCCTCTTGGGGTCAATACCTCAGGGCTTTAAGGTCTGGTGTTCAGCTGGATCATCTCACAGTCATTGAGTTTCTCCATAGACTGATCTAGCAAACACGCCTTTCCCTAACATGCCTGTTTGTGGAAAAGGGCATGTCCCTTTCCAGTGGCCAGCAGGCAAGAGGCTCCGTGGTGAGCGTGGAGTTTGTGGAAGAGAAGGTTTTTAGGGATCTACTTCACATGCGCTCAGGGAAAGCCTGGTGAAATATCCTTGCCTGTAGCAGGTCATCTCTCTGGTCAGCAGATTGTAGCTCCATGGTGTCTCTCTCACTGACCAAGCAAATGTGCACTGAAGACTCACTTCTCTAAACCCTATTTTAAAGAGCCCCCACCTCCTGCAAGTTGGCATATTTGTTACCTTATGTGTGTGAATGTGAATAGGTAAGCTACATAGTCGAGCCAGGCATTTTCTTCCCCCACTATGAGTCCAGCTGGCAGCAGTCAAGGATTTCGCATGTTGCCAGCCTAGGCGAGCCTCTTGCCCCCATGTGAATGCCCCCAGTAGGCCCCATGGCTCCCGAATGCACATGTACCGGGTAGACAGTATGTTCCACTTTACTAACCAGCAGCTTGTATCCTGCAGATCCAGAAATTGGAATCATCGTCGGGGCCTTGGTGGGAACCCTAGTGGGAGCTGCCATTGTCACCTCTGTGGTGTGCTTCGCAAGGACCAAGGCAAAAGGGAAGGAAAGGAAGAGAAATTCTAAAACCACCACAGAACTCGAGTAAGACATTATTTTGTTGTCTTTACTTGAATACGAACATTTCTCAGGCACACAGCTCTTTCCAGTCAGCTCTTCCTAAGCACTTTTTTTTTATGCTAAGGTATCAGTGATACCGTTCTGCTCCCCATCACTGCTTTTATGAAAGAAAGATGACGGCCACTGTGTACTGAGCGCTGTGCGCCAGGCGCTTCAAAGCGCTTGACAGCAACTCGTTCAACCAGCACATCAGCTCTTTAGGGTCGAAGAACACGTTCTATCATGTCAATATCCGTGCATTTCTACCAACACAGTCATAAAATACGATGTTCAATGCTTTTTGGATGGAACAAGGGGTCCATGAAGGCAAAAGTACATAGGGTCCACAGAAGTCAGAAGGAGACCCTGCCCACATGCTCTTGACCACTCTGCTGTTTCTTCTAGAATGTACGTATATTACACTCATTCATTTGTTCATGCCTCCATTTCTATGCTTCCACGACTATGTATTGGGTACCAGCCAGGTGCCCAGTACTGTGCTAGATGAAGTGGGAGCTGGAGATGCACCTGAGCCATGGGTTTGGCCCTTAAAGACCTGATGAGATCCTTATGAGGTCCTTTCATCCTGATACCAGTTTTCCCACATTTTAAACACTGTTTTTTCTCTCTTGAACTCTTATAATATAGTTGAGATCTAATCTTGCTGCACCCAAAATGGAGACACATGGTCTGACAGTGAGACAGAATATCAGAAATCACAGAGGTCCTGAACAGACTGGGGGCCCCGGCACTGAAGCTACAGAGCCTATAGCTCCACATGAAATGTCAAACCCTAACTTGGTCTTCCCTGGGCCTTCTTTCTGCAGACCAATGACAAAGGTAAACCAAGGTACAGAGTTTGAGACAATGCCATCTGAAGATGTTATCCAACTAGAAGCAGCTCTGCCATCTTCCTTCCACGAGACTGACCCTGACACCATCCTGGGGCCTGATCATGAGCCTACCCACAAGCCTGAGCCTGCCCAGGAGCCTGCCCCGGGATCTGATCCTGTCCCAGTGCCTGAGCTTGAGATTGAGCTGGAGCCAGAACCCGAACAGGAGCTGGAGCCGAAACTGGAGCCCGGGATTGTAGTTGAGCCCTTGTGTGATGAAGAAAAACAAGTGAATAAGCCATAGGCTAGTAGCCTAAGCACCGTGTTCATCACTTAGAAACCCATTATTGGCGTTTAGAATTCAGCTGACCTACCAATCTCCCACCTCCTCGCTTCATTCCGACCAGTCCTCTTCTAACAAGGTGCTCCTACCATCAATCCAAAATAAACAGGTCAAGATAACTACTAAATAAATGCAAAGTTTGCTGCATTACCAGTATTGAGTACTTACAATTTTACTAACGCATAAACATAACTAATGATAAGGCAAGTGATTTCTAACTCAGTTTTGAAAGTGTTTTTGCAACCAAACCTCTGTCGTATTTCAGAAAACCTTATTTCTCTATTTTTACCTACTCTTTGTTACATTCCACATGCACACATGACAAGTTGACATTAATTGGATTCAATATTATTTCTAGGATTAGTTCAGGGCTTCCCATTTTCACATTGACCACTAAGAATTCACCAGCATCATCTCATAGATTGGGAAAAACATCCTAAAAAATTCCAGAGGAGACTATGTAAAGGGTACACGTTGATTGGTACATAGCACTTAAATCTACGTCTTAAAATTAATGCTTCATTTATCACACTAGATTTCCCAAGGGACCACCCTGTTATTCAGTATCTGAGCGTAGCAAAATTTGAAACTAACCCTTTTAAATGCAAAATAATATACAGGCAAACAATTCCAAATACAATTTTTCTTCAGTGAATACAAAATGTTGATGTCATAGGTGATGTACAATTTAGCTTTGAATGAGCAATTGTACTATCACTGTGTCTCATGCTATCTACTTTGGAAGGGCCAGATGAGGAAACGGTTCTACATGAACACTTCAGATCAATTTTAGATAATCTGAGCTAATTATTTAATCCGTTTTACCTTTAGGGTATCCCACATTAGTAAGGAGATATCATTCTTGTGTAAATGTCAAATATTAACTAAAATGCATTGATATCACTTCTTCACCTGGCAAAAAGCTCTTCCATTGATCATATTCCACCTACATCCCACCTTGAAGAAATTTACAGGTAGATGTTTTCATTTGTACAATCAATCAGATTTTAAATCTTGTTTCAAAGTTCATTAAATAATATTCAATAAAATTGTATTTTAATGATCCTAAGGCAAATCTTTTATAAACAATTTTATTGACATTTATGTACAATAAACTGCACCTATTTCAAGCATACAAGTTGATGAGCTTTGACAGATGTATACACCCATAAAACCACCACAACAATCTAGAGCATTTTCAGCATCCCAAAGTGTTTCCTATGCCCCTTTGTGCAATTCCAACAACACCCTGGACCTAGTCAACCAGTGATTTGTTTTCTGTCATTTAGAGATTAGCTTTGTCTTTTCTTGACCTTCATATAAATGGGATCATACAGTATGCACTTTTTGTGTCTGACTTCCTTCTAAGGTGAATCCTTTTTAAATGAAGTAATGAATCTCAGACTTATCACATCCAGATTTTCATGTAGAGGCGTTTCTTAAACTGTGAAGCCCTTTCTGTATAGATCCTACCTATACACTAATGGAGGTAGTCTTCGAAGGTTTTAGGGTAGATTGACATTGAAATTCACATTACACTCATCCAGAGTCATAGGGAGAAGAGATAGCAAGCTTTTACTTACATGTTTTCTCTGCTGTGTTAATTTTAGCTAATCACATGGATTCTTGAAGCATCTACAATTCCATTCAGACTAAATATATGATGATATATGGTATATGCTGGGTAAAAGAAGCAAAATGACGGTCTTAGGAATGACCTAATGTTTAGAGATTAAAAACTAGACATGAGCAGTATAAAAATCTCAATTATCAGAACGCCAAAGTAGCTGGAATTCACTTTTCCCTTCCACTTCTGTGACAGAGGCAAATCACAAGAAAAGAGACTGATACGTAGTAGTGAACAACTACACCCCAAAATTCTGAACACGATGGAAGACACTCTTGGCAGTGTTACAGAACTCTGTCTTGATGAGCATTGTTCTGTACAAAATACTGAATAGCTGGATCAGTGGTTTTTAACCTTTTTTGAGGTCATGGATCACCTTGAGAAAATGCTGAAAACTCTCGACTCCTCTCCACAGGGAAATTCTTATATACAAAAAGTGTCATGTACAGTCTTAGAACACTTATAGATACCCTGAATCCAAGATTCAGAACTAGTGACTTGGATAAAAACATGGAAGGCACACAATAAATCTGTGGCTGTCCTGCTCCTGGGAGGAATGGCTACTATGCTGTAAGACAGAATCATGACTCAAAATGATCTCGATAGCCTGGAAGCTGAGCTGCAATCAACAGAATAAATTTGACAAGGAGAGGTCTTCATTTAAAAATAGTGAGTACATGTTGCCCACGCAGAAACCCTCGCTGGGCAAAGTTGGGAAGTAGGTGAGGTTAATCTTAAGTGGTATCTTTGAATCTCTCCTTTCAGTGCCCTTCCTGGCTTTCCGGCATCTTACTTTCCAAACACACAGGATTTTCATGCACCTAGTAGCTCAGTGACCCACTCAGGGCTGCATCTCGGCAGGGCTCATTGCTCAGGACCTTTGCCACCCTTTCAAAAGGTAGCCATTTTGTGACCTGTTCTGGTCCAGTGAATATGATCTTTCATCATCCAATGATGTCATTCAGGTCGATAAGGATTTAGCTGTTTTAGGAGTATTTACCTTCAAACAGAGGACTCTGGAACACAGGTAATTCCTTAATCCAAAGAGTCTAAACGGTAGAATTTCAAGGACCAGAATAATCCAGAGGGGAGTTTTTTTCCGGTTTGATTAAACTTCAACCAAATTACTTTAGCATAATTCTCATTCAGAAAGGGTACTACCTGATTTATTTTGCCACGGGTAGTTAAAATTTAGTGGCTAGTCCCAACCAAATCCCAAAACAGCCTTGGGCTCTTAATCATTCACTTCTCACCACCCAAAAATATTTCCGGGAACTTCTCTCCCTGGTTTTGCATTTAGCAACTAGGATATGCGAAAGTCAACAAAACAGCTTTTTGGCTGCAGGTTCTTATTCTCCCAGAATTCATGTTTAGTCATCCATTGCACATTTATTGAATGGCTACTATGAACCAGGTACTGTGGCTGACAATACAATGTTGAGCAGTATCAGCTTTGCTAACTATGATAAGTTCTTGATAACATTATCAACAGTAGCGCGTTGCTTGTAGGGAAGGAAGGCTGGAATTTGTACTGCACTGGGGGGGGGCCTCCAAATTACAGTGATCTATGAGGAAAAGGGACTAAACCATAGCAACTCTTGACCAATAGATAAGAAACCACATATATTGATATCTCCTATGTCCTTGAGAGTACTAGGTGACGTTTTCCCCCAATACTGTATACTGAGAAGTTCATATTTGCAGCTCTTACGCTGGCCTGTGTGTAATTGAAGTTTGATGAACTTCCAGTAAGAACTAGCAGAGCTGGAAGGGAGCTTTGAGATCAATGGTATTCAACCTTTTCTAATCCCACTGCAGCTGAGGGTGGTAACACACACAACTACTCACTCGATAATGGATAATGTTGGGGTGGAGGTGAGAGATGATGCAAAATTACATTCTTGCTGGGGATGACAGAAGGGGTAAATGTCATTTTAAAAAGCTGGGTCATTCCTATACATCTACAGCCAATCCCCAGAGGAGAATCCCTGGGTGAAGAGAGGTCAAATAATCTGCCTGAGTTTGTACAAAGTCAAGTCTAGACCCCAAGTTCTTCGATTCCTAGTGTAATGCTCCTTCAACTGCAGCACACTACTAATTTCGATGAAACAAACCCAAGTTTTAGTAATAAAAGATTGTTTTATAATGTCTGTGTGCTGGGAAACAGGTCTCAAAAAAAGGTACAAATCGATCAATAAAGAATAATACCACTTGTTTTTGCAGCTGTTTTAAAAACAAAACAAGAATTCAGAGATGCTAATGGAGTTTCCAGGGAACAAAAAACTTCCCATAACCCTAAAGAAAAGCACAGGGGTTGGGGGTGGGAGAGTGTCACAACTAACAGGTTATTATCAAAATGCCACAGTGCCTTTCATTTGGTCCAGTTTTTGAGTAGAGGCAGAAAGAAAATGGATCAGGGTCCAGGAAAGCTAAGTTTTAGTGTTGGTTGCTTCTCTAGCTCTGGGTATTTTCTCATCTGTAAAATGGAGATGATTTCTGCCTTCTTAAAGGCAGTGTTATAGAACTATACTATTGTAGACAATTAATTCAGTATTTTTTTCTCTTGACCAGGGATTCTTAATCTTGTTGAGATTCTGACGAAAGTTACAGAACCCTCTTCCAAGAAAAATACACATACCAATTTCTACATCCAATTTTAGGTAGTCAGAACTGTGAGACGGGAGCCATAAACCCCAAAGTGAACAGCTTCCACACTGTATCAGATTTGCTGACAGACTGATTTCGGGGTTGGGAGTGTAACAGGATATGTAAAAGGAAAGCAGCAGAAACAGCCAGGTAATGAATTCACCACAGTTGATATAGAAGTAAATCAATACACTGGGGGCATACAGTTAAATTAAGTCAAAGATTATAAAGTAAAAGGCAGATTTACCTCGAATCTCACAGAACCTCACTGAAATTGTGGATTCCCTCCAATAGATATTTAAGAATGTAAATTTTTCGTTTTCATTTACCTATTTCTTCCATCTTATATTCTCAGTTAAGCTTTACAATTAAAATTGTCATCTTTCTTTAGTGCATTTTGGAAGTAACTTTTCAAACCTGCTGGCCTTGAATCAGCTTCATCTGTCAGCTTTCCTCTAGGGAACAGATAACAAGTTGATCAATATCTGAGGCCATTAATATCCTTAGTTTATATCAATCAGTGATTTAAATATCGTTAAGAAGCCACTTCATTTAAAATGCCAAGACCCTACAAATTACCTGAGGCTTGCTTCCATCTGTATTGCTTAATAAAGAACTAGGATGAGTTTTCTTTTCTACCACAAAGCTTATTCAGACAATGAACTCAATATTTATGAAGAGTAAATGCCTTCAGTCCTAACAGGACCTATTAGATACAACTTTAATTACACTAAAAAATATTGGAAAGAAATTATTTCCCCTATCACCAATTCTATACCTAGTATTCAATAAACAAAGTTCAGTTCCATTAAGAAGATGCTTCCCTGATTCATATTTGTGAAGATCAGCAGTCAAAATATTTATGTAAAATGGGTTTGCATATCAACAACACAATTCGTGTCTACAAAACTGGTCATTAAGACTCTGACCCCAAATTAATGTAAGTTTGTGGACTCACTTACTTTAAGCAACATTTGCAGCACAAAACTCAAATTAAAAAAAATAATTTGAAGAGTCACTTGGAGGTCATTAGATTTTATGACTAGTAATCATTTAAGACAGCTCCCTAAATTGAGTTCAACTTTACACTTATTAACTTCCTTTTGCTCCATATTTAATTAGCAATTCAGAAGATTACATTTTTAAAGAGTTTAGCTACAGTTCAAGCTTCACTAATTTTATTGACTCTGGAGCTACCAAAAACTGAGAAATGTCTTTATGAAGGAAGGACTTTAAGGCATAAGTGGGTGTTTAACTGATTTGAAAGAAAAATTGGGAGATTCTCTCAACATTTTATTTTTTGTTTTTGAAATACAAAACACATTTTTGTTACAAAGCATGTTAACAAGCTTGACATTCTTTTCAATACAGGATGACTTCATATAGGTACTTAACAACTTCATTTTTAAAAACAGCACATTTTATGGAGGGAAATATTAATAGCTCATTAATAAGACACATGGGTACATGGGCTATCATTTTTTATTATTTTAGTGTTTATGAATGACAAACTTGGATAGCAGGCCCTCCGACTGAAAATTTGGTCCTTTAAAATATACAAGTATTCCTCCTGTAACAAAAATAAATTAAATGTACTATTGAAAAATCAGAAATGTATTTGGTATAGGCCTCTGAGTGAGCTTGAAAAACAAGTTAGGATGTGTTTCAACTGTACAGAAGGAACATTCTGGAATCTACCTAAAAACATTTGGCAGAATAACTGGCCTAGTGCTACTGGAGTTATTCTGCCTCAGAGTGGACGGCCAGAGGGCGCATGGGAGGGTACTGCAGACTCACACAGCCACAGAAACACTCAAAATTAACCAAAATTCAACAGAGAATAATATACAATAACAGAACAATCTCAACAGTTATTCAGTGTCTGGAAAGCAGATTGTAAGCTCAGAACAAATACCTCAGTAGGAACAATATTCAAAATATGTGTAAGACTTTGAAGGTGAAAAAAACTTCATTATTCATAATGATGTCTTGTGCATAAGTACATTAGTTTCCAAGACACTGGGGACAACCACAAAACATACAAAGTAAGAATCATGCCAAGCTGCTTAACCTTCCACCATTTTCTTGAGTGTTACACCCAGACCACCTCTGGCTACTTGCAGGGGTGTCTTTTCTTCTTTATTCTCAATGTAAATACTTGCTCCATGAGACACCAGCAGTTTTGCTTCTTCCATTCTCTCCTCGTCACAGGCTAAGTGTCTGCAATTGAGGACCACAAAGACCCATAAATCACTAATTCTCTGTAATGGCTAGGATTTCCTGATAGGTACTCTAAAGTGCATATTATCAGGTAGTGTAATATTGGGAAGTTATTTAATTAGGAAAGGAAAATCAATTTTCATGGGGAAGAGTCTTTATAAGTTAAAATTCAGTGAAATAGCCTTATAATATCAGATCATAAATCGTAATTCTGGCCCTACTGCAATAGAAGGAGGGATCTAAATGCCAGCCTAAGAAACAAATTCTTTACTTTGTTGAGATTAGAAGTAATTTTCACCAAACACATGAAATCATTCAGGGTTAGAATTCAGAAAAAAACAAAACAAAAAAACACAACTAGTTCATAATCTACTAATAGGAATTTTTATGATTTATATTTTGGAAAAGCAGTTTAAAAGAGTTTAACTCATCTGATCCCTATATCCACCTTAAAAGTTAGCAAGGTATTATTATCATCATTTTACAGTTGATCTTGTGACAGAGGCGCCTATGATGACATAGCTGAGCAGTAACTGAGGGAGGGAACCTTGTTAGGCACTTACAGTTTGTCAGCCAGACTATTAGACACTTTACATGTTATTTTATTTCAACCTCCCAACAATCTACCCAGGAAGGAATTATTATCCTTATATTACAGATGAGGAAATTAACTCAGGAAGTTTAAGTAATTTTTCCAAGTTACTTAATGTTAAGTATTTAATCTAGGTGGTAAGTGGCTGAGTTTGTAAATCCTAGGCTCTTCCCAGAGCCCTATACTGCCTGACTTCTACATCTCGCCAGGCAATCCCGAGTTTCTGGCTATGGAGAAGCGGGCAATATGTAAGTCTTTCGAACCGGAGTCACTCACACTACAGAAAAGATTTTTAAAACTAAGTGTTAAGAAAACATTGTTTTCAAAAGTCGGTTTAAAGTCAAATTAGAAAAGGTTGGATCTCACTTTGGACTAAAAAGAAGATTCATAGAATTTCTGGTTCAAAAAAGCCACCATTCAATAAGGAAGAAAAATGGCCAAGTACTGTAGAAAAAAAAATCAAGGTAGAGGATGGCTTCAGGCCATACACGTAAAGAATTGTAAATGAATTTGAGTTAAATGAAAAACAGTAACAATAATTCTCAACTAAAACCCATGGTACAATAAAATACAGGCGAATATTTAACTAATTTCAGGGCGAGGAAAGAATTTCTAGTCATGAGGGAAGATTAATAGGTTTGACTATGTAGAAGTTGAAAACTTGTTATTTAAAAAAATCATGAACAACATGAAAAGAAAAACGGGGGAAATATTTTCAACTAACATGGCAGAAGGTTAATATTTTTACTATGTCAGATCAAGGATACTTAAAAAAAAAAATCAGTGAAAATAAATTAACTCCCCAAAAGGAAACAGAAAGGGACACAAAAAGCTACAATTTAGAAAAGAAATGTAATTAGGCGTAGGCATTAAAAGATGTTTAACTTCACTGATAATAAAAAATGTAAATTAAAACCATAAAATACCATTTTTCATACAACGGAAGGATATTTTCAGTGTTGGTGAGAGGGTAACAGGCATTCTCAAACTGCTGTTGGGAGGGTACAATGACATAACTCCTCTGGAAGCAATCTGACAATATATGGCAATAGTCATAAAATGTGTGTATTTGTTGACTCAGCAATTCTACTTCTAGGAGTATAAACTAAGGTAATAATCAGCAATACGGCCAAAAATTTTTGTACAAAGTTGGTCTGTGTAGCATTATTTACAGTAGTGTTTTAAAAATATAGTTATACAGAAATGATTGAATTATGGAACATCTATAAAACGGAATTGTACATAGCCATTCAAAAATGTTTTAAAAATATTTAATATTGGAAAATGCTCACGATATGCCATGAAGTGAAAAGAACAAGATATAAAACTATATGCACAGTATGATGCAATTTTTACAAAAAAATGTAAAATACGCATAGTTACATACAAAAGACTGGGAGGAAATACCTAAAAATGTTGTCAGTGGTTATTTCTGGGTGGCAAGATAGGCATTTTTAATTTTTATCTTTATACTTTTGTGTACTTTCAAATGTGTGTGCCACAAACATGTATTACAGTTGTAAACAGAATAAAAGAAATGATGTGTAAGAATTAGTGCAAGAGGGCTAATGTCAGGTAGAATACAAATGACTACTACTTGTCACTTACAGAGGAGTGTTACCCTCAGTGTCTTGGATGTTTGTGGATGCTTTGTAGTACAGAAGAATATGAATCATCTTCAAGTTACCCTTGGCTGCCGCCCGGTGCATTGCTGTAGCCTCATAATGGTCCTTAGCGTCTGGATTAGCCCCGCCTTCCAGTAACATGACAGTGATCTGGAAAGTCAGAGAAGAAAACAATGCAGAGCTCTATGTGTGTTTGTGTCCAGGTTTAGAACTCAAAAGAAGTCTCCAAGGAATAAAACCCTACCTCATGCCTGTTTTTGGAAGCTGCATAATGTAGGGGAGTACAGCCATTTTGATTGACAGCATTCACTTGAGCACCTCTTCCCAGGAGGGCTTTTACAATCTCATCCCGGCCAGCAGAAGCAGCGATATGAAGAGGAGACCAACCTGCCTGTAAAAGAGGTGGGCAGTACAAAAACCAGGGGGAAAAGGCACAGGGATTCATGCTAACATTTAGGCAGGGTTTACAAAGAACAGTGTGTGAATGATTTAAAAAAAAAATAACATCCTTTCTTTTCCCCTCACTAAGCACTGCAGAAAATTTGGAAAGCAGATGTATACAAAAAAAAAAGAAAAACCACTCATAATCCTATAGCACAGAGGTAATGATACATAAGTCTAATTCTAATGAGTTTTCAAACTAGGATAAGAGGATATAAAGCTTTGTGAGTTGCATTTTCTACAACTTCCACTTATCATTTTGTTGTCAATTTTTCTGTCATTCTTTGGAATCATGACTTTATTGGTTGCATAAGATCTTATCATATGGATATACCTACTACGTCCAACTGTTCCTACATTAAATTGTTTTTATTTCTTTGCTATTATAAATATTATTTCAGTGAGCATCCTTGAAAAGGAATCTTTGCCTACCAAAAATTTTTCATCCTTATTCTTCACAAGTCTTATCCTAATAAAACCAATACTATTATAATAAATTTCTATATAACAAAAAAGATATGTAGGTCTTCATTATTCAGGCAATATTCACCAAAAAATTTCAAACATAATAAAAAGGGTCTGTAGTCTCTTAGAGGTTATTGTAATAAGCTTTGATCTGCATGTTTACCTTAAATTACAGGGTATGAGTAGCAAAACTAGTATTTTAAAATAATAAAACCACTAGTCCTATGCTTGGTCACCAGGGCCATACTGTAACTTCCTAGACATAAAGGTTACAATTCTGTTTTTGAGCTTAATACTCAGGTTTCAGTAAACACCAGTCTGGAGTCTAAAGATAACTGGAAATTTATTAACTCTGCCTAGTACTCACATCATCTTTATCATTCACTGGCACTCCAAGTTGCAGCAAGAATTCAACAATTTCTGTATGTCCGGCTGAGCACGCCCAATGCAATGCAGTCCTGCAGTCCTACACGGGAGAGTGGCAATAAGATCAACATTTTTGAAGAGAAACAGAAGAACTAAGGCAAGAAAGCGGAAGAAAATAATATTAGGACCAGCAAACCTGTAGTTTGGAAACAAGAAATGGAAAGCACTGGATCCTCAGGTAGGTAACCTTAAACCATATTATTACTAATACAAGAGAGACCAAGGTTTTAGTAACATGGGGAAAATACATGGACGAATGTGATAATTCTGGGCAGAATACAGCCATGAAAGCAGCAGAGTAAGAAACTTGATTTCAGTCCTTTGGCAGAAACAGAGCTTTGGCTGCTTACCACTGCATTAATACATGCTTTTATGTCAGGCACTGTGTTAGGAGTTTTACATGCATCTCACTTAATCCCCACAATCCTGTACAGTGGATAGTATCCTCATGTTACAGAGGAGGAAACTAAGACTCCTCAGGGTAAGCAATTTGTCCAAGGTCATACAGCTAGTAAATGGTGAAGCTGGGACACAAACCCATCTGTCTGACTCTAAAATTTCTAGATGCTCTGAAGAAGAAATGTTAATAAAATTAGTTGACATCATCTATATATACCTTTAAAATAAAATTGTTTTAAATTATTTTAAATTGTGTTACAAAAAATTTCAAACACATAAAAATAGAGGGACCATTATTACAACTATTAAAATTAACACTAACTCTAAAAAAAATACTGAATAATACCGTGTTTTCCCGAAAAGAAGACGTAACCAGAAAATAAGCCCTAGGAGGATTTTTCAGGAAGACATCCCCTGAACATAAGCCCTAATGCGTCTTCTGGAGCAAAGATTAATATAAGACCTGGTCTTATTTTGGGGGAAACAGTAAATAAACACTAACTCCTTCATAACATCTAATTCCCAGTCTATATTCAGATTTCGCCAAGTGTCCCCCAAATGTCTTTTGGCAGTTGGCTTATTTCAGTTAGGATCTATACAAGGTCCGTAAGTTGCATTTGGTTATGTTTTTTAAGTCTTTTGAACTTGAATAGCTTCCCCCTTTTTTATGCAGTTGACTTAATGAAGAATGGTTAGATTACTTAATTTTACTTTCATATTATTAAATTAAGTTAAAGTACTAAATATTGCCAGACCATAATGAAGAAAAACTTGGCAAAGATAACGCCATTTTCAGGTTGAGCAGTAAAGTTCCAGAAAAAAGTCTCCTCCCAAAGACACAAAACGGAGATTTCTAAGTATGTGACAATGTCTCACCAGCGCTTAGCACGCGGTGCCTGTCAAACAGGAGGCAACCTATAAATATTTGTTGGCTTAGTAAGGGCACCGTGAATCTTTCTAGAAACTCGGGATGAAAGCCATGAGGGTACTTTGAGGAGGGCGGCAGAAAGAAACACTTCCCAAAGTCCATTCACTTTTGTTCCGCCTCTGCCTATAATGCCCATTGATCCTCCAAGGAAGTCCCGTTCATCCCGCAAGGTCTAAGCTCCTCTGCAAACCCTTTTCAATTGCAACATCTGGCTTTTCTAAGGGAGATTAAAGGAGGTCCTGGTCTAAAAGCACCATTTAAACTTCTCTCCCGAGTTTTTGTTAACCGCAATTTGTAATCGGACATATGATTTGGCGTTACTTTAATAATGTCTGCTTCTTCCACTCGGCTGTCTCCCCAACTCCTAGCAAACTGCCTGGCACAGGAGGGGCGTTCTTACACGTGTTTCACTGAATAAAATCACTTGTAAAAATAAGGACACCCATTAAAACAAATAAACATACAAAAATACTCTCCTCTTCAGGGTATCTCAAAGATTGAACATTTGTAAAAAACGCAGTGCACATTCTACAAATCGCCAAAATTCAGTGAGCTAAGTAGTGGGCCAAAAACTTTTTTTTTGAGGTTTGTGGGGTAGCTCCTGCCGCCCGTTTCCGACTGCTGACGCGATACCGGGTGCGGATGGGGCGGCGGGGGCGGGGATCTGGCCCGCTGGGAAACGGTCTCTTCTTGGGCCGCGCCAGGCAGCCAAGTTGGGCTACGTAGCCGCCGCCGCCTGCGGAGAGGCTTCAGCGCTGCTTTACCTGGTCAGTTCTAGTAGCCAGGGATTTATCCGCCAGGATCCTTTCCTTCAACTCCTCCAGCTTCCCGCTGTAGGCCAGATTGCAGACCATTAGGTTAGACACAGAACCCTCCATTTCGCTTTCCCAGGATCTCAGGGCAGCGAGACCGCGGACCGCCTCACGTCGCCGGTTCCAACCGCCAATCAAAAATGCCGATAGAGCTGCACCAATCACCAACTGTCCTCATTCCTTTGCAGGGCGCCTCTGGGAGTTGCAGTTTGAGCTCAGTTCCGGGTCGGGAGGTGCCTTTGCTTCTCTCACCGACTCTGCCCCTAGCAGCGCGGAACTACAAGTTCCAGGGTCCCTCGCGGCCACCGTAGTCAAGTGGCCGGTGGAATTGGCCCAGGATGACAGCTGGAGAATGGAGTCAGGTACTGGGAGCGGCTTCGTGTGGAACCGGGGAGGGTGGTCATTGTGGAGCATTGAGTCGGCTACGCGAAATAGGTGCGGAGTCATGGCAAGAGAGTTATGAGAACCTAAAGGTCCTGTCCCACAGGGGCCCTGACCTGTGGGAGGCGGAAGGGACGACAGTAGGAGCTGAGTATTACCTCCCGAGTTCGTACTGGTGGCTGTGGCTACCTTCCCCCTCCCTGCCGCCGCCACAGGAGTGGAAAGAAGTAGGGGTTAATTATTCTGACATCTCGGCGGAGAGGCATCCGGGCAGAATTCTGTCATGGCAGTGATAGCATATGACACCATAGTAAGGTGATGTGCCAGGGTGATGCCAAAGGCAGGGTGTGATGCCATAAGAGCCACTTGATATCTAAGAGACTTAGGTGAGGCCATGGCCTGGTGGCATCACAACTTGATGAGGGTAATCTTGATACTGTGGTATGCTGTTGGCCCTTTAATATCGCGGTAATAACGATGACATCGAAGCTTTGCTAGAACTATTAAGCTAATAGTGTATTTATTTACGGAAATCCCAAATAGTGCCGTAGCAGAAGAGATGCAAGGCTTCCTTATTTTTCATAGGACATATCCATAAGCGCAGTATGCCAAAACTAGCTAATGATAAGAATACTCTCAAGAAAGAGACTGATTATATTTATCTTGTTGTGCTGTAGAACAGAGCTTGGCAAACATTCTGTAAACAACCAGATAGTAAATATTATAGGCTTTGTGGGCCAAAAGGCAAAATCCAGGATACTTTGTAGCTTTTTATATAACAAGAGAGAAAACAAATTTCAACAAATGTTTATTGATGAAATTCAAAATATAATAACAGTAGATAATTTTTTCCTAATACAGGACTACTAGTGCGAATAATGGAATTCTTTTGGGGGGTTCTAACATTTTGTTTAATTGGGGCTCACAGTCAGTGTTCCCTCTCATCAAAATTGTTCCAAATGTTTACCTGTTAATGCTAATCTGTAATGATATTTTACCTATTTCATCTTTGTAAATGTCTTTTTACATATATTGAGACTGCCAAATACTGATATAAATCCACAAACATTTTCTTGTCAATTTTTATCTAAATGCGTTTTTTATTTCAGGATAGTTTTAGATTTGTAGAAAAGTTACAAAGATAGTGCAGAGTTCCTGTGTATCCCTCACCCAGTTTCCCCTACTGTTCCTCTTCTATTTTAACACCTTTCTTGAGACGTATTTTACATATAAAATTCACCCTTAAGTGTATAATAAAATGATTTTTAGTAACTTTACTGAGTGGTTCAGCCATCACCATAATCAGCTTTAGAACATTTTCACTCCCCCAATAAGATCTCTCATGCTCATTTTTGGTTAATCTTGGTTTCTACACCCAGCCCCAGGTGACCACTAATCTACTTTCTATCTGTATAAATTTGCCCATTCTAGACATTTCATCTAAATAAAATTATACAATATGTGGTCATTTTTGCCTGGCTTCTTTTCACAGTATAATATTTTTGAGGTTCATCCATGTTGTAGCATGTATCAGTAATTCATTGCTTTTTATTGGCAAATAATATTCTACTCTATGGATATAACACATTTTGTCTGTTGACTTACTAGTTGATAGACATGGAGGTTGTTTCCAATTTTTGGCTATTGTGAATAATGTTGCTAAGAACATTCGTGTGCAAGTCTTCGTGTGGACGTTTTCATTTCTCTTTGATATATTCCTAAGGCTGGGATCACTGGATCCTATGTCAAATTTATGTTTAACTTTTTAAAAATCTGCAAAACTGTTTTCCAAAGCAGCAGCACTATTTTGCATTTTCACCAGCAGTGTATGAGGGTGTCTCTTTCTCCACATCCTCACCAACGTTTGTTATCTTCTGTCTTTTTATTATAGCCATTCTAAATGTGTGTGAAATGATGTCTCACTGTGGGTGATCATTTGTGTTTCCTTAATGACTAATGATGATGAGTATCTTTTCATGTGCTTATTAGCCATTCCTGTATCTTCTTCGGTGCAGTGTCTATACATACATGTTTTCCATTTTTAAATAGAGTTACTGTCTTTATTGTCTTTTTATTGAGTAAGTTGTAAGACCTATTTATGTATTCTGGATACAAGTCCCTGTCAGATATATGGTATATGGACATTTTCTCCCAGTCTGTTGCTTGTCTTTTCATTTTCTTAATGGTGTATTTTGAAGTGCAAAAGTTTTACATTTTGATGGGGTCCGATTTAAATCATTTTTTTAATGGGCTATGCTTTTTTCGGTGTTGTACACGTTTTACAAGTGTGCGATTTAATGATTACTAGTATATTTTAGAATTGTGTTACCATCACCACAGTCTTATTTAAAACATTTGCATCACCCTAGAAGGAAACCTCATGTCCATTATCAGTCACTCCCTGTTTCTACTCACAGCGTTAGGCAACCACTAACCTATTTTCTGTCTCTGGATTTTCATTTTCTGCACTTTCATATGAATAGAATGATATAACATGAGGTCTTTTGTATGTGGCTTCTTTCACTTAACGTATTATTTTTGAAGTTTATCCACATTTTAGTATGTGGATTCATTCCTTTTTATGGCTGAATACTATTCCACTGTATGGCTTAGTCACATTTTACTTATCCATTCATCAGTTGATGGACATTTGGGTGGTTTCTACCTTTAATTTATTATGAATAATGCTTCTGTAAACATTTGTGTACAAGTTTCTGTGCAGACATATGCTTTCATTTCTCTTGGTACCTATCTAGGAGTGGAATTACTGGGCCATATTGTAACTGTGTTTAACTTTGTGAGGAACTGCCAGATTTCCTACCGAAGTGACTACCATTTTCCCCTTCCAGCAGCAATGTATGAGGGTATGAATTTCTCCATCTCTCTACCAACACTTGCTAATATCTATCTTGTTTATTATAGCTATTCTAGTGGATGTGAAGTGATATCTCATTCTGATTTTGTTGCTTTGACTTGTGACAACATGGGAAATATATAAAACGTGTTCTTATCCCTTGTGAGTCAAACAATGTTAGTTGTTGAAATGATTTTCCTCTAGTATTAGTTTCACATATAAGTGCTGTTTTACCTTGTTATTTTAGGTTGCATTAATTAAGAAACATCAAGTGTGCAGCAAAAGCTAATTTCCAGAGCCATTCAGTGTTTGATAAGAATGGTTGAGGGCAGTTCTTCCAACAGTTTAAAAATGTAAAAGTAGTTCCTACCTTGCTTACCGTACAAAAAAAACATAAAGTGGACTTAATTTGGCCCACCAAATGTAGTTTGCTCATGATTGGTGTAGAACAAAAGTGTCCTGTGTGTAATAGGTATTCAGTAAATATTTATCCAGTAGATTGCAGAGGTACAGCAGGCCTGTTGTGTGGTATTCACAAAGGATTGGGTATAGTAACGTTTCACCATAATATTATATCAAGGAATTAGACTTGATTGCTACAAACAGCGGGCAAAACAACTCCAAGTGCCTCTCTTACTGAGCGACTTGTTTGGGTAATCGTCTTTTATAGACAGTGTATTGTGCTTTTATTTTATTTGATACGATGTGGCAGTTAACTTTCAATTCTGAACCCCTTAAGGCCAAGGGTGAGGTACCCCTGGACTTTTTGAAAGCCGCAAGACAAATAGATCTCTAAGGGAGAAGTCCACTTCTCTTTTGTCTCTGGCCCAAGTTATGGAGGAACAGCGTGGTTGCTGTTTATCTAGCAAGAGCCAAAGGGGGGCCTTGTTCGAGACTGACTCCTTTGCTGCTCATAAGGTTGAATGTTCTGTCTTGCCTTTTCCGCTGGTCACCTAGGTTCTAGGTCATAGAACAAGCCAAGTTCATCTTCTAGCTTTAAAGAATAATTCTAAAAATAGCTAGCATTTATAGATCACATGTGTCAGATATTGGGCTTATCTCATTTAATCTTTCACAACAACCCTATAGGTGGGTACTGTTATTCCCCAGTCCCCACCATTTAAGAAATGAGAATAAGGGTACAGAGAAGTGAAGTAACATGCCTAAGGTCACACGATTTAGTAATAGTTGGAGCTAAAAGGGAAATACAGGACTATTCTCCTGCAAAGCCCTACCATTTAAATACTATAACACACTGCTGATATTGCTGAAGAAATTATGTGTGAATGCAAACCTCAGATAATGCAATACTAATTCCTGTCAGAGCTCTTTGGACTGTAATTCTACCTAAGATTGTGGGGAAATGACATGTTTTTCATGTTCTAGAGCAACACTGTCCAATAGAATTTTGTGTGATGATGGAAAAGTTCTTTATCTATGTTACTCCAGTATGTTAACCACTAGCCACAATGAGCACTTGAAATGTGTCTAGGAGCTAAATTTCTTACTATATTTAATTTTAATTATTTTCCATTTAAATAGCTTCATATGGCTAGTGATTATCATTTTGGACAGTGCAGAGACAATTTCCTCCCATTTGCTTCTTTCTAATTATCACTAAATATTTTATCCAATGCAAATATTCTTTCCATAGTGCAACTGGAAATGAATATATTCTATGGTGAAATAAACTTAAGGACATCCCCTACAGGGTATATGCAAATCAGTTAACTGTATGACAGTCACAGGAATAGGTTCTGGGTTATCCAGAATGGAACTTCTCCATTCCCACCAATTACTAGATAAAATTTGAACAGCTGGCCCAAAGACCCTTTGCAATTGATTTTTCGTTGTTTGCAGATATAATTTGTTTATGTGGCTTTTTGCAAGCACTTGACAGTTGCCAGTTGCCTGGTTTAAGATGAGATGTTTTAATCTGTGGCTCTAATAATTTTTAAAGCACATGTTTTGATCCTGCAGATAAATGTCCTTGGTATTGTATAACACTGGCCTATACAAACCTTTCTCATTCAAAAGCTATCCCTTCATAAAACTGGCATATTGTTATAAGCTATTATAATAAGACATTTTATTTACTTACTCCCTGGGTTTTAGCTTCCACGCTCTTGTTTCAGAGCTATTTGCTTTATAAGTGGTTTCTTTTTTAACCTTTTGTTATGAATAATAAAAGACTCACAAGAAATTGAAGTGACAAGAGTGAGTATCCTTGTTTTGTTCCTGATCTTAGAGGAAATATTTCAGTTTTTCATCATTGCATATGATGTTATCTGTGGACTTTTTGTATATGGCCTTTATCATGTTGAGGTAATTTACTTTTATTCTTAGTTTGTTGAGCTTAGAATACTCAACTGTTCCACATGAAAAGATGCTGAACTTTGTCAAATGCTTTTCCTGCATCTGTTGAGATGATCGTGTGGTTCCCTCCTTCATTCTATTAATGTCGTGTATGACATTGATTGATTTGCATAAGTTGAATCTTCATTGAATCCCAGCGATAAATCCCACTTGGTCGTGGTTTATGATCCTTCTAATGTGCTGTTGAATTTGGTTTGCTTGAATTTTGTTGAAGATGGTTACATCTGTGTTTATCAGGCATATTGGCCTCTAGTTTTCTTGTAGTGTCTTTTTCTGGCTTTGGTATCAGGGTAGTGATGGCCTCACAAAATGAGTTTGGAATTGTTCCCTACTTTTCAACATTTTGGAAGAGTTTGGGAAGTATTGACTGCCAAACTTTTTCAAAAAGAAGAAAGTTAATTCTTTAAGAGTTAACTTAAAAATGAATTTCAAATGAATTCTTTAGAAGAAGTTAATTCTTTAAATGTTTGATAGAATTCACCAGGTAATCCATCTGGTTCTCAGCTTTTCTTTGTTGGGAGGTTTTTGATTACTGATTCAATCTCCTTAGTAGTTATAGTTCTGTTCAGATTTTCTGATCCTTCGTGATTCAGTCTTGGTAAGTTGTGTATTTCTAGGAATTTATCTATTTCTTGTAGGTTACGCAATAAGTTGGTGTACAGTTCTTCATAGTAGTCTTTTATAATTCTTTTAATTTCTGTGGCGTGGGTTATAATAACTCCTCTTTCTGATTTTACTTATCTGAGTATTCTCTATTTTTTAGCTAATGTAGCTAAAGCTTTGTCAATTTTGTTGATTTTTTTTTAAATTACAACTGCTAGTATTTTCTATTGTTTTTCTGTTCTCTATTTTGTTTATTTCTGCTCTAATCTTAATTATTTCCTTCCTTCTGCTAACTTTGGACTTAGTCTGTTTTTCTTTTTCTAGTTCCTTGAGCTGTAATATTAGATTGTTTGAGAACTTTCTTCTTGTTTTCATATAGGCATTTATTACTGTAAACCTCCCTCTTAGTACGGCGATTGCTTCATTCCCTAAGTTTGGGTATGTTGTGATTTCATTTTCATTTGTCTCAAGATAATTTACTAGTTTCCCTTTGGATTTTTCCTGTGACTAATTGGTTGGTCAAGAGTGTGTTTTTCAATTTCCACATATTTGTGAATTTTCCAGTTCTTCTTCTGTCGTTAATTTCTAGTTTCATTCCATTGTGGTTGGAAAATGTAGTTGATATGATCTCAACCAAAATCTGTCGAGAATAGTTTTGTGACCTAACATGGGATCTCTCCTGGAGAATGTTCTGTGTATGCTTGAGAAGAATGTGTATTCTGTTGCTATCGTGTGGAATGTTTTATATGTCTGTTAGGCTCATTTGGTCTATAGTGTTGCTCAAGTCTTGTTTCCTATTGATCTTCTGTCTGAATGTTCTATCTCTTCTGAAAGTGAGGTGTTGAAATCCCCTACTATTACTATACCTCCCTTCAGTTTTGTCAGTGTTTGCTTCATGTATTTGAATGCTCTGATGTTGAGTGCTTTATGTTTATAATTGATATAACCTCCTGGTGAATTGACCCTTTTGTCATCATATAATGTATAAAGCCTTTGTCTTTTTTTTTTTTTACAGTTTTGATTTAAAGCCTATTTTATTTTGTTTTTATTTTCTTTTTTTCTTCTCACTGCCTCTTTGATCAGGTTCTTATTCAAAATTAGCTGTCCAAAGTGATTTGACCTTTATGGAATAAACACATTTAAGATTATGCTGTAGGCTTCTTTTCTTCTGTGGTGTTTCTTTTCTGCAGACTTCTCAGCTGCTGGTTTCTTGGTAGCTGTAGCCTTTTTTCCTACCAAAGGCTTCTTCTGCTCCATAGCATCAACAGCCTTCTTTCCTTTCTTCCCTACCACTGGCTGCTTCTTCTTGTCCTCCTCCTCCTCCTCCTCCTCCTCCTCCTCCTCCTCTTCCTCCTCTTCCTCCTTCTCCTTTAAATTTTATTGGAGAATATTGGGGAACAGTGTGTTTCTCCAGGGCCCATCAGCTCCAAGTAGTTATAGAGGGCGCAGCTCAGCTCCAAGTCCAGTTGCCATTTTCAATCTTTAGTTGCAGGGGACGCAGCCCACCATTTCATGTGGGATTTGAACTGGCAACCTTGTTGAGAGCTTGCGCTCTAACCAACTGAGCCATCCGACCGCCCCTCTGGAAGCTCAGCAGCAGCTCGTTGTCTTCAATCTAGTTGTGGAGGGCACAGCTCACTGGCCCATGTGGGAATCGAACCGGCAACCCTGTTGTTTGCTTGCGCTCTAACCAACTGAGCCATCCGGCTGCCCCTACCACTGGCTTCTTGCCTGGAACCCCCTTCTCATCTGCTTTGGCGTCTAGCTCTGCTTTGGCTTCTAGCTCTGCTGCTGCTTTATCCACCTGGAGCTGGTGGTTCTTGGCCTGGCGAAAAATGGTGTTCCGGAGCATGGTCTTTGCAGGTGGGTTTAGCTTCAACATTATTCTCAGGCTTTTCAGTGGATTCTTTTTCAGGACTCAGCGATGAATTTTCTTGTGTGATGCTCGGAGGGCTCTTTGGATATCGGGACTTTTTAGGATTCTGTTAAGGTCTGTATTGAGCATCTTGTGCATGGGAAGGTTGTAGTTAACTCTTCAGGGAGGCAGCTTTACGCCAAGTGCCACACAGCTCATCTACCTTGTGGAAAGTGCTTTCAGTCCAAATGCAGAAACAGCCCACATGCCCACCAGAAGCAAGTTTCAAAGTGTTCAGTTTGCTTACGTTAAGCAAAGTCATTCCAGGGATGTTTCTGAAGGCTTTGATGATGCCGTTGCCTTCATTATAGATGATGCAAGGTCCCCTGTGCTGGATATGATGATGGTTTCTTTTTTTGCACTTGCCAGCTCTCATTTGGTGAGAGGCATAGACCTTTTTGATATCATTCCAGGCCTTAAGCTTCTTAAGAAGCAAAACAGCCTCCTTGGTCTTTTTGTAGGCTTCCACTTTATCGTCAACCACCAAAGGAAGTTCAGAAACTTCCTCAGTATGATGACCTTTAGATGTGACCAATGCGGGAAGGCCGAGGCAGGCAAGGCAGAGCAGATGGCGTATTGCTTCTGTGTTGTGTTCACTCTGCGTTGCCAATGGCGCCAGGTTTGTGGTTGGTGCAAACATGCAGCCCCCACCACACATATTGCCAAAAGCACCCTGGCCAGAATGATGAGTCCCACAGCCTGAACTCTGGGAATTCAAGCCACAGCTCTGCCATGACCCCATGACTCAGCACTGGTTTGATGACCTGCTAATTCATGGATAGCATAGTTCTTTCACAAGTTGGTGTCAACAAAGTTCACAATATCTGGTTGAATGAGAGCCTGGAATACAGCAGGCAAAGTGACATTTTTGCCAAATGATTCTCCCTTTTCGGAGTGTGCTGATATCAGTGGACGAGCACACACCATGGTGGGAAGAGGAGATGGCCATGCTCCTCTCAACCTGGTGGCTCCCATAGGAAAAGGTGACTTAAAGTCTATTTTGTCTAGTAGAGTTATAGCCACCCCTACTCTCTTTTGGTTACATTTTACATGCAATATCTTTTTCCATCCTTTCACATTCAGCTTATGTTTTTCGTTAAATCTAAAGAGAATGTCTTTTAGATAGCATATAGTTGGGAAACATGTTTTTATCCATCAGCCACTCTGTGTCTTTTGATTGGGGAATTTAATCCACTTTCATTTGAAGTACTTATTGATAGGGAAATACTGTTGCCATTCTGTTGATTATTTTCTGTCTTATTCCTTTTATTTTATTTATATTTTTGTCTCTCTTTTCCTTCTAGGCTGCCTTCTTTTTCCCCTGGATTTTTTTTTTTTTTTTTTTGGTATGCTTTGATTCCTGTCTCATTTTCTTTTGCTATCTTCTATAGGTATTTTCTTTGTGGTTACCATGGGGCTTATATCAAACATATTATACTCATAATCATGTATTTAAACTGATAACTTAATTTCAATTACATACAAATACTCTATACTTTTACTTCTACCCTCTAAACAACTTATGTTATTGACGTCACATATTGCAGCTTTTTCTGTTGCACATCCGTTAACATATTCTTATAGTTACAGTCATTTTTATACTTTTGTCTTTTAACTCGACATCGGAAATAAAATGATTTACACACCATTGTTACAGGATTCAGTGTTCTGCATTTGTCTCTGTATTTACCTTTACTATTGAGAATTATACTTTCATATGCTTTTGTGTTTCTGTTTAGTGTCTGTTCGTTTTAACTTGAAGGACTCTCTTTAACATCTCTTGTAGGATGGATGTAGTTGCAACGAATTATCACAGCTTCTGTTTATCTTGGAAAGTCTATTTCTCTTTAATTTTTGAAGTATAATTTTGCTCGACATAGTATTCTTGGTTGGCAGGGTTTTTGTTGTTGTTGCTGCTTCCCCACTCCCCCAGTTCTTTGAAAGTGCTGTTCCACTCCCTTCTGGCCTGTAAGATTTCTAAGAAATTTGCTTATAGACTTATAGGGGTTTTCTTGTCATGACGAGTTGTTTTTCTCTTGCTGCTTTCAAAATTCTCTCTTTGTCTTTTACTTTTGACAATTTGTTATGATGTGTTTTAGTGTTGGTTTCTTTAGATTCATCCTGTTGGAGTCCATTGGGCTTCTGAATCTGCATATCTGTTTTCTTCCCCAGATTTGGGATATTTTCAGCTATGATTTCTATAAATAAAATTTCTGTCCTTTTTTTCTCCTTTTTTTTTCTCTCTCTCTCCTCCTTCTGGGACTCCCCAAATGCATTTATTGGTCCACTTGATTACATCCCATAAGACTTTCTTTACTCTTTACTTTTTGTTCCTTTGAGTGGATCATTTCAAATGACCTGTCTTGAGTTCCCTGGTTCTTTCTTCTGCTTATTCAAGTCAGCTGTTGAACCCCTCTCCTGAGGTTGTTTTTTTTTTTTTTTTTTTTTTTAAGTTAACTTTATTGTATTCTTCAGCTCTAAATATTCTGGTTTGTGCTTTTAAAAATATTTTCTATTTGCTGATACTCTCATTTTGTTAATCATTTTATTGAACTCATAGATTATTTTTATGATGGTTATTTTGAATTCTTCGTCAGGTAATTCATATACCTCTATTTCTTTAGGATCAGTTTCTGGAAATGTATTTTGTTCTTTCTGGGGGCCATATTTTCTGGTTTCTTTTCATGTCATCATATAACTTTTTATTGGGATTCATGTATTTGAGAAAACAGCCACTTCTTCCAGTCTTTATGAATTGGTTTGGTACAACGAAAGTCCTTCACAAATCACCCTGGGCAGAGAGTCTGGGGTTTCTGAAAGCTTTGAGGTGGATTGCAAGTTCTCTGGGCCTATGCATGCAATTTCTCAGGTAGAGAGGCTTGTCAGTTTCTCTTTCAGGAGCTTGTAATCTCTTGCTCCCACTGGTATCTGTGCCAATTCATGTTCACGGACTCTACAGCAGCAAGCCACCCTACTATCTTTTGTTCTCAGTGACTACTAGACATCCAATGTATGCCAGCTCCCTGTCAGTGCTCCAATTCAGGTGAGAAAGATAACAGTCACTTGGGCAGCCCTCTGAAAAGCAAGAATGTTGGAGGCATGCTCCACTCTTTACTTTTTCCCTGAAGTTGTGGTCTAGGGTGTTCTCTTCCGGCACTGAACTGTACCAGCTTGGGGGAGGGCTGACATGAGTAAAGTTAAATTGCTCTTCTTACCTGTCCCAATATGGCTGTTCTCAGCTTTTGGCTCACATGGGGTTCTATAACTTCCTAACTGGATTCTGGAAATGCTTTTTTTTTTTTAATTGGGGAATGTTGGGGGACAGTGTGTCTTTCCAGGACCCATCAGCTCAATGTCAAGTCATTGTTTTCAATTCAGTTGTGGAGGGCGCAGCTCATTGGCCCATGTGGGACTCGAACCTGCGACCTTGGTATTATGAGCATTGTGCTCTAACTCCTGAGTTAACTGGCCACCCTAGAAATCTTATAAAAGTGTTTTGATCCATATGTTGTTGTTAAATTGGTACTTCTATGGTGGAGAATGAGAGCTAGGACTTCCTATTCTGTCATCTTGCTTGCATGTTACATACTTTGATATGTTGTATTTTGTTTTCATTCGGTGCAATGTATTTTTTGTTATTGCCTTTGAGACTTCCTCTTTCACCAATGGATTATTTAGAGGTGTGCAGTTTAATTTTCAAATGTTTGCAGACTTTCTTGATTTCTTTCTGTTATTGGTTTCTAATATTACTCTAGTCAAGGAATTACTCTGTTTGATTTCAGTTCACTTAAATTTGTTCAGATTTGTTTTATGACTCAAGATATGGTCTATCTTGGTGAATATTTAACGGGAGATTGAAAAATGTATATTTCGCTGTTACTGGGCAGAGTGTTCTATTTGTGTCAGTTAGAACCTATTGGTTGATTGTGGTGTTCAGATCTTTAATATCCTTAGTTATTTTCTGTCTAGTAGATTTATCAGTTTCTGAAAGAGGTTTTTTGAAATTTCCAACTACAGATGTTGATTTGTCATTTCTCTTTGTAGCTCTATGACTTTTTGCTTCATGTATTGTAAGGCAGCTTATTGTTTTGGTGCATACACATTTAGGATTGCTATATCTTCTTGGTGGATTGGTACTTTTATTATTAAATAATTTCCCTCTATCCCTGGCAATTTTCTTTACTCTGAAGTTTACTTTATCTGATATAAATATATCCACTGTTGCTTTTTTAAAGTTAATGTTTGCCTGGTACATGTCTTTCTACCCTTATATTTTCAATCTACCTATATCTTTATATTTGAATTGAATTACTTGTTTTTTAAATATAATTATTTTTTTCAAGTTTTATTGAGATATAATTGACATATATATGTGTGTGTGTGTATATATATATATATATATATATATACTATTGTATAAGTTTAAGATACACAACGTGATTATTTGATATATGTATATATTGAAAAATGATTACCAGAATAAGTTTAGTGAACATTCATCAACTCACATAGTTACACATTTTTCCCGTCTGACGAGAACTTTTAAGATCTACTTTCTTAGCAACTTTCAATTGTATAATACAATATTGTTAACTATAGTAATCGTGCTATACTTTACACCCCCAGAATCTATTTATCTTATAATTGGAAGTTTCTGCCTTTTGACCACCTTCATCCAATTCCCCCTACCTCTGGCAACCACCAGTCTGATCTCTGTTTCTATGAGTTTATTATTATTATTATTATTATTATTATTATTATTATAATACATATAAGTGAGATCTGAATTGTTGACAGTATATAGTTGGGTCATATTTTTATCTACTCTGCTGGTGTTTGCCAATGGCGACAAAACCTGTTAGTCTTTCATTATCTGAGAATGTCTTGATTTCCAGGATATATATACAGAGGGTGCCAAAAAATGTATACATATTTTAAGAAAGGAAAACTGTATTAAAATTGTAATAATATATACCGATAACAAAAAATGAGTACAAGTCAGGTTTGACTTCTGCAATGACAAGAGGTGCTCAAAGTAGTTGTCATCAGCGTCCAGACACTTCTGATTTCGGCGAACTACTGCTTGACCAACATTGACCAAAGTGTCCACTTGTATACATTTTTTGGCACCCCTGGTGTTTGTGTGTGTGTGTGTGTGTGTGTGTGTGTGTGTGTATTTTTTTCTGGATATAGAATTCTGGGTTGATGGTTCTTTCTTCTCAGCACTTGAACAATGTGTCATTTCCTTTTGGATTCCATAGTTCCTGATGAGAAATCTACTCTCATTCTAATTGTTTTCCCCCTGTAATTTATCTGTTCTCTCTCATTGCTTTCAAGATTTTTTTTCTTTAGTTTTTGGAATTTGATTATGATGTGTCTTCATGTGAATTTATTTGTATTGATTCCGTTTGGGGTTTGCTTAGTTTCTTGAAGATGCAGGTTCATGTGTTTTGCCAGATTTAAGAAATATTCGCCATTATTTGTCAAAGAGTTTTAATTTTAGAGCTGTTTTAGGTTCATTAGACATATTTAAAAAAATATTTCTTCAGCCCCACACATTTTTTTCCTCTCTTGGGACGCTGATGACACTAATGTTTAATATATTGTTATAGTCCTATATGTCCCTGAACTGCTATTCACTTTTGTAAAAATCTTCTCTCTGTTGTTCAGATTACATAATTTCTGTTGTCCTGTCATCAGTTTCACAGATTCTTTCCTGTACTATCTTCATTTCACTGTTGAGACCATCCTGTGAAGTTTTCCTTTAGGTTATTATATTTTTCAGTTCTAAAAAGCATTTATTTACTTCTCCTTTATAACTTCTATTTATTTGCTGAGACTTTCTGTTTTTTCTTTTTTTAAATTTATTTCCATCGTGTAGGGTGGGGCCACATTTTTTTACTTGCTTCTTGGCTAGAGTGTGTCAGTTATTGCCTAAAAGTTTGCTGTCTTGCTAGGCCCCGTTTCCTATTCCGTTGGTTAGAGCTTTTGGGTGCCTTTTTGTTTGTATACATTGGTATTTCTGGGTTGCTGGCTTCTCCATCACCAGGTCTTGGATGTAAACAAAACCCAAGGAGCTCATTGCCAGGTCATTACTTGGGTCTTGAGGTTTCTGGTCAGACTGTATTATTCTCTCTTTCAAAGATTTGTGTGTGTATAGCTGTACTTATTTGGAAAAATAAAAAGGTGCATCTATTCTATCTTTTCTTGGACCTAGAAGTTATATAAGTGGTTTCTTAAAGAAAACCTGGATGATGTATTAGTTATTGCATTTCTCCCACTAAAAGTCTAGTTAAGAATGGTTAAAATCGCTCTGACCCCTATCCACCTTGACATACTTCTTTTCTGAGCTCTTATTTTACTGTGGTAAAAAAAAAAAACACATAACCAAAAAATTACCATTTTAACTAATTTTAAGTGTACAGTTCAGTAGTGTTAAGTATATTCACGTTATTGTGAAATAGAGCTCCAGAAGATTTTCATCTTGCAAATGTCAACCTCTACTGATTTAGCAACAACTCACCTTTTCCCTAGTCCCTGGTAATCACCATTCTACTTTCTGTTTCTATGAATTGGACAAGTTTAGATATCTCATATAAATGGAATAGATAGAGTATTTGTTATATTTTGACAGGCTTATTTCACTTCGCATAATATCCTATATTCCGTTGTACGTATGTACCACATTTTGTTTATTCATTTATCCATTGATGGGCATTCAGATTGTTTCTACCCCTTGGCTACTGGGACGCATGCTGCTCTGAACATGGGTGTTCAAGTATCTCTTTGGGATGCTGATTTCAGCTCTTTTGGATATACACCCAGGAATGGAATTGATGGATCATATGGTAGTTCTTTTACTTTTTTGATTAGTTGTTTTCCATAGTAGTTGTACCATTTACAATCCTACCAATAGTGCATAAGGTTTCCAGTTTCTCCACAGCCTCAATAACACTTGTTATTTTCTATAGCCGTCCTATTGGATGTGAGTTGGTAGCTCATTGAAGTTTTGATTTACATTTCCCTGATGATTAGTGATGTCGAGCACCCTATTGTATGCTTGTTGGCCATTTGTATACCATCTTGGGAGAATTGTCTATTTGAGTCCTTTGTTTATTTTTAAAAATCAGATTGATTTTATTTTTGTTTTTGAGTTGTAGTCCGTTATATGGTCTAGATATTAACACCTTGTAAGATATGTTATTTGCAAATATTTTCTCCCACTCCATAGGTTGTCTTTTCACCGTGTTGATTGTATCCTTTAATGTACAAATATTTTTATGTTTGATGACATCCCATTCGCCTATTTTTTCTTTTGTTGCTTGTCCTTTTGGTATCATATCCAAAAAATTATTGCCACATCCCATGTCATGAAGTTTTCCCTCCTATGTTTTCTTCTAGGCATTTTTATAGTTTTAGATCTTATGTTTAGGTCTTTAATCCATTTTGAGTTAATTTTTATATATGGGGTATGGTAAGGCTCCAACTTCATTATTTTGCATGTAGATATCCAGTTTTCTAGTACCATTTGTTGAAGAGACTGTCCTTTTCCCATTGAGTGGTCTTGGCACCCTTGTCAAAGACCATTTGACCATATATACAAGGGTATATTTCTGAGCTCTCTATTCTATTCAGTTGTTCTATTTGTCTGTTTTTATGCCAGTACCACACTGGTTTGATAACTGTAGTTTTGAAGTATATTTTGAAACCAGGAAGTGTAAGTCTTTCAACTGTGTTCTTCTCTTTCAAAATTGTTTTGGCTATCTGGGGTCCCTTGAGATTCCTTATGAATTTATCTATTTCTGCAAAAAATACTATTTAGATTTTGAGGTATTGCACTGAATTTGTAGATCACTTTGAGTAGTATGGATATCTTAACAATATTAAATCTTTCAATCCACAAGCACAGATGTCTTTTCATTTACTGTGTCATTTTAAATTTTTTTCTGTAATGTTTTGTGTCTTCCCATTGGTATACTTCCATATACTAACTTAAAAGTTGACTATCAAGTAAAAATTCTTTGCTCAACCTTGCTTTTCCAGTAATTTAAGAGTACAGAACTATGGGTGGGGTGCCATGCATTTCTCCCACAAATTCTTTGCTGCTTGGCACAATTGCTGCCCATATGAAAGGCTCTGTTTATTCAGGCATTGAAGCCTAAGCTAGCTTATTTATTACACAATGGAATGGGGCCAGGGTCTGCATCCTGTCTTTCTCTTCATTCAGTATTAATTACATTTCCCTTAAGACTAGTCTCCTTTAGTGAGTCTGAACCTGAGGCCCTGGAGGGACTGCTTAAAGGTCACAATGAAGAAAGGAAGAACCAGGCTTTGGATGGAGAAAGACTTCAAAGTAAACCAACACTGTGGCCTGCCTCCTCCATGATGCCTTCTCTGACTATGCTATCCCATACTCATCTCCTTTTTCTGATCTCCTATAACACTTGCCTCTACTGTACAACCCAACGTTCATCATCTTACCAAGTAGAGTAAAACCTCAGTTACCTGAATCATTCTTGGAATAAAGCACTTTTTAATAACCAGGTTTCCCAAATGGTTCATTTACTCTACTTAAGTACCACGAGCTTTTACCATTTTAACCATCCTGAATGGAATTCTAAAAACAAACAGACAAAGAAACAGTCTACTCCTGTGACATCTTATAAAGCATTTATAGACATCATTACATCTTTTTTTTAAAAAAAATTAAGGATCATGATTATAACTATCTGTTGTTGTATTATGGTATAATACAGTGGTATTCAAAGGCCTATTGAAATGTGATTTAATATTTGCCCCTGCACTAAATAGTAAGACCAGTAAGCCTGTGTGTGTGTGTGTGTGTGTGTGTGAATCCATAGTAGTTTTTATGATTTTTCTCTCTTTCCTTGTCAGTCAGTTCTTCTTGCTGCTGTCAGTCTATTTTTGTAAAATCGACTCCCATTCCCTATCTCAGTAGGCTCAACAAAGACTTTTTCTGGGACTTAATGCCTGAAGGGAATGTTTCTCAAGGATCTTGAGAAGTTAAGGATTTACCTTCTCTAGTCTGTTTTGTTTGTTTATCTCCAGGCTTGTTCTTGTTTGGAGAGCTTTGCTGTGGGACTAAGAACAAAATTTCCAGGAACGGGAACCACTGGAGCCTTTGAAACCAAATGACCCTAATTTTCCTGTCTATCAAGCTCCTCTCACACCGTATGGCTCTGCAATTAGGGGTTTCCTGCTGTATTTGCTGGATAGAGTAGTTGGTGACAGGAAACATTTTGAGGCAACTCTGGTCTATATCACTTCCTCTCATCAGAGAAACGAACTTCAAAAGTTAACACAAGAAAAGACATCTTCCATTTGGGGCTCTCTGACAAGGAGTATTCGGGGCTCTGAAAAGGAGTTAAGAATGAGGAGTATTTTAAAATTTTGCTGCAGTTGTCATGATGGATGGCAGAGGGCAGCCTTCAGGGGCAGTTATGAAATTCATAATGGAGAGGGAAAACTATTGTTACAGAAGCAGTTCAAAGTTCTAGAAATATGAACTGAATATAATGGATATTACATAGCTAGAAATACATCTAAAAGTCATAACTGGGAAAAGCAAGCAAGGCAGTTATTGATAGTACTTCTCTGTACACATCTCGTATGTTCAGTACTTATTATAATGGAATTACTTCAACTTTTCAGAGATGTTAGAATTTGAGCATATGTGCTGATCCTGACTCTGGTGAAATGTAAGATATGCAAAACTGAAGTACGTACGTGCTTTAAAATTTAAGTACATTTTCTGTTGGTCACAGCCAGGCACAAGTTCTAATTAAACACTTAGCTTTGGGGATATTAACACTTCTTACAAGTTTACAAAACACCTTCTCATCCATTTTCTCGTGTGATTCTCACTATAGACCTATGGGCATGCTATTATCTCCATTTTATGGATAAGGAAAGGGAAACTTAGGTTAAAAGACTAGCTCAAGGTGACTTGGTTAGTAAAAGGCAGAGCTGAAACAGGACACAGCTCTTCCAGTTCATAGGCCAGTGTTTTCTTCAGTCTACTATGTTTTCTTTCATTAAGATTTGGGGAACAAATTTAATATACTTCTCTGATGAAGACCAGCTAATGCTATAGTAGAAAAGAAGAATTAATAAATTTGTAAACTTGTGATCAAAGTGAGCCTATAAAAATAGATAGCATTTTGGAATTCTGTAAGTTGAAAAATCCAATAAATTAGCATTATATCTAAATCATATCTGAAGCCCCAAATTACTTGCTACTTGCACTTGGGTTTGAAATGTGTGTGTACATGGAGGTGGAATAAATTCAGAGCTATATCTCTACTCTCGATAAGAAGAGAATATTTCCTTGTTAGCATAATTTTGATATGTATTACCAATCTGTATCAGAAATAAATCTGTATCAGAAATAAATCCAATATGGAGACTTTGTTTAATTTTAAAAAAGTATTTTTCAATTACTGTTGAAATACAATATTATATTAGTTTCAAGTATACAAACAACGTAGTGATTAGACAAAAGTGATAACCCCAATAAGTCTATTACCCATCTGACAATGTACATAGTTATTACAGTATTATTGGCTATATTCCCTATGCTGTACTTTACATCCCTGTGACTATTTCTTTTCCAATGATAGTTGACATTCAATATTATTTTATATTAGTTTCATTTGTACCGCATAGTGGTTAGACATTTATATAATTTATGCAGTGACCCCTCTGATAAGTCTAGTACCCACTTGACATTATACATAGTTTTTACAACATTACTGACTATATTCCTCATACTGTACTTTACATCCCTGTGACTGTTTTGTAACTACCAATTTGTACTTTTTTTGTACTTTTTGGGGGGGTACAATTTAGTAACTTTTTTTACATTGGGGAATAGTGTTTTTTCCAGGACCCATCAGCTCCATGTCAAGTCGTTGTTTTTCAATCTAGTTGGTGGGGGGAGGGGCAGCTTATTTACAAGTCAAGTCATTGTTTTCAATCCAGTTGTAGAGGGTGCAGCTCACTGGCCCATGTGGGACTCGAACTGGTGACCTTGGTGTTATGAGCACCCGCTCTAACCACTGAGCAACCGGCCGCCCACTGGCAGCTCAGCTCCAAGCTCAAGCCATTGTTTTCAATCTAGTTGTGGAGGGTGCAGTTATTTGGCCCGTGTGGGAATCGAACCGGCAACCTTGTTGTTAAGAGCTCACGTTCTAACCAATTGAGCCATCTGGCTACCCCTCAAATTTTTTTATTGGAAAAAAAATATACAACTTGGAATGGATTTGAGGCAAATTATGCCATAAGCAGATTTTAAGTGGCTAAAAAAAAGTTTAAAGACCAAGTCACAATAAAAGAAAATTTTTCTGGTACAGGACCAGTAATACAAAAAATAGTGTACGAGTACCTGGATAATACACCTGTTTTGCAATAGTGCAACTTTTAAGTACATATTGTCGACTGTCCATAGTCCACAGAGTAACAACTCCACACTTCAACAACATGCTGACAGTTCCTAAGGAAAACTACTTTAAAAAAGGCATAACCCATACAGTAGTATTCTACTTCAGATGTGTGTGTGTGTGTGTGTGTGTGTGTGTGTGTGTATTCAATCACTGGAGGTGGAGTATAACATAAGGAAGATAGTCAATAGTATTGTAACAGCTATGTAAGATGTCAGAGGGGTAGTTAGCTTGGGGGAAGAGAGTTTTCTCTTTGTGAGGGGTGTAAATGTCTAGCTATTATGTTGCTTTGTACGCCTGGAACTAATTTAAAAATATGCTATGAGACAAAGTAGGACCCTGTAATTGCACTCATGGGTAGTTATTCAAAGAAACCCAGAACACTAATTCGGAAAGACATGTGAAAACAAAACAAAACAAAATGGCATAACCCAGATGTTCCCGATCCTTTGGCCAACTCCATCGAAGTTTAGATGTGCAGAAGGGCTTAGATATATCCAGCGTGAGCCACATGCAGCATGTTACCTGATCAATTTTCTAAAATAAGGTTTCAGGACAATGACAGTAAGATAAGGGAAGAAAACATTGAGGAATGAAGTGCTAATTACTGTACATGCATATCTGTTTGACAGTTGGGAGAAACCTTTTACAGATAAGTCACAAATAAAAGGCAAATAAACAATTTTGTACAAGAAATTTAACACATTCTGTACAATGTCTTTCACTTTGCTGTCATCAGTTGTACAAACTCTTCATAGTTTACTTGCCCATCTCCATCAATGTCTACTTCCCTGATCATTTCATCAACCTCTTCATCTGTTAACTTCTCTCCAAGCTTTGTCATCACATGGCGAAGCTCTGCTGCACTAATAGAGCCATTGCCATCCTTATCAAACATATGGAACACTTCACTAACCTCTTCTTCACTGTCTGTGTCTTTCATTTTTCATTCTTCATCATGGTCAGAAATTCCGAGAAGTCAATTATGCCATTACCATCAGCATCTACTTTATTTTTCATGTCCTATAACTCTGCTTCTGTGGGATTCTGCCCAAGAGACATTACAATTCCCAATTCCGTGGTTGTTATAGTTCTATCACCATCCTTGTCAAATAGTGAAGATGCTTCTTAGAATTCTGCAATCTGCGCTTAAATCAGTTGCTCAGCTACACAAACACTCAGCTCACCCACTCTATTTGGACTAATTCCAGTTTGTACTTCTTAATCCCTTTACCTTTCTCACCTAGCCCCCCAAACCCTCTCCCATCTAGTAACCATCAGTTTGTTCTCTGTATCTTTGGATCTGTTTCTGTTTCGTTTGTTCATTTTTTTAAATTTTTTATTCCACATATAAGTGAGATCATATGGTATTTGTCTTTCTCTGTCTGACTTATTTCACTTAACATAATGTTCTCTAGGTCCATCCATGTTGTTGCAAATGGTAAGATTTCTTTCTTCTTTATGGCTGTGTAATACACCATCGTATAAATGTACCACAGTTTCTTAATCCAGTCATCTACCAATGGGCATTTTGGTTGTTTTCATGTCTTGGCTATTGTATATAGTGCTGCAATACATATAGGAGTGCATAAAGATTTTTGAATTGGAGTTTTGGATTTCTCTGGATAGATACCTAGGAGTGGAATTGCTGGCTTGTAAGGTAGTTCCATTTTCAGATTTCTGAGATACCTCCATACTGTTTTCCATAGTGGCTGCACCAATCTGCAATCCCACCAACAGTGCACTAGCGTTCCCTTTTCTCCACATCCGCGCCAGCACTTGTTGTTTGTTGATTTATTGATGATGGCCATTGTGACAGGTGTAAAGCTCAATTAAATTTTGTATATGTATAACCTCCACCTAAATCAACTATAGAAACACTTCTGGCCCCTCAGAAGGTTCCCTCTTGCCTCCTCCCAGTCAACACTCCCTCAAAAGGGTAGCAACTATTCTGACTGCTATCATCGTAGATTAGTTTTGCCTCATTTCAAATTTTATATAAATGGAATCATACTGTATGTACTATTTTGTGTCTGTCTTTTGTTTAACATAATATCTGTAAGATTCATGCATGTTTTGTGTATAGTATTAGTTTGTTGTTGTTGTTGTTTCAGTGTACCATTCCTGTGTATGATTCCCCACAATTTATTTTATCTATTTCCCTGTTTTAGTCAGTTCAAGCTGCTGTGACAAAATTCCATAGACCAAGTGGCTTAAACAAGGACATTTATTTATGGTTCTGGAGGCTGGGAAACCCAAGATCATGGCATTGGGAGATTAGGTGTCTGGTGAGGTCCCTTTTCCTGGCTTTCAGACAACCATCCTCTTGCTGTGTCCTTACATGATGGAGAGGGATCATCAATCTGTTGTCTCCTCTTATTAGGCCACTAATCCCACTCATGGGGGCTCCACCTTCATGACCTAATTACCTCCCAGAAGCCCCAATTTCAAATATCATTACGTTAGAGATTAGGGCTTCAACATAAGAATTTTGGGAGGATAGAAATATTCAGTCCATAGCACCCCTGTTAATAGATATTTGGGTTGTTTATAGGTTTTGGATATTATGAACAAAGCTGCTATAAACATTTTGACCATATCTTTTGATGGACATAAGCACTTATTGTTCTTGTATATAAATCTAGGAGTGGAATCTGTAGGATAGGTATGATAAAAATACATTTTTAACTCAGAATTTATTTAACTTAGGATAATTTAACTTAGTATTAATGAAAGAAGTCATGGCTGAGTTTCTTATAAGAAAACCCACTTTCTGAATAGCTGCTCTTGGAGATAAAAATGGATCTGTTTTGTCTAGCAGGTCAGGATTGTGTACCCGCCAGATGCTAGAGAGAATTTTTACCGTGTTGTTGGGTTGGTTCTTTCATACTCGTGGGTAGATAGATATTTGTTTTCCTGGTGTTTGGGACGTAGAGTATCAGGGATTCGTAGCCATTTTATTGCTTGCTGTATGTTCTTTGAATGGGGTCAAATTGTCTTTTCTTGGGCAATGTGGCTCAAATGATCATCGGAAAATCAAGTTCACTTTACAGAAATTTGCCTCAGGATTTACTTGGAATACATCTTTTGTTTTGAAAGTGAAGGGACATGTATAATTTTATGTAATCTCAAAACTTAACTCTGGCAGTAGAATTTTACATTGCATCGAAGGTAAAGAATTTTTAAACATCATATGTCTGCTGGCACCGTTTACTAATGAAGTGTGATGTTGAAAGGGTACAGGGAAAATTCCTGTGGTCTGGGAGACGGAGGGGGCGGGGTTGGTTGTAAACAGAGGAGAAAACTGGGAAAGTCCTCCAAGTGAAGAGTACTGTTCCTGGAAAGGACTCAGAAGTTCTCCCATTGTGCTGTACGATGAGTGTGCCACAAGATAGAGAGCCACCTTAACCCCTTCTTTGACAAAGATGGTCACTTCAGGTTTTTGTTTGTTGGTTGGTTGGTTTTTAAACCGAATTCAATTTGATAATGAATGTCAAAAAAACACACACCAACAAACCTAGGATTTACAGTACAGGCAATTACTTGTTGCATCCCTTCTGTTCTGCAAATAGTGGAATACCTAGTCTTTCGGGGTACATTTGAAACCCTTTGGGGGTTCCATGAAGCCTGATTTAAGCCCAGAATCCTTACCAAGGCTTCCAAGGCTGGCACCCTCTAGCCCTTTCTGCCTCTCCAGCCTCAACCCTTGCCTGTCTCCATGTGGCATCACTATGCCGCAGTCTCTCACCCTCAGTGTTTTGGTACAAGGTTCTCCTCTGCCTGAAACATCCTTCCCCGGTCCAATTTGCCTAACTGTCATCCTTTAAGGCTGAGTCCTGCCATCACCTTTATTCCCAAAGCCTTCTCTTTCCCCCAGACTTGCTTACATGACCCTCTGCTGTGTTCTCTTAGGCCCTTGTGCAGACACTGACCATACTCTATCAAAATGAATTTCCTTCTTTTTTTCTTCCCATTAAACTCGAAATTGCTTAAGATACGCTGCTATCCACAGGGCCTAGCGCAGTGTTGGTCATGTGGTAGGCACTCAGTAAGGGATTGTTCAGTTGACATTTGGATGATCATATAAACCATCTTTTTAGACTTTGGTCAGTGTGCCCATTCATTCCATAAACACCTGATGGACCTTGAGGGGCGACTTATTGCAAGGCACTATGATTGGAGCTGTAAGGGATACAGAGAAAAACACTAAATGGACTGAGGCAGGAGTTCGCTCCAATAGCAGAGAGATGACATGCCTGCAAATAATCTAAAGTGCAAAGTTTCCAGTGTTATAAAGGAGATACAAATAAAGAACTATAGAGTCTTAGGAGAAGGACCAAATACTTCTTGGTGGGAAAATTGAGGAAGAAATGTTTACTGAGAAGGTTGCATTTGAGGTAGGGCTTAAATGCACTAGGACATAAATGAGCAAAGAGCCTCCAGTGTATCATGTGGTTTGTTTTGGCTGAAAAGCGTGGATATTGCGAAGGAGTGATGAGCAGTGGGGAACAACTAGAAATATAGGAAGTACCTATATTGAAGAGGGCCTTAAATGCCAGGCTGATGAATTTATATTTGATCCTTATTAGTTGGAGCAACCTTGGAAGCCCATGGAAGTTTTTGAGCAGCTTAGTGACATGGGTAGAGAGATCTTTTAAGAGTCTGGCAATGGTGAATTTTAGTATTTTCTTAATGAATCATTATTAATTAATTAATTGCTAAGCTGATAACTAGTTTTACCAAATAGTGTTGAAAAACTTCACGGTCTATAGCTCCTTGACCTTTTTGCACTAGTCCTTTCTCACTGGAAATCTAGATGAGTTAAGAAATCATATGACCAATTACTTCAGAGAAATGAAAATTGAAATTGACAGAGGAAGGAAACACTGGCAAGACAGAAATGGCTCATGAAAATGCATAGACATGTAAAGTGTTGTTTTCTTAGGAACCGTGTCCAAAACATTGCTTTCAGCTGTGCAGAAAGATCCAGACATGGTATATGAATTATATTATTAATATTTATTCCTTTGGGTAGTTTAGATCACTTCTAGTTAAAAATAACTATACTGTTCTAACCTCAGACTGTCTACTCTTTCTCTCCCTTTTGAACAGTGGGTACTGCATCGTCAGTTTATTTTAAAGTAGGTTATATAACCAAAGCATCTGGTTTCTTGCCACCTTAGGCCAGTCCTTCAACACTTCATGCCTGGATTATTACACCTTTCTCATTGGTCTCCCTGTCTCCAGTGCCTTGAATCCAGCCTTTACCATAACAGCAAGGTATAGTGGGAAGAATACGGATGGAGAATAAGATTAACTCAGTTTGAATCCTGATTATACTACTTACTAGCTATATGAACCTGGCCAAGTCGTATAACCTCTTCCAGACTCTGTTTCCTCAACTCTAAAATGGAAGTCATGATCCTTGCCCTGCCTATCTCAAGGAGTTGTCTCAAGGATCTTGTGAAAGCACTCTGAAAACTCTCAATGGCTTTTCTAAGACTCGGACTGTACTGGCAGGCTTTCCACTCTCCACAATCCAGTCCCAAGCCACCTCTCTAAGCTAATTTCTCAATATTGTTCAGAACTTACCCTTCCTGTCTGACACACACATACTTATGGTGTTCCTCTCGTCTGGAATACTCTCCCTCTTATCTCTGCTCATCCAAATCTATAATTTAAGGACAGTCAAATCCTACACCCCCCTGGAAATCTTCTCTGAGGACTCGAATGCTCATTGACTTCCTCTTTTTCTGAATTCTGTCAGGACTTAGTTACTATCAACACTTCTTTATACATTACTTTTTATTATTAGCTCTTTTATTTACCTAAGGCTCATGTCTTTAATGAGATTATGATTTTACGACGCCTTAGTTTGTCCACTTAACATGTAGTGAATGTTTATGAGAATGTTTCCTCTGTATTCCTCACAGGACCAGGTACAGAACTTAATAAATGATTATTGGCTCATTTATTTAGAAATTCACATACACGCTTTCTTAAGAGAGACACAAGTGAACCCATCTTCTCGTCCTAGAACTTGAAGTACCCTTCCTAACAACTTACCGTTTCCACCTCCTAGAGAACCATAGAAAGGCCGTTAAAATAGGACTGTCCAATAGAACTTTCTGTGATGATGGGACTATTCTATAGCTCTGCTGTACAGTATGGTAGCCACTAGCCACATGTGTCTATTGTGTGCTTGAAATGTGGCGAGTGCAACTGAGAAACTGAATTTAGGTGTATTTAATTTTATTTAATTTAAATGTAAACAGCCGCTCGTGGCTGGTGGCTACTGTATTGGACAACATAGGTCTAGACTAATGGCTTTTCAACTTTTTTTATGTAACAATACAACGAGAAGTACCTTTTCTATTGCAACCCAGTTTGTATGTATACAAATATGTTTCGTGAAACACTACTCATCCTTATTATGTATAATATACTCTAGTAGTTTCTGTTGTTTCATTTTTAAAAAATGCTGTTTGCAACCCACTATATAGATTTCCTAGCCTACTGATGAGTTATAATGTGCTGTTTGAAAAATACACTGCACATTTTACAGATGGAGAATCTGAGGCCCAAAGAAGTGCAGTAGGTTCTGCAAGTTCACATAGCTAGTTAGTGGCAAGGTGGGACTCAATATTAGGGTTCCCAGGCTAGAGCTGTTTCCAATAGGGGTGAGGAGGGATTCCTCCTACTGTTCACCATGACAAAAACAAAAACAATTTTTTTTTTAATGTTGGAGAGCAATAACTTGACACACTCTTTACTTTGACTGAATATTGTCTTGGTGTCTTGCTTCCTATATGAACCATGTGCTCTGTATTTGACTATTGGTTCTTTTTGGCTTGGATGATGTCCGAAGTCAAAGCTGCAATACCATGGAGGCTTATTTTGGACCCACTGCATGACTTGGCAGTGGCACTAATTTGACACTGCCCTCTTTGGGAATACAACCAGGCTTGCTTTCCACTAGCGGGTTGATTCTTAAGAACAACAACACCTGTTGATGAAGAATCAAGGTGATTCTCACCTCATTTAGTGGAATAGTTGCCTTGAGCCTTGCATTATAAAGCCAACCAAATATTTTCCTCCATCCAATATGTCACCCTCTTTGCATGCCTTATCAACAAAGATAACCTTTACAAAAATGGCATCTTTCTATTCTTTTGAAAAATGCATCCGTCTGAAAAGAGCAGAGTTACCTTATCAAAGGCAAAAAGAGACAGCAATTTAGAGGTGTGGTAGGTGCATTCTTGACCAGTTTGTGCATGGAATCCCATTTCTTTCTGATGTATCCAAATGCATTCCAGTCAGCAGAAAGCAGCAATAATTTGTTCTAAGTGTAAACAACAAGAAAAGTACACTTAAAAAGTCAATAAACTTTTCAAAAGCATCACTTTAAAGGAAAACCAGAAAGAGTCCAATTTTGTATTATATTTGATTCTTACGACCATTTGAATCTCACATGATCAGTATGAATTGACTGCAATCTCTAATAAATGTTGTATTTTGTGGGGTCAAGTTGTCTATGGCCTGATTGATTTTTCAAGCTGAAAACTTGAAAGGGTCTTATCACTGTTTAACAGTGCTCCCTTGCCAAGTAGACTGGTTATCCCTTTGCTGACTTGCCCTGCAATTTTTCAGGTGCAGCCTCCTGTCACCACAAGTGGTACTAGCCAGTGAAATAGAATCTCATCGAGTCTAGCTGAATGATAGTCCTTTGGTTAATATTCTTTGGTATAGCTCTAAAAATGACAATGTTCTCTTAGGGTGTCAGAGTTTATTTATATTGATCTATAGGGAACTCAAATCATTCATGGATTTTGCATTCTTTGACAACCCAAGCATTGCCAGGTTGTGACTTGCTGAATAAATTCAAGAAAATGTGCAGTTTTGAACATGAAAATCCCCCTTGAAATGCTAAGAATTGTTGTCCAGTTCTCTATTTTCTAAGTTCTTGGTTGTCAGAAAAGCAGGGCACTGGGAGGAAGAGAAATGAAGACGGGGTGGGGCCTGTGCGCAGGTGAGCAGAGGCTGGGAAGACCAGGACACTAAGTGGACCCAGGAGGAAGGGATGAAGCCACATTTTAGGCTGAGCTTTGTTTGGGATTCCTCCTGCCTTCCTAGGCTCTGCTAACCAACCTACCACCGACCATGCTCCTTTTCACAATCCCTGGGCTGGTTGACTTCCTCTTCACTTTTTTTTAAAACCTGTTCTCCATTGTCAACCAAGCCCAGGAGTCCAACATGTTCCTGCTAGACCAAGCTTATCATCTCCTTACCCACCACCATGTTTTTCGGTTACTATCTCAACACCCACACTTGAAAACTGTGAGTTATTTTTGACCCTCTCTCACTCTCTCCAGCCCCACCTCACACTCAGTTGCTTGCCAAATCCTTTTAGTGTTCCCTCAATCAGGAATTTCCTCCCTTCCTCTTTCCCACTTATATCTTATTTCCATTACGGGTCAGCTCTAATGCCACGTTTTTGAGGTTGTGGAAGGCCCATTCACCCCCAGTTGGACTTAATCATTTGTTGCCTTCTACATCACTTTTTATTTTTATTTTTATTTTTATGTTTATTTTTACTTTTTAAATCCCACGACCCCTGTTTATTACAAAGGTGGACCCTAATGGGCTTATCGGTAGGATTTCTGGTAGCGAGCACGGGCGCCAGGACCTCCAAACTTTTTAGATTCTCAGCGACGAGGATCAGCTATCAGCAGGGTCCGGTCATACTGGATAAGGATGTCTTTGATCTCCTTCTTAGAAGCCTCATCCACATATTTCTGGTAGTAGGCCACCAGGGCTTTGGAGATGGACTGGCGGATTGCATAAATCTGGGCCACATGACCACCACCTTTCACACGAACTCGGATGTCCACAAATCGCTCCTTGCCCAGAAGCAGAACGGGTTCCAGTAGCTTGTATTGCAGCGTGCGCGGCTCGATCATCTCCAGAGGCCGCCCCTTAACCTTGATGAGGCCGTTGCCCCGTTTGCAGTGCGCCACGGCTGTGGCCGTCTTCTTTCGTCCGAAGACCTTGCACGGACTGTAGAGGCCCCTTGGACGGCGTGGCTGCGGGTGTGGACGCGAGAACCTAACCGCGCGGCGCCGACACCGGCAAAGGAAAGCGCAGGGCCCACTTTTTAAAAATAGTACTTGTGTTACTGAAAGCAAGGGGTTCATCTCTTGGTGAGCGTAACTCAGTGAATCTCAATCAAGACAGAATATGAGCAAGGAAAGTTTATTACTTCCAGCAAGTAAGGAGCACACTGGGGAGAATTCTCAAAGCAGTGTCTCCCTGAATACACAAGGAGAATCACTGTTATTAGAACTAGTTATGCATGTTCATCAAAAAGGGGTCGTTCTAGCATAGGCTCGATAAGGTGTCATGCTTTATCATACATCGCATGAATAGAAAATGGTGGATAAGCTCTGCCTGGACAGGAGAATTTAGTAGTATAATTAAGCAGAGTCAGTGTTTCTTTTAGGCATGCTTCTCTGGTTCCAATAGGAACAGGGCATTATTGCCTTGTGGTGAGCCTTTCAGGGGACATCCTTGATCTGCAAGACAGCTCAGGAAAGATTATTAGTTTCACAACTCAGCAAGTGCTTTAACCCTTTTCTGCTTCTACTTATTGTTAGTTGTTTCCAGACCTATCCTCTCCATTAGATTAAACACTTTCGGACGATGGAGGCTTACCTCTCAGTGATGTTTTATCCTCCGTGCTTAGCACATGGCAGGTACTCTGTAAAAGTTTATGGAACGAATATATTAATGAATCTTCAGCCCTTACCATACCTTTCTTCCATGGACGTTTTCTTATGTTTTTTGAAGCTGTGACCTGACAATGTGTTAAATATGTATGTATTGCTGAGGAGGCTGTTTTGGAACCAGTGGTATCCTAGGACCCTTTTAGGATCAGGTGACCTACAAGGAAGATATACTATGGGATGTCAGGCCTCCCCTGGCTCTGAAAGTCTGTGACCTTTTGATTTCACTTGAGTTTGTGTTGTTTCTGGGCACAAACCCTACAGAAGCTCAGAGCCTTGATGTACATATGTCTTTGATAAGCCCTATCAGAAAATTTGTTTTCCAAAGCAATTTTTTTTATTTACTTGCAATTTTACAGAATAACCCTTAGAAATATAGTTAGTCATTGGAATGCATACTGTGTTTCCACGAAAATAAGACCTAGCCAGACCATCAGCTCTAATGTGTCTTTTGGAGCAAAAATTAATATAAGACCTGGTATTATATTATGTTATACCTGGTATTATATTATATTATACCTGGTATTTTATATTATATTATATTATATTATATTATATTATATTATATTATATTATATTATACCTGGTATATTATATTATACCTGGTATATCATATTATATAAGACCTGGTCTTATATTAAAATAAGCAATGAAAAAACTGGCAAAATGGTCAGAGTCAACGTTTTCACAACTCTGGAAATTAACCAAAGGCTTGCAAAAATCTGGGGAGTATTTATTCAAGAAAAACAGCTGCATTTTGGTAAGAATATTGAGCTTTGTGGTGTTTTCACTTGCCCTCCGCCCTTCCCTTGCTCTCCAGCCCTGCAGTAGCCTTAGGAATCCACAGCCTGCAGTCACAGGGAAAGCCAGCAGCCTGGCAGCCCCTGGAGGACACAGAATGGGGTTGGAGCTCCTATAAAGCCTCATTTCTAGAGAATTGTCATTATTTGATCTGTGGAGTGTTTCCCCGGAAGATCCCACTTACAAGACTATTTATTTGCCCTGACTTGGAACTGCAGAAGGCCTTTCTCCAGGGGCTCCATTTGGAAACCATTAGAGGCAATCAATTAACTTCACAGCTGCCTGAGGCAATAGATGACTAAAAAGCTTAAAAGGAAAAGCTGGGGAATAACATGTGCATTGGGGCCTTGAAAAGTTCGCATTTTCCTAGGAATCCAGAAAAGCACATGCTGCTTAGGGCAAGCTTAGGAAAGACCTGAGAAGGCCCTAAGCTCTCTGGCCAATCCTGAAAGGGAAGACTAAGGCAGAGTTAGCAACTGCCTGGCTGAGTGTAGAAGGCATGCCTCAACATGTATGCAGAGCCCCTTGGCCGAGACTGGGAGGACTTTTGGTTTCAGTTTCAGGAAACCTTTGTTCAGTTATTAACTAATCGTTGAACTAACCCAGCGACTTTGGTGCAGTAATTATTACTGAAGTAAAATGGAACAGGGTGAAGCATGTTATCTATCAGACCTTGTAGAGTCTAATTCTTGGTCTGCCAAGCTGCAGTACTTATAGCTCTGACTGTATAGGCCCTATCTCTTTAAACAGGATGAAAGGGCAGGGAACTTACATGGGACTGCTGTCTTGTTTGTTAATTTTAAGGCAAGACGAAGTAGTTTATCAAAAATAATTTAAAAAGGGTTGCTGTTACAGTAGTCCCCCCTTATCTGTGGGGGATATGTTCTGAGACCCCACCCCCACCATCAGCGGATGCCTGACACCACAGATAGTACCGAATCCTATACATACATGTTTTTTCCTGTACATACATACCGATGATAAAATTTAATTTGTAAATTAGGCACAGTAGAGATTAACAACAATAACTAATAATAAACTAGAACAATTATAGCAATATACTATAATAAAAGATATTGGAACATGGTCTCTCTCAAACTATTAGGTTGGTGCAAAAGTGATTACGGTTTAGAAGGTTAAAAATAATTGTAAAAATTGCAATTACTTTTGTATCAACCTAATATCTAATTGTACTGTACTCACCTTTCTTCTTGTGGTGGTACAAAATGATCCAGTGCCTATGTGATGGGATGAAATGAAGTGAATGAGACATTATGAAATACAATAAGGGTTACTGAACCACAAGCACTGCGATACCCTGATAGTCTGATAACCTAGATGTCTGCTAAATGACTAACGGACAGACAGGTAGCATATACTGCGTGGAGACACTGGACAAAGGGATGATGCACGTCCCAGGAGTGACGGGACAGGATGGCACGAGATTTCATCATGGCATGCAGAACAGCGTATAATTTAAAACTTATGAATAGTTTATTTTTGGAATTTTCCACTTAATATTTTCCAGCCACAGTTGGCTACAGGCAACTGACACCGTGGAAAGCGAGACCCCGGATAAGGGGGCACTACTGTAGTCAGAAGTGATTCTGTTGGAAGTGCGGTTTCACTTCTGCCCCTCAAGCACGTCCCAGTTTGCTTCTTCATTTCTCTGAGTTCTCCTTGTGGAAGACTTTTTTCTCTTTCCTCCCTAGACATCCTTGTATATACTCTCCCCATGTTACTGCCCTTTGCTTCTGTTAATCTCATCTTCTTGTCTGGCTTTCATTTGTTTCACGATGTAGCTTCCACTCGGGCTGGCTCTAGAGTCTATCTTCCAAGAGGAGACTCAGGAAGAATAAAGACTGTAATGACCTTGCTCGCCTGAGCGGGGCTGAAGAGCAAGAGGAAAATTCATTGGCTACCATTTTGGTCAGAGCTGTCCCACAGGAAGCAGTGCAGTTCTCAGTCTTTAAGGGGCGGTACTAATTTGACCAGATAGCTGGGCAGTGACTCACTAAGAAAGGCTTGGCGATAGAGAAACGGTTTTATTCAGCCAGTTCTAAAAAAAGACCCAAGGCTTATATGCATACATGCTGTACATTTCATCCAGTGCCACCCTTCCTCACCCTGACCAGGGGGATGCCAGAGAGACCGCCTCTTTCCCACACTCCTCTTAAACTACTGATCTCCTGACTTTCTTTGTCTCTCTAGGCTACACTACATATCCCTTTTAACCTGATTTATCCTGCCTGTGAGGGGTAGAGAGTAGGGTGCAAAGGTACACAATGTGATTTAGGCCACCCCAGTCCACCACCTCCTGGGGATGGCCTGACCTGGGTGATCATTTTTAGCCTGGTATTTCCTGAACATGGGCCAGGGGCTGAGGCCAGTGACAGAAAGACTAAGACAGCACAGGCTCCCTGGCAGATTCGGCAGTGATGAGTTTTCACTGGGGAACGAAATGGCTGTCTCATCTCTTTTTTTTTTTAGGTTTGAAATACTGCTGAGACTATTATCTTAATGATGAAAACATCTTGAGGAGAAAGGCTACTTAAATCCCTGAAAGACTGGTCTTCTGTAATATGTTTCAAGAAAGGCAGTATCTCTGTCCTGGGTAGCTGTGTTTCAAAATTACACCTTCAAACAAATTATAACTTCAACTTGTACAAATTATGCAAAGTATAACTTTAACCTCCAACTAAGTATTTTGAGTAAGTGAGCCTGCTTTCATGACCAGATATGACTCATTTATATTTAAGAACATTTATTTATATAACAGCATGCTCCTGTCTTAGAAAACAAAGTCAAAAGAAAACAATTTGTTTTCAAGTGAGTTAAACATATCCCACAGTGCCACTTTTGCAGGAAACAATTCCCATGGGACTTTTAGGGGCTTCTTTGGGGGAGTCCCTGCACCTACTTGCAGCTACATAGAAGGGCACCTACTCTCTCTGGGCTGCCCTCCCTATAGGGGATGGGGGACTCCAGGAACTGAGAGGAGAAGGTATGTGTTGGGTGGCTTAGTTTTGAACTTGAATTATGTTTCTCTTAGAAATAACACCATAAACTAGAAAATATTCTATCAATTTGATTTTTGGGGTTACAGGTTAAAATAGGTTTTCTTGTGGGCTGGCTTGGAAACTTATTTACTACCCACAATATTATTTCCCTCAGAAAATTGCTTAAAGAGAACTTTTGAGATCAAACCCCTTCACAAGTCAGTCTTGACTCTTTCAGCAGACCCTTTCTCCACAGTTAGTACAAAAGTGAATTTTAACTTGTCCTACATTACATGGTCATACTTCTGAGAGTGTGGCCTGTATACTTATGGGGTTTGATTATTTTTTATCTGGCTACTTAATCTTAAGGGATAACCATAGTTATTTATGAATCCCAAGAACAAATCATATTTATCATCAGCCACAAGAACCTGCTTTGCAGAAGTCATATGTGAATAAAATGGCAAGTAAAAGTACCATGAAAACATCTGGTCTTCCAGCTAAAATATTACATTTTCACAGTTGTATAATTTTTTAGGCTTATCAAAGCCCCCTCCAAGCCCTAGAAACCTCACAGTATTCCCTGTGACATGGGCAGGAGTTAGTAGGTATTCAGGTGTGATTATATCACCTTGATACACTCATCCTGGGAGAAGCTAGATAAGTGGCTATTTACAAAGAACACCCCATGAAAGAAAAGGTTTTGAGATAAGTGTAGCCAAATAATTATTTAGAGGTGATGCCAAATGGGACCATGATAAAGGGAAGGTTAAAAGAGGTGGTCAAAGTGAGCTGCGCCCTCCACACTTAGATTGAAGACAATGAGCTGCCGCTGAGCTTCCAGAGGGGCGGCCAGATGGCTCAGTTGGTTAGAGCTGCGAGCTCTCAGCAACAAGGTTGCCAGTTCAGTTCCCTCCATGGAATGGGCTGCTAGCCCTGCAAATAAAGGTTGAAAGACGGCAACTGGGCTTGGAGCTGAGCTGCGCCCTCCACAACTAGATTGAAGGACAACGACTTGGAGCTGATGGGCCCTAGAGAAACATACTGTCCCCCAATAAAATTATATATATATATATATATATATATATATATATATATATATGAGGTGGTCAAGAGAACATCCCTCTACTGAAGGATTTTGTGGCCTTGTAAATGTCTTTGTTCCTCAGAGAAGAAGATCTGCTTCCATTAGATTGTAGCCCATGGCTTTTACCTTTAGGACAAAGGTAAATAATCAGTAAACCACAGAAGAAAGCCCCCTGTGTTAAATTTTGCTTGTTTCTTTCCTTTTCTTTCAGTTTTATCCAAGTACGAAAACCAGATTACTATTTTCGCTGACTACCTAGAAGAATTTCCAGATACCGATGAGCTGGTATGGATCTTGGGGAAACAGCATCTCCTTAAAACAGGTAAGGTTTGGTAGCATTTGTCTGCGAGGACCCAAACGAGGTGGGTGCCTAAGGTTAAGGTCTTTTACTTTTTTCCTCCTTGGGTTGGTAGAACATTACCTTGGTTACTGTTGATTCTACTCCTAGGTGGATTTACCTTGCAGCCAAAAGAGTTTAAGCGTCAGGCCCTTCCCTTGCGCAGGCCCCCTCCAAGGGCCTGAGAGGCCCTTGCAGCCCGTTCACATGGTCACAAGTGTTTGTACGATGTGAAAAAAGTCATATATTTGTATTCTTTTCCCTAGAGGAAAACCCGAATTTTACAAGCCTTGGGTTCCAAAAACCAAGGTCCCACTTCCAGTATCTTTAACCAGAATTTAGTCTCTGATGACTGGGCTACATACTTTTCATTCCCCTCAAGTCCTTTTCTGTCCAGATTAAAAATGCTGCTACCCAGGGAACTTCTCAACAGCCCATGGCTGTCAGAAACAATATCAGACACTGAGAAATCTTGTAGTTTTACATGTTTCGCTGACTGTAGTACTGTCTCAGTTTATTCTGATTTTGTGTAGAACTTTTGGCCACTGCAGCTAGGTGGAAAGGAGGCTTGAATTTTTCTTCCTTGCCCTTACATGGAAAGACCTTTAAACCAAAGACTGCTAGGTAAAGCCTGAGTTTGGAGAGAGGCAGCTCTGATTTGATATCTGCCTGAGGAGAGGCCCTAGCATGAAGGAAGGACAGAAAGAAGCTGATCAAAAGGCGGGAGACGGAGTTGGGCATTTTGTAGCTCGTCCGGAGTCTGGCCTCATCGTTCTGATAGGAGAGCGCCCATGGCTAGCAATTAGGCGAATGTTTGTATTCAGACTCTACTATCTTAGATCAGTCACTTTGTCCTTCTGAATTTTCACTCCCTTCACCAGCACATAAAATGAGAGGACTGGAAATGATCTCTTCTAGTTCTGTATTCCAGGACAATAGGAATCTCCAGGTTGCCAAACATGCCCATCTTCAAATGTTAAGTTGGGAAATGCCTTTCAAAGTGAAACTGTTAAAATTTCCATACAACTTCCCCAGCCTTTCTAGCATATAGACAAGCTGGGAGGTGCAGAGAATATCAGAGGAAGGAGTAAGTGGTCTGAACATTTGAGAGGAGGCATATACAAGAGCAGGTAACAATTATCTATCGCAGGCTTACTGCATACTGTACCATCCATGCACTTCCCATGCATTATCTTATTGAATACTCACAGCTCTATGAAGTAGATACTATTATTCTCCCCATTTTCGGGATGAGGAAACTGAGGCTCATTGGGCTTCAGTGACACAGCTACACAGTTGGTAAGTAGCAGAGTCAGAGTTCAAACCCGGGCAGAGTATGACTCCAGAAATCTTACTCTTACCCATTATACCTCTGCTTCCCCAAATGTGCTAGACACTGTGGACATGAAGGGGATGGGAAATCCAGATAGTTCAACTTTCTGATTTGTTCAAAGGAAAAGCAGGAGAGAAAATAGAAACTATTAGCAAAAATTGAATTTCCTTTTTTTCTTTTAAAGTGCAATGGCTACAAGTTCTATACAGAATATAAACTTGGATGTGTTGTTGACAGGTGGGTGAGAGAAGACTAAGAAAGACAGAACCACATCTAAGTCCAGATGGGAACATGGAAGCCATGTTTGTGGCCATTGAAGTAAATTTGCCATAAAATATAAGAAAGCATGCTTTCAAAAAAAGACACGAAAACATCTGTGATGTTATATATCCATTTAGAATACAAATGCCAGTTGCACTAGATGGTATTCATACATGTCTTACACACTTAATTTGCTTAACGGAGACATTTCCTTTTTAGGTAAACATCTGGATGCGTGCACGCGTGCGCGCGCGCGCGCGCGCGCGCACACACACACACACAGAGTTAGATAACAGACAGTTTTAGATAACAGACTGATGACAGATCCAATCAACTGTCATCAGTTAGGCGGGGGCCGATTGCCTTGTTAGTGGGTTATCCAGGATCCTTGCTTTTCCTATTCTATGTCTTCTGGCCATGACCCCAGTGTTAGTGCCTGTGAGGGCCATGGAGCTCAGTGAATCGGAGACCAGAAGCACCCAGCGTCATTGGACCAGCCAGTAGCTCTGGTCAAAACATAGGTAGGGGGTAATGCTGAAATTATTTGGCTCAAATGAGATGGGTTTCCTATGAATTTTCCTAGCCCCATAACAATGGCATTGACTGGTTATTTGGCAATGAATTTGCTTCTGGCTCAGAAATCAAAGACAGATATCTTTAGATGGGATATGGTGATTTAATTTGAATTTCACATTTAATTACAGAAAAATCTAAGCTGTTGTCTGATATAAGTGCTCGTCTGTGGTTTACATACAGAAGGAAATTTTCACCAATTGGTAGGTATATCATTTGTTGTATTGTGCTTTCTTGCTTGTAGATAGCTTGCCTGAAGTTATCAGCTACTTCACAGAAACATCAGAATTGACAGATCACTATGGCAAAGAATTTGATTTAGGGGAGTAGTTAAGTCTTACACTTTATGCAAAAGTTTCATTGCCAAGGTATACCATCCTGTATGGTTCCATGGTATTAATGTGTAACACCAGTATACTTTTGAGCCCAGCTCCAAGTGTTCAGGCACTGACTGGTATTGCTTATTTTACTTCTGAGAGCAAGGGAAAAGTCAAATAAACTTTTAAGTTGGGCAGTATTTGTTAAATCACTGTCTACTGCTTTGTGGAGCTACTTGATTATTGACGACAGTTGTACCTTGAAAGAGGGAAAGAAAACAATTCTTTTGATTGTTTTTCCACTATGAAATGAAAACGCCTTGCCACTGGGAGATGAATTATGATAGATTTCCTTGGAACTAATTCTCTGCTGATGGAGTACCAGCTGCTGTCTAGAAAAAAAAGGACAATTCAATAAGCTAAGTGAACAGAGTCCCTCTAGAAAAAATTTGTATAATGTTTGCAAGTAGGGTGACGTATTCCTAGTATCATGGCCCTTTCGGGAAAGATTACCCAACTGAAATAGTGGAGGCTATTCTCTTAACAGGAAATCTGTCTGACCAATTTTGGGGCAGGACTGGATCTAGTAATTAGAGTCAGATCAATCTTTCTGATAAGTGCCAAACGTGAAGTGCACACAGACATTTTTTTTTGCTCTGCACAGGAAGTACCTGAGCAGTAAAACAACACAACAAACAAACAAAAAAACACAGTCTCTAGTACCCAGTGATTCTAAACTGTTAACTTTCTCTGGATGAAGAGGTCTTTGCAAAGCTTGAAAACATTGGCCGTTCAACTCTGACAATGTTTTGGCAATAGGCAATCTCTTCTTTATGTGGGCTTCACTGCATCTTTTCCATACTAATTTAACCTATAATCCCACCATGAGCAAGAGCCAAAGGGCTCCCCTTCCAGCTGACAAGTTGGCTCAACCCTCCCCTTGTTGCTGTAGCAACTCTCCTTCAGTCCCCACAACAAAAGGAAAGGGGCAGCCACCTTGGCCCACTTGTCCTATGAGGATGATGACCCCCTTTAAAGTTAGTCTTGTGAGGTCATACTTATAGCATACTTTGCCACTTCCATGTTGGGAAAGGAAAGCAATGAATGCAGAATGTCTCCTCTGCCATCCAAGTTATCTGATTTCACTGGTGCCTTGAAAAAGGATATTGAGCTCACCCTGGCCCCATATGTGGGATTTTCATTACCTCAAGTGTTCTTAAAATGGAACCTGCTGTCTTATTTCATTTATTAACTGGTTTTGTGCCTTTTAAAGATGTAGTCCATTTCTAATTTATTAATAGTATTTGCAATTGTGACCTTACTCATAGCACCAAATATTTGCCTCATCCTGAGTGGGTTGTACAGCACTTTCACAGATACTCTCTCGTTGAATTCTTACACTACGTGGTGATAGCAGGCATGGTATGTGCTATTTTCCCCAGTCTGCAGGTGACACTTAGATTAGGTAACAGACACTGGTCTTCTGATGCCTGATCTAAGACTCTTTCCTCTATTTTACATTGCCCTTCTGCTGTTTAGATCTTTATAATGTACATGTAGAACGGTCAAGATCCTTCCAGATTTCTTTGACCATTTTGATGATTCTCTTTGGTACCATTTATTCCTTAACTAAGGTAAGACTGGCTTCCTTGAGAACTGAGCTGTGCAAAGCCAGCTTTGATCAGGCAGATGACACTGTGGCATGGACTAAGTGTTGGTAGGCATACATGGCAGTCATCTACCAAAACTGCACGCAGACCTAGAAGTCTCCAAGCAGAAAACATAAGGGGCAGGCTTTGTTCATTTGCTTGTTTTGTTTTTGGCCACAGAACCCATTTTGGTTAACTCAGCCTTATCTTTGCAAAGTCCACCCTATAACAAACCCTGTTTGATATTTGGCTCTATCTCTTGCCTTTCTTTTCAGAGTATGTGTGTCTGTCTATCTTGTATTATTCCCAGATATGCTGATGTTTCGGGAAAGGGGAATTTGAGGAACTCACATTCCCTCCCTTCCATTTTGCCACCAGGGGGAACGGGCCCTTCATCAGATACCGGCTGGGGATGTATGCTGCGCTGTGGACAGATGATGCTGGCTCAAGCCCTTATCTGCAGACACTTGGGAAGGAGTGAGTTAAATTTGTTCTCTAAACTGCCTCAGAGACCTCTGCAGTCGCACTTACTGCTGGTGGTTTCCCATTGGTACTGACCTTGAGGAACCCTCGGTAACAGAGCTGCAGGTCCTAAAATGCTCCCTGCGAGCTCAAGTGGTGTGGCTGACAAGTCGACAGAGCCTCCCATGAGAAAGAAACAGCCAACATTTCCTTGTGATTCACCAAGCCAGAGAGTTGTATTCCTGGGACAGAACTGAACATGGAGGCAGGTGTGTCATTTAGTTTCCATCTTTGCTATTGTTTGAGTGAGTCCTTAAACAGGCCAGATAACAAAGAGAGCAGGAAGAAGGGTGTGGTGGTAGGTCTGTTTCTTGACCTCATTGAAAATATCTGCCCGACGAAGGATGTAAATGACCTAAAGGAAGTGCCTAATGAGGGAGCTGGTGCTATTTTGGTCTGGGTTCACTGAGGATGTCCATTTGATGATTATGAAATCCTTAAATTAGCTTCTTCAAGAGGCCGCTTTGTTAAGAATGCTCCAGTAATCACTGTTGGAACTCATAAGTCTTGTTTCTTAAGGCATGTGTGTGCTTCCCTATGGGTATCTGCAGGCTGACCTTGGCTGGGTGCCAGCTTAGGAAATCAGGTGAAAGTCCGGTTCCACTTGGGGATGAGGGAGTGAAAGGACACCTTGGATGAGATTGGTCTGCTGAACTCACTGACTGTTGCTCCTTCAGATTCGGAGAGATGGAAATGTCACCCTTTCCTCACTGTGCAGCCTCACGCTCTCTCTGTTGCCGTGATCAGAGACGATTGGGGAAGGGCCTGAGGAGGTTTGAGGGCTTCATGTCTTCTTTCAGGGTTCAGGATGTCTTGTGCCTACTTCCCCTGGGTAGTATCATAATTTCTGTTTAACACGTGAGGAAACTGAGGCTTAGGAAGGAAGGTGACTTGCCTAGGGTCAAACAGCACGAAAGCATAGATTTGGGAATGGAATGCAGGTCTTTTGACCCCTTGTTCGGTGATTTCTCTACGGTACCCATACTTCTTGGAGCACATCCATTCTTATTTAACTTTTTCTTATTTATAAAACACTTCAAGATGATTCTTCTGCAGTGAATTTTGTGGAAAGCAAACTAGAAAAAAACCCACAGTCAGCAGTCTCAATTGTTTTAATATAAAAGCAAGTAGCAGGAAGAATTTGGAAATAGATCTTGTAGCGAAGATGAATTAGAAGATGTAATGTTGTGAAGAAGTGTTTTGGAGTGTTTCCTATTTGGTTATTTTACAATTGAGGTGGATCGTTTACTTATCACTGTCATCAGAAAATATGTAGTGGTACTTAGCAGCCAGCTAGTCAGGATTTACCCAGACTTAGACAGGTGGGTAGATGACGAAAAACAGTTGCATGCAGTTCACCTTCTGAAGACTGTACTGAATACAAAGTTTAAAACTTTGGTTTCAGAAACACTGGAAGTGAAGAGAGTGGAAGATGCTAGAGATAATGGCCTTTGACTTCAAGTGTATTTCGGTTGTGAATTCAAACTCTCTCTAAAACCTCAGGAGAGAAATTTGTCTTAGAAGCAAACCAAGCCTCAGAATTCTGCCCCATGAGACATAGTTCCTAGAGCTGAGGGAATGGTAGCAGTGCATCCTGTCCATAGCAGTGATTGTGGCAAGTTTTTGCAGTTGTCCTTCATAAGCAGTACAAGTAGTCTGTACAGGATTTGAGAGGCACAGATGGGATTCCTAAAGATGTACCAAATTTTGGGTTTGACCATAAGGAAACCTTGAACACCTGACAGCAAAGCTTTGTTTTTCCAAAAAAGCTTTGTTTTTCCAAAGCTCAGTGTGGACTTTTTAAAAGTTGTGTAAAAATGGCGGCATGCCTTTTTTTTAAAGGTTCCTCGGTTGTGAATTGTTTCTGTTTCCCTGTGAACTGTTGTGTGTCAGAATAGCACTTCCCCCCATGAGACCCTTTTGGCCATGCTACTAAATTATAAGAACAAAGCCGTTGCTGTCTGTGTGGAGATGAGACACTGGCGTCTGGGTGGTATTTGGATTTATTGCTGGGTTGGGTGGTGACCTCCCGGTCACTGAGTAGCTGACCAGAAAGGCCCTTGTGAGACTGTTTTCGTGTAATATTTATCCAGCTTCAGCCCTGGGGCTAATTCAATTCTTTGGTCCACTTCTTGTTTTACTTTTACTTTCCACCCACTGAGTCTTTGAAAGTAATCAGTTTCCAGATGTCTTTGTCATCAAAATTAAAGATACTTAGGGAGGTTTTAAGCTGATCGTTCCCACCTTCCATATACAGCTTCCTTGTTGTTCTTCTAACCTTGTGGTTATAATAAGAGTTCAGAGAAGTGACAAGCAACTATAAAAATGACCTAACTCATTTTTTTCCCCCAAAAGACTGGAACTGGGAGAAACAAAAAGAACAACCCAAAGAATACCAGCGGATCCTGCAGTGCTTCTTAGATAGAAAAGACTGTTGCTACTCTATCCATCAAATGGGTAAGGTCACATCAGTGCGTTACAGACAACACTTGTACCTGCTCCGCTTGTCCCCTGTCTTGTATATGGCTCCGCTAAGTTGTCCACTGCTTAATTATTGATGCAAAAAGTAAGAGTTTGTGGTGTGCTGGAAGACCTTTTGCTAACATGTTTATTTTTTTTCCACATAAAAACAGCACAAATGGGTGTAGGAGAAGGGAAATCAATTGGTGAATGGTTTGGACCAAATACAGTTGCACAGGTGTTAAAGTAAGTAAAAGAGTGTGGCACCTGCTTTATTCTGTCTCTCATGCCTCCCTCCGCCACCAACTCAATGTCCCATCAACCTAATTGCTTGCCATCCCACTAAGCCACCAAACACCTGTACCATTTTGCTCAGACAGTTCTTTGAGATGTGTAAGTGGGGACATCAGTATTGGTATAGCAAGGTTCCATTTCTTGGTACCAGTATATGTGGAGGCACCTCGGGACTCATTCAGTATCCCCCACTCAGACTGGTGCTCATGTGCTGGGGAGCCATTAGCACGAGGGCCGCTTTGCAGCCAAAGTATTCATACTAACCAGGGGAGGCTGAGCCATCCTATGCAAGACATGGACTCCCACCCTGTATAGTACAAGAAAAAGACCATGAATTCATTTAGTTATTCATTTAACATTTACTGGGTGCCATTACCGTGCTAAGTGCTGGGTGTACAGAAATGAACTAGACACGGTCCTTGCCTCAAGGAACTCATGATTTATTGGAGGAGACAAATTCCAAGGGAGTCTTGGAATCAGTCTGTCATCTCTTAGCAGACTCCAGGCACCCCAGCATGGTATTTTCGTCCTTGTTCTGTTAAATACCAGAATTCACCTCCCACATTAAGAGGCAAGGTGGAGAGTCCAGGAGGCCCATTGTTTGGCAAGGGAATGAGGTGAGTGGTACCGGCACTTACACCTGCGGGCCACCTCACCTGTTGTCACTGCCCTTCCTGACAACATGTCACCCCATAAAGACTCCGTGAGGGAAGCGCTTGCATTTGTGTTGTTCACTGCTGTAACTCTAGCACATAAAACTGCCTGGCACACATAAGTGCTCAATAAATATTTGATGAATAAATGAAAATGGCAGCCAGATCTGGGGCTGGGTTTAGTTAGGCATCAGAAGACTGAAATCACCGGGCCTCCTTTGGTGTGGCGTGCTTCACTTCTGGGCTGTCTGGAGCATGATAGTGGGACCTGCTCCGTACACATCTGCTGCAATGATTAACCAATCTTCAATGAACCAGAACACTTGGAAAATGCTCTTGTGAGGGGAGACTACTGGATTTCCTGGGGACTCAGGGGAAACCTGTATCTTTTTTTTTTTTAGGCGTACAAAACAAAGTAATAGTTAGATGTTTTACATTTATATCCCTCACACTGTGTCAACCCCCCCGCCATCCACTACCCCTCTGACATCACACAGAGCCATTACATTTCCACTGTCTCTATTCCTAATGCGCTACTCTGCTTCCTGTAAGTATATACGTATATCTGTATGTATATATACAGATATATGTATATATATATATATATATGTATATATACGTATATATATAAAATTGTAGTTGACATTCATTATTGTTCAGCTTCAGCTTCAGGTGTGCAGTGCAGTGCTCAGGCATCTACATCTTCCCTGAGGTGGTCTCCCTAACGAGACAAGTGTCCGTCGCATGAAACCTGTATCTTGGCTTTACTCCTGGCTCACAGTGTAGGCTGTCTGATACCACTTTTTCAACTTAGTCTGTGATGCCTTTTGGGGCACTGTTGGCTCTGGTGAGTGAGGACTCGGCAGTATTTTGGGAACTACTGCTGGAACCCAGGGCCGAAAGTATGGAAGATAAGAATGGCTGTGCTGAGCCCCAAACCCAGCTTGAAATGGTTGTTTTTTTTAAGTGATATCCCTTAGAATTTGCTTCTTTCTTCTAAATTTTGAGGTTCCCAACAACAAATAAAGGGAAACATACATTTTCAAAAGAATTTAAGTGGGTTTCAATTCATGATTGTTATTCTCATTAACAGCAGTATATTAGCATTCTTATGTCATTGTTATTATTTTGGGAAAGATAATACATTGGAATGAGTAAAATAAAAGTGTAATAGTAATTAACGTCTTCTTAGGAGCTACTTTGATTTGGGAGACAATGTTTTTTCTTTTGTCCAATTAGACTGGACTTTACCCAAGAATCCCAGAGTGGCCGGGTTAAATGTGTTTTCTTTCAAACTGGCAAGAGAAGAAGATAAAGGAGAAATAATTATGGTACTTTGCTCAGATCTCAGATAAGCTCTTACAGGGGTTTTCTTTCTAATCTCCTCTGGAGTCATGCAACTCAGCATGCTCTCTTCAGCTGTTGACCAGTAAGGCCCCGCACCCAAGGCCATCTGTAGCCCAAGTATTCTTAACCAGCTTTGCCACAGCACATGGAGAGGAAGGTGAGAGGTCACCTCTCTCTAGATTTTTCTGGGGCTTATTTTCTATGTTCCCAAACAGATATATTTTAATGACAGTTTCCTTTTATTGAAAAGCATAGTAAGTTAGAATGTCTTCTATTTAAAACAAGAAAATAAAGTCTCTTGGGAGCAGAGGCATTGGTAGACTTCTATCTCTCACCCAAGAGGAGTAACATCATATTGTTAGGTAGACTTTTCCATTTTGTAAAGCAGGGTCTCCTTTTCAAGGTTCGGAAACTGTGACTCTGTGGCATTCTCAAAGTCCCTGGACACAGAATGTTCCAGAGCTTGGTCAAAGCACTGACCTGAACCCCAGCTTCTCTGAGGCTCAGTCTTTGGTGACTTCAGGAACGCTGGGCATGGATTGCACTGCTTCCTGCTGGTATTTCCATTTTCCCCAGTTGTGACTTCATTGTATGTTGCTTTCCAGAAAACTTGCTTTATTTGATGAATGGAATTCCTTGGCTGTTTATGTTTCAATGGATAACACAGTGGTCATTGAAGATATCAGTGAGTCCCCAGTCTGTTTCCCTTCCTGGGTGGTGGGTGATGGATCCTTCCTCACCATTCAGAAATTGGGGTGAGAGACAGACAGATAGAGCCAGAGAGAGTGACAGAGATTCAGACCCCCACACATATTAACTACCCACAAGGGCGGGGAGCTTAGGGGAGCACAGGACTCTGGTTAATCATCCCCTGCACCCTTTTTCCTCCTCCCTTTCAGCGCTCTGAAAGAGTGAAAATAATGAGAGGATCTTTGCTCAGTGGGGTACCAGACCTCAGTGGGGTACCAGACCTTTTGCTGCAGGATACCCAAAGTGTGCATAGTCAGTTAAACTCCAACAGGTCCCCTATGGAGGCCACCCCCTTGTTCAGCTCTGTGCTCCCTATCATGAGGTTAGAGAAAGCAAAAGATAAGCCCCTGTCCCAAAGGCCTATGCAGACTAGTAAAGAAACACGATTCTCTCAGTGAGCCTGTGCTCTCTGACGGGAAGTAAGGGAGTGCTCAGTTGCCAGGAGGAGGAGAAGTAAGGGCTGCAGGAGAGGCTTGGGCTTCCTGCAGGAGGTGGGACAAGCTGGGCCCTGGCAGTAGAGGGTAAGGCAGGGGTGTCCTATGAGGTCTCCTTTAGTTTTACCCTTGGCATACTACCTAGGGCTGGAGACCCCTAATTTACCCAGCTCTCATCTTCTGTTTCTAGAGAAAATGTGCTGCGTCCTTCCCGTGGGTGCTGACATAGGTGACGAGAGCCCTCCCGACTCTCTGAATGCTTCGAACCAGAGTAAGGGCACCTCTGCCTGCTGCCCAGCCTGGAAACCCCTGCTGCTCATTGTGCCCCTTCGCCTGGGCATAAACCAAATCAATCCTGTCTATGTTGATGCATTCAAAGTAAGTCGCTCCTTTTTCCGAGCCCATTGCTGCCTGCCCATCACACCGTCATGTGAGCACGGAGATCCGTGAGCAGCAGTCCATAAGTGAGTTGAGAATCTTGCATTCTCTTTCCCTCTAGGAGTGTTTTAAGATGCCACAGTCTTTAGGGGCATTAGGAGGAAAACCAAATAACGCCTATTATTTCATAGGATTCTTAGGTAAGAAAAGAGGAATCACAAGTAAGTCATCGTGGGCTAGGGGAGGGTGGGCAGAAGGTTTGCACGGGAGACCAGGCAATTCCAGTAATGGGGGCCTTGTCCAGCCTGGAGATGCTGTGGCCTCTGACCAGCTCCTTCTGTCCCCGGCCTAATCTGTGCAGAGTAACACTTCTGGGTGCCTGACAGAGAGCACATCCCCCTTCAATGCCTCCACTTCCTTGCCTCTTGATAAGATGGTTCCACGCTGCTTTCCCACTGGACTGCCCCAAAGTCACAGCATTGCTTCAGCACATCTCTCTCCTTTCTGTGGGCCCGGGGTGTCACTCCCCTGGCCTGGTTGAACCCCGTCTTACTGGGGCCCAGGTATTCAGGCTAGGAGACATCCTCTGGCTTCCCAGGTCCACGCAGCTGGATCTGCTGGCTCATTGTTCAGAGCCCTGACTGGGTGGGAATTAGAGGAGGCAGAGACAGAGGTAAGCCTTGTCTCATAACGGGGGCTAAGCTTTAAAACCACTAACCTCCTAATATAGATCCTAACAAGCAGCCTGACATCCTCTGCCTGGGTTGACACCCCTGGAAGCCCAGCCACCTTAGTCACTAGCTATAACCAGAGACATTTAAGGCCTTTGGCACACAAGGTGAGCCAGTCCAGTGCTCCTCAAACTTTAATATGCACATGACTCACCTTGAGAGCGTATTACAGTGCAGGTAATGGCAGGTCTGTGGGTGGGCCCTGAGAGCCTGCATTTCTCACCGGGAAGTGCCCATGCTGTGGACACACACCATACTTTGGGTACCCAGGACCTAGACACCTGATTCGTGCTGAAGAGCACAGGGAAGGGAGTGACACGACTAGGGGAATTTGATACAGAGCGCCCCTCACAGGAGTGTAGTCGTCCTAAAGCAGGCCTCGAAGAAAACTGCAAGGGACAGCCTTAGCTAGGCAAGGGCGAGTCCGAGCAAGTGTGGGGAATGGCATGAGGGATGCGCGAGGACAGGGTGTGGGGGCTCGGTCACCCTCCCGGCATCTCCTCCTGGGACATTCAGAGAGGTGAGGTGGGGTGGAAACGCACAAACCTGGCCTTGTATGGCAGCCTCCCACTTGCTAGCTGTGTGACCGCTGGAAAAGAGTGTCAACTCTTTCAATCTCAGATTCCTCTTATGGAAAAAAGGGTTAACACCTCACTTACCGTGTTGTCACCTCACAGTATAGCACTCAGCAAAGAGCCAGCCATGTAGTTCACACTCAGTAAAAGGTGCCTCCACCCTGCCTGACCCCAAAACCTCTTTCCATTTCTCTGTCTTCTTTTTTTTTCCAATTGGGGAATATCGGAGAACAGTGTGTTCTTCCAGGACCCATCAGCTCCATGTCACATTGTTGTTTTCAATCTAGTTGTGGAGTGTGCAGCTCAGCTCCAAGTCAAGTCTTTGTTTTCAATCTAGTTGTGGGGGGCGCAGCTCACTGGCCTGTGTGGGAATTGAATCGGCGACCTTGATGTTATGTATGAGCACTGCGCTCTACCCACCAAGCCAACTGGCCGCCCTCCATCTTTCCTCCCCTCCTTGATTGAGGCCAGGGCTTCTACACAGCTGTGTCGGCTCTCTCTAGTGCTGCCATCTATTGGTCTAACCTATGAACTACAGCTTGATGGAAAATTTGGAGGCTTTTATTTTTCTAAGTACTTAACCCAGCATTTCGAGTTACATAAATTTTGATGTCCTCCTTTGTTTCTAAGCTTTTGGGTTCCTGTCAAGGAAAATGTTGTAATCATATATTTCCTATTGTTTGTGCTTGAGGACAAGGTTGAAACAGATTGGAAAATAATTTTGGAGGGATTTCAGTGAATAGTGTATGTGATTCCTAGACTCACTGGCCTCCCTTATTCCAAGTTATCCAGACAGAATTTGCCAAGTTGGCGTAGCATTTCTGTTTCCTGAGGCTCCTGGGTCGAGGTAACTTTGTGGAGTTTAACTACTCATAAAAGGGGTGTGGGCCAGCCTCAGTTCCTGAAACAGCGGTTTACATAGTGCCCATTAACTTTTTAAAAAATTTATTGGGGTGACAATTGTTAGTAAAGTTACATAGATTTCAGGTGTACAATTCTGTATTACATCATCTACATATCCCATTGTGTGTTCACCACCCAGAGTCAGTTCTCCTTCCATCACCATATATTTGATCCCCCTTACCCTCATCTCCCACCCCCTATCCCCCTTACCCTCTGGTAACCACTAAACTATTGTCTGTGTCTATGAGTTTTTGTTTCTCATTTGTCTTGTTCTTTTGTTGTTTTTGGTTTATATACCACATATCAGTGAAATCATAGGGTTCTCTGCTTTTTCTGTCTGACTTATTTCACTTAGCATTATACTCTCAAGATCCATCCATGTTGTCACAAATGTTCCTATATCATCTTTTCTTACCGCTGAATAGTATTCCATTGTGTATATATACCACAACTTCTTTATCCATTCATCTATCGAAGGACATTTTGGTTGTTTCCATGTCTTAGCTACCGTAAACAAAGCTGCAATGAACATTGGAGCACACGTGTCTTTTTTTTATTTAACTTATTGGGGTGACATTTGTTAGTAAAATTACATAGATTTCAGGTGTACAATTCTGTATTAATTACATCATCTATAAATCCCATTGTATGTTCACCACCCAGAATCAGTTTTCCTTCCATCACCATATATTTGATCCCCCTTACCCTCATCTTTCACCCCCTCACCCCCCTTATGTATAAATGTTTTCAGATTTTTTGGGTAGATACCCAGGAGAGGGATTGCTGAGTCATATGGTAATTCTATTCGTAATTTTTTGAGGAACCTCCACACTGCCTTCCATAACAGCTGCACCAGTCTGCATTCCCACCAACAGTGTATGAGGGTTCCTTTTTCTCCACAGCCTCTCCAACACTTGTTACTATTTGTCTTGTTAATGATAGCCATTCTGATCGGGGTGAGGTGATATCTCATTGTGGTTTTTATTTGCATTTCTCTGATGATTAGTGATGTTGAGCATTTTTTCATATGTCTATTTGCCATTTGTATGTCCTCTTTGGAGAAATGTCTCTTCAGGTCCTCTGCTCATTTTGCAATTGCGTTGTTTGTTTTTTCGTTGTTGAGTTGCATAAGTTCCTTGTATATTTTGGATATTAGCCCCTTATCGGAGGCACTGTTTACAAAAATCTTCTCCCATTCAGTCAGTTGCCTCTTTATTTTGTCGATGGTTTCTTTTGCTGTGCAGAAGCTTTTAAGTTTTACATAGTCCCATTTGTTTATTTTAGCTTTTACTTCCATTGCCTTTGGAGTCAAATTCATAAAATGCGCTTTGAACCCAAGTTCCATAAGTTTAGTACCTATGTTTTCTTCTATGCAGTTTATTGTGTCAGGTCTTATGCTTAAGTCTTTGATCCATTTTGAATTAATTTTGGCACATGGTGACAGATAGCAGTTCAGTTTCATTCTTTTGCACGTAGCTATCCAATTCTCCCAGCACCATTTATTGAAGAGGCTGTCTTTTCTCTATTGTATGTTTTTTGCTTCTTTGTCAAAATTTATCTGTCATATTTATGTGGTTATATTTCTGGGTTCTCAATTCTATTCCATTGGTCTACGTGTCTGTTTTTCTGCCAATACCAAGCCGTTTTGATTATTGTAGCCCTGTAGTACAAGCTAAAGTCAGGGAGTGTGATACCTCCAGTATTGTTCTTTTTTCTTAAGATTGCTTTGATAGTGCCCATTAACTTTCAAACTTTGTTTAACCTTCACTTGAGGCTCCAAAGTCCTTTCAGCTCCCCTTTTCTGACTCATCCCCGTACTGTATTAGGTTAGGGGGTCCATATTGGTAGAATGTCTGAAGGGAGGGCATGGATGAGAACTGCCGTTTTCTGAACAGCTGTGTTGTGCCAGGGACTCTGCAGTGTTCTCTCTAGGTAGATAGATATAGATAGTTACATAGAGATGTATAGATGTAGAGAGATGTATAGATAGAGATGCTTACATAGAGATGTATAGAGGTAGTTGTGTAGAGATGTGCAGATAGAGATAGTTATATAGAAATGTATACCTATAGTTACACAGACATGTATAGATATAGACAGATGGATGTACTTAGCATAACACCCCTGTGAGGTAGGGATTGTTATTTGCATTCATTTATGCCTAGTGAAATTGCCATGTAGAGGGCTTGTTTCCTCCAGGGCACCTAGCTGGGAAGTAGCAAAGCCAGGGTTGGATCCCAGTTTGGCCGTCCCTGCCTGCCGCATCACACTGCTTCCTGAGCGCCCTCTTGCCCTGTTGGGAAGCTGGGAGAAGCACTTGGTGTAGGAGACTATGGGCAAGGTGAGACACTGGCTGGTAGATTTTTCCTGCATCTAGAGGAGACGTTTGTCCCCTGTGCTTTAGTAGAGGTTGCCCCCTGGAGATCAGCGGTATGAGCCCTGTGTCTGCAGATGGTTGACCAGCCTGCCTCTTCTCCTTGGGGCTGATTAAAGACCTTGGTTTAGTCCCCACATCATTTTTAGGACTTTTTATATCTTTGATTATATCTCTTTTAAGAACTCTGAGAAATAGACCAACCCACAAAGCTCCGCCACACACACATGCGCATGTACACACACATATGTACACATGTACACACATATGTACACGTGCGCACATGTACACACACATGTGTATACACACACACAAAAGGGCCAGAGGCAGAGAGGACAGTGCTATTATTCCCAGCACCTTAACTCAAAACACCGGCAGAATGCTCAGTTCTAACCATGATTTGGATTTGTATTTTCTTGTGCACCACTCCCTTCTCCTCTTACCTTTCTGGTCTCAGGTAGGCTTCCATCTAAACATCCTGGTTGGTGCTCTTCATTGTGACCTGAGGCTTTTTGTTATAACTGATCTCACCCACCTGTGGTCTGGGGGAATATGTACCTTCCCTTTCCTAAATCAAGTCAGATGGCAGCACTGATTTCCAGATACTCTTCAATATCTATTAATATGTGTAGGGGGATGCTTTTGAGTCCAAGCAAGATACTTCTTCTGTGACTTCATTGAATTTGTATTGTGTTTGAAGCATTGCACAGAGATGAAATCTTTCCATTCTTATACTACCCTGTGAGGTAACTGGAACAGGCCAATGACCCCAGTTTAAAAACAGGAAAATGAAGACAGAATGATTTAAATGGTGGATCCCAGGTCTGACAGAGGCAAGTCAAGCTTTCATCAGAAACATTCTTTGCCAGTACAAGCGCTTAGATGTCCCCAACACAATCCCAGATGTCATTCCAGGGAAGGTGTCCAGGGCATCCCTCCCTACCCCATCCTGCTGCTGCGGGTACTTCTTTCTTTGGTTGCCTAACCCAGTCTAGAACACAGGGGCCCAGATGATTCTCAGGCCTGGACAGTGAGGTTAGGGTGCCTCCTTAGGCACTTTTGCCTACTTAGCGTGTCACTGATGAGTACTCGACGGACTCTCAGCCCTTTGAATAGTAGATAAAAGTAGAGATTTTATTATCCTGAACCCCTCCCAGATCCTTTATTGGCCTAGGCTTTTTCAATTTAATGAAGTATGGCTTTTGTCTCATTTGTAAAGATTGGTCATCTCAAAGTGAGTTTTTCCAGTGAGGTGTATGTTAGTGTGACCAACACAGAGCTCTCTGACGGGGATTACTAACTTGCTAACAATGACTAACTTGCTAGCTCATCAAGAGCGGAAGTCAGCTCCCTGGTATGTCATCCACAGCAGAGTCAGCATTCCCATTTCTTTTGTAGGCCAAGGCCTTTCTCCTTACCAGATGTGCTGTCTGACTATGGGTCTGAGAACCAGTGGTCTAGAATGAGATGCTTTCCAATGCTGAAAGAGGCAGGAAGCTCCCTAATGGCATCTGAATTCCTGGCCTGCTGATTCTACCTGTCACCTCTTTGCTACTGCTGCTCACAGAGCCTGACATGTTATCTGTGGTCTCTCATTCTCACCTTTTCTCAAACCTGTTGCTCTCCATTTCTTAGACTTGGGCTTTGAGGAGATGTGAATGCTAGGGCAAGTCTTCTCATCAAATGATTGAATTGGGTGTGGGTGGCTTCCTTCAGGCATGCTCACCCTACTTCAGGCTTTCTGTCATCTCATTCTCATTGTCACCAAAGGAGTGGTTAGGAGAACCAGAGCTCCTCCTCCCAAGGACGGCAATGGGGCCATGACCAGTGGCTCTTCGAAGGTTAAGCATGCCTCATTCTAACAGGTGATGAGCTCATTTTCCTGGACCCTCACACAACCCAGACCTTCGTTGACACTGAAGAGAATGGAACAGTTGATGACCAGACTTTCCATTGTCTGCAAGCCCCACAGCGAATGAACATTCTGAACTTGGATCCTTCCGTAGCATTGGTGGGTATCTGAAGATTGGGGAGGGGGGCAAGAGATACCCCACAGCCCTATTACAGATTGGTTCCCTGGGGATTATCCAGGTTGCTAGGTAGCATGACAAGAGTATATTCGCTTATCAACCCCAGGAGAGGTAGAGTAGTGGGGAAGGAGTGGACCTTGAGCCAAACTGCTCCAGTTGGAATCCAGGCCCTGCCACTTACTAGCCATGGACTTAAGGGGAGTCCCTCAACCTTTCTGAGCCTCGCTCTTGTCATCCCTAAAGAACAAAAGAGAAGTTTCTTCTTTGTAGGGTTGCGTGAGGCATGCTGCGTGTAAAGCACTTAGCACAGTGCCTGGCACAAAGTAAACATTGTGTAATAAATGTTAATTATTATTAGAGTTACCGTCTTTCCCCTTTTCCATTCATGCACTCTAATTATTGCCACGCAGTCAAAAGGAATAAGGTGGGACATACCTAGGGAGGAAGAAGGGAGCAAGATCCCCTGAGTGGATAGTGCCCATTTCTCTGGGCACACAATCCAGGAAGTTGTAGGGTTCCCCCCCAAAGTATGACTGCTGTCTACATACATTGAAGGGGCAGCTGCATATGAAGTAGCCAATGGTTATGAGGCCCGTCTACATCCTTCCAGTTTAATTCGATTGTCAGAGCACCTGTGTCGAAAGAAGCAACAGAGTCCTCCTCTTGTCTTAGACTATTCTTACACTACTGTGGGAAGGCTCAGAGGATGGGGAAGGAGGATGGTTCTCTTTATTCTAATAGATCACTTCCTTAAGGTCAAAGCCACCTTATTAAGTATTGTCTCTAGCTGAAAGTACTATTTGGCTTTTGTTTGCTGGTTTAATTGACTATTCTTTACAGTATATTTGTGCACTGAATGTAATGGAGTTAACCCCACGCTTTGGAGATTGGTCATCCAGTTACTGTGTCTCACAGTATGAGGAGAGAGGGACAGGGAGGAAAGCGACAGGGGAAAAGCGAAAGGGATAAAAGAAGAGAGAGAGGCAGAACGACAGATGGGGAGACAGAAGAAGAGGGATAGGAAGAGCCAGAGAATGGAGAAGGAGATATAGGGGGAAGGGTGGGAGAGAATGAATGAGCAAGTACGTGTGTCCAAGTGAGGCAATGATCTGGGAGAGAGAGAAGCCCAGGCAATCTTCCTTGTAATTTTTGGGAAGTCACATCCAAGGACAATGGCCCACATCCCATGTCGTAACTCTGGGCAACGGCTCCATTTGTAGTGCAGGGGTCCTGTCTTGGTGCCCTGACCAGTTCTAAGTTGTGTTCTTTTGCTTCCCCCCAAGGGATTTTTCTGCAAAGAAGAAAAAGACTTTGATAGCTGGTGTAGTCTTGTTCAAAAGGTAAAGGTGTATATTTTTCTTAGTCTTAAAAAACAATGTTACTCAATATGATTCCTTTTCAAGACTGTTTTTCGTAGTAACAGAAAGCCTAATATGACTTTATTGCAAGAGAAAGAAATTAAGGTGTGGGGGATTGTGCATAACTTTGGGGAAACCAAAGAAAAACTTTTGTTAGAAATACATTTAGTATGTCAAGTGAGTGATATGTTTAGCTACTTAATGTTTCATCTCATTAAGCCTACGAGTCTTATGAAATATTCAACTAATATTCTACCATTTTAACCTAAAAATGCCAATTTCATATAACTCAGCCTACATTTTTCCTTAGCCTGTTCATAACACTGAGATGATTGAAGAAGCCAAACTACTTCTCTATGTGTTTAGTGGTCCATTTACAGTTTCAGGAGCTTGCCTTTCTATTAATTGTCTTATTTATATAAAATAAGGTATGCTGCCACTTCAAGGAAACAGTTTGCAGAAATCTGTGTAAATAGTAAAGCAAGTTATTCTGTCTTTTTGGTATTTTGTGTAAAAGGGTATTTATTGTTTTGAGGGCTCATCAATCTTCATATCAGCCTCCCTAATCCTCAGCCTCTAACACATGCCAAATATGTGGAGGACGTTGATAAATGCTTAATGAAAGAATGAAAGGAGATCATAGGGAGTAGTTTAAAGAGCCCTGGATGGGGTGGCAGGAGACCCGTTGTTCTCCTCTCTGCCAAACAAAGAGACTGGGGAGATGCGAGCCCAGAGCCTTTTGTAAGTGTAAGGAGGGAAGATTTTTCTTCACAAGTTAAAAAGTAATTAATACCAGTATCTCCAGCTGAATCTGAAACCCCAGTTAATAATTTGCTGAGACATAATGGAGACTTATTTTCTAAAAGCAATACTTACATTTCAGAATGCAGCAAAGCTGTTTATATTTACGTTTAAAGTTAGAAGGAAAATTATCTGATAAGATGATGCCATTTAAATTAGGACATACACCATAAATGTTGGACTAAACGGAAACCATAGCGATATGTACCGATATTTGTCTTGGGGCAGATTTAATTTGATTAACCAACATTTCTTTGGTGCCAACACTTCAGGAGCATCTCGCCCCTACATTGAGTTGAGCCTATGCAACTGGCATGTGACCTGAACGTCATGAGAGGATAGAGAGTGAGCACTGGCCTTCCCTCAGATGCTCTGTCCAGTGTCCCTCCCTCCTGGCCAGCAGTACCAGAAGTGAAGAGGGCTGGGTCTTCAGATGAGTCAAGGAGAGGCTGGGTGTATTTGCTAGGCCACTGCTTTCACCTTTCAGCAACCAGGCCACTCTCTTAGGGCTTGCTTGGGGTCATAGATTGCCAATTGGACAGAAATGTAGTGACTCTGCAGTGTTTGTAACTGTTTCTGTGTGTCCTCAGGAAATTCTAAAGGAAAACTTAAGGATGTTTGAATTAGTTCAGAAACATCCATCTCACTGGCCTCCCTTTGTACCTCCAGCCAAGCCAGAGGTGACAACCACTGGGGCAGGTAAGCGGTTGTTCAGGTCCCCTGTAGCCAGCAGACCCTCATGTAGCAATTGTTTTACGAAACAGAAGCAATTGTCTGGACTCATCAAGGATTGGTGCTTCTGTATTTTAATCCTCTGATGAATTGACACAGATTTCAAAGACTAATAAAAGCTGAAAATAAGCTCAGTCGAAAGTTCCATGTAAAATCAAAATGACTAGAAACAACGTTTTCATGGTCTGGTTCAAAGTAACAAATCAGAGGCCATGGGTGAGTAAAAAGGTGCCTCAAAGGTTTTCCAGAGCCCCATCCTCATCACTGTGAATAGGCCTATGGTAACAAGTCTGGTTATTTTGATTGTTTGTAGAGACTTTCTAACACTTGGCAGTGGTCCAATCCGTAAGTCTCCTCCACACAAGCTTTTCTTTAACAAAACAATTTAAGAATGCATAGTCATCCCTACTAAGTAATGTATTGACTGCTTCAACCTGAGCGTCAAGCTTTTCTCCTTTCTCATTTCTGTATTCTAATAGAATTCATTGACTCGACTGAACAACTAGAGGAGTTTGACCTGGAGGAAGATTTTGAGATTCTGAGCATATAGAATAATTGGAACTCAACCTGTCTTCATCTGACACCAGAAGAACATGAACTCATTACATAAAACTTTTCTAGTCAGCAAGTGCCTGATATGCCAACAGCATACAAACTTGATAGCAATCAATCATGACTGAGCCAATCACCGTTTCTCAGAAAAAAAACAATAACAATTCTTCCCCAGAAAGAACTAGAACAATCATGGAATCTAGGAGCAGAAAGCTTAGGAGCTGTCCCTTGCTTCCCAGCTTGTCTTACACGGCCGTGGTGAGTTGTGCCACTACTGAAACGAGGAGGTGGACATCTGGAAGACAGACTGCAACTCCCAGTCTGTCTTGCTCCAAGCACCGGCAGATGACAGATGCTTACCTGTGCTTCCTCACCCTTTCAGGCGTGACCTCTTTGGGGCTAAATACTAAGAAGCAGTCTGTTCTCTTGCTCTAATAATAAAGTGATTATATCAGGGAGAAAAAGGTCTTGTTAAATTATTTGAATATGTATTTGAATTAATTGTAATTTATATCAAAACGTTTGTCAAAGGAATTATGTCAAATGTGTACTTGTTGATCTCCTGACTCTTTTGGGGAGAACTTTCCCCTTTGGGGGACACTGTCCCCTTGTTTACTAATGCTTTTGTCCGACGTCACCCTGCCTTTAAATCAAATCACGATCGCTGAAGTTGAGGGTTAAGCAAAGGTTTCCTGTAGAGGGCCAGATTGTAAATGTTTCAGGATCTGCAGGCCACATGGCCTCTGTCACAGGTATTCAACTCTGCTGTTGGAAGTGAAAGGGCAGCCATAGACAATCTGAGCCTGGCCGTAAGCCAATAAAACTTTAAAAACTTTACGAAAACAGGTGGAAAGCCGGATTTAGCCCACAGGGTGTCGTTTGCCAATTGCTGACTTAAATTGTTGATTTTCGTTTGGGAAACTAACTCCATTTTTGGTTGACAGCCATAATCAGAAAGAATTATTCATGTGGTGACATTTAATCTGTGCATCAAATACGATTCCAAACCATTTTAGGATTTGCAACATACTAAATTTTAAAGCACATATTCATCAAATTGCCTTTGCCACCCACTCTCCTGTGTGGATGGACATCTAATCCCAGAGGTGTCTTCCAAGTTTCCTCTCCTCGCCCTTTTAACCTGGATGCATTTCACCTCCATCCTCAACCAAGTCCCGAGGAAGGCCAGCAACTGGGGTTTGGAAGCTAGCACCAAACCAAAGGTTTTTTGTTTTGTTTTGTTTTGTTTCTTGTTTTTGTTTTTTTTTTTAAGTATATTTAGAAATATTAGAACACTTGTTTCCTTAGATTCCAATTTTTCCAGTGGGTAATATATTCCAGTGGTTCAAAATTCAAAAAAGTTCAAAACGGTATTCAGTGAAATGTCTTTCCCTCCCACATGTCAGTTCCCTTCCCTGAATGCTCCCAATGTTATTAATTTCTTGTTTATCCTAATATATCCTTCCAGAAGATATATTATACACACACACACACACACACACACACAAACAGATGTGATTTTAATTTGATTTGATTTTAATGACTTTAATACTTCTCTACTTTTGATTTATCTGTAAATGATCCTGAGGCCCAGCAGTATGGAACGTGTGATGGCACTAAAAGTAGTCGTAGGCTTATCTTGAAACAGGTTGTGGATTTGTTGCCAGTTAGAGGACCCTTTCTGCTCTTTGACTATAATTGTATTTTTTCTTGCCTCGATCTTTCGTTATGAAGCTCAACTTGCAGTAACAGGAGCCTCCACGGCTCTTAGGAGGGACTCATGAATTGTAGTGAGATGGACTTTAGAAAAGGTTTCATCAAAAAATGTCAAAAGAGCCAAATGTTCATATTTAATTCCTTTTATTTGTGATGTACAAAGCTGACACCATGCTTATAACTCAGAGAGGAGGTGAAAGTAATAGTAACTCAGGTTATACTGATTATGTTTTGTCTGTGTTGACACATTTTACATAATATTTGAGGAAACAGAATCCTCTGGAAGGAAGTTGCCTCATGTCAACACAGCTAAGTGTTCTGGGAAACTGATAATTAAAATTGTTAAAACAAATCCCCCCAAACAGAATACAATACACTTTATAGTCAACTCAGGCTTGCTTTAGGTCTGCTACTTGCTCAAGAGACAAGTGTGTTAGATTTTTATGAGGTTTTAAAAATGTATTAAAATAGCATAACAGGCTACCTGTAAAGGAGCAATTGGATGGACATTTTAATGGAAGGTCTCCAACAGCCTCAAAATGCAAAAGAACCAACACACTGAAACTTTGATTTGTCACAGTGCATACATCTGGATGGCATTTGGAGTAAACAGGGACTTTTGAGAAATTGGGCCAAGGGATTTACCTTTTGTTCCTGGAGTCAAAAGCAAAATGCACACCTCCTTACCCATGCACACTTCTACCCCTGGCCTGGGAGAAAGTGCTGAGGTTCTCACTTCCCTTTATGGGCCTGGCTACGTTTGGTGAATCCTCTACTCTACTCTGGACTAGGCCAAGTCACAGGTCTCTGCAGGGAGGGAGCCGGCAAGGCGGAAGTGATTTGTCTAGGACCCTGTGAGTTAATGAGCCCCTCTTGGCCATTGGCCTTGAAGCCTCCCTAGGCTGTGTGGGCCCAGTCACCCTCACTCTCAAAGGAGTCAAAGCTCACCCCATGCTACTGTCTGGCACCTCATTCCAGCTCTGCTGCCTGCCTAGATACGGGGGGCGTCCTGGAAGAGTGAGGGCTTGCTCTATGCAGACTTGAGTCATCCGTGAATCCTTAGCCATTTTTTTTTTTAATGTGGAAACATTGGGTTTTGGTTTAAGCCAAATAATGTGTGGTGACTTGTGAGGAGAGCTAGCAGTCTAAAACTGCTGGCCTGGCAGGCCCTCTGAGGTCGCCATGAATATCCGAGTCAAATGGTAGCACCGGGTTGACTGAATGGGACAGCAGATCTCGGCAGGCAGGCTCACCCATGGGGCCTGACTGAGAGTTGGGGTGACCAGGGTCCAGTAGTCCAGCCCAAATGAGACTCCAATGTATAACTTGACAGATGGGCAAACGGGCTTATGCCTTCCTTCTTCAGATGGTTTGAGTTTGTGAGGTGACCATTGTGTGGGGGAGGGGAAGGCAAGAGGCAGGGTGGCAGGGGCCACCCTACAGGCTTTTCATACACACCTGGCAGCGGCTGACCCGGGTGTGGAGCTGCCCGGCTTTCAGTGTTTCAGATACAGTTTCCTCCCGAAACTGCTGCCTCTCCTCCACTGTCATCAGCCAGAAACTGTACTTGTTGGCAAAGTAGTGGCAGGTGCCCCGGGCACCACTGCACTCGATGAAAGGAGTAGCACGAAAATCCTCCAGGCAGGAGCCAGGTGAGACCAGGGACTGACCTCCGCCTTCGGCACCTGCGGCAGTGTGCTGAAACAGACGGGTGGGGTGAGGGCTGCACTCACAGGAGAAGACGGGTGCCCTGCTGCCCCAGGAGGAACGTGGGCTTCCTTCCTAACCTCAGGCCCCTTGGCGTGGCCCCAGCAGCTAGCCAGCAGACCAAAGGCCATATTTGAGGAACCAGACAGCTCACCCTCCCTTGTAGTAGCCTCCGGGCCACGAGCGTCCCCTCCAAGCTCCCCGGTGCCCTCACAAGCCACTGTGCATGGACGGCGGCCACATCTCAGCCAGCATTTCCCAAACTGCCGCTGCCCTGCTGAGTTCCGAGGTGTGCTAGGTGCCCCACCCCCCAGATTCCACAGACGAGTAAGTGTGAGAAAAGCTGAGTTAAGGAAAATTCAGTAGGTTTCAGTATACAGTTCTCAGAGCCGTTTGTCTACTCGAAGCCTCTGGTGGTATACGCCAAGAAGGGAAGGAGCATGCAGTACTCACAAAGTGGTTAAACCGTGGGCCCCTCCCCCAGCCTATCTATTAATACCTCTTACTCTACAATTACCTTCATTAGAATTTATATTTTCAACCTGTACCACACCCTTTATTTAGGGTGACATTTACCTGCCATTTGTTATGTGCTGAGAACAGGTAGGCCTCAGATTTGGCCTAATGTCCTGGCCCTCAGTGGCAGGATTTCTTCATCAGTGCCACTCATAACCTGATAATCTCCAGTCACTGTGCCCATAGACAGCAGCCCCCTCTCTACATTCCAGTGCCCTCTCTCTTCACCTCAACTGGATTATCTGGACTACAGGAGGTGGGAAAGAGGCCTCATACACACCCGGGTCAGCAAATGGCCAATGGGACAAATGCTCCGTTTGGAGTCCCAGGGAAACCTTACTTTGCAGAATGTAGGGAGAATGTGTCTCCATATAAGTGACCTTTCCTGATAAGTGAAGCATCAACGTTTTCCTCATTTTGATCCTCAGGTAGAAAACTTTCTAACACAAATGACACACTACCCTGTCTTACTAAATGGCAGACACTGTATTTCACACTTTGCAGATGACCCAGGCTTCTCATTGTGAATGAACGTCAGTTTTTGCATTGGGGGATTATGCAGGGGCTCCGTACCAAGGGATACAGCTTATAGGGTTTTTGGGCCACCGTGGAATAATCTCCTCCCTTTCAGTAGGCATGTTTCATTGCTTCAAGATACTAGGCAGTCAAAATCCCACCGTTACATGTTTTCAGGAAAATACAGGTAATTCTAGTATGTTAGAATTATGTGTGGAGTAAAGAGATTCTGAATAAGGGCTTCAGAGACCGCCCATGAGCAAAGCACATGAGATTTCATGTATAGCTTTTGGACCATTCCTTGTGGGAGCTCAGGGGCCTTTTCTCCTTATTTCTTTGGGTGGTGGACAGGACAGAATGATAGGAGAGCTGATTTTGTAGTACACTGGGACAAGCTTCCTATTCACAAAGAGCAAAACGGGAAGTACCTCTCCCCAGGTAGGTACACTAACGTGAGGAAGACTGCAGCTTTGGAAATTCTTCAAAGATGCTCTCTCAACATCTCACCCCTGGTGATTCAGCAGAGAAGCTCTGGTGGGGCGGTGGGCGTCACGCTGGTTTTCCCTGGGAGTGATCCTGGCCCTAAAGCTGACTTTTCACTCATTTAATGTCCCCAGGTGTTCATGAAATGTCATGTGGGGGACTTGACGCTGCCTTGGTCTTACAGATGTTCTCAGCCTTTCCATAGCAAGGCACATGGCCTGGCTGGCCATCGCCTTCCCACCAAAAGGGTGAGGCAGTAGAAATCCCAGCAAGGACATGGAAACACAGCATGCCCTCATCTGAGCCTTTCGGGAGGAGGTGGCAGCAGCTAGAGAGACCTGGGAGGGTGGGCAGAAGAGGAGGGTGTGCCCTGTCCAAGCAGACCAGTGAGAGTATGTCCCAGCCCTGAGTGGGCGCAGGTTCTTCCTCACTGTCCATCCAGATCAGAGGTTTGCTCCTTCCCTGGCTTGTGGCATAACTGAAGCATGCAGAGAGATATCAGGGCCTTTGCTGGTGATTCATACATATTCTTATCCCTCAGCCACTGAGTGCACACTGTTCCTTTTTATTCACACCCATAATTACCTGTCCTTCATGAAGAACTGGGCTCTCTGGTCTTTAGCCAAGCCTAAGCCAAGCATTTTTCTCCCTTTCAAAATCTGTGGTTTCCTCCCCGTGTCCCTTGAGCCTGAGAACCAGTCTGAGGGACACTCCCAGAGCTCCCTGCCCTCTGCCTCTATACCTGGGGCCGGAGGCAGTGCAGCGCCTTACCATGAGGAAGGAGTACCCGATCCAGAGGCTACGCCAGCCCAGTGGGCACTGCGGGATGGTAATGTCCTGGCTGTGCACAGCAATGGCTTGCGAGGGCGCCTCACACACAGAGCAGCGGCTGATGTACTGGGGGATCTGGGTCTGGCTGACAGGCATCATGGGGATGGAGGCGGTGGTGGAGAGCCAGTAGGATTTATCATTGCGCCTGGCATAGTGGCACACTTCATTGATATTGCAGTAGATGAAGGGCATGGTGCTGAAGCGGGGCAGGCAGGAGCCAGCAAAGCCTGGAAGGAAAGAAGGTGGGCAGGGGCAGGGCTGGGACTGTGCCCAGGGCCACTGGACTGGACTGCATGGTGGTTTGGGTTTACGTACAACCACTTGTACCAGAACACGGACACCTCTCCTTATAGTCCTGGAACACTACACACACACTGAAGTCTGCTGATCAAATCCTGTTTTCAGTGCACCAGGGGAAGTTTGAGAGTGAAAACAATCTTTTTATAAACTGAATAACGACTCCCTAATTAACCTGCTTTGCAAAACCAACATTTGATAGTGAGTCTGCTTTTCAGAGTTACAACCTCTGTAGACAATACAATTAATTCCTGGGTAATCATCCTTGCCCCACAGGTCATGTTATTACTACTACTAATCGCCAGCACTTAATGGATGCTCAGTGTATGCCAAATGTTGTTCTAAGCATGTTACATTAGGTTATTCAGGTGATCCTTCTAGCTCCTCAGGAGACAGGTAATACAATTAGCTTTGTTTCATTGAGGAGGAAGCAGAAGCTTAGGTTGAACAACTTGTCCCGGGCACACAGCTAGTGTTGGAACCCAGATCTGCTCGACGCCAGAGTGGGTGCTCGTAACCCACTCCCCAGCAGTGGGCCCACCAAGGTCTGGGAGGAGCGAGGGGGGTGGCTCTTGGTCCTTGTGGGGACAGATGGTGTCATGCAGGAGACCCTGCTCGCGGCGCCACTTGTCACGCAGGGCGGCCTGCGGGGTCTCTGCTCCCGCTCCCCACATAAGAACGCAGGATGTGGCTAGGCCAAAAAGGAACACCCACGGAGCCATAGGTAGGGGAGTCATACCACTGTGGTCTCACTGGAGGCTGGATTCACACGACGTGCGACCTGCTGTCCGCTTTTCTGCCTGCCAACCGACCCCTTGCTAGCTGCAATCTGCTCTTGCCAGCTCAGCCACCATCATCTTGCTAGCCCCCATTTCTCATGCTAGCGTAGCCACGGCCGTTTTATCAGTGGCCAATGGCTCACTGGTTACAGCTGACGGCCAACTAGCCACAGCTGATGGCCATCCAATCACAGTTGATGGTCATTTACTACCTGAGCCAGCACCTTTCTATGTGAGGCCGAGAGCCTGGAAACTGCTTTCTGGGGCTCTGTCCCCACAGATGGCCAGGGCTGGCTGGCAGAGTCGGTACCTACCTAAGTCCTGGTTGTGGGCTTTCTCCTGCCCCTCCACGAACAGCAAGCTGTAACCCACCCACAGCTGGCTCATCCCGGCGGGGCACAGGGGCACCTGTTCTGACTGGCTGTGCTTCACCAAGGTGTAGCCCACTCTCACGCTCTGTCCAGGCAATCCTGTCCTCCCGAAGGGGCCCTGTTTCCCTGGAGGTCCTAAGAGGGAAAGAGCGGAAAAGCGGTGAGCCAGGTGCAGCCAGTAACACCAGTAGTTACTCACTTTGGGCCAAGCATTGAGCAGGGCGCTTTAGGTGCATGTGTTAGCTTACTCAATCCTCACAACAACCCCCTCATCCCAATTTGTAAATGAGGAAACTGAGGCTCAGAGTTCCCACGCTAGTAAGTGGTAGAGTTAGAACATCAACTCAGATGCATCGCAGGCCCCCCCTTATCTGGGGTTTCACTTTCTGAGGTTTCAGTTAACCACGGTCAACCACAGTCCGAAAATATTAAAAGGAAAATTTCAGAAATAAACAATACATAAGTTTCCAATTGTGTGCCGTTCTGAGTAGCGTGGTGAAATCTTGTGCCGCCCACCCCATCCTGCCTGGGATGGGAATCATCCCTTTGTGCAGCGTCTGCGCGCTGTGCACGCTCCCCGTGCGTTAGTCACTTAGTAATCACCTCGGTTCTCAGATGAACTGCCGCAGTGTCACAGTGCTTGTGTTCAAGTGACCCTTACTTTACTAAATAATGGCCCCAAAGCCATTCACATACCTTTTATTATAGTATTTTATTATAATTGTTCGATTTCATGTTCAGTTACTGTTAATCTCTCACTGTGCCTAATTTATAAATTCAGCTTTATCATAAGTCTGCATGTGCAGGAGAAAAGCGGTATATAGGGAATTAAGTACTATCTGTAGTTTCAGGCACCCACTGGGGGTTCCGAATGTACCCCCCGTGAATAACGGGGGACTACTGTCTCTGGTTACAGAGTCCCCATTTTTAAAAAGCTCATTATCCGGCTTCTCTCCCACAGTCATCTAGTCTTGGGTCTACGAGGGGAAAAGGGGCAGAGGGGGCCACTTCCTGGGCTGACCTGGCATGCTCTCATAGGAGATAACCCGCTAAATCAGAGGCGGCAAAAGCAGAGTTGGGGTTAGCAAGGCTAAATTACAACCCCCCTCCCACCCTCGGTAGGTGATCATACCACTTTCCCACCAAGCCTCAGAACCGTTCTCTACTCACGACAACTGGTTTGCCGTCTCTGATATTTAAAATGGGAGCTAAGTAGCAGAACAGCCATACCTGATCTCAAATTTTCTTATCCCTTGAACCACCCACCTCCCACCCATGGCAGAATTCCTGGGTAGAAAAGGGGAAGTGCAGGGCAGGGGGGGACCATGCTACAGAAGAGAGTCACAGCTCTTTGGATCTGGAAGAGAACCCGGAAAAGGATTTGGAAGAGTTATTTATCTTCAGAAATGTAGAGCTCTAATCCTGTACAGGCTCAGAGCGGGTTAAGGAAGTGAATGGATTAGAGCTCAGTTTTACAGCTTCCTGGTAGTGTCCAGCTTTACCACATTTCCCAATTCTCAGATTTGAAATTTTGACTCACCCCCAAGCCTCAAAACCTCACAGAAGCCCTCTGCCCCCTAGTGCCCACATGGCCAAACCTTCAAATCCTGGAGGGCCTTGCATTCCAGGGACACCAGGATCACCAAGAGCCCCAGGTGATCCAGGAAGCCCGCTGAGGCCATCTTTGCCAGGGATGCCAGGTAAACCTTTGGAGCCTGCAAAAATAGAAGCCCCGCAGCGGGGTACTCAATGTGCAGGGTCTGGACGAGCCCTCCCTGGAGACAGAGGAATCGTATGTCATGTTCAGGACTCATCAGGAGAGGGCGCACTGGCCATCATGTTGGAGCACATACTGAGCTCAAGGCTGAGCCTCCAGATGTCTGGGCATCTGGGTGCCCAGAAGGGTTAAGAAGGGTTAAGAAGTTCAGAAACTTAACCCTTCTGAGTCCGTTCACACTCATTTCCTCCTCCCTTCCTCTCATCCTCCCAGCATTGCTGGGAGGAATGCAGGGCCACTGCTGGCATCCCATGTCAGAAATGAGGATACGGAGGTTCAAAGAGACCACTAGCTTACTCCAGTTGGGGCAACACTGGAATCAGAAGCCAGTTTTCCTGTCCCCCAGCCCTTGGCTTTCTCCATTGTTCTTCACCCCCCACCATATTCCCTCCTCCTCTCAGCAGCACATTAGTGAGGGTCAAGCTGTCTGCAGTAGCTGCTATGCTCTGCTCATTATCTAAAGTTGAGTGCAACTGCTGGCCCTTCTGGCCCTTCCTCCAGACAAGAAGCTTAGCAGCTTTGAGGGGAGCAGAGGAAACACTTGAGGAAGGTGCCCCCTTGGAGCTGGGCTTCCCAGCCAGTTGCTTCAGCCTCTCAGCCAAAGCCATCTCAGCTCCCTGAGAAGATCCCATTCTCTGCAGCCATCCCCACCTTGTAGGCCTACAGGGCCTTGACCTCCAGGTTCCCCTGTGAAACCAGGAATGCCATCGATGCCCGGTAGACCCACGGGTCCAGGAGGAGCCTGGATGGCTTCTGCAATTGGTGTTTGGCCAGCAGCACCCCGGGGGCCCGAAAAGCCTGTGGGCAGGTGGAGGAAATGGAGATGTCAGGTGGAGGCCAAGGAGGCAGCCAGGGCTGGTCCCTGCACGTCTTCCTTTCCGCCTCACAATTGCCAGCTTTCTGCCCTTCCTGTTTGTCCCCGATGGATCCTGCCAGGATGGCTCTCTCCACACTTTACACAAGGTCCTTTTTACCCATCTACCTCCCCACTGGATTGGCTTCTCCTCGAGGGCAGGAGCTGGGTTGTACTCATCTTGTCTTCTCAGGGCCCAGCACAGCCTGGTGCATAGTAGGCAAGTCTGGAAATGTTTGCTGTACACATGGTTGGCTGAGCCTTTGCCCAGGGCTAGGGTGGTTGGTTTCCTCACTCACTGGTCAGAATACAGTGCCAAGGAAGCTGAGGGGATGCCCCCAACCCCAGTTGTTCATTTGGCATCATAGCCTAGGACTGTAAACCCAGCCAGCTGGCTTAGTATTAGTAGACAAACAAGCCAATTTGCTTACTAATTCATTGAACAAGCATTTCTTGAGTGTCTAGTATGTGCTAGGCCCTGATAGCTCAGGGGGCAGAGCACTAACAAGACAGACCTTTTTGGACGTTATGGTCTGGTGACAAAGACGAAAAGTGCATAACCTGACAAATACCACTAATCTTACTGCAAATTGTGAGAAGTGCTAAGAAGGAAAGGAAAAATGCAGTGATCGTGGGATGGAGCAGAGGGGGCTATGTGGTGGAAAACCTGCTTTAGAGAGAATGATTAAGTGGTTTCTTATAAGCAGTAACATTTAAGCTGAGACCATTAAAGCATTAGAAGGAGCTGGGGGTAGGGGGTGGAGGGCAAGAGTAGTCCAAGAAACAGAATTAGCATGTACCAAGGCCCTTGGGCTGGATGATTTTGGATAACTGAGAGGCTATTGTGGCAAGAGCACAGTGAGCTGCAAAAGAGAAGAGCTGGTGATGAGGACGAAGAGGGGGGCATCACATAGGACTTTGTGGTCATAGTTTATTCCTACACCATGGGAACACAGTGGATGATTTAAGTTTGTATATGATCTCTCTGACCACTGTGTGGAGAAATAATTGTTGGGGGAGGTGCACAAGGTTAATGGAGAGACCAGTTAGCAGGTCACTGCAGTGATTCATGTGGGGAATGTTGGTGGCTTGGGCCTGGGTGGTAGCGGTGGAGGTCATGAGAGGTGAATGGATGCAGGCACATTTAGGAGACAGGAGACAACCCTCAGGGCTTGCTAATGGATTAGGTGTGTGTGAGTGAGGGGGCTACTGGTAAAGCATGCTCCTTCATTTCTGCTTCGAGCAAATGAGTGAGTGGTGATCTGAGTGCAAGCCTAATGCCCACTAATGCAGAGAGGGGAGACCAGGGGCAGGATCCATGGTAGCGAGGCAGCAGTGGCCTTCAGTCTGGGGAGCTGATGGAGGCAGAGGTATCCTCAAGGTGGAGAAACTGCCTCCCTGGAGGAGCTTGATCCAGCTGGTTCAGGCATCCAGGCTTCCCTGGCGTGGTACGCAGTGACTCCTAAAGGATTGTTACCCCTGTACCCCTCCCTTGAGCTCAGGATCAGCCAGGCACATGCTCTGAACTCACCTCTTGGCCCTGCCTTCCCCTTCATCCCGGGAAATCCTGGATCTCCAGGTGGCCCGACCTTGCCTGGAGTCCCCATGAAACCAGGCTCACCTCTCATGCCTGGCAAAGTCCAAAGGAAAGCAAGTCAGGGCCTGTCATGGTAGTGCTGGTGGGAAGGGGGAGAGGGTGCTGGTGGTAGGGGTGGAGGCAGAGGTGAAGGCGGGGAGAGCATTTTCAGCTGGCCTCTCTTCACAGGGCTGCAGGAAGGATGCACGTCTGACTGTGGAGTGGAAAAGAGCCCAATAGCCAGCCAAGCAAGTACTCATACCTTTCAGTCCTAGCTCTCCAGGGAGTCCAGAGAAACCTGGAATTCCTTGGTCTCCCTTGGGCCCTTTAGGGCCAGGAATTCCAGGGAAGCCAGTGTCTCCAGGGTCACCTTTACCCGAGGATGGTCCAGGGGGACCTGGGGGCCCCGGGGGGCCTGGGCGGCCTAGGGATGAAATGGGAAGAGGGGTGAGGGCCGGTGAGCAGGAAGTGACTACTGCTGAAAGGCTTGGCACTGATAGGAAGCCAAAGCCCATCCCCAGGGCAGACAATGTTACCTCACTGCCTTTGGGGTCCCAGTGCCCAGCTCTTCCCAAACCCTTCTAGCAAAATGCAGCCTGTCCCCAACCCCACATCCCTGCTGGGGCAGGGATGTGAGGGTGAGCAGGCCCATGCATGTCCAGCAATAGGGATAGGGCTGAGTTGTATATGGGACCTCCCCAAACTCCAGACTAAAGGCGATGGCCAGCCCTCTTTTGGGCTTTCTGTCTTTACCTCTTTCTCCATCTAGGCCTGGTTGCCCTGGGTCACCAGGCTGTCCTGCTATGACTGAGGGCAAGGAGAGGCCTTGGGCACCGGGGGGACCAGCTGGGCCCTGGAGACCTGGCAAACCTGCAAAGAACAAATAAAAGGGGCTGCATGGACTTTGTGTGCCCAGGAAAGGGCCGGGCTTTCTCAGAAAAAATGGAAGTTCACACAGAGGAAATGGAATGGGTTAAGTAGCTGCCAGTCCAGTGGACACCAGCAGAGGGCTCTTCTCCCTTCATTCTACCTTGGCAGCCAGGACAAGTGCAGCTGACAGGGTTCAGAGACTCCCCCTCCCAGCAGGTGCTGCATTTAATTGGGATAGAGCTTTGGAAAACTCTAGCTCTCCAACCTCATTGGTAATGGAAATACTTTAGATTTCCCCCAAATCAGGAAGAAATGGCATGACTGCAGCACCTGGAATTGAAGTTTCCTAAAGGGTTTTCAAATGTGTAATTGTTCCTGTTACACGACATGTCATTAAGTTAGCCAGTTATATCTGATGCTACTCAGAAAAGGTTACAGGTCGAGGTGGGTACAGGCCCCAGCTAGTCAGGACAGACACCTGCTGGACCAGAATGGAGGCAGCAAGGGTGCTGTGCCTCCCTCTGTCTTCTAGGGCTAACTTCTGTGGGTCTTCCAGACAAACTGGAAAACATTTTTATAGGTAATTCCTGATATTAGCTCAATGCTTGCTTAATTGCCTAGAACAAGTCTCTCTGTACTAAATCCCTTCCCCTTTCTGGGCCACAAAGAATAGCCATTTATTAGAGTGGACACAGAATGCTTGCTCAGATTTTAATATTGCTTTCCATATTTTCAGTTTATGGAATGATTTCTATTATAATATGTTCAAAACCAAAAATTTCAACAGATGACAGAAGATTTATTTAATATGCACAGATTGAATGTGTAGATGATAATCTTGATGGAAAAGCATGCTGTGTTTTCCCGAAAATAAGACCTAGCCAGACCATCAGCTCTAATGCGTCTTTTGAAGCAAAAATTAATATAAGACCCTGTGGGGACAGAACCCCAGAAAGCAGTTTCCAGGCTCTCGGCCTCACATAGAAAGGTGCTGGCTCGGGTAGTAAATGGCCATCAACTGTGATCGGATGGCCGTCAGCTGTAATCAGTGAGCCATTGGCCACTGATATAACTGCCGAGGCTACAGAGGGGAGCTGAGGAGAGTGAAGGAGAGTGAAGGAGAGTCGGTCGGTTGGCAGCAAAGCGGACAGCAGGTCGCACGTCATGTAAACCCAGCCTCCAGTGAGACCATAGTGATATGACTTCCCTACCAATGGCTCCGTGGGTGTTCCTTTTTGACCTCACCATGTCCTGCGTTCTTATGTGGGGAGCGGGAGCTGAGACCCCGCAGGCCGCCCTGCATGACAGACCCGATCTTATTTTACTATAAGACCGGGTCTTATATAATATAATATACTGTAAGACCAGGTCTTATATTAATTTTTGCTCCAAAAGACGCATTAGAGCTGATGGTCCGGGTAGGTCTTATTTTCGGGGAAACAGGGTATCAAAGCCACACAAACAAATGTAGAAGTTCATATTATACTTTTAGCATGGAAGAAATGCATTACTTTGGTATATTCTAGAAGATATTCAAATGAAGAAAAATAGATTCAAACTGCTTGATAAAGTGTTCTCATGGTTGAGATTCTTATTTTTTGTTTGTGACAACAAAATCCAAAAATATTTGTCTTGCATTTTATTTTTCTGACAAGAAAAGCCAACTATATTCATGCTGAACTTCTCACATTTAGGTAAGGAATAGCAACCCCATGAAAACTTGTAAAGAAAGGTGGTAGATTGGTTAATTCAGGTGTTTTAAACAGCTCATTAATTAATTGAATGATGAGGAAATATAGTGAAGTAAAAAAACAAATTTCAAGTAAAGTCTCCAATTCAGGACAATAAAAATACAAAGAAAAACCAGTTCCAAAGCCACATGGTGCTAATTTTAATATTATCAATTATCTCTTGATGGACCTTTGAGGTCTTTTTCTTTTTCACAAAAGTGAAAATCTGAAAAGAAAGACATTTTTCTTTCTGGAAAAAAAAACACAAAAAATACAAACTGCATGCTGAAATTATGTAAAACCACTACGTGAGATACCACATATAGTAGAGTAAATGTGAGCAGCACAGATAATTATTCCCATCTCAGTTTTTGGAGCCACCTCCTCTTTTGACCTGTTTCTTGATTTTATAATTATACCAATTTACTATTAAACCTGAAAGAAAGGTACTACTGACCTCAGGTTAAAAAAAAAAAAAAAGCTCATGCATTTCTTTGCTTGAGAATAAGACACTTTAAATGAGCACATGAAAATGCAAGATGGCATATTTTTCCAACTTGTGCCAGTGTCAGAGCCCTAAAATACCCTAAACATACAAATGCAGCCTGCAAATATTTAGTGCAAATATGAAAATGGTGTACTTTCAAATGATTTAGATAAAGGTAGTGCAGGGTTCGGGATTGCTTTAGGAAGTTTCCTTAGGGGTAAATCTTCGTTTTACTCTTGATTTCTATGATCAAGTCAGAGATAGTTCCCATGTGGGGGTTATGATATTTGCTATATTCTTTTAAAACAAATTGTTTTAATTAGATATTGAGAAGAGCAGAAGAATATCTACAAATCATATATAAAAAATAATCCAGATACAATGAACATCTGTTCCAACCACCCAATTATTTAAGAAAAAGAAGATAGCGTTACGTTTGCCTGCCTTTCACAGATCCCACCAACTTCCCTCCCTCTCAGAGGCAACCACTCCTGAATTTTGTGTTCATCATTCCCTCTTCATCACAGTTTGGCCATGCATATTTGTATCCTTAAACAATATATTGGTTGTTTTTGCTTATTTATAAACATTTAGCAATGGAATCATACCAAACATATTCCTCTGTGACTTGCTTTTTTCCCCCTCAGCATTATGTTCCTGAAATGTATCCATCTTGACATGTGTTGTTTACTGTGTTTGTAATTGTGATTTTATTACCTCAGATAGCTAAAGGAAATGAATAATTTAATGACCAGGCATTCACTGGAAAGATCTGAAAACAGAAAAGGCAATGCCCCTGTGCTTCTATCTGGCCCCCCTCTTCTCTATCTCCTGTGAAAGTAGCCACACAATTTCCCCACAGGCTCAGACCCTGTTCGAGCCCTCATTCTGGAGAAACTGCTGGCTTTCAGGAAAGAACAGGTTGGTCCAGACCAAAGGGAAGAATAAACACTGAGACAGGAGATGCATCAGTATAAAATACAGCAGGAAATGAATTAATGTGTGAATATAGTTCCTGGAAAACATACATACATTAATACAAACATGCAAATAAAATGTGGTGGAACCTCAGGCCCCAGAACTATGAGGAACAGAACATTTTGCAAATAGGATTTTCCCTCTTGTAATGATATAATGGCCAACATTTCTTGAGTACCTACTATGTGCCAGACACTCTGCTAAGTGCTTTCACATACATTACCTCAGCCCTCACTGATTCCTCACCAAACCTCTGAGGTAGATTCTCTTATTAGGCCCATTTTACAGAAAAGGACAACTAAGGGTTCATTTGGGATCGAGGGACAAGTAACTTCCTTGTTCAAGGTTATACAGCTAGTAAGAGGTGGAGCTGGAATTTGAATCCAGTGGTCTGACTTCAGAGCCCATACTCTTAGCCATGATGCTACACCCAATTCATTTCCTCTTTTACAGTGAGTGGGATATATGTGGGTCTTCAGAACATTCCTAAGGAGAGTTAAAGAAACAGAATTCATTCTCACTATTTGAGAGGTAGGGAAAGAGAGGCTCAGACCACGTGATGAGTCAGGGTCTGAGACTAGGATGAAACTTGCTTTCTAGTAATCCCAACAAATCCTAATTGAGTGCCTGCTGTGTGCCTGTCCTAGGGAGAAATGTATCTTCTTAGTCTTGGGCTCCTTCCAGTAGCTACACTGCCTCCCCTGGGCCCTGGGAGTGCCATCTACACTGGACACTGAGGTTCTCTTGCTAAGTGGACAAGGCCTGTCCCTCAGGACCATTAAACCTAGACTCTGGCCATGTGTGCAAGAAAGGTCCTGAGGTTAAATAAGGGAGAGTGCGAGAGACTCTGGAGGCTAGAGGGGACTCTCTGAACTGCTCCCTGACTCCCCTTCCCAAGAAAACACTAGGCATGGCCTACCCTCTCTTTCTCAGCGTCATCAGTTGCACTGGGTTCTGAGATTCCCAGAGATGTGGAGACACACACAGCACAACCCTGTGAGCTGCATGGCCCTGATGAACCCCACCCCTGGCTCCCCAGCCAGGCCTTACACAGCTTCTACAAGACCTGACTTGGGCTCACTTACCTCGGCCACCACTTTGTCCTTTCATGCCTGGTTTCCCTGGGGCTCCGTTGCTAATTCCTGGAGAACCTTTTTCACCTTTGGGACCAGGCAGGCCAGCTGGCCCTGGCACACCAGTTATACTAGGACCTAGGAGGAGATGAGAGAGAGAGAGAGAGAGAGAGAGAGAGAGAGAGAGAGAGAGAGAGAAAGAGACAGAACTGAATGGGGGTGAGGCCCTCATGCCTAGCTCACTTGCTGGGGGCCTGCCTGAAAAAAACAGGAAGGAGAGATCATTCAGGTAGGAGAAACCCCATCTTCCTTCCTCCCTACATCACGTTTCCCCAAATTGGGGGCTAGCAAGGAGATCTATGACTCCAAAGATACGGGATATACCACAGCAGAGAACTCATAGACAGTCCCCGCCAGTCTTCTGGAAGAGTTGTTGCTCTCCTCCTTGCCCTTGAGGGTCTTCCTTACCTGGAGCTCCTTGGTTTCCTTTGCTTCCTGGAAGCCCGTTTAGTCCGTGCAAACCAAGAACTCCAGGATAACCTGAGGGGAGAGAACATCAGAAATGGCTCCGGCAACTCTGAATCATGAAGGGTCAGCAAAAGGTCCTGTCCCCAAGGGCACTGCAAAGTTCTCATTTTAAAGGTCACAGTCTTTCTTGAAGCATTACTTAATGCCCTAAGGGAGACTAGACCACTGCTAACCTAAACCCTTGATCCTAGGTTTTCCTGACTCTTATTAGAAAACAATATAGTTTAAGAGTGGGGTGGCAGATAATTAGGTTTCTTTAAGAAGAACTTGGAGTTGCCAGCTCCCAGGGACGCGCTGCCCAATCTCGTAAGTCAGGGAAAGGCTATGTATGCCAGGGCAATGACCTTCCTTCATAGCTTTTCTCTCCACAGAGTCCATGTTCTCCTCTTCTCATTCATGCTTGCCTTCCTTTTTTACTCCCCATCCTCCTTTCCCGTTTTCCTTCACGTGGCCCAGTCAAGGACTCTCCTGATATGGCTTAATCCCAGCTACTGTCTCTTAATATAAAGTAGTTGCTGTCCCTTTTTGAAAGAAGGACCCTTTCCCTCACTGCCTTCTCCCAAATACACATACCTTTAGTTCCTATTAGGCCAGGGGGGCCCAGAGGCCCAGGTGTCCCTGGGTGGCCAGGAGAACCTGGAAGCCCCGGATTTCCTCTCATACCTCCAATCCCGGGAAGTCCTAAAAGTGAAACCAAGGCAGAAGTTCAGAATGGGTAAAGGCTTGAAAGTAGTCCTAACTTTTTCAGAACAAAGTTGTCATGTGATGTGGTACCTGGGGAGCCAGGACGCCCAACATCTCCAGAAATACCAACTTTCCCATCGTCACCTTTAATTCCAGGGAAACCTATGTCACCAACCAGTCCAGCTTTTCCTTTCATACCTACAAAATCAATAAAAATGCTGAATGATCAGGTCACATTTTGGGCAGTGTGTTCCTCCATTAGAGAGGGTGAGTAGGAAGGTGAAGTTACTTGAACTGCTAAGGGAGCTAGGTACAATGAAGAAACTCTGTAGAAGATCGTGGCAACGGTCTTCACATTTGAAAGGTGATGCCCAATTGAAAAGTAAGTAAACTTCAGTGTGGAGGTTCCTCGAAAAATTAAGAATAGAATTACCATATGACCCAGCAATCCCTCTCCTGGATATCTACCTCAAAAATATGAAAACATTTATCCATAAAAACACGAGTGCTCCAATGTTCATTGCAGCTTTGTTTACGGTGGCCAAGACATGGAAACAACCAAAGTGTCCTTCGATAGATGAATGGATGAAGAAGTTGTAGTATATATACACAATGGAATACTATTCGGCCATAAAAAAAGTTGAAATAATACCATTTGCGACAACATGGATGGATCTTGAGATTATGATGCTGAGTGAAATAAGTCAGAAAAAGTAGAGAACCATATGGTTTCACTGATATGTGGTATATAAAACTGAAAACAACGAAAGAACAAGACAAACAAGTGAGGAAACAAAAACTCGCAGACATAGACAATAGTTTAGTGGTTACCAGAGGATAAGGGGGGCGGAAAGGGGGTAGGTGAGGGTAAATGGGATCAAATATATGGTGATGGAAAGAGAACTGACTCTGGGTGGTGAACACACAATGTGAGATATAGATGATATATGACAGAATTGTACACCTGAAATCTATGTAACTTTGCTAACAATTGTCATCCCAGTAAGCTTTGATTAAAAAAGAAAAAAAGAAAAGTAAGTAAACTTGTTCTGATTGCCCCCAGAAGTAGGAGCAATGGGTGGAAATATTTGAGAAGGGGTTTAGATACCTATAAACTAAGTGGGTGGACACCATTATCCCAAAGGTCTTAGACTTATCCCATAATTTTGTGAGTCTTGAAAATAGAGTAGGCTGGTTTGCTTGGGGAAAACTGTGGGATGCCTGTGAGTGGACACATGTGAGGCAGGAGTTTTTCTGCACTAGATAGAAGAAGTTGCAGAACTTGGGGTTGGCCTCTAAAATTCTTTCCAGTCCTCAGTTTTGAGGCATCGGTGCGACACATGAGACAAGAGTACTGCTGCCTTACCTTCCACACCGGGTTCCCCAGGTTGTCCCTTGGGTCCTAGGCTACCAGCAAGTCCAAGTGTCTGGCCTTGATCTCCTGGGGATATGAAGTATTGTTCAAATGGTCAGGAAAAGCTTTAGCTCATTTTGTAGCAAGGAGATCTTTTGAAGGCAAAATCTTTTCAGATTCAGTAAGCCAGAGGAGCTCCTTGACCAAATTACCCATTGGGTAAAAGCTGCATGTAGCAGCATTTCATGACAGTAGCCTTTGTTGGTGATTGGTTACCTTTGTTGGTGATTGGCCAACAAAGGTAACCAATCACCAACAAAGGTAACCAATCACCAACAAAGGCTACTGTCATGAAATGCTGCTACATGCAGCTTTGGGAAACACATCACTAGGCTTAGTTAGTATGGGCAGAGAAGATAAAAGAAAGGGCCCTAAAACATCACCAGAATGAAACAATGATGACAGCAAGGATGGGACTTTTCCCTGCCCAGTGGGCTGGGTTCAGCAGGGGAAGAGACTGTCTGGAGCTGAGGTCCTCCTCTGCTGCCGAGTCTGGAAGTCAGGTGGGGTCACACCACAGTTTGTCACAGGTCTTAGAGGAACAAAGACTGCCAAGGGGGTTTGGTCAAAGGGGAAACATAAATCGACTCACTTCCCCCTAAACATAGTGATCCCACCCCCCACCCCCAGGAAAGTCCTAGGCCTGCTAGAAATTCACCTTCTCTGGAAAAACACATCAAAAGAAAATGCTCCTTACCTTTTAAACCTGGGAGGCCAGATGCTCCAGGGAGCCCAGGAGATCCACTGAGACCCTGGGAACCCTTCAAAGCAATATGAGAATCATTATTTCTGCCCAGAGCTCAGGGCCTCCCACCCTCACACCCTCCTTTCCCTGAGCCCCTGCCTTAGAGATGTCTATCACGTACTCTGCAGGAGTGGACCAGGGCTCGGGGGAACTGACATCCTGCAGAGGGGAAAGGGATGAGCACAGGGCAGAAACTCATACTTAGGGTTTTTAGGGGAGGGATCAGATCTGCAGATTAACCTTAGTTTTGTCATTCATAACTTCCTAATGCCTATTAAAGTTGGGATCTTGGGAAACCAAGTGTGGCTATTCTAGCAAGTCTCTTAGAAAATATGGTACATGACAGTCAAGCCAGGCACTTGGAGTGCTGTGTAGATGGCCGGCTACCACTGCCCCCTGGCAAAGCTCTGGAGCGGTTACGCACGAGGGAAACGGCTGCTTCGCTAGCCCGCAAATGGAGGTGCAGCAGGGAACATACCAGGCTGTATGTGCACAGGTACTGGAGACTGAATTGGGGCCAGTGTTACCATTTTCACGGGAAAAAACTGCTTCACTGGCTAATGTCCAACACACGACAGGAATCTGGCAAGTGGGCATGTCAGCTGGCACCAGTACAGTTCTTCCCTGGTATCTGGTATGTTTTTGATTCATTTTGACATGTTCCCAGTAAAGACACTTGCGACCCAGTGTCTGGGACAGAGTCTGAATTCTGGACTGGGTCACTGTGCTCACTAGGTCACCACCCGGAACACCCCTTCCCAGTGTGTGAGTAGCCAGGACCATCCAATTGAGACTATTTCTTTTGTAGTTACTCCGGGTGTGTGTGTGTGTGTGTGTGTGTGTGTGTGTGTGTGTGTGTGTGTGTGTGTGTTTTCTCTCCACCAGATGGACTGACACTTCTGGAGGACATGGACTTTGCCTTCAGGGGGCATGGGTGTTCCGTGATCTGGTTCATTTAGAACCCTCACCACTGCTCCTATTAATGCTACTATTTATTCAGAGCCTGCCATACACCAGACACAATGCTAAGTGATTTACATCTATCATCTCACTTAATCCTCACTACTGTCTGAAGGAGGTTTGAATATTATTCCCATCTTTTACAGATGAGAACAGTGGGGCTCAGGCAAGTGAAGCGATATGCACGAAATCACAGAGCTAATGAGTGATGGAGCTGAGATTCAAACCCAAGTCTGTCTCATTGCTAAGCCTACCACCCTGCCTTTGAAGAACCCAGAGAAGCTGGGTTTGATTCTTTGCCAGTTGTTGTCTCTTGTGGAGGCAATAAAGACCTTCTGAAATCAAAACATCAGGAAGTCTGTACTGAATTCTTATGATGTGCCAAATAACGTGGGATGCTGGCTGTGGGAAGCAGACCAAAAAAGCGTGTAAGGTGCAGTTCTCGTTATCAAGCCCTAACAATCTCATTGAGGAGACCAGAACCAATGAGAACCGATATAAGCAGTGAGAAGGAGAGTGTGCCAGCACGGTGGGGACTCAGGGACTCCTGGAGGAGCAGGTGTCTGGGCTGGGGCCTGAAGGATGTGCAGGCATTAGACAACTGCAGAGGAGGAAGTCTGTGTCATGGGGGAGAGCGCATGAACAAAGGCCCAGAGGAGGGGATGTTCAGGAAAAGATGGGAAGAACTGTCAGACTCAAGGAGAGGGCTTTGTCTGGGGTAAGCTGGGGAAGGGGCTAGGATCAGAAAGGTGGGAGTAGGGGCATGTCCTCCTGCAATGGAGGTGCTTCTCTGGTAGGGAGACAAAGATCTGGGTACACTTACACTTTCTCCTGGCATTCCTGGGAAGCCCGAGATTCCAGGGGACCCCTTTAGGCCTGGTAAGCCCCGTAGTCCTGAGGAGCCAGGGAGTCCTGGTCTCCCAATAAGTCCCTTGATGGTGCTGGGGAATCCAGGAGCTCCAGGCAAGCCTGGTGGCCCAGGGCGGCCAGCCTCTCCTTTGTCACCTGGGAAAGAAGCAAACAGCTTTGAAAAAGACTCTGGGCAAGAGAAAATCTGCTACCCCAGGTGCCCTGGGTCACAAGCAGGCAAAGTGCAGGCTTGGGGACTGTTAGCTTGGAGGTGGAGGTGGGGGTGGGGTGCTGTCTTCAGCCTTATAGGGCACCAGTCAGGGTCACCCCAGTTCCAGCACTGAGAAAGCTTCTCAGTGCCCATGCCCCACCATCTGCCAGGCTCATCCAAGGGTACAACAGCCCGTGGTTCAAAAACTCAGTTACACAGCGGCAATGCAAATCGGCAGTCTCAAGGTCCAGGCACCCCTTAGGCTCAGGGAAGGCAGGCTCTCTGGACCCTCTGCCGCCATTCACATTGCCGCTCTGGGATGCCTTGTACTGCGGGGCTTTTCCTTAGGAAGGAAGTTGAGTTTGGTTGTAAAAACTTTCTTGAACATTCCTCCTGCCCATTCCTTGCCCCAGTACCTCTGGGTCCAGGAAATCCATTGGGTCCTGGGGAGCCCCATGAGCCTTTGTCTCCTTTGAATTGGAGGTTCAGCATTGGGGGTCTTGGACTGGGAATTCCCACTGGCCCTGGGTCGCCTCTGTCTCCTGCAGGGATGGAAATCACGAGATCCGCCTAAGAAGGAGCTTAGACATGGGGTCAGGAATGGGCTGACTTTCATATCAGCACCAGCCCCAGGACCCCCTTATGGAAGGGGGAAGGCCCCCCCCTTCCAGCTTTTTCCCTGCCCCCGTTTCCACAACTTTGCATTTATGTGCATGCCCTCTCCTTTGACAAGCCCAAACTCCACCAACAACTTTCGACCCTCCTCTGTTGAGCATCTGAAAATGTATGACAAGGCCTCTAACATGCAGTGGTAACTCAGAAGAGATTAAGTCTTTTGGTTTAAAAGGAGTTCATTCAGAAGCCCCAAATCTTATTTTCTAACACAGGGTTGGTACAAGCCTCAGGAATGACAAAGCTGACAAACAAAATGTACTTTGGGAAGCATGAATGGCAATTCCAGAATTCCATTTCCCAGCTCACCTTTTTCACCAGGGCTACCAGCTTGTCCAGATGGTCCCGCTTTTCCAGCTAACCCAGGAATTCCCTTTAATCCACTTGCACCAGGAATACCAGGGAGACCTGGCACCCCTGGAAAACCTACCAGTCCAACAGCCCCTTTCTCACCTATTGAGAAAAAAATAATTTCTATTTTTATCACTCTTTTACATACAAGGAAATGGAAGCTCAGAGAAGTTAAGTAACTTACCCAAAGTCACACAGCTAGAAAGTTGCTGAGAAGGGATTCAAAGCCTGCTTTCCTCTAACTCCAAAGCCCAAGCTCTTAGTCATTACACATTACACTATTTCCCTGAACAGGGACATAACATTAAGCAACGAAAAGGAAATAAGATGTGGGCACCTCTCTTATGATTTGTTAAGAAAGAGCTCATGTGTGGCATAAAAAAAAAAAAAAAAAAAAAAAAAAAAAAAAAAAAAAGCAAGCCTAGGGCCAAGAGGCAGGGAGATGAGCTCTGACCTCTAGACTGGCACTGTTTCTAACTAGTTGTGTGATCTTGGACCACTCACTTTTCCCTGTATAAAACAGAGATGCCTCTCACCTAACCTCCAGTGTACAGCAGGACAATCACAGGGAATGAGAGCTCTCAGGCTCTGTGGTAGGGGTGCTGCAAACGAGTAACGTCAGTGTGGCTGTTACTGTCTTGGGCTTTACTGACCCTGCTATTCAGCCCAGTGCTTCCTTCCACCCAGCAGGTGGTGAGGGTGACTCACCTTGGGTGGGGGTCCTCCTTTAGCACTAGCCTTGTCTGACAATCTTGCCATGGAAGCCCTGCCCACCTAACTCCCTATTCCGCTTTCTTAGGCAGAGGGGAAGAGGCAAGCTGGGGTGCTCCTTTGTGGCATTCACTGGTGCTTTCCTGATCACTTACCCTTCGGACCTGGCAGGCCTGGCAACCCAGTGCCCCCTGGCAAGCCTGAGTTCCCCAGGAAGCCAATTAACCCTGAAGATCCAGGAAGGCCTTTTAGCCCAGGCAGACCCTTCTTTCCAGTTGATGCAGGGGGACCTGTCTCTCCTTTTGGACCTTTCTTGCCAGGATGTCCTGAATCACACAGGAGAGAACACAGGACAGCTCTGAAGTGAGTCTCTGTCCAGATCTGGGCCACTGCCCATTCCCATGGCTTCTGGTTGGTTGGCTTGTTGGGTTTTGTAAATGGCCCTTTAACAATGGCCTATGCAGGCTGCTCACAGGCAGAGATCTTAGTTGGCTAAAGCATAGCACCTATCGCCCAGAGAGCCACATCAATGACTATTACTTCCAGCATGGCACAGTAGCTGGCAGGGTGAGCAAACCCCTTCTGATTATAATGTCTTCCCTCTTTATGAATATGGTTCACACTTTAGCCTCTGAATGAAGCTCTGAGAAGCCAGGGAGGCAACTGGGCTCTAGTTGCCTAGTACTTCCAGTCTGAAGTACACCACAATGGCAGTTTCCTGAGCCAGTTGGCGAAATAGAGGTTAAAGCTGAGCCATTGTTTCAGTTTCCCAGGGAGCCATGGATAAAGGGTTGCCCTTTTAATCCCTCATGCAAGCAGTTAAGTCAGCCAGTTCCTTGACATTAAGGTTGAAAGACCCCCTAGTGCCAAGTACCATAGAAATCCCCAAGGCCCATTTGGTCTCCTAGGTATTCAGAGACTTCTTTCACCATGCTTTAAGCTTTAAGTTGGTCAATGGGATTAACCTCTTGAGTTGCTGCCAAAGTGGAATGTCCAGGTACAAAGCAATGAAATAAAAAAAAAAAACACAAAAAAACTAAAGGATTAAATCAGTGACGACAGAGGTATTTGGGCCCTTAGGAACCTAAATGAATGGCTGATTGGGCTTTCTATGGATTGAAAAGCATCAAATAGCTGAAAGCCCCAGGATTCTAATGGGAGGATGTGAAGGGGATTCCACAACAAGAGAAGGACATTCAATGGGGGCCAAGTCCACAGCAGGAGTTCCAGGACCCCTTGCCTTGCCAGGTTATAGTGTGTAGTCAGATAATTTCCTGAGCAGGAAAGCCAGTGGGGGTGTTAGTCTGTGAGCTTGTGTGCACTTTTCTCACCTGGACAGCCTATGTGAAGACTCCAGAAACACAGAAGGACAAAGGGGATCAAAAGGATATTAGTGGTTCTGTAAATAACTCAACTTCAGTCACATGGCCAATAGTAAGGGGGAATGATACAGTCGCTGAGGCAGGGTGAGGAGGCTGGTGCAAGAAAAAAGCAAGCTGCAAACACTAGGCTGCAACCAGAGGGTGTCAGGCCCTACTTTCCAGCGAGAGACATTGTGGCCACGGGTCCTCAGAGGCATGCTCTCCTGAGAGGCAGGCCACTACACCGTCACACACTGCTCGCACTTGTCCCCCAACCCAAAGGGCTCCCCACAGGCCGGCCCGGTGAAGGCAATGGACATGGCTAGACCCCTCTCCACAGCAAGGGCAGCTTCTCTAACTGAGGAAGTCAGGACGGAGGCTGAAGCATGAAAAGAGGAGTGAGGCCATGGGGGAGGAGGTGGGGAGGGATTTGTGGTGATATTTTGGAAGCTACACTGCAGAAATCTGTTCTACTTGGCACTGCAAGAGTGACTTGAGATTTGAAACTTTAGAGGTTAGAAAGTCTTTCTCAACTCTGGCCATGTCACACTGCTGCTATTGCTCTGCAGGGCGCCAGGGTTCAGGGCCCAGCCAAAGTCTGGCAAGCTGGGGCTCCTCCTCCAAAGGACCTACCTGAAGTGCCTGCAAAGCCTGGTGCTCCTGGCAGCCCTGGTTTGCCTTTGACGCCCAGTAGACCACTAGGCCCTGGGGTGCCTGGCTGTCCTGTGTGGCCCGGTGTTCCAGGGCTGCCCTGCTCACCTTTGGGGCCTACCAAGCCAAACTTTCCAGGAACACCTAATGAAAAGAAAGGACAGATCATCACAGCCTGGATCAACAGCAGGGACTGGTCACCAAACCAACGGGCAGCGGAAAAGCTTGGCCCAGATGCATCACAAGTGCCACTGTCTTCTCAGTTCCAGGCTCGCTGCTATCCCCAGTGATTCATCAGACGCTCTGCAAGAGATCTGACTATTGCTTGTGGTTACTTCTGGAATTGGTAAGACAGGAGAATAGACTCAGGTGATTTAAAAAAAGTTCCCCAAAGAGCGTGGCTGAACAAATCACTTTTCATGTTAACCCCCTAATTAATCCATCACCCCAGATTCATGCAAGTGTTCATGTAAGTATACTGGTCATGGAAAGGTTCTCTGTAGATTGTTAAGTAAGCCGGGCAAGAAGAGTTACCCTTGGGTCCTGGAAAGCCAGAGTCTCCAAGAAATCCTCTGTCTCCTGGCAATCCCTGTAGGCCTTGCTCCCCTGGAGCACCATGTTTAGCACCAACGATGTCACCAGGAGCACCTTTGGGACCTGGTAAACCTCGACTCCCAACTTTTCCAGGCAAGCCATCTTTTCCAGGGAGCCCAGGAAACCCAGGCAAACCCTTCTCCCCACGAGGTCCAGGAAATCCTAAATGTAAAGAGGCAAAAATAAAAGGCCATGGAGGTTTAGAAACCATAGGTGGGTAGAGGTCTCTGAGACAGATTTTTTTTTTCTACTATGAAAGCAAACAATAATGTATGTCATGAATCTAAAACAAAACAAAACAAAACAGAAAAACCCAAAGGAACCAAACAAATCAAATTGAAACAAAATAGTACAAAAACAAAAAATTAAACTATAGATACAGAGAACAGACTGATAGTTGCCAGAGGTGGGGGCTGGGGATGGGAGAAATAGGTGAAGGGGGTCAAAAGGTCCAAATTTCCAGTTATAAAATAAATAAGTCATGGGGATGTAATGAACAGCATGGGGACTATAGTTAATATACTGTATTGCATATTTGTAAGTTGCTGAGAGTAAATATTAAAGATTCTCATCACAAGAAAAATAATTCTGTAACTGTATGGTGATGGATGGTAACTAGACTTATTATGGTGATCGTTTAGCAATACATACAAATAATGAACCATTATGTTGTACACCTGAAACTAATATGTTACATGTCAATTATGCCTCAATAATAAAAAAGAAACATCTTTAAAAATAATAATAATGTGTGTCACTTCTCTCCAAGGTCAGGAGTCTCTGGTTCTGGGAGAACTGGCCCAGAGGCAGGGACCATGTGACCTGGAGGAAGTTCTAGCTCAGCGAGGCCAGGCCTTGGACAGAGCCCAGCAACCCACTCCTGGGGCTCCTACAGTGGCCAAAGAGGTGGGTTATTCCTGGGACCTCCTATCAAAGGCCCAGTCTCTACTGGAGTTGTCTAACCCCTGCCAACATGCCTTCTTCTTCCTAGGGTGTGGAGGGAACTGAGGCAACGATAAACCCTGGGGTGCAGGGCCCATGCTGTACAGCAGAGGTGGTTTTAAAACTGAGTCATCTGGGGCAGGGCTGCTTGGTAAAACCCAGATTGCTGGATCCACCCAGGAGCTTCTGGTCAGTAGCTCTGCCAAGTGGCCAAGAATCTAATTACTAACAAGTTCCCAGGTGATGCTAATGCTGCTGGCCCAGGGAACATAGTTTGAGAACCACTGATACAGCGTAGAACAATGAAGCTCAGGTTGAAATGACAGGCTGTGAGCAAAGGGAGAGAAATGGACCACGTCCCTCTGACTTCATCTGAATCTCTTTCTCTGACATTTAAGGAGTTAATCCGGGAAACTGCCATAGGACCAGCAGCCAGACAACCTGACAGAGTCCCAGGTCTATCATTACTGGCTTTGTGATCTCAGGCAAGTCACTTTCCATTTGTGCCTCAGTTTCCTCATCTGAAAGTGAAGAGATTGTACCAGCTGACCTTGAATGGTCGTGGTATGCTGTCATTCTAAAGGTCTTAGCTCTGTCTTGCCTGAGTTTGAAATCAAAACCATCCCACGCACACCAGAGCACAAACCCAATTCCCCACAATTGGTGGATGGCTACCACCATCCAAATATATGCTCACACAAAAAGAGAATCAGGTGAGAAGCTCCTTTCCTTACCTGGCAATTCAGGGAGGTGAACTGATCCTGGACTTCCGGGCTCTCCTTTATATCCACACAATCCAGGCTGGCCTGGAGTCCCAGGGATGCCACGGGCGCCTTTGGGGCCTGAAAATCCAAATGTGAGTGGTGAGGGGAAAGGAAAATCAGTGTGGCAAGGTAGGATTTGTGATGTTCAATCAAGAATCCTAGTCTCTTGGAGGGTGTCTGTTATTCTCACCTCCCCACACATCCCTCTCCAGCAGTCATTCTATTTCCTCAGTCCTCAAAGCTGCCCTCTCAGGAGGAATGTAGATACCCAAATGCTACTGGGCTATCCTGTTCTTCCCTTGGCTCATGGCTCTCATAAGTGTGCTCAGTGACTTTCTTTGGCCTCATTCCATACCTGGAAATCCAGGAGCTCCTGGGAATCCTGATGGACCATACGACCCAGGAATAATACAGGGCAAGATGATACCTGTAAATGGTAACATTTACATACCTGTAAAAGGTAAGCATCTGGTAAACCCAGAGTCAAGAACAATTTTCCCCTAGTATGCTCCTTTACTTCCATTCCAGCAAATGAGACAACCAAGTTTTTTATCCCACCCAGCAGTTGGGAGCCCATGCAGAAAATCCCTGGCATCAGAAGCTCTTGGGAGTTACCCCTAGTGCAGGCAGATAACAATGCCCCTAGTGTCCAAATACCAGGATGTCACTTCCCAAACCATCAGTGCCCAGTGCCAGGCAGTCATCTCTGAAGCAGATGTTACCTATAAAGGTTTCTCAGCTGTGGCCTGTGCAGGAACAGCAGTAAATGGCAATGGCCTACTTACTCTGCCCTCATATGGAGAATGTCCTTAGGATGGGAACTTGGGGTTAGTCCTAAGGATCCATTATGCCCACATGACAAGATTGGAGGGTTTGAAGCCAAGACCCCTCAAGTTTATGTCTGCCCTTTTCTTTGAATGAGGCTTTCCCCAAACCATCAGGTTCTTTTGACCCACCTCATTTGGGATCTACTGAAACCTATTGACTCTTTCTTAAATCACCAGAGTCCTTGGTCAGATGTACCAGGCAAACACTGAAGGCCACTCTCTTGCCTACGACAGTGACCCTCCCCTCAGCTCCTCATTTGAAAGTGTCAACTCTGCTAGTCCGGGAGAAGGGGTAGTCAATTTTAATAGTTAAGACATCAATGTTGGCATGCATAGCCCTTCCCTTAGCAAATTCTTCCTTGCCCATTCATAATGCAAATAAAAAGAGTCTATAAGATCACAGAGGGGAAGTTTAATAAAATATTGGTGAACAAATTGTATGTTGGCTCCCTCAAGTGCCATTTACAAACAATTGCTATGCTAATTAAAGTTACTCTTGCCTATTCATTAAAACAACCCCCCAAGGTCTGCTTTAAGCCACAGAGCCAACAGTTCTAATAAACTGCTATAGCTTTTGCCTGTACTTAAAACCAAACTCAAATTGTGTTTCTTAACAGATATGTGTATCAGTGATTCAAACCGCTTACTCAGTGGGCTGGCATTCCTCCTCCAATCCCACTTCTACTTTCTGATATGAAGTCTGGATGATATTTTTAGCCTACTTGTCCTATTCCTAAATCAAAATTGGGAATTAAACAGTGTAATGTATTAGCTAAGAGGTTGAGTGCTGAAGCCAGACAGACCTGAGTTTGTATCTTAGTTGTACTACTAACCAGTTGTATGGGCAAGATACTTAACCTCTCCGAGCCTCATGTAAATGGGAGCTACTTATCTCATATGGTGTTTGTGAGGATTATATGAAACAATGATAACACTACTTAGCACAGTGCCTGGCACCCTGGTATGTCCTCAATGAATAATAGTTTTTGTTTGTTTGTTTGTTTTATTATCTTACCTAAGGAGAAGTATTCAGAAGTGCTCCTGAAAGACCATGCCCTGATTTTTACCTCAGTCAGGTTAGTGATACTACTTTCTAGCCTGGGCAGCAACTGCCTTCCAGACCTCAGGCTCCTATAGTCATATTTCCAAGGGTGGAGAGATGGCTATAGCCCTGATCTTCCTCCATAGGTGGCCACACCCATCTCCATCCTGCCAGTCATTGAGATGATGGAGCTATTTCTGAAGGTAAGTTCCCTGTTATGGAAATATGCTCTATGGTCAAGCACCTCAGGATGAGCTGCTTCACTGGAAGAGGGCTGCCAATCCTGTGATCTACTCGGGTCTGGGTCCTGACGAACTGCCTCCTTAGATGGTATCATGAGAGCGACCCTGCAGAAGACTCTCCCACCCCAACTATTTCAATAGCCCATTGGCTCCAATGTATGAAACACTGCAGTTTCATTGCTTTATGTCTTAAAAACCAGACTAAGTAAAATACAAATATCCCTGGGTTGGCTCCAAACACAAAGCCATCCATCCTCAATTTATCAGATCAGTTTCATAGATTCTTTTCACCTGTGACAGCCAGATTTAAAAAAACAAAAAAACAAAAAACAAAACAAAACAAAAAAACCCTTTAGAGGACGAGCCCAAAGCCAGGCATCTGGAAAGGTTCCAGGACAGGAAAAATGAAATGGAAGATGAGTAGAAACCAGAGAAAATTAAGGACATACTTCCCTTTTGCCTCAGACCAGTCCTGTATAGCACACCACACTGTGTATTGAAGCAGAGGGTCAACATGGTGAGAAAGTCATACTGGTATCTGACTCCTTTACTTTATATCCCTGTCTTCTATTTCACATCCCTGAATTCAGAGCCTTCTCCCCAACAAAGCAGAAGTCAGCTCTACCTATGTTCTGTTTTATAAGTATAACAAATAACCTAATTATTCAGAATTTTCCCCATTAATGTCAAAATTCATATTCAGAATAAAAAGCTCCTCTGGTTATCAAGATTCTAGCATCTCAGTTTACTCTGGGTTCAATGAATAAATATCAGACATGTGTGGAACCTTCCAGGTGTTTTCCAAGGCAAGTTATAGCCCCAGTTAAGTTCATAAAATGAAGATGCTCAAGGTAGAATTCAGCCAAGCCATCAACATGCGTGTGAAGGAAATCAGCCCCTCTCTGAGACTGCATGTCCGCTTGCTCCTGTACTCCCTCCCACGAGTTCTGTGCTAAGGAGCTTCTGAAGCAGTGTCAGTGTTAGCCTTTGTACCCCAGCCTTAGAATCACCCCTCCCAAACCAGGGGCTCCAGTGTGGCACCACAGTGAGTGCCTGAGATAAAGGTGGATAAAAAGGAAGCAGGTTTTTGCCAACATTGGTGTTTGAGAACATCCTGACCTAGGTAGCTCTCACCTCCCTCTGTGTCTAAGTCTCCTTTACCAACTTTCTTGCTGCAGCAGCAGTCACCTAGACCAATAAAGTAAAGAAGAAAATTAAACCAGGAGAGAAGTTTCTTGAGGTCCAAGGGAAGTCTTGTCTGCAGCCCAGGTACGCCCACCAATCAAATTCCCTGTCTGGAGTGAGTGAAGAGAGCTGGCACCCACGCAGGATCAAGGACACAGTAGCCACTTTCAGTAACAACCAGGGTGATGGATGACTATGAGCACTTGGATCAGAGTCTCTTTGGATACAGCCCGTTGTCTGCTTGCCCAGGGTCTGTAATCATTCACACTACTGGGTTGAAAGGCTTCTGATGACTACATTTCCTTTTCCTGGCAAGGTAACCAGCCCAGCCTGGGCCACCACTGGTTGGAGTGAGTATGTTTAGGAACAGCATCTTCATTTATCACTGCAACAGTAATGGCCACAATGCAAATGTCTGGGGCTCACAGATAATGTGTTTTTAAAATTGTGTAGAATGAAAGCTAGGTTTCAAGGGTTATATTTGGTTGCCATAGAGAGAAAAAGATAGCTAACGCTCTCAACTGAAGTGATTCCTTGGAAAGTCTTGGTACTACAACAAGAACATTTTATGCGTAAGGCATTTCCCAGGCTATTGTTTACTATATCTCTATATTCCTAAGAACTTTCTATGAAGTCCCTTCATTAGGAACTAACGAAGTTTGGGATAAAAATCGTCCCATGGGCTTCCTTCTGTTGACTGAGCCTGTTTTCAAGCAATTGGAATGTTGAGAATATCCAGATCTGAGTGTTTGTAAGTTTATAGGAACCATGTTAAAATAACTCAGTTTAAAACCTAGTTGCATGCAAAATGGGTTGACCCAGAACGGAGACCCAGTTGGTGGAGGAGCAGTAGAATGACCACGAATAATGTTTTTGGGAACAGAGCTGGAAGCAAAGCTATAGCTGATACTGGGACTTCCAAAAGGCAGAATGATTTTGTTTGATAAAATTCCTCACAGCTTTTAAAGGAATTTGTGCACTGAAATAATGACTTGGTTTTAAGAATCTTGAATTATCAATTTTTAACCTGTACCACTTTCCTTGTTATACCAACTCACAAAATTAGAGTTTAAAATAAATAAAATTTTACAAGACCTGGTATCTTTCTTCTTCTTTTTTAATTCTTCAAGGTGACAAAGTGGAAAGAGGAGGGATAGGTCTAAGAAATAGCCCCTTGATTATTGGGAAGGACCTTTCTTCTGTGAGTCTGTATTAGTCTCCTACGGAACATTCCACTATACTGGAGAGGTTGAGAAATGCTAAAAAAGTATTGCTCACCATCCCTAGTCTCCAAAGGTTTACAGTGCAATTTGGAAAAGTGAAAGCAGTAAATAATATAATTTAAGTGGCAATGACATACTGTAGAAGTCATGGGAAGGCTTAGTGGAAGAAGTACAGCTTATATTGAACACTGAAGGAGGGATAGGATATAACTACATACAGAAAAGAGGAAGGGTATTTCAGAAAAAGGCAACATGGGAAAAATCTTGGAATTAGAAATGAACATATTGTGTTTGAGGACAGTGAAAAATACTGTTGTCTTAAATTTTTCTTTTTCTTTTAAATCATAAAGAGTATGAGGTCAGGTTAGGTTAGAAAGGAGTTTAGGTGGTATCCTCTATTCAGCAGAGACCATTTGTGGCTTTGGACTAGGGAAGTAACATGATGATATCAGTACTTTACAGATATTAAATTGGCAGTAATGTTCGTAGTAGAATTGAGTGGAGGAAAGTCTGGAGGTAGGAAATGAGAAACTACTTAGGAAGTTGTTGTCATCGACTTATCTAACCATCCACCCATTTGTTCATCCATCCATCCATCCATCCATCCATCCATCCATCCATCCATCCATCCACCCGTCTGTCCATCCGTCCATCTGTCCATCTGTCTATCTATCTGTCCATCCATCTGCCTATCTCTCCACTCAACCATCCATTTATTCCAGTAAGCATATAGGTATTTGACAAACTAGGAATGAGATAATGAGAGCTTAGTAGCAAGAAGAGGAAGGGAAGAATATAAGGAACATTCCAAATGAAGAATAAGAGATAAATTTCAAGTTTTCAAACTTCAGATGACTATAAGAAGTGTGATACCACTGATAGAAACACAAAAGTTGTGGAAACAGACGTTGGGTAAAGAGCTGTTCTGGTTGTACAGAGGAAGGCGAGTTATTAGCATAGCACAGCTTCACAATCTATAAGCAGGTCTGTCACTCACTATAATTCCTGAAATTTTAGTTGAAATGACGCTTATATAAATGGGAGGGATTTAAGGTATGAAATGGAGATTAGACCAGATACAACTATGCTCAATCTGAGATCTCATGAATTAGGAAAGGTTCTTTGCTGATGATATTACCATCAAGCAATATTAACTTGGAGGACATCTTGTCCAATCTCCCATCCATTACTTTGATGGCACTCATAATAAATGGTCATCAAGCTTATGCTTGAAACTGAAATAAGCTCAGAACTTCTGAAGGCAGCTCTGTTACATTTTCAGACTGCTCTGTTAGGAAGTTTTTCACTAAGTAGAGCTGAAATCGATATTGTTGTGTTTAAGTATGCCACAAGACAATTGCGATCCTTTTTCCACATGAAAACCCTAAAGAGGGTTGAAAGTAGTGATTATAATCAGTCAAGTCTCTTTTTGTGACACATTTCATGCATCTGGATCATATCTACAGTCTACAAGGGGTCTGTTTTACAAGTCCAAAGCCATCTGATTTCCTGACTCACCTGGAGGCCCAGGGAGGCCTTGTTGCCCTGGTAATCCATCTATTCCTTGGTCTCCGGGAAGCCCACGAGGTCCAGGAGATCCTGGTAGCCCAATTCCTGGGAGGCCAGGTGGACCACTGTGGCCTTTTTCACCAGGGAGTCCTGGTAACCCCTTTTCACCTGGGAAGCCCTGTCCACCATCTCCCTAGAAAACACATAAGAAAGAATGAAAGCCCAATTTAGAGACTTAGCTGGAGAATCCTCTGACCATAGGAAAGAGGCAACCAGTGTGAACAGTGCTTTGTTTTTTTTTTGTTGAAATTCTCTGTCATTCTATTTTATCAATTAATTCCTCTGAGTTTAGTTAATGAGAATGAAACTTGTCAGCCCTGGGTGTTCTGATAATGCAAAAGGTTCTAGATCAGTGGGGGTCACAGAAAGCAGCTGGATTATTTGCAAGGGAAAGCTACTGAGAAGCTGAAGCATTTTAAGTGATATGGTCCATTGTTATTGGCATTTATTAAATGAGACAGTGACCCATTCTGAGAAAAAGATTCCTATTTTTCAGAAAGGAAAAACACAGAGCAAAAAGTGTCAGTGGCTGAGGCAGGAAAAGAGGTTCTGGACTCTCTGTTTTGCCCCGTCTAATGGTCTAGTGGCTACCAGACATCCCCCACCCCCAACCCCCAAGTCAGGTGTGAGGATTTATAGAGCTAATCACACAGGAATGATCAACTTACCGGAAGTCCTGGCAGACCTGGTAAACCTGGTATTCCATCCTTGCCTGGTGCTCCTGTCTCACCCGGGAGCCCCTGGGGACCAGGATCACCCTGCTCTCCTGGCATCCCTGATCTTGTACCGAGGGTTGATTCTCCTTTCTCTCCTTTGGGACCTGTAGGACCTTGAGGCCCAAATAAACCCTGATGAAGAGACAGGAATGATCAGGAGATGCAGATTTCATAGAATTCTGGCACCTAGCATAAGTCTGACCTAAAGCAGGTCCTTGGGTACCTTTTGGCACTGTTCTACACACTTGATTATGTCATTATCTTGGATTATAATTGTCCATTTATTTTGCTATCCTTTCTAAATTTTGAAATCTTTGAGGATGGTAACCTTGTCTTAATTCCAGTTTTATCTTCAGGGCCCAGCACGGTGCTAGGCAAATAATTTTCTGGAAAGAAAGGAGGGATTAAGAGAGGGAGGGAGGGAACATAGGTAGGTTAAAGTAGAAAGGGACTTTAGAGATCATCTAGTCCCACTTCTTCATATTACAGATCAAAAACCTGAAGCTTTGTTTTCTCCCATCTTTCTTTTATGGGTCTTGGGAAAGTGATTGGCAAGGAGTGAGGGGCACTTGAAAGCTCCCATTGTACCTTGAGGGCCAAAGTTCGGCCAGACTTACTGGAGGCCCTGATGGTCCCTGTGCGCCCCCAGAGCCTGGATCTCCTCTGGTCCCTTTAAGGCCTGGAAGGCCTATGCGACCTAGTGGCCCAGGCAGGCCTGGCACCCCGGGTGGTCCAGTGTTGGAGACACCACCATCACAAGCACAAAAACCCAAGTCCCCTGGGGGAAAATAAAAGACAACATTAAACAAAGTGGGCCATCTTTCCAAAAAGAAGGAAGACCTGACAGTGGTAATTTGTGACTTAAACAACTCCATGGAGGCAATCAAAAGTCTTGTGAACAGACTCAAATTAACTAGGTTCACTCTCCATCAAAGCACATCTGCGCTAGTGATTTGGATTTCATTAGTTGGGATGGGGACCAGCCATCACTGAGTCTAATGTACAGCCAGCATTGAGAACCACTGACCTATGCTAACTAAGTGACACTCTGGAATCCAAGACACTCAGAGGTTTTCTTCACCAAAATGTCTTTCGCCCTCTCTTTTGTACACAGAGACAAATGCCAAATAAACTGATGATAGGATCTTCAGCAAAGCACCTGAGGAGGTATCAAGGAGTCACTACACTAGCACGGTACCCCAGCCACCTATACTTCCCATGCTTACAGTCTGGAAAATGAGAATTTGGACCAACATAGGTGACTCTGAGTTCCCATTAGATCCTGAAGGGCCTCTTCTTACTTTTAGAAAAGTGATAATGCCTAAAAATCTGAGAGAATAGTCTGTTCTCTAAATTAGCATTTGTCAAGTGTGATCCATAGACCTTCTGCACAAGTCATCTGTGATGCTTGTTTATAAGGAAGTTTGCTGGGCCTCACCTCAGGTCAAGTGAATCAGACTCTCAGGAGGCCAGACCCAATAATTTAATTTTTAGCAATCTTCCTTAGGTCATTCTCATGTATAATGAAGCATGAGACTCACTATCACTGTTAGAGAAAATCTTCTGGCCCCGTGGGATCATAGAAGGGGAAGCATTAGAGTTGTCCCTCTTTAAGGAGTGAGAATGGTGTCAAGAAGTACACTAGCTCTGTAGCGAGTCAGGGAAGGGATAAGGTTAATATCCTAAGTCAAGACTTGCAACTTAATGTCCTTTGCCCCAAATAGTCTTTCTTGGATGTGAATAGTAGAGATGAAGCTTTCAAAACCTTCTGAACTAGCCCCTATACTTAGGTAGTGACATTTTATAACAGGACACTGAGAAAAGAGAGGAGTTAGAACCTCTCTGTTTGAGTTTGAGGAGAGCTGTGAATTACTTGAGAGAAGAGGAGAGACCACAGGTACCTGAAATCACTAGGGTATCCCCAAACCTTTCTTCAGCCAGTAGTTTCACCTCTTCCCCCACCCTGCCTGGCCTGCAACTATATTGAATTGATTTGAGCTTTAGCATCTTCCTCTCAGAGTATGAAACGAAGGCCAGAGTCACCAATCAGTCCTTCAGTGGGGCCTGAAGTTGTTTTCCTGGAGCCAATTGGCTTTTTCGGAGTGCCAGATCTGGACAGGTTCAGAGCCCTTTCATTCAAGCTGAAGGTAATAATGAGTAACTTCCGCCCTTGGATTTGCAAACAGAGGGGTTGAATCATGTGTTAGTTAACACGCTGGGCTGCTGGCATAGCTTCTGCTGGTGGAGAGGGTAGGAAGAGTAGCCTGTAAGCTACTTTGTCCTGTGTGACCTCGATTGCCAACCTTAGTCTTAGAGCCTTAAATATAGCCCTTCCAATAATCCTATAATCAAATCCCCAGTCAAGATCCAAGATTGCTTCTGTTCAAGTTCCTAAAGTTGTTGGTTTGATCATTTCCCAGGAAGCCTTCCCCAGGGAGTTTGGGGTACAAAAAACCCAAAGGGACAAAATCACCTTTTATTCCTTTGAGGCCTTGGTTTCCTTTTTGACCTCGTTCTCCTTGGAGACCAGGGAACCCTGGCTGTGTGTTCTGTAGGGTTCCTGTCTCAAATGCTGGATCTTCAGAAAAAAGAAACATAAAAGATTGTATCCTTATGTGAGCCTGGGCTCCTTTGACCCAGCACAGCAGCTAAGTCACCAAAGCCTCGGTTCTCAAGGCTCAACAACCAGAGCAGAGACCACACCCCCACCAAAAAAAAAAAAAAAATCCAAGACAGGGTCTTGAAGTCTGGAGCAAGTTCATCCTCTGTTGGCTCGATTCACTCTATTACTGCTTACAGAATGTCTACCATGTTCTAGGCACTGGACCAGACCCTGGGGATATAGGAATGACCAAGGCAGCTTCAGTAACTCAGCAATCCCAATGTCTGTCCCAGAGAGTCCTCTTCGGACAAAAAAGGAAATGTATGCAAAGTGCAGTGGTCACGGGATTTAGGTTACAAAGAAACTTGCTGAGCATATTTGCAGTCTTCCACTTAGAATCTAGAATCCCATACTCAAGAAGAAGATCTACAGAGAATAAGCCCTGTGGAGGCTTTTAGCAGCCACCTTGAGGATCCATGCCTGGCTGCCCAGTTCTCAGGCTCTCAGCCCACCCCTGAGGACCAGGGAAGACTGGAAAGAGCCAACACTTCTTCTTTAGGAGCTGCAAGACCAGAGGCCTAGGGGCTGAGAACAATGAATCATGGAGCGAAATGAGTACAAAGGTCAGAAAGCATCAGGTGGTGTTTGATCATTGAAATGGCCCTAGCTTGCTTGTTTCTTGATGAGCATTGTGACTGCTGTGGTTGCTAAACTGTAGAGGCAGGACTCTGACTCAGAGAGGATGGGGCCTTCATCACTGCCCCTCTGTAGTTATCACGTGTCCTGTCTTAGCTGTTTCATCTGTGAAATTCGCCTTCCCTCAAAAATCATGACTGTTCTGCAGCCTGGATCACACCTGAGTCTCAAGACCAAAGAGAGAAATGAACAACTTACCAGGTGGGCCAGGTAGGCCTGGTAGGCCAGGTAGGCCTGGCAAACCGTCTTTACCAGGAAGGCCAGCTGCCCCAATTCTGGTACGACCTGGGTTTCCTTTGTCTCCTTTCAGTCCTGGAACTCCCTGGGGACCTAGGGCACCTGGCATACCTGTAAAGATAAGCCCACACAAAAATGCTAACCATATCACCCTACTTACTCTTCACGGGTATTCCACTCAGTGGCATAGGTTGGAAACTACCTGCAAGGGAAGAATTTGGGAAAGTATTTACCCTTCTCTTACATCAGAGTTAGGAGGGTCCTTAGGAATCACCTAGCCTAAACTCTTAGGAAATTAAGGCCCAAAGACATGAGAAAACTTAGTAAGGGGCACAGAGCTTCTTCATGGCAAACCTGAGAGGGAAACCTGGGTCTCTAGCCTCCCATTTCTCGATTTTGTCCACTTTGGTGCTGGGATCAGCTGTACCTCTTCTAAGTGGCTGGTTTAAAAGCACAGGTATTTTTACAGAGGCCCATCTCTAAGGAATTTAGAAGCTGATACCTTTAAAAGTAATGTCCGAGGTTTTCTATTTGGGACATCACTGCCTCCCAGACTCTGATATGTCTTTTCTATTTTTACTGCTATAGAATGACATATGGGTATCCCCCTCTAATGACTGTTATAAGGTTACCATCGATAGGATGATGGGGCCATTTAATGCCTGAGTTATACACAGAGTACGGGTTTGGGTACAAACTTCCCTCTGGGCTTTTGTTGTCCCCTATTGGAAAACATCAACTGGGATGGCACATCCTCAGAAGAGTGACAGGGCTATGGAAGTCCAACCCAGGCCCCTCTGGCTGCTACAAACCTCAATGAGTCTGGGATTGCCTGTTTAGCTATGGTACATTATTGAGGCCAAAGGAAAGCTTGCCACTCTGACCCTCTCCTCATATACATTAGCCTCGGGCTGGCAGTGGTGAGATCACTGACTACAGTCAACCTTTCCTTTGACTTTGGCTAGGTATGTACCAGACACAGAGGTATAGAAGGAGATGCTGGGCACCAGAGTGTAGATGGGGACTGATTTGTGCAGGAGGTGAGTTAGTTTGTTTTACCTGGTAAAGCTGGTAAGCCAGGTGTGCCAGAAGAGCCAGGCAGGCCCTGGATGCCTTCATCACCTTTAAGTCCTGGAAGGCCTGGCATACCAGGGTCTCCAGGATAACCTGACATTGCAATGAAAAAAAAAAAAGTAGTAAGCAAACCCAGAGGAGGTCCACAAATGCCACAAAATGCCTAAGAAGAGTTACAAGAAGATGTCTTCAGTTAGAAGTGCCTTTGTTGGGCCGGTCTGGTGGTTCAGGTGGTTGGAGCGCTGTGCTCCTAACGCCGAAGTTTCCAGTTCGATTCCCACATGGGCCAGTGAGCTGCGCCCTCTACAGCTAAGATTGTGAACAACAGGTCTCCCTGGAGCTGGGCTGCTGTGAGCAGCCCAGGGCCAAAGAGAGCTGCCATGAGCTGCTGTGAGCAGCTGATGGCCGACCAGGGACCCACTGCCTCAGCTGGGGGGAGAGCAAGGCTCATAATACCAGCATGGGCCAGGGATCTGTGTCCTACACAACTAGACTGAGAAACAACGGCTTGAACCGGATTGGGGGGGAGGCGGAAGAAGTGGGGAAAAAGGATTAACTCAAAATGTCATATAGATTTAAAATGTAAAAGCTAAACTATATATGTATGTGTATATATATATATATATATATATACATATATATATATATATATATATATATATATATATATATAATTTAAAAAGTACCTTTGTTGCCCTTCATAGGTCTCTCAGATGCTAATGGCCTCACGTGATGGTGGGCTTACTTGAACTAAGGCTCCAAGCTCCACTAGTGTTCACCAGGGCTTGCCTTCCATGATAAGATCTGGTAAGAACTAGGAAGTGTCTTCTACTACTACTAGTAAATCGGTTGTAATGCCTCATTTTGGTTAAGGTGTTAAAGTCTACTGTTCATGTTATACACACATAGGTTACTGAAACCTGGGAGTGGAACACAGGAAGCCACTGTCAACCATTAACATCTCTGCTTTAATGAGTTTGCCAGACAGGGCATGGGTCTGAGAGGATGCGAGGAGAGAGATACAGTGGTACCTTGGTTTTAGAACGTAATCCACGAGTTCTGAAATGTTTGAAACAGCTGACAGCTAGGCCTCAGGATCTGAGTCATGTTCGAAAACCGAAGCATTTACTTCCGGGCTTACAGCATTCATAAACCAAAATATTCGTCAATAGAGACATTTGAAAACTGAGGTACCACTGTAATTTGTAAGACCCAGGTGGAGGAGGCACTATTGTAGAAGCCTTTTGTCAAGCAAGAAGTGGCTGGGGACAGTGGGCATCTGGATCTTTGGAGAACACAGTAACCAAAACAAGGAGAGATGAAGACAAATTCAAAATGTCATACTGCTGAGGGCTGTCAACCACTTGCTCCCCTAGCAAAAGATACTTTTCCACTTCCAATGAAATTGTTAAGCTCCCGCATGCATGGGATTGTGTAGATGAGACCCCGAGTGTCCCATAATATGGGGCTGAAGTCAGCCTATCCGGGAAGGATATCAATCCTTCCCTAAGCGCCACTAGAGAAAACATTTTTAGCAAATTCAGGCCCAGGCCAACCCAAATCGTAGTCTTGGTGGACCCAATACAAAAATGGAGTGCAGGCTGTGGTTTCTTTCCCCAAGACATTAGCTTCATTCTCCAAGTTCAGGACCCATGAGGGGCCCATGGAGTGTTGGGTTCAGCAGTAATCCGGTGGCTGACAAAACATTCTTTTAACAATTACAGAGGATATAGAATTTAACTCCCTGTCTTTTCTTCTCCACTCAAATCAAAGAAAAGTTGCACCTGAGATCACAGCACCATCTGTTTCAAGGAAAACATCTGGGCCTGGCAGACCAATGCCACCTTTTTCGCCCTGCAAAGATGAAATACATTAAACATAAACATTTCTGTGACCCCATTACCCAAGATCTATGTGTCCTCAAAGCCATTCCCCAGAAAAATGAAAGGTTCCTCCTTTTTATAACCCCTCATTTCCAGGGCCAACTAGTCCATAGGTTAATTTCAAAGTCCTATTAATTTAAGATGAAAGCAACACAAAGCAGGCCAGACGCCTGACACTCAATTGCAAACCTGTCAAGGACAAGGGATCCCAATTTTACTTTGCAACCTGACTCCAGGACAATGTACTTTTGGGCCTGAGAAACATATCACAGGAATAGACAACATGGCTGCACCCAGGAGGTGCTAAGGAGGGAGCAGAAGTTTTAACTTTCTTCCTACTCTCAGCAGGCCTGGGACTCTGCTACTGTCACTGTCCTTGTTAGTGGATGATGCCAGGCAGAGAAGTCAAAAGAGTCCTAATTCACCCAAAAGAGGGACTCGGTTACCGAAATCAGATTTGGTGGCATATCCAGGGTGGGGTAGTGGAAGTTGTCTGCCCCAGGTGCAGGCAAGAAGGGGATGCATTGTTTGTAGAGAATTTAAGAACAGTAATGAAACTGAAAAGTTGGCAATTCTAAGTAATGTCAATAATAAAATATTCCTCCTTGTGGGGATAGATTTGTTCCCACAGCCTACCCCTTTAGTCTACCACTGATCAACTGATATCTAAAGAATGTTCATCAGCTTTGTGTGTTCAAAGTAGGATGCATACATTTCAAGTGAAAAGAGTGACATTTAAAATGTCAAAATATTAAAAAAAAAAAAAACTTCATCTCATAGATAGGCATTTGTTATGGTCTGAATGTTTGTTTCCCCCACCCCCCCAATTCATGTTGAAAACCTAATGCCCAAGGTGATGGTATTAGGAGGTAGGGTCTTTGGGAGTTGGCTGGGTCATAAGGGCAGAGCCCCCACGATTGGGATCAGTGCCCTAATAAAAGAAGACTGAGAGAGCTAGCTTGCCCGTTCCACCATGTGAGGACACAGCAAGAAGCAAGCAATTTGCCAGCTGGAAGAGGGCCTTCACCAGCACCCTACCATACTGGCACCCTCATCTCAGACATTCAATCTCCAAAACTGTGAGCAATAAATTTCTGTTGTTTATAAGCCATCAGTCTGCAATATTTTTTTATAGTAGCCCAAACGGACTAAACAGCACCTATGGTGATTCTTCACCCTTCCATCTCCCTGATCCTGGATTTTCACCTCCCAGAAATATTACCTTAATTCCTGGCAATCCATTAAGCCCAGGGAAACCTGAGGACCCCTTCTTGCCCTGTGAAAGAAACATATTTACAACTAAGAGCATTAAGAGGGGCTGGTTTTTGGGTTAGGCCCAGGGAAATGATACAGGGATCTTGGGGGGCATGTGTGGATTCAACCCAACTCTGGCATTTGTAAAATGTTTCAGAAGGCAATATGGCACACTAGGTCGCCAACTTGCGTGTTAGGAGTTACAAGGGCCACAAGGCTAGAGATGAATACAAGCGGGCTCTGCCTTGCTAGGCCCTGATAACATGTTAAAGTGTGGCTGCATCATAGCATGGCATGGCATAGCACCGAACTTAACACTGGAGACTCATATTCTCGGCTGCAAACAGAAGAAGAAAGTGGCTGAGATTATGCCAATCAAAGGGAGGTAGACAATTTGCATTATAGTGTTTCCCTTTGGACTGATGGCCATAATCAGTAAAGCAATGGGACCTTTTGATTCAGATCTTATACACCAAGGCTTTAATGATATTAACCAAAATACCTGACTCCCTGGAGGGCCTGGGACTCCTTCTGAACCCATGGGACCCTGTAAACAGAATAGAGGCATCTTAGAAAGATTAACAGCCCGCCCTAGAAAAAGCCACTAAACTTACATAAGAAAGCTATCCAACTGAGTTCAGGATTTAGAGGCTCCTAAAATCAGGTAAGAGAATGTTCCTAGACCTAGCTTAATGACTTCTTTCTAAACACTAATCCATCAGGCTGAATAGCCACACTATTTTTAAAGAGCTAAATAAATAGAAACATTTTAAGTACTAGGTGGAATTTGGTAGACAAGGCTGGGTGGTATTACACTTAGACTGCATTAGTTCCAAGTCATGAGATTTTTTTTTTTACAGCGTTTCTCAATTTTTTTTTTATTACTTTCAGGTGTACAAGACAAGGTAATACTTAGACGTTCATCATTTATATCCCTCACACTGTGAACCCCCTCCCCCCATCCACTATCCCTCCGACCTCGCACCGAGCCATCACATTATATATATAATTTATAAATATATATAATATATAAATATATATATATATAAATATTATATATTATATATATTTATATAATTATATATAAATATATAATTTTATATATATAAAATTATAGTTGGCATTCATTGTTGTTTAGCTTCTGGTGTACAATGCCATGATCAGGCATCTGCAGTATCCCTGAGGTGGTCTCCCAAATGGGACACGTGTCCATCGGATACCCTACGAAATCTTTACAACATTATTGATTACGTTCCCCAAATTAATTTTCAAAAACCCTGAGGCCATCTTGTGGTTACCAACTGTTTCCTAATCCCCTCACCTTCCCCCTTATCTCCACCCCCTCCGCCCATCTAACAACTCTCAGTTTTTCCTCTTTGTCCCTACAACTGTTTCTGATTAGTTCATTCACTTATTCTTTTCTTTAGATTCCGCATATAAGCGAGATCATGTGGTACTTGTCTTTCTCTTTCTGACTTATTTCACTGAACATAATGTTCTCTAGATCCATCCATGTTGTTGCAAATGGTAAGATTTCTTTCTTCTTTATGGCTGCGTAATACTCCATTGTATAAATGTACCACAGTTTCTTAATCCAGTCATCGACCGATGGGCATTTCGGTTGTTTCCATGTCTTGGTTATTGTGTATAGTGTATATTATATACACTATATAACATAGTGTATATAATATAATATAATATAATATAATATAATATAGTGTATATTATATACAGCGTGTATAGTGTATGTTATTGTGTATAAACATAGAAGTGCATACAGATTTTTGAATTGGAGTTTTGGATTTCTCTGGATAGATGCCTAGGAGTGGAATTACTGGATCATAGGGTAGTTCCATTTTCAGATTCCTGAGATACCTCCATACTGTTTTCCATAGTGGCTGCACCAATCTGCAACACCACCAACAGTGCACTAGCGTTCCCTTTTCTCCACATCTGCTCCAGCATTTGTTGTTTATTGATTTATTGATGATAGCCATTTTGACTGGGGTGAGGTGATATCTTATTGTGGTTTTAATTTGGATTGTGGAAGGGCCACTAGTTTCTCACCCCAAATGAATTGTTTGTTGGTGATTATGGGTTTTTCAAGACAAGAGAGTAGGGAAAAGTAGAAAAAGAAATGGCAGGGTAATGGATGAACATTTCTGAGTACTCAAAAGACTCTTTAACAAGCTTCATCACCAAACTAAAAACACAATCCTCTAAAATGTTACTTCTTTAAGGCTAAGGTCACCCAATTGCTTCCAGTCTAGCAGCCAGATGTCTGAAGCTAGGGATCAGAAAGGCTAACAGTTAATTTTTTCCACTTGAAGTAAGATTATTATTGGAAACTTTCACTCCAAATATCACTATGGTCTAGAACTTTTCAGGCTTGTTTTTGTTCCACAAAGATTGCACTTGGACCTCTTTCTTCCATTCATGAAATGCCCACCTTCCCTCAGGATAGAATGGAATGAAAGTAAGACAACACTCACATAATTTTTTAGCTCAAAAGATAATTATACATGAAGACAAGGAGAATAAATAGGCTGAGGAGTCATCTAGTGTAAGGGGTACATCACTTCTTATTCAAGGGAGCCACTAAGTCAAGGGAATGGGGCAAAGTGGAGAGAAGGAAGTCTTAGGGACAAGCTAGAAGTTTCAGGAAGAGAAACACAAGAGGCTTAAGTGGCCATCATGTTACATAACATAAAGATGCCAACAGGGAATAAAATAAACCAGGTGACTTAACAGACCCAGGCAAGCAACATTTCAGGATCTTACCCTAGGTCCTGGCAGACCAGGGATTCCCTTTTCTCCTTTTTCTCCAGCAGTTCCAAATCCCTATAGGAAAAAAAAAAGAAACCATAAGTTATAACATTCATTTCCTCATAGGTCTCCTAACTCAATCCAAAGCAAGTAGGTAATTTCAAACCAGCTCCAGTGTCCCACTGGGGAGACTTGCTATGCTGAGTCTTTTGTCACTTCCTGAGATGTACATAGGGCCTGAATATAATTTGGACGATTCACTTAAGGTTCCCTTTTGGTTCCAGAAATAATATCTTCTCCCCCAAATACTATTACGTGTAGTTATAGCAACATCGACTAACAGCATAGAAATAATGCAATATCTGACCTCGATGACTTTGTATATGGGGAGACTAACACTCAGAAGGGCTAAGCATCCTTTCCATGAGAACAGGTTGCCTTCCACCATCTAGGAGCTTGGTTCTTTGACCCACAAATGGAGAATTGTGTTAATCCTTGGGGGTCATTATTAGAGGAGGGAGCTTTTGCCCTTTGCAGATACGATGACTGCAATATCATCCTCAGTGGGAAGGAGTTTTTCTACCTTGGTCTAGAATCCTGCAGGCCCTAGGAGCATTCCAAAGGGGACTGTGACATGGTCTCTAACCCCTCCTGCCCTGTTCACAGTAGGTGAGAGCTTACAGACTTCATGACTTACAGCCCTTATGGACATGACTTTGGGGTTCTCTATGAAGAAGCCAAAATCCAAAAAGCAGAGTGAGTGAGAAAGAGTTTTCTCTCCTCTGGGTCCAAGGCAAGCATATTCTGGGCCCCTGAGGCACAGAAGAGTTCATTACCTAAGTGGATAAAGTCTTTCACAGCAAACAGAATCAAGGCGATTTCGTAGTTATTGTTTAAATTTTGATGTTCTGGAACATAGATTTTGGCAAACAACATTTAGGTCTACTGCTAGAGTAAAGGAGGCAGTGAAGCTTTCTTACATGTAAGTTTGTGATAGATGCTACATGTCACTGTGGCACATTACCTGTTGTCCTCTTAGTATGACTTGGCTCAGCTTGCTGTGAAAGCACTGCTCCAATCTCATTTGTAGTTTTCACTTCCTCTTATATACCCAGAGCATTCCCATGGGTACTGAAAACAGGCTTGAGTAGCCCTTGGCTTTCTAGGGCCAAAGAGTTTTTTTTTGTTTGTTTGTTTTTTAATGTTGGTTGTTTTATTGTCTTTTTACTGGAGGAGAGAATGTGTCTGTGAAGGGTATGATTCAAAGCAAGCTTTGGTTTCTATTTGCTTTTATTTACATCTATAGCTGTGTGTCAAGTAGCTGAGAACTCATGCCAAATAGGATTTCTGTTTGAAAGGCCTGTGGATGAAACTGAATGCAAAGTTATTTCAAATCTTCGTTGTGTATCTCAAATCGGAAACCAAGGCATGCTGCCACCTGGTGGAATGTGTCTATTGGCCTCTAAAGTCACACATTTCATGCAGCCTTCCTGGCCTGTCCATGGAAGCTCTGGCAGCCCATGTTGCCCCAAACTCTTAAAGCGCTAAGATGAGTAACATGTGAAAGTTTGTAAGCAGAAGGCCTATGTCACACTCCTGTCACCATCAAGACACATCACTGCAGGCTGAACACGTACAAGGTGGTCCAATACATTGTTGATGAATGAAATGGAATAATGTCCCAGAGAACAAAACTGTTACAAAGGGTCAAGAAAGAATGCCCAGGAACTGTCTCGTACCCCCACCTATCTTCTCACAGTTGTAAAGACAACGGGGCCTTGTCCTCCTACAGAAAACAAAAAGAGCCGCTGGACTCTTGCTTTCTCAGAGAGAGGGTCTGAGAACTTGTGCTACAATGTGAACAAAAATAGGTGCACAAAAAGTTTAAAAAATGAAAAAAAACATTAAACACAGTAATTTGTGAGTATGGGTTAAAGCCAATAAGAAATACAACTTGGTGACATGTCATCAAAATGGCAGCGTGAGGTGAGCCTCTGTAAAGCTCCCTTGGAATTTACAACTAATCAAAAAACAATAACTCCACAAAGGACTCCCTGCACAGCAGACAGGCAAGATGAAGAGGGCCCCTACTAAATTCACCTAAAGGTGGGCAAATCCCACCAGCGGGGGAAGAGGGAAGGGAGAAGTGCGGAGACGGAGCCGCGTGGGCGAAGGACGCAGAACTAGCTCAGTGCTCTGAGCTTGCTGCATCCCGGAACTACCGCAGCTGGGGGAGAGGGAGGAACTCGGACTGCTAGGGCTCCGATTATGACCCACAGGGCTGAAGGGGCAGCATATAACACGGCTGAACCCAACGCTCATGTCAGAGACCTCGGAGAAAAGACTGAGGGAAGAAGGCTGAAACCGGTGTTTTAAGCCCTCACTGCCCAGCAGAGAATGGAAGCCTTAGGCACTGAGACTAGCCGCCCCTCCCTACCCTCCCACAGCTAGCCCCGCCCCCACCTGCCTGGTGCTAGAAGCTGAACAGTAGCAGTGTCAGATGAAAAGAACAGAATATTTGCTGTTCTGAGAACTGTGGACTGCAGACACAGATTCGCAGCCCAACTAGTTCCGGCAAAGGGGAGGGAGCTGTGAAAGCGGGACGCCTGTGGTGGTGGTCGTCACCATTGCTCTGGGCCACCTCTCACAACTCACCCGGCCCCTGGCCCCACCTATCTGGGTGGATCCCTGCAGGAGTAAACAGAACTGATGAAACATACGGACTCTGAATCTGATTCAGAAAGAGCTTTGGAACTTCAAAAGCTTTCTGCATCCCCACAGTGACGTGGTGCTCTATGACGCAGGCGAACTGTTAACAGAGGAGAAGCCCGTCTCCCAGGGAATCCCCCCATTGTGTGAGAAGCTGGAATAGTGCAGACAAAACATAGCACTACTGTGTGAGAGAGGAAAAAAAGGCTGCAGTAGGAGAGAAAATAAAACATTCTACCAACAAGTACTGGAAAACAAAAGAAAGACCTCTTCCTATCAACCTGTTGCAGAAACCACTCCTGTAGATGTCTAGGAAGAGAAATAATGAATCAGTAATTGCCACGAATAACCAAGGCAACAAGACAGCTCAGAAAGAAAGTGAAAAGTCTCCAGAAAAGGAACTTCAAGACATGGAAATATGTGACTTAAATGACAGAGATTCAAGATTGCCGTTCTGAAAAAACTTAACGAGATGCAAGAAAACACAGAAAGACAATTTAATGAACTCAGAAACACAATCAAAGACCAACATGAGCATTTAACGAAAGAGATTGAAATTTTAAAAAAGGACCAAAGAGATTTTCTGGAGATTAAGAACTCAATAGAAGACATTAAGAATGAAATAACCAGCTGAGGTAGTAGAGTTGACCAGATGGAGGAAAGAATCAGTGACATTGAAGATAGAAACATGGAAATCACAAAGATGGAAGAAGAAAGAGACTTGAGAATTAAAAGAAATGAAAGAACTCTACAAGAACTTTCTGACTCTATCAGAAAGAGCAATATAAGAATAATGGGCATACCAGAAGGAGAAGACAGATAGTAGGTAACAGAGAATATATTCAAACAAATTGTTGATGAGAACTTCCCAAACTTGTGGACAGAACAGGATCCTCGAATCAAAGAAGCAAATAGAACACCTAATTACCTCAATCCCAACAGGCCTTCTCCGAGGCACATTTTATTGAAGCTGTCTAAAATCAACGACAAAGAAAGAATACTCAAGACAGTCAGGGAAAAGAAGACGGTAACCTACAATGGAAAGCCCATTAGATTATCATCAGATTTTTCAGCAGAAACTCTACAAGCCAGGAGGGAGTGGAACCAAATATTCAAACGATTGAAAGAGAGGAATTATGAGCCAAGAATAATATATACAGCAGAGATATCCTTTAGATATGAAGGAGGAATAAAGACCTTTGCAGATATACAGAAGCTGAGGGAATTTTCTAATACACGACCTGCACTACAAGAAATACTAAAGAAGGCTATTCGACCACCATCAAAAGGGACAATTTGTGGCAACACAAAAAGGGGAGAGAGTAAAGGCCTGAACCGGAATATGGGAATGGAGAAAGTAATCGTGCTGAGAAAAAATGAAATACTCTAAATATCAAACTTTGTTTTACATAAACTTAAGAGTAACCACTCAAAAAAAAATCCGAAACTGAAATGTATATTGTAAGAGGGAAACATCATAGAATACCACCACACAGAAATAATAGACAACAACAAAAAGGCAAAGAAACAATGGAGACTCAGCCTTACCAGAAAACTAAAGATAGAATGACAGGAAATCCTCAAATGTCAATAATCACCCTAAATGTAAATGGACTGTACTCAGCAATAAAAAGGCACAGAGTAGAAGATTGGATCAAAAATCTAAACCCAACCATATGCTGTCTCCAAGAGACACATGTCAGCTACAAGGACAAGCATAGACTCAAAGTGAAAGGGTGGAAATTGACACTCCAAGCAAATGGTACCCAGAGAAAATCAGGTGTAGCCATAATGATATCAGATGAAACAGACTTCAGGGTGAAAAGGGTAACAAGAGACAAAGATGGACATTTCATAATGGTAAAGGGGACTATACAAGAAGAAGACATAACAGTCATCAATATTTATGCCCCCAATCAGGGAGCACGAAAATATACCAAGCAACTACTAACAGAACTAAAGGGAGAAATTGACCAAAACACAATTATACTAGGGGAATTAAATGCATCATTGACAGCTATGGATAGATCATCCAAACAGAAAATAAATAATGAAATAGCAGCCCTAAATGACACACTAGATGAAATGGACATAATTGACATATATAGAGCACTTCATCCTAAAACATCAGACTATACATTCTTTTCGAGGGTACATGGAATATTCTCAAGGAGAGACCCTATATTGGGACATAAAATCAGCCTCAGCAAATTTAAGAAGATTGAAATCATACCGAGCATATTCTCTGATCACAAGGCTTTGAAATTGGAGATCAACTGTGAAAAGAAAGCAGGAAAAAACACAAATATATGGAGATTAAATAACATACTTTTAAAGAACGACTGGGTCAAAGAAGAAATTAGAGGAGAGATTAAAAGATACATAGTAACAAATGACAATGAAAATACATCCTACCAAAATTTTGGGGATGCAGTGAAAGCAATTTAAAGAGGGAAATTTATATCATTACAGGCCTGTCTCAAGAAACAAGAAAAATCCCAAATAAATAACCTCATGTTACAACTTAAAGTACTAGAAAAAGAACAAGTGAAATCCAAAGTCAGCAGAAGACAGGAAACAACAAAAATCAGAGCAGAACTAAATGAAATAGAGAACAAAAAGACAATAGAAAAAATAAATGTGACAAAGAGCTGGTTCTTTGAAAAGATTAACAAAATTGACAAACCCTTGGCTAGACTCACTAAGATAAAAAGAGAGAAGACACTAATTAACAAAATCAGAAATGAAAAAGGGGAAGTTATCACGGACACTGCAGAAATACAAAGGATCATGCAAGAATACTATGAAGGACTATATGCCTCCAAATTCAATAACCTTGAAGAAATGGACAACTCCTTAGAAACATATAGCCTTCCAAGGCTGAACCATGAAGAACTGGAAAATCTCAACAGACCGATCACCAGTAACGAAATTGAGTCAGTCCTCCATAACCTTCCCAAAGGCAAAAGTCCGGGACCAGACGGCTTCACAAGTGAATTCTACCAAACCTTCAAACAGGATCTAATACCAATCCTGCTCAAACTCTTCCAGAAAATTGAAGAAGAGACAGTACTCCCTAACTCATTTTATGAGTCCAACATTACCCTGATACCAAAATCTGGTAAGAACAACACAAAAAAACAAAACTACAGACCAATATTTCTGATGAAAACAGATGCTAAAATCCTAAACAAAATTCTAGCAAATGGAATACAACAATGCATTAAAAAGATTATTCATCACGACCAAGTGGGGTTCATCCTCGGGGCACAAGGATGGTTAAACATCCGCAAATCCATCAATGTGATATGTCACATAAACAAAATAAAGGACAAAAAACATATGATTATATCAATTGATGCAGAAAAGCATTTGACTAGAACATCCATTTATGATTAAAACACTTAATAAAATAGGCATAGAAGGAAAATACTTTAACATACTAAAGGCCATACATGACAAGCCCTCAGCTAATCTCATAATTAATGGTGAAAAACTGAAGCCCTTTGTTCTACATTCAGGAACACGACAGGGCTGTCCCCTATTACCTCTGCTTTTCAACATAGTGTTGGAATTCCTTGCCAGAGCCATCTGGCAAGAGAAAAAAATAAAAGGCATCCAAATTGTGAATGAAGAAGTTAAATTATCACTTTTTGCAGATGATGTGATGCTATATATAGAAAACCCTAAAGATTCTACCGAAAAGCTATTAGAAACAATCAACGAATACAGTAAAGTTGCTGGCTACAAAATCAACATACAAAAGTCCATTGCATTCCTATATACTCACAATGAAATCTCAGAAAAAGAAATACAAAAAACAATTCCCTTTGCAATTGCAGCAAAAAGAATAAAATACCTAGGAATAAACTTAACCAAGGATGTGAAGGATTTATATGCTGTAAATTATAAAACATTTATGAAAGAAATTGAAGAAGACACAAAGAAATGGAAAGACATTCCATGCTCATGGATTGGAAGAATCAACATAGTTAAAATGTCCATATTACCCAAAGCAATACACAGATTTAATGCCATCCCCATGAAAATCCGAATGGCATTTTTTAAAGAAACAGAACAAAAAATCATCAGATTTGTTTGGAACCACAAAAGACCCCGAATAGCCAAAGCAATCTCAGCTAAAAAAAAAAGCAGTACTGGAGGTATTGCAATCCCTGATTTTAGCTTGTACTACAGGGCTACAATAATCAAAACAGCATGGTATTGGCAGAAAAACAGACACGTAGACCAATGGAATAGAATTGAGAACCCAGAAATAAAACCACATAAATATGGACAGATAATTTTTGACAAAGAAGCTAAAAACATACAGTGGAGGAAAGACAGCCTCTTCAATAAATAGTGCTGGCAGAATTGGATAGCCTCGTGCAAAAGAATGAAACTGGACTGCTATCTGTCACCATGTACCAAAATTAATTCAAAATGGATCAGAGACTTAAGCATAAGTAAGACCTGACACAATAAACTGCATAGAAGAAAACATAGGTACTAAACTTATGGACCTTGGGTTCAAAGAGCATTTTATGAATTTGACTCCAAAGGCAATGGAAGTAAAAGCCAAAATAAACAAATGGGACTATATGCAACTTAAAAGCTTCTGCACAGCAAAAGAAACCATCGGCAAAATAAATAGGAAATCGACTGAATGGGAGAAGATTTTTGCAAACAGTGCCTCCGAAAAGGGGCTAATATCCAAAATATACAAGGAACTCATGAAGCTCAACAATAAATAAACAAACAAACCAATTGAAAAATGGGCAGAGGAACTGAAGAGACATTTATCCAAAGAGGACATACAAATGGCAAATAGACATATGAAAAATGTTCAACATCACTAATCATCAGAGAAATGCAAATAAAAACCACAATGAGATATCACCTCACCCCAGTCAGAATGGCTATCATCAACAAGACAAATAGTAACAAGTGTTGGAGAGGCTGTGGAGAAAAAGGAACTCTCATACACTGTTGGTGGGAATGCAGACTGGTGCAGCCATTATGAAGGCAGTGTGGAGGTTCCTCAAAAAATTACTAATAGAATTATCATACGACCCAGCAATCCCTCTCCTGGGTATCTATCTAAAAAATTTGAAAACATTTATGCATAAAGACACGTGTGCTCCAATGTTCATTGCAGCTTTCTTTACGGTGGCCAAGACATGGAAACAACCAAAATGTCCTTCGATAGATGAATGGATAAAGAAGTTGTGGTATATATACACAATGGAATACTATTCGGCGGTAAGAAAAGATGATATAGGAACATTTGTGACAACATGGATGGATCTTGAGAGTATAATGCTAAGCGAAATAAGTCAGACAGAAAAAGCAGAGAACCCTATGATTTCACTGATATGTGGTATATAAACCCAAAACAACAAAAGAACAAGACAAACAAATGAGAATCAAGAATTCATAGACACAGACAATAGTTTAGTGGTTTCCAGAGGGTCAGGGGGTTGGGTGGAGGGAGATGAGGGTAAGGGGGATCAAATATATAGTGATGGAAAGAGAACTGATTCTGGGTGGCGAACACACAATGGGATTTATAGATGATGTAATACAGAATTGTATGCCTGAAATCTATGTAATTTCACTAAGAATTGTCACCCCAATAAATTAAGAAAAAAAAAAGAAATACAGCTTGGTAAGATATTGGGCTGTGGGCTCGGCTTGTCTCCTAGCACAGGGAGGCACCATACAGGGCCCTGCTGTTCTCGCAAGATGTCCTGGGACCTGGCCCTGTCACAACTAGACCTTGTCATGAGCTGTCCTGTGCCCTCTGTTCCCTTCTCACCCATGGCCAGGAAAGCCTCATCAGAGCACTAGCTTGGCTGTTTACAAGCCCATTTTCCAGGGCCCTGGTCTTCTGGTACTTTTGGTTCAAAGATATTAATGGCTTGGCAGATATCTCAATTTCAGTCACTTGGCTAGGAGTAAGGGGGGATGACCCAGTCACTGAGGCAGGGTGAGGAGTTTGGTGCTAGAAAAAGGCAAGCTAAGTTATAAAAATAATCATGGGGATGTAAAATATGGCATAGGGAATATAGTCAATAATGCAGGAATAACTCTGTATGGTGACAATGGGTACTAGATATCGCTGTGATCTCTTTGTAAGGTATTCACACGTCTAAGCATAAGTTGTGTACCTGAAAATAATATAACATTGTATGTTAACTATAATTAAAAACTAAATGTAAAAAATAAATGCAAATTAAACATCGTTAAGAAAAGAAAGAAAGAAAGAAAGAAAGAAAGAAAGAAAGAAAGAAAGAAAGAAAGAAAGAAAGAAAGAAAGAAGGAAGGAAGGAAGGAAGGAAAGAAAGAGAAAAAGAAAGAAAGAGAAAAAGAAAGAGGCAAGCTGCAAACACTAGGCTGCAACCAGAGGGTGTCAGGCCCTACTTTCCAGCGAGAGACATTGTGGCCACGGGTCCTCAGAGGCATGCTCTCCTGAGAGGCAGGCCACTACACCGTCACACACTGCTCGCACTTGTGCCCCAACCCAAACGGCTCCCCACAGGCCGGCCTGGTGAAGGCAATGGACATGGCTAGACCCCTCTCCACAGCAAGGGCAGCTTCTCTAACTGAGGAAGTCAGGACGGAGGCTGAAGCATGAAAAGAGGAGTGAGGCCATGGGGGAGGAGGTGGGGAGGGATTTGTGGTGATATTTTGGAAGCTACACTGCAGAAATCTGTTCTAATTGGCAATGCAAGAGTGACTTGAGATTTTAGAGGTTAGGAAGTCTTTCTCAAGTCTGGCCATGTCACACTGCTGCTATTGCTCTGCAGGGCGCCAGGGTTCAGGGCCCAGCCAAAGTCTGGCAAGCTGGGGCTCCTCCTCCAAAGGACCTGAAGTGCCTGCAAAGCCTGGTGCTCGACTGAAGGAGAACCCCACCTGCCCAGTAGCTGCCTCAGATCCACTCAATAGGTACCTCAGGATTTGCCAGTTTCTTCTCTTGGCTCTCCCCTCATCTCTTCCATTTTGCCTTACCCTCTGTTTGTTGGTCCCTTAGACAGAGGGCACACAGGTATTGATTCTGTCTGACAATCTCTATTGAGAGTATCTGTTGCCCACAAGCGTGAGTGTGCTCCTAGGGATAATGGGGTGAATGTGTGAAGTTGGGACTGAGCCAGAAAATCGGGGATGTTTGATCACTGCAGAGGGGGCAAGAGAAAGAAGGTGAGGCCTAAATCTGTCAGGTTAGCCACTTGTCAGCAGCTCCTGCAAAGGTTTAGGCTCAGATGAAAAGGCAACAAATGGTTAAAAGGAACATTTTGAATTCCCTGGAGATTTTCATCCTCAGCATTGCCTTGTTTCTCAGTGAGTGTGGATAATTGAAAGCTGATGTGAAGGCTTTGGTTTTGAGAAGTGTGTTTCCTTTGAAAAGCCCAGAGTATCTGAAACACATTATCACCTTTCTTCTCACAACTTTTCTGTCAGAAGGCACATAAGGTATCTTGGAATGTTCCCATTAAGCAGATAGAGATGTTAGTACTAAAGGGGTTAAGTGATTTGGCCAGGGTCGCACATCAAATTTATGCCGAAGTGGGCTGAGAACTCTGGTTTCTTGATTCCCACCCTCTGAAAATGCGCTGTCCTATATAAAAGAAAATTTTTTTCCCCAGCTTCGATGTCTTTACTGGGGCTTCTGTTTTTCAGCCCTCACTGTGAAACACTGGAAGTGCTGAGCTTCAAACGGTATTGCAATTTATCATCTGGCATTGTTGTCAGCCGGTCTTTCTTTTACAGGATAAAAGGAAGCGGGGTGAAATTGCAGCTGGGGGAATCCTTTGAGGTAGAACTGGGAAGAGAATGGGAGGGAGTGAAGGAAAGAGAGAGGAAAGGGTGCGTGAGCCGGTGAACCCACTAATGCCAGAGATCATAAAATCTACCACCGTATTGACAAGAATGAACTGGACTGTAGGGGGCAGTATGGTATGGGGGGAAAAGCCCTGAATTAGCTAGCATACAAGGAAGCTGAATTTCAGTCTCAGTTCTGATAATAACTTGCTGTGTAACTTTGGACAATCCTCTTCATCCATTCAGGCCATGGTTTCCTCACAAGTACAAGGAGATAAGCCCAACCCACCTTGCTTTCCTCACCGGCATGATGTGAGGTAATTAGAAGCAATGTGAAATGCTCACAAAGGAAGGTGCAAACCATCTTACTCAACCCACTTGCAAAGTACTTTATATCTGTGCTGCCCAATAGAAATATTACGTGAGCTACTATGTTATAGCCACATTAAAAAGGAAAATAAACATTTGAGATTATTTTTAATAACATTTTATTTAACCCAACATATCATAACGATTGTCATTTCAACATTGACATAGAATTGTTAATGAGATATTTTAGATTTTTCCCCCCCTCATACTTTTTACAATCTGGTGTGTATTTCACACTTACAGCACATCTTCTTTCAGACTAGCCATACTTCAAGGGATTGGTAGCCATATGTGGTTGGTGGTTATTATATTTGACAGCACAGCTTTACACTTTGTAAAGAAACTTCATGTACATTGAGAGTTGGGCCTCAAAACAGTAGATATGACCACTGCTATATTACAGATATACAGAGAGGTTCAGAGACTGCAAAAAGTCCCAGAGCTGGAGCTCATTCTGAAATCCAGGTGCCCTATCTCCAGCATCAGGGTCCTCTTCCTTTCTGATTCATTAGATTCTGAGCTGATTAAAATCAAGGGCATTGAACAGATGATTCTCTGTTCCCCTGTGTTTCTACAGAGTAAAAGGGATCACCATAGAAGCAACCTGTGCCACTGGCTCTGCTGGTTCTGTTTTCTGGCCACTTGGAGAGAGGCAAAGTGTTTCAAAGAACTGTAGAGAAGCACTAGAGTCATCTATCCCCACTTTGCCAGCAAGCAGGGGCAGGTCTAGTCATCTTTGATTCATTCATTTCCCTCTCTACTCCTATACCCAATCTGTGAAAATCTGTCAGCTCCTCTTTCAAAACACATCTTGTGATTTTAGAGACGTATCAACCAGATGTAATATGTGGGTCTTGTTTGGATTCTGATTCCAATAAGGCAATTATAAAAAGTATATTTATGAGACAATCATAAATCTGAATTTTGACTTGTTAACTGATATTAAGTAATTACTAATAATTAATTAGTGATGATGATATTGTCACTATGTTTTTTAAAAGCCCTTATCTCACAGAAATACTGAGGTATTTATAAAGAAATGATATGTCTGTTATTTGCTTCAGATTGGTCATGAGTTACTAATTATTGATGCTGAGTGATAGATACACAGGGGTATCATTATGCCATTCTCTCTACTCTGTATATATTTGAAATGTTCCACAATAAAAAGTTTAAACTTTTTATATTTTGAATTCATGTGTTTCTCTCCATTTCCCTTGTTATCACCCTAGTTCAAGCCACCACCATCTTTCACCTGGACTGTTGCAGTTGCCTGTTTGCATCCCCTCCCTACATTCTCTACTTCCCCTGCCCCCCACCCCCCGCCACAAGAGTGATCTTAACAATACAAGTCAGAGCCTTCTAATGACTTCCTACTATGTTTAACATAAAAGCTACATTTGACCTACAAAAGTCTCTATGATCTGACTCCTCTCTGCCTGGTTCTTGGCCTTGCTCATTCTCCTCCCACTCATTCACCTTCTTGTTGTTCCTCAAAAGCTCTGAGCTTTCTTTCAAACTCAGAATCCTGGCACTTATGGTTCTCTCAGCCAGAAAGAATCGTCCTGATCCTCACATGACTTGCTCCCTCGTAATATGCACTTCTTCAGTGAGGCCCTTCTTGACCACTGTCCCAAGTAGCCCACTCCGTTCCCCATCCACACTTCAACAATTTAACTTTTTTCCTAATCTTCTATGTATCTCTCACCAATATGAACTTGTTCTTGATTCATTTGTTTACTCATTTACTGTCTGTCTTTTCCCACACTCCCCCATTAGAATGTACTCTCCTCAAGGACAGGGACTTCTACTTATTGGACTGTTATTTACTCTTATAGTCTCAGAGCCCAGCAGAATGCCTAGCACATAGGGGCCCTCAAAAGGTATTTGTTGAGTAAAAACAACTAAGATACAAGGGCAGATAGGAAAAGTAAAGATAGGATTACTAAGATTAACTACCTTTTACTGAACAACTGATAAGTGGCAGGCATGTGCTACATCCTTCATTAGCTTAAAAAACGTGTCCAAGTTTAATTAAGTTAAGAAACTTGTCCAAGGTCACATAGCTAGAAACTGGTGAAACTGAAAGTCAAGCCTAGATCTGTTTTAATTCTAGAGCTTCAGCTGATAACCTCTAAAATATATTAACTCATGAAGAACCATGCTAATGTCCCAATGGGTTCAAGAACCAAGAACATTTCAAATGCTTCAAGTAACAAAGATGCTGGAAATCTCTACAATAACCACAGGAAGAGGTCTTCCTGTTAGCCTTCTATTGCTATAGCTTTCGTCCAATCAGATCCTTGAATACATGTTGACCAAATATGGAGACTTACCGGAAGACCTGGAGGGCCCCTTGTTCCTGGGAAACCCTGAAACCCTGGTTCTCCCTGAAAAAAACAAGCAAAGCTTAGTGAGTAGCAGCAGGAAGCAGTGAATATAAAGAAGATGGCTGGGCTGTGGGGAACCAATGGAATATCAGGATTGGGACACCAAAAGGTGGTGCAGATTCCCCAGGCTCTCCAACAATTAACTGCACCAGGATGTCTTAGTTTCAGGAGCCCTTTGTATTGTGCAAAAAACCAAGGCTTATGGCAGGGAAATAAAACTGTCTAAAACAGTTTCAAATTTCAAGGATAATTGGGAGATAGAAAGTTTGATCATCTCCTTTCTTTCTAGTGGAAGAAGCTTTTCAGTGTGATTTCCTATCGCAAATTATAGGCTGCAAAGAAATCAATGGTTTTGGAGAAAGGGTGACACTACAATTTGGATAGGGACACAACACTTTAATCTGTCTTTCCCTGATATGCTGATTTTCCCAAATGTGCCATGGAAGGCTCCCTAAGGTTTGGGAATGATCAAGGATGCAGACAATCTTTCATGTGCTCCCAAACTGTTTCCAATCAATGATTACTTCCTGTAAACTTGGAAGGGGCTTGGAGCTATTGCCTGCACAAAGACAAAGTTAAAGAAATGGAACTAAACACCTTGCCCTATCTGTCCCTTGAACACAGGCACAGAATCACAAAACTTAAGGAACCCCAGGAAGGAAGGAAATGCAAGTTACTGAAAGATATCTGCACACCTTAATAGCATACAGCCATTCAAATACAACCATATGCACACTCACATCAAAATACAGATTGTAAAATATCTTGGTTAAACATGTCTACAGCTTTAGCCTTGATAGTTCAGATCAGGTGAATTAGGTCGGGCATCTATTGCCACTTGGTGACAGTATATCCTTTTGATAGGGTCAAGTTTTGATGGCAAATAGCTTTTTAAAAGCGATAACTCAAAAAGCAACCATTTATATCCTATGTGTTCTGTCATAGTGCTTTGGGGACAACATAAATATTGAGAAAGTTGGGAGTTAGGAGGAAAAAACCCCTAGTATTTAATATTTGTTTTAAGTTATTTAGCATCTTGATAATTGAATCTACAAAATTGAAACACAGAAAGTATCACTCAAATGAACACTCAGAAACCCAGGCACACTCATATCCACACATCAAAAACAAAACAAAACAAAACAAAACAAACATACAAACAAACAAAAACAGACGTTTTAGAAAGCCTTTTACAAGAGACAAAACAAAGAAGGTTTTAACCTTTACTCTCGAACAAAAATCCATTGTTCAGAACCCTCTATCCTTCCAGTATAGTCTGGTTATTAGAGTTGAACTTTTGGTATTAATAGGAAAAGGTTCATTAACTTTTCCTATTCTCAAATGTTCACTACCTTAGAGCCTTTCTTTCCTTTGGGGGTTCCCATAAACTCCAATTCTCCGGTAGATGGTGGGGGTCCTGCAGGTCCGGGGAGGCCAACATCTCCCTGTAAGATCAAATGGAGCGTTAAGCAAAACAAAAGACATACAGACCATTTCTCCAACGGGTAGGTTTATCCTCTGCATGTAATTTACAAATGAACTGTCCATTATTTTGGCCTATTCACTCTCACCTTGCATCATTAAGGAAACAAATTATCAGTGCCAAAGGGTGAGAAGAATTATAAACCTGTCCAAATTCATTTTGTACCAGCATTGCCGAGGCAAGAAGGAAGATAGATGGAAAAAAACAACAACAACAACAACAAAAAAAACCACTGGTTCATGGCTGCCATGATCATGCATGCAGGGTATTTAGAAAAGAACAAAAAAAGGACTCTAATTGGCTCAATCATTGCCAAGAGCACAAGCAGAGGCAGTGAAGTCCATGCTGGAACATTGGAGGCTGGATTTGCTCCTTGAAGGCAGTACAATCTACAAGAGGCAGCATGAAGAGTGGGGAGGACAAGCTCCCAGTCTACCTTGAGGCTCCCAAATCACTATACAGTTTGTACACAGGGAAATAGGAGAATGAGGGAAGGGAAATAAAAGACAATGGTAAAAGAGCAGTTAAGGAGGAGAGAGAGAGAAGAAATAGAGAGAGGAGGAAGAGGAGGAGGAAGAGGAAGAATGGAGGTAAGAGGAAAAGCAGAGAAAAGGAAAACGAAGATGACACAGTATACAAAACACCAGGGAAATAACCATGTGGAAGGAAAAGGAAATATATTTCAAGAGTGTCTTTGTAAGACATATACACTTCACAGTAGGAAGCAGAAAGACTACAGTATTTTGAAGGAGAAAGACTACGATAGTCTATGTGTGGCATGTGCACATTCAGCCCTTAAGGGACCCCCACCAGAGGATCCACGTGAGGTGGGAAATGCTCATTTCCCAAGGCAAAGATCCAAATATCCTTACACAAGCAGGCACATGGGTGCAGACAGAGACATTTCTTGGAGCATATGGAATGCAGATTGTATTGTGCAAAACCTGTTTACCTTGTCTCCTTTCTCTCCTTGGAAGCCTAACCCCATATTCCCCTGGGGCATGGGGTATAGGGAGGAAAAAACAAAAATTGATTACTAGCAAGCTCTAGGAACTTCAGTTGGAATTCAGTCTTTTTACCAGAAAGTACATTTAACCAGACCAGACTATCTCTGGGGAAACTAGAGTACTTAGTAGTAGGAGGCCAAATGCTCAAAGACAACATATACTTACATCAAGACCAGGTAGACCAGGGGGGCCTGGAGAACCCTATATTAAAAATGAAAGGAAAAGTTAGCACTTGTTGGTTTCAGTCAAAAAGAACCTGGGCTTGTCAAGAGTCACCGGGGTAAGTCCACCACTGCCTTAGTGTAAGCCTGGCTTTCGTGCATCAAATTCTAGCTCCATCTCCCTGGTTCCTTTGTCATCTCCTTTGAAATCTCACAAATTGATCTGATAACTATATTCATGTTAAGGTAGTGAAGATTTCACGTGTGATTACTCCCAAAAAGCCAGGAAATAAAAAATGATGACCTTTGCTGAAACTAAACCAAAGTAACCAGTGGTGGGATTTCATGCACCGGAGAGAGAAGAATCTGGGGCAGGGCTTTCCCAGAACTACACAGATGACTGGCTATGCTCTTCCTATACCAGTGATGGCAAGTAGGTTCGATATCAGAAAGATAGGTAGGTAGATCTCTCCAAGGTGCAGTGTTAACAAGGATTTTGAAGCTTCTGTGCTCAGGGCGGGTAATGGTGGTGGAGGTATAACTAATTAGCAATGTCTGTCATGGATGAGGGGAGTGGATGGTAGCAATAGACGTTCCAGGTATCTGCCATCTCTGGGCTATAGTTTAGGTTGAGCTAGACTAGGAGTCTTTGGAGGCACAGAATGAATTGTCAGAAAGACTCTAATAAATAAAGATACCACATAGCTCTTTACCAGAGCATGCTTCATTTTAATCCTCCAAGAATGGAAGTTGTCTTTCTCCACTAGGCGGGCCTGCATTTACATAGACATTACGCTAAATCTATGGCCTGGCGCGGAAAGCATTCATGTGAATTCTATGATCAGGTGGTAGACTTAGGTTACCTACTTGCAATCCTGGTGATCCTATGGGTCCTATAGCTCCTGCAGACCCAGGTGGTCCTCGTGGGCCCTAGAGAGGCAAGTTTTTAGCAAGGTCAAAAAAATCAAGGCAGTTTCTCAAGGAAAATGAAAATATATGTCCACAAAAATGTTCATAGCAACTTTATTCATAACAGCAAAAAACTGGAAATGTCCCAGGTGTCCATTGATACAAGGATTGATTAAAGAACTGTGATATGTCCACACAATGTGATAAATGCTTAACAATAAAAATTAACAAACTACTGATATATGAAACAATGTGGATGAATCTCAAAAACATTGCTAAGTGAAAGAAGCCAGACCCCGAAGGCTACATATTGTATTATTCCCTTTATATGAAGATTTAGAATAGGAAAACCTGATCTAGGGTGGAAAAAAATCAGACTAGTGGTTGCCTTTGGGGTGATGTGGGGGCAGGGAATGAATAGAAAGGGGAAGGAAGGAACTTTCTGAGGTGATGGGAATGTTCTATACCTTAAGAGAGGTTTGGGTTACACAAGAGTGTGCATTTGCCAAAACACAGCAAACACACACTTAAGATTTGTGTATTTTGTGTAAATTTACATAAAAAGAAAATCTATAAACAAATTTTGAAGTCTAGCTAATAATAAGCATGCTATAGTGTTTAGGGGTAAGTACTATTTTCTGCAATTTAATTTAAAATGCATAAAATTAAATGGATTTGGTGGATACAGATTGATAGAAGTGGGTTAAAACAAATAAAGTAATGTATTAATGGTATTGGTGTTCACTGCAAAATTTGTTCAACTTTGCTTTATATTTGAAAATTTTCATATTACAGTGATGTAAAAGACAAAAACTTAAAAAAGAAAGCGAAACCGTTATGTTAATATCAGATAAAGTAGAGTTTAAGACAAATAATATTACCAGAGAGAAAGAGGGGGGCATTTCATAATGTTAAATAGGTCAATTCATCAAGAAGACATAACAATCTTAGTTGTGTATGCACCTAATAGCAGAGCTTCAAAATACGTAAAGCAAAAACTGATAGAACTACAAGGAGAAAGAAACAAATCCACAATTATAGTTGAAGATTTTAATATCTCTCCCTCAGTAATTAATAGAACAACTAGACAAAAAAGTATATCAGTAAGGGCACAGTAGATGCAAACAACCTTGACTTAATGGATGTATTTTAGATCACTCTACCCCAAACCAACTGAACACATATTCTCTTCAAGTCATGTGGCACATTCACCAAGATAGTTCCATATATGCTGGGCCATAAAACAAACTTCAACAAATTTAACAAGATTGAAGTCATACAGAGTATGCACTCCAACTACAATGAAATCAAACTAGAAATCAATAGGAGGAAGATATGTGGAAAGTTTTAAACAACGTACATCTGAAAGGAAAAATCAGAAGGGAGACTAGAAGATATTTTGAATTCAGTGATAACGACAACAATATTAAAAACAAGACAATGAAATCTGAAGAGGAAGATGGCGTGGGGAAATGCATGGCCCAATTAAAATTGGGAGAAGTAATAAGGTGGTATGTGCTTAGGGATGGAGAGACTAAGTGGAATCATGACAAACAGAAGGAAGAGAAAGTAGGGGTTGAAAGTTTCCTCAGGAATGTGTATTAGAACATTGCTTTGACAATAACTAATAACCTGTGGTCTCCTTACTGATCACAAATCTCTCCTTTGGCCACCAATCCCTCCTCCCCAAATCTACACGGTTTATTTTTCATGCCTATGTATGTAGATGAACACTGTAACTTTTCAGGTAGGGAAATGATCTGTAAGAAAAGCTACGCAGCAAATACAGTTGCTGCAGTCTGTATTAAGTCTGACAATTAAGTTTGTGAACTCATCCTAGAAAAAGTGCTATATACCTCGTTGCTGAATATCACTACAGTCACCTTTAAAGTACTCCCCTTGGGAAGCTATGCACCATGACACCAACGCCTAGTCCACCCGTCAAAGCAATTTTGGAACTCTTTTTCTGAAATGGTCATCAGAGCTGTCGTTTTACACTTGATGTCCTGAATTTCATCAAAATGTCTTCCTTTCAATATTTCCTTTATCTTTGGCTAAAGAAAGAAGTCATTGGGGGCCAGAGCAGGTGAGTAGGGAGGGTGTTCCAATACAGTTATTTGTTTCCTGGCTAAAAACTTCCTCACAGACAGTGCCCTGTGAGCTGGTGCATTGTCATGATGCAAGAGCCATGAATTGTTGGCGAAAAGTTCAGGTCGTCTATCTAATTTTTTCATGCAGCCTTTTCAGCACTTCCAAATAGCAAACTTGGTTAACTGTTTGTCCAGTTGGTACAAATCCATAATGAAGAATCCCTCTGATATCAAAAAGGTTCAGCAGCATCATTGCAACAAGTTCTCGAATTTAATTGTCAGACTTTGTATAGTGGATGTTATTCTACAAATTTAGTTAGCATACCATCTAAGCCTAGGCGACCTGGATGCCCTTGGTCATTATTCATCTCTGTTTGCATGTGTGCTTACATACATCCTGTTTATTGCCTACCTTTTCTCACACTACGCTCTCTGTTTGGAAAGGTTCCTCTGATTGCCTGCCAGCCTAAACATCATCCACACTTCTCAGAGGCTACCTTTTCTATCGTAGATATAACAATCTTTCATGATGTATTCTCAGGTGGACAGCATCTCTTCCTTGAAGCTTTTGTGGAATTCTTATGTCACATTTGTATTAGGTTTTCATAGCTGGTGGGAAGGATTGGGGGCAGAGACCATGTTTGCATTGTCTCCGGGATCACTTGTAGCAGTTTGCTAATAGTAGGTGCTCATATCTGTTCTGGAATGAAAGAAGAAAGGAAGAAACCCCAATATGGGAAAGAAGGAAGAAAGAAGGGGCTTTTCTTAAGCCACTTCAAAGGAAAGTAATAACAATGTGGAAATTCAAGGAAAACAGAAAGTTCTTATTAATACAACTCCGGGCTTTTCATGGACTTAGTATTATTTGGAGTCTCTAAAAGGAATTTCTATGCGGATTACTTTTTAAAGAAGAGTATTTTACTTTTGTTTTACCCACAGCCCTTTGAACACAGAGAAAACACGTAGTAAGTGCTTGTTGAATGAAAGGCAAAATTATTTCCTGACATATCCCAGGGAGTATGTAGGTCCTGGGCCTAAAGGTCTGAAAGCCCGCCTGCTGTGTAACTTTAGAGAGACAGTCCATCCTCTCAGTACTTTCTCATCTGGAAAATGTCAACAGTGTGACCCATTCTCCCTCAACTCTCTGAATTTTCCTTGAGAAGGTCAACAAAGACCTTCAAACACCATAGAGACGAATGAAAAGGGACCATCAGTAGCTGTTGACTGAACATTGAGAACTCAATACATAAATAAAAACTTACAGTGATTCCGTGCAGTCCAGGCAGCCCAGGATCCCCCTGAAAAACAAAGGCAGGACACTGAAGAGATTAATAAATCAAGCCTGTGGTATTTCATAGATAACAGACCTAAGATGCATGGGCATAAAAATGCATTGCTGAAGCTTAGGCCTCTTCTCTTAAGGTCTTGTGTTTTAAATAATGTATGAATTGGACATATTCAACGATTTACTTTTTTTTTTTTCCTAAGATAAATCTGCACTTTAGGAGACAAGTATTATAGCCTTGTTTGAACAGGATTTCATAGTTTACTTGGATTAATTAATTTTTCACCTTTGCTAGGAATTTACCAATTAGAAAGTGCTTTTGTGGGCTGGCGATTTTCCTGCTCTTTTAGGAGGAAAGCAAAACTACCTTCCCATGTACCCTCATCCCCAGAGAATCTGTGCCCATATGTATACAATGCAAATCAGATGTTTCAAGGGAGAATCAATAGAGCATACAGTCTCTGGTTACGTTTTAATTACTTTGCAGCATCTTAAGTCACTGTATGAATCTGTAATATAGCCATCTTGTGGAAATTATTGTGTTCCACTGAGTCCAGGGTCTCTTTGTTGTTTGGCCAAACCATTTAATAAAAGTTTGCTATGACAATGGCCATATTTTGACACCTGGTAGTGTTACCCTACTTCACTTATGGTCAAAAATCAGCTCTCTGCAGAATGGGAAGAGCACTGCCTGGGTTTTAGCTCTTTGGTAAACTGGCTGTGTGACTGAGCAAGTCACATGGCCTCAGTATACCTCAGTTTTGTTTTCTATAAAATGAGCAACATGAATCCAACAATCATGAGGTCCTTTCCAAGTCTAACATTCTATCTTCTGCTACGGCATCTATAGCCAAGAGCTCAAACCCTGTACCTTTTCCAGTTTCCACCCATCCACCCCCATCACTCCCTTCCAAAGTTATTTCCAATGTTCCAGGCTCTGTGAATGAGTGGAAGACAGAAAGATGCCATTCTCAGCTGTGCAATCTTGGGTGCATCTTCCCCTCATGTTGGGCACATAGATTCCCATTTGTTACCATGGAAATGACGGGCTCCCTTCCCACTCTGTAAGGGAAATAGGGTCAATCATTTGGCACTAGAATTTACTAAGGGTCCACAGGATACCAGGCACCATATACCAAGAGTATAGTCACAAGAATAAAGAAAGTTCTTGTCAATTCTAGGAAGAGATGGAAGTTTCCCATCAACTGCAGAGTTGATGGCCAGTTTTTGCAGACAGCCAGGGGCCCAGTGAAGGGTGATGGGCTGGTGTGCAGGGACAGAGAAGAGCAGGGCCAGGATCCTGGGCTGGTGGCCATGCTGAGATGGGCAGAGATACACATGGCTTCAAACCAATGTATACAGACATCACGAATTCTTGAGCAGACAAAAGGTGTCTGCCTCCAGGAAATGTCTTGGCTTGTCAAAGAAAATGATACTCATGAAAACTATTTGTTTGCTGATCTGTCTCCTGTTTTTGGTTTAGGTCCTACAAAGCAAATCTCTTTGACAGTATGGTTGCAAACATTTCTGTCAATGTTTCCACCACAAAGAGCTCAGGATCCTTTTTTAAATCCAACTTGGTCTGCTCCTTAGATAGAGACGCAGATGCTAGTTCTGGAAATGTTTTTATTGAAGGTGGGGCCCAGTACAAGGGAGCTCAGCTTATAGCCTACTCAGCTGTCTGCCTGAGAGGCTCTTACCTCCATTCCTTTGAAACTATGTTGGGCAAGGACAGGTTCTCCTTTAGATCCTTTCTGACCAGGAAGTCCCTGAGTAAAATAAGGAAAAACTTGTGAAGAAATGCACACACACTCACACACACTCACACATACACAATTATGTTAATAGTATGATCTGATCAGACAGACGCTGGAACAGCAAGAGGCTGAAATTATGTGGCTTATTCTATGGCAGAATTGGCTGTTCTAAGGGGCAAAGTACCTCCCCTAAATGAGTGCTCTATCTCAAAACTGTATGCCTGCTTCCTCAAGCCCCAAGTCAGAAGTCTGTAAAGGGATTAGAAAGTAGGAGACTTTGAATCTATTTAGAGGCAGTGACCTTTTTCTGTAAAGAGCCAGATAGTAAATGATTTACGCTTTGTGGGCCATATCTGGGCTCTGTCCCATAATTTTCTCTTCTTCCTCACAATCTTTTAAAAATGTAAAAACAAGCCCCAAGTCAATTTACTGACCCCTGGTCTAAGAGATATCTACCAAACCACCTCCATCCTGTGCTGCTACCACACAACTTTAGCTTCGACACCTAAGAGCCCAGTGTGTCTCACTAACACAGAAAATAGCTCAAAGTATACCCAACCCATCCATTGATCAGACTTTTACTGTCTCAGTGGCAGATGCTGGCTATTGTCTGCTAGATTTTGTCCTCCTGGGGAAAATCAATGTCCCTATACTAAAGGGAAAGTCAGGATTAGTATTGGGGATAGGGTTAAGCTTTGGAGACTAAAGCATTGGTTGAATGATGACTTCTTTGACCTCAAAAATCATAGATATATAACAATAAAAGAACAATACAGTCCCAGAAGCACAAACCGGTTTTTTTTCCTAACATTTCCTGTTTCCCCATATTCTTGTGGTCATTACATTCATTAAAGAAGGGTCAAAGAATATCTATTCAGGATTCAGCAGGATTAGTAAAGATGTTTATTACCTCAAGAATTCTTCTCTCCCTGTCAGGGGCAGCATTTCCTTAGTCTCCCAGATATTTATTTCTTTTTAAAAATATATATATATATATATATATATATATATATATATATATATATATATATATATTTCTTTTTCCCCCCAATTATAGTTGACATACAATATTATATTAGTTTCAGGTGTACAACATAGTGATTACACATTTATATAACTTACAAAGTGATCACTCCAATAAATCTCGTACCCATCTGACATCATACATAGTTATTACAGTATTATGGACTGTATTCCTCATGCTATACTTTACAACTCCATGACTATATTGCCACTACCAATTTGTACTTCTCAATCCCTTCCTCTTTTTCACCCACCCCACCCAACCCCCCTCCCAGCTGGAAACCATCGAAGTGTTCTCTGTATCTATGAGTTTGTTTCTGTTTTATTTTGTTCTTTAGATTCCACTCATAAGTGAAATCATACGGCATTTGTCTTTTTCTGTCTCACATACTCCACTCAGCACAATACCCTCTAGGTCCGTCCATGTTGTTGCAGATGTTAAAATCACATTCTTTTTTATGGCTAAGTAATATGACACTGTATATATGTACCATGTCTTCTTTATCATTTCATCCATTGATGGACACCCAGGTTACCTCCATATCTTCACTACTGTACATAATACTATAATGAACATATGGATGCATATGTCCCTTCGAAGTGGTGTTTTGGGTTTTTTCAGATAACTACCCAGAAGTGGGATTACTGAGTCCTTCTTTGTCTCTTGTTATAGCCTTTGTTTTGTTTTGTTTTTTAACAGGACTTTATTGGGGAATAGCGTGTATTTCCAGGACCTTTTTTTTTTTTTTAATTGGAGAACAGTAGTGTGTTTTTCCCAGGACTCATTAGCTCCCTTCAGGTCAACTTGTTGTCCTTTCAGTCTTAGTTGTGGAGGGCACAGCTCAGCTCCAGATCCAGTCCCCATTGTTAGTTGCAGAAGGCGCAGCCCACCATCCCTTGTGGGAGTCCAACCAGCAACCTTGTGGTTGAGAGGACGTGCTCCAACCAACTGAGACATCTGGCCACCTGGGAGCTCAGTGGCAGCTCATTGACTTCATTCTAGTTGCAGAGGGCGCAGCTTGCTAGCCCATGTGGGAATCGAACTGGCAGCCCTGTTGCTCAGAACTCGAGCTCTAACCAACTGAGCCACCCATCTACCCAGCCTTTGTTTTGCAGTCTGTTTTCTCTGGAATAAGTATTGCTACACCAGACTTTTTGTCATAGTTTGTTTCCATTTTCATGAATTATCTTTTTCCATCCCTTTCGTTTCAGTCTGTGTGTGTCTTTTGATCTGAAGTGAGTCTCTTGTAGGCATCATATGTAAGGGTCTTGTTTTCTTATCCATTCAGACACCTTATATCTTTTGATGGAGCATTTAATCCATTTACATTTAAAGTAAAGTATTGTAGACAGGTATGTAGTTATTGCCATTTTTTTATTCAGATTTTTTATCTCTTCTCCTTCTTCTTCTTGTCCCTTTAACATTCCTTGTATTACTGGTTTGGTGTTGATGAACTTTAGTTTTTTCTTGTCTGGGAAGCTCTTTATCTGTCTTTTGATTCTAAATGATAGCTTTGCTGAGTGGAGTAATATTGGTTATAGGTCCTCATTTTTCATTACTTTGAATATTTCATGCCAATCCCTTCTAGCCTGCAAAGTTTCCGTTGAGAAATTAGCTGATCGTCTTATGGGAGCTCCCTTGTAGGTACTTGCTTTTTCTTGCTGCATTTAAGATTCTTTCTTTGTCTTTAATCTTTGCGATTTTAATTAAGATGTGTTGTGGTGTGGGCCTTTTTGCCTTCATCTTGTTTGGGATTCTGCACTTCCCGGGCTTGTATGTCTATTTCCTTTACCAGGTTAGGGAAATTTTCCATCATTATTTCTTCAAATAGGTTTTCAATTCCTTGGTCTATCTCTTTTCCTTCTGGTACCCCTATGATGGAATATCGGGTGCTTGATGCTGTCCCAGAGGCCCCTTAAACTATCTCTGTTTTTTTTGGGGGGGGGATTCTTTTTCTTTTTGCTGTTGATTGGGTGTTTTCTGCTACCTTAACTTCTAAATCACTGATTTGAACCTCTGCTTCATCTAATCTACTGTTTATTTCCCTCTAATGTATTATTTATTTGTTATTGCATTCTTCATTTGTGACTGGTTCTTTTTTATGCTTTCTGTCTCATTTTTATGTTTTATATCTATTTGTTGAAGTTCTTCCTGAGATCGTTGAGCATCCTTATAAACAGTGTTTTGAACTCTGCATCTAGTAGATTGCTTGTCTCTACTTTGTTTCCTTTCTTTCTTTGTTTCTTTTCTTTCCTCCCTCCCTCCCTCCCTCTCTCCTTTCTTTCTTTCATTTTTTTCTTTCTTTCTTTTTTTTCTGGAGCTTTGTTTAGTTCTTTCATTTGGGACATATTTCTTTGTCTCTTTATTTTGGCTGTCTCCCTGTGTTTGTTTCTGTCTATTATGTAGGGCTGCTATGCCTCTCAGTCTTAGTAGCCTGGCCTTATGTACTTGGTATCCTGTGGGGTCAGTGGCTCAGTCTCTCTGGTCACCTGAGCCAGGTGTTCCAGGTGTGTTCTTTGTGTGTGTTGTGTGCACCTTCCTCTTGTTATTGAGCCTTGGTTGCTCCTTGCACATCAATAGGAGGGATTAACCCTCAGACTAATTGGTTCTGAGGACTGACTACTACTACAGTGGAGGAGCTGTTGTGAAGAAGCTGACCCTACAGAGCAGAATTCACTTTAGCAGGACTCTGCTGCCTGCCCAGTTTATCCTTTGTGTGTGTCATCAACAGGGGCAGCTGGGTGGTTTTCCAACTCCGCCTGAAGCTGGCCACTGGGCATGCCCTCCCCAGGGCCTCCTGGGAAGGGCCTCATGGCAGGTCAAGTTCATCCACAGCCTATGCCCTGCTCAGGGTCACCTGTCATGAGCTGCAAAGCAATTCACAGATGGCAGCCACCCATGCTGGGCTTGGATGTGCCCTGAGAGGCCAAGTTGAGAACTGAAGGTGGCTGCTACTAGTGCCAGACTTGGGGCTACTCAGCAAGAGGTACAGGGCACTCTGAGGTCAGATGTTGCTTGTTTGGGTTTTGTGAACCTTTGAGAGACTTTAGGAAAAGCTGCAGCATGAGACAAGACAGGCTGTTTGTATGGAAAAGCCACTGGAAGTGGCTTGGGTGGGTATGCAAGTTGGATGGGACAGGGTCTCAGGGAATCACCAGAGTGGGGCAAACAGTGTTAACCCTGTTGATGGAGACGCAGACATGGAAGCCACCTGCAATTGCATCCTGGGACAGAGGACAGCTCAACAGCCAAATAATGGCTTCTGCTAGCACTTCTGTCTAGGAGAAAGTTGCCGCTCCAGCCCTTGCCCTGAAGCCATATAATTCAGTTCTTCCCCATATGTCCCTGGTTCCTTTCAAGCTGCTTACCCAGCAGTGGAACTCAGACTGAGTGAGTCTGTTAGAGAGTAGGTCTGTGCACTGGACCTTTAAAAGGGACACCTGGGATTACAGCCATCCTCTGCCTCACTCAGCCACCATCTCTGCTGTTTTTCACAGCCAGAAGTTGTGGGGACTTCTCTTCCTGGCTCTGAAACCGTGAGTTGGGGGGCTTGGTGCAGGGCTGAGATCCTTCACTCCTCAGGGGGATCACCACAGCTGAGACATCCCTCCCAATTTTTGACTGCTACATGCAGGTGTGGGACCAGCCCATTCTGCATCTCTGACCCCCCACCCCCAGTCTCGAGGTAGCTTCTTCTGTATGTTCTTAGTAGGATTTCTGTCCTTCTAGACTTCAGGTGATTCTCAAGTATAGTTGTTCTGTAGTTTATATCTATTTTCGATATGATTGGAAGAGGAGATAAGTACAGTGTTTATCTACTTCCCCATCTTAACCAGACAAGTCTGGATATCTATTAACACAGATTTGATTTGCTGTCTTGTCCTGTTGCCATGGCAGTGTTTGAAGGCCTTTGTGACTCAAACAGCTCATCCTATGTTAGTAATATATCCTCCTCCCCACCCCCACTACATATTGGTTTGGTCTTTAGATGTCAAAGTCCTTTATGACATGTATGTATGTCTCACTTTCTGATACATCTACTCACACCCACAACTTAGTCACTCAAGACAACAGTGCTGCTCATTCAGTAAAATGCCAATTAATTCATGCACCTCAGGATCTGTCTAATAGTGTGATTTTGAGCTAAATACATCACATTGGTACCCTTATTTGCTTAGATTATTTCAAGTGACGTTAAGAATGAGCTTGAAATTTGTTATTTTTCTCTTTCCAGGAATTTGTAAAAACAAACTTGCAGGGGCGTGGTGTCTATTAGAAATATTTGAGTCCCATACGGATGAACAGAATTAAATAAAAGTGGTGATACCAGGATCCAATAAATGCTTTATCAATCCTTCAAACAAGGCTTATGACGTAGGGGGTGGGTTGGGGAAGAGGACAAACTATTTCAGTGTAGAGTAGGATTTCTCAATTATTTCTCACTATTGACACTTTGGGACAGATTATTCCCTGATGTTGGGGTGGGGTTGCACTGTGCCAGTAGCATACCCCCAGTTGTAACAACCAAAAATATCAATAATAACTATTAAATGTCCTCTGGGGGACAACATCACCCCTGATTAAAAATCCCTGGTATATACCAAGCTTGCCAAGCCATATGGGCCATTGTCAGTGCTTCCATGATCCTGTGTAAGCTTTCCAAGTACTGCATTTCCCAATATAGTATAATGTGGGAACATGTGAAGTAGCCCAAACATGTACTTTGCTCTGAAATTTTCTATACTCTTTTAACAAAGAGTATTTTCTATATTCTTTTAACAATGATAAAAGTATCATTAAAAAAAATAATGACCCTACGTAGTGTAACGTGTGTATACCCTCCTGCAACTGGTATTCTTCTTTCGACTTTTAATGTGGTGCTGCCAGCATAGAATCCTCAATTAAACAAGGGGCTACAATGGTTGTCCCAAAGACACTTGATGAGCTCTCCAGAGAGCAAAAACAGGGTACACTTGGAGGAATGCAAAGCCATTTGAAATAATGTATAAAGGTCTGGCAGCGTACAGGTGGTCCAAGAAGCCCAGGATAGCCATCGGGGCCTGGAAATCCAACTGCTCCTTGAGTTCCATTACAGCCATCCAGGCCAGGCGGGCCTCTGGGTCCTGGCTGTCCAGGGTGGCCCTGTTCAAAGAGAAAAGAAGGGATCAAGTCAGGCATAGGACTCTAAGCTACTCCGATAAGGTTCACAGTGAGAGAAGCCAAGCTTGCTGCGAAACTCTGGCTCCTTGTCCATTCCCTTAGCCCCATCACCGATGCTCGCATAGCTTTCCTTTATACTCAGATGTATGTGGCTGATTACAAGTCAGTGTTACTCCTCCCAAGAGGATCAATGCTTTAACAGGATCCAAGCTGAAACCAAAAGGATCAAGCATAAAGAGATGGGATTCACAGGGTGTTCTGACTTCACCTTCCCTGGGTACAGAGACTTACTAAGATGGGACGTAGCTGTCTGGTGGCTGAGCTTCTACTAAAATGGAATCATGCCAGGCCTTAAGATTCCTCAGAACAGACTGGAACCTGGGCATCCTGGCATGGCTTTCTGTACTGGAAGATTTGTTTGCATGGGAAATGATGCTGGATTTTGGTCAACAGAACAGGAGCAGTTTCTATAACACCATCTCTCCCAAAAGTGGCTTGGTCAAAATATGCAGGTCCTAGAAGAACTACACTTTCAACCTTCTTTTGTCATTATCACATGTCAGGCTATTGCTTTAGTTAGGGAACTGTATCTTCTCTTCTCCATACTCACTACGGAGGTGGTTGTTTTGCTGGGTTATTAGTAACTAGTCACATACAGTTGGTCTTAATTCAATGTTCCAGAGTTGGGCTTCCTTGGTGCATAGAGCCTACCTTTTGGTAGTGAATAACTCTTTTTTAGTCTGTCAAAAGGAGGTTGTGAGTTGAGTATAAAGAGATGACCTGAAAGGCCAGATACCTAGATGGGTCAATAAAAGGTAGACTCCCCCCCTCTCACACATACTTTTAAAAGCCAAGTGTATATATATATATATATATATATATATATATATATATATATATATATATATATTTAATGATTTGAGGGAAATATGTCATGTGTTCAAAAATTAACCTTTCAAACTATTAGAGAAAACAAATTTTTATCAAATTCTTATTGAAAATGTGCTTCATAGAATTCTGTTTCCATTTTCATTGTTATTATAGTTGTAAGAAATAGTCTGTTAATGCAAAAGTGTGACTCTACACTGCTGGACTCATGGAATGCTAAGTCCAGATGAGTGGTCAATAAACTTATCTTTGCAATAAACATGCTGTAATCTGTGCCTCTCCAGACTCGGGTGATGGTTTTTAGTTGCACTGGGGAAACGGAGACAGTTTATTAGAGTCATCATTACATCATTTTATTACCAAATGAGGTGGCTATTCTTGTTTGCCCTGAAGACCTACATTTTACATTCCCCAGATCTATGCCTTGGGAGGCAGACTTCTGTGGACAGTACTGCCTAGGCTCCCTTTCCTTCTGTCTCCTAGTTGTATTTGGCCACTGGTAGACACAGGCAAGAGACTGAAGAGCAGGAGGAGAAAGAGCAGAGCTTATTTATTTCCCTCATGCCCTCCCTCCCTGGCTGTATCTCTGGCAATGGCCACTTTTCTCTACAGTCTTAGCTCCTGTCAGGCAACTGTTATTTTGTGGCTCTAGGTCTTACAGGTTCCAGTATTACCGTTCCTTATTTTCCCTTTGGGTCTAGGGGTGGTAATAGATTTGTGTTAGTTGCTTTACCATCCATTGTTGTTTCCCTCAATCCTGCCCACATCCTTTAAATATACTCTTCACTCCACTCTTTAGTTAACCCCTTTAAGTATACTCTATTTCTTCCTGGGACCCTCATCGTCACTTTAAAATGTCCCTGCTAAGCTTGCTAGAGTTCATCTCTCAGTTGGGTAACGGAGATGAGTTAAGGAAAAACAACAGGCTGGCTCAGTACTAGGGATCTTCTTTACTCCTGGGGCCTTGGTTCTGTTTGACATCAAGACCTTTGCCTGGGGTGGCCAGTTAGCTCAGTTGGTTAGAGCATGTTGCTGATAACACCAAGGTTGCCGGTTCGTTCCCAGCATGGGCCACCCATTGGTACCCATCTTTTTTTTTGCCTTGGGCTCTGATCCTTCTGTAGTTTTCTTGCCTGAACTCGATATCTCCTATCTGCAGGATTCCAGGGGAACCTGTTCACTCTTTCCTACCTTAGCTGAATTAACCTATAACCTGTGACTAAGATCTGTCGTCCCTTTCCTGTCCAGCTGACACCACCAGGATGATGGATAAAGTATGTTTTGAGCTAGTCAGACTTGTGTTCCAATCCCAGCTTTGCCACCCCCCAGATGTAGCCTCAGTTTTCTTTATATGTAAAATGGAGATGAATAATACTACCTCATAAGGTTGTTGTTACCATTAAAGTGAAAACAAAATTTTGTGGTTAAAATTAAATGAGACCAGTTTTACTGCATAGGAATTCAATAAATGGCAAGTCTTCTTCATTCAAGCAAGTCAGCAAGAATAAGCCACCAGGCTGAGCTCTCAATATCATGGAATTTCTGGCACATTGTCGTTTCTGGTTATAGCTAATAATTTTACATATGTGTGTGTCAGCTTTCCAAGAGAAAGCTTTTTGAGGGAGGAAACCATGGTTCTATATAACCACAAGGGACTGAACACATAGAATATGAGCATCTGCTCTGCTCCAGAAAAGCAATATTCTTCAGAACCCATATTTTAAAGAAAAAGCTTCCATTGGTGAGTGGTATAACTTCACTTTGAAGATATAAATCTGGTGTGTTCATTTACGTGTCTCTAAGCAGGAAAGTGTTCGAGATCGACTCCACGGGAAAAGCTAAACATAAATTGTAAAGGACAACACGAAAACTTCTGCTCTCAACTTATTTGAACCAAAAACATTTGATAAACATACATTTCTTGTGGATGCCAACAGCCCCAAATCACAGCTGTGATGTCATTAAAAGTCACAGCCCTATCACCCCTATCATACATTGTTTTAATGCTGAATATCTTGATGAATGCTTGTTTGTTTACTCTCTCCACTGGTGGTTGTGCCCCTTAGTGCACAGACTTCAATGATCACAAAATGACTACTTGCTCATTCATGTTGAAATTGTCTACAGGACAGCAAAAATGGAGTTTTGGGACCAAACCCAGTGACACATATGTTAGCAATGAGCCAATATTAAGAGGGAAACCAGATCTGTTCAGTGATCCAGTTTATTACCATGTGTTGGGGAAGCTGTTGGTTTCAGCCAAACTGCTAAATAAATGCTGCTGAAAGTTGAGCAACATAATTAGTCTGACTGGGCCAAGGGTGTCTGTGTTTTCCTCTGTCTGAGCAAGTCCTGCCAGTCTGAGAACTGTTGATTTTATAGGCACCAGAGATTGAAGTCAGTCCCCCAAATATTTTTAGAGTTCTTACTATATGCCAAATTCAGCCCTGGAGTCTCTGAGGCCTCTAAGAGGAGCAGAAGACATACATTGCGCTTTCACGGAGCTAGATAAGACTACCATACAAGACAATCAATAAATACCATGGACCATATGTGGTAAGGAGCTAGAACATGTAGGACAGACATCAAGGACTCCTACATCATAAATAGCTGGAAGAGAGAGGAGGAACAAGGAAAAAAAAATTCATGGAGTAAATGAGGTTTGGAGCCTGAAGTTAAAGCAATCAAAAGTCAAAAGAAAACATACAACCTTTAGTCAAGAGAAGGGCCAGGTAAAGGGCCAAGGGCGTGGGGACTTCTGGGAGCAGCACACTTATTTGGAGGAATCTGGATACCTGCAACTCATTCTCCCAAGCAATGAAGCCCCAAAGACAAGTGATCAATTCCTATAAGCACTAGTGCTCTCTAAGTCACAAGTTGGAAGCAGAAGTGTCCAGCTGGATTCTGGGGCAGGTTCTAGCTCAGAATTGGAATCAGCCTTTGCATTAGAGGATTCACTTCCTTCCAACCCCCATTAAAAAGACACTACAGAAAGAAGGGCATAGTACTCCTGCCAACTCTAAATCCCCTCCCCTCTCATCTCTAGTGAAGCCAGCTCCACAGGATGAATGGAAGAGGCAGCCTCCCATTTGCTAGTTTCCCTTACCCACTGGCTCCTGTAGGGACACAGCCAGGAGACAATGCCAAGGGACGTCAAAAAAGGATGGCCAATTCTATCTACTTATTTCCCCACGGGCTCATTTCTGGGCATTTTGCAGATTCTGCACTTGAATAAAACGCAGAAATCTGATGGTCAATTTGCTGATACATGTGACAAATACAAGGTAAGCGAGGCATCTGTTCTCCAAATCCGCAAGTGTATACTAGATCTGGAGAGAAAATGGATCAGATGATTATATCTTTGAAGGCAGAGCCATATGCTTTCTCTGTACCCCCATAGAAGAGTGCTAGCACATAGCAGATGCTCAACAAATACCTACAGATTGGTGCGAAGAGATTAGAAGCCCCTTCCCTGACACTAGATGATTACGTACTGTCACACAAGAAGCTGATAAGTAAGTATAGGGTTTCCACACAAGATTTGGTTCTTCTCTTAAACAAGGTTGAAAACCATTGCTATAGACAAATAGCCCAGGCTACAGACTAAATATATAGAGAAATGCAAAGGAAATAACTAAAAGCTGATAGTAGCAACTTCCAAATACTATATTTTAAAGGTGGCAAAATGTTACCATGGAATCTCCAGTGATGGGATAAGTGGGGATACAAGGTGAAAATGGAGAATCTAAGGATTGGGTTATACGGAGTGGGAGAAGGACATGTCTGTTAGCTCCAAACTCCCCACTTATCTCCAGCAAAGCCAGGTCCTCAGGATGAATGGATGAGGCTGCATCCAAGTGACCTTTGGAGTGGTCATTTTGTAAAAACTGAAGGAAAATTCACTCTGAAATGAGATGAGGCTGAAGAGAACGAATTAACTGGAACGAAATGTGTCAAGATATCATTAAGTATGTTTCTATCTAATTTCATATACCTTCTTAATTTTCTTATAATGCATATGTATGTGCTCTAATGTAGCACTGTCTCCACACTTCAGAACCAGTCCCTCAAGCCACAAGACATGACTCATTTTGGCTAAAATATTGATGGTTTCTTATGCTTTCATATGTCCTTGCACCCTCGAACCATCTGATTTAGTGCTACCTGTAACTGAATCCCAGGGAAACTGTGTGACCACTGCCCTTTAGACTTTATCATGCACAGCTCAACACTTGACCCTGAACATGCTTGCACGAGCCAGTATATGTTGCAAAGGCCAAAATGCTTGAGCTATGAGGCAGAACTTAGAGATGATATTTTAAAACGCTTCTGTGAAAAAAACACTCACCAGAATCCCATCGATGCCAGGAAAGCCAGGAACTCCCATGGGACCCTAAAAAAAGGAGTAGAGAGAGAAATGTAAGAGAAAATCCAGTTGGTTTCCATTTGATTCAGTGGGTTTGTTCATGTGATTCATGACCTAAGTTGTTAAGAAGTGTTTTGTACCCCTCTTTCCACATTGTACCACCTTGCTCCCTACTCCAGTTCCAAGGGATCACTTGCCTCTACTTCAGGTCTCAGACATATGTGTGTTCTGAAACCAGTTCTTGTCCTAGGCAATGTGACGTTAGACCTAAAATTAAGGCTCAATAATACATGCTATCTTGACATCTGGGAAAACCAGGAGAGCCTTAAATGGCCTAACCACAACTCCCCTTCCCCACTGTGTTCCTGTAGATAAGGTCTCCGAGGCAAGCAACCTTACTAATCAAACAGGTCAAATGCAGTTCATGCTTATCCCTGAGTAGTGGGTTTTACTTCCATGCTGGCCCACTGAATTATTCAAACAAGCCAATCACATCCTCCCTCAGGGAGCAAGGGACACCTCACCTTCTTGATACTACAAAGTCTGCTTCCCACAGCCCCTTCTGATTTATTCTGTTCCCAAGTGCAACCCCTGTGTGGCCCTGCATAGTGTGTGGGGTCCTCCTCCCCTGTGCTGTGAGTACATGTGACTAATGAACCTGTTGTCAGTCTCTTCTGTCCAGTGTCAGGTATCATATCTTCAGCCATCTCCAGAACCCCAGGGTGGGAATCCCTCCCTCACCAGTGGGGTGAATAGGAAGTGATGAAAATCAGCAGGGAACATAAACGAGTAGCTAAATTCAGTCAGTCAGCCACCATGACATGATCAATTTCCTTTCTTGCATCTTTCCCCCCCTATATTTGTGGCCCAGATTGCCTCTAAGCATTCTGATCCCTTGATACCCAGTCGCCTTGCTTGAATTCCTGAACTCTCTTGCCCAGCTGATTGGACTTCGGACCCATGCCCAGTTCAAACCCACATGACTTCCCATCACAGTGATCCCACTTGTCTAACTAGTAGCTGATACATGTGCTTTATGGCTTGCTTGCCATGGAAGTCTCCCCAGAAATGAGCTAATCCATTTGTAGCACACCACCCAGCCTATCTCTTATTAAATTATGTAGCCTGACACCACAGTATTCAGGATTAGTATTACTCCCATAAGAGAACTGAGATTTAGAAACTTTACCTTCACACTTGTGACCTATGAGTCAAAGCAAAATAGAGCTTTGGTGTTCTTACCTTATCTCCTTTTGGTCCGTATGGTCCCAGAGGACCTGGGGAGCCCCTTACTCCTTTCAACCCTGATAAACCGCTAGGGCCAGCAAATCCTTGAGGACCTGTTGGACCTTGAATTCCAATTAATCCCGGTGTCCCCTAAGATGGACAGAGGAGTGCAATTAGTTAACAGGGGACTTAACATCAACATTTCCCATTTTCCCGTGCACAAACCACACTGTCATCACTTCACTAAATAATTTTGGCTTAGAGATCTGTGAAGCATGCCAAACTTCCGGACACAGATCCGAAAAGGCTATTTTAGGGACTACTAAATTTATTTGGATAAAACATATTTTATAAGCACATTTAATAAGATTCACATGTACCAAGATCCTTCAGCTTTGTACTTCTTAGGAGATCAGTTATTCAGGCTGGATAATATTGCCCTCTTCCTAATTAATTCTAGTCCATCCATCAGATTGTCAAAATAGTGAAAGAACAAAACGCTGGAGAGCATCATGACATTTTATAACTCACGTCCAAATGGCCAACCACATGGTTGCAGTCAAGTCCAGAAATGGCTGTGCCTAAAGAACACAGCCTTCGAGGTCCAGAAAGGGAAGAACCTAGAAACCCACGGGTTGACCAACCTGTCAGACCTTACCTTTCTTGGCAGATCTTAGGACCCCATCACTGGAAACAGATGTTCACAGGGAAAACACACACACACACACACACACACACACACACACACACACACACACACACTGTTTATTTGCTCCCTCCTCCTCTTTCTTTTTCCCTTTACCCCTGCCAACAATACAGGTGTTGAAGGTGTAAAATCCAAGGGCCTTAGTAATATACATTATGTATCAATTATGATGGCAAGAGAGAGTAGCCTGAGGATTTTGAATGCCCTGGTTACAAAGCTTCTGTAACAATTAAGTCTGAGAGTTCAGACTGACATTTTAAAGCTGACTGAGACAGAGAATTAACCCCAGCGGGTGCAACACAGGTGGGCTAGTCTATCATTTAGAACAAATGCCAGCAGGGACTGGATTTTCTTGGCAGAAAAATGAAAACCATTATTAATGTTCATTACCTACTCAGAGAATGCAACACCCTATCAGGTAGAAAGCCATTTTCATAAATGCTTCCAATCTCTAACTCTCAGCCCCTTTACCTACTGTCTGCAATTTCCTACAGATCTGTGAAAAACTCTGAGACAAGCCCATTAAACACGCCCTTTAATATCAACTTTCAAGTTTTACTTTTTAAAAGGTAGAAAACAGGACAGATGCTTTATGCACTGGCTAGAGTCATGTACTGGAGATGCAAGTGGCCACCAGCTGTACAAGGCTGTTGGAGTACAATTCCCACTGTCAATCAGGCCCATGAAGACCTAGGACTCTTGCAGAAAAGTAAAAGATGCTCTTCCCAAGGAGGTGCAATTCTCTGAGAGGTACCACCCACCACTCAACCTTTCGCAACACCCAACACGCACGCAGCCTACAAAGGGTGTTAAGCTGCAGACTGTTTAATGAGCTTGTTTCTGAGAATGACGGGATAGAAGTTGAGTTTTCACTTTTTATGCTCTTACTTCTTGTTGGAATTCTGTTTACAATGATTCTGTTCTTTATTACTCTTGTAAATTTTTACATCTATATGTATGTGAAACTAAAATGAAAAAAGAACAATACTTTAAAAACATTGGGGTGCTGTTGAGAATGAACAAAGAAGTCTGAAATGTGGGCCTAGCTTTCAAGACTAATGTACACAAAACCATAGCAAACAGTACAAGTCCGGAACAGAGCATAAGTGGTGCAGGGACACAAAGGAAGGGGTGGCCTTGGAGAGTTTGTGGAATGCTTACATTCTACCCATGGCACGGGGGAGTCATAGGCCACACTGGAAAGGCTGAGTGGGCCCCAAATGAAGTGGGCCTGCAGAGCAAGGAAGGAAAGTTGAAGACGTGGTGTCGTAGGAAATGAGGAACTCTTAGAGGTTTGGGGTCAAGAGAGGGATGGGAGGAAGACAGTGTTTCAGGGCTGAAACTCATCAGCCAGCATTCAGGAGAACATGTGTGTGTCAGCATGAGGCCAGGGCAGCCTGCCTGAGGCTGGAACAAGGGAGACAGATAAGAACCAGCTGTTGGTGGAGGAGGGGACTCCTTGGTGGGAGGATAGGGGGCAGGACTGGCTCACCGAGGCCATGTTACTACTAGCAGAGAGGATGCAGTCAGGGCACTAAATGCTTGACCCAAAAGCTGAGCCCTGCTCAAAGCTTTCCTGCATCAAGGAAGGGGAGGTGGAGAACACGATAAACCATTGAAGAGCTACTGAGAGAGCAGATTGTGGTGTGGCCCAATTCCCACCTTGCTCACATCACTAGAGCCTGAGCATAGCCTGGCATGGGCATATGGGTTGGCACACTCTAGCTCTGGTCTGTTGCCTTTGTGAGTGCATGCTCAGCGAGAACAAGCAAGGAGACTTAGGAGTGAGGCAATTCTGTGGCTGGACTTAACAAGAAATTTAATTCCATCCAGAAAAGGCAGGATTCCATGGCCTTCTCCCTTTCTCTTGGCTGGGTGGGCATGCTGAATCTACCACAGTCTCACAGCCGACTCCTCTGTTCCAGCCAGAGAGCCTAAAGTAAGTCTCTTAAAAAACTCACGGATTCATTGAATTCTAATTCTTTTTCCAAAACGCCATTTGAAATGACACCCCTGGAAGGAAGGAACATGCACTTCTGGGTTCCAGCTAGAAACCTCTCAGACTGGCCTAAGGGCCAGAAGCCAGGCCTGTGGGATGTTCAAGGCCTCTGAGGCCCGCTCAGAACTGCCTCCTCAGCGTGGGGTTAGGACCTTCTGAAGCCTGCAGTCATAGGATATGAGACAAGGAGCCTTCCCACCCACTGAGGTCCTTTCCTACAGTGGTACAGAACACTGTGAACTAATGAAGATAGCAAAAACAAACAAAACAAAACAAAACAAAAAAACCAGAGACATTTCTTTTGTGGGTTGTTTTGTTTTGTCAGCCATCTCTAGATATGCGTACTCTGTGCTTATAACTGTATGATCTTTTTCCCTCTTCTCCAATGCACAGGATTTCTGTCACAGTGCTCAGTGTACTACTGAAGCTTACTACTTAATCAAAGATGAACTGCATTTTTTGGGTTTTCATCCAAAGAAAGCTCTCTGAGGCACTTTTCATCATGGCCAGCAGAGGTCAGTGGGAGAACACAACGGCTACAAATAAGCAGGAGATTGGGTGGGCCTCTCCTACTACACAGAAAAAGAAGTCAGGCCAGTCAGTGTCAGAGAAGTCACAGAAAGTTCGAGCAAGAAGGGCCCTTAGAGACCATTCCATTTTATACATGGGGGAAAAAAAGAAGCCAAGAGAAGGGGAAGGACTTGTTTAGGTCACATACTGCGTTTCCCCGAAAATAAGACCTAGCCGGACCATCAGCTCTAATGCGTCTTTTGGAGCAAAAATTAATATAAGACCTAGCCAGGACATCAGCTCTAATGCATCATTTTTTGCTCCAAATGACACATTAGAGCTGATGGCCCGGCTAGGTCTTATTTTCGGGGAAACACAGTAGCCACTGAGGATGGCATGGGGCTCAAATCAGACCGCCTGCTGCCAGTATGTGGCTCTTTTCCTGTTTGCCAGTGGCAGATGTCCTAGGGTGTCATTGAGGCTGCCCCCTCACCCCGGGCCTGCCCCTGGGACTGTCCCCATCAGTAGGCTGTAGCAACCAGATGCTCACACATAATTTCCTTCTTCCTAGCTCTGATGATTTCACAGAACCAATCTGGAACACCATCACTGTTTGGACTGTTATCAGAATTTCAATGGCCTTGGACCAATGCCCTACTCTGATACATGTCATTTATTTTGGCAAATAGACCCAAACAGAGCAGAAGGGACTCCTCCAAGTCTTCCCAACAAGCCCTCCTGCCTCCATTTGCTTGGGATTTTAAATATGCACATCAGAGTGTAATTCTCAAGAGCTGGGATTTGTGCCTAAGGCCAGGAACTGCAGGTTCACAACTGCAGCCCAGGCTGGCTGTCTTCTGCTGACCACAGTGGATGGGGGTCCATATTTAGTTTAAAGTATCATATCAAACCATACCCACAGCCCCGGATAACTGGGGTAACAGACCGAGGAAAGGGTCTGCATATAAAGTAGTACACATATGCATAAATAGCATCTAAGAATCTGAAAAGCACATGCCTCAAACTAGGCAGGACTGTGCATCTGAGAGGGGGCTGACTTTTCATTATGAGGCCCCTTCCTTCCTTTCATCCCTCCCTCAAAGTTCCAGTGTCCTTCTCCTATAAAATTAAAATGTGTTCCTAAGGAAGAATTTGAAACTCGTTCCCACTGAGGCATAAATGACTGACAACTTAGAGCTTTACTTCTCCCCAGAAGGATTTGCATTTTAATGGAGAGCAGAGCGTTAAGCTAGGGGATGCAAATGATATTTATGAAGCATAAAAGGGACAAGCAGTGTGCACAGGCTTTCCTAAGGATCCCGCAGTGCTTTTAGGTGGTACCATGGTGCAGGCTCTAGAGTCAGACAGACCTGGAGTCAAAGCTCCTTACTGCCATTTAATAGCTATGTGACCTGGAGCAAGTGAGTTAACCACTCTGAGTCTCTAGGGCTCGGAGCAATAATAGCTTTGGTGTAGGAGTATTGTGAGCATTTAAGTTAGTTAATGAATGTAAAACACCTGGCAGGTAGCATGAAAATATCAGTTCCCTTTCCTTAGATATATCATTTATGATAAAACGGAGAAGTTATGATTGGGTATTTAATGCTCCTTCTCTTAAGTGGGAGATGCACATACATTAATGAGAAATCCTCTTTGGGGCAGAGATGTGTACCTAGGAACGAGTTGTTTGTGAGAGCATTTTCCCCCTTATTAGTGCTGGTGTTCTGGCTCTCTAGGACACTTGGCTCTTCAGTGTCTGCTCATTCTCTTAAAGGGACCTCATCTACATGCCAATGACTCCCAAATCTGAACCTCCAGCCCAGATTTCTCTTCTCAGCATGCCAGAACTTACAGCCAGTAGCTTATTAGACCTCTCTACCTGGCTAATCCAACTGAAACTCAACATGACCAAAGTTGAATTCATCATCTTCTCCCCATCCCCATTCCCCCAAAGAGTTAATGGAACTAACTCAGTAAATGGCAGTCCATCCATAAAGCCGATCAAGCCGTAAACCCAAGGGTCCTCCATGACCTCTGTCTTTCCCTCATCGTTCACATCCAATTTACCAGTAAGAACTATCAATTCCACCTCTAAAATATAACTCGAACCTGTCCATTTCTCTTTATTCCTGTTTCCAGTTCATGGTCTTCCTCACCTGTCCTCTAGAGCGTTGCATCAGCCTCCCAATTGGTCTGCCATCCTCCAGTCTTGCTGTACTCTCTCTTAGCATCCTGACCCAGGGCCTTTGTACATGCCTCTGCTCTCCTACATAGCTCCTATTTGTTGTTCAGACTCCAATCAAAAGACCAGTTCTTCCAGGGAGCCTTCCATAATTACCTATACCCCACAGTATGGGTTTTGTTGCCTGTTTGTATCCATAGCCCCCAGCAGACTGAGTTCCTTGAGGACAACTCCCGTGTCTTACTCCCCACTGAATCACCCGTGCTACATACAATGCCTAGTATACAGTGGGCACTTAGTAAATGTTTGCTGAATGAAGAAATTAACACATATACCAGGGGCGCCAAAAAAAATGTACACAAGTGGACACTTTGGTCAACGCTGCTCAAGCAGTAGTTTGCTGTAATCAGAAGTGTCTGGATGCTGACGGTAACCACTTTGAGCACCTCTTATAATTGCAGAAGTCAAATGTGACTTGTATTCATCTTTTGTTATTGGTATATATATTGAGTATTACAATTTTAATACAGTTTTCCTTTCTTAAAATGTGTATACATTTTTTGGTACCCTCTGTATTCACTGAGAAGCCAGTGGCCCAGGTATAGCAATATCTTCTTTGGAAGTCTAGATAGCTGCATGAGAATGTAATCAAGAACATTCTGATCACAGAACCATGGAAAAGAGAGCTGCACAAGACAGGAAATCATCCAGTTCAAGAGGGAGAAGCTGAAGCCCAGAAAGGGAAGGGACTTACCCAAATTCATACAGTATCAACACTAGACATATCACAAGAGTAAGGGAGTGGATGGGGCAGCAAGACCAGAGACAGGGAACCCAGTGGAGAGGCTGTGATCTCTGAGAGAGAAATAATGATGACCTAGACTAGGTTCATGGCAGTGGAGACAGGGAGAAGATAGATTTGAGAGATTTCTCACAAGCTGAAAATGACAAGACTTGGTGCTACATTGGAATTTATGGGTAAAGTAGAGGGAGGTATAAAGGATGACTCCCAGGTTTCTTGATTGAGCAAATGAGTGGTTCTCTTGACTGACATGAGGAAACCCAGGGGAAGAAGAGTCTTGGGTGGAAGATGAGGGGTTCACCTTTGGAGAGATGGGGGTTAAGATGACCGAGGTATCATTTAAAGCAGGAGTGTCAAAACTGCGGCCCGCGGGCCAACTGCGGTCCGCAATCCATTGTTAATTGGCCCGCAGCAAATTCCAAAAATATATTTAGTTTACTTAAATAAACCAGGTGAGGCAATACGTACTTCACCTCGAGTGAGTGGCCCGGCTGTTTGTGTATTTTACCGCATACGGCCCTTGGTAAAAAACGTTGAAATAACTTTGACACTCCTGATTTAAAGAGATGTTCAGGACCTGTTTCTTCCACTAGCCTGGAAGGTCTGAGATGGCAGGGAGCTCAGTTGACTTTGTTCATCACAATATCTATGCAGATACAGTACAGTATCTTGTGTGTGGTAGACAGTCAAAACAAAATTGTGGGGGGAGAGCATAACTGGAATGAATGAAAATACAGAATTAAATGTACACTTGGGCATCTTTGAGAAGGATACTTCCAAGTCTTGATAGCTAAGGGGCAAAATGAGATTTAAAACTTTTTTTGCTACTCTGACACACCCCGTGTGGTCTTTGGGGGAAGGGGAGCAAGGATCCCTGACCTCTAGCACAGGAACTACGTGGCTTAAATTCTACAATTGGTCCTTACTTTCCAACTGGAATTCCCATCTAAGCTATGGGGCCAAGGTGGAGAGGATGCAATTGCTTAATAAACTTTGGGCTAAGTAGCTGGGGTCTCTCTCTCTCCTAGCCATGAAATATGTGGTAAGAAAGAAACTAATGATGACACCCCACAGCGCAGAACACTTAAGAAACTTCCAAACACTTTTCCTTTCACCCTTCTTTTAGCATCACAATACACCTGTGGGCACCAAGCTGTAAAGCAGTTAGTCAGTGGGGCTTGATAATGTCACACAGGTGGTCAGTGGCAGAGTTGGTATCAGGGCCTCCCAATAAACTCTGTGCTCCTTCTGTTGGAACAAATGGAGCAGCCATTCATAGAGCCCTACAATCCACTCTCCTAGTAACAGCACTAATGGGCTATAATTTTCTGCAAAAATAAATAAGAGAGAAAGAACGCCAGTTAAGTGAAGACTATGTTTAGAGTACGGCAGATAAAGACTCATATCATACAGATAGATGTACAGGCCCATTTCGTGGCCCAGGAAGCTTAATAATGTTGCCAGTAAGAGCAATGACCCTTCCCATCTAACAAAAACAACAATAAAAAGTGATTGGTGTCTAGCAAAGAGTGAATCCCCTAAATTTTCAGTGTCTGCCACAGCTAAGAAGCAGTATCAAAAGCTTGCCCTCAACACCCAAATGAAAACACATTTATTTTCTGGTTCTTAAGCTATAATCAGTGTTTGAAGCAGCCAGCTCAAGCATGAAGGCATGCATCTACATGTTTTGTTTGTGAAGACACACACACACACCCATTCCATTGGCTACTGTCAACATGTTGAAATTTTTGAAAAGACACCTCCCAGAGTGATAGTTAACTCTTGCTAGGCAACACTCTGCATCCCTCCCTTCTACCTGTTTATTCACATTTATCTTCTAAAATATAATAATGACCTTTGTACCAGAACTTACTAAGTGCCGTTTCTTTTAATCCATCTCCTTTAATCCTCTAACAGCCCCAACAGGTGGGTATTAGTCTCATCTTACAGATGAGGAAACTGAAATACAGAGAGGGTAAGGAACTTGCCTGAGGGCACACACGTAAGCAATTGGTGAAGCTAATTTGGGTCATACCAAAGCCTCTGCTTCTTTCACCAAGCTACATTGCCTCTCTGTGTTGAATAATGCTCTGAATGCAGAAACACAAGCCCAGTTGACAAGGGGCAGTAAGAGCTACTCTGGGCAGACAGTATTGTTATCTTCATTGATAACAGAACAATTTATCTCAATTTTCCCAATCTTTTAACTGGAACATGCACTATAAATAGAAATTCACTTAATGGAATTGATAAATTGTTAAATTAAGTCATAAAAGGCACTTCAAGGAATGGCATGCCCTAGAACTTTAAAACATGGCAGATTTCTTCTTGTTCCACAACTAAAGTGTGGGTAATGGACAGTTTACTAGGCTATTGTAGACAAATTCTGGTGTGCAATGAGTCCCTTATGCTAGCATATTATTAGGGGCAGAAAATGGAATACAGTTACAGTATATTAATTTGATGATCATTGTGCTGAGCAGAAATTGGAGAATTTTGTCTTTAAACGTTATAATTTTCCATGTCCCTGGGGAATTCCAATAGTTGCTAAAATAGGATGAAGCAGAGTTGTTGTCTGCTAGGAAGAGGCAAAAAAGTTGATGAAAAATTTTCAGATCTTCCTTTTTTGTATAACATGTTCATAAAACCACCTCAGAAACCAGAACAAACTTTCCTTTTGGGATAATATTATAACTGTGAAGTGCAAGAACCAAAAATCAAATGAAACTCTAAATATGACCAATAGTTGGCCATAAAAATAAAAGAGAACAACCAAACACCTCTGTTTTAACCATTAGTTGTGGTTGAATGAGGCCCCATGACCCTTCAAATGGGCATGCATTATACAGAGAGTACCAGTGCACTACAAAGTGAGTTCTCAGATTAAGAAAATAAATATAGCTCTACTTGGGATGAATTTAACCTAAAACTAATATATGGGTTGAAAAAACTTGAAACATTTAATGTGCCATAATTTTGTTTTCCTTCTTAGAATTTAGAAGGGCAACTTGTATATGATTTGATGGCACAGGCCACTTAAGAAAGCCTTCCAGTAAACTAAGATTGATGTTCCCATCATCCTTTGTGCTGCCCAGTGGCACCCTTATTAATAAATCAAGTAGATGCACAAAGGACAAAGAACTCTAGTCAGTTTACTTGGTCCCTTCATAAATTATCAATTTAGCAAACATTTATTGAATGCCTAGTATGTGCCAGTCATGATGCTACTTTTTGGGAACAGAGAGATGAATGTAACATGTGCCTTGAACTTGAGGAGCTCTCAGTTAGAAAGATGAGTTATGTACACATATGAGTATTACAAGGCAGAGGAAGACAGGAGGGATATGATTCTGAACCCAAGGATTGTCGATAGGTTTCTCTGGAGACAGAAGAGGGCCTTTTATTCCTCCAAACTAGAGTGTGGAGGAGGATGAGTAACGAAAAAGACCCAGGTAAGGGGGTGCGGGGTGGGTGATGAGGGTAAGGGGGATCAAATAGATGGTGATGGAAGGAGAACTGACTCTGGGTGGTGAACACACAATGGGATTTATAGATGATGTAATACAGAATTGTACACCTGAACTCTATGTAAATTTACTAACAATTGCCACCCCAATAAATTTAATTAAAAAAAAAGAAAAGAAAAAGACCCAGGACACGTTTTGGTTAAGTAAGAGGGAAGTGCAATTCAAGTTGACCTTAATTTTCCCAATAAATGTAGGAAGTAAGGTCACAGATAGAGAGTGAAGATAGTTGAGGTTAAGGATGACTGGTAAGGGCTGGGAGGAGTTGCTGTGGAAAATATGGCAGGAAGTCAATTGTTAGAAAAGTGTGAAGGGCTGCCAAGTAGCCCTAAGTGCTCCGCTGAAACTAGAGAACACATCTCTGTGGGGGAAGCTTTCTCAAACAATACTTGGCAGCTCAGAAACAGGAGCAGGCAAAGCAGGTGGTGGGGTTTTCCAGAGTTGGGCACTGGCACATACATCAGAAGTACTAGAAATGAGGATGGGTGTGGGGGAGAGGGATAGGTCCAACAGGAGGACATGAGAGCATTGTTGACATAGCTGATCTCAGGGTCCAGGCTGGAGAGTGAGCCAGAGAGGAGCTAGCAATTCCTGATAAACAAATGATTTACTAGAAAATTTGGCCTTGCTCAAAGTGAGAAGTCTGAATAAGTTATAGATACGATTTATGTGCAGCATTTAGTACTTGAGTCAATTCTATCAAAACAAATCTGGAGCCAGAGAGAGCAACCTGGGAATCCACACATGGAGAAAATCCACCAGACTGTTAGCAATGTCAAGAAACATGTCTGCCAGACTAAAGACTTTTTAGCTGGGCCTACTATCCAACTCAAATGGAGGTGGTTTAGGCTGATGCAGAGCTGATGGTGCCAACTCCCAGGGCAGAGTCAATGGCATGTGTAGGGAGGGAAGCATGTGGTTCACATGTTCATAGCTCACTGAAAACTCATGTTTTGTCAGTTCTTGGTCCTCTGCACCTTCCTCACTTCCACAGTGTCATTTACATTCTTTTTATATCTCACTCAGCCCAACTCTTCCCTTAGAGATAGTATTTAATAGCAGTGAAAGCACTGTAAATAACTTAAAATAATTATCCAGCTCCCAAAGAAAGCAAAGCTAGGGACAAATCAGGGAACTATTCTGAGAGGAATCCAGGTGGGAAGTTGGAGAGGGAGGGAGTGGCAGCTGGAAAAGGAAGCTAAAGGAGCCAAACCCTAGGAGCTGAGGGAAAAAAAGAGATGGAAATGGAGCTGGCCAGTCCCAGGGCCTGGTTTGGGACGTTAACTGGGCAGGAGTTTCCATGCCCCCCTTATCTCTCCATCTATCACCACATTTTTTCATTCTCTGGTTTTATGAGGATTTGAAACACTTGTGTTGGCAATCTTTTAGAAAAAGTTAAAAGAGAATTCTGTAGAGATAAAGTCACCAATGAAGCCTGGCAAAGCCAAGAGTAGCAACAATTGTCCCCTAAAGCTGAGTGGTAAACAAACCTTCAAGTACTTGCCCCTTCAAGGCTTTGAGTGCCCCAGGTCCTTTGGCCTGAGAACCTAGCAGCTAATTGCTTCTCTTGACTTTCTGACTGACAAAGAGAGGTTTCTTTGTTAGTCCAGTTTCAACCAGTCTCCTGAACACAAGAGAAGAAAAAAAAAAGTGAGAGGGTGTAATAGTGGGGAGGGGAGGGAAGCTCTAGTTAAGTCACCTGGGAGAGGGAAGATCTCCCAAAGACAAAGTGAAGGAGCATGATTAGGGGAAATGTGTAAATTGAGGTACAGCAAGGCTAGCTTTCTTTTGGGGGGGATTAACTTTTTTAAATTAAAATTTAATTAAAATGGTCAACAAAACTAAATAGGTTTCAAGTGGAGGATCCTATAATACGTCATCTATATGTTGCGTTACTGAGCATTGCCAGGTAGGCTGTTCCAGGGCTCAGAGTAACCCTTCTAACTCGGGACCTTACTCAAGTAACTCACCTTCTCCCTTATATCATCTGGATTGGTTGCTTTCCTTTGGTGTTTAAAACATACTCCGGTCTGCCTGACACTTAAAAAATAAAACAAACTTCTTTTCTCTGACTCCCTGACTGCCATTCCCCACAACTGACCACCAGATCTTCTGCCACCTTTCCAGAACAAACTTCTTGATAGACTAGCCAACACTTACTGCCTCCACTTCCTCTTCTTCCACTCTCCCCAACCCCTGGCAATCTGGGCCTAAGTACTCCTCTCTCTTGAAAGTACTCCCTGGAAAGTAACCAGTGACCTCTGCTAAATTCTAATCCCATAGACCTTCTTTGCAGCATTTATCATTGCTGAATACTCTTTTCCCTTCTGAAACCCTGTCCTTGGCGTTCTACACTATGGGTTCTTCAGTCTTTTATCCTCTCACAATCCTCTTCACTGGCCCCTTCTATTTTGCCCAAAGGGTCTTGCCCCTCTCTTGGTAATTTCATCTACCTCCTATCACATCTACTACTTCCTCTACGAAGAAGAGACAGCACTTAATTTATTTCTCAGGTCCTGTCAAATTTCCAAGTCCATGTCCACACCACTCTTGTTGGTCCCTTTCAAAGCTTAACTCAGTCGCTCATTAGCTGTCATCTAGATAATGACAACAGCCTCTGGGACTTACCTCTGTGTCCAGTCAAACATTGTTGGAATCTATCCAACACTCTGGACAGTAATCTTCCTGGATCTGATCCTATTACTACTCTGCTCAAAGCTGCAAATCACGCCCCATTACTTTTGAAATAAAACCCATACTTCTTAAACAGGCATTGAAAGCCCTTCACCATTCAGCCCCACCTGTCTTTGCAGGGTTGTTTTTCATTAAACACCCCTACCTGCCCTATACTTCATGCATAACGGTCTCCTTGCTGACACTTAAATTCATCCCCTATGCTTTCACCAGCTGGCTTCCAACAAAGTGGTTTTCTTGCGCAAAACACCTTTATTTTCCAGAATGCTCTATCCATCCTTCAAAGCTCAGCTCAAGTCTGACCTCTCCCAAAAAGTCTTCTCAGATTTCCCTGGCTGGAGTTCATGTATCCCTTCTCATAACACTTATTGATTTAGGAACTCGCCTGTAGGGAGCTGAATTAATTACACTCCTCAGTTCACGGCAAAATATCTTTAGTCCCTCTAAGGCCTCTCCTTTTATTTTATTTTCCTTCATCCAAATCTCCACTCTCATTCTTATCTGTTCACAGGTACCTTCTCTAATGTATTTGATGTAAGTCCAGAATAGATAGATAGACAAGTAGATATAGATGATAGATAGATAGATGATAGATAGATATCGATATCTATACATATAGATACATATATGTATACATATACATATATAGATAACTATATAAATATCTATATCTGGTTGTTTGTGTGTATGAGGTCAGACAATTAAGTTTGCAAACTCATCCTAGAAAAAGTGCTACATACCTCATTTCTGAATATCACTATGATCATCTTTGAAGTATTGTCCTTTGGGAAGCTATGCACCCATGTCAGTGCCAAGTCCACCCTTCAAAGCAATTTTGAATTCTTTTTCTGGAATGGCCATCAGAGCTTTTGCTGTATTACTCTTGATGTCCTGAATGTCATCAAAATGTCTTCCTTTCAATATTTCCTTTATCTTTGGCTAAAGAAAGAAGTCATTGGGGGCTAGATCAGGTGAGTTATTTGTTTACTGGCTAAAAACTCCTTCACACAGTGCTGTGGGAACTGGTGCATTGCTGTGACACAAGAGCCATGAATTGTTGGCGAAAAGTTCAGGTCATCAAACTTTTTCACACAGCCTTTTCAGCACTTCCAAATAGTAAACTTGGCTAACTGTTTGTCCAGTTGGTGCAAATTCATAATGAACAATCCCTCTGATATCAAAATGTTAGCAGCATCACTGCAAGAAGTTCGCGAACTTAATTGTCACACTGCGTATGTGTATATTTAAATTGATGTAAATGCTGTTGGGCTATTGATCTTATTCTATTTCTAATAATTTCACTATATTGATATTTGCACAACTACTTTATTGCTTCTAATCCTTGTTAATATGCATGGTATGCAATCACCACACTTTATATGTCTATTACATCACTGATGGATAACCTAGTTTGCCTCCAATCCCTTACACAAATGGTTCTGTGATAAATATCCTCATAAACATCCCATTTTAGAATCATGGAGAAGTTTTCCAAGATACATACTCAAGAGTCAGGTTGCTGGGTTGTAGAAATATATACATAGTTATTATCAATAAGTACTATCATATTGCTCTTCACAAAACTATCCTAGTTTATACTCTCACCAGCAATACACGGGAGTTCTTTTTCCCCGCATGTTCACAAACACTGGTGTTATCTAACTTTTTAAAAATCCTATATTTAAAAAAAATGTTCAATTACTCTTCACACACAATATTATATTAGTTTCAGGTGTACAACATAGTGATTAGACATTTATACAGCTTACAAAGTGCTTACCATAAGTCTAGTACCCATCTGGCACCATCCATAGTAATTACGATATTATTGACTATATTCTCCTACATGACTTTTTTTTAAAATTTATTGGGGTGACAATTCTTAGTAAAATAACATAGATTTCAGGTGTACAATTCTGTATTACATCATCTATAAATCCCATTGTGTGTTCACCACCCAGAATCAGTTCTCCTTCCATCACCATATATTGGATCCCCCTTACCCTCATCTCCCACCCCCCACCCCTCTTACCCTCTGGTAACCACTAAACTATTGTCTGTGTCTATGAGTCCTTGTTTCTCATTTGTTTGTCTTGTTCTTTTGTTGTTTTTGGTTTATATACCACATATCAATGAAATCATAGGGTTCTCTGCTTTTTCTGTCTGACTTATTTCGCTTAGCATTATAGTCTCAAGATCCATCCATGTTGTCACAAATGTTCCTATATCATCTTTTCTTACCGCCGATAGTATTCCATTGTGTATATGTACCACAACTTCTTTATCCATTCATCTATCGAAGGACATTTTGGTTGTTTTAATTTTTGTCAATTTGATGAGTATAACTTGGCATCTCACCGTTATTTTAATTTGCATTTCTCTGAACACTAGTAAGATTGATCATCTCTTCACATCCTTACCAGCCAATCCAGTTTCCCCTTCTGTGAGGTGTCCATTCTGTGAATATACTTTGCCCATTTTTTTCTATTGAATGTTCTGCCCCTTTATTATTAGTTTATCAGAGTTCCTTGGACATTCTATATATCAGTGCCTTGTCTGTTTTAGACATTGCAAATATCTTCTAGTCTATCAACTATCTGTTAACTTTGTCTGTGGTGTCCTTCACTGAATTGGAAGTCTTAAGCTTGACGTGGTAAAATTCATGACTTTTTAACCTTATATTTTGTACTTTCAGGTTTTATTTATGAAGTCTTACACCATTTCAAATTATGAAGAAATTCTTCTACATTTGTAGTTTTGCCTTTTGCATTTAGGCTTTTAATCTACCTGGAGGTCACCTTTGTATGTGGTATGTGATAGCCATCCAATTTTATTTTTATCCATATAGCAGTTCTTCTCAATCTTTTCCATCTCTTGGAAGAGGCAAAATATGACAGTGTGTTCTCAGCATAATGTAGTAAACTGATGGGGCTGCTTATGGTCAGAGGTCAAGTCTATCAGCTTGGGAGCTCTGGCCAATTTAGGTCCCTCTTGACCATTCTAAGGATCAAAGGGATCAAGAGTCCCACACCCCTATAATCCATTTGTGGTTTGCAGTGTGACAGACCCATTGGGAAGCTATGTCACATGGTGATCCACTCTTTCCAATACTAAACAATCCATCCTTACTTTGCTGTGAGATTGCTTTGATCTTATTATCATCTATTTCTGAGCTCTATATTCCATTACTTTGGTTTATTTGCCTTTTACTATGCCGGGCCTACAGATGATGATGATAATGATGATGATGATGATGATGATGATGATGATGATGACGACCATGAATGACTTCTTTGCAGCATGTCTCCAACAGCAGAAGGGCTGTTGGAGAGTCTCTCATCTGTTCTTTTTCAAAATTGACTTAGATATTCATAGACATTTATTCTTCTTATACATTTTAGAAAGGGTTTTTTAAGCTCCTTAAAGATATCCTGCTGATATTTTTATTGGAATGACATTGAATCGATAGACTTGGGGAAAATTGATATCTTTACAAGTCATCCCATCCACTAACATGGTATATATCTCACCATTTATTTAGATATTTTACGTCTATTAGCAGAATTCAAAAATTTTATCTGGAAAATGCCCAATATATTTTTTGTTAGGTGAATTACTAACAAAAAAGATATGTTAAGGCCTTCTTTTTTTGTTGTTATTTTGAGTGGTATGTTTACATACAGAACTTTGTACTTCCATTATTATATTCAGAGTGCACATTGAACTAGAATTCCCTGTCAAAGGGTGTGTTTCCCTACTTGGGCTTGTAGCATCTAAAGATAGACTTTGGTTGATCTTCCTTTCCACTATTGTGCTTTTGTCATAGTATGAGCTTACTTAATATCATTTGAACTGAATTAAGAGGATTGCAAATGCTTTGAAAATTAACAACCAGGTAATTTTCTGACAAAAATGCCATGCGATTCTTATTTAAAAATAAATAGCCATGTTACTTCAAATTAGATATTGGAGAAAAAGTGGGAAGGAGGAAAAGCAGATTACTAACTAAGGTAGAGTTTTCACTTTTGAACCATGTTAATGTTTTATATACCCCCAAATCATATTAAATTACGAAAGATGGAGGAGGAAGAATCTCTGAAACTGAATAGAAACAGAAATAAATGGAGTTAATTGTAGTGGGTAATAACTGGGAGGGGACACATGGGAAACTACTGGGGTGATAATAATGTTTAATATTTTGATTTGGTTATTGATTACATGAGTATGTTGACTTTGTAAACATTTCTGTGCTGTATATTTATGATTTGGGCATGTTGTATGTACAATATAAAATTTAAAAGTTGTAAAAATAAAAAAATGAGGCATTATATGAGGTTCACAAGTAACTTAAATGTATAAAAAACACTTACAGTGCCTGCCCATAATGATAACATGTAGAGTTTACCATGCTAAACACCTCATAAGGATGGTCTCATTTAATGCTCAGAAGGTGCTATTATCATCCACACTTTATATATAAGGAAAATGAGGCAAAGAGAGGTTAAATCACTACTCACAGACATATAGGTGGAAAGTGGGAAAAGCACTGTTAAAATCCAGGCTTCTATACTCTGAACCACTATGTCGAACTGACATACAGTAAGCAGTACTATTACTATTCCCTGGGAGATATATCCAGCTCTAGATCTAGATCTAAAACAGCTCAGAACCTGAAAGAAAAGCACCCTCTGACCAAGTCCATTTCAAAGTATCATATCATGATGAGGGATACTGTGTTGCACTTCAGCTGCCAACATTTCTAAGGTGCTCAAACTAGAAGCTCCGAGAAGAAAAGGATTCTAGCCCCTGTTGTCTACTGTCTGATTGTTCCACTGCTCCTTCCTACCTCCTTTTTAAAATGATAGGTCATAATAGAGTCACATTCTTCTTTTTTAATAAACTTTTCATTTTGGAATAAACTTAGATTTACCATACATTCCATATCCCCATCACCTGGTTTCCCCTACTCTTAACATCTTACATAACTATTGTGCATTTATCAAAACTAAGAAATTAAAAGGGCTATGATACTATTAACAAAACGACACACTTCATTCAGATTTTATCAATTTTTATACTAATGCCTTTTCTGTTCCAAACCAGGATACAAGGTCTGACAATAAAGTTTGTGATCTCATCCTAGAAAAAGTGCTACATAACTCACTGCTGAATATCACTATGGTCACCTTCGAAGTATTGCCCTTTGGGAAGCTACGCACAGACGCCAGAGCCTAGTCCACGCTTCAAAGCAATTTTGGAACTCTTTTTCTGAAACGCTCATCAGAGCTGTCATTTTATTACCTTGATGACCTGAATGTCATCAAAACGTCTTCCTTTCAATATTTCCTTTATCTTCGGGCAAAGAAATAAGTCATTGGGGGACAGATCAAGTGAGTAGGGAGGGTGTTTCAATACAGTTATTTGTTTACTGGTTAAAAACTCCCTCACAGAATTTTCTAATACACGACCTGCACTACAAGAACTACTAAAGGAGGCTATTCGACCACCATCAACAGGGACAACTTGTGGCAACTAAAACATAAAAATGGTGAGAGTAAAGGCCTGAACCGGAATATGGGAATGGAGAAAGTAAGCGTGCTGAAAAAAAAGGAATACTCTAAATATCAAACTTTCTTTTACATAAACTTAAGGGTAACCACTAAAAAAAATCCAGAACTGAAATATATACTCTAATATAAGAAGAAACAGAGGGAAACGTCATAAAATACCACCACACAGAAATAATAGACAACAACAAAAAGGTAAAGAAACAATGGAGACACAATCTTACCAAAAAACTAAAGATAGAATGATGGGAAATCCTCACATATCAATAATTACCCTAAATGTAAATGGACTGAACTCACCAATAAAAAGGCACAGAATAGCAGACTGGATCAGGAAACGAAACCCAAACATATGTTGTCTCCAAGGACATCTCAGCTGCAAGGACAAGCATAGACTCAAAGTGAAAGGGTGAAAATTGACACTGCAAGCAAATGATACCCAGAGAAAATCAGGTGTAGTCATAATGATATCAGATGAAACAGACTTCAGGGTGAAAAAGATAACAAGAGACAAGGATGGACATTTTATAATGTTAAAGGGGACTATACAACAAAAAGACATAACAGTCATCAATATTTATGCCCCCAATCAGGGATCACCAAAATATACCAAGCAACTACTAACAGAACTAAAAGGAGAAATTGACCAAAACACAATTATACTAGGGGACTTAAATACATCATTGACAGCTACGAACAGATCATCCAAACAGAAAATAAATAACGAAATAGCAGCCATAAATGACACATTAGATGAAATGGACATAATTGACATTTATAGAGCACTTCGTCCTAAAACATCAGACTATGCATTCTTTTCTAGTGTACATGGAACATTCATTCTCAAGGATAGACCGTATATTGGCACATAAAACTAACCTCAGCAAATTGAAGAAGATTGAAATCATACCAAGCATATTCTCTGATCACAAGGCTATGAAATTGGATATCAACAGCAAAAAGAAAGCATGAAAAAACACAAGTACATGGAGATTAAACAACATACTTTAAAGAACGACCTGGTCAAAGAAGGAATCAGAGAGATCAAAAGATACATAGAAAAAATGACAGTGAAAATACATCGTACCAAAATTTTTGGGATGCAGCAAAAGCAGTTTCAAGAAAAAAACTTATATCATTACAGGCCTATCTCAAGATACAAGAAAAATCCCACATAAATAACCTTACCTTACACCTTAAAGAACTAGAAAAAAAAAAAAAACAAGTGAAACCCAAGGTCAGCAGAAGAAAGGAAACAACAAAAATCAGAGCAGAACTAAATGAAATAGAGAACAAAAAGACAATAGAAAAAATACGTGTCACAAAGAGCTGGTTCTTTGAAAAGATTAACAAAATTGACAAACCCTTGGCTAGGCTCACTAAGATAAAGAGAGAAGACACTAATAAAGAAAATCAGAAATGAAAAAAAAGGAAGTTATTATGGATTCCACAGAAATACAAAGGATCATCCGAGAATACTATGAAGGACTATATGCCAACAAATTCAATAACCTTGAAGAAATGGACAAGTTCTTAGAAACATATACCGTTCCTAGGCTGAACCATGAACTGGAAAATCTCAACAGACCGATCACCAGTAACGAAATTGAATCAGTCATCCAAAACCTTCCCAAAAGCAAAAGTCCTAAACCAGATGGCTTCACTAGTGAATTCTACCAAACCTTCAAACAGGATCTAATACCAATCCTGCTCAAACTCTTCCAAAAAATTGAAAAAGAGACAGTACTCCCTAACTCATTCTATGAGGCCAACATTACTCTGATACCAAAACCTGGCAAGGACAACACAAAAAAAGAAAACTGCAGACCAATATCTCTGATGACTACAGATGCAAAAATCCTAAACAAAATTCTACCAAATCGAATGCAACAATGCATTAAAAAGATTATTCATCATTACCAAGTGGGGTTCATCCTCGGGGCATAAGGATGGTTCAACATCCACAAATCCATCAATGTGATACATCACATAAACAAAATAAAGGACAAAAATTATACGATTATATCAATTGAGGCAGAAAAACCATTTGACCAGATACAACATCTATTTATGAATAAACCACTTAATAAAATAGGTATAGAAGGAAAATACCTTAACATAATAAAGGCCATCTATGACAATCCCTCAGCAAATCTCATAATTAATGGTGAAAAACTGAAGCCCTTTACTCTACGTTCAGGAACACGACAGGGCTGTCCACCATCACCTCTGCTTTTCAACATAGTGTTGGAAGTCCTCGCCAGAGCCATCAGGCAAGAGAAAGAAATAAAAGGCATCCAAATCGGGAATGAAGAAGTTAAATTGTCACTCTTTGCAGATGACATGATGCTGTATATGGAAAATCCTAAAGACTCCACCAAAAAGATATTAGAAACAATCAACGAATACAGTAATGTGACTGGCTACAAAATCTACATACAAAAGGCCATTGTATTCCTATATCCTAACAATGAAATCTCAGAGAAAGAAATACAAAAACAATTCCTTTTGCAATTGCAGCAAAAAGAATAAAATACCTAGGAATAAACTTAACCAAGGATGTGAAAGACCTATATGTTGAAAACTACAACACATTTTTAAAAGAAATTGAGGAAGACACAAAGAAATGGAAAAACATTCCATGCTCATGGATTGGAAGAATCAACATAGTTAAAATGGCCGTATTATCCAAAGCAATATACAGATTTAATGCAATCCCCATCAAAATTCCAATGGAATTTTTAATGAAACAGAAGAAAAAATCATCAGATTTGTTTGGAACCACAAACGACCCCAAATAGCCAAAGCAATCCTAAGAAAAAAGAACAATTCTGGAGGTATCGCACTGCCTGACTTTAGCTTGTACTACAGGGCTACAATAATCAAAACAGCATGGTATTGGCAGAAAAACAGACACGTAGACCAATGGAGTAGAATGGAGAACGCAAGTATAAACCCCCATAAATATGGACAGATAATTATTGACAAAGAAACAAGAAACATACAATGGAGAAAAGACAGCCTCTTCAATAAATGGTGCTGGGAGAATTGGAAAGCCACATGCAAAAGAATGAAACTAGACTACTATCTGTCACCATGTACCAAAATTAATTCAAAATTGATCAAAGACTTAAGCATAAGACCTGAAACAATAAACTGCATAGAAGAAAACATAGGTACGAAACTTTTAGACCTTGGGTTCAAAGAACATTTTATGAATTTGACTCTAAAGGCAAGGCAAGTAAAAGCTGAAATAAATGAATGCACTGTAACAAATTTAAAAGCTTCTGCACATCAAAAGAAACCATTGACAAAATAAAGAGGCAACCAACTGAATGGGAGAAGATTTTTGGAAACAGTGTCTCCGATAAGGGGCTAATATCCAAAATATACAAGGAACTCATGCAACTCAACAATAAAAAAACAAACAAACCAATTGAAAAATGGGCAGAGGAACTGAAGAGACATTTCTCCAAAGAGGACTTACAAATGGCAAATAGACATATGAAAAAATGCTCAACATCACTAATCATCAGAGAAGTGCAAATGAAAACCACAATGAGATATCACCTCACCCCAGTCAGAATGGCTATCATCAACAAGACAAATAGTAAGAAGTGTTGGAGAGGCTGTGGAGAAAAAGGAACCCTCATACACTGTTGGTGGGAATGCAGACTGGTGCAGCTGTTATGGAAGGCAGTGTGGAGGTTCCTCAAAAAATTACGAATAGAATTACGGTATGACCCACCAATCCCTCTCTCCTAGGTATCTACCCCAAAACTCTGAAAACATTTATCCACAAAGATATGTGTGCTCCAATGTTCATTGCAGCTTTGTTTACAGTGGCCAAGACATAGAAACAACCAAAATGTCCTTCGATAGATGAATGGATAAAGAAGTTGTGGTATATATACACAATGGAATACTATTCCGCGGTAAGAAAAGATGAAATAGGACCTTTAGTGACAACATGGATGGCTCTTGAGAATATAATGCTAAGCGAAATAAGTCAGACAGAAAAAGCAGAGAACCCTATGATTTCACTGATATGTGGTATATAAACCCAAAACAACAAAAGAACAAGACAAACAAGTGAGAAACAAAAACCCATAGACAGACAATAGTAGACAATAGACAATAGTTAGACATAGCAGACATAGACAATAGTTTAGTGGTTTCCAGAGGGTAAGTGGGGAGGGGAGTAGTAGATGAGGGTAAAGGGGATCAAATATATGGTGATGGAAGAAGAACTGACTCTGGGTGGTGAACATTCAATGGGATTTATAGATGATGTAATACAGAATTGTACACCTGAAATCTATATAACTTTGCTAACAATTGTCACCCCAATAAACTTTAATTAAAAATCGGACAAACAAACAAACAAAAACTCCCTCACAGTAAGTGCAGTGTGAGCTGGTGCATTGTCATGATGCAAGAGTCATGTATTGTTGGTGAAGACTTCAGGTCGTTTAAGATTTTCATGCAGCCTTTTCAGCACTTCCAAATAGTAAACTGTTTGTTCATTTGGTACAAATTCATAATGAATAATCCCTCTGATGTCAAAAAAGTTTAGCAACATCGTTTTGACTCTTGATTTGGACTGATGGAAATTTTTGGTCGTGGAGAATTGGCTGACTTCCGTTGTGCACATTAACGGTTTGTTTCAGGGTTGTATTGGTACACCCATGTTTCATCACCAGTGATAACATGGCCCGAAACATCGTCTTGCCTCTCCAAAAGGTGTTGGCAAACTTCGACTCTCCTTTGCTTTTGTTCATTGGTGAGCTCCTTCGGGACCATTTTTGCACATACCTTTCTCATGCCAAGATTTTCAGTTAATTATTTCCTTACTGGTTTTCTATCGATGTTTACTTGATCTGCTATGCTTCTCACAGTCAGCCAATGATTTTGACGCACAATTTGATGATTTTTTGCAATGTTTTGGTCAGTGCTGCTCGTTAGTGGCCGCCCTGACCTCTCTCCATCAGTGACGCGTTCTCTCCCTCAGAAAAAATGTTTGCTACACTGACGTTTTCTTCATGGCATCATCCCCATAAACTTGGACTAACACGTCCCTGATTTCACTTCCACTCTTGCCAAGTTTAACAAGAAATTTAATGTTTGTTCGTTGTTCTATTTCAAGCTCAGACATTCTCAAGACAGCATACAAAAACACGCAACGACAATAATGAAAACCACTCAGCAAGACACCGCCACATGTTGACACGAACACAGCTGTGAGACAGATATGCCAAGGTTATGAAACTTTACCGAGCTGTGCGTACAGTGCTGCCAGTGTTTGCGCACTTAATTGGCAGATCTCGTATATCATCACATTTAGTAAAATGCATTAAAATTTTAGAATTGTGGTAAATCAAATAACATAAAAGTTACCATTTTAATCAAGTTTAAGTGTACAGTTCTGTGGTATTAAGTACATTTACATTATTATGTAACCATCATGACCATCCATCTCCAAATCTTTTTCATCTTCCTCAACTAAAACTAGTAAAATGAATTTTTAAAGCAACAGAGAAAACCTGTAGTCCAGAGTAGCCGGAGCCGAAGACTAACCATTATGCAATTAACCACACTGTAAGAAGAAGGGACAAAGCGGTTGATTTATATGAAAAGCATGGAACAGCTAATTATGAGCAGCATGAGCAGTACTTATAGGACACATCTAGATTGGGTTAGTGGTAAACCCTCTTAATAAACAAAAAACTTTGGCAATAAAAAGCTAAGCAATCCATGTAAGTGAAATCCATAACCTCACCAAGAAGCTGAAAATGGTTTTGAGAGAAGATAATTCCATGAAACAAGTTGAAAAGCAAATCAATTACCAAGAAGAAAAAGGGGACTGTACCTGTTTTCAGAAAAGAAACTAAAGCCAGTCACTTCATTCACTGCCTGGCAGTAATCCAACAATGTGCATGGCATCTGAGTAGGTGATCAGACCCCAGCACACCACCTCATGTACTCTTTGTGTCATTAGGCAATTATCAAAAAACGGCATAGTCAAGCACCTGATATTGGAGGTAATCCTATAGTATGGAAAAAGCTCACATAGCTAGTGTTGCAAGTATTTGACTGTATAAGGAAGAAGGAAGATTCTCTAGAGTAGAAACATGTTAGATGCTCTCAATCAGTGCTTCTCAAACTGTAATGTGCATGTGAGTCATCTGGGGATCATATTAAAATGCAGGTTCTGATTCAGTAGGTCAGGGGTGGGACCCAAGATACTGCATTTCTCACGAGCTGGGAGGTGATGCTGCTGATCTGTGAGCTGCACTTCAAGTAACCAAGCTCTAAACTAGTAGTTCTCAACCTGGTTTCACATTGGAATCACCTGAGGAGCTTTAAAAGCTAACGATGTCTGGGTCCCATTCTTAAAGAGTCTGATTTAATTAATTGATTTTGGGTACTGAGTGGACTGAATTGTGTTCCCCTGAAATTCGTATGTTAAAACCTTCACCCCCACCACATGACTGTATTGGATAAAGGGTCTTTGAGGAGGTGACTAAGGTTAAATTAGGTTATAAGGATAGAGCTCTGATCGGAAAGAACTGGTGCCCTTATAAGAAGAGTTCTCTCTCTACTTCGCTGTGAGGACACAGCGAGAAGGTGGCTATTTGCAAGCCAGAAGAGAGTACTCTCCAGAAGCCGACCATGTTGGGCCCCTGATATTGGACTTCCAGCCAATAATTTTTGTTGGTTAAGCCTCCCAGTCTATGATACTTTATTATGATAGCTCAAGCTAAGACAAGGTGTGGTCAAGGCTTTGAGAGTTAATAAAGCTCCCCCAGGTGATTCTAAAGTGCTGCCAAGGCAGAGAACCGCTTCTCTAAATAGTCGTTGAAGTGAATGCAACATCAAAGTTGTATCACCTCTGAACCATGTAAACACAAAAGCTACTCCACATGCTTGGAGAAGCATCAACCCTGTTGTGCGGGGTGGCATGCGGGGTCTCTGGTCCCGCTCCCCACATAAGAACGCAGGACACGGTAAGGCCAAACAGGAACACCCACGGAGCCATAAGTAGGGGAGTCATATCACTATATTCTCACTGGCGGCATGCGCCTCTCTGCAATCCGCTCTTGCTAGCCCCCATTTCCTGCTAGCGTAGCCACAGCAGTTATATTAGTGGCCAATGGCTTATGGGTTACAGCTGACGGCCAACTAGCCACAGCTGATGGCCATCCAATCACAGTTGATGGCCATTTACTACCTGAGCCAGCACCTTTCTATGTGAGGCTGAGAGCCTGGAAACTGCTTTTTGGGGCTTTGTCCCCATGAACCCACACCACCAGTTCATTACAGAATAGACGAGAGCCCCTCGCCCGCTTAAACAACTTAGTCGTATCCATCAAAGGCATGAATGCCCTACCCAAAAGTTGGGGCAGCTTACGTGACATTTAATACAATGATAGCTGTTATATTTTCTCTTTTAGTTCTCTTCAGGAGAAAGGCTGTGGACAATTTTATGATTTGTATTTTCTGATGTGGACTTAAATAAAATTGATCCTCTTATCTGAGTGGGCATATGGGAAGCCCTGTGAAGAATGAGCTCTTCAGACACGTTCAGCATTTTTTGCTTCCTTCACAGGAGAATGAAAGAAGAGCTCTCAAACACTGTTCTCTGATTACACCAAGCACAGCTGTACTGCTGTAATGTGTTCTTTAGTGTTCACATTTAAGCAATATTCTCAGAGTTAGAGTGCTTGGAATCAACATTGAGTTTCGTCATAAAAAATAGATTTGAAAGACTTTTAAGGCAAAATCAAAGGAAGGTGAATCAAAGTCTTTTGCTGTTTATCTACCGTGCACTGGTGGCCAACGATCACAAAAAAGCATGCAACTGTAAGCTCAGTTTGCTTAGGCTCTGCTTCTCTTACGGCTGACCAGTATGCCACAATTCTCCAAGTCTCAGGGCACCTGCAAACACACCTAAGCATTTGACCTACCAACAGGCATGGCTGTTGACCAACTGATCAATAGGACAGCCCCTGTGGGGACAGAGCCTTAGAGAGCAGTTTCCAGGCTCTCCGCCTCACGTGGAAAGGTACTGGCTCGGGTAGTAGATGGCCATCAACTGTGGCTAACTGTCCATCAGCCGTAACCCTTGAGCCATTGGCCACTAATATAACTGCCAGGGCTGCGCTGGGGAGTGGAGTCGAGAAGAGTTGAGGAAAGGAGAGTCAGTCAGTTGGCAGAAAAGCAGACAGCAGGTCGCACGTCGTGTGAATCCAGCCTTCAGTGAAATTGTAGTGGTATGACTCCCCTACCTATGGCTCCGTGGGTGTTCCTTTTTGGCCTCACCACGTCCTGCGTTCTTATGTGGGGAGCGGGAGCAGAGACCCTGCAGGCCGCCCTGCATGACAGCCCCTAATCACGGAACTTCCACTGGATTGTTGGGAGGGTTAAATAAGAAGCTTCAATTAGGAAAATGCTTTGAATAAGTATTCAGTACTAGGTGAATATGATCACAGCATGGAGATTAGGTCATGAGAATGTTTGATCATTCTGAAGTGGTTGGGATCAGTAAACTGCAGGCTGTTTCAACTGACCTAACCACCAGTCCTTTCCCACATACAGATAATCAAGATATATTAATGAAAGTTCCTAATGGCTTCTGTGGGGACGAAGCCCCAAAAAGCAGTTTCCAGGCTCTCGGCCTCACATAGAAAGGTGCTGGCTCGGGTAGTAAATGGCCATCAACTGTGATCAGATGGCCAGCAGCTGTGGCTAGTTGGCCGTCAGCTGTAACCCGTAAGCCATTGGCCACTAATATAACTTCTGTGGCTACGCTAGCAGAGGGGAATTGGGGGCTAGCAAGAGCGGATTGCAGAGAGGCGGATGCCGCCGGTGAGAATATATTGGTTTGACTCCCCTACTTATGGCTCCGTGGGTGTTCCTTTTTGGCCTTACCGTGTCCTGCGTTCTTGGGCGGGGAGTGGGAGCTGAGACCCTGCACGACAAATGGCGCAGCGAGCAGGGTCCCCGGCACAACACATGGCGTAGTCGGCAGGATACGGTGCTGGCCAAAGCTTTCCGAAGGGCAGTGGAGCAGTTTGTGCGTATGAAAGCTCAGTCTGAGGAAGACCAGGAGGAGCAGCTGCCGGAGAGCTCGATTCCCGTGGAGGGGTGGAAAGACGTGGATGGTTCCCCAACCAGCAGAGGCCGGAGAAAGCGGAGAAAGTGAAGGTTGTTGCTGCCCTGTGGGCTGGGAACTGCTTGCTGAGGCAGCCCGGATGCAGTACTTTTAGTCCCAGGAGGAAACGCTTGCTGAGTCCTCCGTGGGAGATGAGGGTGAGGTCAAGGTCATCCCTCACCCCCAGGACAGCCCTGGCGAATGACTATGGACTATGGGGAATTGCCTTCTATCCTTGATTTAATGTACGCTTGACTGTTTGGGAACATACCACCATGTAGTGGGACTGGCGGATGTTTGCTTTTGTGTCTTGACTGGGTGCCATTGATAAAATGTAAGCACCTTGATGAGAGCCGCTGTTGTTCCAGCGCAGTACCCCGAGAGGCACAGAGAGAGTGGCAGTGCCCTGAGAGCCCTGGCTGTGTCCAGGAAGTCTGGCTGTGCCCAGAGAGAGTGGCAGTGCCCTGAGAGGCCCTGGCTGTGTCCGGGAAGTCTGGCTGTGCCCAGAGAGAGTGGCAGTGCCCTGAGAAACTCTGGCTGTGCCCGGGGAGACAGGTGGTACCCTAAGAAGCCCAGGAAGTCTGGCTGTGCCCAGAAGTACTGGTGGTGCCCTGAGAAACCCTGGCTGTACTCAGAGAGCCTGGCTGTGTCCAGGATATTGCATTCACCTCCAGGCTCCTTGCACAGGGCCCCTCGCGGAAGACTCTTGTCGCGTAGATTGTGAGGCGAGACCCTGTAGGGGTGGAGTGTGGGGACGAAGCCCCAAAAAGCAGTTTCCAAGCTCTCGGCCTCACATAGAAAGGTGCTGGCTCGGATAGTAAATGGCCATCAACTGTGATCAGATGGCCAGCAGCTGTGGCTAGTTGGCCGTCAGCTGTAACCCGTAAGCCATTGGCCACTAATATAACTTCTGTGGCTACGCTAGCAGAGGGGAATTGGGGGCTAGCAAGAGTGGATTGCAGAGAGGCGGATGCCGCCGGTGAGAATATATTGGTTTGACTCCCCTACTTATGGCTCCGTGGGTGTTCCTGTTTGGCCTTACTGTGTCCTGCGTTCTTATGTGGGGAGCGGGAGCGGAGACCCTGCACGACAAATGGCGCAGCGAGCAGGGTCCCTTCATGACAGCTTCCGTGGGTTCACTCTTTTGACAATTAGCTCTAGGTACTCATCTAAAAATGAGCCAGCTTGGATAGCCACAGAGCTGGGTTTGACCCACAGCAAAGAGATGTCCATTTTCAGACACCCTTAAAGTGTTCCCTGGCCACAGTAGCAGAGAAGAAAAAAAAAAAAGACTTTCCTGGGGGACCAGTAATGTTCTGCAAAAATACAAGGCCCTCACAAATTCTCTCCTAACCAACAACTTGGCAGAAGTAGGGTTTTCTTCTATAACTGTCAGAGAAGTTTGCTGGGGTTAAAATCACAGAGGAAAACACTCTATCAGTACATGTGCCAGGTAATGAAAAAAAAAAAAAACTCTCTCACAAACTTCCCAACTAGCTTAAAAGAAGTACACTATTTTAATAGAAGGGTACGTGAATGCGCACACACACACAAACAGGTCAGTGCAATTATACTCCAAATGCCTTTGTCCAGAAGCCTCCTGCAATAGTCTGCATTTTGATCCTCCCTATCTTCAGATTCTTCCAACAGAGGATTCACTGCTGTGAGGTGTTTATTTGTCGTTAATTAACTCAATTAAATGGTGCACTGAGCAGAGGGAAGACCATCTTATTATAGACATCCACAGGAGTCCCACTGAAGGAACTCCCGACCCAGTGGGTAAGCCTGGAAAGCTGGTATGCCCAAACCTTCTCCCACCCACCCCTAAAGATCTATGGTTTATTGGCCATTGTCTTCTACATTTAGCTAAAGTTCCAGACTGCTGAACTCTACGTGAAAGTGACCATCTGCCCTAGCCACACCGAGAAGACAGAGGGTTGCCTATGAAATAAGCTTTTGTGGTCCTTTGCATGTGAGCCACCTCAAAAGACTATGTATTTCCATATGTAGGTGGAATTAGTGAGCAAATCTTACACCCTCAGAAAGTACACATTTTTAGCAGAGGAAAACAATATGGTACTTTGGTTACTGTCAGCTGGATCCAGAGTAGGTCCCGGTGATCTGAAGAGGGAATTGAAATTCTACAGCCTAGTATAGTCCTGGGTTGCAATGCAAACGTATCCTAGATATCTCAGCACACAAAAGGCTGGCAAGAGATCCAAGAGGTCAGTCTAACCTTTCAACAGAGGCTCAAAACAACATTTTAATAGATTGCATAGAAGCATCCATGAGGGAGAACAACATATCAAACACAACGTATCAAACCCTGTTGCTATCTCTATTTCTTTTTCCTCTCTGTTTCCATGCTACTGATCACTTTGCTGCCTCTAAACAACTGGGGAAATTTTTATTTCCTTTGTTATCTCAAAAGAGCTCTGGGACCACTAACTGTTCCATCTTCATTTCTTCATTTCTTTCTTCTTCTTTTTTTATTTTTTTATTTTTATTTTTTAGGGTCTTAGGCATTTAATTAAAATGGAACAAAAATATTAACTGTCGGCTTTGGGATTTTAGCATCGTCTCTTGAAAAGGATATCCTTTAGTCTGAGAACAGATTTGAGACATTCACAGGGAACAAATGTGAGGTGGTATTTTTCTAGTCCTCAGGAAATAGAGGCTGAAAATGCATGGTATAGAAATCTTCAGATGAAATGGTTTCCTGAGAATGCCTCTGTTTCCCCACAGCAGCTCCCTCCCAGGGCCTGGGACTGAGGGTGGAATGCAGGGGCCTCTCGATAATTGCCAGTGACTGGAGGTAGCCCGCTCTCGGGCACTTTCCCCATCGTCCCGGTGTGCGGCCATAACTCACAATGACTGCTGAAGCAGAGGGCTCTCTTTCTATTTATTGCCTGTGTGTGATTTTGACATTGGACACAGGGAGGCAGGGCAAAGCAGTGGCAGAGCCCAAGCCTGGCGAAGAAGAGCCCTGGAGCCAACTGCTTTCCAGAACGCAGATTCCAGGAGGCTCCACTGCTTCCCACTTAACCCTAAAAAGACATCCCAAGCTGCAATGCGAGGGACACATTCATGACTCGTTTTCATTTCTTTTACATATGGCAGCGTCAGACAGATCTGGGTTGGAATTTCATCTGTATCACTAGCACCTACTATCTGTGTGATCCTGGCCAGATAACTTAACCTCTCTGCATCTGTTTTCTTATCTTCAATTTGAAGTTAACAATAGCACCTACTTGTCTGAATTCTTGTAAGTGTTGGATGAGATTATTCATTTATATCTGTTAAAGTTCTTGGCTACAAGCAACAGAAATTAGCTCTGCATATATTTAAGCCACAAAAAGGGATTTACTGGTAGGATGTAAAGCGAGAGTGGGCAAACTTTTTGTGTAAAAGGCGAGATAGTAAATACTTTAGACTTTGTGGGCTATATTATGTTGCAACTACTCAACTTTGCCATTGCAGCACAAAAGCAGCCAGACACAAAGTAAACACATATGCATGGCTGTGTGCCAATAAAACTTTATTTGGGAAAAAAGGCAGTGGGCCATACTTTTAGTTTGCCAATCTGCGATATAGAAACTTCCAGAATAGGTAAAAGGGTAGAGGAGACTTTGGAGCCTAGATAGCTGGAGCCACTTGGTCAGGGTACTATAGCCACAGCCACTGACTACCACTGCGGTTGAATTCTGTTTTGCTAACTAAGCTTCAGTTGCTCCAGATTGAAAGTTGTAGAGAAAGTGTCCTATTGGCCCAGAATAGGTCTTATGCCCACATCCTAGCTACCCAGAAACCGGAAGAGAGAGTACCTGGCTTCTTTGGCTTCCACAGTGAGAGGTGGGGCCCTGCCCACAACAAGACTCATATGATGGGATTCTGTCCAACTAGAAAAGGAGTTTGGGTACTGAGTGATTTAAAAATGACATATTCACCATGCCCCATAAAGTGCTTGGCACGGCACCTTGAACGTTGAAAGCTCTTGGTGGTTTTAACTATGCTGCTGCTGCTAATAATAACTATTATTAGAGTGCTGGTACAATACCTGATCCATGGTAGGTGCTCACTAGGTGATAATCCTTTCCTCTTCTCCTCCTCTTCTCCCCTGTGGACTTTCCCATAAGTCACTCCCACCCTTGACTCTTGAGAGGCAGCACGACAGTGCTCATGGGCATAGATTCTGGAGACTACTTGTGTTTCAATCCTTATTCTGATACTTTGTAGCTGTGTGACCTTGAGGTAAGCTGCTTTACTTCAGCTTCCCATTCATTAAATGGAATGATGATAATAATAGCACTTGTCTCACAGAGGTTGTCATAAGAATATCTGAATCAACTTATGTTAAGTGCTTAGAACAGTGCTTAGTACATAAATGTTTACTGTTGTTATACTCTCTCCTCATAACTGCTCTACTCCCATTGTTTCAACTCCCCATTCTGTGTCTCATGTCCAGCCATTCCCCCAAGCTTCATCCCTACATTTCTCACTGCCCTTAGACCATTTCTGTTGGGATCCTGGGTTGTCATCTGAACCAGTTTATAATTTCCCATTATCATTTGCCCTTCCTCCACTACCCCAAACTTGAGGCTTCAGAGTTGTCATATGACCTTGCTTCCTTTCAAATGTCATTTGCATCTATTCTGTTTCTTCTATTGTCATTATATTTGCATTTTAGGCCTGAGGTTTTGAAATAGCCTATTAACTCGTCTCCCTGCTTCTACCATCTGCCCTCTCCCACCCAACCCTGGATGTAGCCAATTTTTCACAACAAATGACCAGATTCAACTTACTAAAAGATTATAGTCTACATGCCACTGAGATACTCAAAGGCGTTCACTGCCTTTCTTCACCCAGAGAAGGGTTTCTTAAACAGGGGCCTAAGAGTGGCTTTCACAGGATTCATCGTCTGCCCCACCCTCCTTAAAATAACTGTATGAAAAAGTAAAGCATCTGTGATGCATGGATTTCTGGGAGGAGGAGAGGATATGTAGCTTCCATTAGATTCTTAAAGGGCTCTCTGGTCTCAAAATGTTTAACTGATGCTCTAAAGTTGTGATATCCAGAGGGGTAACACGGGTACCCCCAGGAGGAGCACAAACTGATTATTTGGGGTGTGAGCAGGAAATATTAGAACTTTCAAAATTTTATAATTTTTATGCATGCTTTATAATGTATTAGTGCATTAGTATAAGTATACAGTTTATAAATAAATACACATGTATTGGGAGTGTGCTAATGTATTTTCTGATAGGAGTGTACGATCAAAAAGGTTTTGAAGATACTGCTGTAAAAGATCAAATCAAAATTACTCTGCTCTTCACTCTCTGGCCTGAAGCTATTTTTTTTCTACTCTGATCTCTTTTATGTGACCCCTCTACATACATTATTGGCTCATTCCCACCTCTGGACCTTGGTTCATGCTCTTTTCTTTGCAGACTGCTCTCTTCCTTCTTCTCTCCATATTTTTTTAAATCCATATTTCAAGGCTCCAGGTAAAATCCCATTTCCATCAAGAAGCCTAACCTGACTAATCCATCTGCTACATCACTGCAAAACTTTCTGTCTGGAGCACTCATTATGTCACGTAAGCAGATGCTTCTTAAATGCATATGTTACAGATTTTATTGATTTATCTCTAACAACCAGAAAGCAAGCTCATTAAAGGAAGACTATTTTCTATGTCCTCCATAGGACCTAGCACAGAGCTAGAACTAGTACTTAACAGAGACTTGTTGAATGAAGACAAAGCAACAAACTGCTTGGGATGTACTGGGATGTGGAATCCTCTGATGGTTTTACCAATGATAAAGCACAGGAAGCAGGGAATCTTTAGTACTTGCTGATGATCTAGAAACCAGATGTCAAAGGGTAAAAAGCCTAAGCAAACAAAATCCTGTCCGGTAACCTCAGAAAACTTTCTACTTCCAGTCCGTTTCCCCAGAGGACCCAATTTTCTGTCGAGACTAATTTGATAAACGTATTTGAAGGGTAAAGTATTAATGACTGATAATGTGTTTAATGCCTGACACCATCCCAGAAAATGAATGGCTGAACTCACAGACCTTCAATGGAGTGATGAATGATTGCCAGTGTAGGCACTAACAGGATTGGCTGTGGAGACCCGGGCTTGAGGTTTTCTCAGGTCTTTCACATCCCATCACAAAAAAGAACAGGGAGAAAAGAAAAAATGAGGCATCAGGATTTGTCACCACACAAGGAGGTCAAGTGCCTGTCTGAGGTCAGAGTAGGCACTAGAGCCCTGTTCTCTGCATTCCCCAGCAGCGCTGTTTGCCTTCCTTGACATTTGGCCTCCAACCTTTCTGGAGCCTGCAGTGTATAGGGAACATACAACTGGTTATTGAAATGCCTTCCATAGTACACAGTTCCATGTAGATTGCAGTGAGATGAAAGACATGGAGCTTGACATACTTCAAAATCAAATAACTCTAAATTTGAGGTTACATTTATTTATTGCAATGGGTCAACCTCCCTCAGGCTGTGGAAATGTGCAAATGAAACTCCAGGAACACAGAATGACACTGCATTCCCATCTCTGTTCAGCAGGAAGTCCGGAGGATCAGAGAGAAAGCCAGCTGGCCAAGCCAGGAAACCGTAAATTTCCAAACAATTTCCAATTAGCTTTAAAGTATCTACTCTCTATAGAGCACTGCCTTTTACTTCAAGTATTTTGGGTGGAGGTAGAGGAGCTCTGACAGCTGGAGGCAAAAATTAAGACCCCCAACAACTCTCTGAGAAAGGATCAAATGAAAAAATAAACACAAAAAAAACGATTCTTGGTGTTTAAAACTTTCCCCCACTACAAAGTGGCGGATGTGCATTGGGCAAACATCCTGAGATGAACTCTTTACCTATCTCAATTCCTCTTGGCTAACGTCTATGAAATAATTAATTCCAGCCCCCTTGTCATCACTTACATGATCTAGAGAAGTTCTCAGGCACTGCTGACAAGGCTGTCAACCTCTCACTAAAGCACTATTCTTTTGTGTGCAAAGGCTCCCTTCCAGTCTGCTCAATCTCTGGAGGACAGAGGCCTTTGTCTTCCAAATCCCTCCCTTTACAATACAATCAAGGCTTAAGTGACTCCCTAGGCCTGTAGAGCCAGTCACAGTGCCCGGTGCTTCCTGCCCTGAGAGCCCAGAATTCATGACGGTGCAGATAAATGAATTATACACTTGGCCAGAGATTAAGTCTGGTCCTTTGTACAACAAACAACCTCTGAGGTCTGGAGGAAGATTTGACCTGTCAGGATCTGTGTTCATTTGGCTTTGATGAGAGGCAGAGCAAAGTGGTCCTGGCTGTACAGTCCCACACGCTGGCGTGTGATAATCAGCAAATTGCAGACAAGGAATTGGCTATTGCCTGATTCTCATTGTCCGGGGCATAGGATGAACTGTTCAGTGGCTGGCAGGGTGTTTTTCTGACTCCAGACAGCAGACCCCTCTCTTGCCAGGCAAGCCAAGGAAGAAGAGCACCATGAGCTGTGGTGCCAGCTACAAGGGGGTCACTGAGGAGTTTCAAGAAGTTGAATTCACAAAGCTAAGTCTATCCAGAATCCCACACAGGGGTGAGGTAGGAGGGAAACCTGGGTCTGAACTGTGCTTCCTTGGCTTTAAACCCAAAGATTTAACCGGGAGACTAAGACAATCTTTTAAACAAGAACAAAACCCAAAATGGACACTTCAAAACCATTCCTTAACATGAGTAGCCTGCAGATGTGAGTCACTTAAAAAACAAACATCTTCAGATTTCCTGGGACTTTTGTATACCACATATGAGCTGTCTGTTGTCTGACGGGCGACACTCTTGTCTTGGCCGATTCCTCATGTTTCTTCTCAAACATCTTTTCCTCAGGGAGACCTACCCTGATGCCCCGACCTACATCCAGTACCCTTGTTACAGTCTCTAACCACACAGGTTAATTTTCTTTCATGGCACTTCTCATAATTATTAATTATCTATATTTACTCATCTGTTCAACCAATATTTATTTCACATTTACTGGCTCATTTCTAGGCTCTGCAAATGCATCAGTGAACGGACAGACAAAAGTCCCTGCCCTCATGTAGCTTACATTATAGTAGGGGAGATAGATACACAAAACTAATGTGATGTTATACAGCAAATAAACACCCAAATGTGAACTTTCACACCAAAAAATTTTTGCAAGAAGTTTTATGCTGGTCAATGTATATCCCTATAATGTACAGTAATGAACTAATTATGTTTCTCCTTTTTTTTCTTGTTCAGATAAATTTGATCTTAACCCATAATAACAAAGTGGTCATCAACAAAGGAAATAATCATCCTTATAGTTATTTTTACTCTGTTAACTAACCAAAGTGTTCACATTGCATTATGTTTATATCTCTATAATAACATTTACCTCTCTGAATTGTGACTGTTAACATTTTGGTCTCCTTCTATCACCAGGGAATGAGGTGCTTGAGGGCAGAGACTATGTTTTACTTATCTTTGTATCCCAGGAACTCCGCCAGGTGGTCAAGAAATATATGTTTAAATGATAATCTGCCCCCTATCACAGGTACTGAGACCACTGAGTGATTTGCACAGAAAAGCCCAGGAAACAAGAAGAGAGGATGCATCCAGCCCTGTGGAGTCCAGGCCGGTGTGGAGCATAACAAGAACCACGACTTCTTTTCCAGGCTGGGGAAGGCATTGTCTGATTCACAAGCCTTTCCTCAGTTCTTGGGAATTTTGTTCTAGGATTTGTGAGTTCCCATGGACCTGGTCTTTCAGAGAACTCATTAATTTATTAAGGCATTTATTAGAGATTACAGCGAATCTTTTATGTAATGGGAACTCTTGGAATACGGACTGTGCAAGTTTACAGAATTGTATGGTTCATTGAGGCCTAAGTGGGTAAAAAAAAAACCCTGTATTAATGCAAATCTTTCTAAATCGTCAGAGGCAAGCTTCGTGCCTCACAAGATAGTCACGTGGAAATGATGGAAAACCTTTCTTTGCTATTTGAGAACTAGGTGGGCCTCTGAATTACTTTCCAGTAGATCATTTTCCATTGTCTGAGACTAGTTCTTAGAGGTAAAGGACATGGACTAAAGCAGCAGAGATCCCAGGATGCTACCTGGAGGCTCTTTCCCTCCAGCCCTTCCCCCAGGGCTATATCCCTGACTTCTTAGATCATTTTCCTATTGTAGATGATTCTTCCTAAAAGAGGAATGCCACAAACATCCCAGATAGCAAACATTTGGGCCTATCAAGATTTTACTGAGCATTTCAGTGGAATATCTATAATCCTATGGGCACACTCAATTTAAAGGAAATTATTTTCACTCTATAGTTGTCTTCCCTAAGGTGGCTGCAGTGGGGTTTCAACAAAAGCACTTCTGGACAGTTGTAGTTGATATCAGGGGACTCATATAGTTTTGATTTAAATTAACTCTCAGTCCCAAAGAACATGACATGTTAATTTGCTAACATGCAAGGGGAATAATTAGTTCCTGTCTAGGGAAGACAAATGGTGAAATCAACCAATTGTATATGATAAATGCACATTGATTTGAGTCTGCAATGTCCATTTTATACAGCTCACACACTTCTCTAAATCTTGTATCAATAGATGTGGTAACGCCAGTGGACACTTGGAATATATTTATTAGTTTTGCTTATCTTGAGGGATTTGTGCAGAATGGAAGGGGGTGGTCACAAGGTGTTATATGTCAAGATCCTGAGGGCTGGGGTGGAAAGATTGAAAGGGGAGGGGAGAGGGGAAGTTAAGCTTGGAGAAATCACCAATGGGGTAAAGCATTTTATTTATCTTATCTGGGAAAATTCTGAACTTCTTAACTGTAGCGATTAAAAAGCAACAATGGGAAATGGATGCCTCAGTGGAAAAAAACAAACCCTAACCAAGTTTTGTATAAACTCTTTCCTAGATCTGCCAGGGAAGTTTTCCAAAAGGAAAGCCTTAAGGAGGCTCTGTCCCTCTTGAGAGCATACTTACAAAGAACCCCTAGTGTTGGTTTTGCTGATTGCTCAAGTCACTTTGAGTCTCACAGGGAAAAAGAAAAAAGGAAGGGAACCCCAGAATGGAGGAGGGGGGGTAATTCCTGCAGAGAACACCATCCACAAAGTTCTGCTTTGATGGCCTGCTGTTTAAATTGGACCAAGGAGAGTGTCTACGTTATCTAGAAGAGTCTGTGTTAGTACTTCACATCTGAGTAACTCTAAAATGTAGAGCAGCATTTCTCAAAGTGAGGGCCAGGATGCCTTTGGGGGTAAAAGGAACTTGAGAAAGGACCGATGGTTCAATAAAGAGACTCAATGGCAAAATACACTTCTTCCTTGCCTGCCTGCAGTCTACCACAAGCAATAGATCATTCAGAGGCTCTTCTCTCTTCCCTGCTCTCCTACCCTCTTTCCCCTCACTTTGTAAAAGGCCAAGTTCTGTATGTACCCTGAATCTGTTTTTCAGTTCTCCCTTGTCACTGGTCTGCTAACCTCACCCTTTTAACAAACCCTGACTCTTTTACTTGCCCACATTCATTTTTCACACATCTTCTAATTATCTGGCAGCCAGCACATTCAGCCTCTTATCCAACACTAAGCTGTTAGGACAACAATCAACCACGGCCAAAACCCCTATGGCATAGTGACAGATGTCATCACAAAACCTTTAAAAGCAGGTTAAATGACAAAGCTTTCATAGTAAATTAAGTATCTTCAGTATTAGACGTAGAGTTTCTATAAAGTCATCAAAAAGCAGAAGGAAGGAGTAGTGGAGTATTTCTTCCAACAGGTAGTAATGAAAGTATCCTAATCAGGGAGTTAGGAGACTGTCTCAGCTCTACCATCAACTTTCTGTGATCATAAGTGAGTACCTCCTTTTCCTTGGATTTCATTTTCCTTAATTAAAAAAGAAAGTGTATGAGTGAAGTTAGTCCTCTTTCAAGAAGGAACACCCAAATCACTGGTGGTTTGAGGTGGTATATGGATAAATAATTTTTAGTCTAATAGATTTGTATATATTGTATCTTACACTTCGAAAACACTGGTTTGCCATTTCCAGTTTCATTTAAAAATAAATTTAACCTGGTGAAACCATAAAACAACCTGGAAAGTTGGATCTGGAGTGACGTGAGTGAGTCTGCGACCCGCTCCATGTCATCATTGATTTCTTGAGAAAGTTTGTAGTAAAAGTCGATGGAAGTCCCAAGGCTGGAGGCATCAGCAGCGACCCCTGTAAAGATGCCAGCACCAATGAGGAAAGGGATGACAGCCACCCGACGAGCACGATGAGAAGGGGAAATCCGAGACTGGAACTGTGAGTCAGTGTACAGGGAGGCGGAAGGGAATATAAAGGTGAGGATGCAGCCAGTGTTAGTGTCATTGGTGTCTCGACATCTGAAAAGTAAGCCACCTTCGTAGGAGAGGAAAATGCCGGGAGGAGTGCAGAAGGGTAAAGGTGCAGAAAAGCTCTGGCAGTGGGGGTTGGGAGCCTGTGCGCAGCCTGGGAGCAGATAACAGGCTAAGTTTGAGGCAGGAGCTAGGGGACGCCGACCAGGCCGGAGACAATGGAGGCATTGAGTCACTGGGCAAGGTCCTGGGCATCCGGGAGTGTGGCCCTGCGGAGTGGTGAATCCATGGTGTAATATCAAACACCTTAAGAGCAGTGGGGGCAATAAGGATTAGTGTGTGTGGGCCCATCCCTATTGGGCGGAGGGGCTCACATTTCCAATCTTTTACCCAGATCCTGTCACCTGGAAGGTGGGGATGGACAGGGGTTCCTAATGAGATAGGAATTCTTTCTAGTAGATGTGAGTGCAGGCTCCTAGCGATCTTTCCTAGGGCAATAAGCTGACCTGGGAGTCACCTACTACTCTGAGGTTGCTTGGGATGGATGATAGCAACGGGGGAGGCCGGCCATAGAGAATTTTAAATGGGGAGAAACCATCCTTTCGAGGAGTACACCAGGAGCAGAGGACAGCTAAGGGGAGTAGATCCGTCCATCCCAGGTAGGTTTCTTGGTATAGATTAGACAATGTTTCTTTGAGGGTACAGTTCATGTACTCTACTTTTTAGTCGGCCCTGAACTCTGAGGTCGGTAGGCCGTGTGAAGCTTCCAGGAGACATTGAGGGCCGAGGCCAGAGTCCGTAGAACATCTGAGACAAGGCTGGTCCGTTGTTGCTGTGAATGGTGAGGGGAAGCCCATACCGTGGGATGATTTTGCGGAGGGGAACTTGGGTGATTTCTCTGGCTTTTCAGTTCGGGTGGGAAAGGCTTCTACCCAGTCCGAGAAGGTACAGACTAAGACAAGAAGGTATTTTGTCCCTCAGTGAGGGGTTATTTCTGTGAAGTCTACCTCGATATCCTCAAAAGGGACAGATCCCGTTCGTTGGACCCCAGGTGGTGGGGTCAGTCCAGTTTTGGGATTGTGCTCAGCACAGGTAGCACAGCGCTCCATAATAGAGCAGCATAAGGCTGTGAGTCTGGCTGTATAGAAGTTTTTTTTTTTTTTTTTTTTTTTTTTTGGCTAGCAGCTTTTTAAGTCCAATCTTCCCTATGTGGGAAGTAGAGTGATATTCTGAAATGATGCGGGGAGCGAGGGTGGCCGAGATAAACAAGCGGCCATCACGCAGTATCCACCAATCCTGAGGATGCAGGGTGGCCCCCTCATTCTGTGCCCAGCTGTCTTCTGCTGCGGTGTAGGTAGGGCTTGGCATGGCTGGGGTGGTGGAAGCAACGATGGCTGTGTCTGTGTGCCCTCGCGGCTTGATTGGCGAGGCAGTTGCCAGTAGCCAGCTCATCATTCCCTTTCTGGTGCCCTTGGCAGTGGATGATAGCTAGGTGCTGGGGTGCCCAAACAGCTTCAAACAGCTGTAGGATTTTGCCTTGGTTTTGATGGTCTTTCCTTTAGACGTGAGGAGGCTACCTTCTTTGCAGATGGCCCCAAGTATGTGCGCGGAGGCAAAAGCGTACCTGGAGTCTGTGTAAATATTGGCCTTTTTGTCTCTTGAAAGCTGCAGTGCCTGTATGAGAGCCCAGAGGTCGGCCCATTGGGCTGACCACCTGGCAGGGAGTGCCTTTGCCTCCAGAACTTCCAAGGCTGTAGTTACAGCGTAGCCAGCTCTACGCAGCCCACCCTGTAGGAAACTGCTGCCGTCAGTAGAGAGTATAACCTCTGCGTCCTGCAGAGGGGAGTCCTGTAGGTCCAGCCATGATGAATTTTAGGCAGTTGTGAATTTTAGGCAGTTGTGTTCTGGCTCGCCTTCGGCTGTGCGGAGGAAAGTCTCTGGGTTTAAGGCTTGAACAGTCTGGAGGCTTATGCGAGGATTTTCCAGAAGGAGTCCCTGGTATTGAGTGAGCCTGGCGTTGGAGAGCCAATGCAGACCCTGACAGTTTAGGAGCGTAATTACAATAAGGGGAACTTTGACTGTGAGTTGTTGCCCAAGGGTGAGCTTGTTAGCTTCCCTGATGAGTACTGTAGTGGCTGAAGCCTGCAGGCATGGGGGCCATCCGGAAGCAACCGGGTCCCGTCTTTTGGACAGGTAAGCGATAGGTCTCATCCAGGGCCCAACTGTTTGAGTTAGGAGCCCCAATGCAGTTTTGTCTTTTTTATGGATAAACAGGTAGAAAGTTTTTTCTTTATCAGGTAGGCCTAAGGCCAGGGCTCTTTCTAGCAAGTCTCTGAGTTTTATGAAGCCTTTGTCCTGTGTCTCTCCCTATTTCTTTTTCTCTCTCACATTACCCAAACAAAATTGGTTTCTCTGTAGTTTGGGGACTGGGCAAAGTCCAGTTTGCACTCGTGGAGCACGGGGGCAGCTGGGCTGGCCGCTGGGGGTGCTCCCAAGCCAAGCTAGGGATGAGCCTGCCAGTGGCTGCAGTCGGCCGCAGCTTTGCCTAGGTTCGCAGCGCGGGAGCGCGGGGTCGCGGCAGCAGCGGGGAGCCGGCGGGCTTCCTCAGAGGCAGCTGAGCAGGGAGCAGGGACCCCAGAGCGCCCGGGGAGCAGCGCCCAGCCGCTGCTTTAAGGCTCTCAGGTTTCTCCCTCTACCCCGAGGCCCGCTGAGCTTCCACCGCAGAAACGCTCTAAAGCAAAAGAAAGGGACAGTATTGCCCCAGGCTCATGCCCTGGGAGCCTTGTGCTCCCAGCTTGCGCTGCCCGCACCTGCATCTTGGGGAGGGCGCCCCTGTTCTGTGGTTTCCAAACAGTGGATCGAGGCTCCCCAGAATGTTTCTCTGGCACTCAGACGTCTGTCCTCAAACATTCAGTGGAGTTTTCTTGTGTCCACTTGGTGAATGGGCTTTGTCGGAGGGGCGTTAGGAGTTTCTTTTTGAGCCTGGGTTACGAGAATCCTACAGTCCCTTTTTACTAGAGCAGAACCGTACCCAAGGTGGAAGGGTCCTGGCAATTTCCAACCAGGAGTCAATGTATGGATACTAATCCGGGTGACCAGGATTGCCGATCACCACAATATAAACACGTTGGTCGACGGCCAGGTCTAGGGTTCCCTCTGCTGTCAACTGACGTTAAAAGTGGGCCATTCTAATTCGCAGAGGGTTCTTAATTTTCCTGGGGTCATGCGGACTCCATAATCTCCGCCAAAACCTTTTCTAAAATTCTTTAACATGCAGTCTAGCACTGCAGGCTTACTTTGCTTCCCTACCATAGTGTACGTTGTCGCAGACGGTGGGGATGGGGACTTACTCAGGTGCTGCCCTGCTCGCGTCCCTTGTGGGAACTTAGGAGCATTTTTGGCTACAGTGTACAGAACAATTTACAGACCAGGCCACTCCGTGGAGTGAATCACCGTTATGCCAAATGACGCTCCGCGAGAATCAGGGTGAAGCATACTCAGGTTTCCATAGCCAAGGGCATGGCAGCAAACATTCAGGCCCACAATCAGTCACTCACACACCGGGCTGACACCCTCCCATGGGTGTCCCTGCCTGGGTAGGTTATAAGAACCTACCGGGAGGTGATCAGGCTCCCCTTCTGTCACATGGGACAGGACTGACTCGGACAATGGCCTCGAGGCTTACCTGGTCCAACGGGAGGATCTGGCTGGTTGTCCCCAGTCCCTCTCAGTTGGTCCAGCTGGGGAGGCACAGGCCGTGGCTGCCCGGGGAAAGCCCGGTCTGGGGTCCGGGTCCGCCAAAATCGGCGGGGCACGCCTACACCCGTCTCGGGCCTCCTGTCACTCCGCGCCCCGCCCCCCCTCTCACCCCACACTGGTGGCACAAGGGGCCAGCGCGATTGGGTTTCCCGGTCAGGGAACCAAAATGTTGCGGAAAAGCGGCGAGGACTGAGAGACTCAAGTGGCACACAGAGATCAGGGAGAACACAGCTTTATTATGCCGGTGAGCTCAGTGGGATTGTTCCCAAAGATTGAGCACTTATCGGGGTCGGGCGCTTTGTTTTATAGGGTTAGGCCTCCGGGTTTGGGGGGATTCGCGCTATTGCTATTGCGATGCTAGGGATTGGTTAAATCTGGCCAGGGTGCCGGGAGGTCCATCCCTAACAGCTGTGATCTTTCAACATTGTTTTGACGGGGAGGCCTCTAACTATGGTGCCCCCCGGAGACAGCTATGATAAGAGGGGGATGGAACTCCTAGCGGGGCCCACCGGAAAACAACTGTCCTGACAAGGACATTGAGATATAGAGGAATTGAGAACTTGACTAATATCACACAAGAGTCAGAGTCAGAATTTGAACTCAAGCAGATTGGATTCAGAAGCGGTACTCTGTAACTGCTATACCACTGCTTCTCAAAGTATGGTTCCTGAACCTGCAGCATAAACACCACTTGGAAGCTTATTAAAAAATCAAATTATCAAGTCCTATCCCAGACCTACTGAATCAGGAATTTGGGGGAGTGGAGTCCAATAATCTGTTTTAAGAAACCCTATGGGTGATTCTGACACACACTCACATTTGAGTGTGTACTAAACTTGCATGTACTATACTGAGACAATGGCAGCAAGTGTGGAATGATGGGAAAGTGATTTGGATGACAAATTGAGGCAGAGTTAAGGTTTATGCAAGATTGGAGAAACTTGAATGTCTGGCAGCAGAAATAAAGGAGCCAGGTTAAGGAAAGATATGGAAAGAGAGGGGAAGAGGAAGAAAGCAGGGTCGCTTGGGGTCACAAAGAACAATGAGGATGGCTACCTTTCAGAGGCCTGGAAAAGACAGAGATGGACCCAAGGAAGAAGAAGTGGATGCTTTCGATTTTCCCCCATATGACAAAAATTTGATTGGTAGCTTTTAGTGATGGTGGAGGAACTAACCAGGTTTTGAAGAAAGAGATGATTAAGTCAAACAAACTGCTGTGAGCTACAGGATTGACATGGGTGAAATAATATTTACTTAATAATACTTAGGTCAGAGAAGCAGCTGGAGATGAAGATTTTCCTATGAAACAAGCCCAGTGATTATTAGGATTTTGTGACAGACATGAAAATATGTTACCCAGATCTCTTGATTTGGGGAGCATAATTGAAAGATGGCCCTAGCTGCTGACCCTCTGAATCCATCACCACATTTGAGCTGAGGCCATGCTTCCAATGGGCAGTTCCTAGCCAATGACTGAGCATGGCAAGAATATTAAGGTAGGACCAATTTCTGTGAGACAAGGGACTCTTCTGACAGATGACTTGGCTTATGGACTTCCTATTGGCTTGGTCAAAATGTTCTTAGAATTGTGCTGCAATCTGAGACTCTATTTGTCTAATCCCGTCTCCTTCTCTCTCTTTTTCACAGGATTTAACCTGAACTGTGATCTGATAGCCCCTACTTCCTTTGGCTTCTTTCCCTTTTTTCTATCACCTAATAAATCTCTTACATATATAATACTATCTTGGAGTCGGCTTCACAGAGGTCCAAAACTAATAAAGGTTTCTTCCTCAGTTGTGATTTTCTGTACGAGTGAAGATGTGGATTCTGGAAGTATCTCAGGTTTGGATGATTTGAGATTAAGGGTAACATACATGCAAGGAGATATACAGGAGTAGAAGTGGAGATTTAATAATGTTAACCCTGGACCTTTACAAGGAGGACTTGCTTCATTCAGATTCCCACCTTTATACCGGTTCTGTTCTCTTATGTGGATTCCACAGGAAGAACTCTGATACGAGGCCTTGAGCCTAATAGTGTGGAAAGAGTCAATGATCTGAATGAAATGGTGGATCCTAGTATGGGATGAGATGTTTTCACTCTTAAATGGTTGGAAGGTGTCTGATTTCACGGGAAAATGAGGATGGCCATGACAGCAAGATTGATAAAGAAAAATGATTTGTCAGAAGTTGAAGGGGTCATTTTTGGCTGTCTGACTTTCCTTTCTTAAGAGTGTGCACTCATACTACATACACTCTTTGGAAAGGACCTCTTCAGGCTAAATATCCCTGGGAGAAGTAACATGTTAGGGACCAACATCTTAAAGGAGATGATCTGTGAAACAGTGGAATAGAGCTCATTAGGGATGAGCTGTGCACCTCACTAAAAGAGGAGCTGAGATAATATGGAAACTAAATCCAATCTGTTATAACTTTATCTATTCTGCCTTTGCCCTGGTGAGAGGACAGTCAGGCCCTCTTCTCTGTCAAAGACCCCTGGGTGTCTGGCCTTCTTCTTCCAAGACCCTAGGGCATGGCAGGAACCAAGCCAGTCTTGTATACAAAATTACAGGTATAAGTTGCTAGCTGAAGGGTGAGTCTTCCTATGGAAATGGGAATCAGGCCCCTCTTATTCATGCCTTCGGAAGAGCTGAGCATGTTCAGACACATTGCAATTTAGTTACTTAAAAGATTAAGGAACCAATTGTAAAAACAAAAATGGGATCTTTAAGACACAACAAAGAGTTTTTAAAAAGGAAGGAGGTTAAACTACTTTAATACAACTTGCTGTTTAATGGGAATATTCAACAGCAGGGGTAAACTTTAGGATCTAAACACACTTTCTAAACAGAAGCACTAATGTTTGTCCAGAAACAGATGTACCTGGCAGTTAAATGATAATGCCATTAACCAGAATCATGTCTTTTTCCTGACTGTTCATTTATAGTAATTATACTATTTAATAAATAATAACCATATTTCTTACTTTGCAAATCATTTACTTGCCAACCTAAAGAATCATTTAGATCATAAAGACAAAATGTGAAGAACTGGTTGCCAAGACTCCTAGGTCCCTGCTGTTGCCTCTGATTAGAATAGCAGGCTTCTCTCCTCTCTATTGAAACTGTGAGGGCTCAAGTCTTAGATACTGCTGGGCAAGGATATCAATGTTATTAGATTTAATAAACACAATTTTGGCATGGTAACAACCCCTACTGAGGGCACAGACCATAAGTAAAAGAAGCTGATTATTGGGTGAAGAGCAACATTAACAAAGGCAACTTACTAGTGATAACAATAAAGATCATATTTGTTAATCAGTATGACACATTCCAGCAGGTTTGCTAAGGTAGGATCGGTCATTTCAATTAATGGGCTGTTATTTCTTCTTTCCAATCAGGTGACACTGGACACAGATATCAAGAAAACATACAAGTCCAACTCATGGGAATATGCACCAAATACCCTGTTTGGAAGCGGCCATTGCACAGACCATTAGGCTGACCCTGGCTGATCGCCAGGCCTATGCAACCTCAGTTGTTTGGGCAAGTACACATCGTCTCCAGTAAATTCAAGAGTGATGATAATCCTGCACCAAACTTCTAAGGGACAATTACCACAAGATGGGCTGGAGGTGGTGTCTTGCTGACTCTGAGTCAGGAGGCTGGAATCTACTCCCATTTTTGCCACCAACTGACTTTGCAACCTTGTGTAACACCCCTCCTTTCTTTCAGCCTCAATCTTTAACACCCCCCCATAAAATTAAGGGGATTAGATTGAGTGCCCTTCATGGTTCCTCTTAGTTTTAGAGCTGTATGTACTTTACTGTGTTTCTCTTACAAATTGGTAATGTCCATATGGCAAAAACTGGAGAGGAAAAATAAGCTTTATCTTAAACGTTGTCAGTTAATTGCCTTAATTGTTTGATACTGGCTGTCTAAAACACTGTGTTGAGAAGAATTCTGAGGTTAGGTCCAAGCTCAGCAGGAAAGAATGCCACAGACAAAGGAACAGGTGGGAAATGATGGCTTTCATGCCATGGATTTACTATTCCAGACATAGATAACACCACTTGGGCAACAGAGTCATACTAGTTAGAAGCCTCCATTGTAACCCACTGAAGCCACTGTTTTTTCAAATACTTCCAAAATTTATCATGAGCGCTATACACTAAGAGCTATGATAGGAAGTCTTGGCTAATGTCTGTTATTATTTAGTTATACTATTACTAGTAGTAATAACTAATAACAATACTTAATGTTATTTACCATGTCAAGACAAATATTGTAAATTTGGAAGCGGGAAAGGCAAATTCAGGAACAGCCATAGCTAATTTTCAACTCAATGAGTTGTATAATAAAGACCTGCCACTGTTTTTAATTCAGAGAGATTAATAACCCTCTGCATTCAATGCTATGGGATACAGATCAATAAACTATCAAATGGCAAAGAAACACTTTGAAAATTAAGTAAACAAGCTTTTTTTGTATAAAAAATGTTTAATTAATGTGCAATGATGGAAGTTGATCCTGTGCAATCTGCTGTCTTAGAATGCCCTGCAGTAATACTGTTTTCCTAGCTTCATGTGGTGTGGCTAAAAGCATATTAACATTTCAGACAGAAAATTAGCTCAATGGCTTGCCACCCCTTGTACTTTTTAGTGGAACTAATAAGAACTCGGGAGATGTGCATTTTGAAAACCTCAACACATCTTAGAAATACTTGATTGTGTCTCACCTTCTCCATCAGAGAAAGAGCATTCCTACAGAGCAGTGTTTACCAACCACTTCTTCAATCTTCCCCAAATTAGAAACCATCATTAGCATAGACAATGGCCTTCTGTAGGGAGCTGGCTAATACCATTTCTAATCACCCAGCACTGAGCTGCCTTACATGGTAGCTACTAAACACATGTGTCTATTACATTTAAATTAATGAAATTTAAAATTCAGTTCCTCAGCCACATTAGCCACATTTCAAGTGCTCATAGATACATGTGGCTAGATGCCACCTTATTAGACACAACAGATATAAAACATTTTCATCATTGTAGATATTTCTTTCGGACGGTACTATTTAAGTGAGGTTAAATAGTACACCGAGGGTGGGCAGAGGTTTCAACATGGCTTAAAGAAAGCTTCCGTGAAGACTTAGAGCTGGAAGAAGTTTTAAAAATTCAAATTCATATGCTTTATTTTATAGATGAGAAAACTGAGGCCCAGAGAAGGTCAAAAAGCTAATTTGCAATACAGTTAGGACTGCAATCCAGGTTTCCTGATTCTGAGGTCCCTGCTCATTCTATGATCCTGGTAATGTACAGGGAGTATTTTCTTAGTTACTCTACTAGCTCAGAGTCAGTTCCCCCCAATATCAGTAGTTCTAGTCCAGTAGCCAGATGTTCCCATCATCTCCCTCCTGTCACTTGTATTTTAGAAGAGAAAACACCAGAAGAACGGACACCTAACGGGGTAAGGGGTGGGGGGAGGAGTATGCAATTATGCAAGTAAATACCTAGCTCCAGAATTAAGAGTAAACATTCCAACTGACGTCTAAATATTTAACCAAAGTCACATCTGGGCCCCAAAGAAGGGGGTTTGTTCTTGGCATTTACAACTAAAATGGATAAATCCCCTGACACATGTTAATAATAACCTTTCTTGTGTGTAAACATATCCTAGGATACTCTGCGTTGAGCATAAATGTATAGGAACAGATTATTCACTGGATAGCCAGCTCTTGGAGAAAACACAATGGTCTGTTCTCAGAGCACATGGATGGGGACATTGGATCAGCAAGGGGTTTGTTGGATCCTGTTTTCCATGGGGGAGGGAAGGAAACAGTCTTGTTTACAAGGACAATTAGGCTGTCCTCCAAAGGTTTGGCTGTTGGGACTCATTTGGATAGGTCCGAACCTGGATCCCAAACCTCCCAAAGTGGTTTTAGGATGGCACATTTTCATTGGCTGCCATTCCCTTGACTACTCTGGACCAGATCCTGGGGCTACAGAGATGGCTAGGCCCCAGTTCATTATTTCTCAAAGGACTTACACTGCTTTTCAAAACAGGTTACCTCTGCAAAGAAGTTCAGAAATGGGAAGTACAAGGTAAAGCCAACTTGCATTAAAGAAGAATTAGGCCTCTAAGCCTCAGGCTCTCTTTGTGAGGTCCTATTTACCTTTCTCCTTTGGTGTCATTACTTCACCAAGACAGCCAGGGCTATTCCTTCCTGAGAGTATTGGCAGTATCAGGGACTTAATGTGTAAGTTCTGTTTATGTTTGAAAACAAGGATTTCAAGAGGGAATGTTTAAATTAAATACATTAACCACTAATGATGGAAATTCAAGCCTAAGTGAGGAAATAAATGTAATTTTAAAAAATCATTTTGAGGATGAAGGGGAGTCGTGCTGCATTCTGCAAATCTCACCATCGCTGGTATGACCATCCCTGCAAGGCTGACTCTGTGGTTGCCTGGCTGTCTCACACAACGAATGTGAGACAGAGAAACATAAAGGCAAGGCTTCTAAACAAAGGTATCACATGTCCTCTGTTTGTTTCAAAAGGGACTAGCAGGGTGACAGGGTTCAGGACATGCCACCCCAAAATATGTCACCTTTGGCATATTGAGTATTTTACGTTGAAGGAGTTTGAGAAAACAGTAGAAACAGGAAGGTCATTCTGACCTCTCCTCCACTCTTCTTCCCTGAAACAGGTCATAAAACCCTCCTGCGAGAGGTGTCTTCCTTGTACTAGAGGAAAGGAGCATCCTTGTCTCTGAAGACAAAGCGATGCTGAGAAGAATCTGAACAACAAGGACTTGCTATGTTTTCCCCAGTTTACTACACTTACCTCATACGCCTTAACCTATCATATTCCTTCCTCCATGACTGCTCACTCTTCATCAAACCTACCATAAAATTACACAAGTCTTACCATTTCTTCAGGTCTTCATTTTCTTATAAAGGCTCCCTCGTCATGTAAAACTTATATTAAATACATTTGTATGCTTTTCCCATGTTAATCTGTTTCTGTCAGTTGAGTTTTCAGACCCAGCCAGGGGACCTTAAGAGGGTCAAGGAAAACTTTCTCCTCCTCCATAAGAGACAATCATGGATAGGTATTTAAACTGTCTATTTGCTCCTACTAATTCAGTGAGAGCCTAAAAGACTTCTAGCTTTAAATACAACTTTGTCTTTACAAAGATTCTGTCTCTTTAAAGCATCATTGCCCTATTTTTTATTTGATTATCTAAAACAAATTTCAATAAATCATCATCAAAAACCTTTCTTTATAGAGGTAGAAGATATTGGAATCTACATTTTGTAAACACTCTGATATATCAGTAGCTATTTGTTTTAAAAAATGAGTGAGTGACTGCAGCCAGTGTTTACTAAGTCCAGGAAGACCCACATGGGCAGCACAACTATCATAAGTGATAGATTCTAGTGGATAAGCAAGTTTGGGAAACAGAAGCAGTTCTACCACCTAATATCAAGCCAACGTGCTAGACAAAGTCAGGGACTAAATCCACAGGAAAAAGAGGAATGAAATCCAATGGATGAGGTTCTCAAGTGAGATTCCTGCATCACACTTCTTAGAGCAGTGATTCTCAGTTTTAACTGCACATTAGAATCATCCAGGCTCCACTCCAGAGAGTCTGATTTAATTGATGTGAAGTTGGACCCAGGCACTGGTGTTTTTAAAAAGTTTCCAAGGAAATTCTGATGTGCAGTCAGGGTTGAAAGCCACTGTTCTAGAACACTGAGTTCTGTTCAAAGTTCTCATTCACCGGAGGCATTAAGAATGGCATAGGGCAGTGGTTCCTGTGACGTTTCTTTTTTAAAAAACAAAACAAAACAAAACAAAAAAGCAAACAAATTCTTAGGACCTATCCCCATACTTCCAAATTAGAAATTTTAAGAGTTTGTCCCAGGAATCTCCAATTTCACAAGCTCCTCAGATCATTCTTATGCGGCCAGCCTGGCAGGTCCTTGTTGGAGAAGTGCATTTCAGAACTACTGAGTTAAGTCATCTGTACATCTGTGAGCGTGCAGAGCAGTGGCTCTCAACCCTGGATGCTCAGATGCCTGAATCTCACTTCCAGAGAATCTAATTTAATTGGTCTGGGGAAAACCCCAGGTACCAGGATTTGTTCAGTAATTTGTCTTCAGTCAGATTAAGGAACTACTAGCTTTCAGCAAGAGTAGCAAAAAAAGTAGCGAATTAGCTGGCCCTCTGTTTTTATGTCCATGGTAGACATCACTAATCAATTCTGGCACTCTTCCCTGCAGTGCTCACGTGTGGCTTCATAATACTTCTCACTGTATTGTTCTAGGCAGCCATTTCCAAGCATGGAGTGGGCGAGAAACTACTGTTTGCCATTTTTATCTTAGTTCCTGATTGGCAGAAATCTAATAATCTCTGGAAAGCCCTTCCGGCTTTTGTTTTTAGGTATAGTACTTAAGTGTCCAGATTACTGTCTGCCAGGATACTGTTTTGAAGCAGGAGAAGGTGGAAGCCAGAGGCAGGTGCAATAGAGAGACATCATTTAGCTACCTCCACTACCCAGTGAAGCATTTTCAATCCCATCTTCTGCTGCAAGTAGAAAACCATATGCAGAGTAATTCATCTATTCATATTGGGTTAATGGAGGGCCTCTGTCTGACTTTCTAATATCAAGTGTATAGGAAAGGCCAAGCATAAAGGGAGTTCACTCAATATTTACCTCAAGTCAAGATGAGAATTCTTGTTTGTACATCCCAATCTATTTTCCATAAACATTCCACTTACTGATGGTTGTCTTATCACAGAACTCCTACTCAGCATGCTGAACCTTTGTCCCAGGCTATGGTATGCAGGAGAGCACTTGAACTTCAGAATGAAACTCTTCTCTTGCTGTGCTGCTTCCTGCTTTGGAGAAGAAGGGCCAAGTGGGCCAGAAGTTTCAGCAGTTTCTTGTGTAGCTGATAATTAATGTGGTATGTGAGGAGAGCAGAAAGAACATACTTTTTTTTCGCCCTAAGCAAAGGCCATTTCCCTGGGGCCTGTTACTTCAACAAATGCAGGACAAAGAACGGCAGGAAGACAGGGCTTTCCCCTTGGTAATCTGCAATAAAGCACCTTTAAAAGCAACAGATCATAATTCTGATTAGGACTGGAGAAGTAAGCACACATTGAGCATGCCAAGTATCCAGAATGTATAAATGAGGAAAGTTTTGTGGGAGGCAAGCAGCCTGGAATTACAGGGAAAGAGGAGGGGCTTTGGAGTCAGAATTTGTTGAGTGGCTCTACCACTTATTAGCTATGAGACTCTGGGAAAATTACTTAACCTCTCTCCTAGCCTCAGTTCTCTCACCTACAAAATGGGGGATTATAATAATACCTTCCTCATAGGTTAATGGAAAAGATTAAATTAGATAAGGATAGTTTTCTGGAAAGCTTCTTAAAACAGATCAGTGCCTGGCAAACAGTAACACTCAATAATGATAGCTAGTATTATTATTTGATCAGGTCACTACACTGCTTAGACACTCAATTCAAAATCCATATTAGCTTTTCTTAAGGGATGATTCTTGGAGAATCAGCATCAGAATGACCTGAGGGAGCTTGTTAAAATTCAGATTCCTGGGAGACATTCTGGGTCTAAAGAATCAGAATTGGTCTTGGGTTTTGCTATAAGCCATTTTAGCAAAATCACCCTGAGGATTCTGTTTCACATTTAAGTTTAAGAACCACTGGTCTAACACAATATGACTGGCTTGTTGTCTCACAAAAATTACAGCTAAGTCATATGAGGAAAATAGTGTGCAACTACTTTAGGCAAATAACTTTATAAGCTTTCTGTGTGATATTAGCTAACATCATTTAGATGACAGGAAAGGAAATGGAGTGAATTTCAAGATTCTAGGTTCAGGGTAATCATGAGACATATGAAATTTTCTCTGCCTTCACTGATTTCCTCGTTATCTATAAGTGGCATAAGAATGTTTTCATTGGATTCCACAAAGATGCCAATATTGTTTTTAACTAGTATTGTGTGTGTGTGTGTGTGTGTGTGTGTGTGTACTGCAAGCTAGGCACTGGTGACATAACAGTAGTCAATAAGATAGACAAAGTTCCTGCCTTCACTAAACTTACATTTACTTTGAGGAGACGGATAGTAAACAATTTAAGAAGTTGAGACTAGAAGATCATTCATTCATTAATTAGTTAATTCACTCACCCACTCACTTTTTCAATAAACATGCAGATTATACCTACAGGAAGACAAAAACCCAAGTCATTATAAGTTAGTAAGTGCTACAAAGAAATGTATGAGACTGCAAAGAAATGCACAATGCTAAAAGATTGTGTATCTAAGGGAAGATGCTACCAAGGGAGGTCTAATATAGGGATGATTTTATAGAATGTGACATTTGAGTTGTCAACTCGGTGAACAGGGTAAGGGTAGTAGTGGGAAAAGAAACAGTTGATGATAAGTATTTCAGGAAGACACAGCATGTTGAAGGCCCAGAAGTTTAAGAGAACATGGTACATTTGAGGATATCGGAATGGCTGCTGAGGATAGTGCTATAGACTGAATGTTTGTTTCCCTTCCAAATTAATACGCTAAAACCTACTCTTCCAATGTGATGGTATTTGGAGCTGGCGCCTTTTGGAGGTAATCAACACATCATGGTGAAGCCCTCATGAATGGGATTAGTTCCCTTATGAAAGAGATGTAAGAGAGCAATCTCACCCCTTCAACCATGTGAGGATACAGCAAGAAGATGGCCAGGAAGTGGGCTCTCACCAGCCACCAAATCTGACAGTGCCTTGATCTTGGATTTCCCAGCTTCTAGAACTGTGAGCAATGAATTTCTGTTGCTTGTAAGCCTCCCAGTCTACGGTATTTTTGTTATAACAGCCTGAACAGACTGAGACCGATGTGGGGGAAAGAGAATGGCATTAGAATGTAGAGAGGAAAACAGAGCCACCAGATCACGATGGCTCATAGTGCTATGACGAAGAGTTTGGACTTTGTTGTGAGGGCTGTGGCAAACCATTGAAGGGGTTTCTAATCAGGGAAGTAATAAAACACACATGTCACACATAATAGAGCACAAAATGGCATAAATAATAAGGAACTGTATGTACTGTACATGTCAGGGTGAGCCTCTATGGCTAGAGAGGGCATTGCTGAAGGCAGACATGAGCTGGACCTGATGAATAGGAGAGACTTGGAATTGATGAGGTGGTTCATTTTGGATGGAGGAAAATACCTGAGTGGAGTGGAAAGCTTAAAATGAACATGGCCATGCAAGAAGATGGAGCATGAGGGACCCACCCTTCTCTTTCTTAGATGGAAATATCTGTTTTATTGCTGGTATTTTGATGTGGAAAGACAGTAATGATAGAATTCTTGGAAATCACTTTGTGGGATGTGTGAGTGGCTGAAAGAGGAAATACCAGAGTCACAAATCAAAGGCAATCTGAGGAAAAGGGTTAGAGGAAGAATGAAGTTAATTCTTCTTTAATTGAAGAAGATAATTCTTTAAGCCAATTCTGAAGTTAATTCTTTAAGCCAATATTTAATGGCTTAAATATTCTGTTTTATAAATGAGCAAAAAGCTAGGTGTTCCTCAGTCCAGGAACAGGAAGTTGTTGAGAATCCCCTTTGCATACAGTACAGGTTTTGAAATGGGAAGAGATAATGAAAATAGCCTGAGAGCTCCATGAAAACAGACATTATGTCTATGCTGTTTATCAGTGTGGCTTTAGCATTTTGTGTAGTGCCTGGCAAATGGTGGGAGCTTAGTAAATATGGTGCTTGTAAGACCACACCCAGATATTAAGTGTAAATCTTGTGTCTAGGGTACCTGAAATTATGAAGTGCCTAGGTTTCCTATCAGCCCGGTTGCAGGGGGGTGGTGGTTAGCAAGTAGGATTTGTTGTTTGTCATCATCTGCATTAGTTCCCTCTGCATTAGTTTCCTATTACTGCTGTAACAAATTACCACACTCTTAGTAGCTTAACAACACAAATTTATTATCTTACTCTTCTGTAGGTCACAAGACTGAAATGAGTCTCAGTGGGCTAAAATAAAAATGTTGGCAGAATAGCATTCCTTTCTGGAGGCTCTAGGGGATAATCCATTCCTGCGTCTTTCTAGCTTCTAGAGGCTGCCCACATTCTTGGTTCATCGCCTTTCCTCCATCTTCAAAACCAGCAACATTGGCCAAGTCTTTCTCCCCTCACATATTGTAGCACTCTGTCTTCAGCCTCCCTCTTCCACCTGTAAGGGCCTTTGTGATTACAGTGGGCCAACCCAGATAATTTAGGATAATCTTCCCATCTCAAGTTCAACAGATTAGCAACATTACTTTCATCTGCAACCTTAATTCCTCCCTGCCGTATAGCATGGTGTGTTCACATGTTCCAGGGATTAGGACATGGACATCCTTGGGGGTATGGGAAAGCATTTCTTTGCATACAAGCTTCCATCCGTAAAACTGGTAAATTCTTTCCACAAGAGAGTGCTCCCTTCTTGCAAGCCCACATCATACAAAGTACTTAACACAGTATATTCACCACACAGTAGAAGTTCTCTCATATAACACTATCAGGACAAGTAATTGGTTAACGTGAGGAATCTTATAAAATAACATATATGGTCCTCAAGCATTTTATTCCAACCTAAAACATACCAATGTACATTCATTAACCGACGTGGTGACGTGATATAAGGCCAAGGCCCTTTTTTCTGAGTGTGGGGCCTCTATCTGGAATTTCAGACTCTTTCTTCCATAAGTTACATCTCTAATGCATCCTTTTTGACTTCCGGTTTCAGGTTTTCTCTGTATTTTTTATCTGCTATAAGGCAGTTTTGAAAGCAATTTTTCTTTATCGGTTTTTTCCAAAGCATTGAATTTAGTTTACATGGAAATAGCAGCTTCAATTTTATACTCACATTTAGTAAATTTACATTGTTCCTTAATTACATTAGCAAGTACAACTGGCATCAATGGATCTGGCAACAAAACAACTAATTCTTGGTAAGCGTCAACTCAACAAATGGGAGCAGAAGTGTACAAGTTAACCAGAGGGTAAGTTACTGCACATGAGTTTTCCCTGTGCCCTGAGCATTGTCAATATATAGAGAGGGTGCCAAAAAATGTATACACATTTTAAGAAAGTTAAAGTTTTATTAAAATTTTATCAATATATATCGATAACAAAAGATGAATACAAGTCATGTGTATACATTGTTTTGGCAACCCCAGTATTTCAGTACGTAGGAAAAGCATCAACTTAATCAACCAAGTCAGTTGGTTGAGGTCAAGCATCAACTTAATCAACCAAGTCAGTTGGTTGAGGTCAGTGAGGGGAGCTTTTACTATATTTAAAAGAGTTTACTAGAAAAGGAACAATGAATAAATACCACGTATCTCAATCTACTCTTGTACTCAATTCCTTCTTGAAAGTGCCCCCAAAATGTGCATCAGCTAATATTAACCATGCTTAATTGTTATTTAGTGCTTATCATGTGCCCAGCATTGTGCTAAGCACTTTATTTTATTTTTTTAAAGATTTTTATTAAAATATAGGTAACATACAATATTATATTAGTTTCTGGTGTACATCATAGTTATTCAACAGTACCCATCTGGCACTATACATAGTTATTACCATATTATTGATATATTCCTTATGCTAAAGAAGTGATCACAATGATAACTCCAGCAACCGTCTGACACCATACCACTCTATCACAATATTATTAACTATATTTCCTGTGTTGTATATTACATCCCCAAAACTTATTTGTTTTATACCTGGAAGTTTGAACCGCTTATTCTTCTTTATGCCCCCCTCTTAAAATTTTCAATTAACACTGACATTCAATATTATTTTATATTAGTTTCAGGTATACAGCATAGTGGTTAGACATTTATATAATTTAAGAAGTGATCCGCCTGACTAGTACCCACCTAGTACTATACATAGTTATTACCATATTATTGATTTTATTCCTTATAATTTACTTTGCATCCCCATGACTATTTTATAACTACCAATTTGTATTTCTCAATGCCTTCACCTTTTTCACCCTGCCTCTAACTCCCCTCTCATCTATCACCCTGATAGATCTAGTACCCATCTGGCACCATACATAGTAATTACAATATTATGACTATATTCCTTATGCTATACCCTACATCCCCATGACTACTCTGTAACAACAAATTTGTAATTCTTAATCCTTTCCCCTTTATCAGCCACCCCCAAACCCTCTCACATCTGGCAACCATCAAAATGTTCTCTGTATCTGTGAGTTTGTTTCTGTTTCATTTGTTGGTTTATTTTGTTCCTTGGATTCCACTTATAAGTGAAACCATATGACACTTGTCTTTCCCTGTCTAACTTACTACACTCAGCACAATACCCTCTAGGTTCATCCATGTTTTGCAGATGGCAAGATTTCATTCTTTTTTAGGCTGAGTAATATTCCATTGTATATATGTACCAACTCTTCTTTATCCATTCATCCATTCAGGGACATCAAGGTTGCCTTCATATCTTGGCTATTGTAAATAATGCTGCAATGAGTCTTTTGTAGGCAGTATATGTAAGGGTCTTGTTTTCTTATCCATTCCGCCCCCCCATCTTTGGATTGTAGCATTTAATCCATTTACATTGAAAATAATTGTTGATAGGTATGTAGTTATTGCCATTTTATTATTCATTTTTTAAATTTTTTTCTATGTCTTAAATATTATTATTATTATTATTTTGCCATGTAATACTGGTTTGGTGGTGAGGAACCCCTTTACCTTTTTCTTGTCTGGGAAGCTTTTATCTGTCGTTCAGTTCTAAATGATAGCTTTGCTAGGTAGAATCATCTTAGTGGTAATGTCCTTGCTTTTCATCACTTTGAATATTTCCTGCCGATCCTTTCTGGTCTGCAAAGTTGCTGTTGAGAAATCATCTGACAGTCTCACGGGAGCTCCCTTCTACGTAACTAACTGCTTTACTCTTGCTGCTTTTAAGATTCTCTCTTTGTCTTTAACCTTTGGCATTTTAATTATAAAGTGTCTTGGTCTTGGCCTCTTTGAGTTCCTTTCGTTTGGGATTCTCTGTGCTTTCTGGGCTTACATATCTATTTTCTTCACCAGGTTAGGAAAGTTTTCCATCAATAGTTCTTCAAATAAGTTTTCAATTTCTTGCTCTCTCTTGTCTACTTCTGGTATCCCTATGAGGTCAATGTTGTCCTTGATGTTGTCCCAGAGGCCCCTTAAACTATACTCATATTTTTGGATTCTTGTTTTGTTTTTTTTGCTGTTCTGATTGGGTGTTTTTTTGCTCTCAATAGCTGATTTGATCCTCTGCTTCATCTAATCAACTGTAGATTTCCTGTAATGTATTCTTCATTTTTGTTATTTTAGTATTTATTTCTGACTGTTTCTTTTTTATGTTTTGTATCTCCATTTTTATGATTCCTATTTCTTTGTTGAAGTTCTCCCAGATTATTGAGCATCTTTATAACCAGTGTTTAGAACTCTGCATCTGGTAGAATGCCTGTCTCCATTTTGTTCAGTTCCTTTTCTGGAGATTTGTTCTGTCCTTTTATTTGGGACATGTTTCTTCGTCTCCCGATTTTGTCTGCCTCTCTATGTTTTTTTCTATTATTAGGTAGGGCTGCTATGTCTCCTGGTCTTAGTAGAGTGGTCTTATGTAGTAGGTGTGCTGCGGGGCTCAGTGGCACAGTCTTCCTGGTCACCTGAGCTGTGCACTCCAGGTGTGTCACTTGTGTGGGTTGCGTGTACCCTCCTTTTGTAGTTGATCTTTGGTTGCTATCTGCACATCAATGAGAGGGATTGACCCTCATGCTGATTTGTTGTAAGGACTGGCCATGACTACAGTGGAGGAGTTGTGGTGCAGGGGTTGACCCTACAGAGCAGGATCTACCTCAACATGACTCTGGTGCCTGCCCAATCTGACCCTTGGGTGTGTCATCCTTGGAGGCAACTGGATGGTGCTCCAGCTCATTTTGAAGCTGGCCACTGGGCACACCAGCCCCAGAGCCATCTAGAAGAAGACATGCTGCAGGTCAAGTTCAGTCACAGACCGTGCCCCACCTGGGGACACCAGGCATGAGCCACAAAGCATTCCACAGATGGCCTCCACCCGTGCCATGCTTGGAAGTGTGTTGAGAGACCATGCCACAAACCAAGTCTGGCTGCCACTAGTGTTGGGCTTCGAACTGCTCAGCCAGAGTTATGGGACCTGCTCAAATGAGGTGCTGCGTGTCTGGGTTCCATGAACTTTTGAAAGACCCCAGGCAAGTCTACAGCATGAGCCAAGGAAGGTTTTTTTGGTTGTTGTTGTTGTTTTTTTTTTTTTTTTTTTTTTTTTTTTTTTTATGAAAGAGCCACTGGAAGCAGCTTGGGTGTGCCCCAATGTTGGGCGGGGCAGTGTCTCAAATCACCAGGGCATGGAGAACAAAGGGCATTAGCTAGCTTGATGGAGACTCAGGTATGGTGGCTGCCTTCATCTGTATACTGGGAAGGAGGAGGGCTCAACAAAGAAACAATGGCCTCTGCCAGCTCCTCCGTCCAGGAGAAAGCTGTCCCTCCAGCTCCCGTCCTGAAGCCAGACAACACAGTTCCCCACCACATGTCCCTGCTGTCTCTCCAGTTGCTGCCCCAGTGCTGGAGTTCAGAGCCATGCATGAGTAAGTTCACACATGTTCCTTTAAGAGGAGTGCCTGAGAGTCTAGCCACGCACCGTATCACTTAGTCACACTCTCCATTGGTTTTCACAACCAGAAATTATGGGGACATCTCTCCCTGGCACTGGAACCCTGGGCTGGGGAGGGGGATGGGACCCCTCATCCCTCTGGGGGGTACCTCCACAACCAAGATATCCCTCCCAATTTTTAATGGTCACAAGTGAGTGTGGGACCAGTCCGTTCCACGTCTCTGCCCCTCCTACCAGTCTCAAGGTGGATTTTTCTGCATGTCCTTAGTTATAGGATTTTGGTTCAGCAAGATTATAGGCAATTCTCAATGATGGTTGTTTTGTAGTTTAGTTGTAATTTTGATGTGGTCGTGAGAAAAGGTAAGCACAGCGTTTACCTTACTGCATCATATTGACTAGACCCAAGCACTTTATTGAACATTATTTTATTTAATCCTCACAACAACCATATGAGGTAGGATGACTCATGTCCATTTTATAGAAGAGATAACTAAAACTTAGAGTTAAGAAACTTGCCAGAAGTCACACATTGAGAAACTTTTAATCCCAGGCAGTCTAGCTTTAGAGCCCATATTTATTACTATTGTACTATGTTGCCAACTATCAGATGAGCAAGTCAGGAATTACAGCATGTGGTGCCACACTGCCAGCTTCCTCCTTGCTTCCTCTTCATAGTCCAGTGGTGGGTTGTTCCAAAGCAGGAGGCAAAACACCTGTGGCAGTGGCCCAAGCTGGATTTCCTTGTTCCCTTATCCCCTTTGACATGGAAGTTGCACACCTCTCTCTCCCAAGTGAAGATCCAGGAAGATAAAAAACAGAGTCAGACAGTGTTTGAACTAATTGAGGTTCTTTATCAGCAGCAGCTAATTTTTTCAGCAATGCGTTTTTTGCTCTTCAAAACTTTCCTTATTTACTCTCTTTCTGGATTTAGCTATCATTTCTGAAGGCTTAAGGACAGCCATCATTCTCTTTTGGTTCTACCACTATAGAGGCTTGTGCCTTGTGCCTCCAGAAATCACTGCAAGTAATTTGTCTTCCAGTCTTCCATGGAAGTATAGAGAAAGAGATCAGAACTCAGTCTCCTTGCTATGGCTAAGTCACATTAAGCCTTAGAAATCAAAAGAGTAAGGTAGATCCTCACTGAATGGTAGAGCCAGACAGCCATATCAACCAGCTGCTGGAAGTTATGCTGCAGGGAAGAAAACAAAAACAAAACCCAACCAAACAAACAAAAACCCCCAAAAAATAACAGGAAAAAGAACTGTGCTAAGGAAAAGGGATGGGGTTTTCAGATACTGGGGTCATTAGACCTCTGCCTAGAAGGTTCATGTGAGGCACACACTGTTAGTGCATGTTGGCCAGAAAGCCAGAGGAGGAGAATTTAAGGTTAGATAGCATCTTATACCTTTAGGATACCAGATTTAGGAGTGTCAGTGTATTGAAAGTCAGAAGCCTAGGCTTGCCATGGAGACTCATACCTGAAAACGTCTTGTAGGCTATATCAAAGATACCAGCTCAAATCTCTTCAGGTCGTGTTTGAGCAGTTTGGACTAAAATTTTACCCAGACCAGACTGGGAAGGATGGGGCAGATTCATGATTTGAGGGCCATGAACAAAGGCAGACAGAGAAGGGCTAAGAGAAAACTAGCTTGGACCTACTGACATCTAAAAGAAGCATCTGAATACAGGCAGCTGGCAGTGTGGCACCACATGCTGTAATTCCTGAATTGCTCATCTGATAGTTGGCAACATACTATAGTAGTAATAAATATGGGCTCTAGAGCTAGACTGCCTGGGCTTGAATGGTTTTCAATATGTGACATTTGGCAAGTTTCTTAACTCTAAGTGTTAGTTATCTCATCCATAAAATGGGCATAGTGCATCCTACCTTATATGTGAAGATTAAATAATGTTCAGTAAAGTGCTTGGCACAATACTGGGCACATGATAAGCACTAAATAAATATTAACATCAGAGTCAGCAATAAGAATGTTGATAGATTTTAGGTGATTATAATACTCCCATTCTTCAAAAAAAAAACATAGTATGTTGGGTTTTGAGGTCACTCTGGTCCAACTACTATATGACCTTTGGATATTTTTTAAAGATCTATTTATTAAAAATGGAGAGATTGCTATGTCTCTTTCAGGGATAGGAGAATTTGTGTCTGTGTGTGTTTCAGTAGGTAGAACTTCATACATCTTCCAAGCCGAACCAGTTCCAAATGGAAGGGTAGTGGTGATGACTGTGATGACATGGGCCAAATCCAAATGGCATAAGAGAGAACAAAACAAGGACCAGGCCATGAAGATTCTTCCTCGAAGAGAAAAAAAAACAAACATGGATCTTTAACTAGTGGATAGGAAATATGTTATGGAATCATGGACTTCAGTGTGGCAAAAAACGGAAAGAATTAGAAGTCATGAGAGCTGGGTTTGCATTCCAGCACTGCCCAAATTTTCTGTATGAGCTTGAGCAAATTTTTTCTGTTTTCTGGGTCTCAGGTTTCTCATCTGTAAAATGAGAATGGACACATCTGCCTACCTACCTGTGGAAGATTGCATTATTGATCCAATTATTTGCCCCTTCCTCTATCTGTGCCATTTGACTGTTGTTTTTTTCCACCAAAGAGGTAGAGTATAGCTCTCATTCATTGACTCTGGGTTCGATCATGTAACTTGCTTTGGCAAATTGGATGATATGGAAGTAACAGTGAGCTAGTTACAAGCCCAGGACTTAAAAGGCATTATTGTTTCAGCTTACTCTTGCATCTCTGCCTTAACTATGAATATAACATGCCCAGGCTAGCCCTGGTTCTAGGAGGAGGATGAGGAACATGTGAAGCACAGCCATTCTCAGCCTAGACCAGGCAACCCCCAGCTTACCACAGAGTCATGACTGAGTCCAACTTAGCCTGGCCAATGCCCATCAGACCTACAGACTGGCAAGAAATAATAAATGTTGTTTTTAAGCCACTGAGTTTTAGGGTGGTTTGTTACACAGTGACAGCTAATTGATATGATAACTTGTAGAGGTGATATGAGTCTCCAATGTGATAATATATGAGAGTACTTTTTCAAAATTTCTAAAGTTTATACAAATGCAATGGACTGTTCAAAAAGTGGCTAAGTAGCTTGAAGGGCTGGACTGCTAGGATAAAGTGGAATTTGGTCATGTTCTGTTACTGCAGGTTTTAATCGAAAGGGTCCCCTTTGCCACAAGAAAACTTGGGGGGCTAAGTCCCAAAGTTTACTCCAGTGACCTAATCCTGAGGCCATGGTTGCCCAGCAGTTCTTGTTCAGACACTTGAAGAAGGACAAGAAAATTTAGCCTGAAAGGAGATAGTAAAAGGAAGACTTAAAGAGAAGCCTTGCAGATTTCTTCAGATAGCAGAACAGGATGCCAACAGCTCTTCACTCTGCCTCTTCTAATACTTGTTCTGTTCACTGAATAAACCCTAAAATTCATCAGTGTTGGTGGAGTCTTGTGGGCTGTGGCCAGCAGGCTTGCTGGGCAATAACTCTGTCAGCTCTCTATTCCAAGCAACTGTCGCTGAGAGTTCCAAATGCTAAACACAGGAAAACCACACCAGCCACAGGCCTCATTAACCAATAAACCCTTGATGGAAAGCAGGATCTCACATGGTTGTTTCTGGTACGAAACTCCCTCAAGTGAGGGGGACAGTTGTACTTAAAAAATCCCACTGGACTCACTAAAGATGCTCCTATCCTTTACAATTTACTTCAGAGTTTGGGTCAGGCCAGTATTTCCACCAATAAAATAAATATCAGAAGGGATATTTAGAAGACCTTGGCAAGAAAAGTATAAGTAAATATAAGAACACAGGCAGCGGTATTTTGAGAAGTAATATTAACTGGGCTCAGTAGAACAGAGAGTAAATTATTTATACTCCTAAGGATTTGGGACAGACTTGGCCATTTAAGAGAGGGAGGAATGACCATCTGCTGCTTTAGCTACAAGTGACCAGCTCACATGTCACGTGCTAAGGCTTGAACCACAGCCAAAAATATGAATCACAACCAGATACAGCCCCAGAAAGTTCCACCTTGGGGATCTATAAAGGGGGGAAAGTGTGTGGTCTCTTCATTGGCTGCTGGGATTGCTAATTCTCACTTCATGCAACTATCCAAAAGGATTTGTCTTCTTTATAGAGTGAGAAGTGAGCAAAATATTTTAAACTACTTTATTTCTACCATGTTTCCCTTGTGAAAATGATCCCTCATCCATTTACCCTGGGCAAGGGAGAGTCTACAGTGGATGAGTTCCCTTATTATACAGCTGCCTTCAGTGATACCCAAGAATACCTGAAATCTAATAAACCAGTTTACCCTTCCTCTAACCACAATGCCAAAATAGTTAGCTTTTGATCAAATTCCTTCCTACTACCATCCTACCAAGCCCAAAGCTTGCAACTCTTCCTGTCCTTTACACCCACATCCAGTATGTCCTTCAAATTTGCTTTTTCTTCAGGAACATCTTTTGATTTGTCCTGCTCCTCTTCCCTTCCACTGCTCTGCCCAATAATAGTCTCCATTCTCTCATGCTTTGCTAACTGTCACAGCCTTTAAGCTTCCTGGCTTCTAGATTTTCTATAACTTTTCTCCATGTTGCACTCAGGTCACCTTCCCCACCTACCATTTTGAAAAATCAGTTCATCCACCTTCTTTTCAAGGAATGAGAAAAACTCTGCGTGGCAGCCTTGTTACTCTAACTTCACTCACTGAGTCAACCACCAATTTCAGGCTGGTGCTTGGAACACTAATTCTCACCTTTGAAATGGCTCAAACCAATTCCTCTGCCTGGAATGCTCCTTGAGACCTCCTTAACACTCCCACCACTACATGTATGCAGAACCAGTCTCAAGTTTCTATCTCCCCATGAAAATTCTTCTAACAATACTAATAAGATGAGTGGAAATCTAATTAAAAACAAACAAGATAACGAAACAACAACAAAAACAAGATGAGCAAGATTACCAGTCTTCTTACTGCTGAGTTTCTTCAACAATACCCTTTTCACACATACCTCCTTTTCTATTTCAACGACCACTTTAATTTAAGATGGCACTCTCTACATGGATCTGCCAAGGGTTTTCAACCTTGACTATCTGTGTATTAGAATCTTTCTGGGGAGATCTTAAAATGCTAGATACCCAGGTTGTATCCTAGATCATTAAATCAAAATCTCTGAGGGTGGCGAATCTCAGATATTAGTATTTTAAAAAATTGTTCTAGATGATTCCAAGGTTGAGAGCCACCAATCCAGATAACCACTTTAATCTCTTGTCAGGTTTTCCCCACCTCTTGCTTCTCTCAACTATATCATATTTTACTTCTGTTTAAATTCTCAGCTCAAAGTGTTTCATTCTTTTACTGAAGATCTTTCAATGGTATCTCTATCTCTATCTATCATCTCTGTCTCAATCTCTATCTATCTATACCTATATCTATATCTCTTATATCCTTTATATCCTTATATCTATATATGTGTATATACACGAACATATACATATGCTATATTAAATGAAAAAAATATAGGTTAGAAAAGAATATGATACGTTTAAATATAAATTTTACATGTGCATTAGTTTTCCATTGCTACATAACAAATTTCCACAAATTTAGCAGCTTAAAACAACGTAAACTTATTAAGTCATAGCTTCCATCATCCAGGAGCACAAGCATGATTTAACTGCTGTTAAGGGCCTCTCACTGTTTTAAGATATAGATTTTATTATCAATCAGGCATGGTGAAGCCAACAGGACAGGGGATGACAGCCACGGAAAAGACAATTTGTTATTACAGGTCCCAAAAGGAAAAACACAGTACGCAATATGGAGAAGTACCAGAATTGGTGAGGAGGCAGAAATGAGGGAGAAACATGGGCAAGAGCCTTCATTGCAGTTCCCGTGGAAATGGCAAGGCAAAGCACAGTAAGCAGTTTTAGGATTGGCTCATTTGAATAATTTCAGAAGGGTCCAGGGTATAGGAGCTGTCACTAGTTGTCTGGGCCTAAGATGATTAAGGCAGGGGAACATTGCCTCCTAGAGGAAAGAGCCAGATAGGTGGGGTGGCTCAAATATGGGGTCTGGATTGGTTGGTTTGCATATGAGAGGCAACCACATGGGCAAGTTATTTGCTCTAAGAACTGGCTAGCATTCAGAGGGGCAGTCTTTACCCAGACAGCAAGCCCCATGTGCCAAAGCATCAAGAATACATACAAATGGGGCCAGCCCGGTGGCTCAGACGGTTAGTGCTCCATGCTCCTAACTCGGAATGCTGCCGGTTCGATTCCCACATGGGCCAGTGGGCTCTCAACCACAAGGCTGCCAATTCAATTCCTTGAGTCCCGCAAGGGATGGTGGGCTCCGCCCCCTGCAACTAAGATTGAACATGGCACCTTGAGCTGAGCTGACGCTGAGCTCCCAGATGCCTCAGTTGGTTGGAGCGCGTCCTCTCGACCACAGGTTGCCGGTTCAACTCCCGCAAGGGATGGTGGGCTGCGCCCCCTGCAACTAACAACGGCAACTGGACCTGGAGCTGAGCTGCGCCCTCCACAGCTAAGACTAAAAGGACAACAACTTGAAGCTGAACAGCACCCTCCACAACTAAGATTGAAAGGACAACAACTTGACTTGGAAAAAAGTCCTGGAAGTACACACTGTTCCCCCAATAAAGTCCTGTTCCCCATCCCCAATAAAATCTTAAAAAAATAAAATAAAATAAAAAAATAAAATAAAAATAGTAGTGTAGTTTTTTTAAAAAAAGAATACATACAAATGGCCAGTAGACATATGAAAAAATGCTCAACATCACTAATCATCAGAGAAATGCAAATAAAAACCACAATGAGATATCACCTCATACCAGGTAGAATGGCTATCATCAATAAGACAAATAATATCAAGTGTTGGAGAGGCTGTGGAGAAACAGGAACCCTCATACACTGTTGGTGGGAATGTAGATTGGTGCAGCCACTATGAAGGCAGTGTGGAGGTTCCTCAAAAAATTACGAATAGAATTACCATATGACCCAGCAATCCCTCTCCTGGGTATCTACCCAAAAAAATTTGAAAACATTTATCCATAAAGATATATGTGCTCCGATGTTCATTGCAGCTTTATTTATGGTGGCCAAGACATGGAAACAACCAAAGTGTCATTCGATAGATGAATGGATAAAGTTGTGGTATATATACACAATGGAATACTATTCGGCGGTAAGAAAAGATGATATAGGAACATTTGTGACAACATGGTTGGATCTTGAGAGTATAATGATAAGCGAAATAAGTCAGAAAAAGCAGAGAACCCTATGATTTCACTGATATGTGGTATATAAAACTGAAAACAACAAAGGAACAAGACAAACAAATGAATAAACAAAAGCTCATAGACACAGACAATAGTTCAGTGGTTACTAGAGGGTAAGGCGGGGGCGGTAGATGAGGGTAAGGGGGATCAAATATATGGTGATGGAAAGAGAACTGACTCTGGGTAGTGAACACACAATGTGATAGATATATGGATGATGCACTACAGAATTGTAAACCTGAAACCTATGTAACTTTACTGACAATTGTCACTCCAATAAACTTTAATTATATATATATATGTGTGTGTGTGTGTGTGTGTGTGTGTGTGTGTGTATATATATATATATATATATATATATATATATATATATATCGATAACAAAAATGAATACAAGTCACGTTTGACTTCCGCAATTACAAGAGGTGCTCAAAGTGGTTACCATCAGTGAAAAAAAAATACAGAAAATATAGTTAATATATTCACCAGGTTGAAATTACAGTATAAGACAGGTGTGTGACCCAAGCTCACTGCTGATTCGCAGAATTCAGTTCCTTGTGATTTTAGGACTGAGGTCTCTGATGTCTTGCTGGCTGACTGTGAGGGGTCACTCTCAGCTCCTAGAGGCTGCTCTTAGGTCCTAGCCACATGACCCTCTCACAACACAAAGGTTCTCCTTCAAAACCAGCTGGAAATTCATATATAATGGTAACTATCTCATCATCTTTGCCATATAACATAATTTAATCAAGGAGTGACAGAACATCATATTCACAGGTCAGCTTACACTCAAGGAGATGGGATTATATATGACATATAGGCAGTGAGCAGGAATCTTAGAATTCTTCCTTCCACAACGTTGAATTATTTATATGTATATATTTACATGGGAGAAATGTCTGGAAGATATTAATATGAATTATCTCTTTTCAGGGGCTTTCAGGTGGTATTGTTTTTTAGATACTCATTTTTATTCTACAAAACACTTATATTATTTAGGAGGCAAGTGAAGAAAATGGGAAGGAAAGAAGGAAGGAAGAAAGGAAGGAAGAAAGAAAGGAAGGAAGGAAGGAAGGAAGGAAGGAAGGAAGGAAGGAAGGAAGGAAGGAAGGAAGGAAAAAAGGAAGGCAGGAAGGAAGGAAGGAAGGAAGGAAGGAAGGAAGGAAGGAAGGAAAGAAGGAAAGAAGGAAAGAAGGAAAGAAAAGGGGAAGAAGGAAGAAAACAAGAACCTTCAGTTGCTTACTGAAATAATAAGTATAAATTCATCCTTTCAAATTAGGTTTACCATAACATAATCCCAATGCTATTCAAGGAGTCATCTTCTAACACCCCCTTCAAATAATCCCATATTCAAGCCAAACTAAGTACCCTGGCCTATATTTTACCCGTGCTGTTCTACGTGTATGACACACTCATATTACTCCACTGCTTCATTTCTGTCAAAAGTCTTATCCATCCCTCAAGGCCAATTGCTACCTCCTCTGCAAACTAATTCTTGATCCCACCAGCCATGAGATGATTCCTCTTGCATTTAAAATTCCTGAGCAATTTGGAGTTAAGCTCCCAAATTCTAAAATCATATTGCCTAGGTTCTATTCCTGGCTCTTAACTACTTTCTAGCTGGGAAATCTGGGGTAAATTACTTAACCTTTAATAAGTCAGGACCACTGTTCAGATGAGAGAAAGCCATTGGGACAAGAGGGACTTTAATCCCAGGGGAAGTAGCAGAGTGGGAACACTGGAATTGAAATAATCTGAGTCAGAAACCCAAAGGAAACCACATATGCCTTTAGAAGGAAATAAATTGTGTGTGACTGAGATTGGGATGGGAGTGCAAACAAGTGGATCTTTGAAGTGCATGCCCAAAATGTAACCTTTGCCTTGGAAAATTCCCCAGCTAAAGTCACAGAAACTAAATATGAAACACATGCTCCATGAAACCAGGCAATGCCATCAATGATGTCTCTTAGGCCATTTCTCCAAAACAGAGGGTTCTTCCTATTTAGGTCTCTTTGTAGTGATGTATGAGTATGTTAATTCCAAGTGAGAGTATTCTATTTGCATTTTTTTTGTGTGTTTTTTTTTTAGAATTGACTTTATCTAAGAAAAACAACCATCCTTTTTGACAATTTTCTCCTTTATATATACCAGTCAGATTATGAGAGGCAAAGCAAAGAATAGTATTTTCCAGACCTTTGCTTAAAAAAAAATAGAAAAACCTAGTACCACACTGTTTAGCTATCTATCCTGGCACAGTGGGGCACATTAGAATTGCCAAACCTTGCCAGGCTCCCTGAGAAGTGAAGGTTATGCCTTGACTCCACCAAATAATATGTCAAATTGTCATTCATGTGGTAAAAAAGGTTACTCATCCTGAACCTGGATTCTGATTTACAAATCCTCATTTTCTTTGCCTATATAATAATTGGGAGCCACATCAATAAAATATAACACTTTATGTTCCAAAGAAATTGCTATATTATTAAGATTTACCATTTATTTAACACTTACTATGTGCCAGACTCTTTGCATGTATGATCTCAATTAATCTTCACGATTCTATCAGCTAGGTAGTCTTATCCCCACATGAAGAATGAGAATCCCTTTGGGGGCAGCAAAGTGGGAGGCTGAACAATATCGCCCACTGACCTTTCTCTGGACTGGAGTAACTCAGGACCTATGCACTTGGCTCAGGATAATCCAAAGCAACTTCCTCCTCCTCCTGAGACAAGTGGCTCTTCTAAAGACAGCTGGTCACTCTGATATTTTAGAAGTGTCTCCTGGTAAGCTGATAGGTGGCCTGGGGAAGTGGACCAGAAAACTAAGGGTTGCAGCTTCTAATTGGCCGTGGACCCACAACCAAATTACTTTCCCTTTCTGGGGCTCTGCTTCCTCATCTGTAATAAGAGAGGGTTGGACTAAATTTATGGTTTGCAAATTTTTGAACGCTATGAAACCTTTCTTACACAAACAAAATCTATGCCACTGGTTGAAAGGCATGGAGGCAAGAGGGACAGAGGCCTTTGATGCACAGTGCTGAATCTTAGGGTTTGATGGTCCATGGTTTAAAAACACAGTTTTATTAGGTGAGAACTAAAAGTCCTTCCCAGCTCTATCATTTGATGACTCATAAGGTGGACAGTGTACTCTTAGAATTTGCAGTATTTTTCCCTTTCCTAAGCCGAAAATAGATCATCATCCAAAATGGGGACTATGCCATGCCCATCTTATATTTCTAATTTTGTAGAAAATTTTATTAATGTCCTTTACTTCTGAGATGACTTTACACCTCTGGGACAGGGAGAGCTGACTTAAAAACAACAGGTGTGGCTCAGATGGAGATAGACAGTTACATACCAATGACTTATGCTCCGGTACCTAGCTCAGTGCTATACCTGTAACTGGTGTTCAGTAAATACTTGCTATGTTACTGTTGTTTTGAAGAGAATATTTGCCCTGGGGAATCTGTACCTCAAGACAAACATCCTCTTTTTGCCTCTTTTTGCTCTCTAAAATTTTGATAGGAAAGCAAGTTTCAAAGACTATCATTCTATCCTCTTCAGTACCTAGAGCTGACCATTGAGGGATTCAACATCCAGTTGCAGGGAATGGGCAGACACAGTGCTTTAAAAGCTGGAGCTTTTAAAGAAATCTTTAAAATCTACCATGACAATAGCATACAAAAGGACAAGAATGTATTAGATGTGGGTTTCTAAAAAAAGAGGGCTTGGGAGCCTCTCTGATGAAGGGTGCTGGGGGAGGAAGATTGTTAGATACTAATTTGCCGTTTGAAAAGATGTTCCGGTTATTCAAGACAACATCTGAAGAGGAGCTACACTTGAGAAACGTGAGCAAGATGAAAAAGCCCAAAATACAGAAGCAGAAAGAATTGTAATGCGTTCAATAGGTTTAGTGTTCTATTTATTGATTTGCTAACACTACTTAATTGCCTTGCCTGCCTGGTAGAGAGAGGACAGATAGCTTTTGTGCTTTAGGTTTATTCCACTGAAAAGAAAGATACAAAGACCTAAAGCTGAATTGCCCTTTTGTATATTATTGGATGAAACTCTCAACAAGATTTTTCTTAAAGGCCAAAGAAAAACTAATATGCCTCATTTGGGGCAATTCACAATTTGGATCCAAACACTTCACAGATCTGGAGCCAACCAGTTCAAATAATGTCATGTTTTCCAAATCAATAATAAAGTGGGGTCAGAAAGACAGGCACTTAGCTACCAAATGCGTGCAATTTATAGTGTTAATAGTCATTGACATTCCGTGTTCACCCCAGTCTTTTGATAGTCATGATCAATGAGGAGTTAGTTAAAATACATGTAACAAAGTTAAAGTTTTCAGAGCTCATAGAGCATCAAGCTTCAGACACGTCTCCATGCCTAACAAAGGTTTACTTCTCACCTTCACCTGGAAAACAACTTTGCCTCTCAATATCCATTTCTCATTGGGTAAAAACACCCACTCAATCCCGTGAGTTATTTCTCCTTTATATCAACTCTCTACCCCTACCCTCCATCTTACCCAAACAGCAAGGTCTTAATGAAAACAAAATTGTACCCGACAAATAGCATTTTGTCAAGTCAAAAACCATCTGCTCTTTCCCAAGGCCCAGATGGTATATATTCTGGGTCTACTGGATGCCCAATGAGAAATCAAATTAGGCAGGATACAGCAGGTCAGTGAGTATGTTTACTGAATCCACTCCATTGTGACCTCTGCAGATAGGTTCACAGTAAGAAAGCCCAAGAGGAAAGAATCTTCCCTTGAGGTCACAATCTGGAGTCCAAATCAGCACTGTAAGTTCCATCCAAACCTCTTTCACCAAAGAATTTCTCTAGGTTGTTAGTTTGATGTACAAGACACCTATGAATGTTATACTTCAAAAGTCACTATTATTTGATATAAAGAATAATGATGATGGTGATACTAATAATAGAGCAGCAGTGTGGTTACAGGAGGAGAGAGTTTATATGGGGAAAAAGTGGACCTGTCACACATTGGTGTCTGAGCGGAACATTGTTAGAGCCACCAAAGCCATTAGCAACTGGAAAGCACCCAGGCATGACCTCTTACAGACTTTTTTGGTCTGAGTTGCTCAAGACAGCCCACAGAGCTAGTGCAAAATGCTCTGTAGAGATACTCAGTGAGCCAGCCATATGCTTGGTTTGTATGGCACCTTGAAAGAATTGCTACTTTTCAGCAATATTTTCTTGCCTGACAAAAACAGATCAATTGTGTGTCCACCTACCATCTCTTGAAAAGCATGGCACCTACCTTGGCATAATGAGAGCAATTATATCCCCAGAAATACTGAAAAGCCATTTGAAATGATCAACGAGTTGTAATAACCAAGGTATTTGAGATTTAGAAATAGTTATGTGGCCAATCAAAAGAAAGTCTGGGTAGATGTTACGTGGTCGATGGAAAAGATTGTATCTATCACATGCCAAATCTTTTCTCCACCAGGAAGAAGGCACTGGGGTTCCAGGACATGCAATATGGATGCCCCTGTGAAAGTTTGTTTCAGCTACAGGTGTCAGTGACTTTATTAGGAAATAAAGAGAGTTGTTTCAGGAGTAGGGCATAAACACAACGAATGACCCTGGTTCTTGGCCAAGATAAATATAGGCATAAGTTAAACAAAATGTTAAATTGCAAATCTAGCTTGGTGTCACTGATTGGGGAAATGAAGCAACTCTGGCAGTTTGTTTGAGATAAACTCAGAAGTACACGGAGGTATGGAGGCTGGAAGTCAAACAACCTCAAACCAAATTAATCAGATTTAAAATTTTTCAGAATCAAAAACACTGAGGTGCAGTCTGATTATTTTTAAGCCAGGAGTCATGTTATTCAGACTGGATCAGAACCTCTCTCTCCTGCACTGATATGGGTTTTCACTTAAAAGTGATGTCTAGTTGTCCCCCTATTTCGTTTCTCCCATTCTTCACTAAGTGGTAGAACTCTGACATTTTAACTGGGCACGTAGCCACCCAGAATAAAGACTATAATTCTTGATCTCACTTTCAGATAAGTATGACCCTGAGACTAAGTTCTGGCCAATGGAATGGAAGGGAAAGTGATGTCATGTGATTTCTAAGTGTCCTTACCCCTACTCTCCAATCCTGCTGATTGGAATGAAGATATGATGGCTGCAGCCAGAGCAGCCATTTTGGATCATAAATTGGAAACTATATGTTTAGAATCATAGAGCAACAAGACAAAAGGAGCTTGGGTCCTTGGTTTTCATGGAGCTGTCATACAAGCCTTCAACTCCCTACGTGGACTTTCATATCATCTCAGACACTGAGTTTTTCATCTTTACATATTCTGTTTGGGTCTTTTTAATGTCTTCCATGTTTTTACTTAACAAGTTCAATCTTTCTTCTAGCTTCTTGAAAATATGGAGAATAGTTATAATAATAACTGTTTAAAAGTCTTTGTCTACCGATCCTATAATCTGTTATTTCTGGGTCAGTTTTGATTGATTGGTTTTTCTCTTTATTATGGGTTGTATCTTCCTTCTTCTATTGAATGCCTGATAGTTTTTAATTGGATGTCAGGTGTGCATTTTATCTTGTTGGGTGATGGATATTTTGTATTTCTATAAGTAGTCTTGGACTTTGTTCTGGAACACAGTTAAGTTACTTGGAAACAGTTTGATCCTTTCAAGGCTTGTTTTTAAACTTCATTAGGCAGGGCTAGAGCAACCTTGAGTCTACGACAAATTTGGGACTACTGTTGAAGCAAGACCCCTTTGACTACTCTGATGCTTTGAGAATTATGAGATTTTCAATTCTGGCTGGTGGGAACAGGCACTATTCCTACTCCTGTGTGATCTTTGAGAGTTGTTCCTCCTGCTCCTTTGGGGTGGTCTTTTCCCTGGCCTCATATACATGTGTTGATCAGTATCCAGCAGAACATTCAGTGAAGGACTCTGCAGATTTCCAGAGTTCTGTTTCTGTGCAGCTCTCTCTTCTTCAGTACTCTGTCCTGCAAATTCTCACTGCCTTGGTTTTCCCGATCCTTGGCTCCTTCACCTCAACTACTTGTCCCCGCTTGGGTTGCCGCCCCCTGCATCACTGCCTGAAAACTCTCTTCAGGCAGTAAGCTGGGCAATCATAAGGCTCTCCTTGTTTATTTTCTCTTTCTCAGAGATCACTGTTCTTTGTTGCATGGTGTCCAATGTCTGAAGACTATTGTTTTCATTTTGTCTGGTTTTTCACTTGTTTCAGGCAGGAGAGTAAATCTAGTCCCTGTTATTCCATCTTGCCCAGAACTAGGGACTTTTACATCAGAGAGAAATAAATGACTGTATTGTTTTAACCCACCATAATTTAGAGTTTTCTGTCATTTGCAGCCAAGTCTAATCCTAACAAATACAGGGCTGATCCTTGATTTATTTGAAGCAGTTTCTGACTTTAATATAGTGAAGCTAAGATTTTTAGAATAACCAGAGGCTTGAATACTACTCGAGTAAGGTCAAAAGCCTGGATGAAAACTGAAAGCTCTGTCATTTTCCATGAGAAGAGTGGTGCGTAAGCAGCCAAATAAATTGCAGCTGGTATGAGTTGACAAAATAAAGTACATTTTTGTTTTTTGTGTTTTTTTTTTTTTGCTTAGATTATTTTCTCCTTCAAAGAGACAGCACAATTGGAGAGAAACTTATTTAGCAAACTTTTCTTGAACACCTATTGTAGTCTAGGCACTAGGCTATGTTCTAGGTATACAAGTACGTATGTACAGGCAGGGACATAAGTCTCCACCAGCAGTTCACAGTTTAAATAAAAATATTTTAATTAGATAAGATCTTTTGTCATGTGAATAGCTCATGAATTTGGCTAAGTGGCTTAGTGCTAGTTTTTTTTTTAAATAAATCTCATCTTCTATTTATTTTCTTTTAATTAGGGCAAATACCTTCTCAATCCATGGTTCTGCAGTGAACCGTGTAATTTATACTTCTAGGATAAAAAAGCTTCTCTTGGAACTGAATATTCACACCAACTCGAAGTTTTACCACTATCATTGTAATGGAGAAATAAGTTGCACACCACCCTACCCAAATGATTAAGCTTAACATTACCAATGATGGGAAAACTGACAGCATGTTCCTACTGTTGTGAGACATTACAAAGGACATAGAATTGTAGAAAACAAAAAGGTTGAGTCTTAAAATATTCATGAGAAATAATCAGACTAATCAAATTGAGACACATTCTGCAAAACAACTGGCCTGGACTCTTAAAAAATGTTGATGTCATTAAAAAAAAAAAAGATTGGGTCTGAGTTTCTAGGTTAAAGGAGACCAAAGAGACTGACAACTAAATGCAATGCATAATATTTTATTAGATTCTGCATCAAAAAAAGCTTTAAGGACATTATTGAGACAACTGGGGAAACCTGAACACAAACATTATATCTGTACATTGTATCAGTATTATATTTCCTGAGAGTGATGACTATACTGTAGATATATATATATATATATATATATATATATATATATATATATATATGACAGTACTCTTGTTTTTAAGAGATTTTTAGTCAAGTATTTAGGGGTGAAGAGTCAAAATATCTGCAACTAACTCTCAAATAGTTCATAAAAATAAATGAAGCAATAAAACAAATGTGGAAAAATATTAAGAACTGCTAAATCCAGGTGAAGGGTGTATGGATGCTCATTGTTCTATTCTTGTAGCTTTTCTGAAGGTTTGAAAATGTTCAAAATAGAAAGCTGGTGAGAAAATGAAAAGCTTGTGAGAAGAAAAAATGTTTCTTTAATCTCTATTATAGGTGTTAGCTTTGGCGTTACTGAGAGGTTTCATGGGAGGCCAGACCAGGACTTACGGGTATTAACCAGAAGCATCTCTGTTCCTCTGGGCCTTCCTTGAAGTAGTCCCATAGTCTGGAATATCCTAACACATTTCCTTGTACTCCCTTCTCCCTCCCTTTTTCACATATTAAAATCAAGCTTCCTGAATAATGCCCATACTTTGATTCTCATTGAATTTATGTAAACTCAGGAAAGCAACCAACTCAACGTTAGTATTCTGCTTCTAGTGGTGTGCTGGAACTGCTATGCACTGCCTTGTACTGGCTAACACGGGTTTACAGAAGCCCGTCACATTCGTAGTTTGAAATCAGTCCTGGTGGAAATATTTACAACATGGATATCTGCATGTGCTACAAATCAGGGTCCCTCTCTCCCCTCTCCTAGAGCCAGTGGTTAAACATTTACCAGAACACTACTGACTTTAGTTCTTACCTTGTGAGAGATGTCCAGCAGACCTTATAATTGTTTTATGGCCTTTCTAAAGGATCCTGAAGTTCTCTAGGGATTGCTAAACAAGTATCCCGTACAATGTTCCTTGGTGGCCTCTATTTAGTCCAACGGGAGGCTTTGACTAAACTGAAGATGTATGTAGGAAGAAGGTAGTCGACAGTAAAAAGAAAACTAAATGTTGGCTATCCCCTCATGAAAAAGGCTTTTCACTGGGTGGCAATTTAATGAAGTGGAAAAGAGTGCTGGATCAGGAGACAAACAGTTCTGTCACTTAGTGACTGTATAAACTCAACCAAGGCAATTGACCTCTCTGAACCACAATTTTCTCATCTGTAAAATGGGGGCATTATTAGAGTACCTATCTCATAGAGTTGCTATTAGATGGTGTGGGATTCCCATATCTGTATTTTCCACTTAAGACGTAATCAATCACACATACTCGTCAGACCTAATATTTTATGAGTGTTTACTAGAAGACAAGCATTGTACTAATTTATTTAGACATATAAACTCACTCAGGCTTCACCAAAATTCTATAAATTTGGGATTATTAATACTCCTCTGATCTTAGAACTGTGTCCAAATCAGTGTAGTATGCATCTAGTACATGATTATTGTTACTGTAATCCTTTGTATTTGTGAATAATTGAATTTTGTCTGTACAACAACCTGGTAACAATCAAGGTAAGTTTTTACATTCTTAACTAAGCCTTAAATTAAGTATCTTGCTAATAGGCAGCAGAGCAGGGAGTAGAATTAGGCCTTTGAACTTCCAGTCCAGTGCTCTGCTTCCTGTGTGACTTTGGTCCCAACGTTAGCTATCTCCCAGTCTCAGGTCTTTTGAGCCTGGGACGACCAACTCATCCCAGTTTACATAGGAATTTCCCGGTTTTAACACTTAAAGTCCCATGTCTTGGGAAACTCTTTAGCAAACCAGGATGATTGATCACCTTACTTGAGTCTGCCCTTTCCTTCATTGAATAGACCCAGCCTCTTTCTAAGAAAACCTGCCAGGCTCTGCTATCCAGCTCTCAACTCATTCCTTCAGCTTTTATTTACATCTTACAGATTCTTTGTCATTTTTGTGGGCTCTTCTTCTTCTGCCTGTCCAACATTTCCCCCATAATTTTGTCTCTTGGTGATAACCACTGGCAACTTATTAGTGTGTATTCTTTCAGTCTTTTAAAAACGTTGGATGTATCCATATGTTATAATTACTATCCTTACAAAGGTGTGAACATAATGTATAAATACTTGTTTCCCATAATTCTCACTTAACATTATATCATAAACATTTTTCCAAGTCATTAAACATTTTTTTAATGAAACATCATCTTAATAACTATATGATATTCCACTGCAAGGGATATACCACATTTTTTTTACTTAACCATCCTCCTATTGTATGAATTGAGGTTTTTCTTGTTTCTCTATTTTTTTACTGCTATATATAAGTTTCTGATGAATACTTTCATTCATAAATATTTCTGTACTGCTTTGATTATTTCTTTCAATTAAATTTTGTAAGAGTGGAATTACTGAGTCAATGACTGTGAACATTTTTAAGGCTATTGATACATATGGCCAAAATTCAGAGAGGATTGATTGGGAAGGAAAACAGCCAGTATTAATTTTAGAGACATATTTGGAAATGGTTTGAACAATATCTGGGTAATTGTGGCCTTTCATTATATAAATAGCTCTGTGAAGAGAACTTAGATTACTTTGGAAAACACTTTAAAATTAAAAACCTTAGTGTACATAATTGTACACTTGAAACCTATTTAACTTTACTAACCATTGTCACCCCAATAAACTTTAATGTAAAACAAAGTTAAAAATCTAAGAAGGTGGCGACATGCGATAAAATGTTTAGTCAATGTGTATTGTATTGTTTATTTTATGTGGCATTTTATCTTTAGATGAAAAAGACGATACAACAGGGGCCCCTTTTATAATCATTATGTAAAGTGTGTCTATGCCCATTATAAGGCACATGCTTTAATTTTATTATTTAGAATTATTATAGTCCTACTGTAATTGTATTTCTGCTAATATGACAAATTGCTGGTCATAGTTTTAATTTATTTGATACAGGGTCCTTGGTCTGAAACATAGCTGCAATTAAAACATTGTTCTTAGTTTCAGGTGTACAAAACAACGCGATAGTTAGACGTTTCACCCCTCACAAAGTGAGAACCCCCCTCACCTAATCTACTGCCCCTCTGACATCGTATATTTCTATTACAATTCCATTGACTCTATTCCCTCTGCTGTACTCCATATCCTGTGACTATATCTATATTAAATTATAGTTGGCATACAATATTATTCAGCTTCAGCTTCAGGTGTGCAGTGCAGTGGTCAGGCATCTACACTGTCCATCAAGTGTTTTCCCTAATAAGACATGTGCCCATCTGACACCCTACAAAATCTTTAAAACATTATTGATTATATTCCCCAGACTGTCTTTCATATCCCCATGGAAATATTGTAGTAACAAATTTATGCTGTTTAATCTCTTCCCCTTCTCCCTCATCCTACTTCCTTCCTTCTAGCAACCATCAGTTTTTCCTGTATATCTCTGAGATTATTTCTGTTTACTTTGCTCATTTATTCAGTTCTTTAGATTCCACATATAAGGGAGATCATATGGTATTTGTCGTTCTCTGACTGACTTATTTCATTTAGCATAATGTTCTTTAGGTCCACCCATGTCGTTGCAAATGGTAAGATTTCATTCTTCTTTATAGCCGAGTAATACTCCACTGTATAAATGTATCACAGTTTCTTAATCCAGTCATCTACCCATGGGTATTTCGATTGTTTCCAAGTTTTGGCTATTGTAAATGGTGCTGCAATAAACATAGGCGTACATATATTTTTTTGAATTAGCGTCTTAGATTTTTCTGAATAGCTACCTAAGAGTGGAATTGCTGGGTCATAAGGTAGTTCCATTTCCAGTTTTTTGAGATACCTCTATACTGATTTCCACAGTGGCTGCACCAATCTGCAATCCTACCAACAGTGCAATAGGGTTCCCTTTTTTTCTACATCCTCGCCAGCACTTGTTGTTTGTATAATATTGTTCTTAAGGAAGCAATCTTCTGTGGATGTTATTTCCAGGGTTGCATTTACAGTAAAAAGTGGGCACCACTTATAGCACCATTCCTTCCTCCTCCCACTGACCACTAGAGGGGAGATAACATTCAGAGGTAGCTCACAGCATCTCTCCCTCCTCCAAAAGGACAAAGGGGGTTTCCAACAGAGGCCACCCACTTAACACTGTTACACTCTTCAGCTATTTCCTGCTTAAGTTATTTCAGTAGCACCCAGACTCCATCCTTGCAAAACGGGGTCACCTATTAGAAGAATTGCTGTCATTTAATTTACCAGAATGTTAGAGAGCCCTTTAAGGGATAAAGAACCATCTCTTCTTGGTTGTTGCATTTCTTTATAGATCAAGAGAAGCAGATAAGAAATTTAAAGATAGAGTGATAGGAGCTATTATTATATTAGTGACCACGGAACATTAGAGTATGTGAGGTAATCAAGACAAAATTTCAAGGACACATCTATAGGACAAAGTAAACTTGTGTACAGCAGCAAGAGAAATAAAATCTTGAAAAATCACTGCAGTAACCTGCTTCAGTCCCACGCGGAGTCTCTTGTAGCCCCTCCCCGACAGTCTCAGCCCCACCTCGACTTTTGGAGTACTCCTGCTATCCATCACACAGCAGAAAATACCACGAGCCTCACTTCAATAATACTTTGGCTAAGCAGCAAGTCAACTTTATTGCTGTGACCATTTCATCCTTGTGTACAAATCTCCAAGTGTGTAGCCTGCGGTTACCAGCAGCACCGTAGTGTTTTGGAGGCATTGTTATAACATAGTGACTGAGGGCATGTACATTAAAACCAGGCAGATCTGAGATTAATCCCAGCTTCACCACTTTCCAGCTCTGCTATCCATGGTTTCCTTAATTTTTAAAATGGGGAGGATAAAACTAACTTACCTTATAAGATTATCGTAAGAATTAAATTACATAAATAATACATAGTAAAGCCCTTAGCAAGATGTCTGGTACATGGTAAATACTTAATTAATAGCAATTATTATTATTAGTTAAGATTGAGTCTCTGATATTTGCCCTTAGATTGTGTAGGGGCGTCCTGCTATTTGGAGCTTTGCTGACTGGTTCACCCTGCCTGTATTTGGATTGGATGTTGGAATCAACTAAAAACCCTACACTGATAACCTGGATTGAAATCCATCTTCCAGATTCTAAAATAGCCCATTATACTCTCAAATATTTGGGCCTTTAGCCTGTAGCCAACCACACAGGTCTGCGAGGACTACTTGATTTTCCCAGACAGATTAGATCCAACCTGACACTGGGGCAACTCCTGGCTATGCTCAATATGCTACAGGTCAAGTGAAGTTTTGCTTTTTTTTTTTTTTTTAGTTGGGGAATATTGGGGAACAGTGTGTTTCTCCAGGGCCCATCAGCTCCAAGTCATCGTCCTTCAATCTAGTTGTGGAGGGTGCAGCTCAGCTCCAAGTCCAGTCGCCGTTTTCAATCTTTAGTTACAGGGGGCGCAGCCCACCATCCATGTGGGAATTGAACCGGCAACCTTGTTGTTGAGCGCGAGCGCTCTAACCACCTGAGCCACCCGGCTGCCCAAGTTTTGCTTTTTGATGACAACAGGGAATCACTGTAGTTTCTTAAGGAAGAAAATATGGTGGCTGCTGTGAGGACAACAGTCAGAGATTTAATGCCAAAAGTGATCTTTATGCTTTAAGTTGATTAAGTTGGCAAGAATTTGCAGAAACTATTTAACTTGATTGGTGTACTACCTGGCACACTATCATTCACTTCCTTGCATAATCACGCTTTTTATCGAAGCTTGCCTTGTGGGCAGGCAGCCTAGGGAGAGAGAGTCTAGGCCATATAACTTGATGGCTGCTCTATAATTCCCCTTTCTACACATTCACTGATGCCACCAAAATAAGTACCACCATTTACTGAGCATGTACTCTCTTTTAAAGTATTACATTATACATTTAGCATGTATATGTAATTTAGCCCTCATAGCAGTGCTGTGATGTATGTACTACTATTTTTCCATTTTATAGCTGAGGAAACTGAGGCTTACAGGGGTTAACTGCCTAGAATAACACATTTAGCATGGGGAAATCAGACCAGAACTTTAAATCCAAGCTTGCTGCTAAAGTTTTGTTCATATCACTATGCTAAAAAATGGCTTACTATTAAACACAAGTACTTGGCCTAAAAGGGTGCAACAAATTAAGGTTTTATAAGTCTTTTAGACTTTAAATGCAAATTAATGTCACTAGCTGAGAGCAGATTTTGACAGGGGAACTTTGTGCTCTATATTAGTGTATGTATGAAGGAGGAATATGCAGGAGGAGAGTGGTTGCTTGGGACACCAAAGTCCTCAATCCCTTGAGGGACAAAGAAGAGAACAGGGAGTGGAAAAGAGAAACAAGAAAGAAACAATTTTTCCCTTGGGTGTCCCTATTAATAAAAATGATAATGGACCATGGTACAAACAAAGGACCATTGGGAAGGCAGAAAGAAATGTATGGGTGTGGGGGTCAGAGAGATATATCTTTGACTATCAGCTTCACCACTTACATGCTGTGGGAACTTGGCAAATCACGTATCCTCTCTTTGTTCTCTCATCTGTAAAATGGGGTTTAAAATAAATACCTACTCTCCAGGGCTACTGTGAAAATAAAATGAGTCAGGGTGATGAAACAGAATAGAATTAGATAGTTGTGATGGTTGGACAACTTTGTGAATATGCTAAAAACCACTGAATTGTATACTTTCAAAGGGTGAAATTTATAGTTCATTGAATATATTAAATGAGACAGCATATAATTGACCTAGCACAATGCCTGGTACAGAGTAAATACTTTATGAATGGTAACAACTATTATCATCTCATAGTTACGTGTTATCTTTATCATTTTTATGATGATGATGATGAAAAAGATGACAATCATTATCTCTGATAGCTCTGAAAGCAATCCATATATGTTAGTAGAAAAAAATGCGTCTCTGTGAGCATATTAGTCAAGAGGAGGAAATGAGTGGGTGGTTTCTGGATACATCTAGATCACAGATGGGACTACTAGGCTAGGAGCTCATTTGGCATCTCCAGGAGGCTCAGGGGATTCAGGCAGCTGGGTCACCTTTCGAGAATGAATAATAACTTCTCCCTTGGGCTCTATGAACCCTTGTTTCAGGAGCCTTGGCTATATGTGGATCCAGATGGATATTGGAGGATCTTTGACAAATAATAATAGAACTGCCAAAAGCCACCAACAACCCAGCCAGTTAGAAAATCATGGTGGCCTTTATGCCACCTGTGTATTTATTAAGCACCTACTGGAAAGCTTAAAAAACAAGACTGTTGTTAAACAAAAGTTCAGAAAATTTAGAAACTAAGCTAATTTTAAAAGAACTTTAAGTTGATGGCAAGTTCAAACTGAAAGAAAATAATGCTGATCTGAAAATAAAGTTGTATTAACATAATTTCTTTTGAAGTCAATAGTTTGGGTTTTGCGGATTAAAAAAAAATTGGTTGTTTATGTAACCTAGATTAAATTTTTTCTCTGCACTTGGACAGGCTCCATCTGGCAATTTACAGCTAGACTGAGCCATCTGCAAAGCAGGTTGGTTACTGCATATGGGCTGTAATGCTAGTGAGCAGGAGTGGAGGTTTTAGAAGATCAGGGACTGGAAACTTATGGGTTTTATTTAATAACATTTCTTAGTCAGGGTCCAAGTTGTGGACATTTTGTTTGGAGTAAGTGGTGAAAAAGAGGAAGGAAAGGCTAGCCATCATTTAATGCCACATTTGGCAGTAGTTAATGGCATGAATATTATAAAAACTAGACATTCTATTTTTTAATGGGAAAGAAGAAGCTTGGTTCAAATAGCTTGTTTGGTTACTACCTCATTTTTCAATCAAAATGCTGTCAAATTATGTTATTAGAGTGATCAGCAACACCTAATGGATATTTTGAATGTTCACAAGTTTTCTAATAAAATTGTGTCGTGTGCTTTTTTAAATGGTTATCCCAAAGGGATCAAATTCTCAGACTAATATAAATGCCACTTTCAAATTTGTAAAGATGGTGGTAGGAGCTAATTTGTGTACAAAGTTGCTTAAAATTCAGATGACTAAAAATGAAGTGCAACTAGTACTGTGAGTAAAGTGAATTTATGTTGCTTACTCTGTCAAACCCAACAGATAAACTCTGTCCATGCTAACATTTGGCTACAGTCCCACTTCTCCCCCATACCAGGGAGAGGAGGAATTGGGATGATTAATGGGTGAGAAATGCTACTCCCTACCTTTTATCATCCCATCATTTATGAAGAGGCGAGGAAAAAGGACTAGGATGTAACTCTCTTTTGGATACCTATTCCCATGAGCCTTTCCCAATCAAACTCTTCAAACTTATTTCTCTTCTAAGGTCCTGCTCCACTCTCATGACCTCATCAACTACTCTCATTCGTGGCAAATTGTTTTCTGGATATATATCTGGACTTGGATATATATACTCCTTTATTGAATGAAGCTTTATACAATGGAAGACCAAAATAAACTAAACATCATTCCCATGCTCAAGGGGCTCATAGCCCAGTAGGGGAGAATAATCATAACACCAATAATAACAGCTGTAGTAGTAGTGGTAATGATGACTATTTATTAAGGGCTTTATGTGTGTTAAGCACTTTAAATACATGATCTCATTTACTCTTCACAATAAATATTACTCATTCATTCATTCATTCATTCAACAAAACAAGTCTGACCAAGTTCCTCTCCTCTTGGAACAAAGGAGGCTGAGAAGCTTTCTCCATTGAGAAAGGAGGATAATCAAAGGAGTGGTATTCTGGAAGTCAAGCAAAGAAAGATTTTCAAGAAAGAGGGATTGAATAGCCATTTCAAATGCTGGTGGCAGGTCAAGTAAGATGAAGGCTGAGAGGTGATCATTGGAATTAACAATGTGGATGTCATTGGTGACCTTTATAAGAAAGGAGTGGTGGCAAGGAAACCTGATTAGAGTAGGTTTAAGAGAAAATGGGAAAAGTGGAGATTTGGAGTATAAACAACTGTTTCAAGGAGCTATGCTGTAAAGGGAGCAGAGAAATGAGACAATAATTTTTGAAGAAGGTAAAGTTAAGGGAGGGCTTGAAAACACTAATAGCTAAAATTATTAGAGCATTTATTTTGTGCCAGGCAATATGCTAATTGCTTTATATATGTGTTAGCCTATTTAATTATCATAACAACCCTGTAGGATAGGTACCATTACTCCAGGTCATAGATGAAGAAACTGAAGCTCAGAATGGTGCAGCCATTTGCCTAATGCAGGGTTTCTCAACCTTGACACTATTGACATGTTGGGCTGGATGATTCTTTGTTGTGGGGGGCTGTCCTATTGTAAGATGTTTAGCAGTATCCTTGTCCTCTACTCACTAGATGCCAGTAGCACCCTACCAATTATAGCAGCCAAAATGTTTCCAGACCTGGTCCAATACACCCTGGGGAACAAGGCTGTCCCTGGTTGAGAACCATTGGGTAAAGATCACACATCCAGTAAATGATAGAGCCAGGTCTTAAAAGATTGGTTTATCTGGCTCCAAAACCTATGCTCTCAGTTGCTGTATATATCTCTATTACCAAGATGGAAAACTTTCCCTACCCTGTTCTGGGTACCTGTGGATCCCTGGGAAGTGAGAAGAATATCTGGCCACTGGGGTTAAAGGCATTCGTGCTCACAAGTCCCATGGTTCAGGCTTGCATATAGTCTTTTAATCAATCTCTCTCTCCCCTCCCCACCCCACCCCACACACACGGGCCTTCACAATCAAGAAAAGGAGTTTATTTTTTAAAAAAAGAAAGAATGAAAATTCCTTAGAGTTTACCTCTCTTCCCCACTCTGGACTCTCATATGTAATATGAAATGGTTGGACTAGATGATCCCTGAGATGGTTTCTGGCTCTGCCACCTTGGAATCTAATAACCTCCCTTTTTTGTGAATAAACACTTTTTGGGGTGGGGGCAAGGGACATTTGAGGACTTTCAGTTTGGAAGCTAGTCTAATGTTCCCATACTATGTTTGTTTTTGTGTTGTGTTTGCTTCTTTCGTACTGGATTTTTCCATCACTAAGGGTCAGCAGCCACTCTGGTTTGGGCCGTGAACACAAGGGGAGGTGGGTCAGTGGTTCATGGCCACCCTGAACCATTGCACGAGAGGCAGCCACCTCCTCCTCGGGCTGCAGAGGAAGTTCTGTCACTCCTGCTGGAGCCGCCCTCTCCTGCCTGGCCAGGCAAGGCTCCTCCTCTTGGTCGCAGCCTGGTGAACTGACCCTGAGAGGGCCTGTCAGAGATTCCCACCAGCCAGGTGCTTTGGGGCTGCCTGGGTGTAGGAGTGGGTGCTGTGCTGGGGCTCTTGAGCAGTAACTTCTTGGGATGATGTGAAGAGCCAGTGCTGACCCCTGGGCCAGATCAAGTTCCCCTCAGGAATCTGGGAAACTGGGACTGACGGAGGCCCTGCAGGGGCTTCTCAAATTGGGGATTGGGGGGGGTTCTCATTAGGGTATAAATGAGCCTGAGGGAAAGGAGGGTCAGGGAGCTCTGGTTCCTCCAAGGGATCTTGGAGGACTTCCTGCTAGGCTCCTAGTTTTATGAGGGAGGGAGGAGATGGGCTTCCATCCAGCTCTCAGAGCTCGAGCTAGGTTTGAACTAGATTTTCAAGGTAAAACTGAGAGAGAAGTTACTCTTACTCTGGTGCCAGTCACTGGAGCCATGGGCCCCCACTTCCAATAATGGATTTTGCCAGGTCACTAAACTCCTCCAAACCATACCTCAAAACCCAGCCCATCTTAGTCATTGTGGTTACTCCAGGTGTTTGTGCTGCTGAGCCTCTCTGTGTTTCTCTGTTTCTGTGAAAGGGTGAGTACCTGCGGGATTTGTGGGGATCAATATCAGTGTCTGTGTGGATATCCAGATTTCAGTATATTTCTGAGCTCATGGAGTGTCTGAATGGGTTTTAAGAACAATAAATGTTGATCTATATGGACCTGTGTGGCTTTTCTGTGTATACTCGGTTAATAATTCTACAAGTGAATTGCAAAGGCTGTTTTAACCCCTGGCTCCCTCCCTTTCCAGAGCTTTGTGAAGTTTAAGGCTCTGTTCTTACAGCAAAGAGGCCCTATCTGGGGAGCCTGTTCAGACCTGTCTCTTCCTTTTGTTTGCTTTCTTTTTGGCCCTCTCTGGGGAAACCTGGCTCCGGAACCCTGGTTACCACTCATTCCATTCTGGGCCCCACAGCATGTTTCTCCACAGCTCCTTCCTTTGCTCATAGTTTTATTGGCATCCCCTCAGCAACATATGAAGGGGGCAGCAATAACTGACTGGTGTCAGCTCCAAGTGGGAACCTAACTAAAGCAGTGGAATGCCAAGTGACTACATTTACTTGAACTAGCAAAGACATGTACAGGGACAGGCACCATGGTTTCCTTGATATGGATGATAACCAAACATATATATATATATATATGTGTGTGTGTGTGTGTGTGTGTGTGTGTGTGTGTATACATACATACATATGTATATATACATATATAAACATATATATATACACACACACATATATAAATTTCCCTCAAGTCCAAAAAAATGAGCATTTTGTTTCCTTTGGTTTTCAAAAATTAAAGAGTAAAACAAAGCTTGTAAAGCTAAGGATAAAAAGTGTAAAAGCTGGCAGTGATGTCACAGGAATGGCAGCAGTGGGGCGCACTTTTTGAGTTCACCTCCGAATCTTATCACAAACGGGACATATGACCCATCAAAGGACTCTCTGCTCATCACGCAGAACAGCTAAGAGACTCGTGAAAGAATTACTTGAAGGACAATATACACAACACAAGAGTCACCTTTGGAGCACACGCAGAGGAGAAGAACAAAGTAGTGCAAGTCAAATATAAAGGACACATACTACATAAGATAACCCAGCAAGAACTAAGAACTCTAGGGGATCTACCTAATACATCGAGGCAAACACAGAGAGTCAGCCAGAATGGGGAAACAAAGAAAGATGTCCCAAATAAAAGAACAGAAGAAACTTCCAGAAGTGGAACCAAATGAAACAGAAGTAACCAACCTATCAGAGACAGAGTTCAGAACACTGGTGATAAGAATGTTTAAGGAGCTTAGAGACAACATAAAGAAGGAGGTAGAAATCATAATGAACAATCAGTTAGAACTAGAGAACACAATTACCGAAATTAAGAACTCACTTGAAGGAATTACCAGCAGGTTAGATGAAGCACAGGATCAAATCCGCGACTTAGAAGACAAGTTAGCAGAGATTACCCAAACAGAACAACAGAAAGAAATAAGAATAAAAAACAATGAAGATGGTTTAAGAGACCTCTGGGATAACATCAAGCGCAACAACATGCGCATCATAGGAATACCAGAAGGTGAAGAGAGGAAGCAAGGGATTGAGAACATATTTGAAGTAATAATGTCCGAAAACTTCCCTAACCTGATGAAGGAAACCAACATACAAGCCCAGGAAGTACAGAGAGTTCCAACCAGGATAAACCCAAACACGTCCACACCAAGACACATTATAGTTAAAATGGGAAAGGTTAAAGAAAAAAAGAGAATCCAAAAAGCAGCAAGAGAAAGACAGAGGGTTACATAAAAGGGAACTCCCATAAGACTATCAAATCACTTTTCTACAGAAACATTGAAGGCCAGGAAGGAGTGGCAGGAGATACTCAAAGTGATGGAAAACAAAGGCCTACAACCTAGATTGCTTTATCCAGCAAGGCTATCATTTAAAATTGATGGAGAGATAAAGAGCTTCCTGGAAAAGAATAAGCTAAAGGAATTTATTACCACCAAGCCAGCATTGCAAGAAATACTAAAAGGACTTCTGTAAATAGAAGAAAGATGAAAACAATCTAACTACGAATTTAAAAATGGCAATAACTATGTACCTATCAATAATCACTTTAAATGTAAATGGATTAAATGCTCCAATCAAGAGACATAGGGTGGCTGAGTGGATAAGAAAGCAAGACCCTTGTATAGGCTGTATACAAGAGACTCACCTCAGATCAAAAGACACACGCAGGCTGAAAGTGAAGGGTTGGTGTAAGATATTTTATGCAAATGGAAATGAGAAAAAAGCTGGAGTTGCAATACTTATATCTGACAAAATAGACTTTAAAATGAAGAACATATTAAAAGATAAAGAATGGCACTATATAATAATAAAGGGATTAATCCGACAAGAGGACATAACCCTAGTAAACATCTATGCACCCAACATAGGAGCACCTAAATGTATAAAGCAGATACTGACTGACATAAAGACAGAGATCAAGAGTAACACTATCATAGTAGGTGACTTCAACACACCTCTGACAACAAGGGACAGGTCTTCCAGACAGAAAATAAATATGGAAACAACAGCCTTAAATGATACATTGGACCACTTGGATTTAATCGATATTTTCAGAGCATTTCACTCCAACGCTGCAAAATACACGTTCTTCTCAAGCGCACATGGAACATTTTCCAAGATAGACCATATGTTAAGCCACAAAACAAGTCTTGATAAATTTAAGAAAATTGAAATCATACCAATTGTCTTCTCTGACCACAGTGCTATGAAATTAGAAATCAACCACAGGAAAAAAACTTGAAGACACACCAATTCATGGAGGCTGAATAACTTATTACTAAATAATGAATGGGACAAGCAGGAGATCAAGGAAGAAATCAAAAGATATCTCGAGACAAACGAAAATGAAAACATGGAGACCCAAAATCTATGGGATGCCACTAAAGCAGTCCTAAGAGGGAAATTAATAGCATTGCAGGACTACCTAAAGAAACAAGAAACATCACTAATCAACAGTTTATCTTCACACTTAAGGGATCTAGAAAGAGAACAGCAAAATAAGCCCAAAGGGAGCACAAGGAAGGAGATAATAAAGATCAAAGCGGAAATAAATGAAATAGAAACCAGGAAAACAATACAAAAAAATCAATGAATCCAACAATCGATTCTTAGAAAGGAAAAACCAAATTGACAAACCTTTCGCCATACTCATTTAAAAAAGAGAGAGAGGACCAAAATTAATAAAATCAGAAATGAAAGAAAAGTGACAACAGACACCGCAGAAATACAAAAAAAAATTTAAGAAATTACTATGAGCCAACAAATTTGTTATATGCCAACAAATTTGACAACCTGGAAGAAATGGACAATTTTCTAGAGGCATACAACCTTCCAAGGCTAACTCAAGAAGAAACAGAAAACTTGAATAGACTGATTACCATCAGGGAAATTGAAGCAGTAATCAACAATCTCCCAATAAACAAAAGCCCTGGACCAGATGGCTTTACAGGTGAGTTTTACAAAACGTTCAAAAAAGAATTATCACCTATTCTTCTCAAGCTGTTCCAAAAAATCCAGAAGGAGGCAAGACTCCCAAACACTTTTTACGAAGCCACTATCACCCTGAACCCAAAATCAGACAAAGACATCACAGAAAAAGAAAACTACAGGCCGATACCTCTAATTAACATAGATGCAAAAATCCTCAACAAAATATTAGCGAACAGTATTCAGCAATATATTAAAGAGATCATACACCATGATCAAGTGGGATTCATCCCTGGTATGCAGGGGTGGTTCAACATCCGCAAATCAATTAATGTGATACACCACATTAACAAAATGTAAAATAAAAATCACATGATCACATTAATAGATGCAGAAAAAGCATTTGATAAAATCCAGCAGCCATTTATGATAAAAACCCTTAAGAAAGTGGGAATAGAGGGATCATATCTCAACATAATAAAGGCCATATGTGATAAACCCACAGCTAACATCATACTCAATGGGGAAAACCTAAAACCATTCCCCCTAAGATCAGGAACAAGGCAAGGTTGCCCACTTTCTCCACTTCTATTCAACATAGTGGTGGAAGTTCTAGCCACAGCAATCAGACAAGGAAAAGAAATAAAAGGCATCCAAATTGGTAAGGAGGAAGTAAAATTATCATTATATGCAGATGATATGATACTATATATAGAGAACCCTAAAGACTCCACCAAGAAACTATTAGAGTTGATAGATGAATTTAGTAATGTAGCAGGATACAAAATTAATATTCAGAAATCAGTTGCATTTTTATATACCAATAATAAAACATCAGAAGGAGAAATTAAAAAAGCAATCTCATTTACAATTGCTCCAAAGACTATAAAATATCTGGGAATAAATTTAACCAAAGAAGTAAAAGATCTGTACTCAGAAAATTATAAGACACTGAAGAAAGAAATGAAAGAAGTTATAAATAGATGGAAACACATACCATGTTCATGGATAGGAAGAATTAATATAGCTAAAATGTGCATACTGCCTAAGGCAATATACAAATTCAACGCAATTCCCATCAAACTACCAATGACGTTTTTCACAGAAACAGAACATATAATCCTAAAATTTATATGGGAGCATAAAAGACTCCAGATAGCCTCAGCAATCTTGAGAAATAAGAACAAAGTGAGAGGTATAACAATACCTGACATCAAATTATACTACAAGGCTACAGTAATCAAAACAGCATGGCACTGGCATAGAAACAGACACATAGATCAATGGAACAGAACAGAGAGTCCAGAAATAAATCTATGCCTATATGGCCATTTAATCTACGACAATGGAAGCAAGAATGTACGGTGGGATAAAGACAGTCTATTCAATAAATGGTGCTGGGAAACCTGGACAGACACATGCAAGAAAATGAAGCTGGACCACCTCCTTACACCATATACAAAAAGGAATTCAAAATGACTGAAAGACTTAAATGTAAGATCTGAAACTGTAAAATACCTAGAAGAAAATATAGGAAGAAACTTCACAGACATTACCTAGAGTAGGATTTTTACTGATATAATCCCTCGCACAAGGGAAGTAAGAGAAAAAAGAAATATGTGGGATTACATCAAACTAAAAAGTTTTTTCACAGCAAAGGAAACCATCAATAAAACAAAAAGGGATCCTACCGTATGGGAAAAGATATTTGCCAATGATATATCTGATGAGGGATTAATATCACAAATTTATAAAAAACTCACTCAACTCAACTTCAAAAAAACAAACAACCCAATTAAAAAATGGGCAGAGGACATGAAGAGACATTTTTCTGAAAAGGACATACAGTTGGCAAACAGACATATAAAGAAATGCTCAACCTCACTAGCCATCAGAGAAATGCAAATAAAAACCACAATGAGATACCACCTCACCCCAGTCAAAATGGCTATTATCAGTAAATCAACAAACAACAAGTGCTGTTGCAGATGTGGAGAAAAGGGAATGCTCGTGCACTGTTGGTGGGATTGCAGATTGGTGCAGCCACTATGGAAAACAGTATGGAGGTATCTCAAAAATCTGAAAACGGAACTACCACATGATCCAGTAATTCCACTCCTAGGTATCTATCCGGAGAAATCCAAAACTCCAATTTAAAAATCTTTATGCTGTCCTATGTTTATTGCAGCACTATACACAATAGCCAAGACATGGAAACAACCGAAATGCCCATCGGTAGATGACTGGATTAAGAAACTGTGGTACATTTATACAATGGAGTATTACGCAGCCATAAAGAAGAAAAAATCCTACCATTTGCAATAACATGGATGGACCTAGAGAACATTATGTTAAGTGAAATAAGTCAGACAGAGAAAGACAAATACCATATGATCTCACTTATATGTGGAATCTAAAGAAAAGAATAAGTGAATGAACTAATCAGAAACAGTTTTGGAGATAAAGAGGAAAAACTGAGGGTTGCTAGATGGCAGGCGGGGTGGGGATAAGGAGGAGGGTGGGGAGATTATAAAACAGTAGGTAACCACAAGATGGCCATGGGGTTTTGAAAATTAATTTGGGGAACATAATCAATAAAGTTGTAAATATTTTGTAGAGTAGCCGATGGACACGTGTCCCATTTGAGAGACCACCTCAGGGATGATGTAGATGCCTGATCACTGCACTGTACACCTGAAGTTGAATAATAATGAATGCCAACTATAATGTATATATATGTATATACTTACAAGAAGCGGAGTACAGCATTAGGAATATCGACAGTGGAGATGTAATGGCTCTGTGCGATGTCAGAGGGATAGTGGATGGGGGGAGGGGTGTCCACAGAGTGTGAGGGATATAAATGATAAACGTCTAAGTATTACTTTGTCTTGTGCACCTGAAACTAATAAAAAAAGTGTAAAAGCTGTCACAGCAAAGCCAAGTGCTTAGCCAAGTGCACGGTATGAACCTGCTATGGTCACAGCTGGTAATTCAGGATAAGGGCACAATTCTGAGGTACTTCGTAGATTTATCTGCTGAGCAAGTTTAAAATCTGTCTTATATGAAACAGTGACTTCCTTCTTTCATGATTCCTCAAACCCTACCTTTTACTCATAACTCCCACAACAAAATGTGTCAAGTAGGAAACAGACGCTCTTTCAGAAACCACTGAGTTGACTTTCTCACTGGGCACTATAATAACTGCAGGAGCTTTTAGCATCCCATGGAGAGAAGCATCTTAGTCCTCTCTGTACTCAAGATAGTGTCACGTCAGTGCTACTGATTCCACTTGCTTTGGGGATGAATTTTCCTCATTTGGGATAAGTTGAGACTAACCAATGGAGATAATGGTTTCCAAGGACTTACAAGAATGTGAGGGAAAGGAACTCACACTGTCTTCCAGCTAATTATAACAAAGTTAAAAGGTAAGACTTTCTTCAATAATGAACACAATCTCTTAATAAATTCACTTTACTAACTGAATGTGTGTCTGTGTGTGTGTTCAACTTTGGAGAGAATCATTTGAAGAAAGTAGGAGCTGATCAGGAGAAAATACAAACTTTCTATTCTGTTGTGCTAGGGGATTTTGGACTTGACACTTAACCCCTAAAAATAGGGAGTGCTGTATTTGCCTATCATATCTCTCACTCCAGTTTACCCTGAATATTTTTGGTCATAATATTAAAAAAGAAAGAGTTGCTTAATCACTCTAGTCCATACCAATTTCTCCTTCTTAAGAGTTGTGCTTGGCCATTCGGATTTTCAGTCCAGATGCAGTTCTGTGTAGTTAAGGGCTGCTCTTCTGCTGCTGCTGGTGTCTGTGTGTGTGTGTGTGTGTGTGTGTGTGTGTGTGTGTGTGTGTGGTCTCCCTAAGTCAAGGTCTCATAACATGTTTGCATTCCCCACAGTGCCTGCACCAATATTTAGCCCCCTGAATGCTTTCTTAAATGTTTGTCTAGTGGGCTTAAATCTCACACAGCACATCGAGAAAAGCAAAATACAGAGCACAGCCTAGGACTTCTACTGCTATAAGTAAAGGTTTTCATTAAATAATTGGCCACGTGCCTCATTTGTTAAAATAAAAGCCTTTCAGAAAAGACGACAATGATGCAAAATTTCTGCAAAGCAATGCACATTTCCCCTCCATCAACTTGTACTGTAGCTTATGAGAGATATCATGCAATTAATTTTGTTAAATATTCTTGGAATACTTGCACTAATGCAAGTCTTCTCAGAATAGACACCAACTTACTTTCCTGACATATACTTGGTAATTTCATCTACACACATTTCTTTTTTTTAAATGAATTTTATTAAAAATATAGTTAACGTACAATATTATATTAGTTTCAGGAGTACACCATAGTTATTCAATATTTATATCGCTAAAGAAGTGATCACCATGATAATTTCAGCAACCATCTGACACTGTACTATGCTATTACAATATTATTGACTATATTCCCTTTGCTGTATATTACATCCCTGTGATTTGTTTATTTTATATCTGGAAATTTGGACCTCTTTTTTTCCTTCACCTTTTCTGCCCTTTAAAAAAATTTCAATTACATTTGATATTCAATATTATTTTACATTAATTTCAGGTGTACAGAATAGTGGTTACACATTTATATAATTTAAACGTGATCCCCTGACTAGTCTAGGACCTACCTAGCACTATACATAGTCATTACCATATTCCCTATGCTTTACTTTATATCCCCACGACCGTTTTGTAACTATCAATTTGTACTTCTTAATCCCTTTACCTTTTAACCCTGCCCTCAATGCCCTCTCATCTATCACCCCAACAATTCTAGTACCCATCTGACATCATTCATAGTTATTCAAATATTATTAATTATATTCCTTATGTTATACTCTACATCCCCATAACTACTTTATAACAACCAATTTGTCCTTCCTTTTTTATTGTATTTTTTAAATTTATTGGGGTGACAATTGTTAGTAAAATTACATAGATTTCAGGTGTACAATTCTGTATCACATCATTTATAAATCCCATTGTGTGTTCACCACCCAGAGTCAGTTCTCCTTCCATCACCATATATTTGATCCCCCTTACCCTCGTCTTCCAACCCTCACCCCCGTTACCCTCTGGTAACCACTAAACTATTGTCTGTATCTATGAGTTTTTGTTACTCATTTGTTTGTCTTGTTCTTTTGTTGTTTTGGGTTTATTTACCACATATCAGTGAAATCATAGGGTTCTCTGCTTTTTCTGTCTGACTTATTTCACTTAGAATTATACTCTCAAGATCCATCCACGTTGTCACAAATGTTCTTATATCATCTTTTCTTACAGCCGAATAATATTCCATTGTGTATATATACCACAACTTCTTTATCCATTCATCTATCGAGGGACATTTTGGTTGTTTCCATGTCTTGGCCACTGTAAACAAAGCTGCAATGAACATTGGAGCACACGTGTCTTTATGGATAAATGTTTTCAGATTTTCTGGGTAGATACCCAGAAGAGGGATTGCTGGGTCACATGATAATTCTATTCGTAATTTTTTGAGGAACCTCCACACTGCCTTCCATAATGGCTGCACCAGTCTGCATTCCCACCAACAGTGTATGAGGACTGCTATCTGTCACCATGTACTAAAATTAATTCAAAATGGATCAAAGACTTAAGCATAAGACCTGACACAATATACTTTATAGAAGAAAACATAGGTACTAAACTTATGAACCTTGGGTTCAAAGGGCATTTTATGAATTTGACTCCAAAGGCAATGGAAGTAAAAGCTAAAATAAACAAATGGTACTATATGAAACTTAAAAGCTCTGCACAGCAAAAGAAACGATTGACAAAATAAAGAGGCAACCAATTGAATGGCAGAAAATTTTTGCAAACAGTGCCTTTGATAAGGGACTAATATCCAAAATATGCAAGGAACTCATGAAGCTCAAAAACAACAAAACAAACAACTGAATTGAAAAATGGGCAAAGAACCTGAAGAGACATTTCTCCAAAGAGGACATACAAATGGCAAATAGACATATGAAAAAATGCTCAACATCACTAATATCAGAGAAATACAAATAAAAACCACAGTGAGATATCACTTCACCCCAGTCAGAATGGCTATCATCAACAAGACAAATAGTAACAAGCATTTCTTTAACTTTTAAAAGAGATGGATATTAGGAAAACATTTTGGAACCCAGACAAGGATATAAACAGATGTCATACATGCAGTTGGGAGTTACTTCTCACTGGGATGGGGAAAGATGATTGATTTGTTGATATCTGGTCTACACCTTTTTAGAAGATTTTCTCCACTACAAGTATTTCTCCATTGGCAAAAATTCAATCACAATGAGCTCAGCTGATATGACCCTGGGATTAAGAGGCCATTTGACATGGTGGAAAGAACACTGAATAAGGGGATGGAGTATTTGGTTCAAATCTCATCTATACCTCCTTACAAGGGACCTTTGGAAAGTGTCTTAATGTCTCTGAAACTGATTTTTCTAAGCATCTTCATATTTAAAGCAAGGGAAAGAGCCTTCAGAAGCATGCTGGGAAAGCCTTTTATAAACTATAATATGACACTTGGGGCTTGGATTGAACCTCCCAGGCTTGAGATTTTGTGATTTTTAAATTTATTTGCTGTCTCACTTCTTCCAACTTCTGATATCCCCATTGCTTTATTTTGTATAAAGTTGTTAAGGTGAGGCTCTAAAGTTTGTGGCATGACTGTTTTTTAGGTAAAGAGCAAGAGATTTAGGGACAGTTATTTTTCCTTCTTTGAAGTTCATTTGCCTCTGCTTGTGGGTCCCCATCTATATGAAGTATAGCCTGGGAGAATGGTGTCCAAATCTTTCTGATTGGACACACTTTTCAGTTAAAAAGAATTTGGCACACACACACACACACACACACACACACACACATACACGGTCTACAATTAAGTTCACGAACGTGTTGCAATGATGTTGCTAAACTTTTTTGATATCAGAGGTGTTGTTCATTATGAATTTGTACCCACTAGACAAACGGTCAACCAAGTTTACTATTTGGAAGTGCTGAAAAGGCTGCATGAAAAAGTTAGACGACCTGAACTTTTCGCCAACAATTCATGGCTCTTGCATCATGACAATGCACCAGCTCACACGGCACTGTCTGTGAGGGAGTTTTTAGCCAGTCAGCAAATAACTGTACTCATCTGATCTGGCTCCCAATGACTACTTTCTTTACCCGAAGATAAAGGAAATAATGAAAGGACGGCATTTTGATCACATTCAGGACATCAAGGGTAATACGATGACAACTCTGATGGCCATTCCAGAAAAAGAGTTCCAAAATTGCTTCGAAGGGTGGACTAGGCGCTGGCGACAGTGCACAGCGTCCCAAGTGGAGTACTTTGAAGGTTACCATAGTGATATTCAGCAATGACTTATATAGCACTTTTTCTAGGATGAGTTCGTGAACTTAATTGTTCTACCTCGTGTGTGCGTGCGTGTGTGTGTGTGTGTGTGTGTGTGTGTAGAGAAAAAAAACATACACATTTTAAGAAAGGAAAAAGACTATTAAAATTATAATACTTAATATATACCAATGACAAAAGATGAATACACGTCACGTTTGACTTCTGCAATTACAAGAGGTGCTCAAAATGGTTACCATCAGCGTCCAGACACTTCTGGTTATGGCAAACTACTGCTTGAGCAACGTTCACCAAAGTGTCCACATTTTTTGGCACCCCCGATATATATGAATGACATACATGTTCTACTCTACATATATATGTACATACATATATTATGAAACACACAATAAACTGAAAGTGTAAAAAGATGAGATATAGATGAAACAAATAGCATGTCCAATGTCATGTCATCATGATGACTTTATTATATTATTAGCTAATATTTCAAGGCACAACATACTACACACTTAGGGCAAAATCTTTCATTGTTAAGAATGGATATAAATTGGGTGGTCAGTTAGCTCAGTCAATTAGAGCGCAATGCTCATAACACCAGGGTCGCTCATTCTATCCCCACATGGGCCACTGTGAGCTGCGCCCTCCACAACTAGATTGAAACAACTACTTGACTTGAAGCTGATGGGTCCTGGAAAAGCACACTTAAATAAATAAAAGTTAAATTATTTTTTAAAGAATGGATATAAGTACATATTTCATATAGTCTTGATTGTTCTTGCATTCCCTTTAAGCCAACTTCTTGTCAGGTATAATTAGATTGTTGTCTGGTTTGCTTCATGATGAGGCAGTTGGACAACTCATTCTAGGAGTTGGAGAAGTGTGAGTACTGCCATTTTCATGTGTTTACATTTATAGTATTATCTTTAATACCATGGTTATTTGCAGGAATCTTCTTAAGTCATTTGTCCATTTTGTGAGAGTTAATGCAGATAGGTAATGTAATCCATAAATCCACTTAACTTGGCTGAAGGAAATAACCGTATTGCTGGTATATATACAGAAAAAAAAATGAGGGCCCCAGGGTCACTTCTTCCATCTTGTGGACTCCCACTCTTCCCTCAGAATACCTTACAAAGCATACACAACATGAAAGCAGAGGAGAGACCCATCAGGTGAGGGTGTCAGTGATAATATATGTATTACATATTTGAAAGGCTTAATAATAGTAATGATAATAGCTATTACTTTTATATAGCACTTAGTGTACTACAGACTGTTTTAAGCACTTTACATAAATTAAATCATTTAATCCAAACCTTAATTTGTGTCTAGAGTTTCTCAATTTAAATGGAAATAGAAGTTGGAATATTTTCTTTTACACCCCAATGCATTGACTTGCATATGGTGACGTGCCAACCCCCACCTTCCCGCCAATTTTGGAGAAAACTGATCCATGCTCTGAGATTTAGAATCTCTAAGTAGGATGTTTCTATAAAGCACATCACACCAACTCTTTTCGATATCCTGCTACTATAATTTCATGTCTGCTGATGGATGACACAAATGAGGGACTAATGATACAGGAAGCAATCCCAGTCAACTGAAAGCAGAGGGGAGAAGTGGGTGAGGAGGTCCTGTGGGGAAAATGGGAATGAGGGATGAAGAACTAGAAGTGCTGGAGCAAGAGAGAGAGAAGCCTAGAAGGAGGAAGAAGGAAGTTAGAGACCAGGGAGCAAAGAGAAGAACAAGGAGAGGAAAGGGGTAAATAGCTGGAAAGGGAAGATGAGGGTAGACTCTAGGAGGAAATGATATGTCACACATGTTGGCACACAAGATGATCACCCTTATTTTTTATATCCAATGTCTCTAACGTGTGTATTAGCAGGGCCAGTATGAGGGAAACTGGGCAGTCTCTAAAGGTTTGTGCACATAGTTCCTCCCCAGTTGTGCAGAATGAGCATGCCTCCTCTCATCAGAGAAGCCATATGAAATTTATTCAATCAATGCAAGGATGAAACAATGCTTAACCTAAAAAGTGGGTCTCTTAAAACAACATCTATAGAAAGAATAATTCCTAGGCAAGGCAAGGAAGATACTTTGGGAATATGGGTGGTGAGAACATATCACTCTGACTCTCTTCAAATCACACCAGTCATGACCAAGGACGGGGAGCACTATTCATTCCTTCAGGAGCATAGGACCTGTTAGGACTTCAGCTATTAGGACCTTCCAGCATCAACAGTAAAAAAGCCACAAGAAGTGATTTCCACCTGAGGCAGCTGCCAAGACACCACTCCACAGTATAGAACACTGCCAAATATTGCCCTCTATATCTCACTGCAACACTAGAAAGCCCGATAAGACACTTTAGGGGCAAAGAACTGTGACAGTACAGTAATGTGGCATCTGACTTAAATCATCAGAACTGGTGGATTCTTCAAAGTCACCCAGCCCAAACCACTCATTTAACTTATGAGTAAACTGACACCCTGCAAAGGGAAAGCACCAGCCCAATTTCATCCATTTGTCAAAGCTGAGAAATGACACTTAGGTCTCTGGATATCTAAAGCAGGGCCTTTGACTCCACAGCTGTGTACTTATCTCTTCCTCTAGCTGTTTGGCTCTTCTCTAACTGAAACCTCCCTCACTAGCATGGATAACATATCCCCCAAATGCCATACTGTCCCAATATAATCAAAGAAGAGATTAAGATAACTATGAACATCTGCTTGGCTACAATGACATCTTGATTCTGTGCGGAGACACAAAGTTTTAACATTATCATCAATTATCCCGACTTAAATAACTATATTTTTATTTATTATTTTTAATCTTCATTAAATTTATTGGGATGACATTGGTAAGATTATATAGTGTTTCTAGTGTACAACTGTATAACACATCATCTGTATATCACATTATTTGTTCACCACCCAGAGTCAGTTCTCCTTCCATTGCCATGCATTTGACCCCTTTTGCCCTCCTGTACCACTCCCTTCCCCCCTTACCCTCTGGTAGCCACTAAACTGTTTTCTTTGTCTATGAGTTTTTGTTTCTTTGCTTGTCTGTCTTGTTTGTTTGTTGCTTTCAGTTTTATATCTCACATAGGAGTGAAATCATATGGTTCTCAACTTTTTCTGTCTGACTTATTTCGCTTAGCATAATAATCTCAAGATTCATCCACATTGTCGTAAATGGGAGTATTTCATCTTCTTTGGCTGAGTAATATTCTATTGCATATATTTAACACATCTTCTTTATCCAATCATCTATCAAAGGACACTTTAGTTGTTTCCATGTCTTGGCCACTGAGAATAATGCTGAAATGAGCATGGGGGTACATATACCTTTATAGACAAATGTTTTCAGATTTTGGGGATGGATGTCCAGAAGAAGTATTGCTGGGTTGTATGGTAATTCTATTCTTAATTTGTTGAGGAATCTTCACACTGTTTTCCATAGTAGCTGTACCAATTTACATTTCCACCAGCAATGTATGAGGGTTCCATTTTCTCCACAACCTCTCCCACAGTTATTATTTGATTTGTTGATAATAGCCGTTCTATCAAGTGTGAGTTGGTATCTCATTGTGGTTTTGATTTGCATTTCCCTGGTAGCTAGTGAAGTTGAGCATTTTTTCATACATCCATTGGCGGTCTGTATGTCTTCTTGGAAGAAGTGACTGTTCAGGTCCTCTGCTCAATTTTTAATTGGCCTTTTTTTTTTTGAGTTGTACGAGTTTATTATATATTTTGGATATTAGCTCTTTTATCAGAGGTGTTGTTTGTAAATATCTTCTCCCATTTGATAGATTGCCTCTTTGTTTTGTTGATGGTTTCTTTTGCTGTACAGAAGGTTTTTTGTTTGACATAGTCCCATTCATTTACTTTTGCTTTTAATTCCCTTGCCTTTGAGGTCAAATTCATAAAATCCTCTCTGAACCCAAAGTGCTTAAGTTTAGTATCTATGTTTTCTTCTATGCAATTTGCTGTTTCAGGTCTTATGTTTAGGTCTTTGATCCATTTTGTGTTAATTTTGGCAATGGTGATAAGATAGCAGTCTAGTTTCATTCTTTTGCATGTGGCTTTCCAGTTTGCCCAGCACCATTTATTGAAGGGGCTCTCCTTTCTCCATTGTATGTTTTGGCTCCTTTATTCTGGTTGAAAATTATCTGCCCATATATAGAGGGTGCCAAAAAAAATGTATACACATTTTAAGAAAGGAAAAAAAACTGTATTAAAATTGTAATACTCAATATATACTGATAACAAGAGATAAATACAACTCACATTTGTCTTCTGCAATTACAAGAGGGACTCAAAGTGGTTACCATCAGTGTAATTTTAATACAGCTTTTTCCTTTCTTAAACTGTGTATACATTTTTTGGGCACCCTTTATATATGTGGGTTTATTTCTGGGTTCTCAATTCTATTCCATTGGTCTGTGTGTCTGTTTTTCCTGCCAGTACCATGCTGTTTTGATTATTATTGCTTTGTAGTATACACTGAAGTCAGGGAGTGTGATACCTCCAGCCTTGTTCTTTTTTCTCGGAATTGCTTCGTCTATGTTTGGTCTTTTGTGATTCCATACAAATCTGATGATTTTTGTTGTTGTTGTTGTTGTTGTTGTTGTACTATTTCCTTTAAAAATGCCATTGGGATTTTGATGTGGATTGCATTAAATCTGTATATTATTTTGGGTAATATGGCCATTTTAACCATGTTGATTCTTCCAATCCGTGAGCATGGAATATCTTTCCATTTCTTTGTGTCTTCAAATTCTTTTAATAATGTCTTATAGTTTTCAGTGCATAGGTCCTTTACATCCTTTGTTAAGTTTATTCCTAGGTATTTTATTCTTTTACCTGCAATTGCAAAATTAATTATTTTTTCTTTTTTTTCATTTGTTTTGAAATTTCATTGTTAGTACATAGGAATGTAATGGATATTTGTACATTGATTTTGTATCCTGCAACTTTATTGTATTTGTTTATTGTTTCTAATAGCTTTTTCTTTGTGGAGTGTTTAGGGTTTTCTATATACAGAATCATGTCATCTGCAAAAAGTGACAATTTAACTTCTTCATTCCCAATTTAGATGCCTTTTTTTTTTTCCATTCTTTTTGCTTGCTTTACTTGCTCTGGCTAGGACTTCCGATAATATGTTGAATAACAGTGGTGACAGGGACCATGCCTGTTCCTGATTTTAGAGGAAAAGCTTTCAGTTTTTCACCAGTAAGTATGACATAAGTTGAGGGTTTGTCACATGCCCTTTATTATGTTGAGGTACTTTCCTTCTATAACCATTTTATGAAGTGTTTTTAATCATAAATGATGTTGTATCTTGTCAAATGATTCTCCTGCATGTACTGATATAATTATATGATTTTTAGTCTTTGATTTTGCTTATGTGGTGCATCCAATAGATGAATACGTTGAACCATCCTTGTGTTCCTGGAACCAACCCCACTTGACCATAATATATCATCTTTTTAATGTATTGTTGCATTCAATTTGTTAGTTGTTTTTTTTAATTAGGGTTTTTCCCCCCTTCTTCTGCCTCCCCCTCCCACACTCCAGTTCAAGCTGTTGTTTCTCAGTCTAGTTGTGTAGGACACAGCTCCCTGGCCCATGCTGGTATTATGAGACTTGTGCTACCCCTGGCTGAGGCAGTCGGTCGCCAGTCATCGGTCGGCTGCTCACAGCAGCTTACAGTAGCTCTCACTGGCTGCCGGCCGCTCATGGTAGCCCATGGCAGCACACAACAGCCCAAGGCAGCTCACGATGGCTGCTGGCCACTCACGGGAGCACATGATAGCCCACAAAAGCACTCAGAAGCCCAAGGAAGCTCAGAGCAGCCCGAGGCAGCCGAGACCAACCTCTGGCTGCGCACGGCAGCCCAGCTGCAGGGAGAGCTGTTGTTCACAATCTTAGATGTAGAGGGCGCAGCTCACTGGCCCATGTGGGAATCGAACTGGAGACCTCAGTATTAGGAGCACAGCCCTCCAATCACCTGAGCCAGCGGGCTGGCCTGATTTATTAGTATTTGTTTAGGATTTTTGAATCTGTATTCATCAGACATCTTGGTCTGTAGTTTTCTTTTCTGGTGTTTTCCTTACCAGGTTTCGGTATCAGGGTAATGTTGACCTCATAAAATGATTTGGAAGTATCACCTCTTCTTCAATTTTTTGGAAGAGTTTGAGGAGGACTGGTATTAATTCATCTTTGAATGTTTGGTAGAATTCACTAGAAAAGCCATCTGGTCCTGGACTTTTGTTTTTGGGGAAGTTTTACGTGTTTTTTTTTTTTCTTCCAATTTCCTCACTGTTGATCAGTCAATTTAGATTTTCCAGTTTTTCGTGATTCAGTCTAGGAAGGTTATGTATTTCTAAGAACTTGTCCATTTCTTCTAGGTTATTGAATTAGGTAGCATGTAGAGCTTCATAGTATTCTTGTACAATTCTTTGTATTTCTGTGGTGTCCATTGTGACTTCTTTCGTATCTGATTTTGTTTGTGTCTTTTCTCTTTTTTCCTTACTGAACCTAGCCAGGAGTTTGTCAATTTCATTAACCTTTTCAAAGAATCAGCTCTTTGCTGCGTTGTTTGTCTACTGTCTTTTTGTTCCCTATTTCATTTAATTCCGCTCTAATTTTTTATTATTTCCTTCCTTCTGCTGCTTTTGGTTTCATTTGTTCTTATTTTTCTAGTTCTTTAAAATGTAGTGTTAGATTTTTTATTTGGGATTTTTCTTGAGATAGGCCTATAATGATATAAATTTCCCTCTTAATACTGCTTTCACTTCATCCTAATACTATTTTTTTTTAAAGAATTTATTGGTGAAGGGGAACAAGACTTTATTGCGGGAACAGTGTGTACTTCCAGGACTTTTTTCCAAGTCAAGTTCTTGTCTTTTCAATCTTAGTTGTGGAAGGCGCAGTTCAGCTCCAGGTCCAGTTGCCGTTGCTAGTTGCAGGGGGCGCAGCCCACCATCCCTTGTGGGAGTCGAACCGGCAACTTTGTGGTTGAGAGGATGCGCTCCAACCCACTGAGCAGTCCGCCTCCCAATACTTTTGATACACTGTATTTTCATTCTCATTTGTTTCTGTGTGTCTTTCAATCTCTCCTTTTATTTCTATTTCGGCCCAGTCATTCTTTAGTAGCACGTTGTTTAATCTCCACGTATTTGTGATTTTTCTTCCTTTCTTTTTGCAGTTGATCTCCAATTTCAAAGCACTGTGGTTGGAGAATCTGCTTGGTAGGATTTAAATCTTAAATCTGCTGAGGATAGTTTTGTGTCCCAACATATGGTCTATCCTTGAGAATGTTCTGTGTGTCCTAGGATCAAAGTTTCTGTAAATGTCAATTATGTCCGTTTGGTCTAACGTGTCATTTAAGGTTGATATTTCCTTATTGATTTTCTGTATACATGATCCATCTCAAGCTGTCAATGGCATGTTGAGGTCCCCTACTATAATTGTGATTTTGTCAGTTTCTCCCTTTAGTTCTGTTACTAGTTGCTTTATATATGTTGGTGCTCCCTGATTGGGAGCATATGTATTGATAAGTGCTATGTCTCCTTGTTGTATAGTCCCCTTTATCATTATGAAATGTCCATTTTTGTCTCTTGTTACCTTTTTTATCCTGAAGTCTGTTTCGTCAGATAGAAGTATGGCTACACACACGTTTCTCTGGGTACTATTTGCTTGAAATATCACTTTCCAGACATTTACTTTGAGTCTATATTTGTCCCTACAGCTGGGATGTGTCTCTTAAAGGCAGCATATGGTTGGGTTTTGTTTTTTGATCCAATGTGCTACTTTGTGCCATTTTATTTGTGAGTTCAGTCTATTTACATTTAGGGTGATTATTGATACATGAGAATTTCCTATAGTCACTTTATCTTTTGTTTTCTGGTAGCTTGGTATCTCTATAGTTTCTTTGCCTTTGTGTTTCTGTCTGTTATTTTAGTTTGGTGGTATTATATGATTTTTTCCCTCTCTTCTTTTTTATTTAATTTTATTGAAGAATATTGGGGAACAGTGTGTTTCCCCAGGGCCCATCAGCTCCAAGCTGTTGTCCTTCAATCTAGTTGTGGAGGGCGCAGCTCAGCTCCACGTCCAGTTACTGTTTTCAATCTTTAGTTGCAGGGGGCGCAGCCCATCATCCCATGCGGAATTGAATTGGCAACCTTGCTGTTAAGAGCTCATGCTCTAACCATCTGAGCCATCTGGACATCCCTCCGGAAGCTCAGCGGCAGCTCATTGTCTTCAATCTAGTTGTGGAGGGCACAGCTCACTGGCCCATGTGGGAATCGAACCAGCAACCCTGTTGTTCAGAGCTCACGCTCTAACCAACTGAGCCATAAGGTCACCCTGTTTCCTCTTTTTTATGTTATGTGTGTCAGTTCTGTATTTTTTGAGTGGTTACCATTAAGTTTATGTAAAAGAAAGTTTCATGTATACAGTAGTCCTTTCTCTTCAGCATGCTTCATTTCTCCATTCACTTTTTCAAATTCAGACCTTTTCTGCCTCCCCTTTCATGTTTTTGTTTTCACCAATATGCTTAGTTATGCTGTGAGTTCATTTCTCAGTTGCAGTAGCAATTGTCTTCTTCTTTTCTTTTTCTTTTTATCTCCTTTACTCTTTTTGTTATTTTTAAGTGTATAGTGCCCTATTCTGTGTAGGGGTTGTCATTTCCTGCTTCTGTCTGTCTGATAGTAATCTTACTCATAGTTTTGTATTCTTTTGCATTTTTGTTTCAGGTAGAATAACGCCCTTCAGTACCTCCTGTAATGTAGGCCTTGTGGTGGAAAATTTCCTCAGATTCTGTATGTCTGGAAAGGTCTTTATTCCTCCTTTATATCTAAAGGATAACTTTGCTGGATATATTAGTAACTTCTCTCTTTCAATAGTTTGAATATTTGATTCCACTCCCTCCTGGCTTGTAGAGTTTCTGCCGAAAAATCCGATGATAATCTAATGGGCTTTCTTTTGTCCGTTGTCATCTTCTTTTCCTTGGCTGCCTTGAGAATTTTTTCTTTGTCATTAATTTTTGACAGCTTCAATATAATGTGCCTTGGAGAAGGCCTGTTGGGATGGAGGTACTTAAGTGTTCTATTTGCAGAGGATCCAGTTCTTTCCATGGATTTGGGAAGTTCTTGTCAATAATTTGTTTGAATAGGCTCTCTGTGCTCTTCTCCCACTCTTCTCCTTCTGGTACACCTATTATTCTTATATTGCTCTTCCTGATGGAGTCAGATTGTTGTTGTAGAGTTCTTTCTTTCAACTCTCAAGTGTCTCTCATCTTCCATCTGCATTATTTCCAGATTTCTGTCTTCAAGATCACTAATTCTTTCATCCATATGGTCAGTTCTATTTCTTAAGCTAGCTATTTGATTTTTCATCTGTTTTATTGAGTTTTTCTGGTCCAGAATGTCTATTGGTTCTTTCTAAAAATTTCAATCACTTTGGTAAAGTATTCATTTCGATCATTGATTTTATTTCTGAGTTCCTTAAACTGCCTATCTGAGATTTCTTGTATCTTGTTGAGTTTTTTTCAGAACTGCAATCTTGAATTCTTTGTTATTTAAATCACATATTTCTATGTCTTTCAGTTTATTTTGGGAAATTCTTCATATTCTTTCTGAGCTGTCTTGTTACCTTGGTTATTCATAGCATTTAATGTATTATTTCTCTTCCTGGGAATCTTCAGGTGTACTTTCTGCAGCAGGTTGATATGAAGAGGTCTTTTTTTGTTGTTTTCCAGTAGGTAGTGCTGAAGCAGTTTATTTTGTCTTGCCTTATTCTGGCTTTTTTTCATGGTGGAAGATTTCCTGGGGAGGTGAGTGTCTCTTCTGTGACCAGGTTGCCTCGGTCTCAGGGCACCATCCCCATGGGAGGATGTGTTGGGCAATGGAGTTCTGAGACCCTGAAATCCCTGTGCTGCCCTGCAGCCAGATGCAGAGCTGTGCACCTCAGCATCCCTGGGTGCTCACATTGAGATCAGCTGTGAAAGGTGGGGTTGGGGTGGGTTGGGAGAGGAGGCTCATGTGACGTGGCTTTATTTTCCTCTGAGTAATTGTGACTGCCAGACCATTGCTGCCTCACCCCTTTAATTCCTCCTTTGTCACTGGAATTAGCCACAGTATGTGTCTGCCACTCAGGAACAGTCTCTCTAGTCCTCAGGGCTGTAGATATTCTTCTCTTTAATCCAACACTACTTTAGTTTTTTTCTGGGGCCTGCTGCTAACACTGGGAGGTTTTGGGGGAGGTGAACTTTGGGAGGGTAGAGGGAGGTGGTCAAGCTCTGTGGGTTTGTTTTCTGCCTGGCAGAGAGGGCTGTTAGACCACAGTTGTCGCACTTCTATATTTGGTGTTTGCCTCAAGGTCTCTGCCCCAATCACTGGGTTCAGCAATATTATATGCCGATCACTCAGGCAGGACTGTGGGCCACAGAGAGTGCACATACAGCCTGAATTCTCCCCTCTCCCAGGGCCCGCAGTGAGCTCCAGGCTGTGTAGGTGGCCCCTGTCTCTGCACTTCTCCCTTCTCTCCTCCTCTGTTCACCCCAATTCACCCACATTCAGATGTTTTGCTGTGTGGATCTCTCCAAAGTTTTTGTGTGTTGCACAGGGAATCTTTTGTTGAATTATAGCTGTTCAATTTGTAATTTCAAAGGGAGAGATCAAAGGGGACCCCTCATGCTGGTATGTTTTTGATGTCACTTTTTTAAAAGGTTTTATTGGGGGAGGTGAACAGGACTTTATTGGGGAACAGTGTGTGCTTTCAGGACTTTTCCAAGTCAACTTCCTGTCCTTTCAACCTCAGTTGTGGAGGGCACAGCTCAGCTCCAGGTCCAGTTGCCGTTGCTAGTTGCAGCGGGCGCAGCCCACAAACCCTTGTGGGAGTCAAGGAGTCGAACCAGCAACCTTGTGATTGAGAACCTGTATTCCAACCAACTGAGCCATCTGGCTACCCGGAGCTGAGCGGCAGCTCATTGACTTCATTCTAGTTGCGGAGGGCACAGCTTGCTTGTCAATGTGAGAATTGAACCGGTAGCTCCATTGCCCAGAGCTCACGCTCTAACCAGCTGAGCCACCCGCCCGCCCCTTGATGTCACTCTTAAATAACTATATTTAAATACACAGATTCCCTTGATTTTTTTTACCTCCTTCCTCTACTGCCACCCAATGGCTACTTCCCCGCTCAAATGCTTTTCGTCTCCCTTCTCACAAGGAAGAGGAACAAGGGAAAATCAATGTCAAAAGAGAAAGTTTGTGATTATCTTTGACTCACAATTATTCATGAATGTCCTCACCTTAAAGGAAGAACTAATAGCTGGGAGCAAAATATAAGCTTTGTATGTAGTCACAGAGTACTCCTAAGAAGCAAGCAGACAATAGAGGACGTCAGGGTAAAAAACTCCGGGGATTTTGGTAGAGCAGATTCCCAAAGCAAGCTGTAGGAACCAGAGTATGGGAAAGAGCTGGGAGCCTTACAGCTAACAGCATCTAAAGAAATGTATGGAAATGACTGCCATGGCTCTTTCCCTTCTTTTAGAAGAAAGGGATCCTCCCTAGACAGAGACTCTCATCTGTTTCACAACAACCAAACAGCTAACCCAGGAGGTAAAGAGAAGGGCTGGAACCATACCCATCCAAATTGGTTGGTTGGTCAGTCAGTCCTTCATGACACAGTTTGTAGTGCCTCTGCAGAGTCTAAGAAGACCCAGTTTATGCCCTTTAGGAGTTCTTAAGATAGTGGAGAGCAGACAAATCAATAGACTGCTATAGTTCAGCATGAGAAAAATGATGAAGAGTAGATAAGTTCAGGCTTGCAGATCGTAGATAGCTTCATGAAAAGGTAAAGTCTGTGTTTGGTTTTAAAGGATGGGTAAATAGAAACAAGTCAGCAGAGAAAAGGTTGAGTTAGTGATGAAGAGTACATGTAAAGGGAGTAGGAGGTTTAAAACCTGGAACATATTAAATAACATAGCAGATTCTGTGAACTGTAAATGGTTTACTTCATGTGTATGATTTTGTTTTGTTTTGTCTTGTTTTGTAAAGGGAGAGGCTCTTAGTGATGAGAGATAATATTGGATAGGTGGTCAAAGGCAGGCCATGGACAAGTCTGTAATTGCACTAGAGTTAAGAGTGAGATCTATGGGGAGCCATAGAAGGATTTTAGGCAAGAATTTCATGGTCATATTTATGTTTTGGAAAGATTATGACAACAGAGTGGCAAGTGGATGGGAAAGAGTGAAACTGGAAGTTGGGAGACCAGTCTGGAGGCTATTATGATAATTCAGGCAAGAATCATATAGGCCTAGATTAGAGAAATAGGTATGGAAAAAAGTGGATGGAATTTAGCTCTAATTTATGAAGATAAATGGACATGATTTGATAATGAATTGGAGGTGTTAGTGGGGAAAGAAAAGACAGGACAAGAGTGACTCCCAGGTTTCTGGCCTGAGTAATGGAATGCTTGGTGATGCCATTTGTTGAGATGGGGTATAGATATGATTCAGGAAGGAACACGTCTGGTGGGTGTTGATGGTTGAATTCTGTATGAGATATGTTTACGGTGGCAGTGAAAATTCAAGCAGAGATATCTAGCAAGAAATTGACAATGCTGACCTGAAGCTAAGAAGAAGGTCTGAGCTAGAGATGGAGATTTAATATTTATCATTGTGTGGGTTGTAGCTGAAATTTTGGAATATCTGAAACTACCCCGGGAGAGGCCTACAGTGAGAAGAGAAGTAGGATGAGGACAGAACCCCAGGGAGTCCCAATCAAAGTCGGAAAAGAATTAGGAGAAAATAGCATTATGAAAACCAAGGGAACAGAGAGTTTCAGGAAAGAAGGAGATACCTTGTGCAGCAGAGAAGTCAAGAAAGATAAGAATGAAAAATATCCACTGGATTTGACAATAAGCAAGTTAGTGGTAACCAGTGTTAGCAGTGAGGCTAGCTCACAGGGGGCTGAAGAGTGAGTGGGCAATGAAGGCAAGAAGCTTGTGTGCAGGTAGCCAGAGCATGAACCAGCTGCTCAAAGAGGACACGTGTAATGTCAACTTTCACTTTGAAGCAGTAGAAAGTAAGGGCATGAGTGTGTGTGGCAGGGGTTGGTCAGGTCAGGGGTTTGGAATACACAGGGAGGAGTGAAAGACATACACAGGAATCACCTAATTCAGAAGAAAATGGAAAGGCCTCTTTGTAGCCATGGCACCAGTCAGCTGACACAGGGAACGCCAGAGGTTTGCAGGAGGAGAGTAATTAAAGGACTAGTGGTTAATGCATATGGGCTCTGGAATTCACGGGAAACCTATTTGGTGACAGAGAAGCAGCAGAATGCAGGCAGGAGATAAGGAATTAAGACACCTGGGCTGTTAAGCATGAAACTCAGGCTTGCCTCATAAACACTCTAGCTAGGGCATAGCTTTCCAAGCTATAAAACAGGGGCAAACAGTCTTTATCAAAGGGGAAATCCAAACGTTCACTGTGGCTTGGTATTATCTGTAATAATGCTCCTTTATATGGCATGTATTATTAGGAGCTCACCATGCTGTATATAAAAACCAGAACAATGTTAAAACAAGGAAAACCCTAAAATAGTATTAAGGAATAGTAGGCTCAGAACAAAACAAACAGTCCTGCCCGATCCCAACTCAGACAAAAACACACTAATGGAGCATAAAGTTTTTAAATCCAGCAGGAGAAAAGGGAGGGGGTGGAAATGTCAACCTAAAGTGTTTTGTTCAATTCAATGGCAGAAAAAAAAATACCAGGGAAGAGAACAATTCAAAAGAATGGTTCTTCCAGATAATAACATCTACCCCCAAGAAAGACAACTGAAGTCAAACATTAAATCCACATTTAAATATCCAGGGAAAAAACCCTTTATTTAATATTACCAGGCATGCCATTTTTTAATCTTGACATTCTCCCAAGGTAGGCTAAATAAGGTTCAGCTACTAATAGGCTAGTGATCTTGGGCAGGTCATCGACCAGTTTATTTGTAGCATAGAGATAATAATACAGACCCTGGGAGAAGATGCTTTGGAAAGTACAAAGCAGCATACCAATGCTAGACCAAGGGCTTTTACCAGGCAAGGCATACATTTGAGAAATCAGTTTGAGATAGCTTAAGCCAAAAAGGGTTGGATTGCAGTTGTGTAGAAGTGCTAGGTGTTGTGTAAATGCCCTCATCAGTTCAAGAGGCTTTTGGCAAAGAAAAAGTACACACTGCCCAGCATGCTATGTGTTTGATGTCTCCCCAAGGCAGCAGGCAGGCCTGCCAGGGGCTGAAGCATATCTCAGGGGGACCCAATGTTCATTTCCCCTCCCACCTCACAGATCTCGAGAGGAACAGCTCAAGAGGAATAGCTTGAAGCCCAAATGGGGCCCTCTTCTCAGCTAAGGAAAACAGTCTCAAATCTTTCTGACATCTGCACAAAAGAGGTACTGAGGGGCTGCCCTGTAGGGTCAACAGTGCTGGGGCCAGTTTAAACAATGATGCTTGGCTCTGGGAATGTTAGGAAGGTAGGGAGGATGACAAAAATGGTCCTGGCATTGTGAATGGCTTCAAGTATCCGTGTCCACAGGATCTACCCCATAAGCACTGGCCTCCTGATCTACTTGGGAAATAGGACATCCCTGCTCTTGACTCATGAAACACAGTTTGTTCTGGTTCAATATCCTTGATAAACGTTCCCAGAAACTTCAGACTTCACAAATAAACTTTTGGGAACATGTTTAAGTGTATGGATTCTGAGTCTTTTAAATATTGAAGTAAAAAATCTGTGTGGTCATACTCTGTTTTCCTTCATTCCAAGTCCCCTCAACCACTCATGTTTTCAAAGCAGAAGCCAGTTTGGGCTCCAGATGTTTGGAACCCAAATGAGGACTCCTCACAGAGAAAAAAACCCCATTGCCTTCCGTCTTAAAGGTCAAAATCTCAGCCAGGTGTTAAACAATGAGGTCTTCGCAGGCATGTTTGCCTGGTGTAGGACTAACTTCCATTCAGTTATATATTAAAAATTTCTGCTTTGGGGGCCAGCCCAGTGGCTCAGGTAGTTGGAACGCTGTGCTCCTAACGCCGAGGTGGAGTTTCCATTCCCACATGGGCCAGTGAGCTGTGCCCTCTACAGCTAAGATTGTGAACAATGGCTCTCCCTGCAGCTAGGCTGCCATGAGCAGCCGGAGGTCGGTGTGAGCTGCCACGGGCTGCTGTGTGCTGCTGTGAGTGGCCGGGGGCCAGTGTGAGTGGCTGGCAGCCATCGTGAGCAGCCGTGAGCAGCTGTGTGCTGCCGTGGGCTACCATGTGCTTCCATGAGTGGCCAGTGGCCAGCATGAGTAGCCAGCAAGAGATGCTGTGAGCTGCTGTGAGCGCCTGACTGCCTATCGGTGACCTACTGCCTCAGTGGGGCGGGGGGAGAAGAGCAAGTCTCATAATACCAGCATGGGCCAGGGAGCTGTGTCCTATACAACTAGACTGAGAAACAATGGCTTGAACCGGAGTGGGGGGGAGGTGGAAGAAGGGGGAAAGAATTCTACTTTTAAAGTCTCCCGAACCCAACAAACAGTCCAGAGCTATTTCTCAGTTCCCTGGTCGTGGGATCTGACCAACCACTTCCTGTCCCTCACAACCCATCAGGAAATGCACTTCTGTGTCAAACTTTAAATCTTACCTGCTTCTACTTGAGCCATTTTTATTTGTCATCTCTTTGTAGAGGTAAAGTAAGTCTGTAAGAATCAACCATTAGGAAAATGGGTAGAGGATATGTCCAGGAAATTCACAGAAGAAATACAAACGTGCAATGAATATGTGAAAACACTTAAAAACTCACACATAGTTCAGGAATTGGGATGATTTTCACCCATATTAGCAAAAACCAAATGCTGGCAAGAGTGTAGAGTGTAGAAACATGTGCGCTCTTGTACAATGCTGATTGGAGTGTAAATTGGAATAGATACTTTGTCGGGTAATTGAGCATTAGCTTTGAAAATTAAAAACGTCTATTACCCTTGTATCTAGTGTTGACTGGCCAAATAATTCTCCTGGTAATCCACCAAAAGAAAATGGTTTACTCGGAAAAAGAAAAAGAAACGGAATCACCAAGGAGTGCAAGCACACTCGCAGGCAGGTCTGCCCACCGGCTGCCCACGTGGTAAAAAGGGGCAGAGTTCAACATGGCTTCCCTCTTTATTCGCATCCCTACCCCAGAAGGTACCATAGAGTTCAACAGAAAGTCAAGACTAGAGAGTTAACAAGGGGCCCAGCTCCACCCCATAGTCCTCCCAGCTCTATGGTTAAGCATCTGAAGATCCAGTTCACTTTTACCACTAGTAATTCTGATCCTTAGTATCTATGCTGGAGATGACTGCAAGGAGGCCTGTACAAGGATTTCCACTGTAGCACCACCATTTTTAAAATAGCAATAACTTGGAAACAACCTAAGTGTTCATCAAAAGGGGAAAGGCTAGATTAAACTATCTAGGTAGAGGTAAAGATCTTAAGGATATATTAAGTGACAAAAATAAAACAAGGCACAGAATATATACATATGATTATATTTTGGAAAAAAAACAGAAAACAAAACTATTTTATACATATTTGTGCATATCTCTGATAATGCACAAAAAAAAGACCACAAAGACAATAGTGGGACTGTGAGCATCAAGGGAGACTTTTGCTTTGTCTTTATTGCTTGATGTTGTTTAAGAATCTATTCATATATTTATTGTGGAATTATTTTTAAAAGTGTTTCCTGGTTGTAGATCAGAGGCAAGGGCATGGGTCTCGGTGGCTACAGTGAACATGATTTACCTGGGGGGCAGCAGTGGGTAACATAAATAGGTGAGAAATCAAATGACCCAGGTAATAGCCCAAATCTGTCATCAGTTTGCTGTGTGATTACAAGAAGTCATTTTTCTTCTCAGAGTCACTGTACAATCAGTGGATAAGATTTGAGAAGCTCACTAAGATACCTTCTCTTTCTGATAGTTTATGATTGTCTAGGTCTATGTCTTTAATGCAAAATGAGTGTGGTCTCTTTTTATGAGGAGATGGCTTTTTATTCTCTTCCTCCAAATTCTGGCACAGTTTTGACATTTCACTTTACTGCAAACAGAAGATATTGAAACAGAAGATGAAGAGGTGTTCCCTGTTTGGCTACGTTTTTGAGGGTTTGGTTGATCTGTTTATACTACCTTCCTTTGACAGTATAAGTTCTTAGGCTTGTTTGAGTGTGGTGAAAGTACAAATACAATACTGCAAGTCGAATACCTGAATTCTACAGTGTAGCCATCAATTCTGGAAACATAGCCTGTATTTTATTTTTAGTTTTTAAGGATTGAACCACCTTGAATACTTTTTTGGAGTTATACTAAATGCAAATTTATTCAGTGAAAATTAGAGATACAAATCATCTGGGGTAATGCATCACATATGCATATACAAGGATTGATGAAAATTCTGTGTCAATCTTCTGTGTTCATTGCAATTTGTGCATTGCTAATAAGGGACAATACATTGACTGTATCACGTAACACTTTAAAACATATCCTATGTTTTAATATGATATCTATAAATCCCTCTTTATGTATAGTCACCTATATCTATGGACTTTATGTCTACCCTATACCCTTGATATTGGACGAGTCATATCCCTACTCTATAGATAACAATTGAACCTGTTGGTCCCCAGAGTAATAGGGAAGAACCATGTGGATATGAATGAGCTATGACAATTTACACATATCTACAAACATATCACAATCTGCTTCTGCACAACCTAATTGGCTTTTGAAAATACTCCAGATGAAACCTTGAGGAAACATTGTCATTAAGTTAATGAAGGAAATCTCTTCCTGGTCCCTCAGAGACTTTGACCAATCTGGTTCTGCACGTTATTAGTTAGCAAAGATCCTCAAGACTGGTCCTCATCACTTTCCTTGTTCCATGAGGTCATAAGAGGAAATTCTAAGCAGTTTAATTCTAAAGAAAACACACACACACACTTCAGATAACAGCTCCTGTGACTATTTGTCTTTCAATAATGAAAGAAGCAACTTACTCTCACTCCTTTCTCAGGAAAGCATTTATAGCCCCCACTGCAGTATTGGCCTCCACATGGCATTTCACAGGACTTCTTCTCTCCCTATTAAAAAAAAAAGAAGAAGAACAAAGCAAAAGTTAGTAAATCAGGGCAACCAAGAAGCAATGTTGCCTCAAGGAATCTAACCTTTACCACACTTCTCCTATCCAAGTAAATTCAGCGAGGCTTTAATTGTCTCATTTAATTGTATCAAGAGTCACATGAAATAAAAAGTCATCTTAAGTTAGTACCCTCTTAGGTCACATCTACGAGGTGTGACAATTAAGTTCGCGAATTCATCCTAGAAAAAGTGGTACGTACCTCATTGCTAAACATCACTATGGCCACCTTCAAAGTACAACCCTTGGGAAGCAATGCACCAATCCCAGCACCTAGTCCACCCTTCAAAGCAATTTTGGAATTCTTTGTCTGGAATGACCATCAGAGCTGTGGTCGTATTACACTTGATGTCCAGAATGTCATCAAAATGTCTTCCTTTCAATGTTAACTTTATCTTAGGGTAAAGAAAGAACTCATTGGAAGACAGATCGAGTGAGTAGTGAGGATGTTCCAATTGTTATTTGTTTACTGGCTAAAAACGCCCTCACAGACATTGCCATGTGAGCTGGTGCATTGTCGTGATGCAAGAGTGATGAATTGTTGGCGAAAACTTCAGGCCATCTAACATTTTCTTTTTTTTTCTTTGTCTTTTTTTTAAAAAAAAAATATTTGGGGTGACAATTGACAGTAAAATTACATAGATTTCAGGTGTACAATTCTGTATTACATCATCTATAAATCCCATTGTGTGTTCACCACTGAGAGTCAGTTCTCCTTCCATCACCATATATTTGATCCCCCATACGCTCATCTCCCACCCCCCACCCCCTTACTCTCTGGTTACAACTAAACTATTGTCTGTGTCTATGAGTTTTTGTTTCTCATTTGTTTGTCTTGTTCTTTCGTTGTTTTTGGTTTATATACCACATATCAGTGAAATCATAGGGTTCTCTGCTTTTTCTGTTTGACTTATTTCGCTTAGCATCATACTCTCAAGATCCATCCACGTTGTCACAAATGTTCCTATATCATCTTTTCTTACCGCGGAATAGTATTTCATTGTGTATATATACCACAACTTCTTTATCCATTCATCTATCGAAGGACATTTTGGTTGTTTCCCTGTCTTGACCACCGTAAACAAGCTACAATGAACATTGGAGCACACCTGTCATTATGTATAAACGTTTTCAGATTTTTTGGGTAGATACCCAGGAGAGGGATTGCTGGGTCACACGGTAATTCTATACGTAATTTTTTGAGAAACCTCCACACTGCCTTCCATAGCGGCTGCACCAGTCTGCATTCCCACCAACAGTGTATGAGGGTTCCTTTTTCTCCACAACCACTCCAACACTTGTTACTATTTGTCTTGTTGATGATAGCCATTCTGACTGGGGTGAGGTGATATCTCATTGTGGTTTTTATTTACATTTCTCTGATGATTAGTGTTGTTAAGCATTTTTTCATATGTCTATTTGCCACTTGTATGTTATCTTTGGAGAAAAGTCTCTTCAGGTCCTCTGCCCATTTTTCAATACGTTGTTTGTTTTTTTGTTGTTGAGTTTCATGAGTTCCTTGTATATTTTGGATATTAGCCCCTCTCGGAAGCACTGTTTGCAAAAATCTTCTCCCATTCAGTTGGTTGCCTCTTCATTTTGTCGATGGATTTTTTGCTGTGCCGAAGCTTTTAAGTTTCATATAGACCCATTTGTTTATTTCAGCTCTTACTTCCATTGCCTTTGGAGTCAAATTCATCAAATGCTCTTTGAACTCAAGGTCCATAAGTTTAGTACCTATGTTTTCTTCTATGCAGTTTATTGGGGCAGGTCTTATGCTTAAGTATTTGATCCATTTTGAATTAATTTTGGTACACGGTGACAGATAACAGTCCAGTTTCATTCTTTTGCATGAGGCTATCCAATTCTCCCAGCGCCATTTATTGAAGAGGTTGTCTTTCCTCCATTGCATGGTTTTAGCTCCTTTGTCAAAAATTATCTGTCTGTATTTATGTGGTTTTCTTTTTGGGTTCTCAATTCTATTCCAATGGTCTATGTGTCTGTATGTCTGCCAATATCACGGTGTTTTGATTATTGTAGCCCTGTAGTACAAACTAAAGTCAGGCAGTGTGATACCTACAGTATTGTTCTCTTTTCTTACTATGTCTTTGGCTATTCGGGGTCTTTTGTGGTTCCAAACAAGTCTGATGATTTTTTGTTCTATTTCTTTAAAAAATGCCATTGGGATTTTGATGGGGATTGCATTAAATCTGTATAATGCTTTGGGTAATATGGCCATTTTAACTATGCTGATTCTTCCAATCCGTGAACACGAAATGTCTTTCCATTTCTTTGTGTCTTCTTCAATTTCTTCATAAATGTCTTATAATTTACAGCATATAAATCCTTCACATCCTTGGTTAAGTTTATTCCTAGGTATTTTATTCTTTTTCCTGCAATTGCAAAGACAATTGTTTTTTGTATTTCTTTTTCGGAGATTTCCTTGTTAGTATATAGGAATGCAATGGACTTTTGTACGTTGATTTTGTAGCCAGCAACTTTACTGTATTCGTTGATTCTTTCTAGTAGCTTTTTGGTGGAGTCTTTAGGGTTTTCTATATATAGCATCAGGTCATCTGCAAAGAGTGATAATTTAACTTCTTCATTCCCAATTTGGATGCCTTTTGTTTCTTTCTCTTGCCTGATGTCTCTGGCAAGGACTTCTAACACTATGTTCAAAAGCAGTGGTGATAGGGGACAGTCCTGTCGTGTTCATGAACAGAGAGCAAAGGGCTTCAGTTTTTCACCATTGATTATGAGATTAGCTGAGGGCTTGTCATATATGGCCTTTATTGTGTTAAGGTATTTTCCGCCTATACCTATTTTATTAAGTGTTTTAATCATAAATGGATGTTGTATCTTGTCAAATGCTTTTTCTGCATCAATTGAAATAATCCTATGATTTTTGTTTTTTATTTTGTTTATGTGATGTATCACATTGATGGATTTGTGGATGTTGAACCATCCTTGTGCCCCGAAGATAAACCCCACTTGGTCATGATGAATAATCTTTTTAATGCATTGTTGTATTCCATTTGCTAGAATTTTGTTTAGGATATTTGCATCTATATTCATCAGAGATATTGGTCTCCAGTTTTCTTTTTTGTGTTGTCCTTACCAGGTTTTCGTATCAGGGTAATGTTGGCCTCATAAAATGAATTAGGGAGTACTGTCTCTTCTTCAATTTTTTTTAAGAGTTTGAGCAGGATTGGTATTAGATCCTGTTTGAAGGTTTGGTAGAATTCACTAGTGAAGCCATCTGGTCCCGGACTTGTGCTTTTCGGAAGGTTTTGGATGACTGATTCAATTTCGTTACTGGTGATCGGTCTGTTTAGATTTTCCAGTTCATCATGGTTCAGCCTTGGAAGTCTATATGTTTCTAACAACTTGTCCATTTCTTCTAGGTTATTGAATTTGGTGGCGTGTAGTCCTTCATAGCATTCTTGCATGATCCTTTGTATTTCTGTGGTGTCCGTGATAACTTCCTATTTTTCATTTCTGATTTTGTTAATTAGTGTCTTCTCTCTTTTTATCTTAGTTAGTATAGCCAAGGGTTTTTCAATTTTGTTAATCTTTTCAAAGAACCAGCTCTTTGTCACATTAATTTTTTCACTGACTTTTTGTTCTCTATTTCATTTAGTTCTGCTCTGAATTTTGTTATTTGCTTTCTTCTGCTGACCTTGAGTTTCAATTATTCTTCTTTTTCTATTTCTTTAAGGTGTAATATGTGGTTATTTATTTGGGATTTTTCTTGTTTCGTGAGATAGGCCTGTAATGATATAAATTTCCCTCTTGAAACTGTTTTGGCTGCATCCCAAAACTTTTGGTAGGATGTATTTTCATTGTCATTTGTTTCTATGTATCTTTTGATCTCTCCTCTAATTTCTTCTTTGACCCAGTCGTTCTTTAAAAGTATGTTGTTTAATTTCCAAGTATTTGTGTTTTTTCCTGCTTTCTCTTCGCAGTTGATATCCAATTTCAAAGCCTTGTGATCAGAGAATATGCTTCGTATGATTTAAATAATCTTAAATTTGCTGAGGTTGATTTTATGTCCCAATATATGGTCCATCCTGAAGAATGTTCTATGTACACTAGAAAAGAATGTATAGTCTGATGTTTTAGGATGAAGTGCTCTATATATGTCAATTATGTCCATTCCATCTAATGTGTCATTTAGGACTGCATTTTCGTTATTTATTTTCTGTTTGGATGATCTGTCCATAGCTGACAATAGTGTATTTAAGCCCGTTAGTATAATTGTGTTTTCGTCAATTTTGCCCTTTAGTTCTGTTATTAGTTGCTTGGTATATTTTGGTGCACCTTGATTGGGGGCATAAATATCGATGACTGTTATGTCTTCTTTTTGTATAGTCCTCTTTACCATTATGAAATTCCCATCTTTGTCTCTTGTTATCATTTTCACCGTGAAGTCTGTTTCATCTGATATCATTATGGCTACACCTGATTTTCTCTGCGTACCATTTCCTTGGAGTGTCAATTTCTACCCTTTTACTTTGAGTCTATGCTTGTCCTTGTAGCTGAGACGTGTCTCTTGGAGACAGCATATGGTTGGGTTTGGTTTTTTGATCCAATCTTCTACTCTGTGCCTTTTGATTGGTGAGTTGAGTCCAGTTACATTTAGGGTGATTATTGATATGTGAGGATTTCCTGTCATTCTATTTTTAGTTTTCTGGTAAGGCTGTGTCTCCATTGTTTCTTTGCCTTTTTGTTGCTGTCTATTATTTCTGTGCTGTGGTATTCTATGATGTTTCCCTCTGTTTCTCTTTTATTACAGTATATATTTCAGTTCTGGATTTTTTTTGAGTGGTTACCTTTAAGTTTATGTAAAGAAAGTTTGATATTTCTAGTATTCCATTTTCTTCAGCATGCTTACTTTCTCCATTCCCATATTCCAGTCACATATTCCCATAGTCCCATATAAGTGACATATTTTCATATCTTTAACTTCCTTCTCTGGAGACTTTCCACTTTCTTTCTGAGCTGTCTTGTTGACTTGGTTATTCATGGCAATTACTGATTTATTATTTCTCTTCGTAGACCTGTACAGGAGATGCTTCTGCAACACGTTGATAGGAAGAGGTCTTTCTTTTGTTTTCCAGTACCTGTTTGTAGAATGTTTTATTTTGTCTTTGACTGCAGCCTTTTTTTTCCCTCTCTCACACGGTAGTGCTATGCTTTCTCTGCACTATTCCAGCTTCTCACACCATGGGGGGATTCCCTGGAAGACGGGCTTCTCCTCTGTTAATAGTTCACCTGGGTCAAAAGGCGCAGTGTCCCTGTGTGTATGCAGAGAGCTTTTGAAGTTCCCAAGCTGTTCCTGCACCAGATTCAGAGCGTATATGTTTCAGCAGTTCCGTTTACTCCTGTAGGGATCTGCCCAGATAGATGGGGCCAGGGGTGGGATGAGTTGTGAGAGGTGGCCCAGAGCAATAGCGGCGACCACTACCACAGCCTGTCCTGCTTCCACAGCTACCTCCCCTTTGTCGGAACCAGTTGGGCTGAGAATCTGTGTCTGCGGTCCACAGTTCTCAGAACAGCATATGTTCTGTTCTTTTGATCTGACACTGCTACTCTTCCGCTTCCAGCACCGGGCAGGTGGGGGTGTGGCGAGCTCCAGGAGGGTAGGAAGCGGTCGGCTTGTCTCAGCGCCCAAGGCTTCCGCTCTCTGCTTGGCATTGTGGGCTTAAACCATTCCCTCTGTCTTTTCATCGAGGTCTCTGCTGTGAGTGTTGGGTTCAGCCGTGTTATATGCTGCTCCCTCATAGCTGTGGGCCATAAGCGGAGCCCTAGCAGTCCAAGGTCTTCCCTCTCCCGCAGCTGTGGTAGTTCCGGTATGCATAGAGCTCAGAGCACTGAGCCAGGTCTGCGTCCTGCGTCTGCAGTGCTCAGTCTCCGCACTTCTCCCTTCCCTCCTCCCCTGCTCGCATGATTCACCCACCTTTAGGTGAATTCAGTAGTGGGCCTCTTTGTCTTGCCTGTCTGCTGTGCAGGAAGTCCTTTGTGGAAGTATTGTTGTTCGATTAGTTGTAAATTCCATGGGAGCTTTACAGAGGTTCACCTTATGCCACCATTTTGATGACGTCCTCATCTAACTTTTTCAAGCAGCCTTTTCAGCACTTCCAAATAGTAAACTTGATTAACTGTTTGTCCAGTTGTTACAAATTCATAATGATAATCCCTTTGATATCAAAAAAAGGTTAGCAACATTGTTGCTAAAAGTTCGTGAACTTAATTGTCAGATCTCTTATACCTCACTAACTAGCCAGTTTGGTATTTGGTTTCTGACTCAGGTACCCCCTCTTTGGTAGAAATTCCAGTCACAAAGTACAAGAGAATTTTCTTACATGGGACTGGAAATATGAGTGTGATTAAAAAAATATGGTAAACGTTTAAATTAAAAAAAAATTATTACCAGTAAAAGGGACATTGCCATTAACTCCCTCACACCCCCCCCCCGTTTTGAACATACTTATCCCATCATTCTTGCCTCTTTCTGAAGCAGTTCTGGAGTCCTCTTTCATGTCTTTAGTTTTGTTATTGTGGCTGCTTCAATGTCCTGAATTGATTCAAAACCTTTACCTTTCATGGTTACTTTGACTTTGGGGAAAAGCCAGAAATTGCACGGTGCCAGATCCGATGAACAACCTGGATGAGGACACACATAATGTTTTTATTTGACAGAAATTGCTGTACTAGAAGTGATGTGTGTCACGGAGCTTTTCCGTTGTGATCAAAAACTGCGGTGAATGCTATCGCAAGTGACATACAATGGAAAGGCAAAGATTTTCAATACAGGAAGCGGCACGGTGAACCTTAAGAACAGTATGTGACAAGTTTCAACTTTTTTGGTGCAGTCAGTCGGGTGTGAGCTATGGTTGGGAGAAGGTGTGTTTTAAAGTGTGCCATAAATCATCCTCCATAATGACAATGCTCCGTGTCACACATCACTTCTGGTATACGGAAATTTCTGTCAAGTAAAAACATTATGGTGTGTCCTCATCCACCTTATTCACCAGATCTGGCATCATGCAACTTCTGGCTCTTCCCCAAAATCAAAATGATTCAGCACATTGAGGCAGCCACAACAGTGCAACTAAAGACACTCACGAAAGAAGACTTTCAGAACTGCTTCAGAAAGTGGCAAGAATGATGGGATAATTGTGTTTGAAGTGAGGGGGAGTATTTTGAGGGGGATTAATAGCAATGTGTCTTTTACTGTAATAAATTTTGTTTAGACATATTGTTTGATCACACCTCATATACCCTTGATATATCCTTGTGTTCCACTGGACTTACGTATTTGTACTCACTGAGAAAGCAGTAGCTGTAGCAAAGAAATTGGAAGAAATTCGGGTGCTAGAAATGTAATGATACATGAAAATGACCACCCTGTACTCTGTTCTGAGAATTGTTCTCCTCAAGTTCCACTTTCAGAACACCAATCAACCCTTACAGTGATACCCTTGTGCCCAGTCAGACCTAAATTCCTCAGCTGGTATTGTATATTATCCCTCAAATTCTCCAACCTCCTTTTCTTCTATGCTTTATTAAAATGATTATTATTACTTGCTGAATTCTACAAGGCCCACGCATGACCTGACATGTGCTAACCCTCTCCAGTCTCATCTCCTCACTCTCTCTCTGGCTCACTCTGCTTCAATCCCACTGGTATGCATTCCATCTTTTGAAAACTTAAGCCTGTTTTTACCTCAGGGCCTTTGTCTTAGCTGTTACTTCTGCATGGAATGCCTTTCCCTTTGGTGTTATTTATTGCTGGCCTCTTTTCATCATCCATGTCTCAGTTTGTTTATTCTCAGAGTCATTTCCCGACCACTCAACCTAAGGTAGCCCCCAGTTACTTCCAATCATGTTTCTATGTTATTTTTTCCTCATTAAACATTCTGCCTCGTCCCACTAGAGGAGCTCCATGTAAGCTCCATGTTAATAAGGACGTTGCCTATGTTGTCCAACACTGTATTCCCAATGTCTAATACATTGGATGGCACATATAGAATGTTTGATTATCATATGAATGGAGCTGGGATTTGAAACCAGGTCTGACTTAACTCCAAACTGTTGACCTTAACCCTTATTCCTTAGTTTTTTCTATGTCTTCTGTTTACCAGACTCTCAATATAAGATCTCAAAAATGCGGAAACTGCCATTCTGACACTGTCTACCTTGGAATAAAAGCAAAACATAAATTCTGTTATCTGTAACAAGAGCTTTAGCTCTGGGATGGATTTAGTATCATCCAACGTTTTTGCTTAGTGTTGGCTATTTTTTCCAAAAGAGAAAAGCATATTTATGAACCAGCCTCACATTTAACCATTCTTGCCTCTTTGTACTGTGAGCCTTTTCCCAATTCCCAGGAAGCACTGTGAATTTCTCGGATGGTCTCTCATCTTTTAGATAGTCCCACAACACTTTATCACCACAACACCTCAGTAATAAGGTAGTGATGGCAGAGCTATGACAAAATATTGCTATTTTAGATTCCAAACACCTTCCTGATATATTTTATCTCTCTTATATGCCTTTGACATGATAAGTGCTATTGTACATTTTCCAGTATGCCCTCCATTTTATCGTATACAGGACAAGCAAGTTTTCATAAGGGTGAGATCAAGAGGTACTACAGTAGGAGACAGCTGGGGGCTGTCATAGAAGAGAGAACAGAGAGACAGAATAGCACTGAATTTAACCTTCACCGATGCAGCCATTTTGTCTAATGTTAAGTACTATATTTCTTGGGATAATGGATAATTTGTACTTGCTTCTCCATATATTTCTATACTTTTCAAACAGTCTTCAATGAGCACATGTAGTTAGTAAGAAGAAAAAGCAATATGTTACTCAATGATAAAAGTCATCCCCTTCAAAGGGAGAGGACTTAACAGGTGTGGCCAAGGTTGAAGTGGTATCTCTTCGGAGCTATGGCCTACTTCCAATGAATTTTGGGTGTCCCATACAATTTATCTATCATAGACCAAAAGTTTCCCGATCTCTAGCATGGAGCAAGGAGGCCTGAGTTGAGGTAACTGAATAAGGCAGAAGAAAAATCCCAATAACAGGAGCTGAACAAAAATGTAAGAAGCCAAAGTTGTGGTTTCTTGGGAACTTGGCAGTACAGGAGGCAAAGACACCCAGCTAACACACAGGAAACCATCAGTGTCCTCTGTCCCTGAGGAAAGTAACCAGAGAAGCCCCACTGGTCACAAGCAATTTCCTGTAATGCCAGCCCTGGCAGTTCCCCCAGGAGTCTTCAATTACAGTGAGGGGGTAGCGGGAGGGATAAAAGGAGTAGCTTCCAGAAATCATGACAAGACCAAACCCTGAGGAAGTCTCTGCCCTATCCTGGTTTTTCTGGGGTCACTCCAATCCCTGCTCATTCCCACCCTGGAATGCTCTCCACCTTCATTTCAAAATCCAACCCTACCTTATACCTACAGAAAATTAAAACTAGAAAGGCTCTGAGAGATTATCTAATACAGTGGTTCGGCAACTCTATCAGACCAGCACACCATTTTTTATAAGTATTTATTATTTTTTCTTTCTATCCTGTAAAGAAATTCATAGGAATAAGTTATAATAAAGATGTAAGCAATAATCTAAAATGCACATATTCTGTTATAATTGTATTGCAGAAAAAAGTCATTTATAATGAAACACTGTATATTTCAATATGTAAATTCTCATACATGGCTATATTAGAAGATGTAATGAAATTGTCAGAGGTTAGCAGCTCGACACAGAATCACCATGAATGTGACAGCGTGCTGAGGCAGAATGACACTGGGATATGGTATTGGTGACTCAAATGCCATGAATGGAGTTACTATTAGTGTGGTGATGCTCTGAAATGGTGAACAACTCATCGTTAAGTTCTGAAAAAAACAGTTCAATCTCTCATTTATTTACTGGATAGTTTTAATGAATAATAAAAGTACATAAAACTTATTTCATTATGTAAAATTCAGTTATATTCTCATCTCAGGTAATTATAAACAGAGTTTTCACCTCCATGGATGTCCAGAGGTCTTCTACCGTGTTTTCCCCAAAATAAGACCTAACCGGAAAATAAGCCCTAGCATGATTTTTCAGGATGACATCCCCTGAACATAAGTCCTAATGCATCTTTGGGAGCAAAAATTAATATAAGACTCAGTCTCATTTCCAGGGAAACACGGTAAGTGTAGGGCAGGATGCAGGACAATTCTTTGTAGTGTACAGAATACCTATGATTCCTGGCCCCTTCCTAAGAGCCTCCCCTAATAATTTTGACAACCAAAAAAGCCATGACATTGTCCAACATATCTCGTGGAGGTAGGGTACTTCTGTTGAGAACCACTAGTCTAATCAAAATCACCTGTTTTATGGATGAGACCACTGAAGGGAATTACTTTGGTTCAGGTCAAACTGCTAGCTAGTGGAAGTGCTAGCTAGAACTTCTAACCCTAATTCCATATTCTTCCCACTATTCCATACCTCTCAAGGCCATGGTCAAGTTCCATTTCTTCCATGACCACTCCAGCTTAGTGAAAAGACACAGCACATGCTATATGTCCCACTCATCGGGCAAGTCTCATATGTTGCTGTGGTACAGTCCTTGCAATGTTCCTTAGGTTGCATGGCTAAGAGTCTCATTTCTTTTTAAGACTTTATTGGAGAACAGTGTGTACTTCCAGGCCTTTTTTTCCAAGTCAACTTGTTGTCCTTTCAATCTTAGTTGTGGAGGGTGCCGTTCAGCTTCAAGTTGTTGTCCTTTCAGTCTTAGTTGTGGAGGGCGCAGCTCAGCTCCAGGTCCAGTTGCCGTTTTCTAGTTGCAGGGGGCACAGCCCACCATCCTTTGTGGGACTCGAACCGGCAACCTTGTGGTTGAGAGGATGCTTTCCAACCAACTGAGCCATCTGGGAGCTCAGCGGCAGCTCAGCTCAAGGTGCCGTGTTCAATCTTAGTTGCAGGGTACGGAGCCCACAATCCCTTGCAGGACTTGAGGAGTTGAACCAGCAACCTTGTGGTTGAGAGCCCACTGGCCCATGTGGGAATCAAACTGGCAGCCTTCGGAGTTAGGAGCATGGAGCTCTAACCACCTGAGACACCGGGCTGGCCCGACAGTCTCATTTTTTCCCCCCAACCAAACAATATTGTCTATAAGGGATATTATTTATCTTAGTATATTCTTGCATATTCCCACAGTGTTAGAGAGGCGACCTGTGTTCTAGCCATTACCTGAGGCAGCATACTTTAGTTAAGCATATATGCTCTGGAGTCAGTCTGTATAGGCTTAACGCCCAGTGATTATATTTCTGAGTTGGGTGATCACAGGCAAATGACTTAATCTGATAATTTTCTATCTGTAAAATGGGGATGGCAACAATATTCACTGTATAGGGGTTGAGGATTCAGTAAGATAAAGCATGCAAAGCACAGTGCCTGGCTCATAGTAAGCACTCAGTGCTAGCTATTATTACATTAATATTAGTTGTGCCTCAGTATTTCTGTAACACTCTGGTCTCTTTCTGGGGCTGATAATCAAGTGGTATGCTACGATATAGCCATGCCAGTTTAACTATGGATGCTGTCTATTCTGCTTGATTAGGATACCCATTTGGATTTGTTAATGTCTTTGTATAACTGATTACAAAATATTTTTAATGTCACCAGTATTACACACAGCTCTCCTTTTGCTGATGTTGGATCTTTTGTATAAAATGCCTTCCCTATCCCTTTTGCCATTTACTACAAACCTAACTTCTACTCATTCTTCAAAACCCAGCTTAAACCCCATATTCTTGGCGAAGACTTCCCCCTACCCCCATTTTTTCCCTCTCGGCAATTTCAGGCAAAAGTTCTTACTCCCTCCTTTTTGCTAATGGTACTTTGCCATATGTGAGTCATTCTATTTGGTTCAGACTGGGAACAAGACTCTGTTTTATTCTTCTCTGTAGCCCTTGCACAAACAGGTATTCAGTAAAAGGCTATGAAATAATTGCTCTCAGAACAATTGATTTTAAGTGTTAGATCAGCTCCGCTTGGGATTCTCCCTCTCCCTTTGGTTTCCTGAAATAGAGTCACACCACAGTGTCCCTTTTACAAACTAGTATGTTTTTCCAGGCATCACTAGTGCTTTGGGGCATGAATGGTAGCAGGGATGACAGTGACACAAAAGGTAATCCAGGAAGTGAGAGATGGAATGTAAGAGCAGTTTAGTCAGAGTGGTTGAATGGTTGGCAAAGGTGAACTATTCCTTGTGAACAATTCTTCCAGAATCTTGGGTCACAGAAAGCTGAATGTACAACATTTTATTTTGACTATTCACTCAACAAATATTTACTAAGCACCTACTGTGTGCTGGGCACTGTGCTAGACATGGGGGATAGAGGTGGTATCATACAGCCACAAATGATACCAAATCCCTGTCTTCATGGTGTTTACAATCCAGAGGGAAAGACAAACAGTAAATAAATAAATATTCCATCCATATTTATCAGATGATTTGTATTATGGAGGAAAATAGAGCAGGGTAAGAGGGATATGAAAGAGTTGGGGTCATGTTGTTATTTTATAGGAAGTCAGGGAAAGCTTTGTTCATAAGGTGACTTCTGATCAGTGTTTCTCAAAGCAATGGTTCTTGGGACGGCATCATCAACCCTGGAAACCTGTTATAAATGCAAATTATTGCCCCCTCCCAGACTTAATGAATCATAAACTTTATAATGGAACCCAGCATTATGTGTTTTAATAAGCCCTTCAGGTGATTCTTATGCACAGTAAAGTTTGAGAATCTCTGTAAGGGAGTAAGCTACATAGTAATCTGGGGAATGAGTGTTCCAGGAAAAGGGAAGAGCCAAACATCAACATGCTTGATGTTTTGGCTGAGTAGCAAGGAGGCCAGAGTGCTGGAATGGAGTGAATAAGGGGATTAGGGTTGATGATGAGGTCAGAGGTGTAGCAGGGACAGGTCATGTAGAATTCTACAGGCCACTGTAAGAAATTTGAAATTGCAAAGCCATTGACTGGTTTTGAACATAGGAGTGGCATCTACTGGTTTACTTTTTAAGATGGATCACTCTAGCTACTATGTCAACTGTAGTGGGGCAAGGGTTAAAGCAGGAAGGCTATCCAGGAGGCTGTCACAGTAGTTCAGCAGAAAGATGATGGTGACTTGGACTACAGGGGCAGTTGTAGAGGCCTGCAGAAGTGGGAGGATTCTGGATATGTTTTGAAGGTAGAGCTGATAGGATTTGCTGTAGGATTCGATATGAGATGTGACTGAAAGAAAGAAGTCAAAGATGATTCCAAGGTTTCTGTACTAAGCAACTACAAAGATGACATTGTCATTTATTCAGATGGAGAAACCTGTTGGAGGAGCCGGCTTGGAGGGCATCAGGAATTCTGGTTTTGAGATGTCAATTAGACATTGAAATGGAAAAAAAAAAGAATAATAGCTAGCTTAGAGATATACATGCGGTGCCTGAATCAGTGTAGACTTAGCTGTGTTGTGGTAACAACCCAAATCTCAGTGGTTTAACACAACTAAGCTTTATTTCTTGTTCATGTCACAATCCAGGCAGCTCTTCTTAGTGGCTTTCCTCCAAAAGTGACTTGGATTTCCAGGCTGTTTTTGTTTAGCAACTCTACGACCTCTGATGCTAGTACTTGCTCTTTATTGCCCCTGACCAGGCTCGTATTCCCCTTAGCAAGAACTACACACATTTGACAACCTAACAGCATGTAAGGTAGGAGAGAACAGGGACTATTTGGCGAGCACCATTTCTGCCACCACTGGTACGCACATAAACCTGCAGAACTAGAGATCACTAAGGGAGTGGATGTAGATAAAGGAAAGAAAAGACATCCTAGAGTTGGGCACTGAGGCATTTCAATGTTAAGAGAACAGGAGCAGGTATCAGAGAAGAAGTAGCCAGCATTGTAGGAAGACAGCCAACATAGAGAGGGTGCCTGGGAAGCAAGTGAAGAAAGTATTTCAAGAAGGAAAGGGTGATAAACTGTGCTAAATTGTTGATGAGTCAACTAAGAAGAGGTATGAGAACATAGCAATGGATTTAGCAATGTGGTGATCTGGACCCGAGCAATTTCAGGAAGGAGAACTAGGGAAATGTGGTAGGACTGCAAGAAAGCTCCAAGGGCCCACTTGAGGTTAGTGGTCATGGACTTAAAGGAACACCAGTTATCAACATTGTGTTTTTCTTTAGCCCCTTTCCAGCTGTGTGGGTATAGATGCACATCAGCAGAAGGATTGGATTTAACCAGGGTTTCGTTCTGCTAGGTGAGAATGATAAAGGAAAAGGTGGGAAAGGGATTCAGAGATATATGGAAAAAAGTAATTGGAATGATGGACCATGGAATTTAGGCTTCTTAAAGAGGGAAATGAGCAGAGGCAGCGGGTAACAGGAAGTAAAAAAGGTAGTAGAATCAATGGATGTTTGATCCTGCTGAGGTTGAAGAAATGTGTGGGTTTTAGCATTGTTACTGCTTTTCAGAAGAAAGAAGAGGTTGTGCTGTAAAGAGGCTAGGGTCCGTTAAGACTCTGCCTAGTGCAAAAGAATACAGCCCTTGGAATATAAGTACTTCGTGAATTAGCTCAGTAAATGCTTGTTGAAATGGCCACTCACTCCTGGTTTCACACAATATAACACAACTATTCTATTTTAATAACATCAGGTTTCTTTAAAACACCTTTATACCAACTCTCATTTACTTTTCTATTACAAATCTGAAAGAAGTATTTTAGATGTACCTCTTTCAGATTTGTAGTAGAAAATCAAATGGGGATGTGTAGAGACATACACACATATAAAATATTACAATGATTTTGCTTTATCTTGACCTACCCTCCTAGACAGTAAGTTCTTCTAAGAAGACCTTGTTTTTTTCACCATAGGCAAATCAGTTTAAACCCTTTAAGTCTCAACTTCCTCAACTATGAAGTAGGGATAATAATATTTTTCCTTTATAGGGTTTTGTGGGGTTAGAAATAATGCCCGTAGCAAAGTGCTTGGTATATATATATATATATATATATATATTATGCTCAGCGTATATTACCTGGTATTATTTATAATCACAACATCTAGTATTATGCCTGCAGTTATCTAACAGGTGCTCACTCAATAACTCATTCATATTTTAAAGATGAGGAAACAGAAGCTTAGTTGTTAGTAATTTCCTCAATATAGGAAGTATCAGAGTTGGGGTAAGAAACCAGCTATCCTCACTCTCTGTCTCTTGTGATTTTCCTCTCGTCCCACTGCCACTAGTTCTAGGAATTAGCCTGAAATTAATAAGTCAGGAAACGAAGAGTGTCAAGAGAGGTACCTTTTTTTTTCTTTTGCCTTTAAAAAAAATCAATATTATTTTATTGAACTTACAATATTTCTTATGCTGTTTGTATGCTTTCTGAACACTGTCTATACATGATACTCATAACTACTTTTGCAACAGACAAAAGAAGAGTCTTTATGTCCATTTTCCTGATTAAAAAACAACCACAACTTCAAAATGCCAGCGTGAGGTGAGCCTCGGTAAAGCTCCCCTGGAATTTACAACTAATCGGGCAATAACTCCACAAAGGACTCCTGCACAGAAGACAGGCAAGACAAAGAGACCCACTACTGAATTCACCTCCAGGTGGGCGAATAGCGCCAGCGGGGTGGAGGGAAGGGAGAAGTGCAGGGACGAAGTTGCGCGGGCGCAGGACGCAGACCTAGGTCAGTGCTCCAAGCTCACTGAATCCCGGAACTACCGCAGCTGCGAGAGAGGGAAGAACTCGGACTGCTAGGGCTCAGCTTATGACCCACAGAGATGACGAGGAAGCATATAACACGGCTGAATCCAACGCTCACGGCAGAGACCTCGGAGCAAAGACTGAGGGAAGAAGGCTGAAAACTTTGGTTTAAGCCCTCACTGCTGAGCAGAGAACGGAAGCCTTAGGCACTGAGACTAACCACCCCCTCCCTATCCTCCCAGAGCTCGCCCCGCAACCATCTCCCCTGTGCTAGAAGCGATAAAGTAGCAGTGTCAGATCAAAAGGACAGGATATTTGCTGTTCTGAGAACTGTGGACCGCAGACACAGATTTGAAGCCGACTTGTTCGGGCAAAGAGTAGGGAGTTGTGGAAGCAGGACCAGCTGTGGTAGTGGTCGCCACCATTGCTCTGGGCCACCTCTCACAACTCACCCCGCCCTTGGCTCCACCTATCTGGGCGGATCCCTGCAGGAGTAAACAGAACTGCTGAAACATACATGGGTCTGAATAGGGTTCAGAAAAAGCTTTGGAAATTCAAAGCTCTCCTCACCCCCAAAGGGACGTGGCGCCCTATGACCCAGGTGATCTGTTAACAGGAGAGGCCCATCTCCCAGGGAATCACCCCAGACAAAAAAAAAGCTGCAGTCGGAGAGAAAATAAAACATTCTACCAACAAGTATTGGAAAACAAAAAAAAAGACCGCTTCCTATCAACCTGTTGCAGAAACCACTCCTGTAGATGTCTAGGAAGAGAAATAATAAATCAGCAATTGCCATGAATAACCAAGGCAACAAGACAGCTCAGAAAGAAAGTGAAAAGTCTCCAGAAAAGGAACTTAAAGATATGGAAATATGTGACTTAAATAACAGAGAATTCAAGATTGCAGTTCTGAAAAAAACTCAACGAGATGCAAGAGAACACAGAAAGGTAATTGAATGAACTCAGAAATGCAATCAAAGAACAACATGAGCATTTTATGAAAGAGATTGAAATTTTTAAAAAGAACCAAATGGAATTTATGGAGATTAGGAACTCAATAGAAGACATTAAGAATGAAATAACCAGCTTAGGTAGTAGAGTTGACCAGATGGAGGAAAGAATCAGTGACATCGAAGATAGAAACCTGGAAATTACAAGGATGGAAGAAGAAAGAGACTCGAGACGTAAAAGAAATGAAAGAACTCTACAGGAACTTTCTGACTGTATCAGAAAGAGCAATATAAAAATAATGGGCATACCAGAAGGAGAAGAAAGAGAGAAGGAAACAGAGAATATATTCAAACAAATTGTCGATGAAAACTTCCCAAATTTGTGGACACAACTGGATCCTCAAATCCAAAAAGCAAATAGAACACCTGATTACCTCAATCCCAACAGGCCTTCTCCAAGGCACATTGTATTGAAGCTGTCTAAAATTAACACCAAAGAAAGAATCCTCAAGGCAACCAGGGAAACGAAGACGGTAACCTACAAAGGAAAGCCCATTAGATTATCATCATATTTTTCAGCAGAAACTCTACAAGCCAGGAGGGAGTGGAACCAAATATTCAAAGTATTGAAAGAGAGAAATCATGAGCCAAGAATAATCTATCCAGCAAAGATATCCTTTAGATATGAAGGAGGAATAAAGACCTTTACAGACATACAGAAGCTGAGGGAATTTTCTAATACACGACCTGCACTATAAGAATTACTAAAGGAGGCTATTCGACCACCATCAACACGGACAATTTGTGGCAACACAAAAACGGGGAGACTACAGGCCTGAACCGGAATATGGGAATGGAGAAAGTAAGCGTGCTGAAGAAAATGGAATACTTTAAATATCAAACTTTCTTTTACATAATATTAAGGGTAACCACTCAAAAAAAATCTGGAACTGAAATATATACTGTAATAAAAGAAGAAACAGAGGGAAACATCATAGAATACCACCACACAGAAATAATAGACAGCAACAAAAAGGCAAAGAAACAATGGAGACACAGCCTTACCAGAAAACTAAAGATAGAATGACAGGAAATCCTCACATATCAATAATCACCATAAATGTAAATGGACTGAATTCACCAATTAAAAGGCACAGAGTAGCAGACTGAATCAAAAAACTAAACCCAACCATATGCTGTCTCCAAGAGACACATCTCACCTCCAAGGACAAGCATAGACTCAAAGTGAAAGGGTAGAAATTGACACTCCAAGCAAATGGTACCCAGAGAAAATCAGGTGTAGTCATAATGATATCAGATGAAACAGACTTCAGGGTGAAAAAGATTACAAAAGACAAAGATGGACATTTCATAACGGTAAAGGGGATTATACAACAAGAAGACATAACAGTCATCAATATTGATGCCCCCAATCAGGGAGCACCAAAATATACCAAGCAACTACTAACAGAACTAAAGGGGGAAATTGACCAAAACACAATTATACTAGTGTAATTAAACACATCAATGACAGCTATGGATAGATCATCTAAAGAGAAAATAAATAACGAAATAGCAGCCCTAAATGACACATTAGATGAAATGGACATCATTGACATATATAGAACTCTTCATCCTAAAACATCAGACTATACATTCTTTTCGAGTGTACATGGAACATTCTCAATCATAGATCATATATTGGGACATAAAAGCAGCCTCAGCAAATTTAAGAAGATTGAAATCATACGAAGCATATTCTCTGATCACAAGGCTGTGAAATTGGATACCAACTGCGAAAAGAAAGCAGGAAAAAACAAAAACACATGGAGATTAAACAACATAATTTAAAAGAACGACTGGGTCAAAGAAGAAATTAGAGGAGAGATCAAAAGATACATAGAAACAAATGACACTGAAAATACATCCTATCAAATTTTTTGGGATGCAGCCAAAGCAGTTTCAAGACGGAAATTTGTATCATTAGAGGCCTATCTCATGAAACAAGAAAAATACCAAATAAATAACCTCAAGTTACACCTTAAAGAATTAGAAAAAAGAACAATTGAAACCCAAGGTCAGCAGAAGAAAGCAAATAACAAAATCAGAGCAGAACTAAATGGAATAGAGTAGAAAAAGTCAGTGAAAAAATTAATGTGACAAAGAGGTGGTTCTTTGAAAAAATTAATAAAATCGACCAACCCTTGTCTAGACTAAGATAAAAAGAGAGAAGACACTAATTAACAAAATCAGAAATGAAAAAAGGGAAGTTATCACGGACACCCCAGAAATACAAAGGATCATGCAAGAATACTATGAAGGACTATATGCCACCAAATTCAACAACCTAGAAGAAATGGACAAGTTCTTAGAAACATATAGACTTCCAAGGCTGAACCATGAAGAACTGGAAAATCTAAACAGACCGATCACCACTAAAGAAATTGATTTAGTCATCCCAAACCTTCCGAAAAGCAAAAGTCTGGGACCAGATGACTTCACTAGTGAATTCTACCAAACCTTCAAACAGGATCTAATATCAATCCTGCTCAAACTCTTCCAAAAAATTGAAGAAAAGTCAGTACTTCCTAACTCATTTTATGAGGCCAACCTTACCCTGATACCAAAACCTGTTAAGGACAACACATAAAAAGAAAACTACAGACCTATATCTCTGATGAATACTGATGCAAAAATCCTAAACAAATTTTTAGCAAATCGAATACAACAATGCATTAAAAAGATTATTCATCATGACCAAGTGGTCCCTGGGGCACAAGGACGGTTCAACATCTGCAATTTCATCAATGTGATACATCACATAAACAAAATACAGGACAAAAACCATATGTTTATATCAATTGACGCAGAAAAAGCATTTGACAAGATACAACATCATTTATGATTAAAACACTTAATAAAATAGGTATAGAAGGAAATTACCTTAACATAATAAAGGCCATATATGACAAGCCCTCAGCTAATCTCATAATTAATGGTGAAAAACTGAAGCCCTTTACTCTACGTTCAGGAACACGACAGGCCTGTCCCCTATCACCTCTGCTTTGCAATATAGTGTTGGAGTCCTTGCCAGAGCCATCAGGCAAGAGAAAGAAATAAAAGGCATCCAAATTGGGAATGAAGAAGTTTAAATATCACTCTGCAGATGACATGATGCTATATATAGAAAACCTTAAAGACTCCACCAAAAAGCTGTTAGAAACAATCAACGAATACAGTAAAGTTGCTGGCTACAAAATCAACGTACAAAAGTCCATTGTATTCCTATATACTAACAATGAAATCTCAGAAAAAGAAATACAAAAAAACAATTCCCTTTGCAATTGCAGCAAAAAGAATAAAATTCCTAGGAATAAACTTAACCAAGGATGTGAAGGATTTATGTGCTGAAAACTATAAGACATTTTTGAAAGAAATTGAAGAAGACACAAAGAAATGGAAAGACATTCCATGCTCATGGATTGGAAGAATCAACATAGTTAAAATGGCCATATTACCCAAAGCCATATACAGATTTAATGCAATCCCCATCAAAATCCCAATGACAGTTTTTAAAGAAATAGAACAAAAACTCATCATATCTGTTTGGAACCACAAAAGACCCCTAATAGCCAAAGCAATCTTAAGAAAAAAGAACAATGCTGGAGGTATCACACTGCCTGACTTTAGCTTGTACTACAGGGCAATAATAATCAACACAGCAGGGTATTGGCAGAAAAACAGACAGATAGACCAATGGAATAGAATTGAGAACCCAGAAATAAAACCACATAAATATGGACAGACAATTTTTGACAAAGAAGCTAAAAACATACAATGGAGGAAAGACAGCCTCTTCAACAAATGGTGCTTGGAGAATTGGATAGCCATGTGCAAAAGAATGAAACTGGACTGTTATCTGTCACCATGTACCAAAATTAATTCAAAATGGATCAAAGACTTAAGCATAAGTCCTGACACAATAAACTGCAAAGAAGAAAACATAGGTACTAAACTTATGGACCTTGTGTTCAAAGAGCATTTAATGAATTTGACTCCAAAGGGAATGGAAGTAAAAGCCAAAATAAACATATGGGACTATATGAAACTTAAAAGTTTTTGCACAGCAAAAGAAACCATCGACAAAATAAAGAGGCAACCGACTGAATGGGAGAAGATTTTTGCAAACAGTTCCTCCGATAAGGGTCTGATGTCCAAAATATGCAAGGAACTCATGAAACTCAACAACATAAAAACAAACAACCCAATGGGAAAATGGGCAGAGGACCTGAAGAGACATTTCTCCAAAGAGGACTTACAAATGGCAAATAGACATATTGAAAAATGCTCAACATCACTAATCATCAGAGAAATGCAAATAAAAACCACAATGAGATATCACCTCACCGCAGTCAGAATGGCTTTCATCAACAAGACAAATAGTAAGAAGTGTTACTATTGTAGAGAGGCTGTGGTGGAAAAGGAACCCTCATACACTGTTGGTGGGAATGCAGACTGGTGCAGCTGCAATGGAAGGCAGTGTCGAGGTTCCTCAAAAAATTACAAATAGAATTACCATATGACCCAGCAATCCCTCTCCTGGGTATCTACCCCAAGAATTTGAAATCATTTATCCATAAAGACACGTGTGCTCCAATGTTCAATGCAGCTTTGTTTAAGGTGGCCAAGACATGGAAACAACCAAAATGTCCTTCGATAGATGAATGGATAAAGAAGTTGTGGTATATATACACTATGGAATAGTATTCGGAGTTAAGGAAAGATGATATAGGAACATTTGTGACAACATGGGTGGATCTTGAGAGTATAATGCTAAGCGAAATAAGTCATACAGAAAAAGCAGAGAACCCTGTGATTTCACTGATATGTGGTATATAAACATAAAACAACGAAAGAACAAGACAAACAAATGAGAAACAAAAACTCATAGACACAGACAATAGTTTAGTGGTTACCAGAGGGTAAGGTGGGGGGTGGGAGCTGAGGGTAAGGGGGATCAAATATATGGTGACGGAAGGAGAACTGACTCTGGGTGGTGAACACACAATGGGGTTTATAGATGATGTAATACAGAATTGTACATCTGAAATTATGTAATTTCATTAACAATTGTCAACCCAATAAATTAAAGAAAAACACAACTGATCAGGGAATTGATGTCACTTGCTAGTTAAGTGACAAAGTGAAGACTCAAAGACTTCTCTTTTCAGTGCAAAGCTAAATTTTCAGAAGGGAAAAATTACACAAGATGCTGAGGTGCCCTTTAATAACCTTGATTCCCTGCTGGTGGCCGCAGGGTACGGAAACCCAGAGAGGCCTCTTTGGCTGGATCAGACTTATTCCTGAGGCCAAATTCGCAATACTGGCTACCTCTTATTCAGCCTGTGCTATGTGCCTGGCTAAGCACTTCACTTTTGTTATCTCACAGAATTCTCCCAACTACACTGTGAGGTAGGTGCTATTACCATCATCATTTCACAGATGTGGAAACTGAGGTTTAGAGCAGTTAATATTTTGTCTACCCAAGGTCAGACAGCTAGGGAGCGGCACAGGTGTGACTCAAAACCTTAGTGCTCTTCCACTAAGCCAGGCCTCCCTTTAGCATCATCCTAAGGTTCTGAACTTTGTGCTAATATTACAGAGTCTGGCTTTACTTTGTGTAATTCTAAAACAAAACCTGTTCATTGAAATTTAAACACACACACACACAGAAACACACATACACACACACACACACACACACACACTATGCCGAGCTGAGTCTAGTCCCACGTTTAATGTGCATTTGCCTTTTAAAAACAGCTCCCTATGAGTTTATGAATGAGAGGCTCTAGGAAGAGAAGAAAGTGATCTGAGGGAGCTGGCTCCCTACCAGGTAGCACTTGTCGCCTACACTTTATTTTAAGGATGAAGCTGACACCAGACATTACTTCGTAGTGCAGGAAGGCATTTCCCTCCGTTTGTGTTCATACACATACACAAACACAACTGACAGGGTCAGGGGGTGGTGAGAGAAACAGGCATGCTGGATTTCACTGGAAAAGCCCTAGCCAAACATAATGAACCAGGGCCTGAGGGGATGCACTGTCCAGTTAGACCCTAAGGTGAATTCACCAAGCCAGTGCTTAACACACAAATAGAGAAACTAAATGTCGCCTATACTCTGCTTAAAATAGATGCCTCCCTTTCCTTTGCCAGTTAGCACCTAATGAACAGCTATGAAAGAATAGCATAGGGCAGTCACTGGGAGCAAGTGAGGGCTTTTTATGCTTTAAGGCTACAAGGGACCTGAGGACCAACAGCCCAACAGTTCACATGTAGTTAGGGTGAATAGATTTAGCAAATAAAATTTCAGGATGTTGAATTAAATTTAAATATCAGAGAACAACAAAGAACTTTTCAGTATAAGTGTGTCCCAAGTTAACATCAGTATGTTCCATGCAATGTTTGGGATATTCTTATACTAAAAATTGATTTCAGTTGTTTATCTGAAATTCAAATTTAACTCAGCATCCTATATTTTATCTGGAAATCTTACAAGTAGCATCATAACACACTTATGTGACAAGTTTAATTGTGAGATGTGTCAAAAGTAATTGTTAATAATAATACTTAAAGTACAAGTTCTGCAACTTTTTAGAAAATTAAGAGGATGTTCAAGTTTTTTTTTTTGTAATTCAGTCATTTGCATTTTAATATGCTTTCAAAGCAGGAAGAGAAGGTAGAGTTTAACTAACATTGTAAGGATTACATTCATTCATTTTCTTAATGAGTATTTATCGAGTGCCTGCTGTGTACCAGGCAATGTGCTAGACGCTGAGGATATGAGGATAAAAAATGGAATATGACTTGTACATTAGTGTTCATAGCAACTTTATTTATAATAACTCCAAAGTGGAAAGAGCCCAAATTGCCATCAGTAGGTGAATGGATAAACAAATTGTGGTATATTTTCACAATGGGATACTATTAAGCAATGAAAAAACGAACAAACTATTGATGCATGTAAGGGCATGGGTGAATCTCACAGATGTTATGTTGAGTGAAAGAAGCCAGACACATAAGAGCATATGCAATATGAATACACTTACATGAGCTGTAGAGTAGGCAAAGCAAACACATGATGATAGAAATCAAAATAGTTGTTACCTCTGCAGGGGTCAGGGGTGAGGTTGATTGGGGGGTATAAGGGTACTTACTGGAATGATGGACACGTTTTATATCTTGTTTGAAGAGATGTTTAGAGTGTACACATCTGTAAAAACTCATCAAACTATACAATTATAATCAGTACATTTTATTGTTTGTAAACTATAATTCAATTAAAAATAAATATAAGTCCCTACCATAATGAAACTCACATTCTCGTATGGTGATGCAAATAAATACACAAATATTTAAAGAACAATAATTGTGAAAAGTTTGATGGAAGAAAACAGGATGCTATGAAAGTTTACAATGTTTAAGTCATCAAGAAGTAAGAATTATTCCTTCATTCGACAAATATTTATTGAGTGCCTACTCTGTTCCAGGCACTGGATTACATCCTGAGAGTACACTGTTAAATAAAATAGACTAGGTGCACTGCTCTATATTCTTGTAAAGGAGACAGGCATTGGAAAAACAAATAACAATTTTTTTTAAAATTTATTTATTGGGGTGACAATTGTTAATGAAATTACATAATTTCAGGTGTACAATTCCGTATTACATCATCAATAAATCCCATTGTGCGTTCACCACCCAGAGTCAGTTCTCCTTCCATCACCATATATTTGAAACAATTTTTTAATTATAGTTGTGCTATATGATACAAAGGAGACCAAGAGAAGGATATGAAAACATAAAACAGGGACACATGGCCTTCTTGGTGGGATCAGAGGTTTATCTAAAAAGTGTGATTAAACTAAGGTCTAAAGAATGAGGAAACATTAACTAGGTTAAGGGATGGGAGTGAGGCAGAGAATCTTCCAGGCAGAGGGAACAATCTATGCACATGCCTTGTAGTGAGAGAGAGCATGGCGCATAGGAGAAACTAGAAGAAAACCAGAGTGACTAAAACAAGAAAGTAAATGGGACAATGTTGTTTTTTTTGGATTCTTTTTACTTTCTGCTAGTGTGATTGGGTGTTTTCTGCCACCTTACCACCTAACTCGCTGATTCAGTTCTCTGCTTTCACTAATCTACTGTTGATTCCCTCTGATGTATTCTTTATTTCAGTCATTGTATTCTTCATTTCTGGCTGGTTCTTTTTTTATGTTTTCTATTTCCATTTTTTAATGCTTCCTATCTCTTAGTTGAAGTTCTCCCTGAGAACACTGAGTATCCTTATAACCAGTGTTTTGAACTCTGTGTTTGGTAGATTGCTTGTCTCTATTTTGTTTAGTTCTTTTTCTGGAGCTTTGTTCTGTTCTTTTATTTGGAACATGATTCTTTTTCTCCCCAATTTGGCTGCCTCCCTGTGTTTGTTTCTGTGTGTATGTATTCTTTGTCTCCTGGTCTTGGTAGAGATAGTACTCAGCCATAAAAAAAGAATGAAATCTTGCCATCTGCAACAACATGGACGGGCCTAGAGGCCTAGAGGGAACTGTGCTGAGTGGAGTACGTCAGATAGAGAAAGACAAATGCCATATGATTTCACTTATATGTGGAATCTAAAGAACAAAATAAACAAACAAAACACCAAGTTCACTTCACTAATTTGAAGACAACCTTTAACACTCATTTGCTGAGCATAAAGGTACTGTGTTGGGCACTATGGGAAAAAAAGACAAATATTTAGAAAATATTTATTGCTCTCAAGGAACTTAAAGCCTAATGAAGGAGATAACTGTAATCAAAAGAAGTGAGAAGTATCATTGGAAAATGTAAAGAGATACCTTTCTAAAACATAGATGTGAATATGTTGTATCTTCTCTCAAAAACTTTTGATGACTCTTACCTGCAATGTTCAAAATCCAAGCACAACATTTAAGAGCCTCTCTAAATCCAGGCTCAACCTACCATTGAAGGCCCACTGATCACCTCCAATATTCTACTTATAGAGGTCTCTTTTTCAGCTATTCCATTTTCCTGGAATGTCTTTCACAGCCCATTCATTTCTTGGGAATCCTTACTCACATTCTTCCTTTTCCTTTATTTGTAACAATTTTATTGAGATGTAATTTGTACAAGATATATTCACACATCCTTTCTTAAATGTCACCTTACCTCTTCCAACAATAGCACTATTTTATGTTTCTTTACAGTATTCATTGTCCACTCTAACAGCCTCCCTTTTGACTACTTCAGAGAAATTGTGATGATAGTTCCCTAATAAAAATATACAAGATTACTTTGAGTGCTTAGGCTGAGCCTCCATTTCCTCAGCTGTGCAATGCATGGTGGAGCTGCATGTCCTACTTTCTGTGAGCCCACCCTTATTCCTAGATTTTATGTGTATAGTGTCATGGGCTTTAGTGGCTTTACCCAGAGCTTTATCGCTCATTTACAGTGTGATATCTTCAGGAAAATAATCCCAAGTTAAAAGCAAAATCCTTTAAGGTTTCTAGCTGGGAGCCTAAGTTAGGATAGAAAACTCAGTAAGCTCTCTAAGTTCTTCCTATTCTACAGGAATAGGAAGAACTAGGATTCCAGGATAGAGGCTGCAGATGGCTGGAAATATCCTGTCTCATCTGTTACTGAGTCCAAATGATCAAGGACAATATCCTTTCTGTCTTTTGTACTAGCGGGAGGGAGTCTAACAAATGCTCGATCGAGAAGGACAGTGAGTCCATGTGGAGTTCACCAGTAGTGGCAACTAGTAAAAGGTGACAGAAAGGGAGATAAATACAGGTGTTTTTTTTTTCCATAAAGATAATATTTAGCTAGATATTTAGCTCATGATATAGACTGTCTCTAAGGCCTATTGATGTAGATGAAGCTAAGATGTTTTGCCTTGCTCCGAGATAGGGAAGATGACATGGGAAGGAGGATCTGAACCAGGAAAACAGAATATCTCACAGCAAATCCATCCCTCATGAGTAGAAGAAAAACGACAGGACCTTCTCCCAACCCCATCCAAGTACAAAACCCAGTAAATAGCAGACCAGGATCTCTGTCTTCATGTGCCAAGAACAGCAATTTTAAGCTATAAATCCTTTCAAAAGGGTGACCAAAACAAACCTACTTGTCACATATGTCTGCACTTCTCAAATTAGAGAAACAGCTCTAATTCCTTTTTATATGCAGAAAATAGAAACTAGTCAAGTAGTCTACTTGGTTGGTGGGAACAGAATTTAAAAAGTGTCATGCTAAAACAAACAAACAAACAAACAAACAAAAAACAACAAAAAAACACAAAACTAAAGCATTATATGTCATAAGCAAAGTTCAAGCTCCAGTTCAAATCAATGATGGTAACTGCAATGCATGAGATGCTTATAATCTTCAGAACTCTATGAGTTCATAACGGTACTCTTTCTCCACCCCCACCCCCTCAAACAGAAACTCCTCACTGTCACCTTTGGAGGATGCTAGGGAAATAACTACTTATTTTTAAAATGGGTTAAAATGAAGGTTGTGATGGAAACAAGCATTTATCCTGTTTTTCCTAAATGAACTCAGGGTAACCATAAAGTTTAATGAATTAACGTTTGTTCTAAAAGAAAAGACAGATTTATAGAATCAACATTTGTAAGCCCCAATGAAGTAATGGATTGAGGCAATGAATATTATTAACAGCTACTGATATCACAGAAAGAGAAACAAGCAGATATTGCAGACATTTTGTGCTTCCTGATGAAAGAATAAAACATCATCCTATGAAAGAGTCTTGGGGAGAGAGAGAAATGGGATCTGATGAAGTCTCTTGTTCTAACTACCAATATTTCACGATAATGTCATAGTAAATGTACAGGAAGAGCAATCAACAATCAAAACTGTGGGAAATCCTTGCAGCACAAATGATGCAGTTTTTACAACAAAAGGTTGCAGGGAGAAAACCGGAACGATTAAGAGGACACTATAGATTAAAGTCGTTTAAGAGATTTACCATCCAATCGCAATGTAGGGACTTTATTTGGCTACTCAAATGTAAGGAAGCAAAACCATTTATAAAACAATAAGGAAATATAAACACTGACTGGATATTTTATTACATCATAGAATGATTGTTAATTTGCTTTGGTTTAATAATGGAATTTTGGAAGTTTTCATAACTTATTTTTTAAGGGATACGTAATGAAATACAGATAAAATGAAATGATCTTTTGTATTTGTTTCAAAATAATTGAGATTGGGGAGAAGTTGAAAATAGATAAATTGGTAAATTTGGAGCTGAGCAGTTGGTATGTGAGAGGAGTTTCATTGAAGTAATCTATTTTGTATATGCTTGAAATTTTCTATAAAAAGCATTTTAGAAAAGGAATTTAAGTTTCTGAGTGGGTGAACAGATGGATTAAGGTGAATGATTGAAATGGGAGGTGAAAGAGAAGAGGAGTCAATAGAGAGTAACAGGATAGTAGTGCTATTTGCTGAAAGGGGGAAGCAGGGACAGGACCAGTGTGTGTGTGTGTGTGTGTGTGTGTGTGTGTGTGTGTGTGTGTGTGGAGAGAGAGAGAGAGAGAGAGAGAGAGAGACTAAGTTCAATTCTGGACACTGAATTTGAGGTATCTGAGAATAGCCAAGGGGACATGTCTAAGCAATTAGACATATATGAAGTTGGAGCTTGGAAGAGAGATTTGGGCTGAAACATAGAATTGCACATTGCTGACACTGTGTACAGAGAGAAAAGGTCGTAGGACAAAAGCCTGAGGAAAACTCACGTTAAAGAGCTGAGCAGAGGACCGAGGGCCCCAAATTGTATGGATGCAAAGCAGAATGGGACAAAGATTCCGCCTTTGGGGAAGCTCACACTTTAGCTAGGAAGATACATTCAAGTAAGTTCTATAGGCCTGGTGTCAACTCAGATACCACGTAGAAAATAACATTTTAAAACTAGTCATATGCTTTTTCACCCATCCTCCAACCTCCCCTCCCATCTGGTGACCATCAATTTGTTCTCTGTATCTATGAGTTTGTTCTGTTTAATTAATTCATTTATTTTGGTTTTTTAGATTTGACCTATAAGTGAAATCACGGTGTTTGTCTTTGTCTGATTAATTTCACTTAGCATAATACCATCTAGGTCCATCCATGTTGTAGCAAATGGAAAGATTTCATTCTTTTTTAATGGTTGAGTAATATTCCATTGTATATAAGGTGAAAGGAATTAAAAAGTACAAATTGCCAATTGTAAAAATAGTCATGGTATGTAAAGTACAGCATAGGAAATATAGCCAATAACATTGTAATAACTGTGTATGGTGTCAGATGGGTACTAGACCTATTGGGGTGATCACTTCTAAGGTATATGAATGTCTAATCACTATGTTATATACCTGAAACTAATATAATTTTGTATGTCAACTGTAATTGGAAAATAAATTAATTTAAAATAAAAAGTAAAATAAAAATATGCTGTCTTGCATGGCTCTTCAAATATTCTATGGGCATTAATTAGTCTTCTCTCTCACAAGACTGTAAATGACTCCAGTGCAGGGAGTCGGAGAAGAGCCTGCGTATTTGGGAATAATTGAAATGCTCATGTTAAGCCTTCCCTAAAATACCCAGGGTCAGCTTTTTTGATGGGTGGACATGTAAACAGCACTGATAGAGACCGAATACTGAGGAGGGAATCCTGGAAACCAGGAGGTGGACGGCTAGGAACAGGTCACTGCCTCAGTCCATAGGTACATTGTCTAATTTGGCCCAAATCAAGTTGTCAGAGAAATAAGTGGGCTGACCAGGGGCTTCCATGTGCCTGGTTTCCACTCCATAGCTACATTAAGCAACTTCTTTATCCCTAGCCTGGTTCCAGAGATTAGGCCAAGATTAGGGAAAGGCCCTGGCAGCCTTGAAGCTTCTCAGACCATCACCACTTTGTCAGTACAAACCGAGCACGAGACCAATATTCAATGTTTACTGGGTTAATAAATTCAATCAATAGACTTAAACGATCAGGGTAGTCTAAAAATAGGAGGGGAATCTATTTTGCCTAGTGGCAAGCGTTCTCCTTCAGAATTAACTGAATTGTCCACTTAAAGATAAAGACTGAGTGTCATTAGTATCATTGGCAGGTGTAAAGTGTGTTAGGAAATACACCTGGGTGCTTTTCCTGTGGCTTTGTTTTCCCTTTTTGTCCTGGCTTTGTCCATGTTCTTTGTAATATTTTGCCATACTGTACAAATCTCTTTGTAAAGAGATCTCTTCTTTATAGTCCCAGAGCTTAGCACCGCGCCTGCTACATTAATACTGTGTTTCCCCCCAAATAAGACCAGGTCTTATATTAAGTTTTGCTCCAAAAGATCCATTAGGGCTTATGTTCAAGGAATGTCATCCTGAAAAATCATTCTAGGGCTTATTTTCTGGGTAGGTCTTATTTTCGGGGAAACATGGTAGGTGGTTGTATTAGTCAGGGTTCTCCAGAGAAACAGAACCAGGAGGGTGTGTGTGTGGGGGGGCATGCACACACGCAGGTGATGTGATTCATTATTCATTTATCTATCTGTCTGTCTGTCTGTCTATCTGTCTATCTATCTATCTATCTATCTAAAAGAATTGGCTCACACGATGTGGGGGCAGGCAAGTCTAAATTCTGCAGGGCAGGCTGGCAGAGTGGAGACCCAGGGAAAAGTTGATGCTGCAGTTTCAAGTCCGAAGGCAGACTGGAGGCAGGATTTCTTTTTCCTCAGGGTAATCTGCATTACTCAAAGTCTACTGATTTAAATGTTAATCATATCTAAATACACACACACACACACACACACACACACACACAGTGTGCCAAAAATGCACGCACATTTCAAGAAAGGAAAACTGTACTGAAATTGTAACAATATATATTGATAAAAAAAGATGAATATAAGTCACGTTTGACTTCTGCAATTACAAGAGGTGCTCAAAGTGGTTACCATCAGTGTAATTTTAATAGTTTTTTCCTTTTGTAAAATGTGTATATATTTTTGAGATATATGTATATAAGTATACATGTTGTTGTGAATATCTATCATCTATCTATCTATCTATCTATCTATCTATCTATCTATCTATCTATCTATCTATCTATCTATCTATTCACAACAACATCTAGACTGGTGCTTGACCAAACATCGGGGCACCATCTAGCCAAGTTGACATATTGCATATTTACTTCTGAACATCAAGTAGTGAATACAGAGGGCACACAAACATCAGGGAACACGAGGTCACTGGTTCATTTGGAAATAGAAAAAACAGTTTTTCAACAAAGCTTGTGAAACATGAGATGGATGTAATGAAGGTACAGATGAAATTTATTTTCAGATTCTCTCCAATCTTTTAATCATTTTTAAACTGATGAATTACTACATTATTCATCCATACAGTGGCAATAAAGTAACATGAGCTAGCATTCTTGGAACTGTAATCTAGCCCCTGCTTTATCATTAACTGGCTATATGACCTTGGGCAACTCACTTTACCATTTTCAATTTTGCCTCACCAACAGCAAAACATGATCCCAGAAGTTATTTAAAGCAAATGTGATATGGTAAATTGAAGCCTTCAAAAAGATCTGGGTTCAAGTCTTGGTTCAGAAACTTACTAGTCGTGAACAAGTTACTTCTGAGCCCCAGTTTCTGCAGCTGCAAGATAGGATTATGGATACTTACCTCACAACAGGGTTTTTATGAAGATAAAATAAGACAAATTGCACAGTGTACAATAGATGTTAATTATTTTCACTGCCCCTTCCCCTTTCAGCTCAAATACTATATGATTCTGTTCTGTGTAGGTGGAAAATCAATCTTCCTTAGAAAAACATAACTTCCAAGAGACACTACCATGTTTCCCCAAAAATAAGACCTACTTGGATAATCAGCTCAAATGCGTCTTTTGGAGCAAACATTAATATAAGACCTGGTCTTATTTTACTATAAGACCAGGTCTATAACATAATATAATATAATATAATATAATATAATATAATATAATATAATATAATATATACCAGGTCTTATATAAATTTTTGCTACAAAAGACACATTAGAGCTGATTGTCCAGCTAGGTCTTATTTTGGGGGAAACAGGGTAATCATAAGCAGGAAACTCAAAAGATACACTTGAGATTATAGTTTTGAGCTGCTTTTGTTATAGTGGAATTTCATTTCATTTGGAAAGAATATTTATGATCAATTGATATTCTTTCAGGTATGGTTCAAGTTTCTTGGCACTTTAACTCCCATGGGCTGCTTAGATGGCTTGTGGGGCGTGGGAAAGCAAGGGAGGTCAAAGTTATGGGTATCTCTGTAGTAACAGACAGAGGTTTGATTGATTGCTATGTGTCTGGCACTATGCTTGCGTTATTATATTTAATATTCACAACAAACCAACAAAGGTAGGTGCTGTTATTAATATTCCTCTATTTATAGATAGTGAAACTCAGCCTCAGAGGGCTGAGCCAAGTTGCCCAAGATTACACACCTAACAAACACAGAATTGGAATTTAATTACTCTCAGGTCTGTTTTGAATCAGAACATACACTCTTAACTACTACACTGAATTACTTCTTTTTGGAAATTGTTTGTTTAAAGAAAACACACAGGCGTTTAACATTTTAAGGAAACTTTTTCACTAGAATAATTAGTGTATATGTATGTGTGTATGTGTGCATATACACACATAGACACCCACTCTAAAAAACTGAGGGGTTAAGGAACCAAGGCAGCTCATTTTATTTCTAGAAATTCGGTTGGGGACTTCCCAACTGAACCCACTTCTTGAATTCTACAAGGGGGGAGGGGTAAGTAGCAAAGTCAGTAAAAGGGCTGTGTCTCTACCATCTGTGATGTTGACTTGTTGACTATACATCACACTTAGCGTGAGACTTGCAAAGGGTATGCTCAGGAGCCGGCGTTTAGCTAGTGCTGCCTCTGCGTCAGGCGCTGTGCTAAGAGCTTTATGTGCATTATGTCATGTAATTCCCAAAACAACTCTATTCAGCAGATGAGAAAACTGAGGCTCAAAGGTTATGTATCACTTGCTCAAGATCATACAACTTGTAACTAGCACAGCCAGGATTCAACTCAAACTGCAAAGCCCTTGTTTTTAACCGTTATGTTAGATTTTCATGAAAAATATTGCATTTCTTCAGTAAATTAAACATAATCATTATCATATGATACAGAAATTTCCTTGTTAGTTATATACTATATACCCAAAAGAATTGAAAACAAGTGTTTAAACAAAATCTTACACACCAATGTTCATAGAAGCTCTAATCACAATAGCCAAAAGGTGGAAACGACCCAAATATCTGTCAACAGATGGACGGGTAAACAAAATGTAGTATATATCCATTCAATAGAATATTATCCATCCATAAAAAGGAATGAAATTTTGACACATACTGAAACATGGAAAAATCTTTAAAATGTTATGCTAAGTGAAAGAAGCCAGACACACAAGGCCATATACTGTATGGTTCCATTTATATGAAATATTCAGATAGGCAAATGTGTAGAGACAAAGAGAGATTAGTGCTTGCCAGCAGTTGGGGAGAGGGGGAATGAGGAGTGACTGCTTAATGGGTCTGAGGTTCCCATTTGATGTGCTAAAGAAGTTTTGAAGCTAGATAGTTGTGATAGTTGCACATTATGAATGTACTTAATGTCACTGAATTGTACACTTTAAAATGGTAAATTTTATGTTATATGCATTTTACGACAATAAAAAACACTCACGCAATCCATCAATCCAATGGCCCCTTATTTCCCCTATGTATGCCTAACTTTGTGGGTTTTGCTCCTTAAAGCACTTGTGACTGTCTCCTCTCTGCTGACCCATACACACTCTGGGCTCATCTCCCCCGCTTTGCCATAACTCCTACGGTCCCTTCCCTATTCTTTCTTGGACCTTGAGTATCCTCCCACTTCCCTCCCAATTCAAATTTTAGCCATCCTTCACAGTACAGCTCATCCAGGAAGACTTCCCTGATTATTTCTCTTCTGCTTCTAATCAAGAAACCTAGAAAGACCAAGGTAGGCCCACTTTATGTTTAAATTAACATTAAAAGTGAACATTACACAACTGTTTCTAAAACAATATCTTTTGGTTCTTAGGCCAATGCCCTTTCTATTAATACCTCACTGTCTCCCACAGCACTTAGAGTCATCACATAAGTTGGCATATTGTTTCATATGTATATCTATATCTATATCTATATCTATCTATATCTACATCTATATCTATATATATCTGTATCTATATCTCTCTATCGTCTCTATCTATATAGTGTTCTGGGAAGGATTCCTGTGGATTAGCCATATTTCTCTGGTAAGACACTCATTTCTTGATGGTAATAGCTGTTTCTTACACATTTTTGAATCACCCAACAAGTGTTGACACATAATAGATGCCCAATAAATTCTTATGTTGAATGATCTACGAGTTTTCACAACCTCCCACAAACCCATTTCTGATATGTAAAATAGGACAGTATAACCCATCACTTCATCAAAATAGCAACATCTGTTTATTGTATTGTATTTCAGTTTCTAACAAATGAAAATCAGATGAGCTCTTGCAAGTAAAGCAAGGAGCAGACAGACACTTTCCAAGAAGAAGCAATTCAGTGTGGTAAAGAACATACGTTGTGAATCAAAACACACATGGGAATAAATTCCAATTCCATGTTTACTATCTGAATAATCATGGACAAGTTACCTTACCCCTTTGAGCCTCAGTTTCCTCATCTGTAAACATGGGATATTAATAATAATACCTGCCCTTGTCTTTTTGCTGTGAGTGTTAATGCAAGCATAAGGCCAGACACATAGCAGGCACTCAGCATATATTATGAGATGTGATCAAAACATATGGTGAGAGTTTAAATAAAAAATATCATAGTAAAAGACACATTGCCATTAATCCCCCTCAAAATAATCCCCCTCGTTTTGAATACACTTAACACATCGTTCTTGCCACACTACTGAAGCAGTTCTGGAAGCCCTCTTTCATGAGTGTTTAGTTGTGCTATCGTGGCTGTCTTGATGTCCTGAATCAATTCAAAATCTTTACTTTTCATGGTCATTTTGACTTTGGGAAGAGCCAGAAGTCACACAGTGCCAGATCCAGTGAATAAGGTGGTTGAACATACACTATAAATTTTTTAAATTTTTTTAATTGAGGAATATTGGGGGACAGTGTGTTTTTCCAGGAACCATCAGTCATTGTCCTTCAATCTAGTTGTGGAGGGCGCAGCTCAGATCCAAGTCCAGTCGCATTTTTCAATCTTAGTTGCAGGGGGCACAGCCCAACATCCCATGCGGGGAATTGAACCGGCAACCTTGTTGTTAAGAGCTAGTGCTCTAACTAACTGAGCCATCCGGCTGCCCCACCAGCAGTTCAGTGGCAGCTCCTTGTCTTCAACCTAGTTGTGGAGGGCGCAGCTCGCTGGCCCATGTGGGAATCGAACCCTGTTGTTCAGACCACAAGCTCTAACCAACTGAGCCATCCAGCCACCCCAAAACATACAGTAATGTTTTTATTTGACAGAAATTGACATAACAGAAGTGAAGTGTGACAAGGACCCATTCCATTGTGATAAAAAAAAATACTATGAATGCTGCTGTCGAGTGCCATCCAACAGAAAGGCAGGGATCTTCAATACGGGAAGTGGCGTGTCAAACCTTAGTAACAGTGTGTGACAAGTTTCAACTTCTTCGGTGCAGTCAGTCAAATGTGAGCTATGGTTGACAGAAGGAGTATTTCAAAGTGTGCCATAAATCATCCTGCATCATGACAATGTTCCGTGTCACACATCACTTCTGGTATGACAATTTCTGCCACATAGAAACATTATGGTGTGTCCTCATCCACTTTATTCACTGGATCTGGCACCGTGTGACTTCTGGCTCTTCCCCACAGTCAAAATGTTTCAGGACATTGAGGCAGCCATGACAGCGCAACTAAAGACATTCACGAAAGAGGACTTCTAGAATTGCTTTAGAAAGTGGCAAGAACAATGGGATAAGTGTGTGAGAAATGAGGGGGAGTATTTTAGGATTAATGACAATGTGTCCCTTACTGTAATATATATTTTTTTAATTTAAATATTCACCGTATTGTTTGTTTATATCTGGTAGTATTTACGATTATAAATTGCTTTCCCAAACCTCCTTCCTAAGGAAACAGTTTATTCCTCGACTTACTTTTCAGGGAATCTTTCAACCTACTTCTCTATAACATGGTAGGTTCAACCATTGGGTCTTTTTTCCTTTATTACATTTATTGGGGTGACACTGGTGAGTAAAATTACATAGGTGTTAAGTGTACAATTCCGTAACACATCATCTATATATCACATTGTGTGCTCACCACCCAGAGTCAGTTCTCCTTCCATCACCATATATTTGACCCCCTTTACCCTCTTCTACCATCCCACCGACCTCCTTACCCTCTGGTAACCACTAAACTATTCTCTACGTCTATGAGTTTTTGTTTCTTCATTCGTTTGTCTCTTCTTTAGTTGTTTTCAGTTATATATGCCACATATCAGTGAAATCATATGGTTCTAGACTTTTTCTGTCTGATTTATTTCACTTAGCATAATAATTTCAAAATCCATCCATGTTGCCACAAATAGCAGTATTTCATCTTATGGCAGAGTAGTATTCCATTGTGTATATATACTACAACTTCTTCATCAATTCATCTATCGAAGGACATTTTGATTGTTTCCATGTCTTGGCCAATGTAAATAAAGCTGCAGTGAACATCAGAGTACACACATCTTTATGAACAAATGTTTTCAGAATTTTTGGGTAGATACCCAGGAGAGGGATTGCTGGGTCATATGGTAATTCTACTCGTAATTTTTTGAGGAACCTCCACCCTGCCTTCCATAGCGGCTGCACCAGTCTGCATTCCCACCAACAGTGTATGAGGGTTCCTTTTTCTCCACAGCCTCTCCAACACTTGTTACTATTTGTCTTGTTGATGACAGCCATTCTAACAGGTGTGAGGTGATATCTCATTGTGGTTGTGATTTCCATTTCCCTAATACATAGTGACATTGAGCATTTTTTTATATCTATATCTATATCTATATCTATATCTATATCTATATCTATATCTATATCTATATCTATATCTATATCTATATCTATATATGTATGTATTGGCTCTTTGTGTATCTTCTTGGGAGAAATTTCTGTTCATGTAATCTGCCCATTTTTTCTTTGGATTGTTTATATTTTTGTTGTTGAGTTGTATGAGTTCCTTATATATTTTGGATATTAGCCCCTTATCGGAGGCATTGCTTGCAAATATCTTCTTCCATCCAATTGGTTTTCTCTTTGTTTTGTAGATGATTTGTTTTGCGGTGCAGAAGTTTTTTAGTTTGATATAGTCAATTCACTTCTTTTAGCTTTTACTTCCCTTGCATTTGAGGTAAAATTCATAAAATCCTCTTTGAACCCAAGATTCACAACTTTAGTACCTATGTTTTCCTTTATGCAGTTTATTGTTTTAGGTGTTATGTTTAGGTCTTTGATCCTGAAGACATTTTTTGTTCATTTGGGTACATGGTGATACATAGCAGTCTAGTTTCATTCTTTTGCACGTAGCTTTCCAATTTTCCCAGCACTATTTATTGAAGAGGCTTCCTTTTCTCCATTGTATGTTTTTGGCTCCTTTGTCGAAAACTGTCCATATTTATGTGGGTTTATTTCTGGGTTCTCAATTCTATTCCATTGGTCTGTGTATCTGTTTTTCTACCAATACCATGCTGTTTTTATTACTATTGCTTTGTAGTATAAATTGAAGTCAAGGAGTGTGATACCTCCAGGAGTGTTCTTTTGTTAGGATTGCTTTGGCTCCTCAGGGTCTTTTGTGGTTCCATACAAATCTGATGATATTTTTGTCCTATGTTTTTAAAAAGTGCCATTAGGATTTTGATGAGGATTGCTTAAATCTGTATATTGCTTTGTATAGTGTAGTCATTTTAACTATGTTTATTTTTCTAATCCATGAACATGTGCTGTCTTTCCATTTCTTTATGTCTTCTTCAATCTCTTTTAATAATGTCTTATAGTTTTCAGTGTATAGATCCTTCACAGCTTTTGTTAAGTTTACTCATATGTATTTTATTCTTCTTGTTGCAATTGCAAAAGGAATTGCTTTTTTCATTTCTCTTCCTGAAATTTCATTCTTTTTTTAACCCCCCTGGGTCCTCTTCTTTATTTACATTACATATAGAGAGGTTTCTTTTCATTAATCGTCACAGTATGCATTGTACGTATTTATTTTACATTGTCAAATAGAATGTTGGGTACATTGTTTCTTTTTTGTTTGAAATTTCATTCTTAGTATATAGGAATGCAATGGATTTTGCTACATTGATTTTGTAGCCAGCAACTTTACTGTATTTGTTTATTGTTTCTAATAGCTTTATGGTGGAGTCTTTAGGGTTTTCTATATAAAGAATCATGTTGTCTTCAAAAAGTGACAATTTAACTTCTTCATTCCCTATATGGATGCCTTTTATTTCTTTCTCCTGCCTGATTGCTGTCACTAGATTTCCAATACTATGCTGAGTAGCAAAGGTGATGGGGCAACCCTGTTTAGTTCATGAATGTAGAGCAAAAGGCTTTAGTTTTTCACCATTAATTATGATGTTAGCCGAGGGTTTGTCCACATATGGCCTTTATTATGTTAAGGTGTTTTCCTTCTATACCCATTTTATTAAGTGTTTTAATCATAAATGGATGTTGTGTCTTGTCAAATGCATTTCCTGCATCTACTGATATAGTCATATGATTTTTATCTTTTATTTTGTTTATGTGGTGTATCACATTGATTGGTTTACCTATATTGAACCATCCTTGGGCCCCTGGGATGAACTCGACTTGATGATGATGTACAGCTTTTTAATGCATTGTTGTGCGTGATTTGCTAGAATTTTGTTTAGGATTTTTGCATCTGTATTCATCAGAGATATTGGTCTATAACTTTCTATTTTGTCTGTGTTATCCTTACCAGGTTTTGGTATTAGGGTAATGTTGACCTCATAAAATGAGTTAGAACGTATTGCCTCTTCTTCATATTTTGGAAGAGTTTGAAGAAGACAGGTGTTAAATCCTCTTTGAATGTTTGATAGAATTCACTAGTGAAGCCATCTGGTCCCGGACTTTTGCTTTTGGGAAGGTTTTGCCTCACTGATTCAATTTCCTTAGTGTTGATCAGTCTATTTAGATTTTCCAGTTCTTTTTGATTCTGTCTGGGAAGGCTAATTGTTTCTAAGAGTTTCTCCATTTCTTCTAGATTACTGAATTTGGGAGCATATAGTCCTTCATAGTATTTTTCGATGATCCTTTGTATTTCAGTGGTGCTCGTGGTAACTTCTCTTCTTTCACTTCTGATTTTCTTTATTTGTGTCTTTTCTCTTTTTCTCTTAGTCTAGCCTAGGGTTTGTCAATTTTATTAATTTTTTCAAAGAACCAGTTCTTTGTTGCATTAATTTTTTTATATTGTCTTTTTGTTCTCTGTTTCATTTAGTTCTGCTCTGATTTTTATTATTTCCTTCCTCCCGCTGACTCTTCTTTTTCTAGTTCTTTAAGGTGTAATGTTAGGTTGTTTATCTGGGATTTTTCTTGTTTCTTGATGTAGGCCTGTGATAATGTAAATTTCCCTCTATTACTGCTTTTGTTGCATCCCAACAATTTTGGTAGGATGTATTTTCATTCTTGTTTGTTTCTATGTATCTTTTGATCTCTCCTCTTATTTCTTCTTTGACCCAGTCATTCTTTAAAAGCATGTCATTTGATCTCTACATATTTGTGGGTTTTTCTGCTTTTTTTGCAGTTGATATCCAATTTCAAAGCCTTGTGATCAGAGAATATGCTTGGTATGATTTCAATCTTCTTAAATTTGCTGAGGCTAATTTTATGTCCCAATATATGGTCTATCCTTGAGAATGTTCCATGTACAGTAGAAAAGAATGTATAGTCTGATGTTCCAGTATGAAGTGCTCTATGAATGTCACTTATGTTCATTTCATCTAACGTGTCATTTAGGGCTGATATTTCCTTACTTCCTTCTTTTTAGACGATCTATCCATAGCTGTCAATGATGTATTTTGGTCCCCTACTATAATTAATTGTGTTTTGGTCAATTTCTCCCTTTAGTTCTGTTAGTAGTTGCTTTGCATACTTTGGTGCTCCCTGATTGGAGGCATATATATTGATAAGTCTTATGTTTTCTTGTTGAACCCACCTTTATCATTATGATGTGTCCATCTTTGTCTCTTGTTACCTTTTTTATCCTGAAGTCTAATGTAAGTAGGGCTACACCTGATTTTCTTTGGCTACCATTTGCTTGGAGTATTGATTTCCACCCTTTCACTTTGAGTCTATATTTTTCCTCATAGCTGAGATGCGTCTCTTGTAGAAAGCATACGGTTGGGTTTTGTTTTTTGATCCAATCTGCTACTCTGTGCCTTTTTATTGGTGAGTTCAGTCCATTTACATTTGAGGTCATTATTTATATATGATGGTTTCCTATATCCATTTTGACTTTTGTTTTCTGGTACCTCGGTGTCTTCATTGTTTCTTTGCCTTTTTGCTGCTGTCTGCTATTTTAGTGCAGTGGTATATAACATGAAAGCAGAAGAAACAGATTGCCCCCTCTGTTTCTTCTGTTATCAGGCTATATATCTCAGTTCCGGAATTCTTTTTTGAGTGGTTACCATTAAGTTTATGTAAAATAAAGTTTCATAAATACAGTAGTCCCTTTTCTTCAGCATGTTTCTTATCTTTATTCCCCTTTGCAGATTCAGAGCTTTACTCTCTCCCCTTTTATGTTTTTGTTGTCACACGTTTTCCTTACTTGTGCTGTGAGTTGATTTCTGACTTGCAGTAGCAAATTGTCTTTTTCTTCTTTTTTCCTTTCATTTTTGAAATGTTTTTATTTCTTTACTCTTTATGTGATGTTTAAGTATAGAGTGCCCTATTTTTTGTAGGGGTTATCATTTTCTGCTTCTGTCTATCTGTTCGTAATATTGCTCACGGTTTTGTATTCTTTTTTTTTTCCAGGTCAAATAACCTCCTTCAGTATTTCCCGTAATGCAGGTCATGTGTTAAAAAATTCCCTCAGCTTCTATATGTCTGGAAAGGTCTTTATTCCCCTTTCATACCTAAAGGATATCTTTGCTGGATATATTATTCTTGGCTCACAATTTCTCTATTTCAATAGTTGGAATATTTGATTCCACTCCCTGCTGGCTTGTAGCACTTCTGCTGAAAAGTATGATGATAGTCTAATGGGTTTTCCCTTATAGGTTACTGCTTTATTTCCCCTTGGCTGCCTTGAGAATTCTTTCTTTGTCATTAATTTTTGACACCTTAATACAATGTGCCTTGGAGACGACATGTTAGGATTGAGGTAATTAGGTGTTCTGTTTGCTTCTTGGATTTGAGGATCCAGTTCTTTCCACAGGTTTGGGAAGTTCCAGTCGACTATTTATTTGAATATATTATCTGTTCCCTTCTTCTTCTCTTCTCCTTCTGGTATAACCATTATTCTTATGTTGCTCTTTCTAATGGAGTCAGAATGTTCTCGTAGAGTTCTTTCATTTCTTTGAAGTCTCAAGTCTCTCTCTTTTTCTATCTTTTATTTTTTTAGTGGTTTTTGGGTTTGTTTTTTTTTAAATCTCAATATAAAGTAAAACTCTAAAAGGATCAAACAAAAGGATCTCATAAAGCAGTGAGATCATTCAAGCAACATTAAAAATCCATGAGCAAAGGATGTTAGAGTGAGTCTTCTGCATTTCTGTATCTTGCTATATATATTTTTTAATTAATTAAATTTATTGGGGTGACAATTGTTAGTAAATTTACATAGATTTCAGTTGTACAATTCTGTATTATATAATCTATAAATCCCATTGTGTGTTCACCACCCAGAGTCAGTTCTCCTTCCATCACCATATATTTGATCCCCCTTACCCTCATCACCCACCCCCCACCCCCTTACCCTCTGGTAACCACTAAATTACTGTCTGTGTCTATGAGTTTTTGTTTCTCATTTGTTTGTCTTATTTTGGTTTTTTTTGGTTTATATACCACATATCAGTGAAATCATAGGGTTCTCTGCTTTTTCTGTCTGACTTATTTCACTTAGCATTATACTCTCAAGATCCATCCATGTTGTCACAAATGCTCCTATATCATCTTTCCTTAACGCCGAATAGTGTTCCATTGTGTATATGTACCACAACTTCTTTATCCATTCATGTATCGAAGGACATTTTGGTTGTTTCCATGTCTTGGCCACCGTAAACAAAGCTGCAATGAACATTGGAGTACACGTGTCTCTATAGAGAAATGCTTTCAGATTTTTTGGGTAGATACCCAGGAGAGCGATTGCTGGGTCGTATGGTAATTCTATTCGTAATTTCTTGAGGAACCTCCACACTGCATTCCATAGCGGCTGCACCAGTCTGCATTCCCACCAACAGTGTATGAGAGTTTTTTTTTCTCCACAGCCTCTCCAACACTTGTTACTATTTGTCTTGTTGATGAAAGCCATTCTGACTGGGGTGAGGTGATATCTCATTGTGGTTTTCATTTGCATTTCTCTGATGATGCACGATGTTGAGCATTTTTTCATATGTCTATTTGACATTTGTATATCCTCTTTGGAGAAATGTCTCTTCAGGTCTTCTGTCCATTTTTCAATTGGGTTGTTTGTTTTTTTGTTGTTGAGTTTCATGAGTTCCTTGTATATTTTGGATATTAGCCCCTTATCAGAGACACTGTTTGCGAAAATCTTTTCCCATTCTGTTGGTTGCCTCATTATTTTGTCAATAGTTTCTTTTGCTGTGCAGAAGCTTTTCAGTTTCATATAATCCCATTCGTTTACTTTAGTTTTTACTTCCATTGCCTTTGGAGTCAAATTCATAAAATGCTCTTTGAACCCAAGGTCCATAAGTTTAGTACCTAAGTTTTCTTCAATGCAGTTTATTCTGTCAGGTCTTATGCTTAAGTCTTTGATCCATTTTGAATTAATTTTGGTACATGGTGACAGATAACAGTCCAGTTTCATTCTTTTGCACGTAGCTATCCAATTCTGCCAGCACCATTTATTGAAGAGGCTGTCTTTCCTCCATTGTATGTTTTTAGCTTCTTTGTCAAAAATTATCTGTCCATATTTATGTGGTTTTATTTCTGGGTTCTCAATTCTATTCCATTGGTCTATGTGTCTGTTTTTCCGCCAATACCAAGCTGTTTTGATTATTGTAGCCCTGTAGTACAAGCAAAAATCAGGATATGTGATACCTCCAGTATTGTTCTTTTTTTTAAATATTGCTTTGGCTATTCGGGGTCTTTTGTGGTTCCAAGAAAATCTGATGATTTTTTTGTTCTATTTCTTTAAAAAATGCCATTGGGATTTTGATGGGGATTACATTAAATCTGTATATGGCTTTGGGTAATATGGCCATTTTAACTATGTTGATTCTTCCAATCCATGAGCATGGAATGTCTTTCCATTCCTTTGTGTCTTCTTCAATTTCTTTCAAAAATGTCTTATAGTTTTCAGCACATAAATCCTTCACATCCTTGGTTAAGTTTATTCCTAGGTATTTTATTCTTTTTGCTGCAATTGTAAAAGGAATTGTTTTTTCTATCTCTTTTTCTGAGATTTCATTGTTGGTATATAGAAAAGCAATGGACATTTGTATGTTGATTTTCTAGCCAGCAACTTTACTGTATTCATTGATTGTTTCTAATAGCTTTTTGGTGGAGTCTTTAGGGTTTTCTATATATAGTATCATGTCATCTGCAAAGAGAGACAATTTGACTTCTTCATTCCCAATTTGGATGCCTTTTATTTCTTTCTCTTGCCTGATAGCTCTGGCGAGGACTTCCAACACTATATTGAAAAGCAGAGGTGATAGGGGACAACCTTGTCGTGTTCCTGAATGTAGAGCAAAGGGCTTCAGCTTTTCACCATTAATTTTGAGATTAGCTGAGGGCTTGTCGTACATGGCTTTTATTATGTTGAGGTAGTTTCTTTCTATACCAATTTTAGTAAGTGTTTTAATCATAAAGGGATGTTGTATCTTGTCAAATGCTTTTTCTGCATCAATTGATAAAATCATATGATTTTTGTCCTTTAGTTTGTTTATGTGATGTATCACATTGATGGATTTGCGAAAGTTGAACCATCCTTCTGCCCCAGGGATGAACCCCACTTGGTCGTGATGAATAATCTTTTTAATGTATTATTGCATTCGATTTGCTAGAATTTTGTTTAGGATTTTGTATTCATCAGAGATATAGGTCTGTAGTTTTCTTTTTATGTGTTGTCCTTACCAGGTTTTGGTATCAGGGTAATGTTGGCCTCATAAAATGAGTTAGGGAGTACTGACTCTTCTTCAATTTTTTGGAAGAGTTTGAGCAGGATTGGTATTAAATCCTCTTTGATAGTTTGGTAGAATTCACTGGTGAAGCCATCTGGTCCAGGTCTTTTGATTTTGGGAAGGTTTTTGATGACTGGTTCAATTTTGTTACTGGTGATCGGCCTGTTTAGATTTTCCATTTCTTCATGATTCAGCCTTGGAAGGTTATATGTTTCTAAGAACTTGTCCATGTCTTCTAAGTTATTAAATTGGTGGTATATACTCCTTCATAGTATTCTTGGATAATCCTTTGTATTTCTGTGGTGTCCGTGATAACTTCCCCTTTTTCATTTCTGATTTTGTTAATTAGTGTCTTCTCTCTTTTTATCTTAGTGAGTCTCTCCAAGGGTTTGTCAATTTTGTTAATCTTTTCAAAGAACCAGCTCTTTGTCACATTAATTTTTTCTATTGTCTTTTTGTTCTCTATTTCATTTAGTTCTGCTCTGATTTTTGTTATTTCCTTTCTTCTGTGACCTTGGGTTCCTTTGTTCTTATTTTTCTAGTTCTTTAAGGTGTAACATGAGGTTATTTATTTGGAATTTTTCTTGTTTCTTGAGATAGGCCTGTAATGATATAAATTTCCCTCTTAAAACTGCTTTCGCGGCATACCAAAAATTTTGGTAGGATGTATTTTCATTGTCATTTGTTTCTATGTATCTTTTAATCTCTCCTCTAATTTCTTCTTTGACCCAGTCGTTCTTTAAAAGTATGTTGTTTAATTTCCACGTATTTGTGTTTTTTCCTGCTTTCTTTTTGCAGTTGATATCCAATTTCAAAGCTTTGTGATCAGAGAATATGCATGGTATGATTTCAATATTCTTCAATTTGCTGAGGCTGATTTTGTGTCCCAATATATGGTCTATCCTTGAGAATGTTCCATGTATACTCGAAAAGAATGTATAGTCTGATGTTTTAGGATGAAGTGCTCTATATATGTCAATTATGTCCATTTCATCTAATGTGTCATTTTAGGGCTGCTATTTCGTTATTTATCTTCTGTTTGGATGATCTATCCATAGCTGTCAATGATGTATTTAAGTCCCCTAGTATAATTGTGTTTTGGTCAATTTCTCCCTTTAGTTTTGTTAGTAGATGCTTGGTATATTTTGGTGCTCCCTGATTGGGGGCATAAATATTGATGACTGTTATGTCTTCTTGTTGTATAATCCCCTTTATCATTATGAAATGTCCATCTTTGTCTCTTGTTATCTTTTTCACCCTGAAGTCTGTTGCATCGGAAATTATTATGGCTACACCTGATTTTCTCTGGGTACCATTTGCTTGGAGTGTCAATTTCTACCCTTTCACTTTGAGTCTATGCTTGTCCTTGTAGCTGAGATGTGTCTCTTGGAGACAGCAAATGGTGGGTTTAGTTTTTTGATCCAATCTGCTACTCTGCGCCTTTTCATTGATGAGTTCAGTCCATTTACATTTAGGGTGATTATTGATATGTGAGTATTTCCTATCATTCTGTCTTTAGTTTTCTGGTAAGGCTGTGTCTCCATTGTTTCTTTGCCTTTTTGTTGTTGTCTGTTATTTCTGTGTGGTGGTATTCTATGATGTTTCCCTCTGTTTCTTCTTTTACTACAGTATACATTTCAGTTCTCGATGATTTTTGAGTGGTTACCCTTAAGTTTATGTAAAAGAAAGTTTGATATTTAGAGTATTCCAGTTTCTTCAGCATGCTTTCTTTCTTTATTATCATATTCCAGTTCAGGCCTTTACTCTCCCCCTTTTTATGTTTTGGTTGCCACAAGTTGTCTCTGTTGATGGTGGTCTAATAGCCTCCTTTAGTATTTCTTGTAGTGCAGGTCTTGTATTAGAAAATTCCCTCAGCTTTTGGATGTCTGGAAATGTCTTTATTCCTCCTTCATATCTAAAGGAGATCTTTGCTGGATTTATTATTCTTGGCTCATAATTTCTCTCTTTCAAGTTTGAATATTTGGTTCCATTCCCTCCTAGCTTGTAGAGTTTCTGCTGAAAAATCTGATGATAATCTAATGGGCTTTCCTTTGTAAGTTACCGTCTTCTTTTCCCTGGCTGCCTTGAGGATTCTTTCTTTGTCATTGATTTTAGACAGCTTCAATACAATTTGCCTTGGTGAAGGCCTGTTGGGATTGAGGTAGTCAGGTGTTCTATTTGCTTTTTGGATTCGAGGATCCAGTTCTTTCCACAAGTTTGGAAAGTTCTAATTGACGAATTGTTTGAATATATTCTCTGTTCCCTTCCCTCTTTCTTCTCCTTCTGGTATGCCCATTATTCTTATATTGCTCTTTCTGATAAAGTCAGACAGTTCTTGTAGAGTTCTTTCATTTCTTTTAAGTCTCAAGTCTCTTTCTTCTTCCATCTGTGTAAATTCCAGGTTCCCTCTTCGATGTCATTGATTCTTTCCTCCATCTGGTCAACTCTACTACCTAAGCTGGATATTTTATTGTTAATTTCTTCTATTGAGTTCTTAATCTCCAGAAATTCTATTTGGTTCTTTTTCAAAATTTCAGTCTCTTTTGAAAATGCTCATGGTGTTCTTTGATTGTGTTTCTGAGTTCATTAAACTGACTTCCTGTGTTTTCTTGCATCTCGTTCAGTTTTTTCAGAATTGCGATCTTGAATTCTCTGTCATTTAAATCACAAATGTCCATATCTCTAAGTTCCTTTTCTGGAGACTTTTCACTTTCTTTCTGAGCTATCTTGTTGCCTTGGTTATTCATGGCAATCACTGATTTACTATTTCTCTTCCTAGACATCTACAGGAATGGCTTTTGCAACAGGTTGATAGCTTTGTGAAGAGCTTTTGAAGTTCCAAAGCTCTTTCTGCACCAGATTCAGAGCCCGTTTGTTTCAGCAGTTCTGTTTACTCCTGCAGGGATCCGCCCAGATAGGTGGGGCCAGGGCCGGGGTGAGTTGTGAGAGGTGGCCCAGAGCAATGGTGGCGACCACCACCACAGCCAGTCCTGCTTCCACAGCTCCCTCCCCTTTGCCGGAACTAGTTGAGCTGCGAATCTGTGTCTGCGGTCCACGATTCTCAGAACAGCAAATATTCTGTTCTTTGATCTGACACTGCTACTTTATTTCTTCTAGCACCGTGCTGGTGAGGGCGGGATGAGCTCTAGGAGGGTAGGGAGGGGCGGTTAGTCTCCGTGCCTAAGGCCTCCGTTCTCTGCTTGGCAGTGAGGGCTTAAACCACCAATTTCAGCCCTCTATCCTCAATCTTTGCTCCGAGATCTGCCGTGAGCGAGCGTTGGGTTCAGCCGTTTTGTATGCTGCCCCTCAGCCCTGTGGGCCTTAATCGGAGCCCTAGCAGTCCGAGTCTTTCCCTCTCCCGCAGCTGCAGCTGTGATAGTTCCGGGATGCAGTAAGCATGGAGCACTGAGCTAGGTTGCGTCCTGCGCCTGCGTGGCTCCGTTTCCGCACTTCTCCTCTTCCTCCTTTCCCCCCCCTCCCCCAGCTCGCGCGATTCACCCACCTGGTGGTGAATTCAGTAGTGGGCCTCTTCGTCTTGCCTGTCTGCTGTGCAGGGAGTCCTTTGTGGAGTTATTGTTGTCCGATTCGTTGTAAATTCCAGGGGAGCGCTACAGTGGCTCACCTCACGCCGCCATTTTTCCCCCTTCGTATGAAGTTTCTCTAGTTTTCCATCTGTGTCATTACCAGATTTCTATCTTCGATATCTCTAATTCTTTCCTCCACCCGATCAGCTCTATTACCTAAGCTGGCTATTTCATTCTTCATTTCTTTTATTGAGTACTTCATCTCCAGAATTTCTATTTGGTTATTTTTTAAGTTTCAATCTCTTTGGTAAAATATTCCATTTTTTGTTTGATTGTGTTTCTGAGTTCATTAAACTACCTATCTGTGACTTTTTTGCATTTCATTGAGTTATTTTCAGAACTGCAATCTTGAATTCTCTGTCATTTAAGTCACAGATTTCCATGTCTTTTGTTTTCTGGGGAGTTTTCATTTTCTTTCCAAGCTGCCTTGTTAACTTGGTTATTCATGGCAATTGATGAATTATTATTTCTCTTCCTGGGTATCTACAGCTATGAAGAGGTCTTTCTTTTCCTTTCCAGTAGGTGTTGCTGGAATGTTTTTTTTCTCTCCCACTGCAGCCTTTTATTTTCTTTCACGCTGTAGTATTTTATTTTCTCTTGCGCTGTTCCAGCTTCTCATGCCATGGAAGGTGGGCTTCTCTTTGAGCAGGTCACCTAGGTCTCAGGGCATTGCCTCTGTGGGAGGATGTAGAGGGTGATAGAGTTCGGAGCTTCTGAAATCCCAATGCTGCTATTGCAGCCTGAAGCAGAGACTGTGTGTCTCAGTGGTTCTGGTTGACCCACAGTATTCACCCAGAAAGGTGGGTTGGGGGGGTGGGCTGTGAGAGCTGGCTGGTGCATTGGTGGCTCCAATTAATGGCAACTACCAGCCCACAGCGTCTCACCCCTACAGCTCTTTCCCTATCAGTGGAGTGTGAGTTTGCAACTGTGGTACCACTCTTCCAGTTCTTGGGGCTGTAGATAGTGTATTCTTTAATCTGACACTGCTACCATTTCTTTGGGAGCCCACTTCTAACACTGGGAAGATCAGTGTGCAGTGATCTCTGGGAGGGTTGGGGGAGAGTTGGCCAGGCACCGTGTCTGTGTTTTCTGTTTTCTGCCTGGCAGTGAGGTCTTAAACCACAGTTCTCACCCCCAAAGGCCAGGTTCAGCTGTGTTATATGCCGATCCCTCAGGCAGGACTGTGAGCCATAGGGAGTGTGCTTGCAGCCTGAATTCTTCCTTCTCCTGAGACTGCAAGGAGCTCTGAACTGCTGTCCCAAGGCCAGCATCTCTGCACTTCACCCTTCCCTCTTCCCCTGCTCACCTGATTTGCACACCTTCAGGTGATTTAATGCGCAGATCTCTCAGACATGCTTGTGTGTTGCTTAAGTTATACTTTGTTGAATTATGGCTGTTCAATTTATTGTAACTTCCAGGGGAGATTTCAAGAAGCACTCCTCACACCACCATTTCTGTGATGTCCCATTGGGTCTTAAATGGTGGCATCAGGACCCAAAGATGTACATTATGAAAGTTTAATGATCTAATCCAGGTAAGTGCCGGTTGATGCTGTCATACTATAATTATAACTTAATAAATCCAATTAAAGGTGTCAGCCAGATTCCTTTTGGAATAACTGCAGCGTTTCTAGCCTGAAAACAAAAATGGGACTTGAAAGAAGGGCTAGTTTGCATTCTGGCACATGAACAAGGGATCTGCTTGTGGCTTACTGATTGACAATTGAAAATCAGTGGACGGGAATGAGATGGCCTTCCTCATGTTTAACCACAGGAATAAGCTTTTTAATTCCCTAAGCTCTATGGATCTCTAGGACACATGGTTATTCATCAATTTTTTTCAAATATCTGATTGTCCACGCATGACAAGGCATGCCGCCCATGTTTCAGTAGACTGGCCCATGTTTGGGCACAGGGAGTTGAGGCTGAAGAGTGAAGTTACATGAGGTAGAAAGAAGTAGAGGAGTTAGAGCAAGAAATGACGTTGGGAATTGAAGATCCATAATCTTTGTAAAGAATTAGCCATGCAGACATACAGCTCTTTCAGACTTGTCTTGCTCAGGAATCCAAACGTCTGTCAGTTTTGCTAGAGGATACAGAAAGCCACTGGAAAAGATTTCTGGGATTGTAAACTCATTGTTGGTAGGCAGTTGGCTGTTCTCATAATGCACAATCTCTACTTGAAAGATTACTTTCTTAAGTCAGAGAGGTTTGTTTGCCCCTTTGAGTGAACTGTCTCTAGTCTCTCTATCATATATTGTGATTCTCAAAAGCCATGGTTAGGAATGAGTTTTCAGTATTGTAAGCAAGAAAATAAGCCGAGCTTTATTTGGTCTGGTCCCAGGATTGTTTATACCTTTATTTATTTTAAAGGTAGGCACTGAATTGATTATTGAGCTTTTAAAATAATAACTGAAATCTTAACTGAGTTTGGACTACCTATAGTATGTAAAAGGACAAAAGGTGGGCAGGAGAGATAGAATTTTACTGTCAAGCTAAGTGTCACAATAGTGACACAGACTGTCCTGCTTGACTTGTGTACTTTAAAATAGATATCTCTGATTTTCCATTCATGCTCAACTTACCCTTTGGCTACACACCTGTACCCTCCCTGCCAAAAATATTGGGAACCAGAATTTTAAAATTTAAAATTCTAACTAGTAGAAGGTAGTGGAGTTGAGGGGAAGAGTTGGAGAAGCTTTCAGGAAAACCAGGAATGGATGACGGAGCAGCTCAAAGAGCTTGGCAGAAGCCTAGGGCTACAACTGTACTTCCAGTCTGTGTCAGATCCATAGCTTTTGAATCCCAAATTCCTGCTGTTTTTTTTTTTTTTTTTTTTTTTTTAGTTTTTAACTTTTATGTTTTTTATACAAAGAACTCTACAAGTAACTTAAAACCAATATAAAGATCTGTAAAATGCCCACTTTCATTGCATCCTGTCTCCATCTGACCCCTACATTTTTTTTTAAAGGCGGGCGCAGCTCACAGTGGCCTGTGTGGAAATCGAATGGGCAACCTTGGTGTTAGTAGCACCATAGTCTAACCAAGTGAGCTAACTGGCCACCCCCTGACCCCTACTCTTTTTTTTTTAATTAAAAAAATTTATTGGGGTGACAATTGTTAGTAAATTTACATAGATTTCAGGTATACAATTCTGTATTACATCGTCTCCCTGACCCCTACTCTTTTCATCCCCCGTTCCTTTTTGATCTGTTCTTCTTTTACCACATTTGCTTTCTCCATGGTCTCTTACTCTTCCCAGAGTAATTACTCTCTCAGAAATGCAGTTCCTCACAGCCTAGTCACAGCCCCACCCTTCCAAATGTTCACAGCTGCTTGTAATGGGAGCCAAATTCTAATCTTCCTCTACATACTTACAGATAACGTTCTCCTAACCATAGCTTCACTAGAAGTAGATAGGCCTCTCCTCTTGTGGGCGATGGCAATCTGCTTAGGAAATGAGTAGATTTTGATCTCAAAGCCAGGGGCACAGGTTTCAGAGACCTTCACATTTTTCATAGTATCTGTCCTGATTTGCTCTCTCCGACCTGCCTTGCACTCTACCTCTTGGCCTCCTTTTAATCTTTTTGTCTTCTGACCTCATGACTCATTTTCCCCACTCACAGTCTTTCCTTGGATCTGATTCTTGGTACAGCTTTTCTGTTTTTGAGCTATCTGATTTCCTCCATAATAATGATTCCAACTCCTTCTCTTGCTTTGTTGCAGTTGACTGCCCTAGATAAATACCTTACTCAATTCTTCTCCAAATTCATGCACAGGACCCTGAAACTACTGAAATCCCACCCCTTCTAAACTTGTTTGCTATTATTGCTGGACCTCATTTAACACTTACCACATACGAAGTGTGATCAGAAAATATGGTGGATGTTTAAATTAAAAAAAATATGTATCATAGTAAAAGACACATTGCCATTAATCCCCCTCAAGATACTCCCCCTCACTTTGAATACACTTATTCCATCATTCTTGCCACTTTCTGAAGCAGTTCTGGAAGTCCTCTTTCGTGAGTGTCTTTAGTTGTGTTGTGGTGCTTGCCCTGATTCCTGAATCATTTTGACTGTGGGGAAGAGCCAGAAATCACATGGTACCAGATCCGGTGAATTAGATGGATGAGTAAACACTGTAGTATTTTTATTTGACAGAGATCGCCGTATACCAAAAGCAATGTGTGACACAGAGTGTTGTCATGATGGAGGATGATTTACAGCACACTTTAAAGCACACCTTCTCTCAACCGTAGCTTGCACCCAACTGACTGCACCGAACAGGTTGAAACATGTCACACACAGTTACCAAGGTTAGATACGCCACTTCCCATATTGAAGAGCCCTGCCTTTCCTTTGGATGGCACTAGGCAGTAGTATTCACTGTATTATTTGATCACAATGGAAGGCTCTGTGTCACACATTGCTTCTGGTGCAGCAATCTCTATCAAATAGAAACATTATAGTGTGCCCTCATCCACCTTATTCACCGGATCTGGCACCATGTGACTTCTGGCTCTTCCTCACAGTCAAAATGATTCAGGAAATCAAGGCAGCCATAACAGCACAACTAAAGGCACTTATGAAAGAGGACTTCCAGAACTGTTTCAGAAAGTGGCAAGAATGATGGAATAAGTGTATTCAAAGAGAGGGGGAGTATTTTGAGGGAGGTTAATGGCAATGTGTCTTTTACCGTAATAAAGTTTTTCTTTAAACATTCACCATATTGTTTGATCACACCTTGTACAACCTTGTAATGCAATATTTTCATATTCATTCATTCCATAGATATCGTGTGGTTTTGCTGATATTTATATTCATGGTATATTTTTACTGATATTTAGATTCATGGTATACTGGCAATATGCAAATAAAGTTATTCTCTAAGGGAACACTGCCTCCAGTGTTCAATAGAATTTTCAATATTCAATAGAATTCTATTGAATTTTCAAAATGCAATAGACTTTTCTGCAGTGCTGGAATGCTCTATACCTGTGCTGTTCTATTCAGTAGCCACTTGCTACATGTGGCGGTTCAACACTGAAAATGTGGCTATTTCAACTGAGGAACTGATATTTAGATTTTACTTATTTTTAATGCATTAAAATGTAAATAACCCAAAATGTGGTTAATAGCTACCATACTGAATAGTGTAGATCTGGTGTATATATCTGGGAATGGATTGCTTAGGTTGAGTATTATGTGCATTTTCGATTTTACTAGATGTTGCCAAATGTTTTCCAAAATGGTTGTCTCTGTCCCTCCCAAAAATGGAAAAAAAAGTAACTTAAATATTCAACAAGAGACAAAAAGATGAACACATTATGATTATACACATACAATGGAATACTACATAAAAGTTAAAATGAAAGAAACAGAACTATAACATAGATGAATCTTAAGACATAATGTTGAATGAAAAGAGTAAGATGTAGAGTGCTGTGTCTCATATCATTTATGTAAAATTTATGAACCTGTAAAACAATACTGTTTTTGAGGAATTCAGTGAAAGTATATTCATACATCAGAATGACAAGTATGTGCAATAGTTCATTAAAGAGTAATGTTCTTTCTCTTCCAGGAAACTTATAGTCTACTAGTAGGAGGGAATGACAGCACAGCAGGTCAAACTTGCATATTTGCATAAATAACCATAATTTATAAAGGTCACAAAAGGAGAAAAATGCTCAGAAGCTTATATGGCAAGGACTCCTATATTTGTCTTTGCATACTGAGAACAGATTTTGACATTTCAAGGGTCAAGTCTTGGCTGATTTGCAATGTTTCAGACAGAAAGGTCAATAGTTGTTATGTCACAGGGTTTGTAAGGCTGATTGAGAGCCATGGGACGGGGAGTATACAAGATTTCCCTGTCATTGGACCTACTTAAACTCCCAGTGAACTGTGTTTTATTCCCCCTAATACACAACAGTTTCTTACAGGTATGCAATAACATTTATGCAAGTTGCTGTCCCTACTTGCAAATTGAAACACTCTCCACCCCACACATAAAGCTTCTAATTTGAGATTTACTTCTAATGTTACTTCTGGAAAGCCTTTTCTAACTTTCCAAGACAAAGTTAATTACTCTACCACAGAATAGTCTTTCTTCCACCCGAAAAAATGGCAGTGAATTTGGGTCAGAAATACGTTTTGCTCTTACATTTGAAAGTTATACTACACTATTTCAAGAATCTACAGAGGACCCAGCAATGCACAAACCAAACTCTAAGAATTTGATAAATAAGTTTAAAGCACATTAGATAAGACCAGTGAGTTGCAAAGTCGCCTTAAAAGAGACAGCAGCAGTTCAGGCTGAGAGCCAGTTCAGGCAGTAACCCAATCAATGTTATTATCATATCCAAAGAAAGACAGTCTACTGGGAAAAAGAAGGTCAGTTGGAAATATTGAAAATCAGGGTTTTAAAAAGGAAATCCTTAACAGTGCAGCACTATCCAGGCTAGGAAGAACCTTTGGCTCAAGAAATCTATTTTCCGTTCACTGAGGTCAGCAAATTCCCATCGTAAAGATGGGCAGATCAGGCCATTAGCATTGGTTGTCAGCAAATATGAGGATTATGCAACCAACTCCCCTTGCTGCAGTGCCATACACACCAAGCAACCTTCTTGATATCTTTTGGTTTCCCACATGGATTTTCCTATAGGCAGAAGACTCACTCATGTGACCATCTGATTCTTCCCAATAGTTATTTTTTTTCTTACGCTGTCAATAAAACAATATTCTGCATTAGGTGTCCACCTCTTTTGAACCCGACTAGTCTTGGTGTGTCCTAAGAAAATTATGCACTTCCCCACCACCACCGGACTGACAAAATTAAGATCCCAAAAGGGCAAGCTTAGGGCTGGATTTAGAAATGTAGGGAACTAAGTTAGGTGCCACTCAAAGGACCATGTAACCTTACCCAGAACACGCTTCAGCTGTCATTCCTTTTGAACAAAATGTGCATTGCATTCAGTGCATGGGAACAACAATGGCACATTCTGTGGATAATTTTAAGCAGCAATCTTGCTGCATAGGTACATTTTGCATCCCTATTTTTTGGGGGGAGGCATCTTTTTTGTTGTTGTCTGTAAAAGCAAACAATTATTTTTTTTGATTTATTAATTTATTTCACTTTATTTTTTGTTACAGAAGCAAACATGCACATAGCTATACAATTTCACATTGTACAGTAGAGCCCGTTTTGGAAAGTGATAACCCTAGTTGTTCCCCCACACCCCAAACACACAAGTCCCTCTCCCCTGGGTTAGCCACTTAAAACCTCTCCTGTCTTTATCACTTCTGATGGTTATCACTGTTCACTAAACAATGTGCCTATCACCTTTTATTGGTTCAAACCTCAGAAAGTATTAATTATAGTTTTAAAAATTGTTACTGTTATTATTAATATAATCAGACATCTATTTTTGATTCTCAACTTTAGACATTATCTATTTACTTGGGGGGAGGCATCTTTTGCTAAACTCTTTGAGACTGCAATGGGGCAGAGCACAGTACTTGGCCAGGTAAGTACCCAATAGATACTTATTGAATGAAACTTTAACTCTACATTCCTTTAACTGGTGGAATTGGAAAGTTGTATGGGGTTGGTTTAAGGGGGAAAAAAGGACTTTGTTCATTTATTCAAACAAATATTTAAGAGTGCCTGATATGTGTTAAACGCTATATTATGAACTGAGGATATAGTGGGAAAAAAGATGGACATGGCTCTTGTCCTCATGGAATTTACATAACTCAGAGTTGTTCCAAGTGACCACCATATAGAAAAGTACTATGCAGTAGTTTTGTATGTATGTAGATATGCAGTTATGTGTCTATCATTCTACAAATTTCAAAATTGTAATAAACACTATGAAAGAAAAAAAAAGTTCTCTGAAAAGGGTTAATGGGAAAACCTGAATTAGATGAGTATTCAGGGATGGTTAGCCTCCCTGAGTAATGTCATTTAAGCTGAGGTCTGAATTAGTAGTTAGCCATAGAAAAAAATGGGAGAAAGAGCATTCCAGAAAAAGGGAATAAGCAATGTGTAGGTCCTGGGTTGGGAAATAGTTGGGTACAGTTGAGGACATGAAAGTGTAGTTAGAAGCACTAAGCAAGGAAAATGTGGGCTGGATTGAGCTTAGAAGTAGAAGCAGAGCCAGTCCATACAGAATATTAAGGGTCATCTGAGAATTATGGGAAGCAAGAAAATTTTAAGCAGTGGCATTGACTTGAGCAAAACTACATTTTGAAAAGGTCATTCTAACTGTTCTGTAGAGAATGTACTAGAAAAAGACAGTGGATAAGGGAGACCATTAAGAGGCTGCTGCAGTCATTCAAGCTAGAGATGATGGTGGCCTAAAATAATGACTGTAGACAGAGAGACAAGGACAGATTGGATAAAAGTAATATGAGCTAAAAATCAACAGGAGTTGGTGAGGAATTTGACATGAGGGATGAGGGAAAGGAAGAAATCAAGGATGATATGCAGGTTTCTCCTTGAGCAAATAGATGGATGGTAAAACCATTCACTGAGATAAAGAACATCGGAGAAGGGCCAGGTTTTATATTATTGTGGGGAGAGGTTAAGGGGGATTCTCTAATTCCTACCCTATTACAATTCAAACAAACACTATTAACTCAATTCACCAAGATTCATTGAGTACCTACTGTATATATGCAAATGCTGGGGGTTGACAATATACACATAAACAAACTAGACTCAATGCAATTTAACAAACATCTGCTATGTGTAAGTCACTAAATTTTGGCTCCTGCCTTCATGACGTATAAACCAGGGAGACAGAAATGTGGCAAGATCTGTGATGTATAGACACTATGTTTCCCCGAAAATAAGACCTAGCCAGACAATCAGCTCTAATGCGTCTTTTGGAGCAAAATTTAATATAAAACCTGGTATATATTATATTATATTATATTATATTATATTATACCTGGTCTTATAGTATAACAAAATAAGATCAAATATTATATTATATTATATTATACTAAATTATATTATACTATATTATATCATATCATACTATATTATATTATATAAGACCCTGTCTTACATTATAGTAAAATAACACCAGGTCTTACATTAATTTTTGCTCCAAAAGATGCATGAGAGCTGATTATCCAGCTAGGTCTTATTTTCGGGGAAGCACGGTAAAAATCTAGGGCAGGGAAAATTGTTGGAGGTTCTCAAAGTTCATTTTCAGTTGGATGGGATGCGTAATTGCAAAATGAAATTTACTGCTTTTAAAACAGACTGTTCCTTTCAAGAAAAACAAACAAACAAACATTACCTAACTAGAATAAATATTCCTAGCCCTAGTGGCATTTCGGATCAGAGATGAACAGAATTTGGAGATTGGAAGGAACCTTAAATTTAAGATTTGATTTCATGGATGAATTAACTCATAGTTGAAATAGAAAACAGAGCATTCAGACACTCAATAAATGTTCAGAGTAACTGAATGCCAGAAGTGACCGAGGCACCAAAAAGATTGCAGTAAAACTTTGGTTTTATCCTTCCATTCCAAATTAGGATGAAAATGAACATAATTTACCAGTTATTTTGGGCTGCAAAGGCAAAAAGTCAAAAAAGGCAGAGAAGGAGGTGGGGGAGGGAGGCCTGGGGAAATTTAAGTTACCTGCCTTTTAAACATATCTACCTAGCCAAAGGTGGCCCAATCAAGCAGCATGGAAGAGCAACGATAGTGAAATTGACTAGACAACCTTATCTGTCTATTATCAAATGAGATAGATAAAATACAATAGCCTGATTTTTGTTGTTTGCTTTTTCATGAATGTTCTCTTTGGTAAAGATCCACTTCACTGATTGTAGCTAGCAAGTACTGTATCCATTTTATCTAACTCCAAGAATGAAATCAACTCCATTTCAAAAAGTAATGCTTCTTGAAGACTTGGATCTGAATTAAAAGTTCCAGGACAGGACTCCATGTCTAAAGTCAGCCCCTCAAAACATCGAAACCATTAGTTTCCACGTAGAATGTACTTAGAGGCAAAAGTTGCTTTTCTCTTTCACTTCAAGGGAGCAGACTAAAGATCTCAGAACCCTTCATTTGGTAAAGTAGTGATCCCAACCAAAGAACAAAGCAGCCTAGGACTTCTCTCCTGCCACCAAGAATAAACAAGAGGGAACAGCTTTACAAACAAAACAAAACCAACTATTTTCCCTTCAGTTTTCTTCATCCTACTTGGCAGAATTTCAGACTTTTGGGGAATATTTTGGAATGTAAAAGATTTGTGCTTAAGATAAAACTTAAATTTTGCTGAGGCTCAGCACTAAGACCCTTCCAGAAGGCATTTTTTTAACATTTCAAAAAGATACTTTTAACTTTTCTTCAGCAATTTAAGTCACACATTAAAAACCATATTATCAATAATTCATTTCCAATGAATGTTTATGAGGTAAGAATGCTTTTAATTAACACAGAGTTGCATGATCAACCATGATTTGTTTCTGATTCAAGATCCTTTGATTTCAAATTGACAAGCTGATTTGCAATGAGGTTTTTGGGGGTTTCAGACAGCTGCTTCATAAATCACGTCTCTGTGTAAAAACCATATCCATTTTCCTCTGTCAAGATCAAAACTTTTACAGGAAAGAAATCAGGTATAAATGCAAATATTTGAGCAGGTATGATTTATATTTCCATTTTACCTAGAAATTAACTGCAAACTGAACCTGTTACCCAGATGAATACTAATTATGGGGGATAAGTGGTGGGGAATGATTGTGCCTATGTTACTAATTGGCCCCACCCTGGATGAAGTGTCTACACTGAGCTAGAATACATTGTAGACATATAGGGTGGAGACATGTTCCTAACTGCTGCCCTCTCAGGGTAGGTTTTTGTGGCCTGGCTTTGAGCTCTCCAAGCAAACAAAAGTTGTCTTACTTGTTTTTAATACTTATTTAACTAAAACCTTAAGTACTATGATCCTTCCCCCATGACCCCCATCCCATAAGACTTCATGAACCAAACAAATCTGTTTTCAGATGATTTTTAATATGTACTAATAAAGAGTGGATTTTACCACTTATCATCCACAAATGGGCCAAAATTACCAAAACAGTTGAAAGTCAGCATAATTACAGTTTATCTAAATAAAACATATGTAGTCATCTTCTGGAGTTGACAGAAGGGCATGAGTTATAGCACCATCTGGAATTGGGGACAAAGCAGATACATGTTGAAGCCTAAATTAATAAAAGCTGAGCAATAGCTAACAGCCCAAGCATAGGAAATCAGCATTAATGAGATTAATTCTTAGACTACTGTCATAACATTTACTTAATTTGATTACAAGGCCAGGTGTGTACATTTTATTCCCCTTTATGCAAATTGTGCACATTGAATGGAGAAGGGTACAGTATGGCTGGGGGTGACATTTAGTAAATACAGGTGGGGCCAATGCAAATTTTGTAGATTAGTGATTATAGTCCCAAATCAAGAGATTTGGGAGGAATCCATGATCATGGCAGTAGAGGCACTCTGATGTCTTTAAGGGCGTGATGTTAATTCTCATTGTCTTTATCACACATATGCAACATCTGTCTAAAATCAAATGATTCTCAACTGTTAACGCACATTAGAATCACTTGGGGAGCTTTGAAAACTCCCATTGCCCAGATGAATTAAAACAGAATCTCTGGAGATTGAGCTCAGGCATCTTTACTTTCTAAAGCTCCTGAGGTAATGCCAATGTGCAGGCAAGGTTGAGACAAGTCTAAATGTGATTCACAAGGATTCAAAGCAACACAATAGGAGAAACCAGGGACATCCCCACACCTGGACTGACACTTTACTGGAGGGTCTGTTGGCTCCCTGCCTTAGAATCACTATCTTACAATTGGTACCATGAGGACATTGCCTTCCCCTTGGTGAAAATAGCCAGTATTTAATGGTCATTTACTTTGTGCCAGGCACTGTGTGTGTAGCACTTTATGTTCTCTGTCTCATTTAATCTTCATGACATCCATATGAGGGATATATTATTGTTATTGCCTATTTACTGAGGAAAAAACTGAGGCATGAACAGGTGAAGTGATTTTCCTAAGGTCACACAGCTAGTACTCTCAACTTTTCTGAAACTAAACAAAATACTTTGTCTCTCACAAACTTTCCAGAGGCCTGGATTCTCTTTTCTGGCATTATTTTCCCAACTAAAAAGGTATCTTCTCTCTGGAGGGAGCCTGCCTGTCTACCCTCACCAATAATGATAGTCTGTAACAAAAATGTCAGCGTGAATCCACCAAATATCACCCATTTATATACAGTCAATTTAGTATAACTTTTAGCAACTCCTAATTAAGAGATACACATCCCAAAATATTTTGTGGTTATCCATCTTTCAACATTGACCTTCAACTAGGGAATCAAACTCAGGAAACGTGGCAGAAGAAGATCTGTCAAGAAAATCCACAATTGACACTAGCCAAAAGCAAAGAGTCTAGAAAGTTCAGTTACTTTACTTCACTTCTTGGTAACTCCTACTGGCTACTCTTCCCAAACTTAATAATGAACACCTATTTCAGAAAGAATTATTAATTTCCCAGAGTCAGTGGGGAATAAAAATTCCCTAGCATTTATATTATGACTGCTAAATTTTTCTAGGTTATTGTTTCACTAAAATCAAAACTGAGTAAAGGGAATGAACAAATTCCATTTCTAACAGTGCCCCACTGGGCTGGACATGTGTGAAAGATGGATGGCCCCAGGATACCGAACCAGACTGTTGTATGGTGAGCTGCAGTGAGGCAAATCCAAGCAGGGAGGGCAGAAGAAAACCCATGAAGGCTGCTCTAAAGTCCCACTTCAAACAATGGGGTCCAGCAGCAGGCAGCAGGAAACTAGCAGCAGGCAGACTTGGCTGGTGATAGCAATCAGGGGTTGTTTTCAGAGCTCCAGGATGACCTCAGGCCTCAGAGGCAGAGTCCCAATCAACCACCATATCGCACAGCTGCAACTGTATCTGAAAAACAGTCTTTGCATGTACAGTGGTCTATGGACTGGAAAGGGCTGAGACAGTCACCCTAGTCTTTTTAGCCCCATATGTACTCACAGATAACAATCCCCATTAGTAGTATTATCTTCAAATGTGTGTAGAACATCAGCATAAATATAGCTAACATACCATTTTCGTGAATACAAATAGAGTGGCAGGACATGTATGGGGAGGATACTAATCTGTGATACGTCTTCATTTTATAAATGAATTTTCTTCACAGTAGAGCCATTAAAAAAATCTGTCTGCATATAAGAAAAGAAAAAGTATTAGAAGTATGTACACTGAAATGATAGCCACGTTTATCTCTGGATCTTGGAATAACAGATGACTTTTCATCTATTTTCTTTTATCTGCTTGTATTTTCTAAGTTTCCTAAAGCAAACATGTATTTGTTAGGTTATTTTTTAAGTTTTAAACGGGTTTTTGTTGTTGTAGAATTTTTAAAAATAGAGACAAACAGCTTTTAATGAGTGCTTTATTTATCCTCACTTTTAAAGATACCATTTCAGAGAAAGAAGTTGCATTTCTAAAGATAGAGCATGACACAACATATTCACGTAGGCTTTGGAGGGAAAAATTCTATAAAGAAGTCACAAGAGGCCCTTGGCAGGGGCTTGATATCAGTAATAGAGCCAGTTCTAAACTCTAAAAGAAAAATTGGCCAGAATAGCAATTCTACTGAATTTCAGAATCCTGGCATATAAGAAACACTCATTTTTTTTCTTGACTATCAGAGTGTTACCTTGGAACAATACACATTCTTTACAAAGATGGAGGCAGTGGTATGCTAGAGCCAGCTCACAATAGATCAAGACTTCAGATTGTGCACATCTCTTCCCAACTCTGCGTTTAGTGACATCACATTGATAGCTTGAAATCAGCCTTGGTGGGAGTATTTATACTGTGGAAATTCGCAAAAGCTACAAATCAGGGCTTTCCCTCCTCCCACAGAGAGCTAGCTGTTAAACATGGGAATATCTAACTTCCCCTCCTGATTCAGCAGAGCTGTTGTTTGTACAATGCTTGAATTTGGCAGTGAAAACTTTTATTTGTACCAAAGCAAAACTACATTGCTGTAAAAACTGCAGAGGTTGGATTCAACCCCAGTTTAGTTTTCGGCTTTGTCATTAGCAAGCTGGGATATCTCACTTCCCTTCCTGGGCCTCAGTTCTTTCATCTCTACACTGGGAGGACTAGACTATGATGTCTAAGATCCCTTCCAGACAGGGACAGCTTAGGATTCAGAGCTGGAAAGGCGGTGGTTAGAGGTTCAGTCTTTGAAGAGAAGATAGGCCTTGGTTTAAATCTTGACTTCATTTACTAGCATCTGTGTGACCTCAGGAGAGTTACCTAACCTTTCTGAGCCTCCATTTCCTCATCTGTAAAATAATGATAATAATAGTCACACTTTAATTATAGGGCTGTTATAAGGATTAGATGAGATCATTCTCAGCACTCATAGTAGTAGGCACCAATAAATGCTAACTATGCGTATTAAACCTGTTCCTACTTGTCCCTGACACAAAAATGCCTTACCACTATAGAGGAAACTTGATTTACTAAGATATCTATGAGATGTTGCCTAGGCTCCATTACATATTTATAAGCTAGTACAGATTAATCAGCACTGAAAATAGTGGTAGAGTATCACTTGCAACATAAATATAGATAATAAAAGAAGCACGGGAGCCTAACACTTATTGCCTCCTATGGAAGGTCTTTTATACACTCTTTCTTTATCTTGTCTAATGATCACACTCCTAGTTGAGCCAGGTGTTTTTCTGTTTGTTTTGCTTTTTGTCCTTTTTACAGAAATGGAAACTGAAGTTCAGAGATGTTCAGTAACTTGCTTAAGGATCTACAGCTACCAACTGTTACAAAGCCAGAAATTCTGTCCAAAGAGACAGCCCAGATGCCCCATGAAAGGACTAGGAGACTATGTTTTTTCAGAAACACAAACGTCGGAGCACGCTTATATGACATGCTTATGTGGTGACAATTTAAGTAAATATTTGAAAGGCCACAGCTTCAAGAAAGATTTAAATCATTCATTTTTCTATAAGTACCAACTAAATCTTGCAAAAATCATGACTAAATCATGACATTTTGACATACATCCACCCTCCCCCCAAACACTTGTAATTGATTTTTTTTTCTTAGAGGATGATTTACTTCATAAAAATTTCAATTTTTTTTGAAAAAGTGGTTTCTGAAAAATAAATGGTGTTCAAAGACCTTGGTACTTAGCCTGAACGTTGCTTCTGGTTTGGGGACAGTGAGGGAAGTATGGGCAATTGACTGCCAGAATCTAGCCCTTTCCTTCTCAAGCCTCAGGACTCAAGATCTTAGCCAGCAATGAGTAGGGAAAGTTTTGCTTACACTACAGAGCCTCAGCAAAGACAGTCAATCCCTCAGAAAAATGCTTCTGTTCTGGCACTTAATTCTGTTTTCTCCACAATAAATTCTTCTGTAGCCAAAGTTAGCCTCAGGGGTCTCAATCAACTCTAATGTGCCCATCCTAGAACTTTGATTTTGCTTCATTTCAAGTCACATTACCGTCCTTCCCAAAAGAATTGTGTCCTATTGACAGTTGACTTTCTATTACTAAGATAAAATTAAATAAATTTGTGTTCTTGAAAGATATAATAGCCACTGTTACAAATGTTAACAGTGGTTATTGCTGGGGGGTAGGATTTTTTTTCTTTTTTATATCTGCATTTTTTTTTAATTTAAAAATAAATTATTTTATAATGAGTATGATTTAATTTTTAAAATTTGAATTTTATTTTATTTATTTATTTTTTAAACTTTTATTTATTTAAGTGTGTTTTTCCAGGACCCATTAGCTCCAAGTCAAGTAGTTGTTTCAATCTAGTTGTGGAGGGCGCCGCTCACAGTGGCCCATGTGGGGATCAAACCATTTGTTAAAAGCACTGTGCTCTAACAAGCTGAGCTAACTGGCCACCCAAATTTGAATTTTAAACATAAAAATAAGCAGCATTTGAAAAATGTATAGATGACTCTGTGTGTGTGTGTGTGTGTGTGTGTGTGTGTGTGTGTATGCATGCACTGCTGACATGCTTCTTACCTGGGTGTTCCTTCCATTTTATTTCCTCTATCTGCAGACAGAAAAGGGAGGGACACATCTGACCCATTAGAGGCAAAGTCTAAAAATGCATTTAATGTGAATACAACTCAACATTTTACTCTGGAAGGTGTGAATAGCAAAAAGCTCTCCTCAAAAATGGTCTTTTACTTTGCCAGGAAGAAAGGAGTCAATGTGCATGCTTCACAGAATCCTCATGACAAACCTCTAAAGAAGATATTAATCTCTTACTGGACAAAATAAAAAGAAAAAACTGTACTCTGAGAGGAATTAAGCACAAACAAGTCCCATATATGGACCATGCACTATATTTCTGGCACTTGTTTTTTTATACATTATCTCATTTAATACTCACTATATCCAAATAGGGTTGAAAATACTCCTGAAATATTTAGCGGTCCTTGAAAGCGACAACATAAACCTGGTACACATCTTTGGATACACAACCTGGTACACAACTTTAACTTAAGAACATTATTCAAAATATTCAAACAAACACAATCTCATTATAGAGGAGACTACAAAATAGGTGTGAGTTTTTAGGATAAAGCATGAGAATCAAATTTATAGTAGGTGCTTTGGGCCACCATGCCAAGGTCCTTAAGGAGTAGGTGCTTACTGCCCTGTGTCTCTGCCATTACGCTGTTATACTGCCTCCAAACAAGGTAGCAGGCAATTCTTATCTATCATCTTATGTGATTTACTAGAACTTAGGGTTCCTTGTGAGAATGTCTTAATTAAGGGAGTATGTGTTGGCTTTCTTTCCTCTTATCAATTCCCTACCTAAGGAAATTCATTATATGGTTTCCTTGGCATCAGAGTAACAGGAAACTGGTTGAAGAGCTGATGGTGAAGGCATTGAGTTTTCTGAAAATGTGATTGAGCTACAAAGGGTAGTGACAGTAAGAAATAAGAAAGGGCAGACAAGGCCACAGTCTTTAGTGTTTCTAGGTCCCAATGCCCTATCCCCTAAAGCCTGTCTTCTACTCCTCAGTGCAGTGACAAGCCAGGTATCCTCAGAAATTCCTGTCAGGTAGGCCTCTTTCTCTTGTCAGGTAGGCAAAAGGAATTCACAACTCCAAAAGATCACTTCCCACTGATGTGGCATTTAAATGAGTTTTTAAAAATGGGAAGAATTTCATTAGCTAGAGATTATAGGGTGAGGAAGAGGCATTCCAGAGGGAATTAACATCATAAGCAAACATTTGGTGGGGGAAGAGGTGGTGGGAAAGATTGAACCAAAAAGGCACAGGGGATAACCAGGAAATATAAGATAAATACTCCAGGATGTCTGAGATTAGAGTACATTATGGAAGTGGTGGGAAAGTAAGGTAGAAAGATACATCTTGAAAGGGTTTTAGTGTCAGACTCAAGTGTTTGACTTTATTCAACTGGCAGGGAAGCACCATTAAATGTTTTGACAGAAAATGATGCAATCAGACAAATGATTTAGAAAGATTAATACAAGGGAGCCTGGAAATGAGAGAAACCTTGCAGATGAGACAAGTTAAGTTGCTATACAGGATGCAAAAGGAATGTTAAAATATGGCCTCTTCTCTCAAGAAGCATATACTCATGTAAACTAAAACCAACAAGTACCATGAAACAAGTCTGTGCTGCTCAGTGCAGTTCTAAGTACTTTATTATATGACACTGACTAATAACTTCTCAACACACATTTTTTTCCCCACAAATGTTATTTTTTGTGGCAATAACTATAACAGGCATATCGCCGTCCTGAATTTTGAACCCTGTGACCTGTAACTCTTCCTTCTTTCCTCACATTAATACACCCTCATTCATCAGAGGGGAAAAGAGAAGGCTTTCCAACAATAGCCTTTTTTCTTAGGATGGTTTTTAGATTCTCTTTCCTCACTTCAGTTAACAAACTAGGACTTTATAAGGTAACAAGGCCTCGAAGCTGCCATAGCCATCCCCTCCCCATTTGCAAATCACCTGTGCTAATTTGCTGAACAGACTTCTGAGATTACAAGCAAATATGAAGGCCTATGGCAACTCACCTTGAAATCACCAAACAATGGTCTCTTTGAGAAGTCTCTAGAACCTAACTTAGACAATCTCTTATTAAGGAGTTGGTTGTTTTTATATACCATGGTTCCCCGAAAATAAGACCGGGTCTTATATTAAATTGTGCTCCAAAAGATGCATTAGGGCTTATGTTCTGGGGATGTCATCCTGAAAAATCATGCTATGGCTTATTTTCCGGTTAGGTTTTATTTTCAGGGAAACACAGTATCTGCTTCTCAAACGCACACATATAAGCCTTCGCTCTTGAAATTCCTATGCAAGTGGTCTCTTTCCTTTCCAAATTTCATTGACATACAAAGTTTTGTGACATACAGTGGACAAGCACCTGCTGTGTGCAAATGACTATGCAAAATGCTCTAGGAATGCCATAATAAAAATGACATGGTCAAACCTATGGATATGTCAACATCTATCCAGAGACACTCATGTGAACATAGGAGAGAATGACCAATATTAACAGGTACCCATTTTGCAATGACCACTGTAGGAGACCCCAGCATTGCAGAGATCATATGCTTGGATTTTCCAAGCCAGTGCTAATGACATTCTTGGTCCTGTCTCTACCTAAACCGCTAAAATGTGCAAGAAATTTCAATATTTTGGATCCAAATTTTATCTTCCAATTGTTTTTTCACAACTTAAAGCACATAAAGGTTCTCTGACAGAAGAAGTGCCCTGGTTTTTGGTTCAGAAAATAGAATCAAGGTATTTGTTTATCCATTCAACACATATTAATTGAACATGGCCACATGCTATGCACTATTACATGGGTACAGTGGTAAACAGGGCAAAGAAACTCCCTGGCCCCAGGGAGTTCATGTTCTGGTGAGTATATTTGGACAATACATAAATAAACCAGATAATTTCAGAGAGTGGATACAAATAATGAAGGAAATCACAGATGATGTGATAGAGCATGGCAGGAAGGAACCTACTTTAGATTGGGTGATAAAGGGAAGGCTTCCCTGGGGGAATGACATTTGAGTGGACATCTTCATGATGGTAAAGAGTCAGCCATGCAAATCTCTTAGGAAAGAAAGTTATGTATAGAAGGAACAGCAAATACAGAATTTCAGAGGCAAATAATAATATTAACTATGTAATCAGCACTGTTCAAATGCTTTACATATTGAAATCATTTAATTCTCACCACACCCCCACCAGATAGATACTATTAATAATGTCAATTTTCAGAGGAAGAAACGGAGAGAAAGAAAGTTTGCAAGACTAGTCTAAAGTCAATAGCTAGTAAACAGCAGGTCTAGGATTGAAACATAGGCAGTCTTGCTCGAAAGTCCCTATCTTAACAATATAGGGGGGAGGTGTTCAAGCAATATAGGAATGTACCCTTAAAGGTTGGAATTTGCATAACACACTTGAAAAGTATTACAAAACAACCTAGGAAGTTGTTGGGCTAACTCAGTAGCTGGGCTCCTAGGAAACAGGTAGTTTTGAGCATTGAAATAACTCACTTCATATTGAATCAGATCTGAAACAGAATTTTGATCTATGGAGTTGTCCCAGGGCCCCCAGACTTAAAACTTTCTAAAACATTCAGAAGTGTCAGAAAAAGGGCAGGAAATACCACAGTACAGGAATATTAACTATCCTCATAAACAACCACCAAAAATCTAAAATTCCATCACCTACCTAAAGAGCACTCTAAGTAAAACAGTCTGATTAAATGAGATAAGTGTGAAGAAGCTGGCAACATCAGTATAGACAGTTAGTTCAGGGATGTAATCACAATTCTTCATTTTACTAGAATTTTTCATCTGCAATACTTATCTATTAAAATAGTAAGAGCAGAAGTAGCACCTTTCCTCTGAAAAAAACAAAAAACAAAAAAACAAAACCACAAATGCCTACAAACATGAACTTACTGTCCTTATAATATAACAACAAAGTGTAGAAAATTTTCAGTTCCTTTTAAGAGAAGAAAAGAAGGGTTTTGAACTCTAAATGCTTTTTGGCCACACCACTGCATTTTAGACTGTCCTTTTTTCCTTTTTAGCTGTTTTGTGGTTTTTAGTATTATCTTTTCAAAATGCACACACACACACACACACATATATATGTGTGTATATATATATATATATATATATATATATATATATATATATATATGTATATATACAAACAGGCAAGTGTAGATAACTCATTCAGTGAATGCTTACAAAGGCGGGCAAATAACTTGAAAACACAAAGGACTGGGACAAGAGCAAAAGAAATGTTAGAGGTGGAAGACATCTGGTAGTTTTATCATTATACACACTGGGAACCAGACTATACAAGATCCAAAAACCTACAACTGACAGGTCTCTTCTACCTGTTATTTTACAGTCCCCAGCACAGAGCTAGGTGGCTTCTCAGTAAAGACCTGATAAAATATTTTGACTCCATCCCAGTTTGGGTCCTAAAACGTCATTCCCACCTGGAATTTGGTAAAATTCCACTTGCACCCCTTGCCTCAGTTTCCCTATGTGACAACCACTGAGATAGGATAATGACAAAATATAGATGGCCATTCTTTCATAAAGCCACTTCTGTGGTTACTCATTACCTTACAGGATGAAGTCAAACTTCTTTACCATGGCATGCAAGGCCCTCTATGTCTGCTTCTCTGATCTTCTTTTGTCACCTGCACCAACCGCCCTTTACACTGAAAATGCCCCTCTTTCATCTCCTTCCTTTGGCATACATTGTTACTTCGACCTGCGATGTCACCCTTTCTTCCTCTCCGTACTTCTTGCTCTCCCCTTTCTCCTGGGTAACTCCAACTTGCCAACTCTTCTTTGGGAACTTTTAGGAGAGAAACTTGGGCAGTTAAATATATGCTGGGCCAAAATAGGGTAAGTTAGGGACTGGGAAGGTCCCTAGTTAGGAAGGTATTTTATAGGTTAAAATCAGTTGTAGGTTATATCCAAAAATTTTTGTTACAAATAATTGTCAAAGTACCAACATTTGCAAATGATTGAAAGTAGATTCGAAGTTATTCCTATGTAGTAGCTCTTGCATTCAGGTTCCCCAAGAAGTCTTGTTTGACACCTCCCACATGATTTAGGGTGTCTTCGACTACCACAGTACCCCTACACATAGCACTTAGAACTCTGTATTGGAACTATGACCTTCTTGTCTATCTCCCTTAGTAGACTATGAATTACTCAAGAGCAGGGAAAATATATTATTTATTTCTATACTTTCAGGGTCAGGTACAGCACGTGGTACAGAGTAAGCATTTGCTGAATGGGAGCATGAACACTGTCAGGTAAAATAACTAAGAAGAGAGTGCTGGAGGTCCAAGATGGTGGATTAGGTAAATGCTATGCCTACTGCCTCCCAGGATCACACCAAAATTACAAATAAATTGTAGAACAATCAACCTCAAGAATCATCTGAACGCTAGCTGAACAGAACCACTATCACTAAGGATATAAAGAAGAGGCCACATTGAGTCTGGTAGGAGGGGTGGAAACACAAAACAGGCTGACCCCAAACCCACAGGTAGTGGTTGAGCACTGGGAGGGACACCTCAGTAGTGGAGGTACCAGAGGGAGGGGGTCCCAGCTCTATACCAGGCTCCCCAGCCCAGGGGTCCTGTGCCAGAAAGAGGAGTTCCCATAGCATCTGGAAGTGAAAATTAGTGAGGACTCTGCTTTCCCACCCCGGTGAGATGGACGGCAGCTGGAAACCCAGATGCCCTCTCACAGAGCCAGCACACAAATTCACTTGCTTGCAAACACTCATCTGGTCTCTAGTGGAGGGGCGGCAACTTGAGAGCCCAAGAGATGTGCAGGGAAAGACTGAGTTGTGTGACCTCAAGGCAAGGGCTGAAGGGACAGGAGCCATTATTGTCACTGTGTGAAGCCTGACACACATGTAGTCTATAGGAGGGCACCATCTTTTCTGTGTTGAAACCTCCCCCAAAGGTCATGTCTGGGACTACACTGGTTTGGTGGAATCTACACGTGTGCAATGCCATGGTGATGCTTTGTATTCTGCCTCCCCCCACCTCACACACAGCTAGTGTTGCTTCGCCTGGGACACTCTTGACTGCTAGGCTGCTGGCCCTGCCCCTACAGGATGCGGAATACTTTTTGCAGAGGCAGACGGCCCGCAGTGACCCAAGAAATGTTTGGTGGTGGGTGGTGACCCAAGACCTGTGCCACAGTGTCTCTTGGGCAGCTCTTGGGGACCCGACAGCCTGAGGGGGGCAATGGCTGGCCACGGTGTTGTCAGGGTATTGTTGTGGACTGGTCAGAAGATGCAACTGGTGCAGGAGCCAAGACTGCATTGACTTTGTAAAATCCACCACCTACAACCCTTAGCTCCCTGGAATCCTGTCATGCCCTCATAGAGCTGCATTGCCAGGGGCACTTTCAGCACCTGAGAGACCAGCCCTGCCCCACAAGCCACAGAAGCCTTTTACAGCAGTGGAAAGCCCACAACAACCTGGGGAGATTTGGGTGGTAGACAGTGACCCAAAACCTGTGTCACAGCCACTCTTGGGCAACTTTTGGGGATTAGTGATCCTGAGGCAAGTGGTGGCTGACTGTGGTGTTCTAAGGGCATTTCTTGAAGTGATCAGTGGACAGGCACTGCCCTGAGGCAAGCAGTGGCTGGCTGCAGTATTCTCACGGTGCTGTGTAAAGTAGTCATAGACCAGGCACTGGCACAAGAACTGAATCTGCATTAACTATATAAAAACTACAGGCCATGTCTCAAGACTCCCTGGGACTGTGCCAACCCAGCTAGTGTTAAATGGTCGAGGGCATTCTCAACACCAGGTCAACTAGCCTGGCATGCACATCTAAGTAGGCTCTTTCAACAGTTGGGCCTTACGAGTAGCTAGCAGGTGGCAGTAAGCCTGTAGGGCACTGGGCCTTTGGCTGAGCTGCCTCAGGACCAATATTGGTGGCAGCCAGCCTTGGTTTAAGGCAAGGCCACCTCCACATGCCTCCAGGTGCAGCACAGGCAACAGCCCACCATATATAGCTTTATGGATCCCATGAGATAGCTGCAGGCTTGTAACAGGCAAGACTGAATTTGGCTTGCATGGGAACCCCTCCCAAAGATACCAGAAACAACATACCCAGACACCAGCTTCAGCCCACACCAGAGCACTACCTAGTTAGCCCCACAAGTGGAACACCCAAAGTTGGGGTCTCAACAGGCATAAGAGCCCAAGGGGATTAATACTCCTCTCAGGGCTCAGCCATCACACAGCAGCTCATACACACAGCTCATACACTGTGGGCATAGCCAGTCAGTCAGCCTGGGGGTCAATCCCACCCACTGATGTGCCAAAAGCATCAACTACAACAGGAGAACACAGACAACACACACAAGCGACACTGCTAGAACACATGTACAGGAGATCAGGAAGACTACCTCATTGGATCACACAGGACACTTGCCTAAGGCTACCCAGCAAAGACTGAGAGACACAGGAGATCTGCTAATACATAGAAGCAAATACAGAAAGGCAGCCAAAATGAGGAGACAAAGAAACATGTCTCCAATAAAAGAACAGGAGAAACCTACAGGAATAGAACTAAATGAAATGAAGGCAACCAGCCTACCAGAGAAAGAATTTAAAACACTGATTATTAGAATGCATAAGGAACTTAGTGCGAATTTCAACAAAGAGATAGCAAGCATAAAGAAGGACAAAGAAACCATAAAAAGAACCAGTCACAAATGAAAAATACAATAACTGAAATGAGGAATATACTAGAAGGAATTAACAGCAGATTAGATGAAGCAGAGGGCTGAATCAGTGATTTAGAAGGCAAGGTAGCAGAAAACACCTCATCAAAAGAGAAAAAGGAATAATAATAATAATAATAATAATAATAATAATAAACAACGAGATAGTTTAAGGGACCTGTGGGATGACATCAAGTATAACAACATTCACATCATAAGTGTACCAGAAGAAGAGAGGGAGCAAGAGATTGAGAACCCATTTGAAGAAATAATGACTGAAAACTTTCCTAACCTGGTGAAGGAAATGGACACATAAGTCCAGAAAGTGCAGTGTCCCCAACAAGATAAACCCCAAAGGCCAACACAAAGACACATCATGATTAAAATGGCAAACATTAAAGACAAAGAAAGAATCCTAAAAGCAGCAAGAGAAAGTCAACTAGTTATTTACTAGGGAGCTCCCATAAGACTATTAGCTGATTTCTCAACAGAAACTTTGCAGGCCAGACAGGAATGGCAGGAAATATCCAAAGTGATGAAAAACAAGGGACTACAACCAAGATTGCTCTACCTAGCAAGGCTATCACGTGAAATTGAATGTGAGATAAAGCTTCCCACATAAGAAAAAGCTAAAGGAATTCATTACCACCAAGCCAGTATTACAGGAAATGTTAAAAGGACTGCTATAAGCAGAAGAAAGGAGAAAACAAACAAACTAACTAAGATCAAAAATATGAATAATAAATGGCAATAACTATATACCTCTTTAAAAAATCACTTTAAATATAAATGGATTAAATGCTTTAATCAAAAGACATAGGGTAGCTCTACGGATAAGAAAACAAGATCCATGCATATACTTCCTACAAGAGACCCACCTCAGATCAAAAGACACACCCACAGACTAAAAGTAAAGGGATGGAAAAATATATTTCTCACAAATGGAAATGAGAAAAAAGTTGAAGTAGCAATACTTATATTGGACAAAATAGACTTTAAAATGAAGACTACAATAAGACACAAAGAAGGACATTATATAATAATAAAGGGATCAATCCAACAAGAGAATATCAATCTAGTAAACATTTATGCACTCAACATAAGAGCACCTAAATATATGAAGCAAATATTGACAGACATAAAGAAAGAGATCCACAGTAACCCAATCATGGTAGGTGATTTTAACACCAAAGTGACACAAATGGACAGAACTTTCAGACAGAAAATCAACACTGGGCTTAAATGATACACTAGACCAGATGGATTTAATTGATATTTTTAGAGCATTTCACACCGAAGCAGCAGAATATACATTCTTTTCAAGTGCACATGGAACATTTTCCAAGACTGACCACATGTTAGGCCACAAAGCATGTCTAAACAAATTTAAGAACATTAAAAACATATCAAGCGCCTTCTCTGATCACAGTGGTATGAAACTAGAAATCAGTTACAAGGAAAAAAACCAAAACTGAAAATCAGACAAACACATGGAGACTAAATAACATGCTACTAAAGAATGATTGGATAAACAATGAGATCAAGAAAGAAATGAAAAAACACCTTAATCAAATGCAGTCTTAAGAGTGAAATTCATAACAACGCAGGCCTATCAAAGGAAACAAGAGAAGTCTCAAGTAAACAGTCTAACTTTACACCTAAGGAAGCTGGAAAAGAACAGCAAACAAAGCCCAAAGTGAGTACAAGGAAGGAAATAATAAAGATCAGAGTGGAAATAAACAAAACAGAGACTAAAAAAAATTATAAAATATCAGTGAAACCAAGAGCTGGTTTTTTGAAAGGTAAACAAAATTGACAAACCTTTAACCAGAGTTATCAAGAAAAAAAGAGAGAGGACCCTAATAAATAAAATCAGAAATGAAAGAGGAGAAGTGACAAGCGACACCATAGAAATACAAAAATTTTAAAGAAAATACTACAAGCAACTATACACCAACAAACTGGACCATCTGCAAGAAATGGATAAATTCCTAGAAGCATACATTCTTCTAAGGCTGAATCAAGAAGAAACAGAAAATATGAATAGACTGATTACTACTGATGAAATTGAATCAGTAATCAACAAGCTCCCAACAAACAAAAGCCCTTGACCAAATGGCTTCACAGGTGAATTTTACAAAACATTCAAAACAGGATACCTATTCTTCTCAAACTATTCCAAAACATCCAAGAGGAAGGAAGACTACCAAGCTTATTTTATGAGACCACCATTACCCTGAATACAAAACCAGACAAAGACATTACAAAAAAACAAAAAGAAAACTATAGTCCATTATCCCTAAGGAATACAGAGGCAAACATTCTCAACAAAATATTAGCAAACCAAGTTCAGCAATACATTAAAAAGCTCATACAGCATGATCAAGTGGGATTCATTCCTGGTATGTAAAAATGGTGGTTCAATATCCAACGTGCTATACCACATTAACAAAAGGTAAAATAAAAATCATATGGTCATTTCAATAGATACAGAAAAAGCATTTGACAAAATCCAGCATCCATTTTTGATAAAAACTCTCAGCAAAGTGGGAATAGAGGAAACATATCTCAACATAATAAAGGCTATATGTGACAACCCCACAGGTAATATCACACTTAATGGGGAAAAGCTAAAAACATTCTTCTTAAAATCAGGAACAAGACAAGAATGTCCACTTTCACCATTTTTATTCAATATAGAACTGGAAGATCTAGCCACAGAAATCAGACAAGTAAAAGAAATAAAAGTCATCCAAATTGGAAAGGAAGAAATAAAAATGTCATTATTTATGAATGACTTGATACTATATAGAGATAACCTCAAAGATTCCACACACAAAACCTGTTAGAACTGATAAATGAATAAAGCAGCAGGATACAAAATTAATATTCAGAAATAAGTTGCATTTTTATACACCAATAATAAACTATCAAAGAGAACTTAAGAAAACAATCCCATTTACAATTGCATAAAAAAATACTTAGGAATAAATTTAACCAAGGAAGTAAAAGACCTGTACTCAGGAAGTTATAAGATATTGAAGAAAGAAATCAAAGAAGATACAAATAATGGAAACATATACCATGCTTGTGGATAAGAAGAAGTGATACAGTCAAAATATCCATATTACCCAAAGCAATCTATAGAATCAACACAATCCTTATCAAAATACCAATGGCGTTTTTTCACAAAACAAGAACAAATAATGCTAAAATTTATATGGAACCATAAAAGGCCCCAAATAGACACGGCAATTCTGAGAAATGAGAAGAAACCTGGAGGTATCATGGTACCTGATATCAAATTATACTACAAGTTCATAGTAATCAAAGCAGCATGGTATTAGCATAAAAACAGACACAAAGATCAATGGAACTGAATAGAGATCCCAGATAGAAATCCATGCCTATAAGATCATTTAATCTATGAGAAAGGAAACGAGAATTTACACTGGGGTAAAGACAGTCTCTTCAATAAATGGTGCTGTGATAACTGGACAGATAACTTGCAAAAAAAATAAACAGGATCACCTTCTTACACCATATACAAGAATAAACTTAAAATGGATTAAAGACTTAAATGTAAGATCTGAACCCATAAATCTTCTAGAAGAAAATATAGGAAGTAAACTCAGACATCACCCTTAGTAATATTCTTACTGATAAATCTCCTGGGCAAAGGAAACAAAAGAAAAAATTAACAAATGGGACTACATCAAACTAAAAAGGTTTTGCACAGAAAAGAGAACCATCAACAAAAGAAAAAGACATCCTACTGAGTGGAAGAAGATATTTGCCAATGATACATTTGATAAGGTGTTAATATCCAAAATTTATAAAGAACTCATACAAGTCAACACCAAAAAAGCAAACAATCCAATTAAGAAATGGGTAGAGGACCTGAATAGACATTTCTACAAAGATGACATACAGATGGCCAATAGACATATGAAAAGATGCTCAATGTCACTAATCATCAGAGAAATGCAAATATAAACCACCATGAGATATCACCTCACACCTGGTCATCATCAGCCAATCAACAAAAAAGTGTTGGAGAAGATGTGGCGAAAGCAGAACCCTCCTGTGCTGTTGGTGGGATTGCAAAGTGGTGCAGCCACTATGGAAAACAGTATGGAGGTTCCTCAAAAAATTAAAAATAGAACTACCTTATGACCCAGCAATTCCACTCTTGAGTATTTATCCAAAGAAATTCAAAACACTAATTTGAAACAATTATATGCATCCCTATGTTTACTGCAGTGCTATTCATAATAGCCAAAATATGGAAACAATGAAAATGCCCATCAATAGACAATTTGATAAAGAAATTATGGTACATTTATACAATGGTGTATTACTCTGCCATAAAAAAAGAATGAAATCTTATCATTTGCAACAACATCGATGGACCTAGAGGATATTATGTTAAATGAAATAAGTCAGTCCAAGAAAGGCAAATACTATATGATCTCAATTATATGTGGACTCTAAAGACCAGAATAAATTACCAAACAAAACAAACATAGACTCATAGATACGGAGTACAAACTGATGGTTGCTGGATGGGAAGGTGGATAGCGGATTGGTGTGAAAGGTGAAGGGATTAGGAAGCACAAATTGGTAGTCACAAAATAGTCACAGGGATGTGAAATACAGTATGGGAAATATAGTCAATAATGTTGTAAAGGCTCAGTAGGGTGTCAGATAGGTACTAGACTTATTGGGTATCACTTCATAGATTACATGAGTAACCACTGTGCAGTACACATGAAACCAATGTAAAATAATACTGAATGTGAACTGTAATATACGGATGAGACAATTAAGTTTGTGAACTTGTTGCAACAATATTGCTGACCTTTTTTGATATCAGGGGGATTATTCATTATGAATTTGTACCAACTGGACAAATAGTTAACCAAGTTTACTACTTAGAAGTGCTGAAAAGGCTGCGTGAAAAACTTAAGAGGACCTGAACTATTCTCTAACACTTCATGGCTCTTCCATCACGACAATGCACCAGCTCACAAGACACTGTCTGTGAGGGAGTTTTTAGCCAGTAAACAAATAACTGTATTGGAACACTCTCCCTACTCACCTGATCGGGCCACCAATGATTTCTTTCTTTACCCAATAATAAAGGAAATATTGAAAGGGAGACATTTTGATGACATTCCGGACATCAAGGGTAGTATGAGGATAGCTCTCATGGCCATTCCAGAAAAAGAGTTCCAAAATTGCTTTGAAGGGTGGACTAGGTGCTGGCAGCTGTGCATAGCTTCCCAAGGGGAGTACTTCAAAGGCGACTGTAGTGATATTCAGCAATGAGGTATGTAGCACTTTTTCTAGGATGAGTTTGTGAAATTAATTGTCCAACTTCCTGTGTGTGTGTGAGTGTGTGTGTGTGTGTGTGTGTGAATATGCTGTGGGTACCAAAAAAATTTATACACATGACTTGTATTCATTTTTTGTTATTGGTATATACTGAGTATTACAATTTTAATAGGTTTTATTCTTTCTTAAAATTTGTATATTTTTTGGCTCCTCTCTCTCTCTCTCTCTCTCTCTCTATATATATATATATATATATATATATATATATATATATATATATATATGAATTGAAATTACAGCATAGGGAATATAGTCATTGGTATTGTAATAATTTTGCATTGTGCCAGATGGGTAGTAGCCTTTCTAGGTTTTCACTTTGTGAGGGGTATAAATGTCTAATTATTATGTTGTTTTGTACACATGAAACTAATAAATAATAAAAATTAAAAATAAATAAAATAACTAAGAAAACATTAAGAATTCCTTTGAGGATTAGTATCGCTCCATCTTGTGTAACCTGTAACATCTAAGCAGACCTAAATTTGATGGATAATTACAGTTAAGAAATTGTCTCATCTTTTTGTATCTACTGGTTATCATAGAACTCAATCAGTGTTCTTTTTGACTTGGGAGACTGCAAACAAAATAAAATAGAAGGTTTTGTCAGCAATCCTGTCTTTGGAATTCTGTCTATGTGCTGACAACACAGCATAACGTCAGATATGGGTAGAAAAATGTTAGCTGAAATGGAAATTTGCGAGTCCAGGTTTTTTCCAGAGTGAGAAATTTCTAGACCAGGCATGGGGAGCAGGCATAAAGTTGGAAAGAGCTTCAGAATCCTAGGGATTGGATACACACTAGAGAGATATAGTTGAAACATAGTTCAAGACAGAGCAGAATCCCGAGCCATTCTGAAAGCTGATCTATCCACAGCACTCAAAAGATATTATCTCCAAGTCCTTGCCAATCAGTGATTCCCTCCTTTTCCTGTATCATCAACCTCTTAATCTCTCCCGACTCCTTTTTACCTCCTAAAAAACGCACAAGTCTCCTTCATCATTTCATTTGATTCTTGAACCAACCCCACAAAGTAGGCAGTATTATTAACCTCATTTTGGAAATGAGAAAATTGAGGGCTAGAGAAAGAAGTAAATTAGTTAAGGCCACACAGCAAGTAAGTGACCAGGCTCAGGACTCTAATCCAGATATATCTGACACCAAAGTCCTTGTTTTTAACCACTCTGCTAATATTACCTTCTTATCTTACTCAGGCAAGTTGCAACTGCAGGCGTTTTTTTCCTATTATCTTGTCTTCCAATGTAATGGAGGGCAACTGTCTATACTACCCATGTAATACTGTACCGTATACCAGGAAATTCATGATCATGTCTATCCATAATAATTCCTTGTTAAAATTAAACAGGTGGCTTAGCCTTTAGACTCTATTTAGAACATCTTTAGTTAAATCAGCCAAACCTGGAAAAATTTACTAAGTGTCTACTCGGTACCCATTCTGTGTTTCAGAACTCAACACAAGTTCTTGGCTCAAAGTGGGAGCAATGTATAAATATAAAATGCAAGACAGTAAGGAGTAGGTATGTGTAAGCAAATGTAAGTATTCACTTTAAATGCTTACATGTTCAGGGAAGTTAAAGGACAGAGGCTGTCATCATTTGCTTTGGGCAACTACAGGTTTCAGGGACACACCACCTGCAGAACATATTTGTAGTTAAGGAAATAAAAAAGAAACCCCACGTGCATATCTTACTTCTGTAGAGTCAACAGATGTGATCCAGAACTGCTATATTCAAAGCAGCTGCTAGAAGATTGGACACAGCTGGACAAAAGACTTCAAGAAAGAAATATTTCTGTGTATACCAACAGCCATGTCAGTCATATTTGGAGGCAACCAGATGTTTTGGTCTGTGTGGTGGCTACCATCAAATGCCCTTACCCCACTACTAAATAATGCCAAGATCCAGAGATCTATCCAGCTTTCTTTCATTGCAGTTGTTAGGGTCTCCACGTCCTTTCATGCATGCCAATATCCAACTGAGAGTCTCACTTTTCCATTCTGTTCAACTATGACTATCCTCCACATGAAGTCATCGATGTACTAATCTAGTATCTACTATTCACATGATGCTGTTGGCAATACAAGGGCATATCATATAAGGCAGCATTGGGGTTCATCTCTCAGGAGCTTACAAACTGCTAATATTGAGGAGATATGAATAACTCACATGAGAAGATTATAGTAATCCCCCTTATCTGTCGTTTTGCTTTCTGCAGTTTCAGTTACCTGCAGTCAACCACAGTCTGAAGATATTAAATGGAAAATTCCAGACACAAACAATACATATGTTTTAAATTGTGCACCATTTTGAGTAGCATGATGAAATCTCCCACTGATCTGCACCTTCCTAGCCAGGACATGAATCATCCCCGTGTCCAGCACATTCACGCTGTATATGCTACCAACCCATTCAGCACTTAGTAGCTGTCTTGCTTATCAGATTGACTGTCGAAGTACTGCAGTGCTTGTGTTCAAGTGACCCTTATTTTACTTAATGATGGCCCAACGTGTGAGAGTAGTGATATTGGCAATTCAGATATGCCAGAGAGAAGCCATAAAGCACTTTAAGTGAAAAGGTAAAAGTTCTTGACTTAATAAGAAAAATTTTAAAAAATCAGATGCTGAGGTTGCTAAGAACAAATCTATCCATTCTGTGGATAGAAGGAAATCTATCCATACTGTGAAGAAGGGGAAAAAAAACCCTGCTTGTTTTGTTGTTGCACCTCAAACTGTAAAAGTTACAACCACAGTGTACAAGTGCTTACTGTGTTTCCCCGAAAATAAGACCTAGCCAGACAATCAGCTCTAATGCGTCTTTTGGAGCAAAAATTAATATAGAACCCAGTATTATTATGATATGATGTGATGATATGATATGATATACCAAGTCTTATAGTAAAATAAGACCGGTTCTTATATTAATTTTTGCTCCAAAAGACTCATTAGAGCTGACTGTCTAGCTAGGTCTTATTTTCAGGGAAAGACGGTAGTTAAGATGGAAAAGACATTAAATTAGTGAGTGGGAGATAAGAACAGAAAATGTTTTCCAATTGATGGCAATGTGTTGCACCAGAAAGCATTGCGCCTAAACAAAGACTTCAGCAAAGGACATCCTGAAACAAGTGATACCAAGCCATTTACTGCAAAGAAGGGATGGTTACACCGATTCAGGAGTAGGTTTGGACTGGAAAATACAAAAATTACTGCAGAGGCTAAGTCTGCTGATGAAGAAGCTGCTGCCACATTTCCAGAAGGCATAGTTAAAGAAGTTGATTAAGGGGAAAGGTATGTACTCGTATGCATAGATAAAAGAGAGTACATATAAGGTTTGGTACGATCCGTAGTTTGTGGCATCCACTGAGGGTCTTGGAATGTATCCTCCATGAATAAGGGGACAACTACTGTAGAGTGTCATGCGGGGTCTCTGGTCCCGCTCCCCATATTAAAACGCAGGATACGGTGAAGCCAAAAAGGAACACCCACGGAGCCATAGGTAGGGGAGTCATACTACTATAGTCTCCCTGGTGGCTGGGTTGGAGACACAGAAGGCAGGAGCCACACGATCTGCAACCTGCCGTCCACTTCTCTTTGGCAACCAACCTCACTTGCTAACTGCAATCCGCTCTTGCTAGCTCAGCCACCATCTTCTTGCTAGCCCCCATTTTCTGCTAGCATAGCCATAGCAGTTACATTAGTGGCCAATGGTTCACTGGTTACAGCTGACGGCCAATTAGCCACAGCTGATGGCCATCCAATCACAACTTTTCATGTGAGGCCGAGATCCTGGAAACTGCACTCTTCGCTCTGTCCCCACAACTGTAATAGAATTTACTGCCCTAAACTGTGACATGCCAAATGAGAATATAAACAGGCATATAGGATTTCAGAAGAGGGAACAGAGATAGATGTCTTGGGGGTAAGCACAGTGAGGACAGTTTAATGAAGGTGTTGTAACCTGAACTCTTGAAGGATCCATGGGTTATGACTTAAGAAGCAGGGGAACGTCATAAGCAAGGAGGGATAACAATGATTCATTGGAGAGAGAAGGAATGAATGAGTCTGGAAAACTAGTCTGGGGCCAGATTAGGGTGGTCTTGTGTTCCCAGTAAGAAGTCTGATTGCTATCCTATAGGAACCTGAAAGCCAAAGGTATCATGATGATAGTCTGCAGGATATTGCAAACATTGATTTACCATTTTTAATTTTATGGAAAACCAGTCCCCAATTTCCGTCCATGCCATATTTAATTATTTTTCTGCTATCACTTTTAATTTTGTTTTCAAAGACCTTTTTTCCTCTGGTTGATTAAAATAATATATTTATGGTATAAACCCCCAGCTCAAATACCTTTATCCTTTAGCAGTTACAACCTGAAAGTTTGCTAATGCCAATCACACTGTATTCAGCTTAATTAACTGCACAAATAGATGGTTTCTCTAACACAAAAAAAAATTATCTAGAGGGAGAAAGGAAAGGATAGGGAAGGAAGGAATGAGAAGCAGAAACCAGGAGACAAATTTAACTCACTCTGGAAGCCATACTGGTTATCATAACTGTGGGGACAGAACCCCAGAAAGCAGTTTCCAGGCTCTCGGCCTCACATAGAAAAGTGCTGACTCAGGTAGTAAATGGCCATCAACTGTGATTGGATGGCCATCAGCTGTGGCTAGTTGGCCGTCAGCTGTAACCAGTGAGCCATTGGCCACTAATATAACTGCCGTGGCTACACTAGCAGAGAGAATGGGGGCTAGCAAGAGCAGATTGCAGAGAGGCGGATGCCCCAGGTGAGAATATAGTGATATGACTCCCCTACTTATGGCTCCGTGGGTGTTCCTGTTTGCCCTCACCATGTCCTGCGTTCTTATGTGGGGAGCGGGAGCAGAGACCCCGGCGGACACAACAAATAGCGCAGCGAGCAGGGTCCCCTGCGTGAGACATGGTGTAGTCGGCAGGATACGGTGCTGGCCAAAGCTTTCTGAAGGATAGTAGAGCAGTTTGTGCATATGAAAGCTCAGTCTGAGGAAAACCAGGAGGAGCAGCTGCCAGAGAGATGTACCCCAATGGAGGGGTGGAAAGATGTGGACGGTTCTCCAACCAGCAGAGTCCGGAGAAAGTGAAGGTCATTGCGGCCCTGTGAGCTGGGAAGTGCTTGCTGAGGCAGCCCAGATGCAGGACTTGTAGTCCCAAAAGGAAACACTTGCTGAGTCCTCCATGGGAGATGAGGGTGAGGTCAAGGTCATCCCTCACCCCCAGAACAGCCCTGGCGAATGACTATGGACTATGGGGAATTGCCTTCCATCCCTAATTTAATGGACAGCTTGACTGTTTGGGAACATACCACCATGTAGTGGAACTGGCAGATGTTTGCTTTTGTGTCTTGATTAGCCGCCATCAAGAATATGTAAGCACCTTGACTGTGAGCCACTGTTGTTCCAGCACAGTACCTTGAGAGGCCCAGAGAGAGTGGCAGTGCCCTGAGAGCCCTGGCTGAGCCCAGGAAGTCTGGCTGTGCCCAGAGAGACTGGCAGTGCCGTGAGAAACCCTGGCTGTTCCCGGGGAAACAGGTGGTACCCTAAGAAGCCTAGGAAGTCTGGCTGTGACCAGAAGTACTGGTGGTGTCCTGAGAAACCCTGGCTGTGCCCAGAGAGCCTGGCTATTGCGTTCACCTCCAGGCTCCTCGCACAGGGTCCCTCACAGAAGACGCTTGTCACGTAGATTGTGAGGCGAGACCCTGTAGGGGTGGAGTGTGGGGACAGAACCCCAGAAAGTAGTTTCCAGGCTCTCGGCCTCACATAGAAAGGTGCTGGCTCAGGTAGTAAATGGCCATCAACTGTGATTGGATGGCCATCAGCTGTGGCTAGTTGGCTGTCATATGTAACCAGTGAGTCACTGGCCACTAATATAACTGCCGTGGCTATGCTAGCAGAAGAAATGGGGGCTAGCAAGAGCGGATTGCAGAGAGGTGGATGCCACCGGTGAGAATACAGTGATATGACTCCCCTACTTATGGCTCTGTGGGTGTTCCTTTTTGGCCTCACCATGTCCTGCGTTCTTATGTGGGGAGCAGGAGCAGAGACCCCGGGGGACGCCCCGCACAACAAATGGTGCAGCGAGCAGGGTCCCCTGCACGACAATAACAATAACACACATTTATTGAGGGCTTTTACGCTGAAGAATCCCAAAGCTCCAAAGCAACGAACATTGCAGTAAATAGATTAAAGGAGCAACTGAGCCATCCAAGAGAGGAAGCATTTGATTTTAGCCAAGAGATTTTAAAGGAAGCTGGATGGAACTTCCAAGTCATAAGACCTGGATGCATGCATGAAGAACATACAAAATCTTTACAGGAGAGAGCCCGGGAACAACAGGCGTGCCCAGTCATCTTAAGTCTCATGCATTAAAATCACAGTAGCTTCAGAGGCCAGTGAAGCCTCACTAATTTGAAATAAAAGAAATAAAAAATACCATCAGATATTCTTTTATATCTAGAAACCATAGATTTATCTTACTAACAAATACTTCTACATAAATTAATTCAATAAATATTTAGTGGGAGTATATGAGAGGAAAAGAAAGGTTTACAATCTCTTCAGAAATTCAAGCCACACCATTAATAATGAAGTGTACGAGGTCTGACAATTAAGTTTGCAAACTTGTTGCAATGATGTTTTTAATATCAGAGGGATTATTCATTATAAAGGGATTATTCATTATAAATTTGTAACAACTGGACAAACAGTTAATCAAGTTTACTATTTGGAAGTGCTGAAAAGGCTGCATGAAAAAGTTAGAGGAACTGAACTTTTCGCCAATAATTCATGGCTCTTGCACCACGACAATGCACCAGCTCACACGGCACTGTCCGTGATGGAGTTTTTAGGCAATAAACAAATAACTGTATTGAAACACCCTCCCTACTCACCTGATCCGGCCCCCGATAATTTGTTTCTTTACCCGCAGATAAAGGAAATATTGAGAGGAAGACATTTTGATGACACTCAGGACATCAAGGGTGATACCAAAACAGCTCTGATGGCTATTCCAGAAAAAGAGTTTCAAAATTGCTTTGAAGGGTGAACTAGGAGCTGCCATTGGTGCATAGCTTCCCAAGGGGAATACTTCGAAGGTGACCGTAGTGATATTCAGCAATGATGTACGTAGCACTTTTTCTAGGATGAATTTGCGAACTTAATTGTTCGACCTCATATGTTTTTCCGGATCCATTCCTGGATCCAATCATTTGGCATCTCTGGATTCAATTTCATCAAACTAGCTGTGTGTGTGTGTGTGTGTGTGTGTGTGTGTGTGTGTGTGTGTGTGTGAGAGAGAGAGAGAGAGAGAGAGAGAGAGAGAGAGAGAAAGGGCGGGGGAGAACGCATTCTATAACTATGATAACTCCCTGGGAAATCTTGTGCCTGCTTCTGTGGAACAGGTCATTTGGCTCAAGGCTCCATCTGGTTTGGAAACCCAAGAAAAACAATCTACTAGACAACACGGAGCTCCCCACTCACAACAAGTTTAAGAAAAACTTTGAAAAGGTAGAGAAGCAGATCACAAAAGTTTAGAACCTGGACAGATGAGTAAAATCTATAGATATATTGATGTATGATCATAGGGATAAACTAGAACATAAAAGTTATCTAGTCCAGTGGTTTTCAAGTGATTCCCTAAAGCTTCAAGATTTTTTGAGAGCATTTCAGGGTTCACCAAGGGGGACAAATGGCCTGGCCTGTCAATTCAATGCTGAAATGTCTTCTACAACATCCTACTTTTGAAACAACAACAACAGCAATAATAACAACAACAACACCATTCAGCCTTTATTGGAATAATTATAGTTATTGGGAACTCCTTCCCTCTCCAGGTGGCCTATTGTAGCTTTGGAGAATTCAGACTACAAGACAGCTTTTCTTCATAGTGAACTGAAATTTATTTCCTGTAGCTTCACCTATTAATCTTAGTAATTAGACCTTGTGTCTCTATTGAACAAGGTTAATCTAGTTTCCTCATGACAACCCTTCAAATATTTAAAGACAGCTGACCTGCTCCAGAAGTCTCCTCTTCTCCAGTTTCAACAGGCCGTTTCTTCATCTGTGCCTTCACTTCACAAGCCACTTTCTTATGAAGACAAATCAGGTGACTTGCATGTATGTTAAATCTCATGGCTCTGAATTATCCTTAAACTTTGAGGTATGATCTAACTAGTGCAGAAGAATGTAGGGCAATCAAGTCTTGTAGTCTAGAGACTATGCTATGTTTACTTCTCTTAGTGAAATGTGATATTTACAGTATCTCAAACAAGGATGAATGTCCTCAAACTCAGAGCAGCTGAAGAGAATTGCACTAGCACAGGAGAGAGTGAAGTGTAGCTGGAGTGAACATGGGCCTCTTGGAAGAGTGTATACAGGAAGTGGGGTTATTATTTGGTAGGCATATTGTAGAAGGGGTTTGGTTAGGTAACTGATATTTTCCCCCATTCCCTCTGAGCGTTTAAAGTCTGTGACTCCACCATAAACCAACTGACATCCTACAATCTCTCATAAATCTCTTCATCTGGGATGATCAGAACTTCTTTAGATGTTCCTAAAAAGTTGAGTCAACAAAGCAAGTTCCTGTAAGGAATATAGTGGGCAGTTAGGTGTATAGCACCACAGCTGCCCTGGTGGTTTCATACAGCAAAATCTTTCCCAAGTAGGGAAGCAGATGACAAAAATAAAAAAGTTGGAGGAGCATCTTTTCAGCTCCCATAGGCATAACTTGTCCCACTAGTTATGGACCACCCCAATAGCTTGTACCTAGAAGAACAAGGCTTGGAAGCTGGGTGTCCAGACCCCAAACCACAAGTCTTCATCTTCACAGTTGCAAGCTTTTCTCAATACCAAGCACATGTACTTGCACCTTCACTTTCCAGACACCTGTATACCTGTTACCTGTAAAGGGGGCCTTCAATGGTTCTTCACTCATATCAGACATTCTGTCTGGGTTTTGATGAAATAATAACCCACATTTAATTCAGATCATTTGTTCTGAGACTTCAAAGTTGTGGTTTGACTTTGTCATTCTGAGATGGATGTCTCTTCAGTCAGGAGCATTTCCCTCCCTCATCACGGCAGCCCCTTGATAATCATAATTAAGATCACAGAATCCAGAGCAAATTAAAGGTCACTTTGCCTACATCCTTGCAGAGATTCTTTTCTCTATTTCCAGAATCAATTCAAGGAAGTTTAATTGAGCACTTGCTGTGAGATAATAATATCTGAATATCACTGAGAATTCCCCATTCTCCAATAAAAGAAAAAAAATACTTAAGTTCCTTAGTGTGATACATATTATATAGGACATTTTGTATTGTGACTTCCAGCCTAATTTCGAGCCTTATCTCCAGCCATCCAGACTCCTCTGCCCCTCACCCCAGCATGCACATATATCCCACATGATGTAGCTACACCTGACTACTTACCATTACCTAAACATACTGTGTGCACGTGCACGCATGTGTTTATGCGGTTTTCTCTGTATGGGAGGCCCATGTCTACTTGGGGGTTCAAACTCAACTTCCAAATTTAACCCTAATTTCTTTCTGTAGCCTTTCCTATCTCCTCACCAAATTAGCCAATCACTCCATAGCACTCCTGGGACAACAATGCCATAGCATTAACAAAACTTTATTAAAGTTACTCGCTTATGATCATATGTATTTCCACTAAACTCAAAGGCAGAGGCTTTGTCTTAGCTATCCTTATAGTCCCCAAAACTAGTGCAGTGTCTGAAACAGTTTAATGTTTGGGAAATTTTGAGAGATAGGAAGAAGGAAAGAAAGGAGGAAGAGAGGGAGGGAGAGAGGGCCCCACAATAAACCTCTGTGGAATTGAAAGCAGGCAAGAAAAGATTCCTAAATACAAAAATCATTAAGTATATAGCTGACCCCAGAGTGCTTACAATCTCGAAGTTGCAAAGAATAGTTTAACTGGAAAGCAATTCAGTAGTAAGACAAGCAGCCCTAAGTGTTCGAGAAGTTTGGAGAAGGGAGAAGGGAGTGAGGGCTGGAGTTATCAAACTGTAATGTGCAGTGGGGAATTTGTTAAAATGCAGAAGCTGATTCAATAGGTCTGGGAGGGCCAAATTTTTAGCTGTACCAAAAATTCTTCTGAGAAATTTGGACTTTCCATTATAAATTCTTAACCAAGAATTTGATGTATCATCTTCACACTTAAAAAAAAAATTCTTTTGAAAATTAAATTTATTGGGGTGAAAATGGTTAGTAAATTTACAGAGGTTTTGAGTGTACAATTCTATGACACGTCATTTATATATCACATTGTGTGCTCACCATCCAGAGTCATAGAAGTGTTCAGTTTATAAAATACATTTTCCTATGCATTATTGTCATCTGACCCTCACAATAACACTGAGAGTTAGGTCAGGTGTTTTGTTTTCATTCCCATTTTACAGGATGAGAAAACTGAGGCTCACAGAAATGAAGCTAATTTCCTAAGGTCATCCAAACTTGGATTAGAGACAGTTTCCAAACCAAGTTTTTATGACTCCCACTCCAAAGTAATTTTTCATCACTTCATGCTGCAGATTGCCACTTAAAACAACAGGGTCCTATAAAGTGGCATTTGTGAAATTATTTTTCACATCACCCAAGTCTCTTTAACTGAACCTCATTATCTGACTAAGGAAAGTCGGTCTTTAGAATTATAATTCTCTGAACAAAAACACTATTTTTTTTTATTTAGTCATTGAAGGATTTCTCCCTGTCCTCTCCATTCTCATTGTATGTTAAAGAATAATGAAATTATTCGAGTATGAATATGGGAGGCACCTGCTAATCTATTTTGTTTGAGAAAATTAAATGGAACCAGTTTGAGTCTCTTAATGATAGCATCAGTCTCCTCCCAGAGGCTTTGCTGTTGTTCTTTCACTTAGGATATATCTTTTGTTTGCATCTCTTAGCCTGAAGAATTGATCACTCTGTTATTGCCTATTGTGAGCCTCCAGGAGTCAAATTTCCTGTTTTTAGAGATTCTTTTTTGGAGAGTTGCAGAGCTAGGGAACTCATAGTGTAACATCAGTGTCATATTTTTCTTTTCAGTTGCAAAGAATGAGTTTTGTCACTTTGGAATTAAATGGGTTCAATTCTATCTAAACAACTCAGGAATTAAACTGTTTTCTAGAAAGGAAAAGAGAGAGAGATGGACTCAGCTGAAGAGCCTATAGAACTTATATCATCACGCAGGTGATAGAAACCTACCAGGTTCTCAACCAGCATCACAGATTTGATTAATTTCTAACATATCTGTTGAATGACCAGAGAGTACCAAATTGAGTTTATTTGTGTTTATCTTGTTACTGTTTAGGCAAGAAAAAATTTACTGGATGTATGAGTTTGAACTAGTTCCTTAACCTCTTTGAAATTCAAATATCATTATCTGAAAAGGGGATAATGAATTATGTCTATCTTGTAGGAATGCTATGAGAATTAAATGGTTTGATTTACACAAGGCACATTGTACAATGTCTGACACCTGAGCAGGCGTTCAGTAAATGTTGGCTGCTGCTCTCCCACTTATTCTCATGCTTCCTCTGAAAAGAACATGAAAAAACTTAGAAAGACCTGGAGAACTCATCCTTGTGATTTTATAGACAGGAAACTGGAGAACAGAGCTGTTATCTGATAAATTGTAATTATAGACAGCAAAGGCAGATCATTCAGATCAGTGATTCTCAATTTCTGGACTGAGACAGTAAGAAATGCATTTCAAGTAGTTTCACAAAACAATTATTTCCATAATAGAGTTGGAAATTTTCATCCTATTCTATTCTTGTCTTATCTATTCAATTGTATTAGGAAACAAATGCTGGTCAAGGTCCATACGGTTAATTTTTTAAAAATAAAAATAGGTTTCATTCAACTAGGAATGAATCCCACTTGACAATGTGATCATTTATAATAATAAATAATATATAATATTATATATATTAATATTTATATATTAATGTTTATAAATATAATATTTATATTACTATTTGATTAATATAATATTATATTAATACTTAATTAATATTTATAAATTATAATATTATTTATATTAATATTTATATATCAATATTCAATATTAATGTTATTTATAATAATAAATAATAAATGGATCCTTTATTTATTTATTTTTTTAAGGAGGGCGCAGCTCACTCACAGTGGCCCATGTGGGGATCAAACAGGTAATCTTGGCGCTACTAGTACCATGCTCTAACCAACTGAGCTAACCCGCCACCCTTTCTTATTTTCTTATATGCTGCCATATGACTGTGTTTCTTTTATTCAGAGGACTTATCACAGTTGATAATCATATATTTATGACTTTTTATTAATATATCTCTCCCTCAATAGAATGTAGGTTCACGAGGAAAAGAACTCTGTCAATTTTTTTCATTAGTATATTTTAACATCTAGTCCAGTCCAGCACCTGGCACATAATGAAAAATCTGTAAATATATGCTGAATAAATGAATGTGCAAACTAATAAATGAATGAATAAGGTACTCACAAACCTGTATGTAAACCTGGTCAGTCATCAACCTACTATGAAAAAATTAATTGGCTTTCCTTTCCAAAATGAAAATGTAGTGAAGTTCTGTTAAAAACTATCTCTTCCAGTAAGTAGACTGTAAACTGAATGAGTGCCAAGATCATGTCTGTTTTTGCTCCCCACTGCACCCCAGAACCAGTATAATATGTATCAAACAGAAATGCTTCAAAGTATTTTGCTGCATTAATGATAAATATACAGCTAGGACCTCTGGAACATTTTCAAATTTCACAAAAGTTTTCTATGGTGAATATAACAATTGAAATTGGCCTTACAAATTAAGGCTTTAGCAGTACAGATATCACAGAATGTCAGAGGTGGAACAAACCTTACACATTAATCACTGATCAGCAAACATTTTCTGCAAAGGGCCAAATGGTAAATGTTTTCAGCTTTGCATGCTGTATGGTCTCTGTCACAATTACTCAGCTCTGTCGTTGTAGTTCAAAACCTACCATAGACAATACACTACCAATGAGCATAGCTGTGCTCCCACAAAAGATTATTTACAAAAACAGGTGGCAGACTGGATTTGGCTGCAATTTTCTGACCCTAACTAATTCTAATCCAACTGTAACTCAACTCCCATATTTTATAGCTGAGAACAGACAGAGAATATTTTCCCAGAGGGGAAATAGCCTGTTAAATGTCACAGTGTTAAAAAAATGACAAAGCGGGGACTTTCAACTTCTAACTTCAATTTTCATGATACCACAAAGCAGCCGCATTTTAAGGTCTGCTAGCTTCAGTCCTGGTGTTGGCATTACAGTGCCTTGTTTATTGCAGCTAAGGGACTTTACCTTAAATGTGATTTGCACTGGTGGCTTTTCATTTTTACCTTTTATTCTATCATCTATGTAGTGTAAAAGCCTTGGGAAAAATCAGCTTCGCAGAGAGATTATACAAGTCCTTCCATTTTGTTCATGTTCCTAGAGTTCTGCCTCCTCACATATACAGAATGCTTGTGTACTAGATTCTCTGAAGCAAAATGTTCTCACTTCTGTGGTATTAGCGCTGCATTGGAGAAGAGGAAATGAGAGCTCTATCATAACATGCCCTACTGTACACCTTACCCAACTCTCTCACAAATCATTCAGTAGCGGGGATTCACTGAGTTCCTACTGTATATGAGGCACAAAGCTGGGTTTAGGACAGAAGGAATGATGAGGATGAGAATATTAATAAAAACTAACTTTCATGGGTGCTGACTATATGTCAAGCACATTATATACACATTTCCTAAAGGCCTGTGATGACAGCCCTTTAAGAAAAGATCGATCAAAGACATCATCAGAATGGCGGAGTGAGGTGAGCCTCTGTAAAACTCTTCTGGAATTTACAACTAATCGAACAACAATAACTCCACAAAGGACTCCCTGCACAGCAAACAGGCAAGATGAAGAGGCCCACTACTGAATTTACCTAAAGGTGGGCGAATCGCGTGAGTGGGGGAGGAGGGAAGGGAGAAGTGCAGGACAGACTCGCGCGGACAAAGGACGAAAACCTGGCTCAGTGCTCCAAGCTCGCTGCATCCCAAAACTACTGCGGCTGCGGGAGAGGGAAGAACTCGGACTGCTAGGGCTCCGCTTATGGCCCACAGGGCTGAGGGGACAGCATATAACACGGCTGAACACAACGCTCACGGCAGAGACCTCAGAGAAAAGACTGAGGGAAGAAGGCAGAAAATGGTGGTTTAAGCCCTCACTGCTGAGCAGAGAACAGAAGCCTTAGGCACTGAGACTAGCCACCCCCTCCATATCCTCCCAGAATTCACCCCGCCCCCACCTGCCCGGTCCGAGAAGCGGAACAGTAGCAGTGTCAGATCAATAGAACAGAATATTTGCTGTTCTGAGAACTGTGGACCACAGACACAGATTCACAGCCCAACTAGTTCCGGCAAAGGGGAGGGAGCTGTGGAAGCAGGACCAGCTATGGTGGTGGTCGCCGCCATTGCTCTAGGCCACCTTTCACAACTCACCCCGCCTCTTGCCCCACATATCTGCACGGATCCCTGAAGGAGTAAACAGAACTGCTGAATCTGGTGCAGGAAGAGCTTTGGAACTTCAAAAGCTCTCAAAATCCCCACACGGACACTGCGTAGTGTGAACCAGGGGAACTATTAACAGAGGAGAAGCCCGTTGTCATGCTGGGCGTCCGGCAGAGTCTCAGCTCTCGCTCCCCACATAAGAACGCAGAACATGGTGAGGCCAAAAAGGAACACCCACGGAGCCATAAGTAGGGGAGTCATATCACTATATTCTCACCGGTGGCATCCGCCTCTCTGCAATCCGCTCTTGCTAGCCCCCATTTCTTCTGCTAGCATAGCCACGGCAGTTATATTAGTGGCCAGTGACTCACTGGTTACATATGACGGCCAACTAGCCACAGCTGATGGCCATCCAATCACAGTTGATGGCCATTTACTACCTGAGCCAGCACCTTTCTATGTGAGGCCGAGAGCCTGGAAACTGCTCTCTGGGGCTTTGTCTCCACACTCCACCCCTACAGGGTCTCGCCTCACAATCTACGCCACAAGCGTCTTCCGCGAGAGGTCCTGTGCTAGGAGCCTGGATGTAAATGCAATATCCTGGACACAGCCAGGCTCTCTGGGAACAGCCAGGGTTTCTCAGGGCACCACCAGTACTTCTGGGCACTTCCTGGGCTTCTTAGGGCACCACCAATCTTTCCGGGCACAGACAGGGTTTCTCAAGGCACCACCAGTACTTCTGGGCACAGCCAGAATTCCTGGACTTCTTAGGGTACCACATATCTCCCTGGGCACAGCCAGGGTTTCACAGGGCACTGCCATGCTCTCTGGGCTCAGCCAGACTTCATGGACACAGCCAGGGCTCTCAGGGCACTGCCACGCTCTCTGGGCTCAGCCAGACTTCCTGGACACAGCCAGGGCTCTCAGGGCACTGCCACGCTCTCTGGACACAGCCAGACTTCCTGGACACAGCCAGGTCTCTCAGGGCACTGCCACTCTCTCTGGGCACAGCCAGACTTCCCGGACTCAGCCAGGGCTCTCAGGGCATTGCCACTCTCTCTTGGCCTCTCAGGGTACCCTGCTGGAACAACAGCGGCTCACAGTCAAGGTGCTTACATATTCTCAATGGTGGCCAGTCAAGACACAAAAGCAAACATCTGCCAGTTCCACTACATGGTGGTATGTTCCCAAACAAACAGTCTCACGTCCATTAAATCAATGATAGAAGGCAATTCCCCATAGTCCATAGTCATTTGCCAGAGCTGTACTGGGGGTGAGGGATGACCTTGACCTCACCCTCATCTCCCACGGAGGACTCAGCAAGTGTTTCCTCCTGGGACTACAAGTCCTGCATCTGGGCTGCATCAGCAAGCACTTCTGAGCCCACATGGCCACAATGTCCTTCGCTTTTTCCGGCCTCTGCTGGTTGGGGAACTGTCCACGTCTTCCCACCCCTCCACGGGGATCCAGCTCTGGAGCAACTGCACCTCCTAGTCTTCCTGTGACTGAGTGTTCATACGCACAAACTGCTCCACCGCCCTTCGGAAAGCTTTGGCCGGCACCGTATCCTGCCAACTACGCCATGTGTCACGCAGGTGACCCTGCTCGCTGCGCCATTTGTCATGAGGGACATCCGGGGGGTTCTCAGCACCCCACTCCCCACATAAGAACGCAGGACATGGTGAGGCCAGAAAGGAACACCCACGGAGCCATAAGTAGGTGAGTCATGTCACATTATTCTCACCAGAGGCATCCGCCTCTCTGTAATCTGCTCTTGCTAGCCCCCATTTCTTCTGCTAGCGTAGCCACGGCAGTTATATTAGGGGCCAATGGATCACTGGTTACAGCTGATGGCCAACTAGTCACAGCTGATGGCCATCCAATCACAGTTGATGGCCATTTACTACCTGAGCCAGCAACTTTCTATGTGAGGCCGAGAGCCTAGAAACTGCTTTTGGGGGCTTTGGCCCCACACCTGTCTCCCAGGGAATCACACCATTGTGTGAGAGGTTGAAATAGTGCAATGAAAACATAGCACTACAGTGTGGGAGAGAGAAAAGCTGCAGTTGGAGAGAAAATAAAACATTCTACCAACAAGTACAGGAAAACAAAAGAAAGACTTCTCCCTATCAACCTGTGGCAGAAGCCACTCCTGAAGATGTCTAGGAGGAGAAATAATAAATCAGTAATTGCCATAAATAACCAAGACAACAAGACAGCTCAGAAAGAAAGTGAAAAGTCTCCAGAAAAGGAACTTAAACATATGGAAATATGTGACTTAAATGACAGAGAATTCAAGCTTCCAGTTCTGAAAAAACTCAACGAATGCAAGAAAACACAGACAGGGAGTTTAATTAACTCAGAAACACAATCAAAGAAAAACATGAGCATTTTACGAAAGAGACTGAAATTTTGAAAAAGAACCAAATAGAATTTCTGGAGATTAAGAACTCAATAGAAGAAATTAAGAATGAAATAACCGATAGTAGATCAAATGGCGGCGTGAGGTGAGCCTCTGTAAAGCTCCCCTCGAATTTACAACTAATCCGACAATAATAACTCTACGAATGACTCCCTGCACAGCAGATAGGCAAGACAAAGAGGCCCACTACTGAATTCACCTCCAGGTTGGCGAATCACTCGAACTGAGGAGGAGGGAAGGGAGAAGTGCGGGGACGGAGCCGTGTGGGCACAGGACGCAGACCTATCTCAGTGCTCCGAGCTCGCTACATTCCGGAACTACCTCAGCTGTGGGAAAAAGAAGAAACTGGACAGCTAGTGCTCCGCTTACGGCCCACAGGGCTGAGCTGGCAGCATATAACACGGCTGAACCCAACACTCACGACAGAGACCTCGGAGCAACGACTGAAGGAAGAAGGCTGAAAACGCAGGTTTAAGCCCTCACTACGGAGCTGAGAAGAGAACAGAAGCCTTAGGAACCGAGAATAGCCGACCTCTCCCTACCCTCCCAGAGCTAGCCCTACCCCTAACATCCCCGTGCTAGAAGCCATAAAATAGCAGTGTCAGATCAAAAGGACAGGATATTTGCTGTTCTGAGAACTGTGGATCGCAGACACAGGTTCGCAGCCCAACTAGTTCCGGCACAAGGGAGGGAGCTGTGGAAGCAGGACCAGCTGTAGTGGTGGTTGCTGCCATTGCTCTGGGCCACCTCTCACAACTCACCCAGCCCCTGGCCCCACCTATCTGGGCAGATCCCTGCAGGAGTAAACAGAACTGCTGAAACATACGGGCTCTGAATTGGGTTCAGCAAAAGCTTTGGAACTTCAAAAGCTCTCTGCACCCCACAGGGACATGGCGCCCTATGACTCAGGTGAACTGTTAACAGAGGAGAGGCCCGTCTCCCAGGGAATCCCCCCATTGTGTGAGAAGCTGGAATAGTGCAGAGAAAACATAGCACTACTATGTCAGAGAGAAAAAAAAGGCTGCAGTCAGAGAGAAAATAAAACATTCTACCAACAAGTATTGGAAAACAAAGGAAAGACCTCTTCCTATCAACCTGTTGGAGAAGCCACTCCTGTAGATGTCTAGGAAGAGAAATACTAAATCAGTAATTGCCATGAATAACCAAAGCTCAGAAAGAAAGTGAAAAGTCTCCAGTAAAGGAACTTAAAGATATGGAAAAGAGATTAAAATTTTAAAAAAGAACCAAATGGAATTTCGGTAGACTAAGAACTCAATAGAAGAAATTAAGAATGAAATAACCAGCTTAGGTAGTAGAGTTGACCAGATGGAGGAAAGAATCAGTGACATCGAAGATAGAAACCTGGAAATTACACAGAAGGAAGAAGAAAGAGACTTGAGACTTAAAAGAAATGAAAGAACTCTACAAGAACTTTCTGACTCCATCTGAAAGAGCAATATAAGAATAATGGGCATACCAGAAGTAGAAGAAAATGAGAAGGGAACAGAGAATATATTCAAAGAAATTGTTAAAGAGAACTTCCCAAATTTGTGGACAGAACTGGCTCCTCGAATCAAAGAAGCAAATAGAACATCTAATTACTTCAATCCCAACAGGCCTTCTCCAAGGCACATTGCATTGAAGCTGTCTAAAATTAACACCAAAGAAAGAATCCTCAAGGCAGCCAGGGAAAAGAAGACAGTAACCTACAAAGGAAAGCCCATTAGATTATCATCAGATTTTTCAGCAGAAACTCTACAAGCCAGGAGGGAGTGGAACCAAATATTCAAAGTATTGAAAGAGAGAAATCATGAGCCAAGAATAATCTATCCAGCAAAGATATCCTTTAGATATGAAGGAGGAATAAAGACCTTTCCAGACATACAGAAGCTGAGGGAATTTTCTAATACATGACCTGCAATACAAGAACTACTAAAGGAAGCTATTCAACCACAATCAACAGGAACAATTTGTGGCAGCCAAAACATAAAAAGGGTGAGAGTAAAGGGCTGAACTGGAATATGGGAATTAAGAAAGTAAGTGTGCTGAAGAAAACGGAATACTCTAAATATCAAAGTTTATTTCACATAAACTTAAGGGTAACCACTCAAAAAAAATCCAGAACTGAAATACATACTATAATAAAAGAAGAAACAGAGGAAAATATCATAGAATACCACCACACAGAAATAATAGACAACAACAAAAAGGCAAAGAAACAACGGAGACACAGCCTTACCAGAAAACTAAATATAGAATGAAAGGAAATCCTCACATGTCAATAATCACCCTAAACGTAAATGGACTGAACTCAGCAATAAAAAGGCGCAGAGTACCAGATTGGATCAAAAACCAAACCCAACCATATGCTGTCTCCAAGAGACACATCTCAGATCCAAGGACAAGCATAGATTCAAAGTGAAAGGGTGAAATTGACACTCCAAGCAAATGGTACCCAGAGAAAATCAGGTTTAGCCATAATATCAGATGAAAGAGACTTTAGGGTGAAAAAGATACCAAGAGACAAAGATGGACATTTCATAATGGTAAAGGGGACTATACAACAAGAAGACATAACAGTCATCAATATTTATGTCCCCAATCAGGGAGCACCAAAATATACTGAGCAACTACTAACAGAACTAAAGGGAGAAAATGACAAAAACACAGTTATACTAGGGATTTAAATACATCATTGTCGGCTATGGACAGATCATCCAAACAGAAAATAAATAACGAAATAGCAGATCGAAAAGACACATTAGATGAAATGGACATAATTGACATTTATAGAGCACTTCATCTAAAAACATCAGACTATTGTTTTCTAGTGTACATGGAACATTCTCAAGGATAGACCATATATTGGGACACAATTGTTCCATATATTGGGACATAAAATCAGCCTCAGCAAATATAAGAAGATTGAAATCATACCAAGCATATTCTCTGATCACAAGGCTTTGAAATAGGATAACAATTGCAAAAAGACAGCAGGAAAAAACACAAATACGTGGAGATTAAACAACGTTCTTTTGGGTTAAAAACGACTGGGTGAAAGAATAAATTAGAAGAGAGATCAAAAGATACATACAAACAAAAACAATGAAAATGCATCCTACAAAAATTTTGGGATGCAGTGAAAGGAGTTTTAAGTGGGAAATTTATATCATTACAGGCCTATCTCTAGAAACAGGAAAACTCCCAAATAAATAACCTCATGTTACACCTTAAAGAACTAGAAAATTAAGAACAAGTGAAACACAAGGTCAGCACAAGTGAGGAAATAACAAAAATCAAGGCAAAACTCAATGAAATAGAGAATAAAAAGAGCATAGATAAAATTAATGTGACACAGCTGCTTCTTCGAGAAGATGTACAAAATTGACAAACCTTTGGCTAGATTCACTAAGATGAAAAGAGAGAAGACACTAATTAACAAAATCAGAAATGAAAAAGGGGAAGTCATCACGGACACCACAGAAATACAAAGGATTGTCCAAGAATACTATGAAGGACTATATGCCACCAAATTTCAATAACTTGCAAGAAATGGACAAATTCTTAGTTTCAACATATTGCCTTCCAAGGCTGAACCATGAAGAACTGGAAAATCTCAACAGACCAATCACCAGTAAATAAATTGAATCAGTCATCCAAAATCTTCCCAAAAGTACAAGTCCGGGACCAGATGGCTTCACTAGGGAATTCTACCAAACCTTCAAACAGGATCAAATACCAATCCTGCTAAAAGTCTTCCAAAAAATTGAAGAAGAGACAGTACTCCCTAACTCATTTTATGAGGCCAATATTACCCTGATACCAAAACCTGGTAAGGACAACACAAAAAAAGAAAACTACAGACCTATATCTCTTATGAATACAGATGCAAAAATCCTAAACAAAATTCTAGCAGATCGAATACCACAATGCATTAAAAAGATTATTCACCACGACCAATTGGGGTTCATCCCCGGGCACAAGGACGGTTCAATATCCGCAATTCCATCAATGTGATATATCACATAAACAAAGTAAAGGACAAAAATCGTATGATTATATCAATTGATGCAGAAAAAGCATTTCACAAGATACAACATCCATTTATGATTAAAACACTTAATAAAATAGGTATATGAGGAAAATACCTTAGTATAATAAAGGCCATATATGAAAAGCCCTCAGCTAATCTCATAATTAATGGTGAAAAACTGAAGCCCTTTGCTCTACGTTCAGGAACACGACAGGCCTGTCCCCTACCATCTCTGCTTTGCAACATAGTGTTGGAAGTCCTTGCCAGAACAATCAGGCAAGAGAAAGAAATAAAAGGCATCCAAATTGGGAATGAAGTTAAATTATCGCTCTTTGCAGATGACATGATGCTATATATAGAAAACCCTAAAGACTCCACCAGAAAGCTATTAGAAACAATCAATGAATACAGTAAAGTTGCTGGCTACAAAATCAACATACAAAAGTCCATTGCATTCCTATATGCTAACAATGAAATCTGAGAAAAAGAAAAACAAAGCAATTCCTTTTGTAATTGCGGCAAAAAGAATAAAATACCTAGGAATAAACTTAATCAAGGATGTGAAGGATGTATATGCTGAGAACCATAAGACATTTTTGAAAGAAATTGAAGATGACACAAAGAAATGGAAAGACATTCTGTGCTCACGGATTGGAAGAATCAACATAGTTACAATGGCCATATTACCCAAAGCAATATACAGATTTAATGCAATCCCCATGAATCTCCCTATGGCATTTTTTAAAGAAACCGAACAAAAATTCATCAGATTTGTTTGGAACCACAAAAGCCCCCAAATAGCCAAAGCAATCTTAAGAATAAAGAACAATACTGGAGGTATCACACTGCCTGACTTTAGCTTGCACTACAGGCCTACAATAATCAAAACAGCATGGTATTGGCAGAAATACAGACACATAGACCAATGAAATAGAATTGAGTAACCAGAAATAAAACCACATAAAGATGGACAGGTAACTTTTGACATAGAAGCTAAAAACAAACAATGGAGGAAAGACAGCCTCTTCAATAAATGATGCTGAGAGAATTGGATAGCCACGTGCAAAAGAATGAAACTGGACTGCTATCTGTCACCATGTACCAAAATTAATTCAAAATGGATCAAAGACTTAAGCATAAGACCTGCCACAATAAACTGCATAGAAGAAAACAGGTACTAAACTTATGGACCTTGTGTTGAAAGAGCATTTTATGAATTTGACTCCAAAGGGAATGGAAGTAAAAGCCAAAATAAACATATGGGACTATATGAAACTTAAAAGTTTTTGCACAGCAAAAGAAACCATCGACAAAATAAAGAGGCAACCAACTGAATGGGAGAAGATTTTTGCAGACAGTGCCTCCGATAACGGGCTAATATCCAAAATATACCAGGAACTCATGAAACTCAACAAGAGAAAAACAAACAACCCAATTGAAAAATGGGCAGAGGACCTGAAGAGACATTTCTCCAAAGAGGACATACAAATGGCAAATAGACATATGAAAAAATGCTCAACATCGCTATCAGAGAAATGCAAAGAAAAACCACAATGAGATATCACCTCACCCCAATCAGAGTGGCTATCATCAACAAGACAGAGAGTAACAAGTGTTGGAGAAGCTGTGGAGAAAAAGGAACCCTCATACACTGCTGATGGGAATGCAGACTGGTGCAGCCATTAAGGATGGCAGTATGGAGGTTCCCCAAAAAATTACAAATAGAATTACTATATGACCCAGCCATCACTCTCCTGGGTGTCTACCCAAAAAATCTAAATACATTTTTCCATAAGGACACGTGTGCTCTAATGTTCATTGCAGCTTTGTTTACGGTGGCCAAGACATGGAAACACCCAAAATGTCCTTCAAACATGAATGGATAAAGAAGTTGTGGCATATATACACAATGGAATACTATTCGGCAGTAAGAACAGACGATATAGGAACATTTGTGACAACATGGATGGATATTGAGAGTATAATGCTAAGGGAAATAAGTCATTCAGAAGAAGCAGAGAACCAAATGATCTCACTGATATGCGGTATATAAACCAAAAACAAGAAAAGAACAAGACAAACAAATGAGAAACAAAAACTCATAGACACAAACAATAGTGTAGTGGTTACCAGAGGGTAAGGGCATGGGGGGTCGGAGATGAGGGTAAGGGGGATCCAGTATATGGTGATGGAAGGAGAACTTACTCTGGGTGGTGAACACACAATGGGATTTATAGATGATGTAATACAGAATTGTACACGTGAAATTTATGTAATTTCACTAACAATTGTCACCCCAATACATTAAAAAAAAAAGAAAACACATCTGCACAGGCCACAAAAAAAAAAAAAAAGGAACGATCAGATAAACTACATTGCTTGGATTGGAACCCAATTTGGTCCATGTCTTTACCACTATTGCTGTTCTCAAGGCCATAGATCCTGAAATCTCTTCGAAGGACTGGCGGTGAAACAATGAAAGCACCTAGCCCAGTGTCTAGTGCATAGTATGTCTAGCACATACTATGTACTCATCTGTTTTTATTACTCACCATACTCTTTTACATGCTCACCCACAGACACATATGAATGTGTCTCTGACCACACGGAACCTCTCAACACTCCGAGAACAAGTGATTCCCTTCCATAGCACTGTGCCTTTACAAGTACTGTCCATTCTTCCCGGTATGCGTCCTACCATATGCCCTCTGCTACTAAGCCTTAGCTCAAATATCACCTCTTCTGTGACACTTCCCTGACACCTCTGGAGACACTTAATCAGTTTTGCCCCCTTATTTTCTTCCTACTGAGCACTTTGTTCAACTAACTGTCTATTATTAGACCTAGTAAAGCATCTGTTCTCTGGTTTATCACACTATGAACTATACTAAGACAGGGGCTGTCTTATTAATTTCATTTTTAAAGTAATATCTATTGTGTGTTTTTAATACAAAAAAGTATAAAAGAGGGGGGAAAAAGAACCATAATTCATCTCTAAGAAACCCCTTTCAGTCTTCAAGAAAAGAAAGCAATATATGAACATGGTAGGAAAATTCAAACTGTATAAAAAGGTACACAATGAAAAGTAAAACTCTTCCACTAGCTAACCCTTGCCCCAGAAAAACATATTAGGTAATAGTTGCTTATGTATCCTACCAGAAAAATTGTGTGTGTGTGTGTGTGTGTGTGTGTATAATATCTTATTAAAATCATTTTTAGCAAAAAAGAGAATTTTTCTGAACACAATTATATGTACCTTAATTTTTTCACCTAATTATATATCTCAGATATTTTTCTCAAATCATTGCATATAGATCAACATCATTATTTTAAGTAGCTGCATAGGATATTATTTGGGATAAATGAACTTTAGTAAACCAGTCTCCTATTTATGGACATTTATGGTTTTCTTGATCTTACTGTTGTTACAAGTGATACTGCAATACAAATCCACATAGTAACGTCTTGTGAATATGGGAAAGTACCATATTTCATTGAATCAAAGATGCAGCCCAATTTTGAAAATGTACATATAATGTACATCTAAAAAATTAATGTGTGCCATGCTGGGTGGCATGCGGGCTCTCTGGTCCCGCTCCCCACATAAGAATGCAGGACATGGTGAGTCCAATAAGGAACACCCATGGAGCCATAGATAGGGGGTCATACCACTCTATTCTCACTGGCGGCTGGGTTGGAGACACAAGAAGCAGGAGCCACATGATCTGCAACCTGCTGCCCGCTTTTCTCTTGCAACCAACCTCACTTGCTAGCTGCACTCTTCTGTGCTCACTGTAATCTGCTTTTTCTAACTCAGCCACCATCTTCTTGCTAGCCCCCATTTCACTGCTAGCATAACCACGGCAGTTATATTGGTGGCCAATGGCTCACGGGTTACAGCTGACGGCCAACAAGCCACAGCTGATGGCCATCCAATCACAGTTGATGGCCATTTTCTACCTAAGCCAGCACCTTTCCATGTGAGGCCGAGAGCCTGGAAACTGCACTCCTGGCTCTGTCCCCACACTCCACCCCTACAGGGTCTTGTCTCACAATCTATGCGGCAAGCGTCTTCAGCGAGGGGCCCTGTGCGAAGAGCCTGGAGGTGAATGCAATATCCTGGACACAGCCAGGCTCTCTGGACACAGCCAGGGTTTCTCAGGGCACCACCAGTCCTTCTGGGCACAACCAGACTTCCTGGGCTTCTTAGGGTACTGCCAGTCTCCCCGGGCACAGCCAGGGCCTCTCAGGGCACTGCCACTTTCTCTGGGCACAGCCAGACTTCCTGGACTCAGCCAGGGTTCTCAGGGCACTGCCACTCTCTCTGGGCTCAGCAAGACTTCCTGGACTCAGCCAGGGCCTCTCACATATTCTCGACGGTGGCTGGTCAAGATACAAAAGCAAACATTCGCCAGTTCCACTACATGATGGTATATTCCCAAGCAAACAGTCAAGCAGTCCATTAAATTAGGGATGGAGCCCATTCCCCATAGTCCACAGTCATTCGCCAGGGCTGTGAGCCTTACAATCTGTGCCCCCTCCACAGGGCAAGGGTTCCAAGTCCTCCCCAACCTGGCGGTGAGGGCCTCAGCAAGCACTTCCCAGTCCACAGGGCCGCAATAACCTTCGCTTTTTTTCGACCTATGCTGGTCAAGAACCGTCTACATCTTTTCACCCCTCCATGGGGGTCCAGCTCTCCGGGAGCTGCTACTCCTGGTCTTTATGAGATTGAGTGTTCATAAGCACAAACTTCTCCACTGCTCTTTGGAAAGCTTTGGCCAGCACCATACTCTGCTCGCTGTGCCATGTTTCATGCCAGGTGTCAAGCGGGGTCTCTTCTGGGGTCTCTAGTCCTGGTCCCCACATAAGAATGCAGGGCATGGTGAGGCCAAAACGGAACACCCATGGAGCCATAGGCAGGGGAGTCATACCACTATAGTCTCGCTGGCAGCTGGGTTGAAGACACAGGAAGCAGGAGCCACATGATCTGCAACCTGCTGTCCGCTTTTCTCTGCCAACCAACCTCACTTGCTAGCAATGTTCCATGCTAACTGCAATCCGCTCTTGCTAGCTCAGCCACCATCTTCTTGCTAGCCCCCATTTTCCTGCTAGCGTAGCCACAGCAGTTATATTAGTGGCCAATGGCTCACTGGTTACAGCTGACGGCCAACTAGCCACAGCTGATGGCCATCCAGTCACAGTTGATGGTCATTTACTACCTGAGCCAGCACCTTTCCACGTGAGGCTGAGACCCTGGAAACTGCACTCCTGGCTCTGTCCCCACAATGTGCATCTTAGAATTGATGAAATATGGTATATTTATGGGATAGTTTCAAAGAAGTAGAATTGACGAGTCAAAGAGTACATGAATTTAAATTTTTGACACGTGCTGCCAAATTGCCCAGCAAAAAGGCTACATCAGTTTCCACTCCCACCAGCAAGATATGAGAGCAAGCATTCCCAAACCAATGTTTTAATTATCACAGAATGAGATTGTACCTAACTTATATTTATGAAGTACAGTTTGAAAATCATTACACTAAATGTCCTCTCAACCTTTCAACCTTAAGATACTCTGGTTTCCGGTGAAATTTCAACAACTATTTGGCCACAGTAAATTAGAAGTTTTCAAGTAAAAATCAGTTCAAAGAGAAAGTTTTCCATTCAGAGCAGCATCTCTGAACCAAATAAGGCCAGCTGCAGGTCTGGAAACATTCCCTTCTTCCAAAGGAGCAGCTAAAATCACTCAGATTTGAAACAAGAGTTCAATACTCTCTGCCCCCTCTCCTAACCTCGCTTAGCTGATCGCCTTAAGTTTCTAGAACCTTGTTTCAGCCAGCCCCCAAATCTGTTAGAAATCATGGATCTTCTGGGAAAAGATCCATCTTCTCTAGGAAAATGTTGTCTCATTTTATCTATCGAACTTGACATCTAGGTAACAAAAACCTATGCTTGAGAGCAATGCACTTTTAGCTGACTTAATAGCTTTGAGTTGAGATGGGTAATTCCTCACCTTCATATAAGTCCAATTGTTACCAAGAATGAGATGGCTGGTGCGGTTCCTCACTTTGGAGAAGGGATTTCACTGGGATCATCAGCATGGTGTCCACTTAAATGCCCCAGAGAAGAGCAGACAGACAAAAGCTACTTAATTTATTTAACAAGTATTTACTGAGCAGCTACCAAGTATCAGGCACTATCCTGAGTGCTAGTGGTATAGTAGTGAACATCCAAAACTCCTGCCTCTGTGGAGCCCACATTATGTGTATGGGAGGAGGGGGGAGTGGAAAGACAAACAATAAAGAAACTAACTAACTGAAATATATAGCATGGAGATGATGACTAGTATTATGAAGAAAAAGAAAGCAGGAAAAGGGGTTATGGAATACCAGGGGTTGGTTCAGCTATTATTTATTGAGCATCTACTGTATGTCAGATCCATGTTCCATACATGATGAAATGAAAGAGAGAGAAGAGGAGGAGGAGGAGGAGGAAGAAGAAGGGGAGGAGGAGAAGAAGAAGAACAGGGCGGGGGAGGAAGAGAGCAGCTCCACTTACCTTAGTTTATCTTTGGAATCAGTTGGAGGGCTGACACTGTCCAGGTTTACTACAGAGTAGTGGACAGACAAGAAGAGAGAAGGGAAAGGGGGCCACTTCTCAGGTTTTCATGCTTTTAGATCTTTATCACCGCATATCTCCCAAATTTATTTAGGTAGCTGTTTCAAGATCAGACACACTCCTGTTTTAATATTAAGCAAAATACAGCATTCAAAGGTAAACTTTATTGGATGACCTATGTAATTCCTCTTCATCCAATCACACAAGTAACTGAGAGTATGGAGAAGAAGATCTCGAATGCAAAGAGTGTGTATACAGTGATAGGGATTGCAGATGTCAAAAAAATAAAATGGGTGAGTGCTATAGGGAGGTATGGGTTAGATCAATGTCGACCATGACAGAAGTGCTACTTGAAAAAAAGACAAGCAAGGGAGGTGAGGAAGAAGAGTGTGTGAAAAAGATGGAAAAAAGAGAAAGAAGAAAAGCAGGGACAGTGGAAAAGTAGTCAGTTGAGCTGTCTCTAAGATCACGGGAAACAAATAAAAAAATCTGCACTTTCCTTTCACTGCGCCTGCTTAAACCCCCACCCTCAAAGAAGCATTATCTAAGCTAAGGAGTTGGTTAAAGCACTTTTCAAGTGTTTTTGCAAAAATTAAGGAAATTAATAGTTATTTTTTCTCATTGGCGAAGGATGAGCCTCTCAACATCAAAGAATGGCCTCTCTTTTCAGTGAGGCAGCTTCCCACAGCAGTACCTGGCTCCCTTAATCTAATTAACTACAATAAATGCACAAGCCCTCTTTTGTGTGGAACTCCTATCTAATCAAAACTAATCGCCAAACAGATCTTTGCCTAACATATCTGAGTAACAGAGCCTAAGTCTTTACCCTACCAAAGGCTCCCAGTGAGCCCCTGTGAATGAGAGGAAGGGTGGTCGGGGCTGCCTGGCTATGGGAAATGGCTTCCTCAGTATTCTGTGAAAATTCTTTACACTGACAGGTACTAAATCAGATACAGCCACAGGCATTTGAAGAACAAGGATACAGTCCAACTCTCTATATCTAGATTGATTGGGACCAGGTAGATCCAGCTACTGACAAATTGAAAATAGAGATGCCTCAGAACATGTTTTCTGTGAGGGGAGCTGAAGTCTGCAATGGGAACCAAAGAAGTCTAACAGTGTGGGGGAGGGGGATGTTGTGTAATCTGACACAGAGGCTCTCAATTTAAAGATGATAAAAGCCCAGTCTCTAAGGAGGAGCTAAAGAGGGCCCTTTGTGTAACCTAACTTGTCTAGCTAAGGGGTCAAGACCAACCAGGGCTTCAGTAATTGAGAGCTATAAATGGTACCATTTATTGACTGTTTATGGCAAACCAGGTGGATGCGATGTGCTTTGCTGAGATTAACTTATTGAGTTTTCAAAACAAGACTAGGTACATAGTATTATTATTCCAATTTAATAGTTAGAAAATTCTGGCTAAGAGTGGTTATGGAATTTGCCTGAAATCTGAAGTAAGTGGATAGATTGGGATTCAAACCTTGGCCAGGTCTAGTCCAAACCTTGTGTTTTTTTCTGCTGCATGATACCACCTCTCAAAGAATGTATCTAATACACTTGATACAAAATCTTCTCTCTCATATGTTTTTTCCTCCATGACCTGATTGTTCTTATTCTAGTCCTGAACTTTAATGGAGGGGCCTTCTTAGGGATCATTCTTTTTCCCTGTAATCTTCTTTCTCTCTTTAGCCATGAGATCTATTGAGAACTTGAGAACCTGAATGCATATAAAATTGAAAACTCACTTTTCTGAGGAAGCTTTCAAATCCTAGACTGCCTTGGTTGGAAGTCGCTTATGTAGTCCCAACCTCTGCAATGTGGAGGGGGTAACGGAAAGTCTTAAGAGGAAGTGACAAGCCAAAATTCAAAGAGCTACAAAACAGTGAAGTTTGCATCAGAATTAACCCAGCTCTCCTGAACAGCAGTTCAGTACTTTTTTCCCTATACTCTCCCTCTCACTGTTTCCCCACCATCTTCTTTGATTAAGCTCTCCTTCCCCAGTTAAGCCAATTATATTGTCCCCAAGTCCATACTACACACTTCACCTTGTTCATTACTATCCGAAGCAAGCCCTCTGCATTACTCATGGCTGTCACCTTAAGCCCATTTCAATGCTCATTTACTGCAGAGTCCCTTCACTTATATTAATAATGTTTGAGGCTTACAGTGTTTTATAAATAGCTTAATCTCCTCAGATCCATCAATTCCTTTAAAAATGTTTTTTAATATTAATTTGTATCCCCCAAATGTCTTAAGGTGTTTCGTAAGCATTGATGAAACTAACAAATGTTGTCAGCTTGAAAAAAACAAACGTTTGCTAAATAATATGTCCTCCCTCAAGAGGAAATAAAACAGGTAAAAAGACTCCTTATCAGTTCTCATTAGAATCTGAAAAAGTGAGAGACATCATCAAAATGGCGGCATGAGGTGAGATTCTGGAAATATCCCCTGGAATTTACAACAAATTGAAAAATGAGAACTCCACAAAGGACTCCCTGCACAACAGACAGACAAGACGTAGAGGCCCACTACTGAATTCACCTAAAGGTGGGTGAATCGCGCGAGCGGGGGAGGAGGGAAAGGAGAAATGCGGAGAAGGAGCCGCGCAGGCACAGGACGCAGACCTAGCTCAGTGCTCCGAGCTCGCTGCATCCCGGAACTACTGCAGCTACAGGAGAGAGAAGAACTTGGAGTGCTAGGGATCCGCTTATGGCACACAGGGCTGAGGGGACAGCATATGACACAGCTGAACCCAAAGCTCAAGGCAGAGACCTCGGAGAAAAGACTGAGGGAAGAAGGTTTAAAACGGTGGTTTAAGCCCTCACTGCCGAGCAGAGAACGCAAGCCTTAGGAACTGAGAACACCTACCCTCACAGAGCTCGCCCCACCACCAACTGCACGGAGCTAGAAGTGGAAAAGTAACAGAGTCAGATCAAAAGAACGAAATATTTGCAGTTCTGAGAACTGTGGTCCACAGACAAAGATTCACAGCCCAACTAGTTCTGGCAAAGGGCAGGGAGCAGAAGAAGCAGGAGTGACTGTGGTGGTGGTCGCCTCCATTACTCTGGGCCAATTTTCACAACTCACCCCTCCCCTGTCACCACCTATCTTGGCACATTCCTGCAGGAGTTAACAGAACTGCTGAACACAGGGGCTCTGAATCTGGCGCAGGAAGAGCTTTGGAACTCCAAAAGCTCTCTGCGTTCCAACAGGGACACAGCGCCCTGTGACCCAGGAGAACTGTTAACAGAGGAGAAGCCCGCCTTCCAGGGAATCTCCCCATTGTGTGAGAAGCTGGAATAGTGCAGAGAAAACATAACACTACAGTGTGAGAGAGAAAAAAAAAAAAAAACTTCGGTTGGAGAGAAAAAAACCTTCTACAAACAGGTACTAGAAAAAAAAGAAGAAAAACCTCTTCCTATCAACCTGTTGCAGAACCCACTCCTGTATAAGTCTAGGAAGAGAAATAATAAATCATTAATTGCCAGTAATACACAAGGCAACAAGACAGCTCCGAAAGAAAGTGAAAAATCTCCAGAAAATGAAGTTAAATATATGGAAATATGTGACTTAAATGACAGAGAACTCAAGATTGCAGTCCTGAAAAAACTCAACGAGATGCAACAAAACACAGGAAGGAAGTTTAATGAACTCAGAAACACAATCAAAGAACAACATGAACATTTTACGAAAGAGATTGAAATTTTAAAAAAGAACTAAATGGAATTTCTGGAGAATAAGAACTCAATAGAAGAAATCAAGAACGAAATAACCAGCGTAGGTAGTAGACTTGACCAGATGGAGGAAAGAATCAGTGACATCGAAAATAGAAACCTGGAAATTACAAAGATGGAAGAAGAGACTTGAGACTTAAAAGAAATGAAAGAACTCTACAAGATCTTTCTGACTCTATCAGAAAGAGCAATATAAGAATAATGGGCATACCGGAAGGAAAAGAAAGAGAGAAGGGAACAGAGAATATATTCAAACAAATTGTTGATGAGAACTTCCTAAACTTTTGGAAAGAAATGGATCCACAAATCCAAGAAGCAATTAACCACCTAATTAACTCAATCCCAACAAGCCTTCTCCAAGGCACATTGTACTGATGCTGTATAAAATCAACGACTAAGAAAGAATCCTAAAGGCAGCCAGGGAAATGAAGACGATAACCTACAAAGGAAAGCACATTAGATTCCTCAGATTTTTCAGCAGAAACTCTACAAGCCAGGAGGGAGTGGAACCAAATATTCAAACTATTGAAAGAGAGAAATTATGAGTCAAGAATAATATATCTAGCAAAGATATCCTTTAGATGTGAAGGAGGAATAACGACCTTTCCAGACATACAAAGCTGAGGGAATTTTCTAATACACAACCTGCAATACAAGATATACTAAAGGAAGCTATTCAACCACCATCAACAGGGACAATTTGTGGCAACCGAAACATAAAAAGGGGGAGAGTAAAGGCCTGAACCAGAATATGGGAATGGAAACGAAAGTAAGCATGCTGAAGAAAATGGAATACTCTAAATATCAAACTTTATTTTACATAAACTTAACGGTAACCACTCAAAACAATCCAGAACTGAAATATACACTGTAATAAAAGAAGAAACAGAGGGAAACATGACAGAATACCACCATAAAGAAATAATAGACAGTAACAAAAAGGCAAAGAAACCATGGAGACACAAACTTACCAGACAACTAAAGATAGAATGATAGGAAATCCTCACATATCAATAATCACCCTAAATGTAAATGGACTGAACTCACCAAGAAAAGGCACAGAGCAGCAGATTTGATCAAGAAACTAAACCGAATCATATGCTGTCTCCAAGTGACACATTTCAGCTACAAGGACAAGCATAGACTCAAAGTGAAAGGGTGGAAATTGACACTCCAAGCAAATGATATCCAGAGAAAATCAGGCGTAGCCATAATGATATCAGATGAAACAGATCTCACGGTGATAAAGATAACAAGAGACAAAGATGGACATTTCATAATGGTCAAGGGGACTATACAATAAGAAGACATAAAGGTCATCAATATTTATGCCCCCAAACCATGGAGACACAATCTTAACAGAAAACTAAAGATAGAATGATAGGAAATCCTCACATGTCAATAATCACCCTAAATGTAAATGGACTAAACTAACCAATAAAAAGTCACAGAGTAGCAGATAGGTTCAAGAAACTAAACCCAACCATATGCTGTCTCCAAGACACACATCTCAGCTATAAGGACAAGCATAGACTCAAAGTGAAAGGGTGGAAATTGACACTCCAAAAAAATGGTATCCAGAGAAAATCAGGTGTACCCATACTGATATCAGACGAAATAGACTTCAGATACAAAAAGTAACAAGAGACAAACATGAACATTTCATAATGATAAAGTGGAATATACAAAAAAACACACATGACAGTCATGAATATTTGTGCCCCCAATCAGGGAGCACCAAAACATTCCAAGCAACTACTAAGTGAACTAAAGGGAGAAATTGACCAAAACACAATTATACTAGGAGATCTAAATACATCATTGACAGCTATGGATACATCATCCAAACAGAAAATAAATAACGAAATAGCAGCCCGAAATGACACATCAGATGAAATGGACATAATTGACATTTATAGAGCACTTCATCCTAAAATATCAGACTCTATGTTTTTTTCTAGTGTACATGGAACATTCTCAAGGATAGACCATATATTGAGACATAAAAGTAGCCTCAGAAAATTTAAGAAGATTGAAATCATAGGAAGCATATTCTCTGATCACTAGGCTTTGAAATTGGATATCAACTACAAAAAGACAGCAGGGGAAAACACAAATATGTGGAGATTAAACAACATACTTTAAGAACAACTGGGTCACAGAAGAACTAAGAAGAGGGATCAAAAGATACATGGAAGCCAATGACAAGGAAAATCCGTCCTTCCAAAATTTGGGGGATGCAGGAAAAGCAGTTTCAAGAGGGAAATTTATATGATTGCAGGCCTATCTCCAGAAACAAGAACAATGCCAATAAATAACCTCATGTTACACCTTAAAGAACTAGAAAAAGAAGAACAAGTGAAACCCAAGGTCAGCAGAACAAAGGAAATAACAAAAATCAGAGCAGAACTAAATGAAATAGAGAACAAAAAGACAGCAGAAAAAAATTGTGACAACGAACAGGTTCTTTGAAAAGTTTAACAAAATTGACAAACCCTTGGCTAGGCTCACTATGATAAAAAGAGAGAAGACAGTAATAAACAAAATCAGAAATGAAAAAGGGGAAGTTATCACGGATGCCACAGAAACACAAAGGATCATCCAAGAATACTATGAAGGACTATATGCCACCAAATTCAATAACCTAGAAGAAATGGATAAGTTCCTAGAAACATATAGCCTTCCTAGGCTGAACCATGAAGAACTGGAAAATCTAAACAGACAGATAACCAGTAAGGAAACTGAATCAGTCATCCAAAATCTTCCCAAAATCAAAAGTCCTGGACCAGATGGCTTCACTGGTGAATTCCACCAAACCTTCAAAGAGGATCTAATACCAATCCTGCTCAAACTCTTCCAAAAAACTGAAAAAGAGAAAGTACTCCCTAACTCATTTTATGAAGCCAACATTACCTTGATACCAAAACCTGGCAAGGACAACAGAAAAAAAGATTACTATAGACCACTATGTCTGATGAATACAGATGCAAAATTCCTAAACTAAATTCTAGTAAATCGAATGCAAAAATGCATTAAAAAGATTATTCATCACAACCAAGTGGGGTTCATCCCAGGCGCTCAAGGATGGTTCAACATATGCCAATCCATCAATGTGATACATCACATAAACAAAATAAAGGACAAAAACCATAGAATTATATCAATTGATGCAGAAAAATCATTTGACAAGATAAAACATCAATTTATGATTAAAACACTTAATAAAATAGGTATCGAAGGTAAGTACCTTAACATAATAAAGGCCATCTATGACAAGCCCTCAGCTAATCTCATAATGGTGAAAAACTGAAGCCCTTTGCTCTACGTTCAGGAACACGACAGGGGTGTCCCCTATCACCTCTGCTTTTCAACATAGTGCTGGAAGTCCACACCAGAGCAATCAGGCAAAAGAAAGAAATAAAAGGAATCCAAATTGGGAATGAAGAAGTTAAATTGTCAGTCTTGGCAGTTGACATGATGCTATATGTAGAAAACTCTAAAGACTCCTCCAAAATCTATCAGAAACAATCAACGAATAAAGTAATTTGGGCGGCTACAAAATCAATGTACAAAAGTTCATTGTATTCCTATATACTACCAATGAAATCACAGGAAAAGAATTAAAATAAACAATTCCTGTTGAAGTTGCAGCAAAAAGAATAAAATACCTAGGAATAAACTTAACCAAGGATGTGAAAGACCTATAAGCTGAAAACTACAAGACATTTTTAAAAGAAATTGAAGAAGACACAAAGAAATGGAAATAATTCCGTGCTCATGGATTGGAAGAATCAACATAGTTAAAATGGCCATATTACCCAAAGCAATGTACAGATTTAATGCAATCTCCATCAAAATACCAATGACGTTTTTAAAAGAAATAGAACAAAAAATCATCAGATTTGTTTGGAACCACAAAAGACCCCGAAGAGCCATCGCAATCTTAACAGAAAAGAACAATGATGGAGGTATCACACTCCCTGACTTGAGCTTGTACTACAGGGCTACAATAATCAAACCAGCATGGTATTGGCAGAAAAACAGACACGTAGACCAATAGAAAAGAATTGAGAACCCAGAAATAACTCCCCATAAATATGAACAGATTATTTTTGACAAAGAAGCAAAAAACATACAATGGAGAAAAGACAGGCTGGTCAATAAATGGTGCTGGGAGAAATTGAAAGGCATGTTCAAAGGAATGAAACTGGACTGCTATCTGTCACCATGTACCAAAATTAATTCAAAATGGATCAAAGACTTAAGCATAAGACCTGAAACAATAAACTGCATTGAAGAAAACATAGGTACTAAACTTATGGACTTTGGGCTCAAAGAACATTTTATGAATTTGACTTCAAAGTCAAGGGAAGTAAAAGCTAAAATAGATGAATGGGACTTCATCAAACTGAAAAGCTTCTGCACAGCAAAAGAAACCATCAACAAAATAAAGTTGCAACCAAGTGAATGGGAGAAGATTTTTGCAAACAGTGCCTCTGATGAGGGGCAAATATCCAAAATACACAAGAAACTCTTGCAACTCAACACCAAAAAACAAACAACCCAATTGAAAATTGGGCAGAGTACCTGAAGAGACATTTCTCCAAAGAGGACATACAAATGGCAAATACACATAAGAAAACATGCTCAAAATCACTGATCATCAGAGAAATGCAAATAAAAACCACAATGAGATATCACCTCACCCCAGTCAGAGTGGCTATCATCAACAAGACAAATAGTAACAAGTATTGGAGAGGCTGTGGAAAAAAAGGAACCCTCATACACTGTTGGTGGGAATGCAGACTGGTGCAGCTGTATGGAAGGCAGTGTGGAGGTTCCTCAAAAAATTAAGAATAGAATTACCATATGACCCAGCAATCCCAGTCCTGGGTATCTACCAAAAATAATCTGAAAACGTTCATCCATAAAGACACATGTGCTCCTATGTTTATTGCAGCTTTATTTATGGTAGGCAAGACATGGAAACAACCAAAATGTCCTTCGATAGATGAATGGATAAAGAAGTTGTGGTATATATACACAATAAAATACTATTCGGTGTTAAGAAAAGATGAAATAGGACCATTTGTGACAACATGGATGGATCTTGAGAATATAATGCTAAGCAAAATAAGTCAGACAGAAAAGGCAGAGAACCCTATGATTTCACTGATATGTGGTATATAAACCAAAAAGAAAAAAGAACAAGACCAACAAATGAGAAACAAAAACTCATAGACACAGACAATAGTTTAGTGGTTACCAGAGGGGAAGGGGGTGGAGGGTAGATGAGGTTAAAAGGGAACAAATATATGCTGACGGATGGAGAACTGATTCCGGGTGTTGAACATACAGTGGGATTTAATGGTGATATAATACAGAATTTTACACCTGAAATCTGTGTAACTTTACTAACAATTGTCTCCCCAATAATTTTTATTTAAAAAAAAAAGAATCTGAAAAAGTATAACTAGTGAATTAGCCCTTCGAAAAGGCTTGGATAAGAGCTTGTAGATCCTAATTAACCCCAAGCCCCACATAGACCAAAGTCAGAGAAGTGGGAAAATATTTTAAGCTAATTGGATTTTCAAGAGAGTATGATTACTTGAAAAACACATATGGCATATTTACATCATTATACGTTTAACTGCTGTAGAAACTGAGTCAGACTAGAAACAAAGGAATCATGAAAACCTGGCAGCTCGTCTTCAAAGCAACTCACTAACTGCTTAATTCTCAAAACACCTCTTTGAGGTAGGAAACTATTATTATCCCACATAAACAATGGAGAAACTGAGACAGCCAGACTAAGTGACTTGTGGGGGCCTAAACTTTTCCAAAGTACATATACCTGGAATGGATATTCTACATATTTACTGTTCATAAAACACTAATGAAATTTTCCCTAAAATACAGATGTGCCTGACATTTTAGTTTTCAAAGGGAATTTAAAAAGGCATATAAATCAAATCCTATATAGGTACAGAGAGAAGGTTCCCAGTGCTGAGTTAATTTTTTAGTAAACTTGGTATCCACTTGGTAAATAACCTACTGCTTTTTTAATCACAAAATCCCTGGGCAAGCAGTCTGACCAAAGAAAAAATTAGAATCTACAAATATAATTCACAAAGGAGCAGCAATTTGTGGTGTTTTTTTTGAAATGTAATAACTATTTCATTCATTATACTAATTAGAATTTCACACTTCCTATAAGGGTGAGAGTAAGGGTTTACCATCTGAGGCACAGAAGGATTGTTATTATCAGCACTTGGCAGAATTTCATTCACCTGTGTAAAATCAGGAGCGAGGTCTCTGATCCATTTTGAAAAAGCTTGCATTTCAGCCTCTGTTAATACAATTTACAAAAGTATTTTCAGAGCATTAAGTGAACTGGAAAGAAAGTGCAAGGAAGTTGTCTTTTCTGAGTTGTCTGTCGCCTGGAAATCATTCCCATCCAAGTCAGCTGGAGGACTTAGTATCAGTTCAGGTAATCAAAGGGGAAACTCCAGGCTTTTTAATGTAATTGCCCTCAGTAGGGAAGTGCCTTCTTCACTCAGCAAGGTTGAAGGGGAAGAGCATCTCTGGGGATTAAGAAGGGAATTATTTGGACTGCAGAATTTTCCATCTTTTGATGGTGCCTGTCTCAGGAATTAAGGTGTCTTTTTTCTTTATTTCCAGATTTGGTATTTAGTGAAAAACTCCAGTCTGTATGCATATGTATACTCATAACAATCTTCCTCTTTGGTGAGCACCACTAATCTGTGATGCCTTGTATGCTTCTCTTCAGCATTTCAAGGGTTACAAATTGCTGATCTCAAGAATATGGGCTAATCTGACTGGAAGATGAAAAAAAATAGTATCATGCGAAAAGAATTTTTCTGTGGTGCCTGGGGAAGACACATTTTATAATCAGAATCAGCAAGAATTTAGAAACTTAACATGATATCCGAGATTCTTGGAAAATGGTACCAACATCTTGCTTTTAATACCCTTCTTCATATTTTGGTATAGGATAGGTACCTTATTCCAACACCATCTTTTCTTCATATATCTAAGCATACTAGTCAGACCTCTATCTTGTTTCCAGCCATTGCAGTCCTCACTTTTGGGGCCACTTGCTTCCCACTTCCAGCCTTAACCATGCTCTAACACTTAGGATAAATCTAAATAATAGTTGAAGGGGGAACATTCAAAGAGTCCTACCTCAACTTTCTAGTCTGTACTCAACACAGCATCACTGTCATTGCTGGTCTGGCCCAAACTCTGTATCCTGGTCCTCATAATTTGATGACCCTTGAGTTCACTTCAGTAAGCTTTAATGAACATCTATTATGTACCAGGTAATCTAGTTAGGCCTTAAAGATAGCTCAGCTTAGTCAAGTTTTAGATATGTAGTCTTAAAATAATATAGCATTTGTTCAGAGCTAGAGGTATGCCAAGAAAGAGATGAGAGTCCAGAAGAAACCTAATCACCACCTTGTATGCTTGTTAATAATGGAAACTGGATCCCTTAATTGTTGATGTTGCCTGAGTTTCCCAGTACCCTTAGCCGAGAACCCAGAATTTGTAGGATTGGAGTCACGCCTTAGGAGAGATATACATATATATTTGTAGAATTGGAGTCATGTCTTGGTGAGCTATACATACATATCTCCTACCCCTTCCACAGACACACTCCAGTCTCCTTCCTCAGAACAAGCAACTGTTAAGAATTTCTGTGTCATGCATCTGCGTTTTCATCTGATGTCACAGTTTATGAAGAAAAACAGTTGAGCCATTTCTAAACCCAACTAAGCATCAGAGGCACTTGAGTTTTTTTTGAAACTATAAACATTTATTTTCTTTTACAGTTTCTCTGAGTCAGGAATTTGGGAGCAGTTTATCTCGGTGGTTCATGACCTGGGATTCACATTAGACTGCAGTCAAGATGTCAGTTGGAGCTGCAGTCATTTGAAGGCTTGACTAGGGCTGGAAAATCCACTTTAAGGTGGCTCACTCCGGGGGAGGAGGGAAGGGAGAAGTGGGGAGATGGAGCCACACGGGCGCAGGACGCAGACCTAGCTCAGTGCACTGAAATCGCTGCATCCCGGAACTACTGCAGCTGTGAGAGAGGGAAGAACTCGGATTGCTATGGCTCTGCTTATGGCCCACAGGGCTAAGGGGGAAGCATATAACACGGCTGAACTCAACACTCACGGCAGAGACCGTAGAGAAATGACTGAGGGAAGAAGGCTAACAACGGTGGTTTAAGCCCTCAATGGCTAGCAGAGAACTGAAGCCTTAGGCACTGAGACAACCCGCACGCTCCCTACCCTCCCAGAGCTTGCGCTGCCACCACCTGCCCGATGCTACAAGCAGAACAGAAGCAGTGTCAGATCAAAAGAACAGAAAATTTGCTGTTCTGAGAACTGTGGACGGCAGACAAAGATTCGCAGCCCAACTATTTCTGGCAAAGGGGAAGGAGCTGTGGAAGTGGGACCGGCTGTGGTGGTGGTCACCACCATTGCTCTGGGACACCTCTCACAACTCACCCCACCCATGACCCCACCTATCTGGGCGGATCCCTGCAGGAGTAAAGAGAACTGCTGAAACTTACAGGCTCTGAATCTGCTACAGGAAGAGCTTTGGAACTTCAAAAGATCTCCGCATCCCCACAGGGATGTGGCGCCCTATTACCCAGGCGAACTGTTGACAGAGGAGAAGCCCATTTCCCAGGGAATCCCCCCATTGTGTAATAATGCACAGAAAATAGTGCACTGGAATAGTGCAGAGAAAACATAGCATTACTGTGTGAGAGGAAAAAAAAGGCTGCAGTCAGAGAGAAAATAAAACATTCTACCAACAAGTATTGGAAAACAAAAGGAAGACCTCTTCCTATCAACCTGTTGCAGAAACCACTCCTGTAGATGTCTAGGAAGAGAAACAATAAATCAGCAATTGCCATGAATAACCAAGGCAACAAGACAGCTCAGAAAGAAAGTGAAAAGTCTCCAGAAAAGGAACTTAAAAATATGGAAATATGTGACTTAAATGACAGAGAATTCAAGCTTGCAGTTCTGAAAAAACTCAACGAGATGCAAGAAAACACAGAAAGGCAATTTAATGAACTCAGAAATGCAATCAAAGAACAACATGAGCATTTTACCAAAGAGACTGAAATTTTAAAAAAGAACCAAATGGAATTTCTGGAGATTAAGAACTCAATAGAAGAAATTCCGAAGGAAATAACTAGCGTAGGTAGTAGAGTTGACGAGATGAAGGAAAGAATCAGTGACATCGAAGAAGGAAACCTGGAAATTACAAAGATGGAAGAAGAAAGAGACTTGAGACTTAAAAGAAATGAAAGAACTCTACAAGAAATTTTTGACTCTATCAGAAAGAGCAATATAAGAATAATGGGCATACCAGAAGGAGAAGAAAGAGAGAAGGAAATAGAGAATATATTCAAACAAATTGTTGATGACAACTTCCCAAACCTGTGGACAGAACTGCATCCTAGAATCCAAGAAGCAAATAGAACACCTAATTACCTCAATCCCAACAGGCCTTCTCCAAGGCACATTGTATTGAAGCTGTCTAAAATCAAAGAAAAAGAAAGAATCCTGAAGGCAGCCAGGGAAAAGAAGATGGTAACCTACAAAGGAAAGCCCATTAGATTATCATCAGATTTTTCAGCAGAAACTCTACAAGGCAGGAGGCAGTGAAAACAAATATTCAAACTATTGAAAAAGAGAAATTATGAGCCGAGAATAATGTATCCAGCAAAGATATCCTTTAGATATGAAGGAGGAACAAAGACCTTTCCAGACATACAGAAGCTGAGGAAATTTTCTAATACATGACCTGCACTACAAGAAATACTAAAGGAGGCTATTTGACCACCATAAACAGGGACAATATGTGGCAAGATAAAAAAGGGGGAGAGAGAGAGCCTTAACTGGAATATGGGAATGGAGAAAGTAAGCATGCTGAAGAAAATGGAATACTCTAAATATCAAACTTTTTTTTACATAAACTTAAGGGTAAGCACTCACAAAAAAATCCAGAACTGAAATATACACTGTAATAAAAGAAGAAACAGAGGGAAACATCATAGAATACCACCACACAGAAATAATAGACAACAACAAAAAGGCAAAGAAACAATGGAGACACAGCCTTACCAGAAAACTAAAGATAGAATGACAGGAAATTGTCACGTATCAATCATCACCCTAAATGTAAATGGACTGAACTCACCAATAAAAAAGCACAAAGTTGCAGATTGGATCAAGAAACTAAATCCAACCATATGCTGCCTCCAAGAGACACATCTCAGCTCCAAGGAAAAGCATACACTCAAAGTGAAAGGGTAGAAATTGACACTCCAAGCAAATGGTGCCCAGACAAAATCAGGTGTAGCCATAATGATATCAGATGAAACAGACTTCAGGGTGAAAAAGATAACAAGAGACAAAGATGGACATTTCATAATGGTAAAGGGGACTATACAACATGAAGACATAACAGTCATGAATATTTATGTACCAAATCAGGGAGCAGCAAAAATATACCAAGCAACTATTAACAGAACTAAAGGGAGAACTTGACCAAAACACAATTATACTAGGGGACTTAAATACATCATTGACAGCTACGGATAGATCATCCAAACAGAAAATAAATAATGAAATAGCAGCCCTAAATGACACATTAGATGAAATGAACATAATTGACATATATAGAGCACTTCATCCTAAAACATCAAGCTATACATTCTTTTCGAGTGTACATGGAACATTCTCAAGGATAGACCATATATTGGGACACAAAATCAGCCTCAGCAAATTTAAGAACATTGAAATCATACCAAGCATATTCTCTGATCACAAGGCTTTGAAATTGGATATCAACTGTGAAAAGAAAGCAGAAAAAAACACAAACACATGGAGATTAAAAAAATATACTTTTAAAGAACGACTGGGTCAAAGAAGAAATTAGAGGAGAGATCAAAAGACACATAGAAACATATGACAATGAAAATACATCCTACCACAATTTTTGGGAAGCAGCAAAAGAAGTTTTAAGAGGGAAGTTTATATCATTACAGGCCTATCTCAAGAAACAAGAAAAATCCCAAATAAATAACCTAGTGTTACACCTTAAAGAAGTAGAAAAAGAAGAACTGAAACCCAAGGTCAGCAGAAGAGAGGAAATAACAACAATCAGAGCAGAACGAAATGAAATAGAGAACAAAAGGACAATAGAAAAAATTGATGGGACAAAGAGCTGGTTCTTTGAAAAGATTAACAAAATCAACAAACCCTTGGCTAGACTCACTAAGATAAGAAAAGAGGAGACACTAATTAACAAAATCAGAAATGAAAAAGGGGAAGTTATCACGGACACCACAGAAATGCAAAGGATCATCCAAGAATTCTACAAAGGACTATATGCCACCAAATTCAATAACCTAAAAGAAATGGATAAGTTCTTAGAAACATATAGCCTTCCAAGGCTGAACCATGAAGAACTGGAAAATCTAAACAGACCTATCACCCGTAACGAAATTGAATCAGTCATCCAAAATCTTTCCAAAGGCAAAAGTCTGGGACAAGATGGCTTCACTAGTGAATTCTACCAAACCTTCAAACAGGATCTAATACCCATCCTGCTCAAATTCTTCCAAAAAATTGAAGAAGAGACAGTACTCCCTAACTCATTTTATGAGGCCAAGATTACCCTAAGACCAAAACCTGGTAAGGACAACACAAAAAAAGAAAACTACAGAACAATATCTCTGATGAATACTGATGGAAACATCCTAAACAAAATTCTGGCAAATCAAATACAGCAATGAATTAAAAAGATTATTCTTTACGACCAAGTGGGGTTCATCCCTGGGGCACAAGGATGGTTCAACATCCGCAAATCCATCAATGTGGTACATCACAAAAACAAAATAAAGGAGAAAAATCATATGATTATATCAATTGATGCAGAAAAATCATTTGAAAAGATACAACATCCATTTATGATTAAAACACAATGAAATAGATGTAGAAGGAAAATACCTTAACATAATAAAGGCCATATATGACAAGCCCTCTGCTAAACTGATAATTAATGGTGAAAAGCTGAAGCCCTTTGCTCTACATTCAGGAACACGACAGGGTTGTCCCCTATCACCTCTGCTTTTCAACATAGTGTTAGAAGTCCTTGCCAGAGCCATCAGGCAAGAGAAAGAAATAAAAGGCATCCAAATTGGGAATGAAGAAGTTAAATTATCACTCCTTGCAGATGACATGATGCTATATATAGAAAACCCTAAAGACTCCACCAAAAAGCTGTTAGAAACATTCAACGAATACAGTAAAGTTGCTGGCTACAAATACAACGTGCAAAAGTCCATTGCATTCCTATATGCTAACAATGAAATCTCAGAAAAAGAAATACAAAAAACAATTCCCTTTGCAATTGCTGCGAAAAGAATAAAATACATAGGAATAAACTTATCCAAGGATGTGAAGGACCTATATGCTGAAAACTATAAGACATTTTTAAAAGTAATTAAGAAGACACAAAGAAATGGAAAGATATTCCATGTTCATGGATTGGAAGAAACAACATAGTTAAAATGGCCATATTACCCAAAGCAATATACAGATTTAATGCAATCTCCATCAAAATTCCAATGACGTTTTTAAAAGAAATAGAACAAAAAACCAGCAGATTTGTTTGGAACCACAAAGACCCCAAATATCCAAAGCAATCTTAAGAATAAAGAACCATGCTGGAGGTATCGCACTCCCTGACTTTAGCTTGTAGTACAGGGCTACAATAATCAAAACAGCATGGTATTGGCAGAAAAACAGACACATAGACCAATGGAATAGAATTGAGAATCCAGAAATTAAACCACATAAATATGGACAGATAATTTTTGACAAAGAAGCAAAAAACATAAAATTTAGGAACGACAGCCTCTTCAATAAATGGTGCTGGGAGAATTCGATAGCCACGTGCCAAAGAATGAAACTGGACTGCTGTCAGTCACCATGTATCAAAATTAATTCAAAATGGATCAAAGACTTAAGCATAAGACCTGCCACAATAAACTGCATAGAAGAAAACATAGGTCCTAAACTTATGGAACTGGGTTCAAAGAGCATTTTATGAATTTGACTTCAAAGGAAAGGAAGTAGAAGCTAAAATAAAGGAATGGGATTATATGAAACTAAAAGCTTCTGCACAGCGAAAGAAACCATCGAGAAAATAAAGAGGCAACCAACTGAATGGGAGAAGATTTTTGCAAAGAGTGCCTCCGATAAGGGGCTAATATCCAAAATATACAAGGAACTCATGAAGCTCAACGACAAAAAAACAAACAACCTAATTGAAAAATGGGCAGAGGACCTGAAGAGACATTTCTCCAAAGAGGACATACAAATGGCAAACAGACATATGAAAAAATGCTCAACATCACTAATCATCAGAGAAATGCAAATGAAAACCACAATGAGATATCACCTCATCCCAGTCAGAATGGCTATCATCAACAAGACAAATCGTAACAAGTGTTGGAAAGGCTGTGGAGAAACAGGATCCCTCATACACTGTTGGTGGGAATGCAGTCTCGTGCAGCCGTTATGGAAGGTAGTGTGGAGGTTCCTCAAAAAATTACGAATAGAATTACCATATTACCCAGCAATCCCTCTCCTGGGTACCTGCCTCAAAATTTGAAAAGATTTTTACATAAAGACACGTGTGCTCCAATGTTCATCTCAGCTTTGTTTACGGTGGCCAAGACATGGAAACAACCAAAATGTCCTTCGATAAATGAATGGATAAAGAAGTTGTGGTATATATACACAATGGAATACTATTCGGCGGTAAGAAAAGATGATATAGGAACATTTGTGACAACATGGATGGATCTTGAGAGTATAATCCTAAGCAAAATAAGTCAGACAGAAAAACCAGAGAACCCTATGTTTTCACTGATATGTGGTATATAAACCAAAAACAACAAAAGAACAAGATAATCAAATGAGAACCAAAACCTCATAGACACAGACAATAGTTTAATGGTTACCAGAGCATAAGAGGGGTGGGGGAGGGAGATGAGGGTAAGGGGGTCAAATAGATGGTGATGGAAGGAGAACTGACTCTGGCTGGTGAACAAATAGTCTGATTTATAGATGATGTAATACAGAATTGTACAACTGAAATCTATGTAATTTTACTAACAATTGTCACCCCAACAAAATAAAAATGAAATAAAATAAAATAAAGGTGACTCACTCACATGACTGACCATTTGATGTGGGTTGTTGGCAGGAGACCTCAGTTCTTCCCCATGTGGGCCTTTAAGTGTGCCACTAACATGTCCCACATGACATGGCACCAGGCTTCCCACAGAGTCAGTGATCCAAGAGGCCAAAGTGGAAGGTGGAATGTCTTTTACAACCTAGACTTAAACATTACACACTGACTTTTGTGCTACTGTATGTCCACGAAAATAAGTTCTATCTGGACAATCAGCTCTAATGCATCTTTGGAGCAAAAATTAATATAAGACCCAGTATATATTGTGTTATGTTATGTTATGTTATGTTATGTTATGTTATGTTATATTATATATTATACCCAGTCTTATTTTGCTGTATTAATTTTGCTCCAAAAGATGCATTACAGCTGATTGTCCAGCTAGGTCTTATTTTTGAGGAAACAGTATTATTTTGGTAATACAGACAGGATGCTGAGTCAACGTGGGAGGTGACCACACAAGGGGGTGAATAGCCAGAGCTGATAATCAGTGGGTGTCATCTTAGAGACTGGCTACCACAGGCACAGAACAAAGCTAAGAAGAGTAGAGAGTGAATTGGTTGGAGTGGGGAGGTGGTGGAAATCAGAGAATAACCAGCACCCTTCATTGACCACCCAACTTAAAATATTATATGCATTCCTGCCATTTTTTATTTTTCTTCATTGGACTTAATGCTACTTGTCATAACATATTTTTATTTAACTATTTTACTTTCTGATTCCTCCACCAGAATACAAACTCAATGAAATAAGGGACTTAGTCTATTTTGTTCCTTGTTGCACCTAATAACCTTCAAATATTTGTGTATTTGAAGGTTTAAAAATTGAGTTTTTCAAAGTACCAGATTTCCCAATCCCATCCTTAGGAATTCTGATTCTAGAAATCTGGAAATTTATACTCTTCTAAAAGCTCTGCAAGTGATTTTTATAATCATCTAGGTTAGTGAATCACTGCTCTAAACGGGCCTAAATGCCTGTCCTAACTGGAGGGTGCCTGAAAGTAGAATTGACTATTGGATGGGGAGAGAGAATGAGAGAGAGAGAGAGAGAGAGAGAGAGAGAGAGAGAGAGAGAGAGAGAGAGAGAGAGAGAGAGAGAGAGAGAGAGACCACATTACCTGTGGGTCTAAGAGAAAATATAGTCTACCAGGCAGTACACGATTTCATTTATGCAGCATTTATTGAGCACCTACTATGTGTCAAGTAGTGTTGTAGGCATTGGAGATACCACACTGATGGATGAAACAGACAAAGTCTTTGAAATCATATAACTTATATTCCAGTGGTAGAGCTGAAAGTGAAGGTGGCATGAAGGACAGCATGCCAGAGGTGTGAAACACAGCATAGCAATAGGCATACAAACAAAATATACAGAAATTGAAGCAAGCAGGTAAGAGTTATAAGTGGTAGGAAAGGATTAAAAGGAATGGTACTTTTAGTTTTTAACTATGTACATGTACTGGCTTTACAATGAAGTTTTAAAAAGTTTTTACACAAAAGGAATTACCATGAGCATATCCAGGATTGCAAATTATATCACCAACATTACTTGTAAACTTACTCCCTTCATCTCTCTCTCTCAGAATGCAAATGAACACCAGTGAATTTATCATAAAGCAGCATTTACCAAAGTTAAAAAAATAATAATACAGTGGAGGACATTTCAGAGCCTTTGGTATATTAATATGCATCGTAAATCTCAAAGTGGAGAGAGAATCTACTAAACATATTTTCCAATCTAATATGGCCTCAGATCCATTTTTTTCTCTAAGAGAGTCTCCAGTACATGTATTTATATATATATATATATACATACACACACACATATATATATAGCACCCTTTGGGAAATAATGGTTTAGAGCAAAGTTTGAAGTGATAAGTGATAGAGATTGGCTAGATGTTTACCCAGCCATTTACTCTTCTTTCCAAACACATAGTTAGAGAGTTCCCTAGCCTCACCTGAAGTTAGATGCAGCCATATGACTAAGTTCTAGCCAATGGAACATGGGTACAATTCTTATATGCCACTTTCAGTTGTGATCCATAAAAACAACTCTCCCAGTACTCCACATACTTTCTCTCTTCTTATTTACCCTCAGATACAGAGGATTCTAAAGAAGATTGTGATGTCTTAGGCCAGGGTTCGCAATCTATGGTCCATGGGTGAAATCCAGCTGCCACCTAATTTCGTAAATAAAATTTTTTGGAACTCAGCCATATTTGTTAATTTTATTATTATATATGGCTCCTTTCATGCTATAAGAGCAGAGATGGGTAGTTGTCACAGAGACTATATGTCCCACAAAGCCTAAAGTATTTACCACCTAGCCCTTGACAGAAAAGTTTGCTAACCTCTGCCTTCGGCCATGGCACAAACTTAATGGAAGGATCTTGGGTCCCTGAATGACTGCATAGAACAGAGGTACCTGCTTGCTCCATGGACTCACATTGGAACTTTATTATGTTAAGCCACAGAGATTTTGTTTGTTACTGCAGTTGTCCTAACATGTTAGGAATGTGTTGGATACTCTGCTCCCTCTTCGGGTTGACACCCCACCATTTCTCCTCTGTTTTGTGCCCAACGACAATGCTTACACTTTTGTGAATAGTCATTTCATTAAATTCTCTTTAGTCATTTGAGTGTGCCACGTGCTTTCTGCTGAGATCCTGACTTATGCAAGGGATAACTTTGAGTCTGCTTTATTTATATCAAAACTCTGCAAGTTTCAGTTTATTATTATTAATATGTTACTCGTAGAACCCCTCACAGGTGAGAGAGGCACACTAGTTGCGTTACAGCACATACAAGTGAAAAAATACCAGATTTGTCTCCATAGCATATCTAAAATAAATTAATATTGTAAAAAGCTCTCAAGACTGGATGATACAGAGAGAAAAACATCCCCCAAGGAGTTGAAGATGCAGAGTCTTCTATTTGCTGTGCCCTCTGACTTCCTTTGTGTCCTCTTGCTTCATTATTGCCAATGACCAGAGCTTTCCAGAGCCCTTCAGAAGGCTGAACCTGGTGGTCTGTCATACAATTCCCTCTGCCACCAATATTTACTAATATTCCCAACAATATACTAACAAACCCATTACAGTAAGAATTCAGCATGGGATCTCCTGGGTTTATTCATTATTGAGATTTTTTTCCAACAGGGCAGTTGCTGCTTTACACACAATTAACCAGGTAATGCTGTCAACCCAGTATTTTAAGAAGACAAGATAATGGAAATTTTAATATATTTAATTAATATAGACAAATTTAAGGAGGCTGTTTTGTGTTTTTTTTAAAGTACTGTTGATTTTTTTTTTAATTATTGGGGAAGGGGAACAGGACTTTATTGGGGAACAGTGTTTCCAGGACTTTTTTCTAAGTCAACTTGTCCTTTCAATCTTAGTTGTGGAGGGTGCCGTTCAGCTTCAAGTTGTTGTCCTTTCAGTCTTAGTTGTGGAGGGCGCAGCTCAGCTCTAGGACCAGTTGCCATTAATAGTTGCAGGGGGTGCAGCCCACCATCCCTTGTGGGAGTCGAACCGGCAACCTTGTTGTTGAGAGGACTCGCTCCAACCAAGTGAGCCATCCGGGAGCTCAGCTCAAGGTGCCATGTTAAATCTTAGTTGCAGGGTGCACTGCCCACAATCCCTTACGGGACTCGAGGAGTTGAACCGGCAACCTTGTGGTTGAGAGCCCACTGGCCCATGTGGGAATCGAACCGGCAGCCTTCGGAGTTAGGAGCACGGAGCTCCAACCACCTGAGCCACCAGGCCGGCCCCGAGGAGGCTATTTTTTACTTTTGTGAATCAACAATGTTGTTGATATTCTTTCCTATATAAATTGTTCTCTACAGCTTAAGGGGATTTTCTCAGTAAACTAGTTCATAAATAGCTGCCATTGAAGAAAAAACGTTTAACTGAATCGCTTTTTAAAAACTGGATTTCTTCAGGGCTAGTGACATAGATCACGCACTGGCCAGAGTTAATAGTGAGTTCTCCACTGGCCCACAGTTTATTTACTGAGCTTTATAATGGACAGGGGGTCAGGTACACATTGGAACTAGGAACTTTTCCACAAGGCAATAACATCAATTTCAATCCAGAACAATCTGAAGTGTCTATTAACTTTTGGGATCTCTTCCTCCGCTACTGATCTATCTCATCTTTGATTCAACAGATCCTTATTTAGAGGCAACTCTGGAACACCTGTGACAAATCCTCCTTGCAAATTCTCTCCCACACTGTTACCTCCTTTGTTTACAAACTGTCCTTAGAGAATGGGAAAACTGTCCAGATTTTTAGTTCTAAACCAAAAATTAGTAGCTAAGTAGCTGTGTGTCCTTGAATAAATCACCAAATTGGTAGGGGCATCAGTTTACACATCTGTAAAAAGAGGATGGTAATCATCTCCTTCACAGGGTTGTAGAAAAGACTCAAAGAGATGTATGCATGTAAAGTGTTTATTACAATGCCTGGAACATAGTGAGTACTATTATTATTAGAGTATTATTTTTCATAAAGTAGATCAACCTTACCTGTGATTCTATTTTCACCCACTGTTCAGTGTTAAGCCATCCGCTATAAAAATGTTGTGCCTTCACTCATAAATGTGTTATTAAATTAGAAATTATATTATTTTTTCATTTTTTATCTATGCTTGTCTTCCTCCAAAATTCCCTGAGAACTGTAGGTATGTATTACACCTTGAAAACTGTGACTCACATCCCCCCAAGGACAGTGAAGTAACATGATTTAACAGGCTGGGTGGGCATTGAGGCCTATGAGAGCCTATGCCTTATCTAGTATGGAAAGCTCTTTAAGTCCAAATGTAGCTAATTTTAGCATATTCTTTAAAAGAAGCTTAAAAATTTGTATTTTTTAAAAATGTGAATTGTCTTTCTGTTTACATGTTGAAAACAAATTATTTAAAAACAAAAGCATTACACAGACCAAATAAAAAATACCTACCCCTTTAGATTAGGCTGCAGTATTTACTACCTTGTGTTACTTTGGGAAGTTATTTAGCCTCCTTGTACTCCAGCTTCCATAATTGCAAAATATGAATAATAGTACCTAATTCATAGGCTGTTATGGGATTAAATGATACAATGTATGTAAAGAAAACAATTACAACAATCTCTAGCAAATAGGTAGCACTTAGTAAATTTTAACCATTATCATATTCAACTAAAAAGTTATTGGTGGGGCCGGCCCGGTGGCTCAGGCGGTTAGAGCTCAGTGCTCCTAACTCCGAAGGCTGCCGGTTTGATTCCCACATGGGCCAGTGGGCTCTCAACCACAAGGTTGCCAGTTCGATTCTTCGGCTCCCGCAAGGGATGGTGGGCAGCGCCCCCTGCAACTAAAATTGAACACAGCACCTTGAGCTGAGCTGCCACTGAGCATCCGGATGGCTCAGTTGGTTGGAGTGCGTCCTCTTAACCACAAGGTTGCCCATTCGACTCACGCAAGGGATGGTGGGCTGTGCCCCATGCAACTAGAAATGGCAACTGGACCTGGAGCTGAGCTGCACCCTCCATGACTAAGACTGAAAGGACAACAAGTTGACTAGGAAAAAAGGCCTGGAAGTACACACTGTTCCCCAATTTAAAAAAATCTAAATAAAATCTAAAATAAAATCCCAAATAAAATCTAAAAAAAAAAAAGTTATTGGTAACAAGAGCATAATTAACAACAATAATGTTATCAATGACAACAGCGTTAGTATATAATCTAACATATATGTCATCATATGCCGATGATAATATTGTTATTAATAATAATTGATATGATCACTAACTCTTTCTTCCTCAGATTAGCACAGCATTAGGCACTAAGCAGGGACGTTTCATTCAAGTTTGCTCCTTTTTCTCTCCTTATGATTAATGCAATATCAGGTCATATTGATTCTAGTGCATACATTTTTCTTTTTCTCTTGAATTTGACTTGTCTCTTCTACCTCCACTATCACTGTCTAATTTTAGGCCTTCATCATTTCTCACTTAGGCTGTGACAATATTGTCTTTGCTGGTTTCTCAGCCCTAGTTTTGGTATTCTCCAGTCCACTTCCACTACAGCAGCCCGAGTGATTTTACTAAAATACAAGTCTGTTGACATCTCGCCTCTGCTCAGAAATATTCAGGTGCACCCCCAAGAATAATATATAATTTCCCTTTTGTCTCCACTATTTCTGCCAGGGTTTAAATGCTGGATCTGCCTTTTATTTGCTATGTGACCTTTGGAAAGTTGCTGAGTCTCAGTTTTCTCACATCTACTCCATTAGGTCATTGTGAGAATTAAATGATTTAACTTAACATATATAAAGCAGTTGACACAGTGATGGCACATAATAATTATGTAATAGAGAAAAATATTATCATCACCCTAGTCTAACAAATAGTTATGTTAACCCCCACATTAATCTCTGACATCTAGGTGCAAAGAACACTTCAGTTTCCAAATATGTCACATTATTCTAAACCTTCATACCCATAGCCCATATACTGTGATTAATCATAATTCCTAGAGAAAGCACCACAAAAAGACCTCCTGCGAGGAAACACAACAAAATAAAAACAATAACCAAGAGACATAACTACAGAGCTAATATTGTGAGGAGATAAAATGGAATACAAAACAAAACAAAATTTAAAAATATCCTTGAATAATTTAAAAGAAAGCAAGAAAAGAAGAACAAAAGAACAAAGAATGAGGTGGGGGGGGATAGAAAACAAATAGCAAGTACCGTGTTTCCCCGAAAATAAGACTTAGCTGGACAACCAGCTCTAATGCGTCTTTTGGAGCAAATATTAATATAAGACCCCCTATTATGTTATTATATTATATTATATTATATTTTACAATATTATATTACCCAGTCTTATATTATAGTAAAATAAGCCTGGTTCTTATATTAATTTTTGTTCCAAAAGACGCATTAGAGCTGATTGTCTGGCTAGGTCTTATTTTCAGGGAAACACGGTAAGTAGATTTAAGCCCAGCCATAACAATTACTACATTTAAAGTAAATGTATTAAACACTGCAATTTAAAGGCCAAGGTTGTCAAAATGAATAAAAAGCACGACCCATCTTATTCAACTAGTCATAATTTTAGCATGGTCACACTTCAAATAAAAACAAAATCTGACAAAATTGACTTTAAAACAAAAAATGTTATTAGAGACAAAGGGATATTTTATAATGATAAAAAGTTCAATCCATCGGGAAGATACAACAATTATGAACATATATGCATCTAACAACACAGCACCAATATATATGAAGCAAAATCTGACAGAAATTAAGGAAGAAATAGACAATTCAACAATAATAGTTGGAGACTTCAATAATGGATATAAGTGGGCAGAAGATCAACATGGAAATAAAGGACTAGAACAATACTGTAAGTCATATAGACTTAACAGAGATGTATAGACAGAACACATATTTTCCTCAAATTCACATGGAACATTTTCCAGGACAGACCATATTCTAGTCCATAAAACAAACTTCAATAAATTTAAAAGGATAGAATTCATCAATGAATGTCTTCCAACCATATGGAAGGAAATTAGAAATCAATGGTTAGATATTTGGGGAAATAACAAGTACGTGGAAATTTAACCACATACTCCTAAATAGCCAAGGTGTCAAAGGAGATATCAAAAGGGAAATCAGAAGATACTCTGAGATAAATTAAAATGAAGACAAAACATGCCAAAACTTATGGGATGCAGCTCAAGCAGTACTTAAAGAGAAATTTATAGCTGTAAATGCTTATAGTAAGAAAAAAATCTTAAAATAATAATCTAACTTTATATTTTAAAGAATTAGGAAAGGAAGAGCAAACTATACAAAATGAATTAATGTAATACACTGTAGCACATGATCATCTCAATAGACATAGCAAAATCATTTGACAAAATCCAACACTCTTTTTGATACAAATATTCAACAAACTAGTAATAAAAGGGAATTTCCTAAACCTGATAAATGACAGCTACAAAAATCCATAGCTAACAACATAATGGTGAAAGACTGAAAGCTTTAACTCTAAGATTAAGAATAAGACAGAGATGTCTGTTCTTACTACTTTTATTCAACACTGTACTGAGAGGTCTAGCCAGAGCAGTTAGGCAAGAAAAAGAAATAAAAGTCATTTGAATTGTAAAAGAAGAAGCAAAACCAAAAACTATCTCTATTTGCAGATGACATAAACTTGTATGTAGAAAATCCTAAGTAATCCATTAGAACTATTAAAAGAGAGACTATTAGACCTACTAAAACAGTTCAGCAAAGTTGAGGATAGAAGATCAATATACAAAAATCAACTGTATTTCTATACATTGACAAGGAACAATTTGAAAATGAAATTAAGAAAGCAATTTTATTTATAATACCATCAAAAGGAATAAAATACATAAGAATTAATTTACTAACAGAAGTATAAAATTTATTTTTGTGTGTGTAACCCCCCCACACAATAAATATTTATTTCAGTTTCTCCTTAGATAAATTTATTTGACATATATTTCATGCTACACATACTCATCCTCAGTATTTGTTATTTGCAAATTGTATCTTTTATGAAAATTTCCTCTATATCTCACTTAATGTCCTTTTCTTGAATTTTATTTCTAATATTAATACAGCCAACCTTTTTAACTCTTTCTTTTTCTGAGCCTAGCCCTACTCCTTATGTTTTTAAAGAATTTATTTAAAAAGATATAGGTATTCATAGATAAAAAGCTCAAATCGTATGCATGCAGCTCCAGTGAATTTACCCATGAAACTACTAGTCCAAACAATAACTAGAACACACAAGAAACACACAGGAACACACATTTAACACACAAGAAACACATTCCCCTCAAGAAATCTCTTGATTTTTATTAAGAAGAATTTTAGCCATTTATGTTATAATTGCTATAGATGGTTTTTTCTCAGTCATCTTATTTTAAAATTTTGTTGCTTTTATATATATTATCTATTTTTTCTCTGCCACATATAGTATATTTACTTTTACTTTGTCCACTGAAAGGAATCCATCCTGTTTTTACATCATTTTTAATTGCCTTTATAGTTCTCAAAATGTTGCTTTAACCCACATTTCCAAACAGAATCAAATTTACGTTATATATAATAACTTTGAATCCTTCCTAAAATAAGGTAAATTTTTAGCGTGAATTCACATTCCTCATTCTCCTGCTTTCCAACATCAAGAATATAAAAATCATTCCCCCAGGATCCCCAAGGATGAGGACACTCTAGTATGATGTACAAAGTCCTCAAGGAAACACCATTATAGTGGAGACAAATATGAGCAGAAGGTTGTTGTTTTTTCTATTATCCTTGAAAATAAAACAAGTCAAAAGGAAATTCATGACAACCTAATTCAACAACAGACAACTAAAACCAAGGCTCCAGATGGCTGTTATAACTCAGAAGTACAAAAAATATATATATATAGTCTGAAAGTTATAAAAACATATTTGAAACAAATTAAAGAAAATTCAAATAAATGGGAAAATATCTATGTTCATTGATCAGAAGACAATATTTTAAGTGGGAATACTCCTCAAATTGATATACAGGTTCAATGTAATTTCCATCAGAATCCCAGCTCATTTCTTTGTAGAAATTGACAAGCCAATTCTAAAATCCATATGGAATCGCAAATATCTTAGAATAGCCAAAAAAAATTTGAAAAATAAGATCGAAGTTGGAGTATTCACACTTCCTGATTTCAAAACTTACTACAAAGCAACAGTAACAAAAAAGTGTAGTATCGGTGTAAGTATACATACACAGATCAATGGAATGGACTTGAGACCCAGAAATAAAACTTTACATCTTGATCAATTGATTTTTGACAAAGATCCCAAGATGGTTCCAGGCAGAAGGAAGTCTATTCAACAAATGATGCTGGGACAACTGGTTATCCACATGCAGAAGAATGAGATTGGATCCTTATCTCAGGCCATATACAAAAATTAATTCAAAATGGATCAAAGTCCTAAATGTAATAACTAAAACTACAAAACTCTTAAAACAAACCATAGGGATAAATCTTCAGATTTGGCAGTGGTTTCTTGTGCATGACTAAAGTAATGAGCAACAAAGACAAAAACATATAAAGTAGACTTTATCAAAATTAAAAACATTGGTGCTTCCAGAGACATTATTAGTAAATTGAAAATACAACACAGAGAATGAGAGAAAATCATATATCTGATAAGGAACTTGTATCTAGAATATAAAGAACACTTATAAGTCAGTAATAAAAAAGTGAAGGGGAATAAGAGGTTCAAATTTCCAGTTATAAAATACATAAATCATAGGGATATAATGTACACAATAGAGAATATAGTCAATGATATTAGAATAACACTGTTTGGTGTCAGATGGTTACTAGACTTATCATAGTGATCCCTTCTTTAGGTATATAAATGTTGAATAACTATGGTGTACACTTGAAACTAACATAATATTGTATGTTAGTTATATTTTAATAAAAAAAATAAAGAAAAGACAACCCAATTAAAAATGGACAAATGACCTAAATAGATATTTCTCCAATGAAAATATGTGAATAGCCAATAGCACATGAAAAGACGATCAACATCATTAGCTATTAAGAAAATGCAATTCAAAGCCCAATAAAATACTACCTCACACCCACTAGGATGGCTATAATCAAAAAGTCAAACAATAACAAGTGCTGACAAAGATGTGACAAACTAGAACCTTCATACACAGTTGGTGGAAATGTAAAAATATGTAACCACTTTGGAAAACTACTGGGAGTTCCTTACTACGTTTATATAGAGTTACCATTTGAACCATCAATTCCACTTTATGTAAATACCTAAGAGAAATGAAAACATACCACACAAAAACTTGCACATGAATGTTCATAGCAACATTATTCATAAGAGTCAAAAGTAGAAAAAATCCAAATGCCTTTAAAATGATGAATGGGTCAGAAGTCATCAAAATGGCGATGTGAGGTGAGCCTCTGTAAAGCTTCCCTGGAATTTACAACTAATTGAACAACAATAACTCCACAAAGGACTCCCTGCACAGCAGACAGGCAAGATGAAGAGGCCCACTACTGAATTCACCTAACGGTGGATGAATTGTGCGAGCAGGGGAGAGGAAAGAACTCAAATGCTAGGGCTCAATTTATGGCCCACAGGACAGACAGGGCAGCATATAACAGGGCTGCACACAACACTCAAGGCAGAGACTTCGGAGAAAAGACTGAGGGAAGAAGGCTGAAAACGGTTGTTTAAGCCCTCACTGCCCAGCAGAGAATGGAAGCCTTAGGCACTGAGACTACCCGCCACCTCCCTACCCTCCAAGAGCTCGCCCCGGCCCCATGTGCCCGGTGCTAGAAGCGTAACAGTAGCAGTGTCAGATCAAAAGAACACAATATTTGCTGTTCTGGGAACTGTGGGCCACAGACACATATTCACAGCCCAACTAGTTATGGCAAAGTGGAGGGAGCTGTGGAAGCCGGAACTGCTGTGGCGGTGGTCGCCGCTATTGCTCTGGGCCACCTCTCACAACTCACCCCACCCCTGGCCCCACCTATCTTGGTGGATCCCTGCAGGAGTAAACACAACTACTGAAACACAAAGGCTCTGAATCTGGCTCCGGAAGAGCTTTGGAACTCCAAAAGCTCTCCGCATCCCTACAGGGACATGGAGCCCTGTACCCTGGTGAACTATTATCAGAGAGAAGCCCATCTCCCAGGGAATCACACCATTGTGTGAGAAGCTGGAATAGTGCAGAGAAAACATAGCACTACCGTGAGAAAGAGAAAAACAGACTGCAGTCGGAGAGAAAATAAAACATTCTAACAAGTACTAGAAAACAAAAGAAAGAACTCTTCCTATCAATCTGTTGCAGAAACCACTCCTGTAGATGTCTACGAAGAGAAATAATAAATCAGTAATGGCCATGAATAACCAAGGCAACAAGACACATCAGAAAGAAAGTGAAAAGTCTCCAGAAAAGGAACTTAAAGATATGGAAATACGAGACTTAAATGACAGAGTATTCAAGACTGCAGTTCTGAAAAAACTCAACGAGATGCAAGAAAACACAGAAAGGCAATTTAATGAACTCAGAAACACAATCAAAGAACAAAATGAGCATTCTACAAAAGAGATTGAAATTTCAAAAAGAACAAATAGAATTTCTGGAGTTTAAGAACTCAATAGAAGAAATTAAGAATGAAATAACCAGCTTAGGTATTAGAGTTGACCAGATGGAGGAAAGAATCAGTGATATCGAAAAAACAAACCTGGAAATTACACGGATGGAAAAAGAAAGAGACTTGAGACTTAAAAGAAATGAAAGAACTCTACAAGAATTTTCTGACTCTATCAGAAAGAGCAATATAAGAATAATGGGCATAGCAGAAGGAGAAGAAAGAGAGAAGGAAACAGAGAATATATTCAAACAAATTGTTGATGACAACTTCCCAAACTTGTGGACAGAACTGGATCCTCGAATCCAAGAAGCAAATAGAACACCTAATTACATCAATCCCAACCGTCCTTCTCCAAGGCACATTGTATTGAAGCTGTCTAAAATCAATGACAAAGAAAGAATCCTCAAGGCAGCCAGGGAAAAGAAGATGGTAACCTACAAAGGAAAGCCCATTAGATTATCGTCAGATTTTTCAGCAGAAACTCTACAAGGCAGGAGGGAGTGGAAACAAATATTCAAACTATTGAAAGAGAGAAATTATGAGCCAAGAATAATCTATCCAGCAAAGATATCCTTTAGACATGAAGGAGGAACAAAGACATTTCCAGACGTACAGAAGCTGAGGAAATTTTCTAATACATGACCAGCACTATAAGAAATACTAAAGGAGGCTATTCGACCACAATCAACAGGGACAATTTGTGGGAACCAAAACATAAAAAGGGGGAGAACAAAGGCCTTAACCGGAATATGGGAATGGAGAAAGTAAGTGTGCTGTAGAAAATGGAATATTATAAATATCAAACTTTCTTTCACATAAACTTAAGAGTAACCACTAAAAAATATCCAGAACTGAAATATACCCTGTAATAAAAGAAGAAACAGAGGGAAACATCATAGAATACCACCATACAGAAATAATAGACAACAACAAAAAGGCAAAGAAACAATGGAGACACAGCCTTACCAGAAAACTAAAGATAGAATGGCAGGAAATCCTCACATACCAATAATCACCCTAAATGTAAATGGACTGAACTCACCAATAAAAAGTCACAGAGAAGCAGATTGGATCAAAAAACTAAACCCAACCACATGATGTCTCCAAGGACATCTCAGCTGCAAGGACAAGCATAGGCTCAAAGAGAAAGGGTGGAAATTGACACTCCAAGCAAATGGTACCCAGAGAAAATCAGGTGTAGCCATAATGATATCATATGAAAACAGACTTCAGGGTGAAAAAGATAAGAAGACACAAAGATGGACATTTCATAATGGTAAAGGAGACTATACAAGAAGAAAACATAACAGTCATCGATATTTATGCCCCCAATCAGGGAGCACCGAAATATATTAAGCAACTAATAACAGAACTAAATGGAGAAATTGATCAAAACACAATTATACGAGGGGACATAAAGACATAATTGACAGCTATGGATAGATCATCCAAACAGAAAATGAATAAGGAAATAGCAGCCCTAAATGACACATTCGATGAAATGGACATAATTGATATAGATAGAGCACTTTAACCTTAAAACATCAGAGTATACATTCTTTTCTAGTGTACATGGAGCATTCTCAAGGATAGACTATATATTGGGACATAAAATCAGCCTCAGCAAATTTAAGAAGATTGAAATCATATGAAGCATGTTCTTGATCAGAAGGCTTTGAAATTGGATATGAATTGCAAAAACAAAGCAGGAAAAAACACAGATACATGGAGATTAAACAACATACTTTTAAAAAACGACTGGGTCAAAGAATAAATCAGGGGAGAGATCAAAAGACACATAGAAAGAAATAAGAATGAAAATACATCCTACCACAATTTTTGGGATTCAGCAAAAGAAGTTTTAAGAGGGAAATTTATATCATTACAGGCCTATCTCAAAAAACAAAAAAAATCCCAAATAAAAAACCTCATGTTATACCTTAAAGAACTAGAAAGAGAAGAACAAGTGAAACCCAAGGTCAGCAGAACAAAGGAAAAAACAAAAATCAAAGCAGAACTAAATGAAATAGAGAACAAAAAGACAATAGAAAAAATTAATGGGGCAAAGAGCTGGTTCTTTGAAAAAATTAACAAAATCAACAAACCCTTGGCTAGACTCACTAAGATAAAAAGAGAGAAGACACTAATTAACAAAATCAGAATTGAAAACGGGGAAGTTATCACGAACACCACAGAAATACAAAGGATCATCCAAGAATACTATGAAGGACTATATGCCACCAAATTCGATAATCTAGAAGAAATAGACAAGTTCTTAGAAACATACAGCCTTCCAAGGCTGAACCATCAAGAACTGGAAAATCTAATCAGACCGATCACCAGTAACGAAATTGAATCAGTCATCCAAAACCTTTTCAAAAGTACAAATCTGGGACCAGATGGCTTCACTAGTGAATTCTACCAAACCTTCAAAGAGGATCTAATACCAATCCTGCTCAAACTCTTCCAAAAAATTGAAGAAGAGGCAGTGCTCCCTAACTCATTTTATGATGCCACATTACCCTGACACCAAAACCTGGTAAACAAAACAAAAAAAGAAAACTGGAGACCAATATCTCTGATGAATACAGATGCAAAAATCCTAAACAAATTCTAGCAAATCGAATACAACAATGCATTAACAAGATTATTGATCACGACCAAGTGCGGTTCATCCCTGGGACACAAGGATGGTTCAACATCCACAAATCCATCAATGTGATACATCACATAAACAAAGTAAAGGACAAAAATCATATGAATATATCAACTGATGCAGAAAAAGCATTTGACAAGATACAACATCCATTTATGATTAAAACACTTAATAAATAGGTATAGAAGGAAAATACCTTAACATGTAAAGTCCATATATGACAAGCCCTCAGCTAATCTCATAATTAATGGTGAAAAACTGAAGCCCTGGAAAACGACAGGGCTGTCCCCTATCACCTCTGTTTTTCAACATAGTGTTTGAAGTCTTTGCCAGATCAATCACGCAAGAGAAAGAAATAAAAGGCATCCAAATTGTGAATGAAGAAGTTAAATTATCACTCCTTGCAGATGACATGATGCTATATATAGAAAACCCTAAAGACTCCACCAAAAAGCTGTTAGAAACAATCAACGAATACAGTAAATTTGCTGGCTTCAAAGTCAATGTACAAAAGTCCATTGCATTCCTATATACTAACAATGAAATCTCAGAAAAAGAAAAAAAAAAGCAATTCTTTTTGCAATTGCAGCAAAAAGGATAAAATACCTAGGAATAAACTTAACCAAGGATGTGAAGGACCTATATGCTAAGAACTATAAGACATTTTTTTTTAAAAATTGAAGAAGACATAAAGAAATGGAAAGACATTCCGTGCTCATGGATTGGAAGAATCAACATAGTTGAAATGGCCATATTTCCCAGAGCAATTTACAGATTTAATGCAATCCCCATCAAAATCCCAATCGCATTTTTTGAAGAAATAGAACAAAAAATCATCAGACTTGTTTGGAACCACAAAAGACCTCGAATGTCCAAAGTAATCTTAAGAAAAAAGAGCAATACTGGAGGTATCACACTTCCTGACTTTAGCTTGTACTACAGGGCTACAATAATCAAAACAGCATGGTATTGGCAGAAAAACATACACATAGACCAATGGAATAGAACTGAGAATCCAGAAAAAAAACCACATAAATATGGACAGATTATTTTTGACAAAGAATCTAAAAACATACAATGGAGGAAAGACAGCCTCTTCAACAAATGGTGCTGGGAGAATTGGATAGCCATGTGCAAGAGAATGAAACTGGACTGCTATCTGTCACCATGTACCAAAATTAATTCAAAATGGATCAAAGACTTAAGCATAAGACCTGCCACAATAAACTGCATAGAAGAAAACATAGGTACTAAACTTATGGACCTTGTGTTCAAAGAGCATTTAATGAATTTGACTCCAAAGGCAATGGAAGTAAAAGCTAAAATAAACAAATGGGACAATATGAAACTTAAAAGCTTCCTACAGCAAAGGAAACCATCGACAAAATAAAGAGGCAACCGACTGAATGGGAGAAGATTTTTGCGAACCTTGCCACCGATAAGGGGCTAATATCCAAATATACAAGGAACTCATGAAACTCAACAACAGAAAAACAAAGAACCCAATTGAAAAATGGGCAGAGGACCTGTAGAGACATTTCTCCTAAGAGGACATACAAATCGCAAATGGACATATGAAAAAATGCTAAACATCACTAATCATCACAGAAATGCAAATGAAAACCACAGTGAGATATCACCTCACCCGAGTCAGAATTGCTATCATCAACAAGACAATTATTAACACGTGTTGGAGAGGCTGTGGAGAAAAAGGAACCCTGTAGTTACACAACAGCCTAGCCCACTCTCCCTCCATGTCTTTCCTTAAGTAAAGAAGAGTTTGTGAGATTGTGCCTTTATGGGACTCTGTTCCATCCTTGTGTTTACACCTTATGTCTCTCTGTCTGATCCCCAAAAGATGGTTTGCAGCCAAAGACGGGTTAGAAATCTCACGGGAGATACAACCTAAGCCAGGCGGAACCTACTGGGGATCCCCAATGAGCTGCCTTAGAAGAATATCGGAAGGGGCCTTGCCTCCACTTACCCCCTGCCTGGGAAAGTCTGTTGCGGGCCCTGGCTTTTCCCTTGCACCTGTTTGTGAGAGAAGTCATGAGGACAACAAAGATAAGTTCTCCCCACTTATCTGAATGGAGCTGTTACAATATGAGACTTAACCCTGAAAAGGTACATACCTTAGGTAAGACATCATGGGACCTTGTACTTCGGCTGTATATAGACAAAGGGAGATTGGAATAGACATTTTTCTACTATGATGTATGAGTCTCACAGACCTTGTAAGATACAATGTTACTTTCTTTTAGTTGTATACCTATCAATAAAAACCTTCAGTCAGCCTTATTCTGGGCTCCAGTCCTCTGAGACTGAGAGACCCCTGGCCTTCTGAGAGATTTAACAACATTAAGTCTCTGATTGTTTCTTTCTTAAAAACTTAACCCAAATTGCCCCTTTTCGCCTCCTCACTGCCCTTGTTGCACCAGACGCAACAGAACCCTCATACACTGTTTGTGGGAATGCAGACTGGTGCAGCCATTATGGAAGGCAGTGTGGAGGTTCCTCAAAAAATTATGAATACAATTACCATATGATCCAGCAATCTCTCTCCTGAGTATCTACCTAAAAAATCTGAAAACATTTATCCATAAAGACACGTGTGCCCCAATGTTCATTGCAGCTTTAGTTGGTGGCCAAGACATGGAAACAACCAAAATGTCCTTCGATAGATGAATGGATAAAAAAATTGTGGTATATATACACAATGGAATACTATTGGGCAGTAAGAATAGATGATATAGGAACATTTGTGACAACATGGATGGATCTTGAGAGTATAATGCTAAGCGAAATAAGTCAGACAGAATAGTCAGAGAGCCATATGATTTCATTGATATGTGGTATATAAACCAAAAACAACAAAGAACAAGACAAACAAATGAGAAACAAAAACTCATAGACACAGACAATAGTTTAATGATTACCAGAGGGTAAGGGGGGTGGGAGGTGGGAGATGAGGGTAAGGGGGATCAAATATATGGTGATGGAATGAGAACTGACTCTAGGTGGTGAACACACAATGGGATTTATACATGATGTAATACAGAATTGTACACCTGAAATCTATGTAATTTCACTAACAATTGTCACCCCAAGAAATTTTTAAAAAAAGTTAAACGAAAGGAAACAAACAAAAAAAATGATGAATGGATAAACAAAATGTAGTATATCCATACATTAGAATATTATTCCATCATAAAAAGAAAAAAGTATTGATACATGCTGCAAATTAATGAACCTTGAAAATATTATGCTGTGAAATAAGCCAGTTAATAAAAACAACACATACTATATGATAGCATTTATATGGAATGTCCAGAATAGACACGCTGTAGATTAGTGTTTGCTTAGGATTTGGACAGATGAGGTTATAGGGGGGTTTTTGATAATGGGTACAGGCTTCCTCTTTGACATGGTGAATATGATGTAAAATTGACTGTGGTGATTGTTGCACATATCTGTGAATATTCTCAATATAATTGAATAATACAATTTAAATAAGCGAATTGAATGGTATGCTATGTGAATTATGTCTCAATAAAGCTGTTATCAAATAACTATAAAGACATAGATAGGTTCAAACTAAAAGGATGGAAAAGGTATCCCTTGCCAACACTAATCAATAGAAAGTGTGTGTGGCTATATTATTATTTTTAAGTTGCTCATCTTATCCCCTAAAGCTCTGAGTTCCTTGAAGGCAGAGACCACATATAACTGGGATGAGGATTCCTAACATGTAGCACAATGCATGGCATATAAAAGGCATTTATTATCTACTTGTAAAAGGACTGAATTGTTCACTGATTGACTTGCATTAAAATTAATAGTAAATGCTACTTGCAGCAATATGAATGGATGTCACAGACCTGATGAGACACTAGAAATAAAAAAGTACATACTGTATGATTCCATTTTTATGAAATCCAAGATCAGTCAAAACTAATTAACGGTGATAGAAGTTAGACAGAAATGAGTCTGGTGCTATTCTGGAAATGTTCTATATGTTCATCTATATGGCTGTTTTATATATTCTACTGAACAGTTAAGGTTTGTGTACTGTATTGAATGTGTATTATTACTCAGAAAAAATTGATACTAAACGTGATCCATATATAAATATAGGTTCTGGTGTTGTAAGTTGACATATACTACTTTCTTTAGGAAGGTGCATTTATGTAGATTATTGAGCAAAACTTGTTTTTGCATTAATATCATCACCAAAGCACCCCAAATTCAGCCAATTTACCATTGCTTGCCTTTGTCATTTAATGCATTACAGAATGACAAACAAAAGGACGAGTGCACTTTCCTAGCAAAGGCCAAACATGTGTTACTGCATGGCCTTTCACTTGCTACTTCGAACATCAGATTCCGTCTCACAGTTTAAAGTGGGAAGAACTTATTAATAGTGTGGGAGCTGAGGGAGAGTATTGTCCATGACAGCAGATCCTGTGTGCTTTATGCAGTGTGCCTCCTGAGCTAAAAGGATCATTATGTAGGTAAGGAGGAAAATCCCCCTTCCTCCCAGTATTCCTCAATCTCGAAGAAAAGTACTATAGAGGGAAAAAATATCACAATGAGTGAATGCTCTAACTGTAGGTATATTATATTCTTACCCCAATATCCAGGGTACATTACATCTGATAAAATGATTTGACTTCAGTTTACCTTGTCAATCTGATTAAGCACTTTGCACATTTCCTTCACCTTTTTATTTGCCTTGAGTTAGTTTATATTTGCCCTTAAAGTTTGCATGGCAACTGTAACAAATGTACTATGCTTCTACCAGCAGATGTTTTGCATTTTTTTTCTGAGTTTAACTTCTGTCCCAAAAGTCCCTTACCAAAGTAGTCCACAATACATTTAATTAGTTTTCCCAAAGTATTCCATAATAAGAGGAGAAGACCTCATTTTCTCTCCCAGTTAACCATCTTGCAGTTTTATGATGAACCAGAACCAACACAATTTGTCTTCCTCTTATTCCTCATTTAATAAACATGGCAGATCCAGGAAAGATTGAACCAGCATTAAACCATTCAGATTGTCTTTCTGGACGTGCTTACAAGTATTTTAAAATGTTATTTCTCTCTACTCATTTTTCATGGTACCCCTCTCTCATTCCCCAAATTCTGGGAAAAAAGCAGAACAATAAATTAATTCTTCAGAGCAAACTGTCAACTGTCTATGGAGTAATGGGAACTGGAGAAAAGCTGCTTTCCCCAGGTATGTGAGAGCACTAGCCTGTACCTGTGCCTCTGGCTGTTCACACATTCCTCTGTTGTGGAATTCAGGTCAGAAACTCTGTATCCCCCACCTCCACTGCTCCTCCTACTCTTTCCACCCTCCCTTCTCAAGGCTTCCCAAGAATGAATTCACAACTTTGGAATGAAGGTGAACAGAGCTTTTTCTTTACTCATCTTAACTTTTGTGCACTGGCTTGGGTTTTCCCAAATTGAGTGAATTTATTAAATGTGTCGGGGCAGAGGTGCTAGCTCTCATTAAGTACACTTCAGCACAAAGGCATTTCTGTTATCTAAAGTCCATGGCCCAGAGCCTGGACTCCTGCCAGTGAGATACCTATAGAAGCTCTGTTAACTCTTTCAGAACAGAAAGGTATGATCCAGCACTACGTCCCAGTGCAAAAGAATCATTCAACAGGCTGGTTGGGGAAATAAGGTTTACAATTCAAAAACAATTTAGGCACCATTCACTTAAGATTCATAAATGATGTCATTCAGAAGGTGAGTCACAGGAAGAGAGTTCAATGCTGACCAGGAAGTTGTGGAAGGCAATTAATGTAATTCTGCCTGGGCTCTCTCTTCTTTCTGTATATCCAATCACCACTTCTCCTTCAAGGCCTATCTCAAGTTCCAACTGATTCAGAAAGCCTTCCCTGACCACCTGACCACCCTGACCATAGGTACATGCTGAGCTCTCTCTCTTTTTATCACTTATTGCCTGAACTTGACACTTATTTTCAAATTCTTTCTATTTGTAATGACTTTCTATGCACGTATATCATGTCTCTCCATATAAGTTGCAACTTTCTTGAGAATAGGAACCTGGTCTTTACATATCATATCCTCCAACAAAGGCAGTTATATACACAGTAGAATCCTCAACCAAGAAGACCTCTCCTTCCCTAATCCAGACCTCATCTATCTTTCATATAATCCACAGAAGAGTAATGTGTTTGCTGATGTAAATGCAGCTTTAAGACAACTCCTTCAGCCCTCCCCTCTAATAAGATTGCCACCCCCTAAGCCTCTCTTGTATAGAAATTCTCAATCAGTCACAATGGTGATGTTCTGTTCTTTGAGGCTTTCTCCAACTTCCCCAAAGGGAAGTTATTCAATTCACGTTCAATAATTTTTATTGTCTTTACCATTTATTATTGTTGCTTAAATATAGTCAGCCTTGCACCTTTATTCAGCTCTTTTTAGTTATTATATCTTGTTTCTCAAACTGGTTATTAAATTACTGGAGACTGGGATCAGCATACTCTGTTTCTGTTTCATCTGCCACAGCTCTTGAAAGCAGTGCAATATGCATAGTAAGCACTCAGAAACGACAGTAAATGAATAGAAGTTATTCAGGACAACAAAAATGCTAGGCAAAAAGAATACGATTCTTTTTATGTAAAGAATATGATTATGTAGATCAGTCTCTGCCTATACTTGGAGGTATGTGTAGTGTAGTTCACCCTCAGTGCAAATGTATCTCCCTACAAGTGACACCAATGAAATAAATTCCATTGAAGTTTGTTTAAAAGCTACCAATTACACAAACTGCCGATTATACAGTTTTGAAAGAATTAATTAGCTGATATTTTGTTTCAGGATGGCCAACTGAAGCACAAAATGAGTTATCAGGTATTTATTCAGCTCCTTTCCCAAGCTAGACCCTGTGCTAGATGATTTGAGAGCTTAATCCACAAAACAGGTGACTATTCTTAAAATTATTTTGAAAGAGAAAAACACAAAGCCATGAGCCACATATGATAAAATTAGTTAAACGAAGCTCATTTTGCTCAGTCAAAAACTACTCTCCCCACCCTGCCCTTGCAGCAAGAACAGACTAAAGATGACTCAATCTTTGCAAACCTTTGGCAATGCCCATCTGTTTTAGGCATTATCAGATTCTGAGTCACGCTACTTCTGCAAATAGTTCTACAAAATTTCCTTCATTTTATGTGAAGAATCAGACTCATAGAAATTCTAGAGTTGGAAAGGCCTAAGAGGTTGTCCAGAGGTTCCACACCTTTGTGTGTGTGTGTGTGTGTGTGTGTGTGTGTGTGTGTGTGTGTGTGGGTAGTGGGGGGGGTGCCATAGACTCTTTTGGCACTCTGGTGAAGGCATTGGATGCCTTCTCAGAATAATGTTTTTTAAATGCATAAACTAAAGCATATGATAGTGATTCCTATTATTTAAAGTTCAAAAACAAGCAACACTAATCTATGGTGTCAGAAGTCAGGACAAGTGTTGCCCTTGGGGGTTCTTAATAGAAGGGGGCAGGAAAGGCCCTACTGGAGTACAGGTAATGTTCTTGTTTCTTGTTCTTGGTGCTAATTACAGTTACACTCACCTTGTAAAAATTTTTGAGCTGTACACTTATGATTCATGCACTTTTGGATGCATATTTGACTTCAATGACCAATTTTTTAAAAATAAATAATACATATAGGATTACAAAGAAATCTATTACGTTGAAATACAGTTTTATCCACAGACTCTTAAAGGATCCCCTCCCTACATTAAGAATCCAGAAAAAGAGGTAGGGAAACAAAGACATATGAGATAGAAAGCCTTTATTTTTAGGAGTTGATCCTTTAGTTGAGGAAAAAAGACTGACAAACCTGAAATTTGAAGAAACCAGTAAGTATACTTGATAAGAGCCAAACGAGAGGGAAATCCAATAGAGAAAAGTGGGAATAAATACTTTGGAGCTAGAGTATCAGGGCAGAATAAGTAGAGGAAGTGGAATCTTTGCTGTAAATGCAAGGGTGTGAAGTATTTGGATAAATTGAAGGGAGAACATTCTTCTTGCAGTGTGGCAAGTCAAGGGCTTGGGAGACTTACTATCTATTTGGACACGGTGAAGAAGGCAAGTCAATAGGTACTATGAAATAAAGCTGGTGACTACTCAGTACAGAATGGGAAGATAATTTTGAACTTGGAGTTCTTATTAATAGGAAAACATTGATGATTTTCTATCCAGATATTAATATAGTAATAGAGAATGCTGTTTTATAACTTCATTCAGTTCAAGTTAACAAATGTTACTAAATGCTTACTAGGTTCAAGGTACAGTACTAGGATAGATTCTGCCCTGGTTGATGATGTTAAATAGTCTCTAAGATTCTAGTACTTTCATAAATACTAGACCTGTCTAACTTGTAAATTGCCAAATTACATTTATATTTTAGGTTGATATAAATTAGACTATGATTTATTCAAAACTGCGACTCTTTAGATATTACAAATCAAGCAAAACTGGGGCAAAAAGACAATAAGATATGCTCCTATTTGGGTCAGGAACATGCCTCAAAGTTTATAGTTAAATTGCTTCTAAGCATACTGTTTGTCCAAGTGTTTCCCCTTCAGGCAATGTTCTTTTCAACATACAAAATGTTAGGGTTGGGTATAATATGAGACACCCAAAAAAGGCAGCAGATTTTAATAACCATTGAACAGCCCAGTGATTCACCCTAGTATCTTTCTTTATTAACCATTTTGAAAGCTTAATAATGTAAAAGGACCTTGAAAAAGTCCATCCAAGTATATAAACCCAGATAATGGAGAAGCTTCCAAACTTCTCAGCCCACACGTTTTCCTACTTGTCTAACATGAATGTCACATTGAGTTTTAAGTTAGGAATAGTCTGTTTCACATTGAGGAAGATAGTGAAGATGGCTGATTTCAGGGAGTTTACTGTGTTTCTTTCAGTGCCTGAAAGCTATTCTGTCTTTGTCATCATGACTACCAGTCAGGGCATGCTTTATGATTTCCATAAAACTACATGGCTGCCAATAAAACATTTCTTTTCTGAACACCAACACTGAGCCTCCTTTATTATGAGGTGAAAGTTAGTAAAGATAGTCTTTACTAGGAAAATGGGTCTAAGACAACTCTAAAGAAATGGTTTCTCTGCAGCATTTACGCTGGGCGAATATTTTGCTGTTACTGCCTCTAGAAAACAGAAGGTCCTGGGTTCATAGATTAATTCTGCTTCCTCTCTCTTTTCTCCTCCTTTCCTTTTTCCTCTTCAGAGTGTTTTAAAGTATAACACATCTTTATTGCAATGTATAAAGACTGTCCATACATATTACATACTGGTGGTACTGTCTCATTACTCATTTTAGCTTGGAATAGATTAATTTAATTGCCAGCATTTTAATAGTCACTCCCAGATTTTCATAGCCCACTTATTTTTGCCTTTAGCTCAAGATTGGAGCTGCGGAAGTCTTAGCCACAGCAATTAGACAAGAAAAAGAAATAAAAGACATCCAAATCTGAAAAGAAAAACTGTCATTACTTGCAGATGACATGATACTATATATAGAGAACCCTAAAGATTACACACACACACACACACACACACACAAAAAAAAAACCTATTAGAACTGATAAATGAATTCAGTAAAGTAGCAGGATACAAAATTGATATTCAGAAATTTGTTGCATTTTTATACTACAATAATGAACTGTTAGAAAGAGAAATTATGAAAATAATCCCATTTAAAATTGCATAAAAAATACCTAGGAATAAATTTAACCAAGGAGGTTAAAATTTTCCCTGTACTGGGAAAAATACGATACTGAAGAAAACATTGAAGAAGATATAAACAAATGGAAGCATATATGTGCTAATGGATAAGAAGAATTAACATCATTAAAGTATCCATATTACCCAAAGCAATATATAGATTCAGTGCAATCCCTATCAAAATACCAATGGCATTTTTCACAGAACTAGAACAAATAATCCTAAATTTTACATGAAACCACAAAGAACCCTGAATAGCCACAGCAATCTTGAGAAAGAAGAACAAAGTTGGAGGTATCACACACCAGAAATCAAACTACACTACAAGGCTACAGTAATCAAAACAGCCTGGTCTTGGCGTAAAAACAGACAAATAGATCAATGAAACAGAATAGAGAGCCCAGAAATAAACCCATGCATATATGGTCAATTAATCTATGACAAAGGAGGCAAGAATATACAATGGAGTGAAGATAATCTATTGAATAAAAGGTGTTGGAAAAAATGGACAGATTCATGAAAAAAAAATGAAACTGGATCACCTTCTTACACCATATACAAGAATAAACTCAAAATGATTAAAGACTTAAATGTAAGATCTGAAACCATAAAACTCCTAGAAAAAAACATAGACAATAAACACTCTGACATTGCCCTTAGTGATGTTTTTTTCTGATATGTCTCCTCGGGCAAGGGAAACAAGAGAAAAAATAAACAAATGGGACTACATCAAACTAAAAAGTTTTTGCACAGCAAAGGGAACCATCAACAAAACAAAAAGACATCCTACTGAATGGAAGATATTCGTCAATGATACATCTGATAAGGGGTTGACATCCAAAATTTATGACGAACTCATACAAGTCAACATCCAAAACACAAAACAATCCAATTTTTAAAAATGAGCGGAGGACCTGAATAGACATTTCTCCAAAGAGGACATACACATGGTTGATAGACATGTGAAAAGATGCTCAATGTCACTAATCATCAGAGAAATCCAAATTAAAACCACAATGAGATATCACCTCACACCTCTTAGAATGGCTATCATCAATAAATCAACAAATAAGAAGTGTTGGTGAGGATGTGGAAAAAATGGAACCCCCTGAATTGTTGGTTGGATTGCAAATTGGTGTAGCCACAATTGAAAGCAGTATGAAGGTTCCTAAATATATTACAAATACGACCCAGCAATTCCACTTCTGGATATTTATCTGAAGAAATCCAAAATATTAAATCAAAAATAAATATGCACCACTATGTTAATTGTAGCATTATTTACAATAGCCAACATATGGAAACAACTGAAGTGCCCATCAACAGATGACTGGGTAAAGACGAAGTGGTACATACATACAATGGAATGCTACCTGACCACAAAAAAGGATGAAATCTTACCATTTGCAACAACATGGATGAATCTAGAAGGTATAATGCTAAGTGAAATAAGTCAGACAGAGAAAGAAAAATACTATATGATTTCACTTATATGTGGAATCTAAATAACAAAATAAATGAACAAAGAAAACAGAAAGAGACATAGATACAGAGAACACTCCCAGATGGGGGTTGGGGTAGGGGACTAGGTGAAAAAGGTGAAGAGAGTAATAAGCACAAATTGGTAGTTACAAAACAGTCATAGGGATGTAAAGTACAGCATAGGGAATATAGTCAATAATATTGTAATAACTACATATAGTGCCACGTGCTACTAGACTAATGGGCTGGGGAGGAATCAGTGTATCTATTATATAAACGTCTAACCACTATGGTATACACCTGAAACTAATATAAAATAATATTGAATGTCAGCTGTAATTGAAAAAAAAAAGAAGACTAGAGCTGCATCTCAGAGCAATGGTGAAAGGAATATACCTTCTATTTGGGATCCAAGTATAGCAGGGTAAAACTGCTAGGCCTCTTGCCACCTGAACCTCAGAGTTAAAAACCTTTCATGATTTCCATATGACCTCAGAAAATGTTTTCCAGCTTTGAAAAGGCCAAAAGAGAAAGCTTTGACTCCTTTTTCTTGAAAAAGACTCAAGGGATTATGTGATTGAGTGTTTATATTTATACACATACACACACACACACATACACACACACACACACACACACCATAGATAGCCTTTAGCTCTTTATATAATAATGAATTAAGCTTTGCTTTTGCACATGTTGCAAATGTTTTCTGAAACGTGTCTTTTGTCTACTAATTTTTTCATGATACATTTTTGACACAAAAAGTTTAGAAAGTGGTCCAATGTATCTACATTTTTTTATGAGTTCAGATTTTTATAACAGTAGTGATTACCTACTCCACACTTAGGAAAATATTTCTGTACGTTCTCTTCTAAGATTTTTGTAGGTTTTATCTCTTCTATTTAAAACTTTACCTGGCATATATTCTGGTGCATTGTATGAAATAAGATCTGACTTTTCAAAATTATTAGTCAGCTATCTCCAAAAAGTGATTTGAGATGCTACCTTCACTCTAACTGAAGTTAATAATATGTACTTTTATATGTGTTTGGAATGGATAATTCCTTGAGTATTAGAAATTGCACATCTTTGACTTGTGTACATCTTTAGGAAACATAACTACAAGCAATTTCATTTGTAGTTACGCATCCTAAAGAAAATCATAGATAAGTATAAAGCTTCAGCTATAAGAATATAAATCACAGCCTTATTTATAATAACTCATATTGAAGACAAACTAAACTATCTAACAATAGGGGAGTAACTGAATAAATTATGATATAGTCAATTGATACGATTCAATATAGCCATTACTTGATGATATATGTATAAAGCTCTTAGAGATATGATATGAAAATATTTATGATATTGATAAATGACAATAGGAGGTTACAACAGAGTAGTTTGCACAGTATGATCACATTCATGTAAATTACAAAGCACACACATACAGAAAAACTATTGGAAGGATATGTGCCCAAACGTTAGGGCTTGTGGAACTTTGGATAATCTTATACTTCTCTGGGCTTTTCAGTATTTCCCTGCTTTTTACAATGAATACATATTATCTTGTAATCAGAAAATTATGTTTTATTTAAAATAAAATAAACTTTACAATATTTCCATTTTAACATGGAGAACCAAACTGACATCTGAGACATAATATTGCTTAATGCTTTAAAAAATGGTTTAAACTCTATGGAGATCAAATTAATTGTTAGGGAGTTTATTCATGTACTACGGTGTGAAAATCTGTCTCTTGAGAGGACCATATAGTTTTTTTTTCTACTTGAATCTATTAATATGGAAAGTAAATGGTAACTAACATTTATATGTCCTAATGTTAAAACTGTTTCACTTCTGGGATTAACCCAATATGTTATGATAGATCTTTCTTTTTCATATCCTGATGGATTTAATTCCTTAATATTTTGTTTAGGAATTTTACATCTATGTTCACAAAAGAAACTATCCAGTAATTTTCTTTATCTTGTTGCCACTATGTCTTTTCCCCCCTCTAAGAGTTATCCTAATATCATACAATGAGTTGGGTGTGGGGAGAAAGTCCCACTTTTTCTATTCTCTGGAAGAATTTGTATAAAGATTGGTACAACCTGTTTTATAAAGTTTTGGTAAATTACAGAACTCATTCCTTTAATACTTATTCTCCTAGGAATTTATCCACTTTATTTGGATCAAACGTTATTGGCATAAAGTTGTTCATAACATCCTCATGATAATATCTAGTGTATCTACAGTTATATACCCTTTTCAAATTACTCATATTAATTATTTGTGACCTTTTTTCTTTTTCCATTTTTTAAATTTATTGGGGTGATAATTGTTAATGAAATTACACAGATTTTAGGTGTACAATTCTGCATTACATGATCTATAAATCCAGTTGTGTGTTCACCACACAGAGTCAGTTCTCCTTCCATCACCATATATTTGATCCCCCTTACCCTCACCTCCCTCACCCCACCTTACCTTCTGGCAACCAATAAACTATTGTGTGTCTATGAGTTCCTCTTTCTCATTTGTTTGTCTTGTTCTTTGTTGTTTTTGGTTTATATACCACATATCAGTGAAATCATAGAGTTCTCTGCTTTTTCTGTCTGACTTATTTCGCTTACCGTTATACTCTCAAGATCCATCCACGTTGTCACAAATGTTCCTATATCATCTTGTCTTACCGCCGAATAGTATTCCATTGTGTATATATACCACAACTTCTTTATCCATTCATCTATTGAAGGACATTTTGGTTGTGTCCATGTCTTGGCCACTGTAAACAAAGGTACAATGAACATTGGAGCACACGTGTCTTTATGGATAAATGTTTTCAGATTTTTTGGGTATATACCCAGAAGAGGAATTGCTGGGTCATATGGTAATTCTATTCGTAATTTTTGGAGGAACCTCCACACTGCCTTCCATAATGGCTGCACCAGTCTGCATTCCCACCAACAGTGGATGAGTGTTCCGTTTACTCAACAGCCTCTCCAACACTTGTGACTATTTGTCTTGTTGATGACAGCCATTCTGACTGGGATGAGGTGATATCTCATTCTGTTTTATATTTGCATTTCTCTGATGATTAGTGATGTTGAGCATTTTTTCATATGTCTATTGGACATTTGTATGTCCTCTTTGGAGAAATGTCTCTTCAGGTCCTCTGCCCATGTTTCAATTAGGTTCTTTGTTTTTTTGTTGCTGAGCTTCATGAGTTCCTTGTATATTTTGGATATTAGCCCCTTATCGGAGGCACTGTTTGCAAAAATCTTCTCCCATTCAGTTGGTTGCCTCTTTATTTTGTCGATGGTTTCTTTTGCTGTGCAGAAGCTTTTAAGTTTCATATAGCCCCATTTGTTTATATTAGCTTTTACTTCCATTGTCTTTGGAGTCAAATTCATAAAATGCTCTTTGAACACAAGGTCCATAAGTTAAGTACCTATGTTTTCTTCTATGCAGTTTATTGTGTCAGGTCTTATGCTTAAGTCGTTGATCCATTTTGAATTAATTTTGGTACATGGTGACAGATAGCAGTCCACTTTCATTCTCTTGCACGTGGCTATCCAATTCTCCCAGCACCATTTATTGACGAGGCTGTCTTTTCTCCATTGTATGCTTTTGGCTTCTTTGTCAAAAATTATCTGTCCATATTTATGTGGTATTATTTCTGGGTTCTCAATTCTATTCCATTGGTCCATGTGTCTGTTTTTCTGCAAATATCATGCTGTTTTGATTATTGTAGCCCTGTAGTACAAGCTAAAGTCAGGGAGTGTGATACCTCCAGTATTGTTCTTTTTTCTTGAGATTGGTTTGGCTATTCGGGATCTTTTGTGCTTCCAAACAAATCTGATGATTTTTTGTTCAATTTCTTTAAAAAATGCCATTGGGATTTTGATGGGGACTGTGTTAAATCTGTATATTGCTTTGGGTAATATGGCCATTTTAACTATGTTGATTCTTCCAATCCGTGAGCACAGAATGTCTTTCCATTTCTTTGTGTCTTCTTCAATTTCTTTCAAAAATGTCTTATAGTTTTCAGCATACAGGTCCTTCACATCCTTGGTTAAGTTTATTCCTAGGTATTTTATTCTTTTTGCTGCAATTGCAAAGGGAATTGTTTTTTGTATTCCTTTTTCTGAGATTTCATTCTTAGTATATAGGAATTCAATGGACTTTTGTACATTGATTTTGTAGCCAGCAACTTTACTGTATTCGTTGATTGTTTCTAACAGCTTTTTGGTGGATTCTTTAAGGTTTTCTATATATAGCATCATGTCATCTGCAAAGAGTGATAATTTTACTACTTCATTCCCAATTTGGATGACTTTTAATTCTTTCTCTTACCTAGTGGCTCTGGCAAGGACTTCCAAAACTATGTTGAAAAACTATGTTGAAAAACAGTGATAGGGGACAGCACTGTCATGTTCCTGAATGTAGACCAAAGGGCTTCAGTTTTTCACCATTAATTATGATATTAGCTAAGGGCTTGTCATACATGGACTTTGTCATGTTAAGGTATTTTCCTTCTATACCTATTTTATTAACTGTTTTGATCATAAATGGATGTTGTTTCTTGTCAAATGCTTTTTCTGCATCAACTGATATAATCACATGATTTTTGTCCTTTATTTTATGTGAAATGTCACATTGATGGTTTGGCGGATGTTGAACCATCCTTGTGTCCCCTGGATGAACCCCACTTGGTCATGATGAGTAATCTTTTTAATGCATTCTTGTAATCGATTTGCTAGAATTTTGTTAAGGATTTTTGCATCTGTATTCATCAGAGATATTGGTCTGTAGTTTTCTTTTTTTGGGTTGTCATTGCCAGGTTTTGCTATCAGGGTATGTTGGCCTCATAAATTGAGTTAGTGAATACTGTCTCTTCTTCAATTTTGGAAGTTTTTGAGCAGGATTGGTGTTAGATCCTTTTTGAAGGTTTAGTAGAATTCACTAGTGAAGCCATCTGCTCCCGGACTTTTGCTTTTGGGAAGGTTTTGGATGACTGATTCAATTTTGTTACTGGTGATCGGTCTGTTTAGATTTTCCAGTTCTTCATGGTTCAGCATTGGAAGGCTAAATGTTTCTAAGAAGTTGTCCATTTCTTCGAGGTTATTGAATTTGGTGGCATATAGTCCTTCATATTATTCTTGAATGATCCTTTATATTTCTATGGTGTCTGTGATAACTTCCCCCTTTTGATTTCTGATTTTGTTAATTAGTGTCTTCTCTCTTTTTGTCTTAGAGAGTCTAGCCAAGGGTTTGTCGATTTTGTTAATCTTTTCAAAGAACCAGCTTTTTGTCACATTAATTTTTTCTATTGTCTTTTTGTTCTCTATTTCATTTAGTTCTGCTCTGATTTTTGTTATTTCCTTTCTTCTGCTGACCTTGGGTTTCACTTGTACTTCTTTTTCTAGTTCTTTGAGGTGTAACATGAGATTATTTATTTGGGATTTTTCCTGTTTCTTGAGATAGGCCTCTAATGATATATATTTCCCTCTTAAAACTGCTTTCGCAGCATCCCAAAGTTTTGGTAGGATGTATCTTCATTGTCATTTGTTTCTATGTATCCTTTGATCTCTTCTCTAATTTCTTCTTTGACCCAGTCGTTCTTTAAAAGTATGTTTTTTAATCGCCATGTATTTGTGTTTTTCGTGCTTTGTTTTCGCAGTTGATATCCAATTTGAAAGCCTTGTGATCAGAGAATATGCTTGCTATGATTTCAATCTTCTTAAATTTGCTGAGGCTGATTTTATGTCCCAATATATGGTCTATACTTGACAATGTTCCACGAACACTCGAAAAGAATGTATAGTCTGACGTTTTAGGATGAAGTGCTCTCTATATGTCAATTATGTTGATTTCATCTAATGTGTCATTTAGGGCTGCTATTTCGTTATTCATTCTGTTTGGATGATCTATCCATAGCTGTCAATGATGTATTTAAGTCCCCTAGTATAATTGTGTTTTGGTCAATTTCTCCCTTTAGTTCTGTTAGTAGTTGCTTGGTATATTTTGCTGCTCCCTGATTGGGGGCATAAATGTGGATAACTGTTATGTCTTCTTGTTGTATAGTCCCCTTTACTGTGATGAAATGTCCATCTTTGCCTCTTGTTATCTTTTTCACCCTGAAGTCTGTTTCATCTGATATCATTATGGCTAAACCTGATTTTCTCTGGGTACCACTTGCTTGGAGTTTCAATTTCCACCCTTTCACTTTTAGGCTATGCTTGTCCGTGGAGCTGAGATTTGTCTCTTTTAGACAGCATATGGTTGTGTTTCGTTTTTTGATTCAATCTGCTACTCTGTGCCTTTTTATTGGTGAGTTCAGTCCATTTACATTTATGGTGATTATTGATATTGAGGATTTCATGTCATTCTATCTTTAGTTTTCCGGTAAGGCTGTGTCTCCATTGTTTCTTTGCCTTTTTGTTGTTGTCGGTTATTTCTGTGTAGTGATATTCTATGATGTTTCCCTCTGTTTCTTCTTTTATTACAGTATGTATTTCAGTTCTGGATTTTTTTTGAGTGATTACCCTTAAGTATATGTAAAAGAAAGTTTGATATTTAGAGTATTCCATTTTCTTCAGCACGCTTACTTTCTCCATTCCCATATTCCGGTTCAGGCCTTTACTCTCCCCCTTTTTATATTGCCACACATTGTCCCTGTTGATGGTGATCAAATAGCCTCCTTTAATATTTCTTGTAGTGCAGGTCGTGTATTAGAAAATTCCCTCAATATATACCAAAAACAAAAGACGAATACAAGTCACGTTTGACTTCTGCGATTACAAGAGGTACTCAAAGTGTCAATTTTAATACTGTTTTCTTTCTTAAAAAAAAAGAAAAAAGAAAATTCCCTCAGCTTCTCTATGTCTGGAAAGGTCTTTATCCTCCTTAATATCTAAAGGATTTCTTTACTGGATATATTATTCTTGGCTCATAATTTCTCTCTTTCAATAGTTTGAATATTTGGTTCCACTCCCTCCTGCCTTGTAGAGTTTCTGCTGAAAAATCTAATCATAATCTAATGGGCTTTGCTTTGTAGGTTACTGTCTTCTTTTCCCTAGCTGCCTTGAGGATTCTTTCTTTGTTATTGATTTTAGACAGCTTCAATACAATGTGCCTTGGAGAGGCCTGTTGGGACTGAGGTAATTAGGTGTTCTATTTGCTTCTTGGATTCAAGGATCCAATTCTGTCCACAAGTTTGGGGAGTTCTCATCAACAATTTGATTGAATATATTGTCTGTTCCCCTTTTTTGTTATTCTTATTCTGGTATGCCCATTATTCTTGTATTGCTCTTTCTCATAGAGTTAGAAAGTTCTTGTAGAGTTCTTTCATTTTTTTTTAAGTCTCAAGGCTCTTTCTTCTTCCATCCGTGTCATTTCCAGGTTTCTATCTTCGATGTCACTGATTCTTTCCTCCATCTCGTCCACTCTACTACCTAAGCTGGTTATTTCATTCTTAATTTCTTCTATTGAGTTCTTAATCTCCAGAAATTCTCTTTGTTTCTTTTTTGAGATTTCAGTCTCTTTCGTAAAATGCGCATGTTGTTCTTTGATTTAGTTTCTGAGTTCACTAAATTGCCTTTCTGTGTTTTCCTGCATCTCGTTGAGTTGTTTCAGAACTGCAATCTTGAATTCTCTGTCATTCAAGTCACATATTTCCATATCTTTAAGTTCCTTTTCTGTAGTCTTTTCACTTTCTTTCTGAGCTGTCTTGTTGCCTTGGTTATTCATGGCAATTACTCATGTATTATTTCTCTTTCTAGACATCTACAGGAGTGGCTTCTGCTACTGGTTGATAGGAAGAGGTCTTTCTTTTGTGTTCCAGTATTTGTTCGTAGAATGTTTTATTTTCTATCCTACTGCAGACATATTTTTTCCTCTCACACTGTAGTGCTATGTTTTCTCTGCACTATTCCAGCTTCTCACACAATGAGGGGATTCCCTGGAGACGGGCTTCTCCTCTGTTAACAGCTTGCCTGAGTCATAGTGCGCCACGTCCCTGTCGGTATGGGGAGAGCTTTTAAAGTTTCAAAGGTCTTTCTGCACCAGATTCAGAGCCCATATGTTTCAGCAGTTCTGTTTACTCCTGCAGGGATGCGCCCAGATAGGTGTGGCAAGGGGCGGGGTGAGTTGTGAGAGGTGTCCCAGAGCAATGGCGATGACCACCACCACAGCAGGTCTTGCTTCCACAGCTCCCTCTCCTTTGCTGGAACTAGTTGAGCTGCAAATATGTGTCTGCAGTCCACAGTTCTCAGAACTGCAAATATTCTGTTCTTTTGATCTGACACTGCTACTGTTCCGCTTCTAGCACTGGGTAGGTAGGGGCGGGTCGAGCTCTAGTAGGGTAGGCAGATGGCAGGTAGTCTCAGTGCCTAAGTCTTCCGTTCTCTGCTGGGCAGTCAGGGCTTAAACCACTGTTTTAAGCCTTCTTCCCTCAGTCTTTTCTCCGAGTTCTCTGCCATGTGGATTGGGTTCAGCTGTGTTATATGCTGCCCCCTCAGCCCTGTGGGCCATAACAGGAGCCCTAGCAGTCCGGGTTCTTCCCTCTCCTGCAGCTGCGGTAGTTCTGGGATGCAGCGAGCTCCAAGCACTGAGCCAGTTCTGGGTCGTGTTCCCACACGGCTCTGTTTCCGCTTTTCTCCCTTCCCCCCTCCCCTGCTCGAGCAATTCTCCCACCTTTAGGTTAATTCAGTAGTGGGCCTCTTCGTCTTGCCTGTGTGCTGTGCAGGGAGTCCTTTGTGGAGTTATTGTTGTTCGATTAGTTGTAAATTCTATGGGAGCTTTACAGAGGCTCACCTCATGCCGCCATTTTGATGACATCACCTTTTTTCTTGTCAGAGATTTGTCAGTTTTATTACGCTTTTGAAAGAAACAACTTGATTTTTCAAAGAAACAGCACTGCATATTTTTTATCATTTCATTACTTTCTGCTTATACTTTTAGTTTTTCAATCGTTTCGATTTGTACTATTTTTTATAACTTTTTTAACAAATATCTATATGATTAATTTCCAATCTTTCATTTTTTTAGTATAGGCTCTGAATACTATATATTTTCTTCTATGTAGAACTTTCACTGCATCTCACAGTTTTGATTGGTAGGAACTTCATGATCATTTAGTTCTAATTTTTAATTAAATTATAATTTATTTTTTAAATGTTTTTAATATCTAAATGTATGAGGATTTAGAAAACTGTGTTTTCGTTATTGACTTCTAACTTAATATCAGTGTGGTTAGAAAACATGTTGTAGATATAGATTTACTTGAATTCTTTTGTAATTTGCATTAGGGCACAGCACATGGTTAATTTTTTTTTGTATGTTCCTTCTGTATTTGAGGAGAATGTGTATTCTTTAATTGCCGGGTACAGTGTTCTATAAACATTCATTATATCAAACATGTTAATTAGGTTATTCAAATATTCTATAGCTTTACTAATTTTTATCTGTTTTGATTATAATTTAGAGATGTATTTTCTATTCTGCCTCTAAGATGGTAGATTTGTGAATGTCTTTTTCCATCACTACAAAATTTTGCATTCCATTGTGATTTGTAAATGATCTGCTATCAATCTAATTGTGGTTCCTTTGTAAGGGATCTGCCTTTCAATTTTTAAGATCCTTTTGTTGGTAGTGTCATAAAGTTTCACTTCATGTGTTTAGGTTAGGATTCTCTTTCACTTGCTCCCCGTTCCTATCTCTCTATCTATTAATATCTCTATCTATTTCTCTCATCTGTTTAGAATATGTTGTGCTTCCTGATTCATGTCTTTCATCAGTTCTGGAAAATTTTCTCAGAGAATAATTCTACAAATAGTGCCTGTCCTCAATTCCCTCCATTCTCTCCTTCTGGTTGCGAGCTCATCCTAGAAAAAGTGCTACATACCTCATTGCTGAATATCACCACGATCACATTCCAAGTACTCCCCTTGAGAAGTGAAACACCGATGCCAGCACCTAGTCCACCCTTCAAAGCAATTTTGGCACTGTTTTTCTGGAATTGCCATCACAGCTGTGATCGTATTACCCTTGGTGTCATGAATGTCATCAAAATGTCTTCCTTTCAATATTTCCTATGTCTTCGGGTAAAGAAGTCATTGGGGGCCAGATCAAGTGAATAGGGAGAGTGTTCCAACACAGTTATTTGTATTATTGGCTAAAACATGGCTAAAAACTCCTTCACAGACAGTGCCATGTGAGATGGTGCATTGTCATGCTGCAAGAGCCATGAATTGTTGGTGAAAAGTTCAAGTCGTCTAACTTTCACGCAGTCTTTTCAGTAAACTTGGTTAACTATTTGTCCAGTTGGTACAAATTCATAATGAATAATCCCTCTGATATCAAAAAAGGTTAGCAACATTGTTTCAACAAATTCACGAACTTTTCAGTCCTCGTAGATATAAGTAAAGTGTTCTCATTCTGTTCTCTCTCTCTCTCTCTCTCTCTCTCTCTCTCTCTCTCTCTCTCTCCCTCATTCCGGCTCCTTGTATGTCTGTCTCCATTGTAGGTAATTATTCTAGGTTTTTCTTCTAGTTAACCAATTCTCTCATCACCTGTTGTCTGAGCTGTTGTTTTAACCATTCAGTACATTTCTTATTTCAATAAATATATGGCTCATTTCTAGTAATTAAGTTCCATTGAATTATTTTTCAAATTTTCCAGGTAACTCTAGTAGTCGTTTACTGCTTGCTCATCTTTGTAATATGTTCTTGATTTTTTTTTAAAAATTTCATACATAAGTATTCTGAATATCTGATGTCCTCATGAATATAAACCTGCTCATTATTGTTTCTGCTGACTCTCACTTATGGTGTCTTGCTTTCTCCGTTCCTTGGAGATCTTTGATTATTGTGAACTCATATCTGCTTGACCATAATCTGTTAAAAAACTGCAGACATAAATTGGAAATTTTTTCGGAGTATACTTGTTTCCTTCTCTTTGGGAGGAAGGACTACTAATCTGGGACTGCCATAGTCCCTTCACGTGTCCTGGTTTAATGAGGAAGTCTCAGGTTCAGAGTCCCCTTCCCTGTGCTCCCAACCTCACTGCTATTTCAAGTTTTAGTGAACTGAAAGCAGAACTACTATGTTACAGGTATTTCCCCTCAGAGCAATTCCCACACATATAGCTTTCTGGTTGCTCTTATTCCTAGTTTTATTTAATTCATGGGTTATTCCTTTTAATTTGAGGCATTGAGGTGGTTCTTGCAATCCCCCTTCTATTGTGATCCCAGAAATGCATAAAAACCATATTTTATCAAGACTCTTACTGTTTTTTAGTTAGTGAGTATTCCTAGTATGTGTATTACATGATATGACAGGAAGCAGAAGTCTAGGCAATGTAAATTTTTATGCCAAGTACTATATTAAATACCTTGACTCTTGGGCTCAGACAGACTACTATAAACTACTATATTCTGCACCATTAATAATTTTCTAAAATGCATAATTTGTATTTCCTTAACATAGCATGAATTAAGCATAAATATTTGCATAAAGCAAATAAATTTTTAAGCATAAATAATTGACAATTCAGCAGCAAATGCAGTCTGCTTTACCTGGATATTTGACTCAGCAGAGAGATAGTCATGTAAGAATTATTTGTTTTAAGCTTATCAGATTTAAACAAGTAAAAATTTTCTCCTTTTTCCACCTTCTGGGAGTGGATCTTCCCCCTATCCTACTCCCTATTCAAGTTCTCACTCAATTCTTGCTGCAAAGTTTAATCTGTGGAGTTTCATTTCACAGCCAAATTGACTCGAATAGAGGTTTTCTACAAATGGAAGGAAACCTTGAAACTTTTATGATTAATGATACAATAAGTAAGCACAATATTTTCTTCTTCAATAGATGAATGATACCTTATTTTAATAAAAATAATCACTTGAAAATAACTACTTAATTTTTTACCTTTTAAATATGCAAACTTTATTAATCCATTCCTATCAAAGAAGTGTAACACTGATTATTTATATATGTTTGATTTCCAGGGGATTTACTTCCTCTGGTGGACAATCATAACTTTGATTTAATTTTTGTTTCTTAATTACTAAGTAGGATACAGGGGAGGCAAAAGACATCACCCCCATGTATAAATCATCCTTTTCCCAGGTTTTTCAAAAGAAACATTGACCAACTTCCCAACAAAAGTTTTAGTTTGTAGAAATTTCATAATTTGGAACTGTAATTGTCAATTCCCCTCATGTATCATATGTGATGAATCAAAAGGTTGAATGTTAGAAGCCCAGTGGAGAACAATGGCTTCTAATTGTTCAATTGATTATATCCCAACTCCGGAACATAATATTTGAGAATTTACATTGTTTGGCCTTGTCTCAGTATTCAATACCTCATCTGGCAGGCATCTCCTAACAAATACATATTCTACCTTCCCGTCTATTAGTTCATATTTATGTGTTGATTTAATGATGCTGATGTAATGAAATAAAACTGAACACTGGCCAAATACCATTACTAATTTTTTAAACATTGCTCTCATCCTTTCGTTTTCACCAAAAGTAGAGGTTAAGCCATATACATATTCATCCTACATATTTTGGTTATTGATTATATTTAAATAAGCCCTTTACAGAAGTGGTTGTCAAATTTCTCTTTTTAACAGTAGGATACCAACCCACCTCCACCCAAACCAAAATCACAATGAAAATACAAATAAACAAATACACAGTATGAGGTGTGATCAAACAATCTTTAGTTGCACTGCCATGCCTCCATATTCTGAATCAATTCAAAACCTTTTTGTTTCGTGGTCATTTTGACTTTGGGGAAGGGTCAGAAGTCGCACAGCACGAGATCCGTTGAATAATGTGGATGAGGACATACCATAATGTTTTTATTTGACAGAAATTGCTGTAGCAGAAGCAATGTGTGACATGGAGCGTTGTCATGATGGAGGATGAAGTAAAGAAATTCACAAAAGACGACTTCGAGAACTGCTTCCAAAAGTGTCAAGAACTATGGGATAAGTGTGTTCGAAGTGAGGGGGATTAATGGCAATGTGTCTTTTACTGTAATATTTTTTTATTTAAACATTCACTGTATCTTTTGATCATACCTCATAGAAGTGAGCATGTTTTAGCATGAATAAGGGAGCTGCTCAGCCCCTTCCTTGTCCCATGTAGCAGCCTCAGTGGTAGCTCCACAGAACCCTGGCACTTTGAGGAACAGTTTGAAATTCCATATCATCTTTAACTGGGTTGTAAAATGCTCAAGGTCAGGGCCCTCTTACATATAGCATAGGCACTCAGCAAGTATTTGTTAAATATTGGTGTTGCAGCAGGATTCTATTCTCAGATCTTTTTATTCTACATGATCTCTTCGAGTAAGTGCATCCATTCTCATAGTTTCAACTAGCATCCATATATCCATCATTCCTATATGTATATCTAGTCCAATCCTCTACCAAGAACTAGAATTTCCAACTACTCTATGGTTATGTCCACTTGCGTGGACAAAAGATGGTCAGGCATCTGAAACTTAAAACATCTAAAACTGATGTCAAGTCTAATTCCTTCTAAATCTCTCCCTCTTCCCATGTTGTCTATATCAATCATTGTCATCACTAAGTTAGACACCTACGGTGGGAGTTTTACTTACTAATTGACCTTTTGCTGACTCCATTATGCTATCTCATGAAGTCCTGTTAATTGTATCTCCTAAATATCTCTTGAATCTGTTTTTTTCCCCTCTACTTCTACAATTCTTGCCCTAGTCCCTGCCCTTATCACCTCTTACTCACTGGACTTCTTAGGAAATTGTCACCCAAGCATTCTACTAGCAGTCTAGTATCCATCCTTGTACTAGAATCTTCTAGTAGATCAACACATAAATGATACATTTCAGGTTTTTTTATGACATTCACAGTCCTTCTTGATCTGGTACCTGCCTATACTGGCCTTTTAAAAATTTGATTTCTACCTGGTACATGGTGTTTTAATACCAATAAACTGTTTGGAGTTTTCCAAACACTATGCTGGTTCTTGCTCTGGTTTTATGCTCAGTGCAGCAGCCTCTGCCTTAAACAGTCTTTCTTTCTATCTTCACTCCTTTCCTGGAAAATTCCTTTCTATCCTTTAGAATGTCCTATGGAGGCTTCTTTGGTGGTTCCCTCCTCTGTGCTTTCACAATATTCTTTGCATATTTCAATTAGAATGCTATGCAATAAATGCAAGAGAAATCTGCTTGTGTTTCTGTCTCCTCTGCTAGCCTTTCAACTCCTTGAGGAAAAGTACAAATGTGGTGGTGGTAATGGTGGTGGTTACACAATGTTTTTGGAGGGAAGGAATGAAGGAAAGAACAAAGGGAGGCAGAAAGGCAGGAGTTCTCTAACTCTTTAAGCAATGGCAATATAAAATACAAATTTTCTGCTGGATTGTAAGGACAGGTTGTACTAAAATACAACTATCAGGGTTTTATGACACCTATGATTTTTCTGTCAGAAACAACTCTGGGAGCAAATTATGTGTTATCAAATGACTTTTGTTTGACTGCTAGTGACTTTCAGATGGCTGCTAAAATCAAGTTTCATAACCAGAAACTGTGAAGTTAAAATTAAAAGTTTTTTGCCTCTCCCATGAATGATTAATGCTAAATTCAAACTCACAGAAGGGCTCCAAACTGTGGTTTGACAAGGTGGGCCAGTGACTGCTTAGTGACTGTCGAGCAGTAGTAACTTGCTTTCCTTCTTTAGAGGATATTATGGCCTTCAAAATCTGGAAGTTCCAGCTGAGAGACTGAAGAACTTACCTACAAAAAGGTTGGGGCCCTTGATTCAGGAGACAATAAAAATAAATATACCAATGTTGGAGTTAATGGAGAGGAAGACCAAGAAGAAAATTTATTTTACATGGGAAGGTGATTAGGAGTGATAGGAAGTTTTGTTTTCCTTTTTGTTTTGTTTTGTTTTTAATCCAGAGAATTGAACCTGAATATAATCCAAGAAATAGTTTTTGAACATGTTCTGTCCCAAGCATTATAAGAAATACATAAATAAATAAAATATAGCCCGTGTTCTCAAAGAACTCAGAATCTGCCAGGTGAGGACTTTGCAGAAACCTAATCAGACATCTACACCAGTGTCACACAGGGTATCAGGAGGGGTCCTTAGTCCTGCTCCCCACATAAGAATGCAGGATATGGTGAGGCCAAAAAGGAACACCCATGGAGCCATAGGTAGGGAAGTCATACCACTATAGTCTCGCTAATGGCTGTGTTAGAGACACAGGAAGCAGAAGCCACACGATCCGCAACTTGCCATCTGCTTCTGCCAATGAAACAACCCCACTTGCTAGCTGCAACCCATGTTATCTTCAATCTGCGCTTGCTAGCTCAGCCACCATCTTCTTGCTAAACCCCATTTTTGCTGCTAGTGTAGCCACGGCCATTATATTAGTGGCCAATAACTCACTGGTTACAGCTGACGGCCAACTAGCCACAGCTGATGACCATCCAATCACAGTTGATGGCCATATACTACCTGAGCCAGCACCTTTTCCCATGAGGCCGAGAGCCTGGAAACTGCACTCCTGCCTCTGTCCCCACAACTATTGATTTGCAAATCGCATTCATAGAACCTAGAGTTAGCAGGTGACAGAGATGGACATATAAAATTAAGCATTTTACAATGCTGTGACATACATTTGAAAAACTGTTTCTCACCAAACAGTGAAGATGCAAGGAACTATGGAATCTGTTGGTCAATTTTATTACTGGAATTTAAGGAATCCAAACAGATTCTGCTGATGGTGCTGCTGGTGATCACTGGATAGATCTGTTAGTATTTATTGATTGCTTATTATGCACCAGGCATTCTGAAAAGCCTGCAAACTTCTGCAAAGACTTTACCTACAATGTCTTGTTTAACCCTCATAACACTTTGAGATAGGTTCTATTATACAAATAAGGAAACCAAGGCTCAGGGAAATTAAGTAGCACATTGAATTCGACACATTAATTTTTAGCTTCTGGATCGGTTATTCTTATTCTAATTCTTCTTCTTTATTTTTTAAATTGAAATTTATTGAGTGACAATGCTTATTAAAATTACCTAGGTTTCAAGTGAACAATTCTGTAATACATCATCTATATACCACATTGTGTGTACACCACCCAGAGTCAGTCCTCCTTCCATCACCATATATTTCACCCCGTTTACCGTCATCTACCATTCCCCTTCCCCCTTACTCTCTGATAATCACTAAACTATTGTCTGTGTCTATGAGTTTTTGTTTCTTCATTTGTTTGTCTTGTTCCTTTGTTGTTTTCAGTTTCATATAACACAGATTAGTGAAATCATATGGTTCTTGACTTCTTGTGTCTGACTTATTTCGCTTAGCATAATAATCTCAAGATCCATCCATGTTGTTGTAAATGGCACTACTTCATTTTTTCTTTTGATAGAATAGTATTCCATTGTGTACATATACCACAACCAAATGGGAGAAGATTTTTGCAAACAATGCCTCTAATAAGGGGCTAATATCCAATATATATAAGGGATTCATCCAACTCAACAACAACAACAACAAAAAACAATCCAATTAAAAAATGGGCAGAGGACCTGAAGAGACATTACTCCAAAGAGGACATACTGATGGTCAATAGACATGAAAAAATGTTCAACATCTCTAATCATCACAAAAATGCAAATAAAAAACCACAGTGAGATATCACCTCACACCATTTAGAATGGCTATAATAAATAAGGCAAATAGTAACAAGTGCTGGAGAGGCTGTGGAGGAAAAGGAAACATCATACACTGTTGGTGACATGCAGACTGGTGCAGCAGCTAAGGAAGGGAGTTTGGAGGATCCTATGAAAATTAAGGATAGAATTACCATATGACCCAAGAATCCCTCTCTTGGGTATCTACCCAAAAAATCTAAAAGATTTATCCATAAAAACATGTGTACTCCAATGTTAATTGCAGCTTTATTTATGGTGGCCAAGACATGGAAACAACCAAAATATCCTTCAATAGATAAATGGATAAAGAAGTTGTGGTATATATACACAATGAAATACTATTCAGTGGTAAGAAAAGATGAAATAGTACCATTTGTGACAACATGGATGGATCTTGAGAGTATGATGGTAAGTGAAATAAGTCAGACAGAAAAAGTAGAGAATCATGATTTCACTGGTATGTGGCATAAAAAACGGAAAAGAACAAAGAACAAGACAAACAAATGAGGAAACAAAAACTCGTAGGCACAGGCAATAGTTTAGGGATTACCAGAGGGTATAAGGGGGTGGTGGACTTTAGAAGAGGGTAAACAGGGTCTAATATATATGGTGATGAAAAGAGAACTGACTCTGGGTGGTAAACACACAATGTGAGATATACATAATGTATTACAGAAATTGTATACCTGAAATCTATGTAATTTACTAACAATTGTCACCCCAACAAACTTCAATTAAAAAAAAAATTCATTACAGTTATCAAAATGGAGGCATGAGGAGAGCCTCTGTAATTCTCCCCTAGAATTTACAACAAACGGAAAAACTATACTCCACAAAGGACTCCCTGCACAGCACACAAGCAAGAGGAAGGAAGAGGACCACTACTGAATCCACCCAAAGGAGGAGGGAAGGGAGAAGTGCGGAGACTGAACAGTGCGGCCGTAGGACGAAGACCTGGCTCGCTGCATCCCAGAGCTACTAGAGCTGCAGGAGAGGGAAGAACTTGGACTGCTAGGGCTCGGTTTATGGCCCACAGGGCTGACGGAACAGCATATAACATGGCTGAACCCATACTCATGGCAGAGACCTCAGAGAAAACACTGAGGGAAGAAGGTTGAAAACAGGGGTTTAAGCCCTCACTGCTGAGCAGAGAACGGAAGCCATAGGCACTGAGAATAGCCACCAGCTCCCTAACCTAAAAGAACTCACCCCACCCCAACCTGCCTGGTGCTAGAAGCAAAACAGTGGCAGTGCAGATCAAAAGAATAGAATATTTGCTGTTCTGAGAACTGTGGACTGCAGACAGAGATTGGCAACCCAACTAGTTCCGGCAAAGGGGAGGGCACTGTGGAAGCAGGAACTGCAGTGGTGGTGGTTGCTGCCATTGCTCTGGGCCACCTCTCACCACTCACCCCACCCCTGTCCCCACCTATCTGGGAGGATCCCTGCCGGAGTAAGCAGAACTGCTGAAACATACGGACTCTGAATATGGTGCAGGAAGAGCTTTGGAACTTCAAAAGCTCTCCGCATACCCACAGGGACACTGCACCCTGTGACCCAGGTGAACTATTAACAGAGGAGAAGCCCGTCTCCCAGGGAATATCCCCATTGTGTGAGAAGCTGTAATAGAGCAGAGAAAACATACCACTACTGTGTGAGAGAGAGAAAAACAGACTGCAGTCGGAGAGAAAATAAAACATTCTACCAACAAGTACTGGAAAACAAAAGAAAGACTTCTTCCTATCAACCTGTTGCATAAGCAACTCCTGTAGATGGCTAGGAAGAGAAATAATAAATCAGTAATTGCCATGAATAACCAAGGCAACAAGAAAGCTCAGTAAGAAAGTGAAAAGTCTCCTGAAAAGGAACTTAAAGATATGGAAATATGTGACTTAAATGACAGAGAATTCAAGAATACAGTTCTGAAAAAAATTCAACGAGATGCAAGAAAACACAGAAAGGCAATTTAATGAACTCAAAAACACAATCAAGGAACAATATGAGCATTGTAAGAAAGAGACTGAAATTTTTTTAAAAAGACCAAATAGAATGTCTGGAGATTAAGAATTCAATAGAGTAAATTAACAATAAAATAGCCAGCTTAAGTAGTAGACTTCACCAGATGGAGGAAAGAATCAGTGACATCGAAGATAGAAACCTGGAAATGACACGGATGGAAGAAGAAAGAGACTTGAGACTTCAAGGAAATGAAAGAACTCTACAAGAACATTCTGACTCCATCAAAAAGAGCAATATAAGAATAATGGGCATACCAGAAGGAGAAGGAAGAGAGAAGGGAACAGAGAATATATTCAAACAAATTGTTGATGAGAATTTCCCAAAATTGTGGACAGAACTGGATCCTTGAATCCTAGAAGCAAATAGAACACCTAATTACCTCAATCCTGACCGGCCTTCTCCAAGGCACGTTGTATTGAAGCTGTCTAAAATCAACGACAAAGAAAGAACACTCAAGGCAGGTAGGGAAAAGAAGACGGTAACCTACAAAGGAAAGCCCATTAGATTATCATCAGATTTTTAAGCAGAAACTCTACAAGCCAGGAGGGAGTGGAACCAAACAATCAAATTATTGAAAGACAGAAATTATGAGCCAAGAATAATATATATAGCAAAGGTATCCTTTAGATATGAAGGAGTAATAAAGACCTTTCCAGACATAGAGAAGCTGAGGGAATCTTCTAATACAAAACCTGCACTACGAGAAATACTACAGGACGCTATTCGACCACCATCAACAGGGACAATTTGTGGCAACCATACCACACAAGGCAGGAGAGTAAAGGCCTGAACCAGATAATGGGAATGGAGAAAGTAAGCATGCTGAAGAAAATGGAATACTATAATATCAAACTTTCTTTCACATAAACTTAAGGGTAACCACTCAAAAAACACCCAGAACTGAAATACATACTGTAATAAAAGAAGAAAGATAGGGAAACATCATAGAATACCACCACACAGAAATAACAGACAACAACAAAAAGGCAAAGAAACAATGGAGACACAGCCTTACCAGAAAACTAAAGACAGAATGACAGCAAAACCTCACATATCAATAATCACCCTGAATATAAATGGAGTGAACTCACCAATGAAAAGGCACAGAGTAGCAGATTGGATGAAAAAACTAAACCCAACCATATATTGTCTCCAAGACACACATCTCAGGTATAAGGACAAGCATAGACTCAAAGTGAAAGGGTAGAAATTGACACTGCAAGCAAATGGTATCCAGAGAAAATCAAGTGTAGCCATACCAGTATCAGATGAAACAGACTTCAGAGTAAAAAAGGTAACAAGAGACAAAGATGGACATTTCATAATGGTAAAGGGGACTATACAACAAGAAGACATAACAGTTATCAATATTTATGCCCCCAATCAGGGAGCACCGAAATATACCAAGTACCTCCTAACAGAACTAAAGGGAGAAATTGACCGAAAAACAATTATTCTAGGGAACTTAAATTCACCATTGACAGCTATGGATAGATCATCCAAACAGAAAATAAATAACGAAATAGCAGCCCTAAATGACACATTAGATGAGAAGGACATTATTGACATATATAGAGCACTTCATCCTAAAACATCAGACTATACATTCTTTTCTAGTGTACATGGAACATTCTCAAAGATAGACCATATATTGGGACATAAAATCAGCGTCAGCAAATTTAAGAAATTGAAATCATACCAAGCATAGTGTCTGATCACAGGGCTTTGAAATTGGATATCAACTGCAAAAAGAAAGCAGGAAAAAACACAAATACATCGAGGTTAAACAACATACTTTTAAAGAACGACCAGGTCTAAGAAGGAATTAGAGGAGAGATCAAAAGATACATGGAAACAAATGACAATGAAAATAAATCCTACCAAAATTTTTGGGATGAAGCAGTTTTTAGAGGAAAATTTATATCATTACAGACCTATCTCAAGAAACAAGAAAAATCTCAAATAAATAACCTCACATTACACCTTACAGAACTAGAAAAAGCAGAACAAATGAAACCCAAGGTCAGCAGAAGAAAGGAAATAATAACAATTAGAAGAGAACTAAATGAAATAGAAAAGGAAAAGACAATAGAAAAAATTAATGTGGCAAAGAGCTGGTTCTTTAAAAAGATTTAAAAAATTGACAATCCCTTGGCTAGATTCACTATGATAAAAGGAGAGAAAACACTAATTAACAAAATCAAAAATGAAAAAGTGGAAGTTATCACGAACACCACGGTAATATGAAGGATCATACAAAAATGATATGAAGGACTATATGCCATCAAATTCAATGGACATGTTCTTAGAAACATATGGCCTTTCTAGGCTGAATCACGAAGAACTGGAAAATCTAAAGAGACCGATCACCAGTAACGAAATTGAATCAGTCATTCAAAACCTTCCCAAAAGCAAAGGTCCTTCACCAGATGGCTTCACTACTGAATTCTGCCAAACTTTCGTTGAGGATCTAATACCAATCCTGTTCAAACTCTTCCAAAAAACTGAAGAAGAGGCAGTACTCTCTAACTCATTTTATGAGGCCAACATTACCCTGACACCAAAACCTGGTAAGAACAACACAAAAAAAGAAAACTACAGACCAATGTCTCTGATGAATACAGATGCAGAAATCCTAAACAAAATTCTAGCAAATCGAATACAATAATACATTAAAAAGATTATTCACCACGACCAAGTGGGGTTCATCCCTAGGGCACAAGGATGGTTCCACATCCGCAAATCCATCAATGTGATACATCACATAAACAAAATAAAGAACAAAAATCATATGATTATATCAATTTATGCAGAAAAAGCATTTGACAAGATACAACATCCATTTATGATTAAAACACTTAATAAAACAGGTATAGAAGGAAAATACCTTAACATAATAAAGGCCATATATGACAAGCCCTCAGCTAATCTCATACTTAATGGTGAAAAACTGAAGTTCTTTGCTCTATGTTCAGGAACACGACAGGGCTGTCCCCTATCACCTCTGCTTTTCAACATAGTGTTGGAAGTCCTTGCCAGAGCCATCAGGCAAGAGAAAGAAATAAAAGGCATCCAAATTGGGAATGACAAAGTTAAATTGTCACTCTTTACAGATGACATGATGCTATATATAGAACACCCTAAAGACTCCACCAAAAATCTATTAGAAACAATCAACGAATAGAAAGAAGTTGCAGGCTACGAAATAAACGTACAAAAGTCCATTGCATTCCTATATTCTAACAAGGAAATCTCAGAAAAAGAAATACAAAAAACAATTGCTTTTGTAATTGCAGCAAAAAGAATAAAATACCTAGGAATAAACTTAAACAAGGACATGAAGGACCTATATGTTGAAAACTACAAGACATTTTTAGAAAAATTGAAGAAGACTCAAGGAAATGGAAAGACATCCATGCTCATGGATTGGAAGAATCAACATAGTTAAAATGGCCATATTACCCAAAGCAATATACAGGTTTAGTGCAATCCCCATCAAAATCCCAATGGCATTTTTTAAAGACATAGAACAAAAAATCATCAGATTTGTTTGGAACCTAAAAAGACCCCTAATAGCCAAAGGAATCTTAAGAAAAAATAACAATACTGGAGGTATCGTACTCCCTGACTTTACCTTGTACTACAGGGCTACAATAATCAAAACAGCATGATATTGGCAGAAAAACAGACAGATAGACCAATGGAATAGAATTGAGAACCCAGAAATAAAACCACATAAATGTGGACAGATAATTTTTGATAAAGAAGCAAAAAACATACAATGGAGAAAAGACAGCCTCGTCAATAAATGGTGCTGGGAGAATTGGATAGCCAGGTGCAAGAGAATGAAACTGGACTGCTATCTGTCACCATGTACCAAAATTAATTCAAAATGTATCAAAGACTTAAGCATAAGACCTGAAATAATAAACTTCATAGAAGAAAACATAAGTAGTAAACTTATGGACCTTGGAGTCAAAGAGTTTTTATGAATTTTACTCCAAAAGCAAGAAAGTCAAAGCTAAAATAAATGAAACTATATGAAACTATATGAAACTTCAAAGCTTTTGCTCAGCAAAAGTAACCATCGGCAAAATAAAGAGGCTACCAACTTAATGGGAGAAGATATTTGCAAACAGTTCCTCTAATAAGGGGCTAATATCCAAAGTATACAAGGAACTTAGTTAAGTCAACAACAAAAAATCAAATAACCCAATTTAAAAATGAAAATTGAAAAATGGGCAGAGGACCTGAAGAGACATTTCTCCAAGGAGGACATACAAATAGCCAATAGACATATAAAAAATGCTCAACATCACTAATGATCAGAGAAATGCAAATAAAAACCACAATGAGATATCACCTCACCCCATCAGAATGCCTACCATCAATAAGACAAATAGTAAGAAGTGTTGGAGAGGCTGTGGAGAAAAAGGAACCCTCATATACTGTTGGTGGGAGTGCAAACTGGTGCAGCCGTTTTGGAAGGCCGTGTGGTGGTTCCTCCAAAAATTACGAATAGAATTACCATATGACCCAGCATTCCCTCTCCTGGGTATCTACCCAAAAAATCTGAAAACATTTGTCCATGTGTCCTCTAATATTCATTGCAGCTTTATTTACGGTGGCCAAGACATGGAAACAACTAAATGCTTTGCGATAGATGAATGGATAAAGAAGTTGTGGTATATATATACAATGGAATACTATTCGATGGTAAGAAAAGATGAAATAGGACCACATGTGACAATGTGGATGGATCTTGAGAGTATAATGCTAAGCAAAATAAGTCAGACAGAAAAAGCAGAGAACCATATGATTTCACTGGTATGAGGTATATAAAACTAAAAACAAGATAAGAACAAGACAAACAAATGAGAAACAAAAACTCATAGACACAGACAATAGTTTAGTGGCTACCAGAGGGTAACGGGGGGGCGGTGGGGTAGGTGGGAGATGAGGGTAAGGGGGATCAAAAATATGGTGATGGAAGGGAAGGAGAACTGACTCTGTGTGGTGAACACAGAATGGGATTTATAGATGATGTGATAAAAATTTTACACCTGAAATCTGTGTAAGTTTACTAATAATTGTCACCTCAGAAAACTTTTAAGAAAATTTACCAGTAAATCACAATTACACACCAGGGTCATAAAGTCCTTTTGAGGAAATATGTTTCTCTTGGCAAATGGACAGTGCCTTAAAAATACAACAGCACTACAGAAAAGATGGATGATTATAATAAATTTATTCTTTAATTTCTTCTAGCTGTCCATTGATAGAAAGTGGCAGGCAATTTTGTGTTGTATGTGATAGGAAAGGGATGTGTCTGAAATAATATAATTTTAAAGTTCTCTGGGGCCTTGTGTACACATTCACTATTATACGGGAACTTAGCTACAAACTTGTGATGTGTGCAGGACAGATACTGTTATCACCATTTTGTAAATGAAGAAACTCAGGAAGAGCTGCAGTGAATTGTCTAAGGCTACAGTGGTAAGTCCAGAAGTCCTCTAATTGGTTCCCAGGGAGTTTTCATTACCCCTAACCCCTTGAAACAAAGTGTTAGATAAGGGTACTAGGTCATCTATGAATTTAATGTATCCAGGGTATTCTAATCTAATAGGAGTAAAAACGGAGTGAGAAAGTGAGATATACTTCAATTGACTTAGAAGTATAAGTTCTAAGTGAGATGAACTTCAATTGACTTAGAACTATAAGTATCTGAGACCTGTAAATCCGGGGTGCCTGTGCATGCCAAAGTTGATGCTTATAACATTAAGGTAATTTTGAAACCTGTAGCCATTTTAAGTGCTTCTCTTTAGTTACATTTTTCCCCTCTACTAGTATTTGAAGGGAGGGGGCATTCAATGTTGAGGATAGGAGTGGGATCAGAAGGAAGAAGAGAGATTTATGGAGCTGATGCAAAGGAGGCCATAGGGGTGCCTGTTGTGCTGGGGTGCTGCATTTCACATGCTAAAATAGGCATTTTCACAAAAGCATACCTAGATCTTAATGAAGAGAAGCAAGAGATAAGCCTTATCAGGGCAAAAGAAAAGACTCACAGAAATAACTTTAGTGTTTGTTTTAATAGAAAAGCAGGAAATGTGTTTTGGGACTCATCCAAAATGCCTGCCCAGTAAAAGAAGTGAGAGATGGTGTCAGTAGATTTGTGGGCTTATCTAATGTTCCCAAAACAAATACCGTATGTAAATACTGGTTTATTACTACTCATTCTAATTATATTAGTTAGAAGATCTGGCACAACATAGGACAAACAGAGATTTACATTCTCTCAGAAATATCAGATGCAGTGTAACGCACTGACTAGAGTTTCTGTATCCCTCTGACTGGGAATTTGAAAACAGAGATAGTTCCTCACTGTTTAACATGTCTTAAGCCTACTGTGTGAAGGAACACTCTACTAAATCCAGGACTGTCATAAACTCAGAAAGAATGAAGAAGCAGAGGTGAAATGTAAGAGTGTATCATTATCATCATGATTTCCCATTTGAGGAGCCATTTTGAGTTGGTTTGCAGGAGATCTGTGGAAAGGTCATTCCACCTCACTTCTGCCCCAACTAATTTAACAAAAGCATTAAATGTCTTTGCCTCTCCTGTGATCTTCTGGCACACAATCACCTCAGGCATGACCTCCACTGAATGAAAAGGGAGCCCAGTTGACATTGGAAAGTTTCTAGGATTCTGACAGCCAGTGTATAATGATGCAAGCGGATACACACCTGTTAGCTAAACAACCACTGAATAACAATGGCATTTCTCTGATCTAGGAAGCAAATCACTAAATTTCATGTTATATCTAATTCAACAAAATTCTGGCACAATCAAAAAGTCAGCACAGCTTTGTGTCCCATGAAATTGATTTGGTGTATGCATGCCAAATAATCAAAGCTAAGAAAGTGACTTTCTTTTGAAAGTTCTTGGTAGTCATTTCTAGGCAGTCTGTATCATTTGACCCTTTTGCTCTTGTTTGGGGAAAGCTGAAGGTTGGTAATAATTTATTGTGTAATTTGGATAAGTAGTTTACATAACCCGAATGTTTGTAGTCTTGATGGCACACAAGAGAATAGCTACATTAGTAAAAGTAATACAAGGCAAAAAGGTTTTACTTGGGGATTTCATGTTAGAGAGTCAGCACTGTAATCCCACACAAAATAAGTATGCAAAAATGTGACTCTCCAAATGGAAGTACTAATGTTAAAATTCAGGTGTAAGAAGATGATAGGTTTAATCTTAACACATTTTGAAAGAAAGGAAATAATATATTTGCTGAAAGTGAGACCATGGATTGCCTGGCTGACAGTTAATCATAATACAGGTGGCTAAGGTCAGTGCAGTCCATATGAGTTGATTCAGTATGCTCTGCGAGATACCAAAAAGGAAGATATAACCTGACCTTCCATGCTTCTAGCAGCATTCAGGAAGTTTCCACTGCTTTTCTGAAAATAAGATGCACCGGCCTTACCTGGCTTCTAGACAGTACAGTCAGAACAGGTGTCCCAGCTTAAGTCTATGGCACTCATGAAATTCACAAAGACAGGCGGAAATGCAGGAGTTAAACATCTATTACTACTGGTTTTTTGGGACAGTGTGGATAATATGTAGTAGTTCTCATGTATACAAAACTGTTCAAAACAATCACACCCTCAGGATATACTAATTAATGATTCCATTCTTGTCCAATTTCATTTCTTACAAAGTGCATGAGTTGAGGGTTAAATCTATGACCACCACACAGAGCAAAATGAAATTTATAAAGAAATGGAAAATGCAGTGTATGATGATTTTTAATGGAACTCTATACTCAAATCTCTCAGAGTTATGCTTAGTAGCCAGTGACTAAAAGGTTGAGGAAGAAAATATTATATTCAATCTCCCCATTAGCTATAAGACTTTAAAAATTTTCAGTGGAAAGTCCTGTGAGGGAAAAAAAATATAATAGGGCAGTGATCTAGTCTCTCAGAAAGTTTGGTGCCATTTTCTATTTTTGCTCCAATTGGGAAGACAATAGTGCTGAGACCATTCCTAAAATGTATTCTGCATCAATGCTGACGAAGAAGAGGGTCATCTTGCTCAATAAACCACATCTGTCCTTAGCCATAAACTGTTGAAAGCTGAATTTCCCAGTATAGCTGTATTTCATCATACCAGAGCATCTGGAGGGCCTTGTTGGTGGGTTGTGGCTAGCCAGTGGGCTCAAAGTTCTGCCCTACTCTCCAAAAAAGCCAATAAAGTCCTATTGCTAGCATAAAGCAGCACTGGTGAAAACAAAACATGTCTTTGAAACAGATTTGGACCATGGGTCACCAGTTTATAACCTGTCGTCTGGACTACAATCAGAAGATTTCAGAGGAAAGGGAGAAAAATGGAGGCCAGAACAATATAGCATGTTTTGTGGAGGTAATGTGAATTAAATAGACCTTGGCAATTGTGTAGGATTTCTCTTCTCTCCACAACTACTTCATTTCATATACATATATTTTTAAAAGGTCTACAAACATCATGCCCCACATACTCACCATTCTTAATGAGCACATATCTATACCCCCATCAATTAAGAATCAGGGACACATATCCCTATCCCACCTGCCGGATTTATCAAAGAAGGAGCTGCAACTCAAATTTCATTTCCTCCAAGTAAGCTTTCCTGATTACCCTCCTTCCAAAGGGGATCTCCCCTCAACTACCCCAACTGACTACTCTAAGATTTAATGCCTGTACCATTGATTTGGTTCACAGAAGAGGCTTGCAATAAAATAGCAGATTTCTTTGAAGCCACAGGATGGGCAGAAAAAGAAACAATGTGAGATTGTTGGAAAACTACTGGATTCAATCAGGTAACCATTTAAAATCAGTAAGCCTCCAGTTCTGGTCAAGATGGTGGAGTAGGTAAACACTGTGCTTGGCTTTTCTCATGACCATATTAAAATTAAAACTGAACTAAAAAACAACCATCATTGATACTTGCCTGAAGTCTAGCTGAACCGAAGTGCTACAACTAAGGACATACAGAAGAAGCCGCTTTGGGACTGTTTGGGGTAGCAGAGATGTGGAACGCACTGGTCCCACACCCACAAGTGGCAATTAAAAACCAGAAGGGATATTTCAGTTGTGTAGATCCCCCAGGAGGAGCAAGGGGTCCCAGCCTCACACCAGGTTCCCCAGCCCAGGGTTCCAGTGCTGGGAAGAGAAGTCCCCACAAACTCGTTCTGTGAAAACCAGTGGAGATTGTGGCTGAGTGAAACAGAGAGATGCTGGAGTCCCAGACACTGCTCTTAAAGGGCCTGTACATGGACTTACCAATGGATGGAATAACTCACTCTGAGCTCCAGGACTGTGGCAGTAGCTCCAAAGGTGCAAGGGCATACAATGAGAAACTGAGTTGTTTGGCTTCAGGGCAAGGGCTGGAGGGCAGCATTCTCCCAGACAGAATCCATTATTTCTTTGTTGAGCCCTCCCTCTCCCAGCAAGCAGACACAGGGAGGAAGCCATACTTGCATCTCTGAATCTAGCTAACACAGTTTGCCCACCCCGGTGATTCCCTGAAATGCTGTCCCACCCAAGCCACTTCCAGTGGCTTTCCCACACAAACAGCCTGTCTTGAATCTCTTAAAGTTTCACAAAACTTGAACAATCAGCATCTGGCTTCAGCGAGCCCCTTACCACTTGCTGTGCAGCTCCAAGTCAGGCACTAGTGGCAGATGGCTTAAGTTCACAGCTTAACCTCTTGAGTCACCTCCAAATCCAGTGTAGGTGGCAGTCATCTGCAAATTTCTTTCTGGTACTGCTCAGGAGGCCCCAGGCAGGGTCCCAGCTGTGGTTGATTGTGGCCTGTTGCAGGGACCCTCCCAGGAAGTCCCAGGCCAGCACACCTGGTGGCTGGCTTTGGACCTAGGCAGGGCAGCACCTGGTCACCTCTGAGGACAACATAACCAAAGGGCATACACCATAGCCCTGCTAAAGCCAATCCTGCTCAATAAGGTCAGATCCTGCACAACAGCTTCTCCACTGTAGTCATGGCCAGTCCACAGAACCAAACAGCCTAAGGGTCTGTCCCTCCCACTGACGTGCAAACAGCACCAAGGCTCAACTACAACAGGAGGGAACACAGAACCCACATGAGAAACACACCTGCAGCACCTGGCTCAGGGGATCAGAGAGATTGTGCCATTGGGTCCCACGGGACACCTACTACATAAGGCCACTCTTCTAAGACCAGGAGACATAGGAGGCTTACCTAATGCGTAGAAACAAACACAGGGAGTCAGTCAAAATGGAGACACAAAGAAACATTTTCCAAATGGAATAACAGAACAAAACTCCTGGAAAAGAACTAAACAAACCAGAGACAGGCGATTTTCCAAACACAGAGTTCAAAACACTGGTTATAAGAATTTTCAATCATTTCAGTGAGAACTTCAACAAAGAGACAGGAAACATAAAAATCGAGATAGAAAACATAAAAAATAACCAGTCAGAAATGAAGAATACAATAACTGAAATGAATACATTAGAGAGAATCAACAGTAGATTACATGAAGCATAGGATCAAATCAATGTTTAGAAGATAAGATAGCAGAGAAAACTCAATCAGAACAGCAAAAAGAAAAAATAATCCAAAAATAAAAAATGAGGAGAGTTTAAGGGGCCTCTGGGACAACATCAAGTGTAACAATATTCACATCACAGGGATTCCAGAAGGAGAAGACAGAGAGCAAGGAATTGAAAACCTATTTGAAGAAATAATGATGGAAAACTTTCCTAACCTGGCAAAGGAAATAGACGTATAAACCCAAAAAGTACAGAGAATCCGAAACAAAATGAACCCAAAGATGCCCACACCAAGACACACCATAATTAAAATGGCAAAGGTTAAAGACAAAGCAAGAAAAAGGTTAAATGCAGCAAGAGAAAAGCAGTTAGTTACCTACAGGGGAGCTCCCATAAAGTGTCAGTTGATTTCTCAACAGATACTTTACAGGCCAGAAGTGATTGACAGAAAATATTGAAAGGCATGAAATGCAAGGACCTACAACCTCTACCCAACAAAGTTATTATTTAGAATTGAAGGACAGATAAAGAGCTCTCCAGACAAGAGAAGGTTAAAAGAGTTAATCACCACCAAACCAGTATTACAAGGAATATTAGAAGGACCTCTCTACAAAAAAGAAGAAAAAAATAAAGAAAAATATGAATAATAAACTGGGACTAACTACACATCTATCAACAATTACATTAAATGTAAATGGATTAAATTCTCACACCAAAAGACATTGGGTGGATGAATGCATAAGAAAACAAGACTGTTACATATGCTGCTAACAAGAGACTCACTTCAGATTGAAAGATACACAGACTGAAAGTAAAGGGATGGAAAGAGATATTTCATAAAAATAGAAATGAAAGAAAAAATCTCGAATAACAATACTTATACCAGAGAAAACCGTCTTTAAAATAAAGGCTACAACAGGAGACAAAGAAGGACCCAGGAATCTCACTACTGGGTATTTATCCAAAGAAATTCAAAACACTATATCAAAGGGACATGTGCATCCATACGTTCTTTGCAGGATTATTTTCAAAAGCCAAAATATGGAGACAACCTGGTTGTCTATCAATGGAAGAATGATTAAAACTGAGGTGGTAATATATACAATGGAATATTACTGAGCCATAAAACTAATGAAATCTTGCCATCTGCAACATGAATAGACCTAGAGGGTACTGTGCTGAGAAGAATAAGTCAGACAGAGAAAGACAAATGCCATATGATTTCACTTATATGTGGAATCTAAAGAACAAAGTAAGTAACAAAGAAAAACCCGGAAACAATTACATAGATACAGAGAAATTTTGGATGGCTTCCAGATAGAGGGGGGTTGGAGGTGGGTAAAAAAGGGGAAAGGATTAAGAAGTACAAATCGATGGTTACAAAATAGTCACCAGGATGTAAAGTATAGCATAAGGGAAATAGCCAGTAATATTGTAATATAATAACAGTCAATAATAGTCAATATTACTATTATAATAATAATAGCCAATAATAATTGTAAGTTAGATGGATACCAGATTTATTGGGGTGATCACTTCATAATTTATATAAATGCCTAATCACTATGTTGTACACCTGAAACTAATATAATATTGTATTTCAACCATAATTGAAAAATAAAATTTATATAAAAATACAATAAAATCAGTAAACTTCAGCCCATTTCGTCTATAAAATGGGTTTAATAATCTTTATCTATCTCCTATAACTAGTGAATAGCTCAACTCAGATAATACATGAAAGTCCTAAACTCAAGTGTAAAAGCAATGTCATCATTATTATTCACCAGTCCAGCTTGTGAAATGTGTTAATGTTTATTCTTGAAGAATTCTCAACTTTTAAATTTACTAGTTACAAAAAGCAACACTCATTATGTATTATTTATTGCTCCTATGATGGTATGATGATAATTTATAAGTAACACAGTTGAGCTGGATATTGGAGATAAGTCTTTTATATATAAAGGAGATCTGACTACACTGTTCAGGTTCCGCTTGAGAAACAAAAACAATAAAGACCAAATGGGTAACCAAATAAGCACAGGGAAATGCATAGTAGCCAGAAACGCTGAATGAAAGAATGAAAGAGAGGTGATTACCAAGGGGAATCTGGGCCAAAATTCCTGCTGTAGAACTTGAGCCCACAGATTTGAATTCCCATTGTGACTTAAGTAAATTTTAACTGGGGTTATCTTCCTAGCAACCATTTATACATCCTTTTTGATTCTTCTTCACTACTTCTCCTTACTCCCACTGATTAGGTAATTCAGGGTAGTGGTTAAAAATGGGAGATTGGGTTTAGTCAGACTTTGGTTTAAATCTGAGTCTTACCAATTGCTAGCCTTGTGACCCTCAGCAAGTTATTTAACTCTTATAAGTCTCAGGTATCTCATTCATAAAATAGGGTAATTATAAGTAATTTTAAAAAGCACACACTCTGTCCTACAGCTTATGCTCACCAAGTATTAGTTATCACTTTTATAGTAGATAATAAATAAAAAATGTGTTAACTCATTCCTTCACAACTCTCCACAGTAATGAGCCATGCTCCAAAATGATCTTTTACCTTTATTAAAATTATCCTGGCCAAATACTCAGCAAAGATTAAAAAAACTATTTTGTACTAATGTGTAAATGACTTTTACTTTCCAAAAATATACTTAATTTAGGATAATGTCTGGAAGTATCAGTGGCCAAACGAAAGGATTTACAATAGTCTAATTTTAGACAGTGTGCGATAAGTGGCAAGAAAAATATTTGAGGCCCTCCTGCAGTAGGGAATTCTTAGGACGATTTAGAGATTACACATTTTAATGAATAGCCACATATTAAGTAATGGCAAGCCTTACCTAAAATTTATTTTATTCCTTTAACTCTTCCTCCACTTAAATATAAAATCTAACAAGTCAAATCAATAGGCATTTATTAATTACCTGTTGTATGCCTAACATCATGTTGGGTGAAGGATATAGTAAATGAGGATAAGCTTCTGTCTCCCTCTTAAGCAATATATACATACACATACACACACACATATATATGTGTATATATATATATGTGTGTGTGTGTGTATATATATATATATATATATATATATATATATATATATATGGTATATATAGAGAGGGTGCCAAAAAATGTATACACATTATAAGAATGGAAAAAAACCTGTATTAAAATTATAATACTCAACATATGCCAATAACAAAACAAAAGATGAATACAAATCATGTGTATACATTTTTGGCACCCCCAGTATGTGTGTGTGTGTGTATATATATATATATATATATATATATATATATATATATATATATTTATAAATATATATATATATAAATATATATAAATATTTATATATATAAAATTATATATATATAAAATTATATATATAATTATATATATATAATTTTCAACAGTTCAAGAGGAGTCCAGATTGACATAACAGTAGCAAAAGATGATATGAAGACTTGTACCTTGGTCAAGTCAGAAATATCTGAGCCTCCATTTTATCATCCTAAATGAGTATAATACTGTATAATATTTTCCTTTCCTATGTCATAGTGTTACTGCCAAAATCAAATAAGATAGCACACATGAAAGAGATGTTTGTTAACTGCATGCAAATATTAGATGGTGATGAAGTACTCATGCTGTGATATGGGAGTGAGTATTATAGCGGTAGCAACCCATTGCAAAATGGGAGAAGAGACACTCCCTATATGAAATACAAACAGATGAGCTCTAGAGACTTCAACCAAAGTGCACTACCTTAAATCAGCAGTACCTCAAGCAACCCAGGAAGAAACATCCTACCACCCTACTGCCCTTGGGTTGCTGTGAGGATGAAATAAAAATGTAAATAAGATTTTTAGTACAATGACTGGCACATAGTATTAAAGAATAGATAAAGAAGTATCATCTTCTTTAGGCTATTATTATATTATTAGTAGTAGCAGGCATTAATTTGCATACAATAGTTTAAGCTATGTTATTGTATTTCAGAGTTTTAGAGTGAGAAATGAAAGCACTAATACGTTTCCATCCCAAAGCCTGCTTAGAATTCGTCAATTGCCGCTAGGTAACTTGTGTGTCATCAGACGGGAGTCCTCACCCAAGCAGATGATTGTTCCATGTAACATAGGTACAAAATTAAAATAATGTTCAATTCTACATGACAAAAAGGAGTAAAACCTTCATTGCTGTGCATTTCGATACTTACTAATATAGACAAATATAGAGAAAATTTTGTTTTATTTATACAGTATTATTCTCATATTGTCATACTCTTCAGGAAGCCTTTTTCTCCACCAGAATGTCCACATTCTGTTCACTGAGGGCATGGGGGGGGTGTAACCCTCACAACCTATGTATTTGTTTCAATGGAAACCTGTTTGATAAAAATCAAATTTGTCTTAAGTTCTTCCCTCAGACTGGTATTTCTCATCCTTTAAAACTCTAAGGAACTCTAGAATGGATTCATGGATCTCACCGAAAAACACTGACATAAGAAAGTTGAATCTTATTTTATAAAGATGCCTTCTGATAATGCATTGCCATTTTAAAAGACAAGTACTGGTAAAAGAATTCAACATGAGTACAAGAGTAAACACTCAGAAGGAATATTATCAGTTTTATATTAGAAGAATATTTCTTAAACTTAAGAACTTGTAGATCCCCAACAATACATTTGTTGACACCCAACAACTGATAGACCACAATAAGAGAAGCAATAGGACTTTTCTAATTTTTTAAGTGATTTGGTATAATGGATCCTATTAGAAAGTTGCTGGGTCCCTTGCCAATAAGAATTTCTTAGGAAATTGGTTGATAACTTCTGTGTTGAGCTATCCTAGTAACATGAGTATTTTGGATTTTATTTCCTAGTGGTGTAAATAAGTTCTCTTTCTTTATATAAAAGCTTAATATTTATACCTACAGTTGCCATAAGAAGGGAAAGAACATTTAAAAAACAGTTCACAGCCATGAAATGAAAATGATTATAATAATCCTTATAAAGGTCTGATAGCAGATTGGCCATGAGTTGATAACTGTTGAAGCTGGTTGATAGGAACATGAAGTCATACCATTCTCTCTTGTTTGTTCCTGTATGAAATGTTCCACGAAGAAAATGTTGACCTGGTAATTAAATGACTTAAACAACGGACTTAGTGAGAAAATATTATAGAAGATATTCTAACATCACAGATATACCATAAGTGAAATTGATTTTGACTTTGCACTTATAACCAGTGTCCTCAGATATCTAGCCTTGTGCTTCTATATATGATAATAATCCAGGTTTTAGTGTCAAAAGAGTAAATAAGATCACCTGATGCCGGAAGCCAAACTATTGGAACAATTCAGAACACCGCTCTAATGAGTTCTGTGTGGTATTCTTTGAAAAGATTCCTTCTTCCTAACCTACAATTTATACAGTAGCCCCCCTTCATCCACGGGGCATGCATTTCAAGACGCCCAGTGGATGCCTGAAACCGTGGATAGTATCAAATCCTACATATACTATTTTTTCCTATACATACATAACTATGATAAAATTTAATTAGTAAATGAGGCACAGTATGGCATTAACAACAATAAAACAGAACAATTATAACAATATACTGCAATAAAAGTTATATAAATTTGCTCTCTCTCTCTCTCTCTCAAAATACCTTATTGTACTGTAGTCACTCTTTTTCTTGTGATGATGTGAGATGATAAAATGCTTACATGATGAGATGACTTGAGGTGAATGACTTCAACATTGTAATGTAACATTAGGCTACTATGGACCTTCCGATGATATGTCAGAAGGAGGTCATCTGCTTCAGGTGATCCTGGATCATTGAGCCCTGATCATGTTGATGGTTGAATGTTAGGTGCAGACAATGTTGATGGTTGGGGAAATTTAATATTTTTAGATTGCGGTTGACCATGGGTAAGTGAAACAGCAGAAAGCGAAACCACAACAAGTGAAACTATGAATAAGGATGACAACTGTATTACTGAATTTCTGTAAAAACTCAATGGCGTATTACTTTACTAAGTCTGGGCAGAGGTTCATGGTACTCAGGTACCCTGGACTCAGGTACTCAGGCACTCAGATACTCTGGACAACCCATGCTATATTTGTTGATATGTTGACAAGAACTCTGTGCCTGTGTGTTAAGACTTGTGTTTATATTATAAATGTCTCTTTCATTATCTATATTTTTAATGGTAGTCTCATTGACTAAGGGCTTTTCTTAGGCCATTATCAATGTGAATTTGGTTAAGAGAAGCAGCATCGTTGAAGAGTTTTATAGTAAACTATACATGACAAGATCCCACAGCAGTTCACACAAAAACTAACCCTAAATTGACACAAGTTGACACACCATTTTCAGTAATGCTCTCGGTAACCTATAGATGCTATCTATAAATTTTAATTCTTGACTATTGCTTTACATTCTAAATACTAGTGAGAAATAAACAAAGTAATAACACAATGTATACCATGCCTTATTTTAGATTGAGTACAGTGGGAGTAGTGACAGTCCTTCTTTGTTTGAGTCTTACAGACATTCAGGATCATGTCATTGATTTATCCAGGGCCAGTTGTTTGTTTACTACAAAAAAGAATGCAAACTTATCGGCATAGGAATCCCGGAAATCTGATTTTATGACATGGAATTCATCAAAATACTCAAAAGGGGACATTTAAATAGAAAATTCCTTCTGTTCAAGATTAAAGACCAGATTCTGTTACCAGTTCTCTCTGGGAGTAAACTGCACAGACACTAGTTATACAACTTTCTTTATAATAGGACCTGGTGTAACAAAAAGAAAACAGACTCTGAGTCAGAAAACTTGAGTTCTAGATTGTGCTCCTGTAATACCAACTAATTGCATACCCTTGGGCAAGACATTTAATCACACCTTTATGGTAAGAGGATCACAGAATTATAGCTATTCTGTTACTAAATAGCAGGAGCTGACTAAGAGTCCAAAAGAGCATTTTATTCATCCATTTATTTATTTATTTATTTATTTATTTATTTATTTATTTATTTATTTATTTAATGTTGTAAAGATTTTGTAGGGTATCCGATGGTCACTTGTCTTATTAGGGAGACCACTTCAGGGAAGGTGTAGATGCATGATCATGACGCTGTACACATGAAGCTGAAGCTGAATAATAATGAATGCCAACTATAATTTAATGTATATATATATATATATATATATATATATATATATACATATATATAGTTACAAGAAGTGGAGTACAGCATTAGGAATAGAGACAGTGGAAATGTAATGGCTGTGTGCGATGTCAGAGGGGTAGTAGATTGGGGGAGAGGGATCATCACTTGTGAGGGGTATAAATATCTAACTATTACATTGTTTTGTACCTGAAACTAATAAAAAAGGGCATTTTAATGAAACAAAACCATTCTAAACGAATACCTCTGTATAGCACGGAAGCATACAACTGCTTTAAGGACACCGAAGAGGCAGAAGAAATTCAAATTAAGGGAGGAAAACACCTTCATTAAACAACACAGCTTGCAGTATGCAAAATAATTACCAAATTGCTAAGTAGTTCAATTTCTGCAAAAGCAAGGAAACAAGAATGAGTGAAATTGAAGGGAAGTGACTCAGCAAGATGTCCCAGGGAAAGAGACAGGGCTAGAGAACCAGTGATACCTTTCTACAGGGCACATTAAGTAACAGTGTGACTGAGTGTTTCTAGCTCTTCACCTTTAGAGCACATGGTAGGACTGCACTCCCTGGCCTCCAGGTGTTCCCTAATCAAGTCTGACCAATGGTATATGAGAAAAGTGACAAGTGTGACATACAGAAATAAGGTTTTTAAAAATTAATATTTATCGGGGTGACAATGGTTAGTAAAATTACATGGGTTTCAAGTGTACAATTCTGTATTACATCATTTACATATTAGATTGTGTGTTCACCACCCAGAATCAGTTCTTCTTCATCACCACATATTTGACCTCGTTTACCCTCTTCTACCACCCCCTGTAGTGCAGTGTAAGATCTCCAGAGCTCTCCTTCCCTCTGCCACTACAATCAGCAATGTCTAGATGGTGGCTTCTCCCTCTGGACCATAATGTCCCCCAGATGACTCATGTTGGACATGCAGTATAAACAAGAAACAAACTTGTTATTTTAAGACACTGAGATTTGGAGAGTATTTTGCTACAACATAACTTACCCTATACTGATCGAAGGATGACAGTTAAGAGCTCAAGAACTCTACCTAACAGAAGGCTGCTTTTCTCTTGGCAGCTGAGCCTCAATAAGGGCTCTGGTGCTTCTCAAGAGGTTTTCCCTCAAATATTGTAAGGGTCTATTATGCATATCAACAGAAGTATGTCACTGTTATTGGCAGCTAGTAGTGGATGTGAAAATAAAGAGGACAGCTCAGGACAAGGCAGGCTCAGGGGACTGGTAACTTGATATAAATCCTTCCTGTCATTCTGTTCCAAGTAAATAGTGATTGAAAGTCATATGGCTCTTCAATGGTCCATCCAGAATAACTGGCCCTAGGCCAGTTTGAAGCCAGCAGGTGTCCTTCGTCATAGAGTTAGCACCTTCATTTGTCAGTCTATTTAGTAGCAGAGTGGGCAAAAGCTGAACAAACAAGGAAGGGACAACTACCTTTTTATCATCTAAGCCCTTAAAGGTGACCAGGCTGAGAACAGTGTTATAAACTTTGGGGATGAAATTTAAAATATATATCCCTATGTAATTTTGGGCTAACTAGTCATCATCTAAACTATTTTCTCCTGAAGACTGTAAGGATCATTGAACTTGCCCTAACCTGAACTACTTATAAGTATAGGGCTACTACTAAGGTAATGAACAGCACTGCAGAAAAGTGAGGCAGTAATTGCAGGCTGTCTTCCTGGCATGACCTCTGCTCATTAGCAATATCTTAAATAGGTGGCTGGGATATAGACACACGACAGTGATGTAAGAATGAACTGTCGATATTAGCTACAAATTACTGAACATATACAACAACCAGGCACCTTATGAGAACATTATAGCTTTTCCTCACAACTGTATGAAATAGGCATTATATTTTTCAAATGAGGAGACTGAAAACTATCAAGAGAAAGCAGAAGTGAGGGAGAGTCTAGAAGAAGTGAGTCTAGAGTAAGATGGTATTGGTAGTTCAATGAAGATAAGGACTGAGAAGAAGTCATTGAATTTGGTGATTCGAAGTGACTTTTAAAAATGAATCTCAGTGGGTGGCCAGTTGGCTCAATTGGTTACAGGGCAGTGCTCATAACACCGAGGTCGCCGGTTTGATTCCCATGTGGGCCAGTGAGCTGCGCCCTCCACAACTAGATCGAAGACAACGAGCTGCTGCTGAGCTTCCGGAGGGGCGGCCGGATGGCGCAGTTGGTTAGAGCGCGAGCTCTTAACAACTAGGTTGTTGGTTCAATTCCCACATGGGATGGGGGCTGCACCCTCCACAACTAGATTAAAAACATAAACTTGACTTGGAGCTGATGGTTCCTGGAAAAACACACTGTTCCCCAATATAAATTGAAAAAAAAAAGAATCTTAGTGAATTGGTTAAGGAGAAAAGCCTAAATACAAAGAGCTAAACAATAAATAAGTGGCAGAAAAGGATATGCACTAACTGTAGGCTATTTTTTTTTCCAAGAAATCTGGTAGTTCACACAGCTTACCTTTATTCACATAAATTTAATCAAAGCTATAAATCTTTTCTCCAGAAAAATACATACATATCTAATTTTACATACAATTTCAGGGCATTCATAAACCCACCTAAAACCCACTTATGGACCCTACCTTAGGGATGAATGAAAAATACCACATTTAAGATGGTGGGTGTGGGTCTGTGGGAGTGGTACACAGGCGGTCTCAACAACATTGGTAATATTTTATTTCTTAGGCTGGTCATATGTTCATTATATTATGTTCATTACATCATTATATATGTTCATTATGTTATGTACATTGCATCATTATATATTAATTATATTATTTTATATAATATTTATATGTATTATAATATTTTTGCTGCCTAAAATATTTTATAAACTTTTTAAAATAGAAAAATGATTATACAGCAGAATATTTTTGTAGGAAATACGTACTGAAGTATTTGGAGGTAATGTGGCATCACATTGGCAACTTACTCTCAAATAGTTAAAGAAAAATTTTTTTTTATTATACTTTGAAACTGCTACCCTGTTTCCTTGAAAATAATACCTAGCCAGACAATAAGCTATAATGCGTCTTTTGGAGCAAAAATTAATATAAGACCAGGTCTTATATTATATCACATAAGACCCGGTCTTATAGTAAAATAATACACGATATTACAGTATATTACATTATATTACATTATATTACAGTATATTACAATATATTACATTATATTATATTAAAGATCCTGTCCTATATTATAGTAAAATAATACTGGGTCATGTATTAATTTTTGCTTCAAAAGATGCATTAGAGCTGATTGTCCAGCTAGTTCTTATTTTAGGGAAACATGGTATAATTTTGAGACTGTTCCAAAACGAAAAAAAAAAAACACAAAAAAATAGACAGTAACACTAAGACACTTAACAACTAACAAGTTGACAAACAAAAACTGAAATAAATACATACTGTCAGAGGTATACAGGAGGGAATAAACAAACTTACAGAGAAATGTACACATAGAAATACACAAAGAGAGCCTTCAAAATAGAAAAAAAGAACCACTGTTAATATGACCCTAAAGTACAATGTTTAAGTCAGAACTCTCTTTTGCCCATTGGCTTTTACTCTGACTGAGAGAGTATAAACTGGCTATCACAGCCATTAGGGAAAGTGGGACCCTCAAGCCGCTCTCATGGCTTCAAGACCAAAGAGCTCAGGCTGAGGGTTCCAAACAGGTGCTGGACATCCAGCTGGAGAAAGCTACGGATCCCTTCCAACTTGCCCATTGTGTCTTCAATTCTTCTGGTAGTTCATTAGGGTGAGGTTTGGGAAATGGGGGGAGAAATACAATTTTTTAATTGAGCATCTGGGTGATGTTACAGCTTCTTGAGCAGGGAAAGGATAAAAGTGATGCTTTAGGAAGATAGTATGTAGAGAAAAGAAACTAAAGGCAAAGACTATGGGTAAAGGTAAAGTGCCAGTTTTATAACAAAAATATATTTTAAAATGAATAAACAAATAAAAACATAAATAGCAGACTGTTCGTATATGTATTTATGCTGGATATACATATATATATATGATACAGGGAGTTATATGTACAGGCAATTGTCTGGCATTAGAGTGGGCAGAGACCCATTGATCATGTCAGTATTTCCTGCAAATAGCAATCCATACAGTGCTTTGTAGTCAAATTCTTTTCTCTGCCTGTTTTTTTTAAGGTCTCCATAACCTGACCCTGATCTAACTATTCATAGTCATTTCTTTTGACTACTCTACTTTAGCCAGGTAGCTCTTATGGTCCTCCACTCAAGCATATTCCTCTCTGCCAGGGCTGCAATGTATGATTGCTCATAGGGTTCACTGCAAAAAGAAACTTGACTAAGGGGGCAAGTGGGTCTGAAGTCCAGACTGCTTGCTGCTCACCAAAGAGTAAGGCCTGGCAGAAAGCCATGACTGCTAGAGTAAAGTGTGCCATTTTCTAATTTCCTCAAACAAGCCACATCCTGATACCTCATCCATGTTTTTGCTCATGCTCTGATCAGGTTGTCTCTCCAATATTTAATGTAAATACATTTATTTTTACATATGTGGATACATTGTCTGATTCCCCAAAGGTCTGTAATCTTTATGGAGCATTATATTAAGTTATGTTTTTATTAGCAGTAAAATTTGTTAGCCCTTTAAACAAGCAAGGACCAAGTAAGAAACTTGCCACCCACCTGCTGTTTCCCCAATTTCACCTTCCCCAACTTAAGTGCCAACTGTCATGTGGTAGGTCCCCACTGCATTCCATCTCCACCCATGCATGTGCTGCTTGTCCTTTCATTTTCTGAGATGGTTTCCTCTGCCTGGACACCCTACTTCTATCTGCCTGCCCTTCCATGCTGTTGATTCTTTCCCCTCCCCTCCAAAATTCAACATGTCTCTTGCCACCCCAGGAACCTAACTCTACTTGAGGTGTACCCTGTCAGAACCTTCCCTAGGTGTGGGACTGGGGTGTTCCTAACGTCCCTGGACACACTCTTCATCCCAGGAGAACAGGTCTCTCCACTGCGTTATCCAGGCTCCCCATTCTATTGTTGCTGTTCTGCCAGGAGGAGTGCCCTTTCTGTTCTCTCTGGTTATACAGATCCTGCTCTTCAATGGCTCAGCCCAAAGTGCCACTCCTGAAGCTGGACTCTGGCTGTCCCAGCCCCAGGAGCCCTGCTTCCATCCTACATTTTTAAATTAAAGATGAATCATCAGTCCTGACAAATACAAATATATTTATATAGAGAGAAATAAACTTGAAATCAGGGATGTCCTGGAAAATCTAGAATATACAGTGTCCACATTCATCATTCATTTGCTACTAGCCCTTTAAGGCCAAGCACAAATCGTAGCTCTGCCAAGGCCTCTCTCACTGCGACCCACATTGACCTCTCCCTTTCTGCACCTTCTGTAGCACTTCATTCGGTCCCACGAATTGTAATGCCTGAGTGTATCATAGAATTCACTGTTTTAAAATCACAGAGGTATTTCAACAGTTCTATAGCATCCAATTTTAATTTCATTTAAAAATATATTTTAACCTAATTTAAACTGTAATCAAAGACAGCATGTACCATTCAAATGGATTACATGCCAAACAAATTGGAAACCAACTGGTTGCGTTAAGGTGTGCTGCCAAGTTAACAATTTAATACTGTGTGTGTGTGTGTGTGTGTGTGTGTGAGAGAGAGAGAGAGAGAGAGAGAGAGAGAGAGAGAGAGAGAGAGAGAGAGAGAGAGAGAGACAGAGGTGTTGACCAGGATACACACATTTTCTTGTTATGTCTGTTTAACTGAAAAATATTCTGAAATAGCAAGACAAAGTGTTAAACAAACAAATCTCTCACCCCATGGTGTCCATTCTTTATTTGGGTACATCAGAATTTTCTGTATCTGTCACTGTATAATCACACTGTCACTGTATAATCAAAATAAAACAGAAATAAACCAGAGACTAAGACTGATATAGCTCTCAAATTCAGATTTTAATGTTTTTTTTCCCAGTCTCTTCTTTCTTACTGACTTTACAACTAAATAAATGTTGTACTTATTAGAAAAACACTTATTTTGTTCTGGTTTTTCTATCGCAGGTCATATGATATCTAATTTTTTTGGGGGGGGAAGGGTCTACGGCTGTGAAATTTGAAAAAAGGCTCTAATAATTATTTTTCTTCTTCATCATCATTATTAACATCAACATTGTCATCTATGAGCTCTGGCTATTTAGTTTCATGCTAGGTGCTGGTAAGTATTTATGCAACTTAATCATATCTCCAAAGCAAGGTCACATAAGTCTTATAAATCTAGAGTTGACCTTCATCTTTAAGGGATCTGCTATTTTCGCAAACAGAATTTAGAGATTCTAGGCATTTTAGATTTTATCTGCCAACTCTTTTCCCTCTGGGGAAAGAAAAATGGTCACTCAAAGCTTTACAGATCAAAGAGAAATACCACTTAACTTTTACTCCTTCCCTAAGAGAAAATCTGTCTGGCAAAGGATTAATTCAGCCTCTTGGCCAGAGGTCCAAGTCATTTCTGGGAAATCCTGGTCTTTCCAAGGTAAATGCTATAGAGTTTTTATTGTCAGGGAAATTTCCTCCGAAGAGCACCAACTCCCCTTCAGTACAAGTAGACCAGTCTGAAAGATAATGACCAACCAGCCCTATTGTTGTTAGACAAAGGGAAACTGGGATTTCAAAGATGCCTGGGGAGGTGCCTTCAGATCTAATCTTTAGTTGGGATCCTGGTCTCCACAGGAGGTCACAAAGGTAGGGCAGCAGAGGTAGAAGTGGCTTTGGAAAAACTGGAACAAATATAACAATTCCCTCTTTTTCTCCCCTAGGAAGCTTGAAATACAAATCCAACACACAATTAAACAATTTTCTCTAAACTATCCCCAAAGTTGGCTTATGATTTCTAGTACAGAGGCAATCATAGTGAGTGATGGAAAAATAGTAACAATAGTAATAATTTTATAGCTGATAATATATTTAATGATTTCTCCTGAGGCTATAGTTAGTGGTGGAGTCTGTATTTGGACCTAGGAATATTCGGCTCCAATGTTTTTTAACCACACTATAATCCATAAGGAGGAATAATAAACCAGGAAATAGACCTCTGCACTTAAGCATGGAACCCAAAAAGAGCTTGAGAAAAGACACATGGCTTGCCTAAATTTTATAAACCTGTATGGGGCAGATGAGTGCAATGGGAGTGAGCCCTTCATGCATAAAGGGCTTGTCAGTTGTGCACACAGAGTAGGTGGCCAGTAATAACCAGAATGCCCACTATACCCCACCCAGAGAAATACACCTTATCACAGGCATTAGGTAAATGCTCTGAGAAGTCAGGGGACAGATAAAAGTGCAGGGCAGTTCTGGCCCTCTCTTATTCCTCCAGCCTCATCTCACAAAGTGCTCTGCCTACCTCCCTCCACTTCAACCTCCCCGTTTCAGCCACACTGGCTTAGCACTTACCATGGTCCTTCAAACAACAGGGATGAACACAGTATTTGGCACATGATAGGGACTAAATAAGTATTCATTGAAGGAAGGAAAGAAGGAAAAACAGAGGGGAAGACAGAAAGAAAGGGAGACTTCAGAAGTGGCCCTTCAGGGAAGAATAATATGTCCATCTAAAGAGACAGGAGGAAGGCAAAAAATGAGGAAAGAAGGGTGTTTCAAACAGAAGGAAAACCAGACGTGATTCTTCACAGCATGTTGATCCAACATCAAAAGTATAACTGGGATCTAAGCATCATGACAAGGACAACAGGAGACGGGGTTGGATGGGTAGGCAGGGCCAGATGATCACCGGTATAGGGAGCTTTTACTAATGTTGGAGTGGCACGATCATATTTGTGTTTTAGAAAAGGCCCTTTGCTTGCAGAGACAATGGCTATCAGGAAAGGGGTGGGAGGCGGGGGGAGACTGAAACCTGAACAACAGTCAGGTCTGTTGTAGGAGTCCAGATAAGAGATATTTATCATCAAGCCTGAATTAGAGAGAAAGCACAATATAGTGGTGTTTAACCCAAATTCTATTTGCTGGATTTGTGATTTTGGATAAATCAGTTAATCTCTCTGGGCTGAGAATATTTTTTCTATATATTTCAAAGGGTAGTCTTATGCAACTAATAAAATAATATTGAGAAAGTGCTTGTAAACTTCAGGCACTAGAAATTATATGACATTATTAAAGTGGTGGAAGAGGGGGAAAAAGGGCAAGGGGGGTAATTGAGAAACACGGCCATTCTTACAGATATACTATCTACAAATGAGTGTCTTCTCTGATATACCAGTTGTCAAAATTGGGAAATACTTTTTAACAAGATTGTGACTTTTCCATCAAAGCAATTGTCATTAGAGTTAACATTAGTAATTCCTAAAATAGACAGGGAAAAGGCAGTTGCTGCAGGCCCTCAGGAGTAGATCTCTTTACTCATTTGAAAGTCATCTTTTGATCACCTACTATATGCCTGGCAATATCCTGGACATTGTTAGTAGAAGGTTTAAGAGGGTAATATAGACATATATAAGCATAGAAATCCCACGACTACGTGATAGATGCTACAAAGGGGCCCAAAGAACTTTAGAAGAACAGGGGAAGGAAGAAGGAATTATTTCTGAAGAGGTCTGTTTCATAGAGGAAGTGCCGTTTTCAATCTGGGTAAAGACTGAGTAGGAGTTCACTAGATAGAGGAGAAATTGTAAAAGATGGAGAAGGACTTCCAGACACAGGGCATAGCATATGCACAAGTAAAGAGATGTCAAAAAACATAAAGTGGTTTGGGAATGGAAAAAAGTTCAGTGTGAATGAAGTGTAATGTACCCTATCAGTTTGAGAAGGATGGGTGGCAGGAAAAAAACACACACAGACATGAGGCTGGAAAAGTATTTGGGGCCAGATAATGAAGTCCCTTAAATGTGCCAAGCCAAGGAGTATGCATTTTAATATTGAAACAAACAAGAAACCAAAAGACGTTTTAACTCAAGAGATAATATAATTGGATTTGTTGTTAGTGAAATAACTTTGGTGGCAGTTTAGAGATTAGAATGAAGTCAGGAGGTAGAAAAACTAGTTAAGAGATTATTGATGTATGATGATGATGAAGTTTGGAAGCAACATAATATTAATGGAAAAGCTAGATTCTACAGATTTTTGGTAAAACTATAGGGACTTAGTGAAAAGGGTGAAAATAATGAGAGTTGGTGGCTGATTCTATAGTTTCTTGCTTGAAACTGGGTGGATGGTGATGATGTTTAACAAAGATTAAAAAATAGCAGCAGGTTGGAGTGTCATGGAAAGGACTAGAAAATAGTTTCATTTTGTATACACTGTAATGCGATAAAAATAAAAATAGCTGGCATTGGTTGAATGCTTATACTAACCTCTAGGTACTGTTTTAAGTGCTTTATGTATATCAACTTATTGACATACAGGTATCAGGGCTTAGCAGGTATTTGGAAATATAGGTCTGAAGCTCAAAAAAGGTGTCTAGGCTTGAAATATAAATTTGACAATTATCAATGGATAGGAGGCATAGTTAAAACTGTTGAGGCAAGAAAAAGGCACAGGATAAAATGTTGAGAAAAACCACCGTTTTAGGTGGTGAAGATTGTAAGCTCCACATCGGCAAAGATCGTGGCTGACTTGTTCACCATTGTGTCACCAGAACCTGGAATACTATTTAGGATACAGTGGTTGCTCAACCAATAAATGTTGAATGTATAAAATAAAAATATCAGAGAAGTATAAGGAGAAACAATAAGGCATAGTATCCTGGAAGTCAAAGGGGAAAATGTGATTTCAGAACGATTGGAAAATGCCAAACACTATAGAAAAGTCAGATAGAATGGGGATTGCAAAGAAGCCATTGGACTTGGTCCTTAGGCAGTCATTAGTAAATTAAAATGCAGTAGTTTTGGTAGTGTAGAATCAGTCTAGATTGTAATAGGAGTAAGGGTATGGTTGTTGAAGAGGAGTAGACAATGACCAGAAGTTTGGTGATAATGTGATTGACGTGGTTAGAGTCACAGAGGAAAATGAAGCCGTTATTTTTTTTTAATTTGTTTTTATAATAGAGGAGATTTCAACATTGTTTGTAGAAATAAAAAATGAAATCGTGGTAGGATAGATTAAAGATGGTAAGAGAGTAGATAATTGCTCTTAACTAAGTTCCCATCACTGTTTTCCCTTGGGCATGCTTTTCAGGTTTTCAATTTACATTAAGTTAGACTTTAACATAATTTAGAGCCCTGTGATCTGCCTCACTGGGACATTTAGTCAAGCTTAAAGGTTCTTGATAATTTAATACAGGATGTTGCTTTCTTATTATCTTCTTTCTATATGTGTATGTCCTGTCATCTATACAATATAGGGCAAATCTATACTCCAAGCATGGTTGGTGAGATTCTGTGATTATCCATATAATATAGGCAAGCAAAACCCAATATGCATTGATAATTGAGATCAATTTATTTGTTTCATTCTTACATTAATGAAGTGATTACAGGAACAGCATACTTTGCTCCTGTGACCTGGCTTGACTATGCATTTATAGAATAGGGGGGCATATTTATTGAGGACTTAATAATTGCCTAAAATCTAAAAGATTGTTGGCATTTATAGGCTTGAGCAAGCCTTAGAAAGTGACAATTTTCTTGTTGTAAAAACCAATTGAATAACAGGATATTTTTTAATGCCATGGATTAGTTTGGCAGTCTAGTGAGGACTATGGACTCCCTTTCAGAACAATATTTTTAAACGCACTCAATAAAATACATGTGATTGCAATAGAAACCAATTATATTGAAATGTAATCATTAACATATGTAAGAAAACAAATTTGTGATATGGTAATACTCGTATATCTGCTTCTTTACTAACACATTAAATAAGAAGATCTATTTCCCCTTCTACTGTGTTAAAATGTTTGTATCAATAATGTAACTACATTATTATTCATGTATTATCAGTTTACATAGTCATTTGATGATTCACTTGATGATGTACTTATACGTCTGTATCATCCCAAGATATATATTCTATGTACATATATATGTCTTATATTGTAGCTATTCATAGCTAGCTGATACAGGATGTTTGATAGCAGGCCAAGCAGAAGACTATTTTAAGAATTCATGTTAAGAAAATGAAGATAAGACACAAACTGGGGGGGGGGGATATTTGCAAATCACATATACGGCCAAAAACATGAATTCAGAATATACAAAGAACTCTTACAATGCAATAAGAAGACAACCCAATTTTAAAATGGGCAAAATATTTGAATAGCTATTTCTCCAAAGAAAATGTAAAAGTGGCTAATAAGCACTTGAAAATATGCTTAACACCATCAGTCATTAAGGAAATGCAAATTAAAACCACAAGATACCATTTCACATCTACCAGGATGGCTATGATGAAAAACAGACAACACATTTTGGCAAGGATGTGGAGAAACAGGAATTCTCATACATTGCTGTTGGGAATGTAAAGTAGTACGGCCATTTTGGAAAACATTTTTGTAGTTTCTTAAAAGGTTAAATATAAAATTTTCAAAAGACCCAGCAATTCCATTACTAAATATCTACTCAAGAGAAATAAAATATGTGTTTATACAAATATTTGTACGTAAATGTTCATAGCAGCATTATTCATAATAGCCAAAAAGTGGAAAGAGCCCAAATGTAGATTAACTGGTGAACGCATAAATAAAATGGGGTATGTCCAAAATGGAATACCAATACTAAAAAAATAGTGAAATACTGATACATGTTATAAAATGAATGAACTTCAGAAATATTGTGCTAAGTGAAAGATGCCAAACACAAAATATTACATATTTTATTATTCTATTTATATGAAATGTCCAGAAAAGATAAACCTACAGAGATAGAAAAGTAGAGTCATGTCTGCTTGGGATTGCGGGTGAGAATGGGGGTTAACTGTAAATGGATATGGAGGATCTTATTGGGGTGATGACAGAGTGCTAAAACTGGATAACATTATAGTTTCACAGCTTGGTAAACTTACTAAAAATCATTGAATTGTATACTGTTAGGGTCCGGAGTCAACCCCTCCTCAAGCGAACAGAAGTCACACGATAATGCAAGTCACACAGCGAGGTTTATTTCCAGCTAGCTGGGGTCCCAGTATCTGCCCCACACAGCGGGTTTCAACAAGGACCCCAGCTAGCTGGAAATAAACCTCGCTGTGTGACTTGCATTATCGTGTGACTTCTGTTTGCTTGAGGAGGGGTTGACTCTGGACCCTAACATTTGGGGGCTCGTCTGGGATGAAAAGACCCTACCTCGGGGGAACAGAGGACTCCCGATACTGAGGTTTATTCAGGAACCGCGGTAGGAGGTTTGGCCACCTCCAATCAGGGAAGGGCTGAAACAGGCCCTTGGCGGGAGAGACTGAAACAGGTCTCTGCCCGGTCATCAGTTTGATAATTCTCATGGGAAGGAAGGAGCCCTGGAGGCTCCATTATTGGAAGTCGTGGGAGACGTCCCCGACGAGAAGGTGGCCCAACGACGTCCGCAGTGGATGCCGTTCGGACGGGCCCTGGGTAAGAATCCTGGTGTGATTGGTGTGAATGAGACGGCTCCAGTGGATGTGGTGTGGTTGACCGGCCGGTGGGTGTTGAAAAGTCCTGTGCGGTTGTGTATATTTGCTGGCACTGTATTTCTTGTCTTTTCCTGGCTTTTCTTTATGATAATTATGGGACAGGCTCAGATGACACCTCAGACTCTGCTCCTGAACCACTTTCCTGAAATCCGCGCCAAGGCTCGTAATTATGGCGTGGAAGTGAGGAAAGGTAAGTTTGATACATTCTGCTCTGCAGAATGGCCCACTTTTAATGTAGGCTGCCCCCCCAGGGGACTTTTTCCCTGGACATTATTAGAAAGGTCCGAGATATTATTAATCGGCCTGGCTCGCAGGGCCATCCGGACCCTAACATATACATAAAATGGGTGAATTCCTGGTGTGTAAATTATATCAATAAAATTGTTTTGAAAAAGAAAGTAATTCGTAGAGACACAGCCCCAAACAAGGCAAATACTCCTTTTGATCCTTACAGTGGGCAGGGATTTTCTCCATTTCTGGAAAACCGAACACTCAATTCATACTTTGATAACTGTGATTATGACTAAAAATCACAGTTGGAAAGAATCAACCTGGGCAGCTTACAACTTTAAGGAAAAAACTTTTTATTTTAATCTGACCTTGACTTGAATTCATTAAAAAGCATATTATCTATGCTCTTTGCAGGAGGAACAATAGATATATGCTTTCTCCCCTTTGCTCCTTTCCCACCCAAATAACTCTCCCAGTAGGCTTTGACTTTTAAATATGCTTAGTTGTATTAGAGCCTTTTATGAAAGCAGGATTTGGGGCAAATTGGGGGAAAAAACATAAGGACCCTGACTACTTTGGGACAGATTTTAACTCTTAGATATGTTGGCCTATGGTGAGATATGGATCTTTCTAGTTTTTTCTTTAATACAATGAAGGCACATGCATGCAAGAATTTATCATTATGTAGCCTATCTTTATAGTAACACAATGGCCACCATTGTCTGAGAAAGTAAACTCCTAGAGAGTTAGAGATTATATTGAGATATTTTTTTGTGTGCTGTGCCTTAGGCACTTAATAGCCAAAAACAATTATGGATATTCTGAAATCCTAACTCTATCTCATTCAGATGAATTGTGCAAATGTTTCACCTGAATGAAGATCATCATTCCTTTAAAGTACATTTAATGGAAACTCATTCGTTAATCTTGGATTTTAACATTTAGTTTTCTATCCCTTTAATAAATAGCACCTCTTCATAAATGCTGACAAAGAAAGAACTCAAAAGCACCTAAATGACTGTATCTTAAATGCTCACCAATGTTCCATTGTTGGCAACTTAACTCTACAGTGAAGAGACTTTCTCATAGTGAAGTACAACATTGTTCCTGTCAATCTATTTATAATAGTTATTTTTCATTAATATTAGTCAAATGAGGTACAGAGAATTCAAATGTCTAAACCCATCTGAAAGGTGGAAAACATTGCAAAACCAGAAGATAAACTGGAATTGAGGCAAGATGAGAACCAGACAATATAGATGAGTATCCAGTACAAGGAGTACAAAGAAGAAAAAAAACAAAAACTTCCCCTTAGAAAAGTCTCCTGAAAACTTACCCTGTGATTCTCTTCTTTCTTTCTGCCATTTTTCCAAAAAAAAAATTGAAAATAGCTTTACAATGTTGAAAACATTATACATAAGTAACCAACAAGTGAAGGAAGCAGCCCTGGGCACAAATAAGGCAAAAAAGTATTGTCAGTGAGTCACAAGGTTTATTTGAGTCTTACCAAGGTGAATCACACTGACATAGTAGGTGGCACTGTAAAACAACGAATAAAAAAGCTCACCAAAGCAGTGCTCAGTTTTGGAGACACACTTCAATACTTCTGGGAATTGAAGACGTCATCCGTTAGAGACTTTTAAGGATATTAAGTGATAGGGTGCAGTGTTTGGGAAGTCTCCAGCTGTATAGAAGGATTTGTTAATGCTTTTCCCCAAAGTGCACTGAATATGATCAGCCAGTGTCTGAAAATAAAGGATTTGCTGCAAGGTATTCTGTCCAAGCAAGACATTTTTACAAGAGGCAAGATTCTCAGACAAATTGTTAACTAATCAAAACCTGGCATTTTCAGTATATGTATGTAGTATTGAGCCTCAAGGTAACAACTTGTATATTGGAGAAATCAGATGAAGAAGTGTGCAGAACCCTAGATCAATACTTCTACTTACAAAGTCTAGAATTTACTTGCATAAGAGCTGATGTTCTGAGTTAAGAGGTCACAAGATGTTAAAATTCAAGTTTTCTCACATCATCCTCTTTTCATAAGAGAAATGATTTCACTTCATTCTGATATTTTTTTAAAGACATATGCCAGGACAAGGTAACCCCTTTTTTCCGTAAAGATGTTAGGTAATTTTATTGGGTTGAATTAAGTATAGGTCTATAAATAGGATTTTTAAATATTTAAAGTATTAAAAATAGAGTCAATCAGTCAAAATTGCCAAAACCCACCAGGTAAATATTTGGAATATACATTCATTTGTCATCTATACAGTACACGACTTTGGCTATTATTAAGAGTTGTTTGTTTGTTTTAATAGAGCAGTGAAATAGTACTCAATAGTTGAACAACTTCATATCTGAACTGAACAGTTAACTTTATTTCTGCCAGCATGAGTATCTAGTGACACTGGAAAACTGCAGCATCTCTGATTATTTGGATCACTCCACGTTTTGTAAATTATCCCCATAATTCCATTAGAGGTCTCTCTACTTTCTGGGATCTATTAAACTTTTCTTGACCAGATTTCTACAGAAATTCCTTCGCCTGCAGTCCCTAGCTGATTTTTATGGGTGATATCTAAACAGTCTATGAAAGGTTAACTCGTAGAATTTTTTTCCCTGTTCTAACCACTTTAACTTTTAATTTTCTGATGACACAGAAAATCAGGAAACATCAGGCAGAAATTGAACAACATCTAGTGGTATTAGTTCAGGTAGTTAAAGAATCCTGATGTCACCTGGTACTGTCAAAGGACTCACAAGCAAATACTTAAGTTTAACCCCCACAACATTCGCGGCACTTTCAAGTCCCACTCCTTGTGCTCTCCTCCCACTCTCAAAACTTATGTGCCAATTCATGTTCTTGTAGACCCAGGAAAACGACATTTCTTCTGCCTTGGAGATGGATGCAGAGAAAGGCATCAGATGTCATTTATCTTGAGTCGTCCAGGAACGGCTCAGAAATGTGTATCTCTTGTGTCTTCTACTTCTATTTTCCCAACCCATTACAAAGTTTTGGGGCAGAAATATGCCCGAGTCCCAAAGGCATTAGCCTGAGACAGAGGTATTACTCTCTAAGAACCCCATTAACTCCCACTAGATATTAGAGTGATGTGCCCTCCGTTTTTTGGGGCAACCCTCTGGAACCCCCCTAACACAAACACAAGAGGTGGGATGGGGTGGGGGTTGTCAAAGGAGGAGTAGGAAAGGGGTTGGAAAAAGACTCACCGCTTCTGCAAGTTTCTCGGTCAGGCACAACGTAACCAGGAACAGCCACAACCTGAAACGGGAGGGAGGGTGAGTAAGATGGGCTCTCTAGACTGCGGGGTCCTATGTCTGTCCCTAGAGCCCGACCCCTTTTTGCTTCCTGCCCATACTTTCCCTGCAATGACAGAAGTACAAGTAGGTGTAGTTCTATTCTGGCAAAATAGCTCCAAAGAAGGAAAGAGGAGGGGAGGTAGGGGCAGCAACAGCTCACCCAGTATGCATGCTTGCGGTTCCTCTGGAGCTGAGTCCCGGGAGACTGCTAAGCGGCTCCGCGGCCCAGGCTCATCTGGGTTCTCCTGATGCTTGGCGGCTGCTTTCTTATTCAGGAGGATAAGGTAGGGGGGCGAAGTGGCTTACTTCGGAAGAAACTAAACTCAGCTCCTGGATAAGAATTTCCCCAAAGGGAAAACACACTCAGCGGTGCTGGCTACAACTGCCGCACTCAAAAGATAGTTCCATGCACCACGAGAGGAAGGAATGGAGGGAAAGGGGCGGGGCTGTCTGCTGTCAATCATCCCCCCTACCTTGGGCAGCCTGCTATCTTTCTCATTTTCAGGCAATTCTACACACGACATTCCCACACATCCCCAGAGCTTCACACACAGGCCGATGGATACCTACACATAGATATAAGCATCACACACTTCTACAAACCACTGTTAACTGTTACACATATATAAAGGCATACGACTCCTAGATAGACAAATGGGCCCGAAAGTGCCCTCGCAGGCCTGTCCAAATGCATACATCGCTCATTCCAATTGTATACTAAGCTGGGGTGGTGGTAATGTTGTTGTTGTTGTTGTTGATGGTGGTTTCTGGAGTTGTAAATCCACCCTAAACTGAGTAGAACCTAAGGATGAGTGGGTCCCCATGAAATAGGTCCAAAGCCTTGAAAGACTCTAAAGTGGTAAATTCTAGAGTCTCAGATAACAGAAATATTCTGAAGAATTCTTCAGTAAATCCCTGAAAGACTCTCCAAGGAGTCTTTTTGGGCCGGTTGGTATTTTAAAAAATCTGCATCTCAAAATCACCCAAGCAATGGTCAAGTCTACTTATCTGGAAGACATCTATTAAACTGCCATTAACTCCGTGTAAGTATTTCCAGTTAAGTGTTTGTGTTACGATTAAGGAAAATTTCATGAAAGTTACTTAATTCTCTGTCTTAAATCCCTCTGAAACACAAATGCAATGACAGTAAATAACTGTTATGTTAGTTCAATATGAGATAAATATTAATTATGACATTCAGTGTAGCTAAAAAAGATATGACTATTACAATAACATTCAACCATATAATAATTATGAATATCTACTGAATGCTCCCAAATCTCATATATATGCATACACACACGCGTGCGCTCGCGTGCGCGTGCACACACACACACACACACACACACATACTGCATAAATTCTCCACACATTTTCTTAATTCTTTTGGTTATAAGCATATATTTAATTACATAAATATTTTATATATTTATAATATTTTCACATATTCTGTTGTATGTAGAAACTCTGTCCTGTGAGCAGGTGAAAGGCAAAGAATATCTGCAACCCAAGGAGCAGCGACCAGAATTTGTTCCTAATAGCGACCAGAATTTGTTCCTAATCATTGACAGTGAAAAAGCCCGATACCCTAAGATCCATCCGCTAAAAAATAGTCCCAGTTCAGGTCTATTTGTAATTGGCTTTGGTGCTTACACCAATAAGAGTGAGAACTGGGCTGGGAAGAGTAGTATCAACGGGAAGTGCAAGTGAACGAATAGAAAAGCTTCCAGGTTGGAAGCTCAGTCAACTTGTCTGGAAGTTTCCCTCCCCCAAATAAGGGGGGGGGGGAAACGTCACTCCCTCGCAGGTTGCTTTTGCAGTCTAAAGCTGTGGCGGAGTGATCCTCAAATTCCCCGGTGCTATTAGACTGGAGGCGGTGCGGGGGAAGAGAGGGAAGAAAGTAGATCTGAGGGACTTGCGTGAAGAAAAAGTTTGCAAGTCTGGACACAAGGGAAAAGTGCTCCTGAGAGACTGGCTTTGGGGTAGGAAGGGGGGAGGGAGGAATACCTGCTCCCCCCCCCCACTCTGGAAAAGCTTCTTTCTCCTCACCGCAGCTGACCAGCACAATTGGGACACCCTCGCTGTCTGTCTCTGGCTCTAGCTCTAGCCGAATAAACCCTCAAGATTATGTCAGTTGGTCAGAGCCAGCCAGGGATTTCGTGTGGGTGCTGAAGGAGCCGCGGGAGCCGTAGAAGAATGAAACTGCGTGCAGTCAACCTGGGTGCCGGCTTGTTCTTACTGGCCCTGAGTCTTTGGGGGCAGCCTGCGGAGGCTGCGGTAAGTCCTTCTTTCTAACCTCCACCCCACCCCCACCCCATCACCTCACTCTCCCTCTGAAATCACTTTTTGTCCCCTTTCCTTCCTTTCTCCTTGGCCTTGGCTCGGGAAATCAAATTTGCCTTCACTTGTTTAGGAAGAAACATTTACAACCCTCGCTCCTAACTCAAGCCTTCTGAAGTCCAAGGGAGCGGTTCAAGTGTTAAATAGGGCTACTTGCTTTCCTGCAGCTAGCTGCTCTGGGGGCAAGAGCAGAGCCTGGGGTGGAGGATGCAGGCTAATAGATCACTAGGATCTGGTGGGAATTTAAAACTTTTTCTCCCCACCCTCTGCCTTTGGGTGTTTCCCTGCCTGCCGGCTAACCTTTTCAGTAGTTGTATTCAACCCACGCACTCTTTAAACGTTGTCTGTAGTTTAAGATTTTGTCTTTTCTAAAATCGACAAATCAGTGTTAAGGGCACCCATGAAGTTCTTCGCTTTTGCCCTTTCCTGAAAACTTGAACCTACCCTCATCTCTGGTCAGTAAAACCTCTGTTCCCCTTTTGCCATCCTTGTTGCAACTGTTAAGGTAATCTACCAAGAAGAATGAGGTAAAGACGAATAGCCTCAGGCTTCGAGTTTTCTGCGTCTTTTTTAAGTTCTGGGTTTTTGTTTGTTTGTTGTTGTTTTTTTAACCTGAAGGAATTGAGAAATTGCCCATCACCTATTTAAAGGAAAAGACTTCTCGTTTTTCAATGGAGAATAAGTATTCTGGCTTAAAGCAGAGTGGAGAAGGATGCATCTGTGAAATGACAGGCAAAAAGTTCCACTCAGTTTTAGGAATGTAGAATTAAAACCCCAATATATCTCCCAAAATGGTATCTGGGTAGTCCCCACTATCCTTCTGGGGATGAGAGGCAGATGTAAAGGAATGAATGGCTTTGTCAGAAAAAATGTTCTCCAGCCTAAAGCCCATCATCCTTAATTTCACTTAACCTCTAAAGAATTAAGTATGTGACATTATTTAAAAGTTATATTTGAATGATTGTAATGGATGGTTTTAAACGCACTTCAATATGAGGTCATGGCCTAGGCCTTCACGTGGTTGAATGACTATCAATTCTTTGTATGCCGCTGCTATATTATGGCTTATCTGGGTCCACTTTTAACTTAGCTGTCTAGCTTGTCTATACACTCAGCATGCCACAGATTACATTGCCCTTCTTCTATCATCCAGAAAGTGTGTACTCATGGTATGAAAACTAACTTTCATATTACTCTAAGCACAACATAATTATGATACCAAATCTGCTGAAAAGCCATGCATATCACATTTTTAATTACACTTGCCATAATTCTTCCTCCACCTAAGAAGATAGATGACTAAAAATTGCAGTTTTGATTTAGAGAATCTTAGTGTGGTAAGGTTTAGTCACTCAATAAGTGCTACAAACCGTTGGATAAAACTACAATCGAGTTGTTGAAAATAGTTACTTTTAAAAACATCTTCTAGGTGCTTACTTCTTATGGCATTTGGCCCAGGGGCAAAGGTTTTGTGGATATTTGATTAAATATTTCTGGTTTATCTTTTCACATTGCTATTAGTAAATGTGCACCAGCTATCATATGGGTATGTAAAGCAATACTTTATATCAATTTATAGTAAAAATGTGATTTCTTTTTATGATTGACAAAACTTGGAAGCAAGCTTATTTTCTTGGAACCTTTAAAGATGAAGAAATTACAGAAGATACCATGAAGTTTTTTTCCCCATTTAATTTTTAAAGGACATTTTATATCCCATTTCTCTCTCATTAGGATATTGTGCCTTTAATAAAACCAAGGGTTTGTTTATTTCACTTCACACATCAATATCCTAGTTAGATGAATGTTTTAATCATCTCAAAGATATGAATGGTATCCGTTCTCCATACTAGTGCTGGGGATATTGGTAACCTTCTCCAGAGTAAACTGGATGGTAGTGGGGCTGGTTGTTGGTTGAAGTAGTCTAGTATTTGGACCTTTATATCAGGAAGAGCTTGGCTACTTAAATTGCTTTAGGTTTTCATAGTTAAATGATTTCTTTATCTCTGAAGTCATGCCAAATTGTGATGTCACAAACATGTGGAAATTTTTTTTAGGGAGAGTATTAAGTGGACTAAACTTATGCCGAAAGGTTAGCAGTAAGAGAAGAAGGCAGCTTTAAGTTGGAAAAGTCATTTCTAGTAATGGAAATAATGTATTTTTATGTAAAGGTAATTATACCTGTAGTGACTCACTGTCAGTAGAATATGCAATCCTACTTTATGGATATGGTGTGTAAAATTATGCTATTCCTACTGTACAAATGTTAGCAAGTGTTTTGTGTATGTGTGTGTGCAGTAAAGTAGATAGGTCTCTCTGATTTAAATATACTATCTCCCTTAGGCAGATAGTGACCATAGGCAGCGACTCATACAGGGTAGTAGTGTGGTTCGTAGTCAGGAACAGTTTTTCTTCGTCTATGAAGTGTACTGCTCCATAGGAAGATTCTGTCAGTACTGTTACCATAATTTACATTTTGAGTATTTACTATGTGCCAGGCACTGTGCTAATATGATGATACACATTACCATATTTAATTTTCACAACAGACCTATGAGGAATATACCATTCTTATCCCCACTTTATAGATCAAGAAGCTATAGATTATGGAGGTTAAGTAACTTGCTGAAAATCACAAAGTTTGTAGTTGTGGAGCTGGAAATTTGAATCCAGGCAGTTTCACTCCAATTTCTTTACCCTTATTGATTGTTCTATACTGCCTTCTTTGTATGTGCTCTAGAGATTTATTTGCTGTTCAGAGTATTTAGATCTCTGCTACTTTTTTTAGCGGGGGGAGAGGGAGACAAAGGAGGTTAAATGGAAATGATAAGATGGGAATTACATCTTTTCCTGCTGATGTTAGGATGGTATAGTGGAAACAGCTTTGGGCTTAGAATAGAAAGATCAGAGTTTGATCTCTATACGTACATGTATGTATAGAGAGATAATTTAAAAGCAATCTAGAAGCAGTTGCTTGTTGTAGGTTGAATGATTCTATACAATCACATATATAAAATGTTAGATTTATAAAACAACTATAATTTGTGGTAGATGATTATTTTGAAGAAAGATTTGCCTTATTATTCTTTCAGTCAGTTTCTATAATAATTTTAAATATACTGAACTTTTCAGGGATATGTCTATTATGATAAAACAGGGTATGTGTATATGGTGGCACACTTTGTTTAAGATGCCCAATTCATTTTTGTTGTTTCTACTAATTTACCTACCCAACATATTCAATTCTATTTATTCACTCAAATATCTATGTATATAATCTTGTGCAAAGACATATCTATCTATCTATCATCTATTTATCCGCCGACTGTGTAAAAGTGTACACACTTTTACACACAAAAACACAAAAACACAAGATAAAAAATCTTGTGTTTTTATTTGGCTTTTGATGTCTGTATACGAGTATACAACACATGAGAATCTTGACCTTGAGTTAAGCATAACTTGGTTAAGGTTGTGTCTGCCAGGCTTATACACTATCGAGTCACTATTTTTTCCCTTTTAATTACAAAGTTAGAAGATCTTATGAAACTTTGTGGGGTGACATTGTAAGACATGTAAATCACCTGTCTCATCATACTTTTACCCACTAATTTTAACATCTGTTGAGGATTCTGGCCTAAATTATTACTGTGACATTAGCCAAATAGTGATTTTAGGTTTCAACATATTCTGCATTTTAATAGAAATTTTAAAGTAACAAAGAACTTTACCTTCCCTGCTATTTATTTAAATATTTATTTAGTTAGTTGTTTATAGTAGTATGGATTTATGGATGTTTGTTTTATTGTATGAGTTATAATGAATTATGCTAATTTTATTTTATTTTTTTGCTGAAATTAACCCAGATTTGGCCAGTAGGAGGCCCTAGCAGCAGGCTCCTGTGTTCTTTCAATGTGTCTCCATTATTGTTTGAGTATTCCCTTAAGTTCCAGGCGCATTCTCTACTTTCCATGCCCCAATCCTGGTATTAGCCATTTCTTCAAGTTCTGATGCTTTTTATTGGATAATGGTATTTAGAGATCAAGATCTGCCTGCTTGTTTTATATTTTTTTATATTTTATATTTTATATATATATTTATATGTTTATATACTATATTATATATAGTATTTTAAAATATATAATATTAATATGTAGGTACATATTTAATATTATATATTACATTTTTAATATTATATTTAATATATAATGTTATATATTAAATATACATATATTAAAAAACATGAATTTGTACTGATACCTCTGATTCCAGTCCAAGACCATAGAATAAACATACATCATTGACATTGTGTGATCTCACTGCTTTCTGCTATCTCTCCTCACACATGTGGGCTCACATGTGGGCTCTCATACAGAGTTTTTAAGAATCTGGCCTCTGGAGTTGGACCTGCAGTCTGACTGTTGGATGTACGACCTTCAGACAAGTAGTAACCGCTGAGCCTTAATTTCCTCATTGGCAAAACGGGGCCAGTGGTATATATGTCACACATTGTTTTGAGGATAAAATTAGAGAACTTATGTGAAACATTTATAATAGGACTTGGCATATAGTAAATGTTCAGTAAATTGTAGATTTTTAAATTTCCATTACAAACTATTTATTGACTCTCCATTTGTGATTGCACTAACTCTCACATTTTTTGCCTGATTTTCAAGGCCTATCATTATATTTCCCTTCATCTAAGTGTATTTTTCATTAAATTTTACAGTATACTCCCTCCATTCTACCCTAGGTGAGCTTTCCTATAATCCCTTGAGCACTGCGTACAGATTTTGGGTCTCCATCTTGGTTGGAATCACGTGGATCCAAATCTTTGCTAAATTTCAGCCTAATGTTTACATTCATTCAGCAGGTACTTACTCAGCAATTCATAAGTACTTAATAATTTTATTTATGTTGTTCTGTTTCCACCTTCGTGGATATGTACTGTCCACAAAATCATTCTGGATAAAACTGAATAAGATAGACAGGGTCCTTGCCTTCATAGAGTTTATATGCTAGTGAAAACAGATAAATAGTCGCATGAAAGTTTTTACTGTTATATCATTGCTGATTTCACCCATCTTTGAACATTTGTAATATTTAGCCTCTCCCAATTAGTCTAGAGTCTAATTGCATTTGGTCTTATAAGCATTTTGTTTCATGGATTTTTTATCTGTTCTCCCTATTAATTACAGACTCTTTGAAGGTAAAGGCTGTATGTTTATTTTTTAATTTAACCAAGTTACATGTTGATTTTGATAACAAAAGTAATACATGCTCAGTGTTGGAAACTTCAAAAATATAGAAAAATTACAAAGAAGAAAATAAAAATCTGTGCACAATTCTGTCAACAGCACAAAAATAACCTCTACTACTGTTTTGATAATTTTCCTTTTTATGTATCAAATCTTTTCTTTAAAAAGTAAATAGGTTAAAAAAAAGTTGGGATCATTCTGTATACAGCTTTATATCTTAAAGTTTTTTCACTTATGAATCATTTTCCCATGTTATTAAAATGATCAGTTTTAAAATATTTTTATGATTGAATATAATTTATATTTATACACAGTACAATTAATTTACCTGTTCACTTTTGTAGAATAATGTGATTTTAAATTTCAAGGTTTTTAAGCTATTGTAAGAAATACTGCCATGAGCAATTTTCATTCCATATTTTGTGTTATTTTATCAGTACTGCCTCTTTCATGGGAAATTATTTTATACTGATTAGGACATCAGTAGTTTTAAAGTGTTTGGTATGTGCAATAGACCCTAAGATTTAGAAAGGCTATATCTGCAGATAAATTATGATAGCTAACTTTTCTAGTGGTTACTATGTTATATCCTGTTAGGTAGATAATGCTATTTCCATTTTTATGTACAAGGAATTTGAGGCCCAGAGGTTAGTTAAATAATTTGCCCGAGGTCAATAAATGATTGCTCTAGAACCTGCTCATGCGATTTTCTTCACTCTCTATTTCATACATGACAGATAATACAGAAAAATAAAGTCATGTTGAAAAGTTGAATAATTCTCACTGCCCTTTCCATTATCCCTTCTTGTGATTGGTCATTTCTAAAGATAGGCTCACAGCCTGACCAGGGTTTAATAACTGTATTATAATTGCAGAGGCCATTCATCCTCAAGGGCCTACATTTTAATTTTGTGAACCTTGTGTCCTCCTATATTTCTCCCCTGGACAGAAGATGGAGTCTGCCCTCCATTAATAACTCCCCCACTTGCTTCTTCCCAGTTATAGCAAGGGTATAACATACTCCAAACCCACAGACGTTCCCCCTCCCCTAGGAGAGTTTTAGAATGCATCTGAAATGGGATCCCCTTCTGCCCTCCCTCCCCAATCCCTTCTCCAGCTCCTGTGTGTGTTTGCCTAGTGCTGTCCCTTGGTTTCATCTGTATCTCCCTTAGTGAAACTCCAGACCCTTCTACCCATTAATTGCTAATTTATTTTCCCCACTTTGGGGGTGGTGGGAATAGCTCACATCTCCTTTTTTAAGAAACAAACTTTAAGTACCTATGGAATGAGGGTTTTCCATTCATTGCATAACACGACCGCTTTACCTTCTTCTCCTGTTTCCTCGCTAGCTAAGAGACTTTATTACCTTTATGCCAGTCTTGTAGCTTGTGCAATTGAAATATATTCCTCTGCACAATCACAAATTGTTATGCATTAGAGCTTTTCCAGGTGGCATTTGAATAGCTGAACTTTAAGCTTCTGAATGATCTGTTCTTGCCAAATTACTTTCCAGAATGGGCTTACCAATTACACTCCTATCAGTAGTGTATAAGAGTACCTATGAGACAGTCTTAATAATTTTTTATGTCTAGTGCAGTGACTATGGAATTGATGCTCAATTGATTGCCAGTTGGTTGGCTGATTTGGTCCTATCCTCTAATGATTTTCTTTTTAAAAATGTAATCATTCCATCATCTCATTCCCTTCTGACAATAGCAACCATGGGACAGAAGTAATTTTTGAAAATATATTCTCTCTAATTAACAAGCCATCCAGCCACTTAACTAAATCTTCATTACAAATATTTGTTTTTAATAGCAGTAATTCTTGAGGTTTTTTGGAGAGGCATCGTTAGTGTGATCTCTGATACATAGGCTCCTTTCATTTTAAGAAACCAGACTCTCATTTTATGCCTCAGTGCTTGAGTTTATTTACCTTCATAATCTGTGCAGGTCCAACTGCCCTTTGTTCATTTAGCAGCTTCTGCTGGCCATTAACCAAAAGTAGTATAGTCTGTGATGGTACCTGCTACCCTATTGAAATGGAAACCTCAAACCCCTGGCTTTTTGATAAACAAAGACAACCCAAGGCACATGTTTTAAAAGAAATAGGCTTTTCCTAAATTCAATTTTTAACTTATTTTTTTTATTTTATCGAGTCTGATAGAAACACATTAGATTTACTTATTAACTTGTAGAGAGACTTAAGCAACATTTATGAGCAAGTGCTAGTCAGGTTAATGGAATTGGTTTTATGACAGTGAATAGTAAAACAGGACTCTAAGAAATGTTGTTGACATTTGTTTCATCTTATAATTAAGTCAAATAACACTCTACATGATACGAGAACTTGATAATTTGCTTCCAAAATTTCTGTAGTACTAATGGAATACTGAAGGAAATGGAACTTTGGGAGGGGGGAATTGTGTTAAGAGTGGTACACTAGTGAAAAATTATTTCGTGTGTTTTGTATTTTGAGCTCTATAGGACTTTGCTCAAGGAGGCGAGGTCTTTCTCTTTCCATAATCTTATAATGTAATTGATGTAGTAAAACATTTCAGTATGTGGAAGATAGGCATAATAGTACATGTTTGTATCAGATAAGTTGTTTTCTGTTGCAAGCAGTAGAAAAAACTAATTCAACTGTCTTAACAATAAAGAAAAATTTTAGCTCACATACTGAGAAGTTTGGAGGTAGAGTATCTCGGAGGCTGATTAATTCAGCCAGATATGACTCCGGTTCTTTCCACTCTCTGCTCTGTTGTACTCTGCCTGTTACCTTACTCTCTCAGATGTGTGCCCCTCATACTTGCTGCAGTTCCAAGGATCACATGCAGACACTGTAATGTCAAGTAGAACACCAGTATGAACTATTATGTGTGTCTCTTTTTATCAGCAATGAAAATTTTCGGGGGAGACCCACACCTCCACCCTGAAAACACCCCTTATATCTCATTAGTTAGAATTGTGTTTTATATGTGTGTGTGTGTGTGTGTGTGTGTGTGTGTGTTTACACTGGTACATTGGTGAGTGGAATTGAACCACAAAGGTAGAATTAGACCAGTGACTTACCCCACCTCCCCACCCCACCAACAAAGCACATTGCTGCTTGGAAAAGTTAGAGGGTGGGGAAATCTAAATAAAATCAAGATTCTTTTAGGAAGGAAGAAATAGTTCCTGCTTCGTGACCTCATGAATTTGTCCTCAGAATCAGTTGAATAAAAGATGTGTAAGACATTAAAGTGTTTCTTAAATGTAAGCTGTATTACTTAATAGGGAAAGGTATGTTTTATCGAGTTGTACAAATGAAAGATGTTGACAATTTACATAATTATAGACATTTTAGAGCTGGAGGGACATTAGGGATCCTTTAGGTGAGTGGGTCTTCAAGTGTAGTTTAGTGTGTGGACCCCTGGGATTCCTGTGGTCCTGTCAGGAGGAACACGAAGACTATTTTAACAATAATATGAAGACTGTTTTGCCTTTTTCGTTGTGTTGACATTCGCACTAGTGGTGGATAAAATTGCTAGTGCAGTGTACCTAATTGTCCTAGTAAGGCATACCTCATTTTATTGCACTTTGTGTGTGTGTGTGTGTGTTTTGTTGTTGTTGTTTTTTTATCATGCTTCACAGATGTTGCTTTTTAACCGGAAAGCAAGATCTTTCACCAAAAAAAAGGTTACGACTTGCTTTATTGTGGTGGTCTGGAACCAAACCCGCAATATCTCTGAGGTATGCTTGTGGTTGTATTCATACTTTTAGGGGATAAAAAGCCATTTTTACTTAAGAATGTTCTCAATGTAGCATTAATTTATTAAATCTTGACCCTTGAGTGCACATCTTTTTAACATTCTGTATGACAAAATGGGAAGTATACCCAAAACACTACTGTATGCTAAAGTAATATTGTTGTTTCTAGGAAAAGCACTTGTGCAGTTGTTTGAGTTGTGGGCTGAACTAGTTGATTTTTGCATGGAGTACATTCTCACTTGAAAGAACAATTGAAATGAACTATTGTTATTCAAACTTGGGTACATGGCAGGCATTATTTTGAAAAAGAACAAAGTGAGCCTATCACTTAAAGGAAAACTACTGGCATTGAAAAAATTTGCCAGTGAAAACTTTTGAGCTTTTCAAGCAATAATTAGAAGTTTGGAAAACTTGAATTAGAAATTTGGAAAACTTGAATTAGAAGTTTGGAAAACTTGAATCTGCCACTGTGAGCTTGATAGCTTCCCAAATCTTAGCCTTCTCTAATGAGATTAGTAGTTATATTAATGTGTATGATTTTTATATTGTATAATAAAATGTGTTAACATTTGAAAGTTCTGCAAGTCTCAGTGAACTGGTATTTTCCAAATGACTAATGCATGACATTACAAAAATATGCATGGGTAAAGAGATCTATTTGAAGGCAAGATAGATCAATGAGTTTTAATGTAATCAGGTACAAAAAGTTAATTGATAAGGTTTCAGATTCTCTGTTGCAACTAACCTTAAAGAGTCTACCACTTGTAGAACATTGGTATTGTATCAAAGAGTAGCCATGATTAGCTTAAAAGGCTATCAACATACTCAGTTTTCCAAATACATAACTGCATGAAGCCGGATTTTCTTCATATATTTCAACCAAAAGAATACATTGTAACAGAGTGAATGCAGAAGGAGATATGAAGATCTATCTAGCTGTATTATTAGTATTTCAAGATAGGCATTACAGAGATTTAGCAAAAAATGGAAAACAATCCCTCTTCTCACTATTTTTGTTTGTTTGTTTTGGAAACTATAATTAGTTTTCATAAGAACATATGATGTATGTTAACATGTAATGAGTTCATTATTATATTGTCACTTTTAAATGAGTATTTTAAATATTACTCAGTTTTATTTTAGATGGTACATACTGATAGATATAATCCACATAAACAAAAGTTCTTGGTGTCCTCAATGACTTTTAAGAGAGTGAAAAGGCCTTGAGACTAAAAAGTTTGAAAACCACTATTTAAGACACTAACTCCATCATTTTATAGGACATTGATGTAATTGATGAAAGATGCAATTATTTAGTTGCAGAGGCAGAGATGGAATTTTATTCCAGTCCTCTCTCCAGTGTACCACATGAGTTTAGGTATTGGTGAGCTGATAATATGATTTTGTAATTTTATTCATCTGGGTAGATGATATGAAGTTATGAACATACTCAGTAGAAAATGGAGATACTAGATTGTACTCATGTCTTTCTTACCATCTTTAGTCCACTTGCCAAGTCAGAAACATTCACGCTATACAAACCACAGCAGAGGAGATACTGATGAAGAAAGATAGTGAGCTAAAATTATAGTTATTTTTAGATACTAAATTGGAAAATCCATGAAACCACAGTCCTTGTCTTACATATCTTTGTATTCATCACAGTGTATAATCTGGTTCCTTGAATACGAGGTCAGACAATTAAGTTCGTGAACTTGTTGCAACAATGCTGGTAACATTTTTTTTTTGATATCAGGGGCATTATTCATTATAAATTTGTACCAACCGGACAAATAGTTAACCAAGTTTACTATTTGGAAGTGCTGAAAAGGCTACGTGAAAAAGTTAGACGAAAATGACCTGAACTTTTCCCCAACGATTCATGGCTCTTTTTTTAAAAAAAAAATTTATTGGGGCATATTGGGGAACAGTGTGTTTCTCCAGGGCCCATCAGCTCCAAGTCGTTGTCCTTCAATCCAGCTGTGGAGGGTGCAGCTCAGTTTCAAGTCCAGTCGCCGTTCTCGATTTTTAGTTGCAGCGGGCACAGCCCACCATCCCATGTGGGAATTGAACCAGCAACCTTGTTGTTGAGAGCTCTCGCTCTAACCAACTGAGCCATTTGGCCGCCCCTCTGGAAGCTCATTGTCTTCAATCTAGTTGTGGAGGGCGCAGCTCACTGGCCCATGCAGGAATTGAACTGGGAACCCTGTTGTTCAGAGTTCTCGCTCTAACCAGCTGAGCCATCTGACCGCCCCCAATTCAAGGCTCTTGCATCACGACAATGCACCAGCTCACACGGCACTGTCTGTGAGGGCGTTTCTAGCTAGTAAACAAATAACTGTATTGGAACACCCTCCCTACTCACCTGATCTGGCCCCCAATGACTTCTTTCTTTACCTGAAGATAAAGGAAATATTGAAAGGAAGACATTTTGATGACATTCAAAACATCAAGGGTAATATGACGACAGCTCTGATGGCCACACCAGAAAAAGAGTTCCGAAATTGCTTTAAGAGTGGACTAGGCCCTGGTATCAGTGCATAGCTTCCAAAAGGGAGTACTTGGAAAGTGACCATAGTGATATTCAGCAATGAGGTATGTAGCACTTTTTCTAGGATGAGTTCGGGAACTTATTTGTCAGACCTCGTATAGTTGGTTCTTAGTAGCTAGGTGTTGAATAAATTTTGAATTTAGGGGAAGGGTAGATTTATTTATAGTACCAAGAGACAAGACCTAGAATCAATAAGTTACAGGAACTCTCGACATCAGTAATTTTCTATTAAGTAATTTAGGAATGGGAATGCCCCAATACTAAACGCACTCAAATAGAGGATGGATGCTACTTTGGCAGCAGTTCCCATGAAGTCCCTTTCGACTCTAAAATTCTATTGCTCTGGTTGTTAGAAGGAAGGTTATTTTTTTCTTACTGAGCTGAAATCTTCCTCTATAATTTTAAGTCACTTTGAGGTATAATTGACATAAAATAAAATGCACATATTTAAGTGTACAATTTGAGGAGTTGTAGCTTATGTATATGCCTGTGAAACCATCAGTTTATTAAAAATAATGAACATATAAATCATCCCAAAAGATTTTCATGCCTCTCTGTAGTACCTGCCACCCTTCCTACTCCCATCTCCCATCCCCAAGTAACCACTGATCTGCTTTCTGTACATTAGTTTCATTTTCTAGAGTTTGAAATGGAGTCATATGGGATGTATACTTCCTTTGCTCTGGCATCTTTCTCGCAGCATTTGAGATTCATCCACATTGTGGTGTGTATCCACAGTTCATTATCTTCTTGCAGAGTAGCATGCCATTGTATAGGTATAACACACTTTGTTTTTCTGTGCACCTTTTGATAGATATTTGGGTTATTTGCAGTTTGTGGCCATTACAGGTAAAGCTACTATGAATATTTTATTTTTGCATTTTAACAGTTATTTTATTGAAGTGTGATTTACATAAAGTGATACGCACTTATCTTAGGTGAACAGCTCAGTTATATTTTTAACATTTGTGTACACTTTGGTAACTAATCACCAAACCAGGTCAAGATATAAAACATTTCCATACCCCAAGCTCGGTCATAACCCTTCCCTTTCAATGTCATTTGTGTCTTCTCTAAGAAATCTTACACCCCAAGATTGCAAAGATACTATCATGTGTTTTCTTCTAGAATCTTTATAGTTTCAGATTTTATCTTTAGGCCCATTTTTTTCCTATGTAGATAAATAGTTGTTCCCCCATATTAAAAAGCCCCCCTTTTTGTTGATTTGCTTTGATGACTTTATTGAAAATCAATTGTATGTATAGGTATAGGTCAGAACTCACTAGTGTATTCTGTTGACATGTTTGTCTACCTTATGACAGTGTCACACTGTCTAAATTATTTGTGTCATTATAATAACCTCATAGCGTAAGTTCTTTAAATTTGTTCTTCAAGATTGTCTTGGCTATTTATTCCATATAAATTTTAGATACATTTTGTCAATTTCTACTAAAACAACTTTTGAGAGTTTGATAGGCATAGCAACAATTGTATGGAACAATTGAAATCTTAAAATTATTTATTTCTCCAATACATGAACACAGGACATCTCTTCATTAATTTGGATGTTCTTTAATTACCTTCATCATAGGGGTCATGTGTAACATTTGTTCAATTTCTTCCTCTGCAGATGCTTATTTCTATAGTAAATAGAATCATTTTAAAAATTTTATTTTCGTTTCTTGTTGCTAAGATATAGATATATAATTCATTTTTATATTGATATTTTTATCCTAAGATATTAATTATTTTTTTAAGATATGGTGTATATATGTATATATAGTAAAAATCACTGATTTTATGCACGGTTTTGTGAGTTTGAGAGCTGCATACAATAGTATAGCTTATCATCAAAATATAGAACACCATTGTTGAATTTATTCATTAGCTTTAGTATTTTCCATGTACATAATCATATCATCTGTAAATAAAGAGTCATACTTCTTATAATTCTTCCTTTCCAATCTGTGTGCCTTATTGCACTGGCTAGGACCTCCAGTTTATAGAAGTTTTATAGAAGTGGTAGGAGAAGACATCCATTTAGTGCACTGTCTTTTAGGGGAAATATTCAATATTTCGCTCCTGTGTTAGCTTTGAGTTTTCCATCGTTACAGATTCAAGAGGTCCTTTTGCATTCCTGTTTGCTGAGATTTTAAAAAAAGTTAAAATTTTTATCAAGAAATAATTTGCACCTATTTAAACAATCATTATCAGGAGCTCAACTGAGCTGCTAGGTGTCTGAGCTTCCAATTAAAACAAGTCAAAATGAAAGTTAAGAGTCAAGTCTTTATTTGCTTACTGTGATTTTATAAGCAAGAGGCTAAATCAGGATAAAAGCCTGTTCTCCCTCCCTCCTATTTACATTTTTCTCCATGCAGTGGCTTCAGATCCGTGGATTAGTACAGACTTGGTGGTCAGGTTTTCTCACTGAATGTGCCTCAAAAAAAACACACACACACACAAAAAAAAACTCCTCCAGTTTTAAGGACCTAGAGGAGGAAGGGGAAAAGGTTAGGAGTGGAAAAGTACTGAGTACTGAGTGGAGAAAAGTGTCTTCAGATTTTTTCCCTACTTCCTTTGTTATGAACCTTGTGAACAAGTCTTTGTGTGGACATGTGCTTTCATTTGTCTTGGGTAGATATCAAGAAATGGAATTGCTGGTTTGTATCAAAGTCTATTTTTAACTTTATAACATGCTGTTAAATTGTCCACAGTGTTTGTACCACTGTATATTCCACCAATGTATAAGAGTTCTAGTTGTTCCTCATCCTTGCCTGCATTTGCAATATTTACTCTTATGAATTTTAACCATTTTGCTGTCAAAACATTGCTATCTTCTTATAGTTTTCTTTTTTTTCTTACAGTTTTCTTATAGTTATCTCATAATTATATCCAGAAATTTACTATCTTTGGTGGACTGCTCTGTGAGTTTTGATAAAAGCATACAATCTTGTGACCACTGCCACAATCAAAATTCAGAACACTTTCATCACCTCAAAATATTTCCTCATGCTGCCCTTTGTAATTAGCTCCTCTACTTACCCACAGTTCCTGACAATCATTCATCTATTTTCTATTCCTATAATTTTACCCTTTTCATAATGTCATATAGATCAAATCATCCATGTACCATTTTGAATTTAGCTTTTTTTTTCTCTTAATGTAATACATTTGAGATTCATCCATGTTGTGTGCATCAGTAGGCCATTTCTTTGTTTTAATTAAAGTGTATTGGGGTGACAATTGTTAGCAAAGTTACATAGATTTAAGATGTACAATTCTGTATTACATCTTCTATATCTCACATTGTGTGTTCACCGCCCAGAGTCAGTTCTCTTCCCATCACCATATATTTGACCCCCTTTACCCTCATCTACCACCCCCCTTACCCTCTGGTAACCACTGTCTGTGTTTATGAGTTTTTGTTTGTTTGTTTTGTCTTGTCCTTTTGTTGCTTTCAGTTTTATATTCCACTTATCAGTGTGTTGCGTCCTGCGCAACGAGTGTTGTGGGAAGCGAGGAAGGCGTCGCAGGATTAAGAAAAGATAGTAGTCATGAATAGAGATTAAGCAGACCACGGGGCCCCCAACCTCAAGGACTGGAAGCCCCAAATCGGACCTCACATCAGCTTTTATTAGTTAAGTGAGGAAGTAAAGGAGATAAAGCTTGTCAATCTCAAGATTTGTGAATTCCAATACATCATAATAGGAAACAGAATTAAGTCAATCACCCTTGCCTGCAGGCAGCTGGACCCTAAGTCTCAACTTCCCCAAGGGACAAAACCTTTATGCATATCAATAGATGGAGAGCACATCATTGAATCACTTCCCTTGCAGGTTTTGGGAAGGAATGCAGCCACAGAGGTTGAGGCTTTACTTAGCCTGAGGAAGGTGGGGGGCTGTGCCCGAGTCTGTGAACCCCGTGGGTTCTCCTGTTGCTCCCCACGTGACTGCGCCTGGCTTGAGTTGTTCCTTCCGTGAGGAATCTTACTTGTCATTGACTGTCCAGTCATCTTTCTGGGACCAAACAGGGAGGCATAAGGTGCAAACACAAAGGTTTAGCAAAGTCCCTGAAAGGATCCGCCTTACAGACTCTCCTTTCTTTGGGGGCAGGTACAAGGAAACAAACGGTTAAGCTGCTTTGTGGCAACCTCAGTGAAATCATGTGGTTCTCGACTTTTTCTGTCTGACTTATTTCGCTCAGCATGATAATCTCAAGATCCATCCATGTTGTCCAAAGTGGCAGTATCGCATCGTTTCTTTTGGCAGAATAGTATTCCATTATGTATATACACCAAATCTTCTTTATCCATTCATCTATCAAAGGACACTTTTGTTGTTTCCATGTCTTGGCAACCATAATTAAAGCTGCAGTGAACATTGGAGCACATGTATCTTTACAGATATAAATGTTTTCAGATTTTTTGGTATATACCCAGGAGAGGGATTGCTGGGTCACATTGTAATTCTATTCTTAACTAAAAAGCTTCTGCACAGCAAAAGAAACCATCGACAAAATAAAGAAGCACCCATCCGAATGGAAGGAGATATTTGCAAACAACACCTCCAGTAAGGGGCTAATATCCAAAATATATAAGGGACTCATACAACTCAACAGCAACAACAAAATCTAATTAATAAATGGGTGGAGGACCTGAATAGACGTTTCTCCAAAGAGGCCATACTGATGACCAATAGACATATGAAAAGATGCTCAACATCACTGATCATCAGAGAAATGCAAATAAAAACCACAATGAGATATCACCTCACCCCAGTCAGAATGGCTATCATCAACAAGACAAATAGTCACAAGTGTTGGAGAGGCTGTGGAGAAAAAGGAACCCTCATACCCTGTTGGTGGGAATGCAGACTGGTGCAGCCGCTAGGGAAGGCAGTGTGGAGGTTCCTCACAAAATAGGATGGCCATTTCTTTTTTATTGGTTTTCTTATAGTTGAGTGGTAACAGCTCTTTATATAGTCCGGATATAGCATCTTTATCTGATGCCTACATGGTATGTGGCTATGTTCTCCCATTTGGTGGCTTTCCTTTTCATTTTCTTAACTGGGTATTTTCAGAGAATAAAAGTTTAGTTTTTGACACATCCAGTTTATCACCTTTTTCTTGTTTTGGCTTTGTGTCCTTTATAAGAAATCTTTGATTTACCCCAAAGTTCCCAAGATCTTTCCGTGTTTGCTTCTGAAAGTTTTTTTTTATAGTTTTAGCCTTCGGCCCACTTAGTTATTTTGTATATGGTGTTTGGTAAGGGTACTGTTTCAATTTTTTTCTCATGTGTTTAACTAGTTCCAGTACCATTTATTGAATAGACAGTTTCTTCCCCATTGAATTACCTTGGTACCTTTGTTGAAAATCAATTAACCATATATGTTTGCTCTATTTTTGGACTCTAAATTGTACTATTAATCTATATGTCTATCCTTAAGCTAATCCCACACTGTTTTCATTACTGTGGTTTTATAATAAGGGTTGAAATCAGGTAGTGCGAATTCTTCCCCAAATTTGTTCTTCTTTTTCAAATTTTTGGTCTTCTTCCATGCCCCTCCTTTTCCTCTTCCTATTCCTCTTTCTCCACCTCCCAGCCTTCTTTTTCTTTTCCTCCTTCTCCTTGTTTGCTTTCCTATATAAATTTTACAATCAGTTTATCAATTCATACAAATAAAACTCCTGGAATTTTGATGGAATTGTGTTTAATCTACAGGTCATTTTGGGGAAAAATTGATGTCTTAATACTCCGTATTCTCATAAATGAACATGGTATATCTTTCTGTTTTTTAAGATCTTTATTTTCTCTCAATAATGTTTTACACTTTTCAGTGTGTAGGTCTTATACATACTTTGTTAAATTTATCCCTAAGAATGAGTTTTACTAGTATTATTAATGGTGTTGTATTTTATTTTCTATTTTCAATTGTGTGTTGTTCGTATATAGAAATACATTTTTTCTATTGATCTGTATACTGTGATCTTGCTAAATCAATTTGTTGTTTTGGTAGCTCTTTTATGGATTACTTAGAATTATCTACATACATGATTATGTATTCTCTGAATTAAGATAGATTTATTTCTTCCTTTCTAGTCTACACACTCTTCCCCACCCCCTTATCTTATTGTTAAGACCTTCCAGAGAATGTTTAATGTAAGTTTGAGATCGCAGTCTTTGCCAGCTTTTCCCAGTGTCTGAAAACATTTTTGACAAGTTTTGTAGAGTTTTTTTGGTTGTTTATGGCAAGAGGGCAAGTTCAGTACCAATTGTTCCAATACAGCCTGCTTTCATTTTTTGATAACGCTACTGTGAACATTTGTGAACAAAATTATTTACATTTCATATTATTTTCTTTGAGAAGACTTCTGAAACAAGATACTGTCATCTGTATGCCTCTCTCTCCCTTTTTCCCACCTTCCCTTCCTCCCTTTCTCTCTCACCCTCCCTCTCTCCTTCCCTACTAATTCATCCATCTATCTAAACCTGTAGTATAAGAATTACCTCAAGAGCAGTGATCATGTTTTCTACTTCCTGTAATACGTCACATCATCTAGCACAAAGCCTTTCATTTAATTAATGGAAAGTAAAGTTTTTACGATCAATTCATTTTAACATACAAAGAATATTCCTTAAATCATAAGATAGATATATTTTTGATCTTGCCTGTGACGTTTAAGGGAAGAAAAGACTAGGATCATTACTATAGTTTTTATTTCCTGTTACCTTATTTTATCTCATTTAACTGTCTTAATTCTCTTTGATATTGTAGGAAACAAAGAATTAAACTGTATGTAGATCTCAGATTTGGTCACTGATAAAAATGTTTTAGAAAAAATACAGTTTATTTTATTTTGATAAAAGGAAGGTTCTTTTCCTAAGTTTTCTTCATTTTTACTTAACTTTATAGGAGAAATGCTTGAACAGTGACCCTGCAGGAAAAGGCTTTATCCATTTTGAGTTAATTTATTTTAGTTTTAGGAAGCCTTCTGAAATACGAAGCATGTATAGTAGTTGCCCCCCTCCCATCTGTGGTTTTGCTTTGCGTTGTTTCAGTTACCCATAGTCACCCACAGTCCGCTGTAGTCCGAAAATATTAAATTTCCCAAACCATTGATATTTTCTGCTCCTGAAATACAGCCATTGACATTGTTAGGGCTCACTGATCCAGGATCACCATAAGCGGATGTATCATCAGAAGGTCAGTAGTAGCCTAACGCTATGTCATAATGCCTACATCACCTCAGCTCATTTCATCACATAGGCATTATGTTATCTCATATCATCATAAGAAGGGTGAGTACAAAATAAGATATTTTGAAAGTGAGAGACCACATTCACATAACCTTTATTACTTTATTATTGTTCCATTTTATTATAAACTGTTGTTAATTTCTTACTGTGCCTAATTTATAAATTAACATTTACATAGGTATGTATGTGTAGGAAAAATCATACTGTATACAGGGTTTAGTAGTATTGGAGGTTTCAGGCATCCACTGCGGGTCTTGGAACATAACCCCCTTGGATAAGTGGGGGATATGTCCACTATATTTAAGCTTTAATATCCCTTCTGAGTAGTTTTTCTAGATGGCTGTAAATGAGCCAATTTGTCCTAGCTTGAAGATCATGTTAATTTTCATTGTTTTGTTTCAAAATGAAAGAGTAAATTCCTTTTATGTTGTGATTTTTAAAACACGCTATACCTTTTTTCAGATGTGGGTATATTGAAAGTTTCCACTGTCCTTCAAAATTTATCTCCCTAGGTTGTATATTTCCCATTCCCCATTCCCTTCACTCCGTAAAGATACTAGATACATTTGGAAGAAGAAAAATAATAGCTTATTTCTTTTAGTTCTTACAGTCAATTTAGTTCCTGGGTTTTTAATTTTTTAAAAATGTTTTTCTCTTCAGAGTGAGTATACTCAATTTATAGTAATTTGTTTAATAGTGAATGGATTCATTCTTAGCTCTTACCTCTCTGAATTCTATTTGCTTGCTTATCTTTTATACCCTATTTAAGCATTTCATTTTTCTCCACAGTTGCAGTAAAGATTTCTTTACTGCAACTTTTTAGACCTAATCACAGCTTTCATGCCTTTATTTGAGTATACTGTGTAATGGAAAGAAAACCATAGACTGATGTTGTAAAATAACAAATGAGATTAAACTGAGAAAAGTCACCTTTCTTACATGCTGAAAAAGAGCTTTCATTTGTTTTCCTGACTAATTTGACTGGTATGTTTGACTTTGGAGCTTGATAACCCTCATATTAAAAACATGGGTTTATAAACATTTGTATCCTAATAGATTTTCACATCCATATTCTTTTTTTCTCTATGATACCCGGATAGGGAAAGGGGAGCATCTTTTCCTCCAGATAGTTAAATCGTTATAATTTGAAATTGACAATAAGCTAGAAAACAAAGGTGAATTCACGTCAGGTCTTTCTGATTTTTATGAAGTATTGTAAACATTACTCAGGCTTTGTTTTAAAATCAGGTCCTGATTTAATTTGAGAAAAACTGAAAATATTCAGAGGCAAAAGGGATTAAGATATTTTAGATTATAATCTTTTTTCTTAGTCTTGCTTACATGTCTACTTTTTCATCTGTATTCTTGCTTCACGGTACTTAAAAATTCTGTAAAGACTTGTATTGGGTTTAAAAATTAATATAATTATAAATCATCATAGAAGACAAGAGTATAAACATAGGTTCTCATTAAATCATGATTAATAGAAATGTATATTCATAGGAATATTAACTTGGTTCATTTTTAGTAGAATACTCTAGGGCCTAAATTTCATCTCCTTTCCCTACCAATGTCCTTAAAAATGCAACATCAGAATAAGCATGAATGTTTAAAATATTATCATAGGACTTCTCTATGATGAATGTTTATTCAAAATTAAATGGAGAAAAAAGATTCAGAGAATAATAGTGAAATTATGGGTCCTTCTTTTTATCTGTATTTTCTGTTATCTATAGTAAATGTTTATTCCTTTTACAATCTAAATGTTTAAAAAATACTGAATATTAGTTTACAGAAGTATATTACAACATTTTTGGATTTGAACAATTTAACAACATATTATACTGTTAACTACTTTTTCATACCATCATTCTTACTAAAGGAAAAGAAGCCTTCATGAATTCATGAAAACTGAAACATGATTTTAGTATTTTAATAAAGATTTCAGGTCAATTTTAGAGTTTCCCTTTTCCTGCCTTTTTTAAAGAAGTAGAACTTCAGTGGTATTTTCTTATTAAGTGAAAAATTCCAGAGGCTACCACAATAACCTAATGCCAGTAATAATTTTGTCATTGAACTCATTGGAAAGGAGTCATCTTTGTTTTTTCAAAATCTTTATTAAAATATAGCTAACATACAATATTATATTAGTTCAGGGTCCACCAGTTATTCAGCATTTATATACCTAAAGAAGTGATCACCATGATAAGCCTAACAGCCATCTGACACTGTACCACGCTATCTATTAGAATATTATTGACTGTATTCCCTGTGCATTACATCCCCATGACTTGTTGGTCTTATACCTAGAAATTTGAACCTCATATTCCCCTTCACCTTCCCCCTTTTTAATTTTTCAATTACAGTTGACATTTAGTATTATTTTATATTAATTTTAGGTGTACAGCGTAGTGGTTAGACATTTATATAATTTAAGAAGTGATCCCCCTGACTAGTCTGATATGCATCTGGCACTATACATAGTTATTACCAAATTATTGACTACATTCCCTATGCTTTTCTTTACACCCCATGACAATTTTGTAACTACCTATTAGTACTTATTAATGTTTTCACCTTTTCACCCTATCCCCAACCTCCCTCCCATCTATCACCCTGCTAAATCTAGTACCCATCTAACACCACACATAGTTATTACAACATTTTTTACTTTATTCCTTATGCTATACCCTACATCCCCATGACTGCTTTGTAACGACCAATTTGTACTTCTTAATCCCTTCCCTCTTATCACCTACACCTAAATTCCCCTCCCATCTAGTAACCATCCAAATGTTCTCTGTATCTAAGTTTATTTGTGTTTTGTTTGTTTGTTTTGCTCTTTAGATTTCACATGTAAGTGACATCATGTTGCATCTGTCTTTCTCTGACATACTCCACTCAGCACAATATCCTCCAAGTCTATCCATGTTGCCGCAGGTGGCAAGAACCCATTCCCTTCCCTGGCCAAGCAGTATTTCATTGTACATGTGTACCACCTCCTCTTTATCCATTCTTCCATCAACGAACACCCAGACTACCACCACATCTTGGCCATTGTAAACAATGCTGCAATGAATATATGGATGCAACGTTCCCTCAAAATACTATTTTGGATTTCTTCAGATAAATTATCCAGGATGTGTAATTATTAGGATCTTCTTTGCCTCTGTATAACAAGTCTGTTTTGTCTGGTATAAGTATTACTACCCCAACTTTTTTTTCTGATTTCCATTTTCATGAAATATTTTTTTTTTCATCTCTTTACTTTCAGTCTGTGTGTGTCTCTTGATCTGAAGTGAACCTCTTGTCAGCATATGTAAGGGTCTTCTTTATCCATTCAGCCACCCTATCTTGATTGGAGCTTTTAATCCATTTACATTTAAAGTAGTTATTGCCATTTTTTTATTCATATTTTATCTTTTCTTTGTCTTAAACAAGTCCCTTTAACATTCCTTGTAATACTGATTTGGTGTTTATGGACTCCTTTAGCTTTTTTTTCCCCCCTGGGAAATTCTTTATCTGTCATTCGATTCTAAATGATAACTTTTCTGGGTAGAGTAATCTCTGTTGTAGGTCCTTGCGTTTCATACTTTCAATATTTTGTGCCAGTTCCTCTGGCCTGCAAAGTTTCTGTCAAGAAATCAGGTGTCAGTCTTATGGGGCCTCCCTTGTAGGTAACTAGCTGCTTTTCTCGTGCTGCATTTAAGATTCCCTCTTTGTCTTTAACCTTTGGCATTTTAATTATGATGTATCTTTGTGTGGGTCTCTTTGGGTTCATTTTGTTTGGGATTCTCTGCACTTCCTGGGCTTGTATGTCTATTTCCTTTGCCAGGCTTTGGAAGTTTTCTGTCATTATTTCTTCAAATAGTTTTTCATTTCCTTGCTGTCTCTCTTCTGGTACCCCTATGATGTGAATGTTCGTATGCTTGATGTTGTCCCAGAGGCCACTTATACTATCATCATTTAATTTTGGATTTTTTTCTTTTTGCTGTTCTGTTTGGGTGTTTTCTGATGCTTTACCTTCTAAATCACAGATTCAGTGTTCTGCTTCATCTACTGTTGATTCCCTCTAATGTATTCTTCATTTCAGTTATTCTTTATTTCTGATTAGTTCTTTTTTTATGTTTTCTGTCCTAATTTTTTATGTTTCTACCTCTTTCTTAAAGTTCTCACTGAGTTCGTCTCCTCTTTCCCTAAGTTCATTGAGCATTCTAACCAATGTGTGGAACTTTGCATCTGGTAGATTGGCTATCTCCATTTTGTTTCGTTCTTTTACTGGAACTTTTTTCTGTTCTTTTATTTGGGACATGTTTCTTTGTCTCTTCGGTTTGACTATCTCCCTGAATTTGTTTCTATGTAGGGCTGCTATGTCACCTCCCCTTAGTAGAGTGACCTTATGTAGCAGATATCCTGTGGAGCCCAGTGACGCAATCTTCCTGGTCACAAGAGCCAGGTGCTTCAGGTGTGTGTTTTGTGTGGGTTGTGTGTGTCCTCCTGTTGTAGTTGACCCTTGGTTGCTGTTTGCACATCAATTAGAGGGATTTACTCTCAGGCTGATTGGTAAGGATTGCCCATGACTACAGGAACTGTTAGTCATGGAACTGTTTTGGAGGGGCTAACCTTACAGAGCAGGATTAGCTTTAGCACGGCTCTGGTGCCTGCTCAGTCTGCCCTTTGGATTTGTCATCCTTGGAGGTGGTTCGATGATGTCCTGGATCAGTCCAAATTGGCCACCAGGTGTGCTAGCCCGAGGGCCTCCTGGGAGGGGTCTATTAGCAGGCCAGTTTCAACCACATCCTGTGCCCTGACTGGGGCCACCTAGCATGAGCCACAAAGTAATCCACAGATGGCTGCCACCCACACTGGGCTTGGAGGTGTTGCAAGAGGCCAAGTTGCAAACTGAGGCTGGCTGCTGCTAGTGCCAGGCTTGGGGCAGTTCAGTAAGAGGGACAGGACACTCTCAATGCAATGCTGTGTGTTTGATTTTGTGAACATTTGAGAGAGCTTAGGAAAGTCCATAGTCTGAGCTAAGATAGGTCATTTGTATGGAAAAGCCACTGGGAGTGGCTTGGTTGAGCCCACAAGTTCGATGGGGCGGGTGTCAGAATCACCTGGGTGGGGCAGATAAACAGTATCAACCAGATTGATAGAGACTTAGATATGGTGGCCACCTGTGTCTGCAGGAACACAAAGAAACGATGGATTCTGCCAGCAGTTCTTTCGGGGAGAAAGTTGCCCTTACAGCGCTCGTTCTGAAGCCAGACACCGCAGTTCTTCCCTGTATGTCATTAGTACCTTTCGAGCTGCTGCAGCACTGGAGCTCAGAGCGAGTCAGTCCATCAGGAAGGAAGTCCATGCGTGGGTCCTTTAAAGGAACCCCCGGGACTCCAGCAGCCCTCAGTCTTACTGAATCACAATCTGTGCTTGGTTTTCACAGCCAGAAGTTATGGGGACTTGTCTCTCTGGACTTGGAACAGTGGGGCTGGAACCCCGCACACCTCTGGGGGTTGCTCTACAGTGTGTTCCCCATCTCTGCCCCTTCTTCCATTCTCGGGGTGGCTACTTCTGTATGTCTTTAGTTGTAGGACTTCTGTTCAGCTAGATTTCAGGCTATTTTCAATGATGGTTGTTTTGTAATTTAGTTGTAATTTTGATATCAGAGAGGAGTGATCTTTTTTTTGTATGCACTCTTTCATATAAAGCCTAACACACATTCTCCTTTTCTTTCCCCCTGCTGAGTGACAAACACCTGTCTACTTTTTACTTTATCAATACTAAAAAGAGTGATTTTGAATGATAGATCCAAATGTCTTACTTATATGTGGAGCAAAATGTGTAATGTATGTATGAAACCTGTGATTTTATTTGAAAGCCTTTTAATGTATCCAAAATCTTTAGATAAATTGACACAAAAGTTGCTATAAAATACAAATTCCTTCCCAACGAAAAAAGAATTTTAATCCTTTCTGTTTTGTGTGTTTTCTGACTGAATACTAATACTCAGGAATTGTAAAATACAGTATGTAGTAACTAATTGACACAAGTTCTATTATTTATTCCAAAGCCTTAATAAAATCATTTTAAGTAGTTTATGCTGTTTCCCAATATGATTGAAAACATTGGATCATATTACCTATTGCTGCCCTAATCCTCATTCCATCTTACAGTTTCCCTGAGGATGAAAATTGTGCCAACCTTTGTGGGTGTTTGAGAGTTGACTCCATAGCCAAGCTGGAAGAGAGGGTGTTGTGGAAGGGAAATATACTTTTCGAATTTGTATTACTGAGAGAATGTAGGTTTTCTGGTTCTGTCTAGGAGATGGTATAGGTGAATGCAGCTGAGGAGTGGCAACCCTCTAAGCATGTTGTCCCCAATGTCTTTTAGGATTCTGCACATTTCTTAGTCATTCCTTTGTCAGGTAGTCAAAGTGTAGGGTGGGAGGTACATTTAGCTTCTGCACATTGTTATAGTGTTTATCAAAGCAAATTATTGGAAAGACCAGGATTTGGAAGTTAGGTTAGACTTTAGAACTGAGGATAGAGAGAAAATACTCAGTTTATTTTGGACACCAAAGGGTTAGGAATTAGAATGATGGATTGATTTAGTATTTTGGTGTTCTACAATAGGTAGGACAGATTCCTCCATTTTCATGGCAGTACAAAACCCCCACAATACCTATGGTGGTATAGTGTAATGGTTTAGTTTAGAGCATGGGCATTGACATCAGGCTTGGTTTAAGTTATGACCTTTCCACCAACTGATTAGGCTAATATTATTACCCATATTGTCTTAATGCTTAACACATAGTAAGTGTTCAATAAATGATAGCTGTGACTTTCCACAGGATCTGTAGTCTCTTCCAGTATAGTTCAGTGAAATCTAGTTGCCTTTCCTTAGGTATACTATTTTGTTTTCCTTCTTGCTCAGCTTTCTTCATGTCTGGTCTTTACCACAATGTGAAAAGATGACAGAAAAACACTACTTTTCATTTATTTCCACAGGGATTGGCTAGACATTATGTCAGTTAAATATGCATATACTAATATTTGATATGTTAAAAAGCAGATACGATTCCTTAAATAGTGTTGTAAGACTAGAGATAAAATGGTCCAAAAGAGAGACAGGAAAATGGAGGAGTGGGAGTTGTTGCAGACAAAATAAAAACCAATGTGTGAACAAGAGATCTGGTTTATCTGCAGCCATAGGAAAAAACTGTTTAAACTACTCTGCCTACTTTGATTTTATAGAAAGCTTCGTAAAGTTTTTAAATATTAAATTATTTATTGTGTTGAAATTAAATATCTAGATAATTGCAGTATAGATATATACGTCTGTATAGCGTATATGTTACATATATACAAGTTTGTTATTCCTAAACTAATTTTAGGGTTCCTTATCACCCCCCAATATTTAAATAAATACTTTGAATGTTTTAGGAAATATAGCATGCTATTTAGTAAATTTAAGGGAACAAGTGAATAACTTAGCTATTCCAACAATGTTTTGCCTCCACATTCCTTGGCGCAAACAGGGACCTCAGTGAAGCATCCCTCATGGGAGTTGCCTGTGGAAATCTTACTGAAGAGGCCCAGGTCCCAAATCAGGTTCTATTTTTTTAAAATCAACTTTATTGAAGTATAGATTGCATGCAGTAAACTGAATCCATTTTAAGTATACAACTTAATGAGATTCGACAAATGTATACACTCACAAGATATAAAATAGTTTTATCACCCCCAAAACTTCACTTGTGTCCTTTCCCAGTAAAATATTGCCCTGTCCCTGGACCCTGGAAGCCATTGATCTGCTATCTGTAGCTGTGGACATTTGTTTACAAGTCATTTTGTACACATAAGTTTCATTTTTATTGTGTAAATGCAAAAGAATGGAGTTATTATTGTATTTAACTTCATAAGAAATGACCAAAATATTTGTTAAATATTTTACTTTTCTACCAGCAGTTTATAGGATCTTTTTAATCATAGCTACTCTGGTAGATATGAAATGGTGTCTTTTATTTGCACTTCACTGATGCTGAACATATGCTCATGTGGTTATTGGCCATTCAAATACCTTATTTGGTGAAGTGTCTTCTCTAATCTTTGCCTATTTTTTTATAACTTTGATTGCTTATATTCTTAAATTGAAAGAGTTCTTTTTATATTCTGAATACAAATTATTTGTTAAATTTGAAGACGCATGCTCACACACATGTGCACACAGTGTTTTTCCCATTCCGTGGATTGTATTTTCTTTTCCTTATCAGTATATTTCAATTAGCAGAATTATTTTATTTTATTTTTTAAATAAATTTTATTAAATTTGTTGGGGTTACATTAGTTAATAAAATATATAGGTTTCAAGTGTACCATTCTATAATGTATCATCTGTATATTTCATTGTGTGTTCACCACCCAAAGTCAAGTCTCCTTCCGTCACCATGTATTTGACGCCCTTTACCATCTTCTACCTCCCTTAACACCCCTTTCCTTCTAGTAACCACCATACTGTTTTCTGTATCTATGAGTTTTTCTTTGTTTGTTTGTTTTGTTTTTCACTTGTTGCTTTTAGTTTTATATCCCACATATGAGTGAAACCATATGTTTTTTTTTGTTGTTGTTGTTTTGTTTTTGATTTTTTGCCTTTTCTTGTGGCTTATTTCACTTAGCCTGTTAGCCTCAAGATCCATCCATGTTGTCACAAATGGCAGTATTTTATCTTTTTGTAGGGCTGAGTAGTATTCCATTGTATATATGTACCACATCTTCTTTATGTAGTTATCTATTGAAGGGCATTTTGGTTGTTTCCATGTCTTGGCCTTGGTGAATAATGCTGCAGTGAACATAGGGTTACATATATCTTTGTGGGTAAATGTTTTCAGATTTTTTTTTGGTAGCTACCCAGGAGAGGGATAGCTGGGTCATATGGTAACTCTGTTCTTAATTTGTTGAGGAACCTCCATACCATATATGGCTTTCTTTTCTCCAGTGTATGTTTTTGGCTCCTTTGTTGAAAATTATCTGACCATACATATGTGGATTTATTTCTGGGATCTCAATTCTGTTCCCCTGGTCTGTATGTCTGTTTTTCTGCCAGTGCCATGTTGTTTGGATTATTGTTGCTTTATAATTTGAAGTGAGGGAATGTGATACCTCCTCCTATGTTCTGCTTCATCAGGATTGCTTTGGCTATTTGGGGTTTTTTGTGGGTCCATACAAATCTGATGATTATTTTGTTGTTCAATTTCCTTAATAAATGCCATTGGGATTTTGATGGGGATTGCATTAAATTTGTATATTGCTTTGGGTAATATGGCCGTTATAACTGTTAATTCTTCCAATACATGAACATGGAGTTATCTTTCAATTTCTATGTGTCTTCTTTAGTTTCTTTTAATAATCTCTTATAATTTTCAGTTTATAGGTCCTTCATATCCTTTGTTAACTTTATTTCTAAGTATTTTATTCGTTTGGTTGCAATTGCAAAAGGAATATATTTTTTTTAATTTCCTTTTCTGAAATTTCATTGTTAGTATATAGGAATGCAGTGGATTTTTGTACATTGATTTTATATCCAGAAACTTTACTGTATTCATTTATTGTTTCTAGTAGTTTCATGGTGGAGTCTTTAGGGTTTTCTATAGAAAGAATCAGGGTTTTCTATATAAAGAATCATGTCATCTGCAAAAAGTGACAGTTTAACTTCTTTATTCCCATATTGGATGCCTTTTATTTCTTTCTCTTGTCTGATTGCTTTGGCTAGGACTTCCAACACTATGTTGAAGAGCAGTAGTGACAGAGTCATCACTGTTTTAATTCTGATTTTAGAGGAAAAGCTTTCAGTTTTTTACTATTAAGTATAATATTAGCTCAAGGTTTGTCATATGTAGTCTTTATTATGTTGAGATACTTTCCTTCTATACCTATTTTATTAAGTGTTTCAATCATAAATTGATGTTGTATCTTGTCAAATGCTTTTTCTGCATCTTCTGATATGATCATATGATTTTTATTCTTTATTTTGTCGGTGTGGTTTATCACATTGATCGATTTGCATATGTGGAACCATCATTGTGGCCCTGGAACAAACCCCACTTGATTGTAATGTATTATCTTTTTAATACATTGTTGTGTTCGGTTTGCTAATATTTTACTTATCGATTATTGCATCTGTATTCATCAGAGATATTGGCCTCTAGTGTGTGTGTGTATGTGTGTGTGTGTTATCTGTACCAGGTTTTGGTATCAGGTTAATGATGGCCTCATAAAATGAGCTAGAAAGTATTGCCTCTTCTTCACTTTTTTGGAAGAGTTTGAGACGGATAGTTATTAAATCTTCTTTGAATGTGTAGTAGAGTTCACTAGTGAAGCCATCTGTGAATTAACAGTTTGTAATTTTAATCAAGTCCAGTTTTTCAATTTTTTTATTATTATTGGTTTTTGTATCATATATGTCTTTACACTAAAGTTTTCCGTTTTGCCTGTGTTATTTTTGTGTGCAGTATAAGGTAAGGATTCTGGTTTGATTCTTTAAAAATGTATTAGGTGAAATTCACATAATACAAAATTAACAATTTAATGTGAACAATTCAGTGACATTTAGTACATTCACCATGTTGTGCAATGACCACCTCCAACTAGTTCCAATCATTTTTATTAGTCCAAAATAAAACCTCATACCCAATATGTAGTTTCTCCCATTTCCACACTCCCTCTGGCCACTGGAAATGACCAATCTTTATTCTGCCTCTGTGGAGAACCTATTTTGGATATTTCATATAAATGGAATCATACATTATATGACCTTTTGGGTCTGGCTTCTTTCACTTAGCATAATGTTTTTAAGGTTCACCCCATTGTATGATGTATCAGTACTTCATTTCTTTTTATGATGGAATAATATTGCATTGTTTGGACGTATCAAATTTGTTTATCCATCCATTGATGGACATTTGGGCTGGTTACCTTTTGCCAATTGTGAATAATGCTGCTATGAACATGTGTGGGCATATATTTGTTTGAATACCTGTTGTAAATACTTTGTGGTATGTTCCTAAGAGTAGAGTTATTGGCCACATGGTAGTCTAACTTTAAGTTTTTGAGGAACTGCCAGACTGTTCTCCGTAGTGGCTGAACCATTTTACATTCCAACAAGCAGTGCACTAGCATTCCATTTTGTCCACATCCTTCCAACACTTGTTCGTTTATTTAATTGTTGTTATTATTATTATTATTAGTACCCTTCTGTTTTGTTAATAAAGTGTTTTTTTCATTGTGGTTATGATTTACGTTTTCTTAGTTACTAAAGATTTTGTGCATCTTTTCATGTAGTTGTTCATTTATCTTTGGAAAAATGTCTACTCAAGGCCTTTGCCTACTTTTTACTTGGACTGTGTGTCTTTTTGTTATTTAGTTGTAAGAGTTCTGTATATATTCTGGTTACTACACAGAGACATGATTTTGCAAATATTTTTTTTCCCATTCTGTAGACTGTGTCTTCATTTTTTGGATCACATCCTTTTATGCACAAAAATTTTCAATTTTCATGAAGTCCAATTTATCTATGTTTTTCTTTTGTTTCTTATATTTTTGATGTCATATATAAGACTCCATTGCCAAATGCAGGGTATGAAGACTTACTCCTCTGTTTTCTTACAAGAATTTTATCTTTTTAGATTTTATATTAGGCCATTGATCTATTTTCAATTAGTATTTGTAAATGACATGAGGTCGTGGTCCAACATTATTCTTTTGTATATGGATATCCAGTTATCCCAGCAGTATTTGTTGAAGAGACTGTTCTTTCCTTATTGAATGGTGTAGGCACCCTTGTCAAAAATCACCATGTATGCATAGATTTATTTCTGGACTCTCAATTGTGTTCCACTGGCCATTTGCTTATCCTTATGTCAGTACCACAGTTTTGATATCTGTGGCTTTGTAGTAAGTTTTGAAATAGGAAAGTGTGAGTCCTCCAATTTTTTTTCCAGGATTATTTTGGTTATTTGGGTCCCCTTGGAATTCCATATGAATTTGAGGATCAGCTTTTATATTTTGGCTCAAGAGGCTGTTAGAATTTATTTACTATTTATGATTTTTAATTTTTTTATTTTAAGTATAGTGGGTATACAATCTTATGTTAGTTTCAGCTGTACAATATAGTGATTCAACATTTATATACCTTTCAGTGTGATCACCACACTATTTCTAGTAACCATAATCATCTGTCACTGTGCAAACTTATCACAGTATTATTAGCTATATTCCTCTTCACCTTTTCCACCAATCCCCCTATCCACTGACCCCCTCTAGCAGACATCCCAATTTTGATAGATATTTCATCGAATCTATAGATTTCTTTGGGTGGCATTGACATTTTAATATTGCGTTTTCCAGTGCAGGAACACAAAATGTCTTTCCATTTATTTAGTTCTTTAATTTTTTCATCATTATTTTTACTTTTTTATGTATGTGTCTTTCATTTACTTGGTTAAATTTATTCCTAGGTATTTTATTCTTTTGGATGTTATTGTAAATGGAATTACTTTTTAATTTCCTTTTCAGATGCTTAATTGTGACTGTATAGAGACAAAATTGATTTTTGCATGTTGATCTTCTACCCTAGGACTCTGCTGAACTTGTTTATTAGCTTTAGTATGTTATTTGTGGATTCTTTAAGACTTTATATACATAGGGGATCATGTCTTCTGAAACAGATAATAGTTTTACATTTTCCTTCCCAATTTAGATGACTTTTATTTCTTTCTTGTTTTTGGAAGGAACTATTTTTCATTGTTTTTATTTTTTAATTACAATTGACATACAATATTATATTAATTTCAGGTGTACAACACAGTGATTAGACATTTCTGTAACTTATGAAGTGATAAATCTAGTACCCTTCTGACACCATACATTGTTATCACAATATTATTGACTATATTCCTTATGGTATACTTTACATCCCGATGTCTATTATGTAACAACCAATTTATAATTCTTAATCCCTTCCCGTTTTTTCAGCCATGCCTCAACTCCCCTACCAGATGGCAACCATCCAAATGTTATCTGTATCTATGAGTTTGTTTCTGTTTTGTTTGTTTTATTCTTTGGAGTCCACATGTAAGAGAAATCATATGGCATTTGTACCCCACTCAGCACAACAACCTCTAGGTCCATCCATGTATTGGCAAGTGGCAAGATTTCATTCATTTTAATGGCCGAGTAATATTCCATTGTATATCATTGTATATCTGTACCACCTCGTCTTTATTTATTCATGCATTGATGGACACCTGGGTTGCCACCATATCTTGGCTACTGCAAATAATGCTGCAATGAACATATGGTTGCACATGTCCCTTTGAAGTGGTGTTTTGTGTTTCTTGCGATAAATACCCAGAAGTGTAATTACTGGGTCTTTCTTTGTCTCTTGTTATATTTTGTTTTAAAGTCTGTTTTGTCTGTAATAAGTTTTGGTACCCGAGCTTTTTTTTTCATTTCCATTTTCATGAAATATATTTTTGCATTCCTTTACTTTCAGTCTGTGTGTCTTTCAATCTGTAGTGTAGGCAGCATATGTAAGAGTCTTGTTTTCTTATATATTCACCCACCCAATGGCTTTTGATTGGAGCATTTAATCCATTTACATTTAAAGTAATTGTTGATAGATATGTAGTTATTGCCACTTTTTATTCATATATTTTATCATTTTTTTCTTCTTCTTAATGAAGTCCCACTAACATTCCTTGTAATACTGGTTTGGTGGTGATGAACTTCTTTAGCTTTTTCTTGTCTGGGAAGCTCTTTATCTGTCCTTCAGTTCTAATTGATAGCTTTGCTGGGTAGAGTAATCTTGGTTGTAGGTCCTTACATTTTGTCACTTTGGATATTTGATGCCAACCTCTTCTGGCCTGCAAAGTTTCTGTTGAGAAATCAGCTGGCAGTCTTATGGAAGCTCCCTTCCAGGTAATTAACTGCTTTTCTCTTGCTGCTTTTAAGATTCTCTCTTTGTCTTTAACCTTTGACGTTTTAGTTATGATATGTCTTGGTGTGGGCCTCTTTGGGTTCATCTTTTGGGGGGATATTCTGTATTTTCTGGGCTTGTATGTCTATTTCCTTTGCCAGGTTTGGGAAGTTTTCTGTCATTATTTCTTCAAATATGTTTTCAATTCCTTGTTCTCTCTCTTCTCTATCTGGTACCCCAGTGATGTGATTGTTGGTATGATTGATGTTATACCAGAGGCCCCTTAGCTGTTCTCATTTTGTTTATTCCTTTTTCTTATTGCTATTCTGATTGGATATTTTCTGTTACCTTAACTTCTACATCACGGATTCGATCCTGTGCTTCATGTAATATACTGTTGATTTCCTCTAATGTAGTCTTTTTTTCAGTTATTGTATTCTTAATTTCTGACTGGTTCTTATTTTTTATGTTTTCTATTTCCATTTTTATGTTTCCTACCTCTTTGTTGAAGTTCTCACTGAGTTCATCTACTCTTCCTCTAAGTTCATTGAGCATTCTTATAACCAGTGTTTGGAACTCTGCATCTGGTAGATCACTTTTCTCCATTTTGTTTAGTTCTTTTTCTGGAGCTTTCTTTTGTTCTTTCATTTGAGACATGTTTCTTTGTCTCCCCATTTTGGCTGCTTCTCTGTTTGTTTCTATATATTAGGTATAGCTGCTATGTCTCCCGGTCTTAGTAGAGTGGCCTTATGTAGCAGATATCCTGTGGGGCCCATTGGCACAGTCTTGGTCGCCTGAGCCGGGTGCTCCATGTGTGTCTCTTGTGTGGGTTGTGTGTGCCCTCCTGTTGTAGTTGACCCTTGGTTACCCTTTGCATGTCAGTTAGAGAGACTTACCCTTGGACTGATTAGTTGTGAGGACTGGCTGTTACTGCAGTTGAGGAGCTGTTTTGTAGCGGCTGATCCTATGCAGCATGATTTGCTTTAGCATGTTTCTGGTGCCTTCTCAGTCTTCCCTTTGGGTTTGTCATTCACGGAGGCCGGTAGATGGTGTTCCCTGAGCTGGCCACCAGGTGTGTAGGCCCCAGGTCCACCTGAGAGGAGTCTCGCCTCAGGCAAGTTCTCCTGCAGTCTATGTCCTGCCATGGGCCACCTGGAATAAGCCAAAATGCAATCTGCAGTTTGCAGCCACTGTGCTTGTCTTGGAGATGCCTGGGCAAGGCCAAGAGGCAAACTGAGTCTGGCTGCTGCTATGACTAGGCTTGGGGTTGCTCAGCTTGAGGTATGGGGCCCTCTAATTCCACATGCTGTTTGTTCAGGTTTTGTGAAACTTTGAGAGATTTTTAGGAAAGTCTGTAGCATGAGCGAAGATAAGCTCTTTGTAGGGAAAAGCCACTTGAAAGGGCTTAGGTGGGCCTGCAGTGTGGGTGGGGCAGGGTCTCAGAATCACCAGGGCATGGAAAAGAGTGTTATCCATGTTTATGGAGATTCAGATATGGTGGCCTCCTGCGTCTGTATACCGGGAGGGAGGATGGCTCAAGAAAGAAACAATGGATTCTTCCAGTACTTCTGTCTGGGAGAAAGCTGCCCCTACAATCCTTGTTCTAAAACCAGACAACTGAGTTTCTCCTAGTATGTCGCTGGAGCTTTTCAAGCTGGAGCCTTTCAACCTGCTGCCCCAGCATTGGAGCTCAGACCGAGAAAGTCCATCAGCAAGTTAGTCCATGCACGGGTCCTTTAAGAGGAAGACCTGGGACTCCAGCAGCCCTTCATCTCACTTAGCCACCATCTCCGCTGGTTTTCACAGCCAAAAGTTTTGGAGAATTCTCTTCCTGGCACTTGAACCCTGGTCTGGGGAGTCTGGTGTGGGCCTGGGACACCCCCCACTCCTCCAGGGGGACCTCTGCAGCTGAGATATCCCTCTCAATTCTTAATTGCCACATATGGGTGTGGGACCAGCCCGTGTCCCATCTCCACCCCTCCTACTAGTCTCAAGGTGGCTTCTATATGTCCTTAGTTGTCAGAGCATACTTGTCTTGTTCTTGATATTGGAGCAAAAATATTCAGTCACTCTCCATTGAGTGCTGCATTAGATGTGGGCTTTTCATAAATACTTTTTATCATGTTGAAAAAGTTCCCTTCTATTCCCAGTTTCTGCATGAATTTATCTGGAATGGGAGTTGGATCTTGTCAAATGCTTTCGCAATATAAATTGTGATGATCATGTGGTTATCCCCCCCTTGTTCTATTAATGCTACATATTACATCAATTTATTTTCTTATGTTGAACCATCCTTGTATTTTGGGGATAAATTTTACCTGGTGATTGTGTGTGATGACTTTAATATGCTATTGGATTTGGTTTGTTCACATTTTGTTGAGCTTTCTTGCATCTGTCTCTATAGTGGATATTGGTCTGTAATCTTTTTTTTAGTGTCTTTGCCTAGCTTTGGTATCAGGATTATACTGGGTTCATAGAATGAGGCGGGTTGTTTTACCTTGTTTTCTATGTTTTAGAAGAGTTTGAGAAAAGTTGGTGTTAATTTTTCTTTAAATATTTGGTATAATTCACCCATGAAGCTATCTAATTGTTGACTTTCATTTTTTGTGAGATTTATTGTATTTCCATATAAATTTTAGAAACAGCTAGTAAATTTCTGAAGAGTCTCCTAGGATCTTCGTTGGGATTGCATTTAATCTATAGATCAGTTGACTTTAATGATATTCAATCTTATTATACATGCCTGTGATATATTTATTTTTTTGTGTCTTTAATTTCTTTTAGCAATGTGTTGTATATTTCAGTGTGCCAGTTTTATTATTTCTAATAGTAGCTTTTTATAGATTCTTCAGTATTTTCTATATGCACGATTAAGTTATCTTTTAAAAGGGACAATTTTACTTTTCTTTTTCAATTTTAAATGCCTATTAGTTGTTTTCCTTGCTTTGCTGTTCTGGCTAGGACCTGCAATTCAATATTCCGTAGAAGCAGTGAAAGCAAAGTGGTGAGGTCAGTCTTCCTTGCCTTGTTTCTGTTAAGAGGGGAAAGCATTTAATCTGTTACCATTAAATGCGATATTGGTTCAGTGGTTCTCAATAGGTGGGAAACTTTGCCTGCAGTGGATAGCTGACAATGTCTGGAGGCATTGTTCGTTATCATGATTAGGGCTGATTTAGCATCTAGTGGATAGAGGCCAGAGATGCTGCTAAACATTCTACAGCATGGAGGAACCCCAGCTATCTAGTCGGTGCTACAAGGAATCATCCAAGCCAAAATATCAGTAGTTCTGCTGCTGAGAAACTCTGTGTTAGCTCTGGGGTTTAAGGGATGCACTTTTTCAGATTAAAGAAACAATCTTGTATTTTTAATTTGATGAGAGTTTTAACTAGAAATGTCTACTGAATTTTTGTCATTTTTTTCTGCATCTACAGAGATGATTATATGGTATTTCCCCCTTTATACTATTAATATCACTATATTAATTACTGTCTTAGTCCGTTCAGGCTGCCATAACAGAAAACCATAGACTGGGTGATAAATTTATTTCTCACAGATCTGGAGGCTGGAAAGGCCATGATCAGAGTGCTGGCAGCATCAATGTCTGCAGAAGGCCCCCCTCCTGGTTCACGGACAGAACAAAATCTGTATCTAGGAATGCACTTGATTTACTTGGGATTTGTGAGACTAAACTGGCTAACATTGCTTCTTCATATGTGGAGATGTGGAAAATAATTTTTACCACTCTGTTAATTATCTCATTGCTGTTGGGCTAGAAAACAGTAGGATGTTTTTATAAACAAGATAATGCAATTAACATTAGTTAACTATTTCATTTTACATGGCATTGAACATTAATATACAATGTGTATTAGATTCCCAGGGCTTCCCTAACAAAGTACTGCAAAGTAGGTGGCTTAAAACTACAGAAAGTTACTGTTTCAAACAATTTTGGAGATAGAAGTCTGTCAGAAGGAGTCAGCCGGGCGATTCTCTTTCTGAAGCCTCCAGGAGAGGATCCTTTCTTTCCTTTTCTTAGCTTTTGGAGGTACTTTGCATTCCTTGGTTTATAGACGCATCACTCCGATCTCTACTTCTTCACTGCATGGTGTTCTCATTCTGTGTGTGTCTCTGTATTCAAATTTCCTTTTTCTCACAAGGACACCCATCATTGGATTAGGGCTCACTCTAATCCAGTGTGACCACCTTTTACCTTGATTACGTCTTCAAAGACCCTACTTCCAAATTAGGTTACATTCTGAGGTTCTGGGTGAACATGAATTTTGGGAGGACACTATTCAAACCAGTATATGCCATGCGTAAGAAAATTTCTTATTGGTTCTTCCAAGGGACACCTCAAAAAATATTTTCATTTTAATATATTTTGGACTATATGCTAAATTTAAATAATTTTATGACCAAATATCAGGTAGACTAAGATTAAAAAATAGTTTCTCAAAGTTTTCAAAACAGGAAAAATGTAGTAGTATGGGATATTATTGCTAGTTTTTTTCTTATTTAAATTTATCAAAATAAAGCAAATGAGGATTACATTTGAAAGTGTTTGGGAAAGGAAGCTTGTGAGACAGTCCTCAAACTTCTGCATTGCCATACATGTGCCCGGCTGAGTAGTCATAATCGCCTCAACTCAAAGAGTTCACACTTCTGTTGAGAGACAAATTACAATATCACATGAGTGCAGTAGTAGAATTGTACATAAGTCAAAGAAGGAAATAATTATATGTATTGACTTCTAAAACTGTGTGTGTGTGTGACAGAGAGAGAGAAAGAGAACCAATTAGATTTAAAAAGAAAAATAACTAAATCAAAGAAGATTGTTTATTCCAATTGCACTAATTCAAAAGTGATGACATTCATATTGCTGTAATATAGTTCCATTACATGTCCAAAATGTTGATGTATTTATTTTAAAATGTGGATTCTCTCATAAAGTATTTTTTTTTGCATCTGGAGGATCCACTAAAGGTAAAGCTCTCAGATAATTAATCGTGAAACTTCAGAGTAGAAAACTTACTGTATTACTGTGAAGCAAACATCGGCCTGATTACTGATTTTGTGACTGAAATGAATTGGTGCCTTTGGTTCTTACTCTGCCCAAAGGTGTTTCTTAGACAGGACAATTAGCTGTAATAATTTCGTCGGGATGATGAGCTGTGCTGCTTTGGATTGTTTTTCTGTTTCTTCCCCTACTCCTTACATTTATCTTTGCTTATAGGTATTGCATTGAGGTGGTTCAAATTTTGATAGTTTTATAAAAGAGTATGCAAATAAAAGTCTCTCATTCTTTATGCCCAGCCACATAGTTGTCTTTCCCGTAGGCAATCTATTGCTAACATCTCTTTTTTTCACTTCTAGAGCTATTTCACACACATATAAACATGGGCACTGGCAAACATACCGTTTCTTCCCCCCCTTAATTTTACATGTTTGTTTGGACTTTACCTTTGATCATTCCATATTACATAGTACATCAATAGCTATGGCTACATAGTATTTGATTACATGTTATCCATAATATTTTTAATTTGCATAATTTATTATTATTATTATTAGTTTCAGGTGTACAAAACAATGTAATAGTTAGACATTTCCCCCCTCACAAAATAACTCCCCCCAATCTATTGCCCCGACATCGTATATATCTATTACAATTTCATTGACTCTATTCCCTCTGCTATACTCCATATCCCGTGACTATATATATTAAATTATATTTGACATACAGTATTATTCAGCTTCAGCTTCAGGTGTGTAATGCAGTGGTCAGGCATCTACACTGTCCATGACGTGGTCTCCCTAATGAAACATGTGCCCATCTGACACCCTACAAAATCTTTACAACATTATTGATTATATTCTCCAAACTGTCTTTCATATCCCTGTGGCAACATTGTAGTTACCAGTTTATGCTGTCTACTCCTTTCCCCTTCTTCCTCATCCCCACCCCCCTCCCATCTAGCAACCATCAGTTTTTCCTCCATATCTCTGAGACTATTTCTGTTTACTTTGCTCATTTATTCAGTTCTTTAGATTCCACATATAAGTGAGATCATATGGTATTTGTCTTTCTCTGACTGACTTGTTTCACTTAGCGTAATGTTCTCTAGGTCCATCCACATCGTTGCAAATGGTAAGATTCCATTCTTCTTTATGGCTGAGTAGTACTCCATTGTATAAATGTACCACAGTTTCTTAATCCAGTTGTCTGCCATTGGGCATTTCTGTTGTTTCCATGTCTTGGCTATTGTAAGTAGTGCTGCAATAAACATAGGGATACATATATATATATATATATATATATATATATATATATATATTTTTTTTTTTTTCGAATTAGCATCTTGGATTTCTCTGGATAGATACCTAAGAGTGGAATTGCTGGGTCATAAGGTAGTTCAATTTCCAGTTTTTTCAAATACCTCTGTACTGATTTCCATAATGGGTGCACCAATTTGCAATCCCACCAACAGTGCACAAGGGTTCCCTTTACTCCACATCCGCACCAGCACTTGTTGTTTGTTGATGTATTGATGACAGCCATTCAGACAGGTGTGAGGTGGTATCTCATTGTGGTTGTTATTTGTGTCTCTGATGCTTAGTGCTGTTGAGCATCTTTTCATATGTCTATTGGCCATCTGTATGTCCTCTATGGAGAACTGTCTATTCAGGTCCTCTGCCCATTTTTAATTGGAGTGTTTGTTTTTATGGTGTTGAGTTGAATGAATATTTTATAAATTTCAGATATTAACCTCTTTTCAGATGTATCATTGGCAAATGTCTTCTCCATTCAGTAGGATGTCTTTTTGTTTTGTTGATGGTGTCCTTTGCTTTGAAATAACCTTTTAGTTTGATGTTGTGTCTATGAGGCTTTTTGTCTTCCTTTATTGCTTTCAGTTTTATATCTCACATATGAGTGAAGTCATATGGTTCTTGAGTTTTTCTGTCTAATTTCGCTTAGCATGATAATCTCGAGATCCATCCATATTAGATTGTTGCAAATGACACTGTTTTGACATCATTATTTACGGGGGCCAACACATGGAAGCAACCAAAGTATCCTTTGGTAGATGATTGGATAAAGAAAATATGGTACATGTACAGACTGGAATATTCCTCAGCCATAAGTTCTATACAATTGTATCACATTTGTAGATTCATGTGTTCACCACCACAGTGAAAATATTGAACAGTTCCAACACCACAAGGATATCTATATTGCCCTTTTATAAACATACATGCCTCCCACCCTTCACCTCTACTGTCATAACCCATGGTAACCAATAATCTGTTCTCCATTTCTAAAATCTTGCCCTTTTAAAATGTTATATAAATAGAATAACATAGTATTCGTATGTAACTTTTTTGTGGTTAGCTTTTCTCATTAGCATAATTCCCTGGAGATACATCCAAGTATTGTGGTTATGAATAGTTTATTTTTTTTATTGCTGAGTAATGTTCCATGTTATATATATACCACAGTTTTTAAATCATTTACACACTGAAGGAAATTTGAGCTGATTTTAGTTTTGGGGTATCACAAATAAAGCTGTTATGTATATTACTGTATAGGTTTTTGTGTAAACACGTTTTCATTTCTTTGTGATGAATGACCAAGAGATATACTTGCTGGGTCATATGGTAGTTGCATGTTTACTTTTCTAAGAAACTGCCAAACTATGTAACAGAGTAGTATTCTCATCCCAAGTAAATGAGTGATCCAGTTTCTCTTCACCCTCACCAGCATATCTTGTTGCCACTGTTTTTATTTTAACTATTTTTATAGATGTGTAGTGATATCTCAATGTGGTTTCAATTTGTAGTTTCCTAATGGCTAATGATATTGAACAACTTTTGATGTGCTTGTTGGACATCTTTGTATCCTCTTCAGTAAAATGGCTCTTCATGTCTTTTGCCCATTTTCTAATTGTACTGTTCTTTATTGAATTTTTGTGAGTTCTTTATATATTCCAGATTCTAGTCCTTTGTCAGATATGTTTTTTGCAAACATTTTCTCCCAATTTATAGCTTATCTTCATCTTCTAAACAGGGTCTTTTGCTGAGCAAAATATTTAAAATTTGATGAAGTCCGATTTATCAACATTTCCTTTTATGGACTGTATTTTTCAGATCAAGTCTAAGAACTCTTCACCTAGCCCTAGATATTAAAGATTTTCTAAAAGTTTTGTCATTTTTTCGATTTAAGTCCATGATCCAATTTTAATTAATTGTTCTAGCACCATTTGTTGAAAAGACTATCCTTTCTCCATTGAAGTGGTCTGTACTTCTGTAAAAAATCATTTGGTTTTATTTGTGTGAATCTATTTCTGGGTTCTCTATTCTGTTCCATTGATCTATGTGTCTATTCTTGCATTAACAACAGTCTTGAATACTATGGCTATATAGTAAGCCTTAATATTGGGTAGACTGATTACTCCCACTTTATTCTTTTTTCTCATGATAGTTTTAGGTATTCTAAGTCCTGTGCTTTTTCCATATAAATTTTATAATTAGTTTGTCCAACCCTTGCTGGAATTTTGATAGGAATTGAAGTAAACTTACGGATCAACTTGGGAAAATTGACATCTTTACTGTACTGAGTCTTCTGGTCCGTGAGTGTGGTATGTCATTCCATTATTTAGATTTTTCTACCCAGAATAGTCCCTATTGTGTTTTCCTTGTTTTGGCGTCAGATATGAGTGCATACATGAATCTGAATTTCTACTTCTGTAGGCTTGCTAACAATGATTATGGCCATTTATAATATTTATGTGGTATTCATTTATCCATTCATTCACAATGCAGGTATATTTATTAATTGTAATTGATAGATAATATTTCATGTTTGTGGTATTAATATTGATTTTATAGGTTATAACCCTGTAAATATCTCAGAAATAGAGTTTTCTAAAGAAAGAATGTTAGTGTTGTAGCGTAAGGAACCTTTGTAATGATATTTACTGTAAAGGCTTTTATCTCTGTGGTACTCAATAAATATGATGAGCTGAGGAAGAGATTGCTGACTAAAAGAGTAAGGACTTATTGGAGGGAGGGTGTCATCTTTGAAGAATTTCTTATTTGGCAAGTTTTGAGATTAATATCTAAAGAAATTGAGGATATGCAAAGGGTCAATGCAGGAGGTAGGAGTAAGTGATTATTATTTAGGAGACAGTAGGTAAATAAGCTTGGGCTGTACAGGAGATATCTCATTGTGGAGTAATAAGAACATTTTAGGTAAGTTTGTTAACTGCTTCTTGAAATAGGAAATACCCGAGGAGTTGGCTTGAGCTATTTATTAATTCAACAAGTGTTTATACATAAACAAGTGTTTATACATAAATCTACTATTTTTCTCCATATTTTTTCTGGGACCTAGTAATATATAGCTGTTAAAAAGATAGGATCCCTGAGTTCATGAAATTTATACTGTGATATTATATATAATACATCAATAACAGCATTTATAGGATTTTCCACAGGTAAATGATGTGATAAACTTATTTGAATAGTCCTATTTACAGATATTAGTGGCCAATACAAAAAGGAATACCAACCTTGAACATCAGTTTTTAAGTTAGGGGGATTTTTTTCCTGGTTTTACCATTTTTCAAGGTTTTGGAATTTACACATCTGAAGTTATTGATCTGATTATAAAATGAATTAATTATGGCCTAAAATTGGTGTTTTCTGAGCCAATAATACACAGTGGTTTAAATATTTTTGATCAATTGGTAGTATATGTCAAAAGAAAAGGCATATACAACCTTTGCTATGAGAAATCTGACATAAGTGGTTGATGACATCAGATTGTATTTCCCCCTTTATATATAAGAGATCAAGGATTCTGTGTAAAGTTTATATTAAAATAGATACCCTGGAAAGCCAAACACGTTTTCACCCTGACAAGTTACAAATGAAACATACTTTATTTATTTGTTTTATGTAATTCTGAAATATTACTAATTTGCACGATTCACTTTCTCTGCTATTCTCAGTAAGCACACTTCTGGAAAATTTTCTTTATGTCACTGGGGAAAAGTAAGGAAAACCTAATGTTATAGGGAATAATATTTCTAGATTTGTTTGTGCAAATCTGAGTTGGCATGAAACAGAATTACATAATACACTGTGTCTCATGCAGCTGCCTTTTATAAAAAGCCAAATCTATTAAATTGTTTATAATTTATGTAAAATAAATTAACTATGCAAGGTGATTTGTCTTAATCTTGATTGGAGAAGCAGTCTGTCTATTTTGGGAAAGCATAGGGATCATTTGGGTTCAAGAAATACATATCTACTCTGCCCCAAGACATGGGCAGGGGTGGATATTGTAGAATGGGAGCTATAGAGAATTCCAGAATTGAGGCAATGAAGAGAAGATACCTGTTCCTGAGCTCCAAGTTTCCATGTTATCTACACATCTGAGTATTTATTTTGTTCTCTTTTTTTTGCTTCTTCCTTATACTTTTTGACACACTCCGGCCATAGCTGCTGAGTTCAAGATGACCCTTTGTTTCCTCTTAATATTGGCTTGCACATGGCCAACAGGGGCCTTTGTAGCCATTATGATTCATGACCTCTTGTCTTTGTTCCCACTGCTACCTGGGTTAATCTCTTGTTGTTTCCTAGTTCAGATTCATGTGAATAAATCTGATTAACCTGATTGGTACAGTTTATCTTTTGACGTAGGCCACTTTTTAATCCACTGACCAGCCTATAGATTGTTTTCGAGTTGCTTTGGTCCTTCCTGATCTATAATTACCTATAGTCATGCATGGAAATTCTGGGTTATGTGGTATAAAATGTTTGTGGCTGCCCTTGCGTAGGGACTGTGGTCAGGCAGGACCATTTCACTTAGAAAATACTTTAGATTAGTTGTCACTATGATCAATAATAATGAAAAGGTAATTTATGAACATATGCTCCATTTAAGTGGGCTTATTTAGGTTTTAAAACTAGTTTTTAGGAATAATATTTCCAATGTTATGGTTAGTTGGGGTCTAATGTTGATTTAGAGGTGTCTTAGTTCTTGGCTTTAGAAAGTTGCAGGTACCCTAAAGTTGGAATTGCACATATTACTTACAGAAAAATGGATACATTTAAAGTCTTCATCTTATAATATTTATGTATGTTATATAAATGTAATACAGTTAAAATCACTTGGACACGGTCTACCTATTCAGTTTGAGCCTCATTGACTTTACAGAGAAAACTAATTCCTTTGGCTTATCTATTCAGGCCTTTGTCAACATTTGTGCATACTGAGCCAAGAATACAAATGCAAGTCTATATACCATATGTGTAACAATTTTAAAATTTGTGAACCAAGTTAACAAACTATTAAATAAAGTAATGTTCTATTTTCATAATTTCACAAATATGCCTTTATAATGAACTAGAAGGTCAGGGTCAAGTTTAGAATTCTTAAACTCCTCAGAATTCAACACTGGAACATGACCGTACTGGGAAAGCTGGCTCTTAGACCTTGGCTGGCTTCCTTCTCTCTCTTTTTAAAAAAAGATTTTTATTACAATATAGCTAACATACAATGTTAGTTTCAGGTGTACATCATAGTTATTCAACTTTTATATACCTAAAGAAGTGATCACCATGATAAATCCAGCAACCATATGATACCATATTACGCTTTCACAATATTATTGACTATATTCCCCTTGCTGTATATTACATCCCCATGACTTAGCTTCCTTCTGTTTTGATACCTGGTTCTGTCTTGTACCAGGAAGGGTCTTACTCTAGTGTATGTTTCACTCCAGCCTGTCCATGTATACAAGCTCTGTCCATGGTCTCTGTCACCAGCCTCCTTTGACAACTCCTTTGGTGTAACAGGGGGCACATAGATAGCAAGATTCACCCTCCAGAACAGCAGTTCAAAATGAGTTCCAAGAGATAATTAAGCAATAAAACCCCAAGGCATTTAATGGATGGAAAAAAATATTATAAAATGCTACCAGCCTTTTACCATATTTGGGAGAATTGAGAAAATGGTTACATGAATAATTTTCTTTAAGGCTTCAGAAAAACTAGTGGGCTGAGAAAAACCAGTGAAGAGGAGACCTGAAGAAGAAGCCAAGGTGGGCTCATGAAGTGGCTTGGGGTTATTTGGGCAGGGGATTTGGGGATCTTAGGTACTCAAATTACGATCTTGAAGGGGAAGGCACAGGTTTCTGATGATTCTTTCCCTTGGACACTTCCCTTTTGGAACCGGAAGCAGCTGAGGAGTGACTAGAGTGAGGTCTGCTAAATTATGGGGCTCCTCTTGCCCTCATCAAACTGTGACACTTCATCCATTTATTTTTTTGAACTATTAAATGGTATGTTAACATGTTTTTGGCTTGAAAATATGTTTAGATGTACTCAGATTTGATTCCAGTAAACATGGCAGAGTAGCCACAAAAGCAGCAAATAAATTAGCAGATCCTCTCAGAATCAACTTTAATGGCATTTGGGAAACTACTCATAATCAAAATTTTACAGCAACCAGGCAACTACTTAATCAAGGAAAAAAAAAAGTTGCATTTCAATAAGAGGTTTGTGGCATTTTTTTTTTGTTTGGAACAGGACTTTATTGGGGAACAGTGTGTACCTCCAGGACTTTTTCCAAGTCAAGTTGTTGTCCTTTCAATCTTAGTTGGGGAGGGCGCAGCTCAGCTCCAGGTCCAGTTGCCATTGTTAGTTGCAGGGGTCGTAGCCCATCATGCCTTGCGGGAGTCGAACTGGCAACCCTGTGGTTGAGAGGACGAGCCCCAACCAACTGAGCCATCTGAGAGCTCAGCAGCAACTCAGCTCAAGGTATGTTCAATCTTAGTTGCTCGGGGTAGAGCCCACCACCCCTTGCAGGAGTCCAACCAGCAACCTTGTGGTTGAGAGCCAGCGCTCTAACCAACTGAGCCGTCTGGCACTGGCCCATGTGGGAATCCAACTGGCAGCCTTCGGCATTAGGAACATGGAGCTCCAACCATCTGAGCCACCAGGCCGGCCCAGGTTTGTGGCATTTTGACTTACCGTGTCCCCATCTCCTGTTCTCCAGTTTGGCAGAAGCTTTGAAGACCACAGTACAAATTCTTAGTACCAGTTACTAGTACTGGAAGGAGCAGAAGTAACCTTATATTTAAAGAATTGTGGTTGTTCATTTTGACCATTCTGTTGGCTTCCTGAAGGACCACCTCAAAAGGTGTGACCTTATTTTGCCTAACTCAGAACTCTCCCAAGGCTGAGGCAGCCACTTGGGTGGGTGGTGGGTTGGGGGCATTTGTGGGAAGTATTTAAGGGCAAATGTATTAGCCACTGCTTCCCAGGGCAAGGAATAACAGTTGGGCAAAATATGAACCAACCAAAAATGTTAATATTTGGGTGTACAAGTATCTCTTTGAGATCCTGCTTTTAATTCTTTTGAGTACATACACAGTAGTGAAATTGCTGGATCATATGGTAGTTCTACTTTTAATTTTGGGGGGAACTGTCGTACTGTTTTTCATAACAACTGCACCATTTTACGTTTTCAGCAATAGTGCACGAGGGCTCCACTCTTTCCACAGTCTCTCCAATACTTACTATTTTTAATTATTTTATAGTAGTCGTCCTAATTGGTGTGACGTGTTATCCCATTGTGGTCTTGATTTGCATTTGCTTAATGATTAGTGATGTTGAGCATCTTTTCATGCATTTATATATCTTCTATGGAGAAATGTCTATGCGAATCCTTTTTCTGTTTTTAGTCTTTTTTTGGTTGTTGTTGAGTTATAGAAGTTCTTTATATATTGTTGGTATTAACCTTTTATCAGATATGATTTGCACATATTTTCTCCCATCCTATAAATTGTCTTTTCACTTTGTTGATTGTGTCCTTTGATACACAGAAGTTTATACTTTTGATGTAGTTTATAGTTTTAGTTCTTACATTTAGGTCTTTAGCCCATTTTGAAGATGTTTTCATTTTTTTTCCAATGTAACATTCATCATTAAAGGTGAAATGGAGGGATGGAAATTATAGAGTGGGTGAATTTTAACTAGCTATATACTAGCTATATAGCTAATGGGACAAATAAAAATGGATGAGTAAAATATTTAACACAATGGGAGGGATTCTCATTTATTAGTAAAATATGCTTTTATAGAAATTGAAAGATTTTCCAAAAATGTCTGTCCATTCTTACTGTGTTATAACCTATAATTAAATTTTTATTATTGTTCCATCTTATTGTGATATTTAGAAGCTAATCCACATTCTGTGAGCAAATGTATTGATGAGTTTTGCTCAATTGTGGAAATTCATTGAGTCTTTTAAGGGTTTTGGCTTCTTTGACTCTAGATAAAGTGGTACGTGTAAACCCTTGCCCAAATAGTACCAGGTTCTGTTATGTTTCTCTTTCTTCCAAGTACAAAGCCCAGTTCTTAAAGCCTGCTGTCTCACTTGTACCTTCTGCTGGGCATTTTTATTTGTTTATTATTATGTTAAGTACAGATGATTATCATTTTCATCTTTATAAAAAAAGCATTGTATAACAATTTAAAAATGGATCATTTAGTTTAATACCATTTTAAACTATAGAACTCTAGTAGTTATTGAGACTTAGCAAAGGGATGAATAATTTTTAAAAAGATATATTTATAAGCAAATGTAGAGAGGGGTTCAGTAAGTGAATCTGAAAGTGTGAATTCATTTTAGGGATCTTATTCATTAGAAATAGGGAACACCAGGGTAAAGATTCAATTTTATCAACTGAACTTCATTTGAGTAGAATTAATTCAAAAGGAAAAATGAGAAATGTCAAAGAGAAAAGTGATAATTTTACTTCATTAGCTGCTAACTCAAGTAATGAGCATTTAGAAAATGTACTTGTACACCTATAGACGAGTCATTTTTTTAAAAAAAAACACGTTTATTTATTTGTGTTTTTCCAGGACCAATCAGCTCTGTCAAGTAGTTGTTTCAATCTATTTGTGGAGGGCGCAGCTCACAGTGGCCCATGTGGGGATCGAACCAGCAACCTTGTTGTTAAGAGCACTGTGCTCTAACCAACTGAGTTAACCGGCTGCCCCCTAGTTTTTTTTCCTTAACAAAGCTTTCTTTGGAAAAGGTGAATTCAGTGACTAAGATGCTTCTTTGTAGTGTTTATCTACATTGTTTTTTATTTACATACTTCACGTTGCCGAGTCATGTTGTCAGTAGAAAACATATGACTATGCTATTGTTTAACTCCAAATCTGTTTTCCTTTAAAAAAAAAAAGTGTGTGTAATGTAGCTTCTCTGTTATCCAGGGATTATAGCAATGCAAATCTTGGGGCTACGTAGCCATCAAATAAAGTACCGTATTCCACTAGAGGGAGCTTCCCAGTTGTATGGGTGATTAACCAGAATTTATAGGGCTTACCTTGTATCTCCAACATAAGAGAGCTGATGTAAAGAATGGTATCATATAATGTTCTTTGACATTTTAGTCAATTTTCACTTTTAATTGTTTTGTAATCAGTATTTTGCCAGGAATGAGCTAAAGCTATACCTGAACCACCCTAAAATACAGAAATACACTGTTAAATTGTGACTATGCTTTGTTTACTTTGCAGTTTATTTTGATATTGCCTGATGCTCCAAAAATAATTTTAAAATCTCCATAAGAAAAAATATCAACTATTTAAGTCTACAGTATTTCTTCCTTGTTTTTGTAAATTAAAATTTAAGCACAGGGCTATATTTGAGGCTGTCTTTGACCTAAACAATTATAATAACTGAGCTCTGTGTATAGTTTTGCAGAATTTCTTTACAAGTCCAAACAGATCTAGCATTATGGAGACTGCAGAAAAGATGTTGCTTCATAGGTAACAGGTCTCATAATTGAATTGCTTGAAATGATTATTGTAGAAAAAATTTCACTCCAACACATGAATTTTCTTATAGGTCTTCATTTTATATAAAGGATCCTTATGGCAAATGAAGAATAGGAAGGACAAAGGAGCAGGAAAAAAATCCACAAGTAAAGATGTAATAAGCTGCATGCATTTAGTACAGAGGGCAGGAAGTAAAAGTATGTCTGTTTCTTCTTTTAATCTTTTCATTTTGAGATGCTTCAATCTTTTATAGACAGAAAATATTTCATGTTTCAATGCATTTATACTCTTTTCTTAATCTGTATTTCAGTGTTCTATAAGCATTTACCTCCAGTAGGACTTTGAGTTGTTACTATGAATTAAAGTACTGATTTTTTTCATGTTATTTAGTGCATTTATAGGTTCGATAATGTAGAGAGAGGTTTATGTGGAAATGACTGATTTTATAAATAAACATTTATCCAGTGCATCCAAACATTCACTCACATGTTCTGAAAATACCTTATATGACAGATTCTACACTGCAGAAATAATGCTGATTTTGTAACAATTAATGTAAAATGAAGCTTCTCATCCTCTAATTCTCTTCTACCCACATGATTGATTTTTTTGTCTTTGGGAATGAGTACTTAGGTAGATGTACACTTGGTGTGTTCAGGTTCTGGGTTACAGGAAGATGCTTAAAAACTCAGTTATGAATATTGAAAAGAAGAATAAAATGGGAGGAATAACTCTACCTGATATTAAGGCCTACTGTATAGCTACAGTTAGTCAACATAGCTGTAGTAATGATAGAGGGATGGGCACGTAGATCAATGAAACAGGAGAGAATCATGGAATAGACCAACATACATAGGCCCAGCTAATTTGTGACAGAAGAGTAACAGCAATTTGATGAGGGAAGGATAGCTTTTTCAATAAATAATGTTGGGGCAATTGTACATCCATAGATAAAAAGATGAACCTTGACCCAAACTTTACACTTACAAAAACATTAATTCAAAACGAATCGTGGAATAAAATGTAAAAATAAAACTTATTGAACAAAATAGTAGACAATCTTCAATATCCCGGTCTAGGTGAAGTGTTCTTACACTTGATACCAAAAGCCGAATTCATCAAAGGAAATACTGATAAATTGGACTTCATCAAAATTACAAACTTTTGTCCTGTGAATGTCTTTGTTAAAAATGACGAGAATATAGACAGCGCAAAAATATTTGCAAAACCCAAATCCAAGAAAGGATTAGTATCTAAAATACATAAAGAAATTTCAAAACTCATTATGAAAAACAACAACAAAGAATCCCACTAGAAAACGGGTAAAATACATGAACATACGTTTCACATAAAAGAATATGCAGATAAAAATTAAGCATATGAAATTGTGTTCAACATCATGAACCATTAGAGAAGTGCAAATTAAACACACAATGCGATGTCAGTACATACCTATAAGAATGGTTAAAATGAAAAAATATTGACAACACCAAATGCTTATGAGGGTGTATGAAAAGTGAATCATTCATACATTATTTCTCCTTTGTAAATGTTATTTTATCATGGTTTTAGTTTTCATTTCCCTAATGGCTCATGAAGTTGGACATGTTTTCAGAAGCTTAGCTGTATAACTTTTTTTTGAAATGTCTGTTTAAGACCTTTATCCATTTTAAAATTGGGCTGTTTATTTACTTTTTGCTGAGTTTCCAGATTTCTTTCTATTTTGGGGATAAAAATCCTTTGTTTACTATGTGATTTACAATGTTTTCTCCTAGTATATAGCTTTTCTTTTCATTCACTTAACAGTGTTTTCCACAGTTCAAACACTTTAATTTTATGAAGTCCAAGTAATCATTTTTCTTTTCTATGGAATGTGCTTTGTTATATCTCTAAGAATATTATTTTTGCATGAGACAAATTTTATTGTCTATTCTGTGTTTTTTTTTGCCTAAGGAAGATTTTTCCCTATCTTCTCTTGTAAAAGCTTTATAGTTTTTAAAACTTATATTCAAAATGTATGTTTTGTTTTGTGTTAATTTTTGTATAAAATGTGGTATTTCATTTAAAGTTCATGTATTCATATATGGATTTCCAATTGTTTGAATACCATTTTTTTTAAGAGACTATCAGTTTTCCATTGAATTGCTTTTGTACCTTTGTTAAAAATCACTTGACTATATTTGCATGGTCTATTCTTTTACACTGATTAACATACATGTATACTCCTTCATTAATACCACACTGTCTGCATTACTACAGCTTTGTCATTAAGTCTTAAAATCTTTTAGTAGGTTTTTTCTACTTCATTATAATTTTTAAAATGTTTTAGTTATTATTCTTATTTTGTCTTTCCATATGAATTTTAATACTAATCTTTCTGTTTCTACAAAAATTCCTGCTAGGATTTTGGTTGAAATTACACCAAATGTATATCTTCATTTAGGGCAAAATTGACATCTTTACTATATTGCAATCTACAAACACAGTGTGTATCTCCATTTACTTACATTGTCTTTAAGTTCTCTTATGAGCAGTTTGTTGTAAAAATGCTTTAAAAAACATATAAAACTATTCATATTTTGTTAGATTTATACCAAAGTATTTTATTTGTTTAGGGTTTTGTTAATGATATTTCTTTTTTATTTCAGTTTCCTATTGTACATTGCTACTATTTAGGAATGAAACTAATTTTCCATCTTTTTTCATTTATTTATATTAATTAATTAATTTTTAAATTGATTTTTCCATGTTGTTCTTTTATACTACGACCTTGGTAAACTCATTTATTAGTTCTAGGAGATGTTTTGTAGATTCCCTGGGATTTTTTACTTAAAAAAAAAATCACGTAATCTGTGAATTGAGACATTTTAATTTTTTTTCTAATATGTATGGTTTATGTTTATTTTTCTTCTCTAACTACTCTTAAGGAACAAAAATTCAATCAAATAAATTTGAAGGTCTAATTGGCTTTATTAAGTGATTCATGAATTAGGGGACATCCCATCTAGCAAATTGGGAGGTTATCTGAGAAGCTATATAATATGCAAGGCTTTTATAAGCAGAAACTGGGCAGGACAAGAAAGTTATTAGCAAAATAAAAGAATGTATTGTATCAGGCAAGATGACCTTCCCTTAGAGGGAGGAAGGGGTCTTATCAAGCAGATTGCCTTGTCTTCCTTTGGGAGGGGGGAAAGGAGAGGGCTCACTGGAAAGACTACCTCATTGGGACTACCCAGAAAATTCCAGACTGATTTAAGATTACATTCCTGGAGAGGGTTAAAATTGCATTTAGGTAAGGTATTAAGTCTAAGTTTGGTGTCATGAGCTTTAACACGAATGACTCCATTTTGGGTCTGTGGTTTTCTCTTTAATAATTCCTCCATTTTGATCATAACTCTCAGCTTGACTGAGAGAATGATAAAAATTTAAGGCATTACCACCACTGTTAGCTACCACTTTACAGTTCTCACAGATTTTCTTTTTTTTTTTTAATTTATTGAGGTGACATTTGTTAGTAAAATTACACAGATTTCAGGTGTGCAATTCTGTATTACAACATCTATAAATCCAATTGTGTGTTCACCACCCAGAATCAGTTCTCCTTACATCACCATATATTTGATACCCTTTACCCTCATCTCCCTCATATTCAGGTTTGGTCCTTTTAGTGTGAGCCTCAATTTTGATTACAGCGATTTCAGAAAGTATGAGAATAGCAGTAAGAAGATCATTTACTTGTTGCCCATTTTTTTTATTGGGGTCCAAGAGGACTTAAGAAACTCCTTTGTTTCCATTAACATCCCCAAATTATGGATCACCCCAAAAAGTCATACCTGCTATTAGTAGTATGAATATTTACAGTTTGTCCTGATACCTGGCATGGTATTGTAAGGGTGTATAGTTCTGCTTCTTGGGATGATTTAGCTTGTGGAAGGTTTCCCCTTTGAAGTAAGTAAGTTTTATTGCATAGTGATACTAGCATAACCAGCTTGAACATTCCCTTTTCCACTTTTGCAGTATGACCCATTAACAAGCAAGATTAAATCAGGATTAGTTAAAGGTATTTGTAAGTCAGGATGCAGTGTCACAAAATGGAATGTTACTATCTCACAGACTTGGTGCAAGCCTTTGTCAGATAGAGGTACTAATGTGGCAGGATTAAGGATGCTGCAGCTTTTAAGATTTAGATGAGGTGGTGAAAGCAGAAGGATCTCATAGGAAGTTAGTCTACTTGCAAAGAAATGTTGATGTCAATTCAGAGTTAAGATGACTTTGGACAGCATGTGGAGTTTGCAAATAAACATCGTTTCCCAGGATTAAATCTGCGGAGGTTTCCACGAATCTTGCAACTGAGGCTTTAGCCTTAAAACATCTGGGATAGGCACGAACAATGAATCAAGTTGTATGCTATAATAGGCAACAACCATATGATTATTACCATGTTCTTCCATGAACATTCCCAAGGGCTTGATTATTCCTTTCATACACAAATAAAGGAAAAGGTTTTGAATAGTTAGGTAGACCCAAAGCAGGTGGTTCTTGCATTGATTGTTTTAGTCTTATAAAAGCCCACTCATGTTTTATCTTCCCCCAAAAGTGGTTCAGGGGCTGAAATTTTGGTAGTTTCATAGAATGGGGGAGCTAATAGACAAAAATTGGGAACCTGTAGCCTGCAATAATTAGCCAAGCCTAGAAATCCACAAAGCTGTCACTTAGTTGTGGGTCTAGGAAATTCCAGGATTAGTTTAATTCTTTTTGGAGACAGCTGAATTCCTTCAGAGCTTAGATGATAACGTAGGTAATGAACAGTGTCTAAAGATAATTGTAATTTTTCCTTAGAGACTTTGTTTCTTTTTTCAACTATCTGTTGAAGCAAATAAAAGGAATCTTTTATGGATGCCTCTTTGGTAACTGAGCAAAGCAATAGTCATCTACATACTGTAAAAGGGTCGATTTCCTGGGGAACTGGACATTGCTTAAATCTCCAAGTACTTGGGAGAAATAAAAAGGACCCTCAGTGAACCCTTGAGGCATAACTGTCCAAGTATATTGTCGAATGTTAATACAGCCAGTGATAGGAGTAATATCTTTCTAGTTCGCTACATCTCCAAGCTAAAAACTCCATTTAATGTTGAGTTTTAACTGTTCTTTATCATTGTGGAGATCAGTCTTTTATTCTACATATGTTTTGCAAAAGTTTTCTTCTAGTCTGTTACTTGCCTATTTATTTTCTTAATGTTATTTTTTAGTGAGCAGAAGTTTTTAATTTAGATGAAATCGAATTTATTTGTTTTTCTCTTATTGTTTGGCTTTCTGTATCTTGTCTAACAAATCGTTTCCTATACTACGGTCACAAAGATCTTTCCAATGGTTTTCTAGAATCTTTAAAACATCTTTTATATTTAAGGGCATTATTGATTTTGAAGTAATTCTTGAATGATGTGAGAGGAACTGACATTTCTTTATAAAAATATGAATATCTTGTTGTTTCATCAAAATTTATTGGAGAGATTTCTTTTCCCAGTGAACTTTTCTGGTACCGTATTGGAAACATTTGACTTTATTTGTGTGTGTCTAATTTTGGATTCTCTGTTTTGTTCCACTGACCTATTCATTCACTAATACCACACTGTCTTGGTTGCTGTAGCATTATAGTGAGTGAGTCTTAAAATCAGGTAGAGTAAGTCTAACAAGTTTCTTCCTCTTTTCATTATTGTTTTTGATAGTTTATATCCTTTGCATTTCCATATAAACTTTAGAATCAGTTTGTCCATTTCTATAACAAAGTTTCCTAGTATTTTGATAGGGGGTTGAATTGAATCTATAGATCAATTTTGGGAAAACTTATAACAATATTTAGATGCTAATACCTGAGCTAGCATATATTTCCATTTATTTAAGAACTTGTTAATCTTTGTCATCAGTATCTTATTATTTTCATTATATAGGTCTTTTACGTTTCTCAACTTTATCTCTAGGTAATTTATGATTTTGGTTGCCATTGTAAATGGAATTACTTACAACATTTTTCATTTTATAATTGATTTAGTATTAGTTTGATTTTCATATAATTACTTTTTATACTATGATATTATTAAATTCACTTATTTAGATTGCATAGTTGTTTTAAAGATGACCTAGAATTTTCTACATTTAACAATCACATCATCTTCAAATAAAAGACATTTTATTTTTCCTTTTCCAATCATTTTACCTTTTTATTTCTTTTCTTATTGCAAAGGTTAGGCACAATGGCACCATGCTGAATAGAAGTGATAAGAGGATATTTACGTCTGTTCCCAATCATAGGGAGAAAATTCTTCAATGTTTCATTATTAAGTATAATGTTAGATATGTGTGTGTTTTTTACATGCAAATTGAGATGTGGAGGAAGTTCCCTTCAGTTTTTAGTTTAGAGACAATTTTTATTATGAGTGGTGTTGAATTTTGTTCAATGACAATGTAATTTTAGTTCTTTAATCTGTTAATGAATAGGATTGTATTTATTGATTTTTGATTGTTAAGTGAATGCTGCATTTTAGAAATTTAACTCTATTTGACCATGATGTAATATTGTACACACACACATGCACACACACACGCGCTGTATTCAGTTTGGTAATATTTTATTAAATATTTTTGCACCTGGGTTTTTGAGGGGTATTTGTCTGTACAGTAGTCTCCTCTTATCCACGGGGCATATATTCCAAGGCCTCCAGTGGATGCCTGAAACAGCAGATGGTACTGAATTCTATATCTACTATATTTTTCCTATACATACATACCTATGATAAACTTTAATTTTTTAATTAGGCAAAGTAAGAGATTAACAACAATAATAAAATAGAACAATTTTGGCAATATACTGTAATAAAAGTAATGTGAAACTGGGGTCCCTTACTCTCTCTCTCTCAATATCTTACTATACTCACACTTCTTGTGATGTTATGAGATGATGAAATGACTTATTGAGAACTTACACCTTTTCACTTACAGTATACCAAGGCTTCTCTTTCGCCTATTCCAATTGCCAGCATCACTACTCTTGTACTTTGGGGCAATTATTAAGTGCAATAAGGGTTGCTTGATTACTTGAACCCCAACACTGCCAAACTTTGACAGTTGATCTGCTAACAGCTACTAAATGACTAATGGGCAGGTAATGTATACAGCATGGATATGCTGGACAAGAGATGATTTACAGTCTTGGTGGGACAGAGGGAGATGACGCGAGGTTTCGTCATGCTACTCAGAACCCATGCAATTTAAAACTTATGAGTTGTTTATTTCTGGTATTTCTTCCCATTTAATATTTTCTGACTACAGTGGACTGTAGGTAACTCAAAGTGCAGAAAGCAAAAAAGCAGATAAGGGGGGACTACTGTATTAGGTTTTTTGTCTCTGAGTTTTTGTCCAGTTCCTTTGTTTCTTTCAGTTTTATACCCCACATGAGTGAAGTCATATGGTTCTTGACTTTTTCTATCTGATTTATTTCACTTAGCATAATAATCTCAGGATCCATCCACGTTGTTGCAAGTGTCAGTATTTCATCTTATGGCAGAGTAGCATTGCATTGTATATATATATACCACATCTTCTTTGTCCAGTCTTTTATCGAAGGACACTTTAGTTGTTTCCATGTCTTGGCCACTGTAAATAATGCTACAATGAACATTGGAGCACATATATCTTTACAGATAAATGTTTTCAGATTTTTGGGGTAGACAGATACCCAGAAGAAGGATTGCTGGGTCATATTGTAATTATATTCTTAATTTTTTCAGGAACCTCCACTCTGCCTTCCATAGCGGCTGCACCAATTTATATTGCCACCAACAGAGTATGAGGGCTCCTTTTTCTCCACAACCTCTCCAACACTTGTTACTATTTGTCTTGTTGATGGTAGCCATTCTGACTGGGGTGAGGTGATATCTCATTGTGGTTTTTATTTGCATTTCCCTGGTAGCTAGTGAAATCGCACATGTTTTCATATATCTGTTGGTCGTTTGTATGTCTTCTTGAGATAAGTTTCTGTTCATGTCCTCTGCCCATTTTTTTTAATTGGATTGTTTATCTTTTTGTTGTTGAATTGTATGAGTTCCTTATATATTTTGGATATTATCCCCTTATCAGAGACGTTGTTTGCAACTATCTTTATCCATTCGGTTGATAACCTCTTTGTTTTGTTATTGGTTTCTTTTGCTGTGCAGAAGCTTTTTAGTTTGATATAGTACCATTCATTTATTTTAGCTTTTACTTCCCTTGCCTTTGGAGTCAAATTCATATAGTCCTCTTTGAACCCAAGGTCTGTAAGGTTAGTACCTATATTCTCTTCTATGCAGTTTGTTTCAGGTCTTATCTTTAGGTCTTTGATCTATTTTGAGTTAATTATGGTACACTGTGGCAGATAGCAGTCTAGTTTCATTCTTTTGCACATGGCTTTCCAATTCTCCTGGCAGCATTTACTATTGAAGACGCTGTCTTTTCTCCATTGTATGTTTTTGGCTCTTTTGTCAAAAACTGTCTGTCCATATTTATGTGGGTTTATTTCTGGGTTTTCAGTTGTATTCCATTGGTCTGTGGGTCTGTTTCTCTGCCAATACCATGCTGTTTTGATTATTGTTGGCCTGTAGTACAAGCTGAAATCAGGGAGTATGATACCTCCAGCATTGTTCTTCATTCTTAGGATTACTTTGGCTATTTGGGGTCTTTTGTGGTTCCAAACAAATCTGATGGCTTTTTGTTCTATTTCTTGAAAAAATGCCATCGAGATTTTAATAGGGATTGCATTCAATTTGTATATTGCTTTGGATAATACGGCCATTTTAACTATGTTTATTCTTCCAATCCATGAACACGGAATTTCTTTCCATTTCTTTGTGTCTTCAATTTCTTTTAAAAATGTCTTATAGTTTTCAGTGTATAGGTCATTCTCATCCTTTGTTAAGTTTATTCCTGGGTATTTTATTCTTCTTGTTGCAATTGCAAAATGAATTTTTGTTTCATTTCTTTTTCTGAGATTTCCTTATAAGTATATAGGAATGCAATGGATTTTTGTATGTTGATTTTTGTAGCTGGCAACTTTACTGTACTTGTTTATTGTTTCTAATAGCTTTTTTGTGGGGTCTGTATGGTTTTCTGTATAAAGAATCATGACATCTGCAAAAAGTGACGATTTAACGTCTTCATTCCCAATTTAGATGCCTTTTATTTGTTTCTCTTGCCTGATTGCTCTGGCGAGGATTTCCAACACTATGTTGAAAAACCTAGGTGATAGGGGACAGCCTTTTCTTGTTCCTGAACGTAGAGCAAAGGGCTTCAGTTTTTCACCAATAATTATGATATTAGCTGAGGGTTCATCATATATGGCCATTATTATGTTAAGGTAGTTTCTTTCTATCCCCATTTTATTAAGTGTTTTAATCATAAATGGATGTTGTATCTTGTCAAATGCTTTTTCTTCTGCCTGCCCTTCCAGACTTACAATGTCACTTTATTTATAATTGAAAAGAAAAGAAGAAACCTGAAATGTTTTTGTTTTTGGGATTTTAGAAAAAATATAGGATTTCTTAAACTATCACAGTCAAGTTGAGAAATTACTATAATACTCTATGGTAATTAAAATTCTAACAGTGTTCACATTTAGGAGTTTTTTTCTCCCAATACCAGAACATTAAATTATTTCTGAGTAGGTACAGCATTTTAAGTTCTCATAGAAATTGCCAAATGATTAAAGGGACAATTATGCTCTTTGTGAATAAGTCCATTTTTCCCCTTTGTCTTTAAAGTCTTAAAGAAATGAAAATCTTCACAGCCAAATGCATGTTTGTTGCCTTTGATGTAGAGCATGGAAGGCTACCCAATGTCACAAGACACTGAAAAAATTTGATGTGAATTTTTAAAGTTGTTTGAAAAGGGTTAGGGAGATGAGAAGAACTACTTAGAAGAATTAAGCAGCCAAATCTGGTTAATGTAGCCAGTGATAGGATAAAGTAAAAAGTTTTAGAACATGTAATCCATTGTGGTTGCTCTAGTTTTCCAGGACAATTAAGACACGATCTTTATTCCTTCAAGTCTTAAAGAAATACTGGGAAAAATGCATGGATACTTCATCAGATGCCTGTGAAATTGTTAAGTTGATCACAGTTTAGACGTGTTACCTAAACTGTTTAACTTCTTATTTGGCCTTGAACACAGGTATATGATAGATTATAAGTTTTAGAAGAAATATTGAAAGAACAAAAAGTAGAATACTTTTGTAAAAGTTGCATGTATATGAGAGGCGGATATCTAGTATTAAACTTCCCTTCCAAGAAAATTGTGGAAAGAATGATATATAATCATTTAATTAGGCTGTTTCAGATCAACTGTGGAGGATGAATATAGCAGGAGGAATGGGACCAGAAGACCAAGGAAGGGTGAGAGGTTGTGGGGAGGTATGGGAAATACTGGAAACAAAATAATTAGAGAAAAATCCAAAGGGTACTGGGCATAGGATGAGTAAGTTTTGTTTTTTCTTTTAACTTCCAAATTTGGATGATTTCAGGATGCTCCTGTAAATGTCAGTACCTATAATATATTATTCTTAGATTAGTTTATGTTTAAATGATGCTAGGTACAAATGAGGATGCTGTAAGAAGATGAAGAAAGAATGAAGGAGAGGAATAAAATCTTATTTGCCTGATTTCTCTTACTGAGTATTTAATAATATGTAGTCAGAAGAGTACGCACAATTGTGTCACTTGGCATACTTACTAAATAGAATATACAGTCCTGAACCCCACTTCAAATATAATTAATTTCTGAGGGTTTTAACTGGATCAGCACTTTTAACAAGTTTTACAGATGACTCAGCACAGGAAAGTTTGAGAACCATTGATATATAGTGGATAAGGCTGATTTGTTCCCATTATTTCCTAATCCATAACTCTCCCCCTTTTCTCACCCCATCACACCCCCCTTAAACACACATGTGGTTCATTTCTTCCATCTGGAATTATGTCACTTATTTCAAAATTGCTTTGCCTTATGACTCCCTTTGTCAGTACTGAACTAAGGTGCACCGCTTACAGCTGTTTTCCTGTTTTGCCAAGGTGCAAAATTAAATAATGTACATTTAGGTGAGAAAGCAGTACAGGGAAAGTCACTTAGTTTGCCAATGAGACTAGGCACCTGCCTGCCAGACAGCTGTATCTACTTTTGGCTTTATTTCCTCTGCTCATTATTAGCATGCTCTAATTGTTGTGAAGTTATAAATAGTGTTTATTTATTACTTTTAGTCAGAATGATACTAACCAGAAAGCTATCTGCTATTATTTTAATGGAGGTGAAGCAGTGTGAGAAAGCTACCTTTTGCCGTGATATAGTTGTGTAAATGAACTTTCAGTTACATGTTACTATAATTTCTTTGGGACATTACATATCTTAGTTTGTTGGTTTTTTTTGTAATTTGGAGATTTGGTAGTTTAAAAATTTATGGAAAGCAGTCTACCTATCTTCTCTTTTTTTCCCATTAGGCAATCATCACCATCTTGTTGGGTTGTTTGTGTTTCCGTATTTCCCTTTGATTATTTGAGAGAGAGGAAACCAAGGGATAAGGAACTGGGTTCCTACAGTCAGGCAAATTGAAGCATCATCTTTGTTTTTTTTTGTTTTTTGTTTTTTTGCAGCCAGATGATTCATGAATATGGCAGGAACTAGAGAGTATAGACTAGAACCAGCATATGGGGCAGGTTTCAGCAGTAGGCTGTTTGTTAGTCCAGATATTTGTGTAGTCAGCATGGTAGCAAGAATGGTAGGTATTGTTCACGGGTGAGTTGAGTACAAGAGCCAGGTTAGCTGGCAGTAGGTAATATACAGAGATCCAAGTCAACGTTATAGTTCTGGTGGTGGGATTGGAGTACAGTTGAAAGTTTTACGGTGACCACTCATGGAACCACTGCCTAGATTTTATCATTAAATTTTGCTATAGTTATTTTATTTATGTGTCAGTTTACCCATTCCATTATTTATCCATTAATCCGTATGAATTATTTGATTCACTTAAAAGTAAATTGTAGAAAGACATCCCATGCTCATGCATTGGAAGAATTAATATTATTAAGATGACAATACCCTCCAAATTGATCTAAGGATTCATTGCAGTCTCCATAAAAATCGCTGCTGGCTTCTTTGCAGAAATTGAGACGCTTACCTGAAATTTATGTGGAAATACAAGACCCAAAATATCCAAAGCAATTTTGAAAAAGCAGAGCAAAGATGGAGGACTCACACTTTCCAATTTCAAAACTTACTATTAAGTTAACAGTAATTAAGACTGTGCGGTACTGGCATAAGGAAAGACATAGATCAATGGAATGGAATTGAGAGTCCAGAAGTAAACCCTCATTTTTATAGTCAATTGATTTTTGACATGGGTGCCAAGACAATTAGATGGAGGAAAGAATACAAATGGAGTTGGGTCTGCATGCAAAAGAATAAAGTTAGACCCTTTTTTCCACCATATACAAAATTTATTCAAAAATGCATCTTTTATACGAAGTGTACAGAATAGCAAAATCTATAAAGACAGAAAGTAGATTAGTGTTTATGTAGGGCTGGGAGGGGATAGGAAGAAAATAGGGAGTGACTAATGTGTGCGAGATTTCTTTTTGGGGTGATGAAAATGTTATAAAATCAATTGTGATAATGGTTGCAAAACTCTATGAATATACCAAAAACTATTTAACTACATAGAAATCATGGCCTACTAAGCTGTTAGAGAAAAACAAATAAATTGCAGAAATCAGTACATTTCACCCTAATACTTCTACATACAATATTATTAATGTATATACAATATTTGTTTAATATTTGTTTACAGATTTTCCTTTTGATTTAAAAATTATATAAAATTAAATGCATATAAAGTGTGCATTCACTGAGTTTTGACAAATGCATACACTTATGTGACCCATTCCCCTAACATATTGTAGAACATTAATATCATCTCCAGAATGTTCCCTCTTGTCACATTCTCTGTCAGCTTTCCCATATACCCTACTAGAGGCATCCTTTGTTTTTTGTTCTGAATTTTTCCACCACAGAATTATGTTGCCTGTTTTAGTATTTTGTGTAAGTGGCATATTATAGGTACTGTTTTGTGTAAGACTTTCACTCACTATGCTATTTCTGAGATTAAACAGTGTTACATTCCTTTAATGGCTGAGTCGTATTCTGTTGTGTGAATTTATCAAAGATTCTTTATTATCATAATGATACACAACTAACCTCTTTCCAGTGTCTGGATATTATGAATAAAGCAGCCATGAGGATTTCATTACAACCCTTTTTGTGAACTTATGTTTTAATAGCTCTTAGATGAACATCTAAGAGTGGCATTGTTGAATCATAAGGAAGTTGTATGATTACCTTCATTTAAAAATTGCCACAGTTTTCCGAAAATGGTTGTGCCATTTTACATTATCATCAAATATGTATGAGAATTCTAGTTGTTCCACAGCCTCTCCAGTATTTGACCTTATCAGTCTTTTTTACTTTTGTCATTTTGCTGATTCTATAGTGCTATCACATTGTGCTTTTAATTTGCATTTTGCTGATAACTAATGATGTTCATCACTTTTTCATGTCCATTTTGGTCATTTGAATACCTTCTTTTGTGAAGCAGCTGTCTAAATCATGTGCCTATATTTTCATTAGGTTGTTTTTATTTCTATTATTGAATCGTTAGTAGTTCCTTTTATATCCTAGGCATCAGTTCTTTGTCAAATAGATGTATTGTGAATATCTTCTTCTTCTCTGGCTTGCTTATTCATATAAATAATGATTAGTAGACATTTTGAATTTTGATGTAATCATATTTATCAGTTTTTTTCTTTTGTGGTCGTTCCTTTCTTTGTCCTGTCTAAAAATATTTGCCTGACATGAAATCAAAACAATGTTCTCTTATATGCTTCTTTAACAACTTTGTTTGTTTTAGCTTTGATGTTTTTGTCTGTGATCTATTTCAAATAATTTTTGTGTTTGGTATGAGATAGATATTGAGATTCATTTTCTTCCCATAGAGATAACATTTCCAGTTATTAAGAACCATTTTTTTAGTATTTTTTCCCTATTTCATTGCTTTGGCACCTTTATTGGAAAATCCAATATCCTATATTATGTTTGATTTATTTGCTAATTCTTATGATAGTACCACACTGTCTTAATTACTGTACATTTATGCTAAGTCTTGAAGTAGACTTACACCCCCAAATTAAATAAGGTTTCTAATAAAGAAAAGCAAGCTTTTAACTAAGTTATAATAAATAATAAATGCCTTCATCTTCCTAATAGGAATAATTATAGGCTTTGAGTACTTGTATTTTCAGCTTGGTTAAATGAAATACTATAATTTTCAGGAAGGCATTACCATTTACTGGGGAAACTTCTAATGATATGTATAATTGAGGCATAATTCTAAGGAATATTTGAACCTAGCATTAGGTAACCTTTCCTGAAGTACTAGTAGAACTCAGACATCCAGCACGACTGCACAAGTTTTGTACTGTTCAACTCCAGGGATCGCCATTCAAATTGGCATAGTTAGAAAAGTAAATAATAATTGGTCATCAAAATGGCAGCGTGACGTGAGCCACTGTGAAGCTCCCCTGGAATTTACAACAAATTGAACAACAATAACTCCACAAAGGACTCCCTGCACAGCACACAGGCAAGACGAAGAGGCCCGCTACTGAATTCACCTCCAGGTGGGTGAATCACGCCAGCGGGGGAGGAGGGAGAGGAGAAGTGCGGAGACGGAGCCCCGCGGGCACAGGACGCAGACCAAGCTCACTGCTCCGAGCTCGCTGCTCCTGGAACTACTGCAGCTGTGGGAGAGGAAAGGGCTCGGACTGCTAGGGCTCCGCTGACAGCCCACAGGACTGAGAGGGCAGCATATAACGAGACTGAACCCAACGCTCACGGCAGAGACCTCGGAGCAAAGACTGAGGGAGGAGGGCTGAAATCGGTGGTTTAAGCCCTCACTGCTGAGCAGAGAACGGAAGCCTTAGGCATGGAGAATAGCCGCCCCCTTCCGACCCTCCGAGAGCTCACCCCACCCCCACCTGCCCGGTGCTAGAAGCGATAAAGTAGCTGTGTCAGATCAAAGGACAGAATATTTGCTGCTCTGAGAACTGTGGACCGCAGACACAGATTCGCAGCTCAACTAGTTCCGGCAAAGGGGAGGGAGCTGTGGAAGCAGGATTGGCTGTGGTGGTGGTCAACACCATTGCTCTGGGCCACCTCTCACAACTCACCCCGCCCCTGGCCCCACCTATCTTGGCGGATCCCTGCAGGAGTAAACGGAACTGCTGAAACATACGGGCTCTGAATCTGGTGCAGAAAGAGCTTTGGAACTTCTAAAGCTCTCCGCATCCTCACAGGGACATGTGGGATATGACCCAGGTGAACTGATAACACAGGAGAAGCCTGTCTCCCAGGGAATCCCCCCAATTGTGTGAGAAGCTGGAATAGTGCGCAATAAACATAGCTGTCATGCGGGGGACCCTGCTCAATGGCCATTTGTCGTGCAGGGCATCCGGCGGGGTCTCAGCTCTCGCTCACCACATAAGAATGCAGCACACGGTAAGGCCAAAAACGAACACCCACGGAGCCATAGATAGGGGAGTCAAACCAATATATTCTCGCTGGCGGCTGGGCTGGAGACACAGGAAGCAGGATCCACATAATCTGCCTAAAAGCAGTCCGCGCTTGCCAGCCAGCATCTTCTTGCTAGCCCCCATTCCTTTTGCTAGCGTGGCCACAGCCGTTATATTAGTGGCCAATGGCTTACGGGTTACAACTGATGGGCAACTAGCCACAGCTGCTGGCCATCTGATCACAGTTGATGGCCATTTACTACCTGAGCCAGCACCTTTCTATGTGAGGCCGAGAGCCTGGAAACTGTTTTTTGGGGCTTTGTCCCCACAATAGCACTACTGTGTGAGAGAGGAAAAAAAGACTGCAGTCGAAGAGAAAATAAAACATTCTACCAACAAGTACTGGAAAACAAAAGAAAGACCTCTTCCTATCAACCTGTTGCACAAGCCACTCTTGTAGATGTCTGGGAAGAGAAATAATAAATAAGTAATTGCCATGAATAATCAAGGCAACAAGAGAGCTCAGAAAGTGAAAAGTCTCCAAAAAAGGAACTTAAAGATATGGAAATATGAGAATTGAATGACAGAGTATTCAAGATTGCAGTTCTGAAAAAACTCAAGGAGATGCAAGAAAACACAGAAAGGCAGTTTAATGAACTCAGAAACACAATCAAAGAACAACATGAGCATTTTACGAAAGAGATTGAAATATTAAAAAAGAATAAATAGAATTTCTGGAGATTCAGAACTCAATAGAAGAAATTAAGAATGAAATACAGCTCAGTTAGTAGAGTTGACCAGATGGAGGAAAGAATCAGTGACATCGAAGATAGAAACCTGGTAATTACACAGATGCAAGAAGAGACTTGAGACTAAAAAGAAATGAAAGAACTCTACAAGAACTTTCTGACTCTATCAGAAAGAGCAATATAAGAATAATGGGCATACCAGAAGGAGAAGAAAGAGAGAAGGGAACAGAGAATATATTCAAAGAAATTGTTGATGAGAACTTCCCAAACTTGTGGACAGAACTGGATCCTTGAATCCTAGAAGCAAATAGAACACCTAATTACCTCAATCGACTGGCCTTCTCCAAGGCACATTGTACTGAAGCTGTCTAAAATCAACTACAAAGAAAGAGTCCTCAAGGCATCCAGGGAAAAGAAGACTGTAACCTACAAAGGAAAGCCCATTAGATTATCATCAGATTTTTCAGCAGAAACTCTACAAGCCATGAGGGAGTCGACCCAAATATTCAAACTGCTGAAAGAGAGGAATTATGAGCCAAGAATAATATATCCAGCAAAAAATATCCTTTAGATATGAAGGAGGAAAAAAGACCTTTCCAGACATACAGAAACTGAGGGAATTTTCTAATACACGGCCTGCACTATAAGAAATACTAAAGGAGGCTATTCGACCACCATCATCAGGGACAAATGTGGCAGCATAAAAAAGGGGAGAGTAAAGGCCTGAACCGGAATATGGCAATGGAGAAAGTAAACGTGCTGAAGAAAATGGAATACTGTAAATATCAAACTTTCTTTTACATAAACTTAAGGGTAACCACTCAAAAAAAATCCAGAACTGAAATATGTACTACTGTAAAAGAAGAAACAGAGGGAAACATCATAGAATACCACCACACAGAAATAATAGACAACAACAAATAGGCAATGAAAAAATGGAGAAACAGCCTTACCAGAAAACTAAAGATAGAATGACAGGAAATCCTCACGTATCAATATTCACCCTAAATGTAAATGGATTGAAGTCAGCAATGAAAAGGTACAGAGTAGCAGATTGGAAAAAAAAAAAAAAAAAAAAAAAACTAAACCCAACCATATGCTGTCTCCAAGAAACACATCTCAGCTACAAGGACAAGCATAGACTCAAAGTGAAAGAGTGGAAATTACCACTCCAAGCAAATGGTACCCAGATAAAAATCCGGTGTAGCCATACCGATATTACATGAAACAGACTTCGGGCAGAAAAATATAACAAGAGACAAAGATGGACATTTCATAATGGTAAAGGGGACTAAACAGTAAGAAGACATAACAGTCATCGATATTTATGCCCCCAATAAGGGAGCACCGAAATGTACCGAGCAACTACTAACAGAACTAAAGGGAGAAATTGACCAATACACAATTATACTAAGGGACTTTAATACATCATTGACAGCTATGGATATATCATCGAAACAGACAATAACTAACAAAATAGAAGTCCTAAATGACATGTTAAATGAAATAGACATAACTGATATATATAGAGCCCTTCATACTATACATTCTTTTCGAGTGTACATTAAACATTCTCAGGGATAGACCATATATTGGGACATAAAATCAGCCTCAGCAAATTTAGTAATATTGAAATCATACCAACGATATTCTCTGATCACAAGGCTTTGAAATTGGAGATCAACTGTGAAAAGAAAGCAGGAAAAAACACAAATACATGGAGATTAAACAACATGCTTTTAAAGAACTTCTGGGTCAAAGAAGAAATTAGAGGAGAGATCAAAAGATACATAAAACAAATGAAAAGGACAATACATCCTGCCAAAATTTTGGGGATGCAGCAAAAGCAGTTTTAAGAGGGAAATTTATATCATTACAGGCCTATCTCAAGAAACAAGAAAAATCCCAAATAAATAACCTCATGTTACATCTTAAACAAATAGAAAAAGAACAAGTAAAACGCAAGGTCAGCAGAAGAAAGGAATTTACAAAAATCAGAGCAGAACTAAATGAAATAGAGAACAAAAAGACAATAGAAAAAATTGTGAGAAAGAGCTGGTTCTTTGAAAAGATTAACAAAATTGACAAATCCTTGGCTAGACTCACTAAGATAAGAAGGGAGAAGACACCAATTAACAAAATCAGAAATGAAAAGGGGGAAGTTATCACGGACATCACGGAAATACAAAGGATCACCCAAGAATACTTTGAAGGACTATATGCCACCAAATTCAATAACCTTGAAGAAATGGACAAGTTCTTAGAAACATATAGTCTTCCAAGGCTGAACCATGAAGAACTGGAAAATCTAAACAGACCGATCACCAGTAATGAAATTGAATCAGTCATCCAAAACCTTCCCAAAAGCAAAAGTCCGGAACCAGATGGCTTCACTAGTGAATTCTACCAAACCTTCAAAGAGGATCTAATACCAATCCTGTTCAAAGTCTTCAAAAAAATTGAAGAAAAGACAGTACTCCCTAACTCATTTTATGAGGCCCCCATTACCCTGATACCAAAACCTGATAAAGACAACACATAAAAAGAAAACTACAGACCAATATCTTTGATGAATACAGATGCAAAAATCCTAAGCAAAATTCTAGTAAATCGAATACAACAATGCATTAAAAAGATTATTTATCACGACCAAGTGGGATTCATCCTCGGTGCACAAAGATGGTTCAACATCCCCAAATCCATCAATGTGATACATCACATAAACAAAATAAAGGACAAAAATCATATGATTATATTAATTGATGCAGAGAAAGCATTTGACAAGATACAACATCCATTTATGATTAAAACACTTAATAAAATACTTAAAAATACCTTAACATAATAAAGGCCATATATGACAAGCCCTCAGCTACTCTCATAATTAATGGTGAAAAGCTGAAGCCCGTTGCTCTAAGTTCAGGAGCACGACAGGGCTGTCCCCTGTCACCTCTGCTTTTCAACATAGTGTTGGACGTCCTTGCCAGAGCAATCAGGCAAGAGAAAGAAATAAAAGGCATCCAAATTGGGAATGAAGAAGTGAAATTATCACTCTTTGCAGATGACATGATGCTATATATAGAAAACCCTAAAGACTCCACCAAAAAGCTATTAGAAATAATCAACGAATACAGTAAAGTTGCTGGCTACAAAATCAACATACAGAAGTCCATTGCATTTTTGTATACTAACAATGAAATCTCAGGAAAAGAAATACAAAAAACAATTCCTTTTGCAATTGCAGCAGAAAGAATAACATACCTAGGAATAAACTTAACCAAGGATGTGAAAGACATATATGCTGAAAACTATAAGACATTTTTGAAAGAAATTGAAGAAGACACAAAGCAATGGAAAGACATTCCGTGCTCATGGATTGGAATAATCAACACAGTTAAAATGGCCATATTACCCAAAGCAATATGCAGATTTAATGCAATCCCCATCAAAATCCCAATGGCGTTTTTTAAAGAAATAGAACAAAAAAATCATCAGATTTGTTTGAAACCACAAATAGCCATCTCAATTGTAAGAAAAAACAACAATACTGGCGGTACCGCACTCCCTGATTTTAGCTTGTACTACAGGGCTACAATAATCAAAACAGCATGGTATTGGCAGAGAAAGAGACATATAGACCAATGGAATAGAATTGGAACCCAGAAATAAAACCACATAAATATGGACAGATAATTTTTGAGAAAGAAGCTAAAAACATACAATGGAGGAAACACAGCCTCTTCAATAATTGTTGTCTGGAGAATTGGATAGCCACGTGCAAAAGAATGAACTGGACTGCTATCTGTCATCATTACAAAATTAATTCAAAATGGATCAAAAATGTAAGCATAAGACCTGATACAATACACTGCATAGGAGAAAACATAGGTAGTAAACTTATGGTCCTTGGGTTCAAAGATCATTTTATGAATTTGACTCCAAAGGCAATGGAAGTAAAAGCTAAAATAAACGAATGGGACTATATGAAACTTAAAAGCATCTGCACAGCAAAAGAAATCATCGACAAAATAAAGAGGCAACCAACTGAATGGGAGAAGATTTTTGCAAACAGTGCCTCCGATAAGGGGCTAATATCCAACATATATAAGGAATTCATGAAGCTCAACAACAGAAAAAGGAACAACCCAGTTGAAAATTGGGCCCAGGACCTGAAGAGAATTTCTCCAAAGAGGACATACAAATGGCAAATAGAGATATGAAAAAATGCTCAACATCACTAATCATCAGAGAAATGCAAATAAAAACCACAATGAGATATCACCTCACCCCAGTCAGCATGGCTATCATCAGCAAGTCAAATAGTAACAAGTGTTGTAGAGGCTGTGGAGAAAAAGGAATCCTCATACACTGTTGGTTGGAATGCAGACTGGTGCAGCCGTTATGGAAGGCCTTGTGGAGGTTCCTCAAAAAATTAGGAATAGAATTACCATATGACCCAGCAATCGCTCTCCTGGGTATATACCCAAAAAATCTGAAAACATTTATACATAAAGTCATGTGTGCTCCAATGTTCATTGCAGCTTTGTTTACGGTGGCCAAGACATGGAAACAACCAAAATGTCCTTTGATAGTTGAATGGATAAAGAAGTTGTGGTATATATACACAATGGAATACTATTCGGCAGTAAGAAAAGATGATATAGGAACATTTGTGACAACATGGATGGATCTTGAGAGTATAATGCTAAGCGAAATAAGTCAGACAGAAAAAGCAGAGAATTATATCATTTCACTGATATGTGGTTTATAAACGAAAAACAGCAAGAGAGTAAGAAAAATAAATGAGAAACAAGAACTCATAGACACAGAAAATAGTTTAATGGTTACCAGAGGGTAAGGGTGTGGTGGGGGGTGGACGATGAGGGTAAGGGGGATCAAATATATGGTGATGGAAGGAGAACTGACTCTGGGTGTTGAACACACAATGCGATTTATAGATGATGACCTGAAATCTATATAATTTTACTAACAATTGTCACCCCAACAAATTAGGAAAAAAAAAATAAAATTCTGCAGTCAATTCTAATACAATATCCACACGCGAATGAAAAATTTCAAATGAGATATCTTGGTCTTAAAGGTCTTATTATGTTCCGTGTTGTTCGGTGATTTCTCTAATTCTCAAACCGTTTTAGAGTGAAACCGTGTTACAGAATTGCTGTGTTATATGGGGGTTACCTGTATATAGTGTGTTTGTGTGTGTGTGTGTGTGTATTAAAATTGTCATCATTTTTTTCTGAGTATGTTTGTGCCTTTGGTAGGCAACTCAATTTTAATGACTTGGCTAGTCAAAGAGTTATCATAAACTTCTGAGAAGCAGTAATTAACAGAGAACATTTTCAGGTTGCATTGTACGTCTGGCACCTGTGAAAGGATGGGGGAAGGAAGGACTAAGCAGGAAACATGTCAGACAGACTGCAGTACAGTTCTAACAAAGTTTTGGCCAGGCCAATGGAGAGCCTTTGAGCCAATGTCACCTGTTAGTGGAGCCCCTCATCCTACAGGAATGGATCTGTACTAGTATTCCTGCTATGCTCAGTCATTGTGTGGGAACAGCCTGGGTGAAGCATCGCTTTGTTCTGAGCATAATGGCAGATACAGAGGGGTAGCAGCTTGGGCTGTCAATCAACTATGACCCCCGCAACAGGTTTGAGTGGCACATTTCCATGGCCCCCATATTTCTATGCTGGTCTCATCCAGACTTGGGGAGCAGTTTGTCAATGTATGGTACCCGTGGTCCTGTGTTCTTCAAGGGAAACTTAGAGGAGAAATTAGTTGGATGAACCTTAGTCTCACATTCTTGTGCTTAGTACTGGAGTGTCTATCTTGGCAGAGATAATTGATGCTAATAAGAAGAAGGAGGTTGGGGTGCTTTTACACAGCAGGGTCAGGGAAGAATTCATGTGGAACCCGGGGGATCTACTTGATATTTCCTGGTACTCCTTTGCCCCATTTAAACTGTGAATGGACACCTGGAGCATCTCTGACATGACAGATATATCATTACCAAAGGATCATTCCCCCTTAGGAATGAATATTTGAGTCACAACTCTGGATTGTAGAGGGAATAGTTAATGATGAAAGGAATTTGGAATGGCTAGTAGAGGAGGAAGAAAATGATTGAGTAGTTCCACTGTTTCAGATACATGTCTTCATTGGTAAACAAAACAAACTCACTGTCCTCTTGAAGGTTATGTTCTAATGTGGAGATTATTGCTTTGCCATAATTTCCTAATTAGAATGAATTCTTTATATTCTCTCTTACAGCACTTTGTTTGCACCTCCATTATAGCATTTTTATTTCCTATTGTTTTTATGACATCATAGTAATTAATTTGCCTGTGTGTCTCCAACTATATTGCCAGGTCTCTGAAGGCAGGTTCCGTGTACTATATTCATCTTTGTGCCACGTTTTCCCACCCTCAGCAATTATCTCTCTTTTTTTTTAAGTAAACCATGCAATAAATGTTTATGGAATTGAATTGTATACAACCCATCTCTCAATGTGCTACATATTCGGAGGGTTAGTGTGGGGACAGAGTCCCAGAGAGCAGTTTCCAGGCTCTTGGCCTCACATAAAAAGGTGGTGGCTCAGGTAGTAGATGGCCATCAGCTGTGAATAGTTAGCCATCGGCTGTTACCGTTTAGCCATTAGCCACTGATATAAGTGCCATGCCTACGCTAGCAAGTGCGGACTGCAGTTAGCCAGTGAGGTTGGGTGGCAGAGACAAGTAGGCGGTGGGCTGCAGATCGTGTGGCTCCTGCTTCCTGTGTCTCCAACCCAGCCGCCAGCGAGACTATAGTGGCATGACTTCCTTATCTGTGACTCCGGGGGTGTTCCTTTTTGGCCTCACTATGTCCTGCGTTCTTATGTGGGGAGCGAGAGCTGAGACCCCGCATGACACATGGCACGGCGAGCAGGGTATGGTGACGGCCAAAGCTCTCTGAAGGGCGGTGGAGCAGTTTGTGCCTATGAACACTGTGGGGACAAAGCCCCAAAAAACAGTTTCCAGGCTCTCGGCCTCACAATAGAAAGGTGCTGGCTCGGGTAGTAAATGGCCATCAACTGTGATCAGATGCCAGCAGCTGTGGCTAGTTGGCCATCAGCTGTAACCCGTAGGCCATTGGCCACTAATATAACGGCTGTGGCTATGCTAGCAGAAGGGAATGGGGGCTAGCAAGAAGATGGTGGCTGGCAAGTGCGGACTGCTGTTAGGCAGATTATGTAGATCCTGCTTCCTGTGTCTCCAGCCCAGCCGCCAGCGAGAATATATTGGTTTGACTCCCCTACTTATGGCTCCATGGGTGTTCCTTTTTAGCCTTACCGTGTCCTGCGTTCTTGGGCGGGGAGTGGGAGCTGAGACCCTGCACGACAAATGGCGCAGCGAGCAGGGTCCCCCTCACGACAAACACTGAGTCTCAGGAGGAGCAGCTGCCGGAGAGCTGGACCCCGTGGAGGGGTGGGACAACGTGGACTGTTCCCCTACCAGCATAGGCCGGAGAAAGCGAAGGTTGTTGCCGCCCTGTGGGCTGGGAAGTTCTTGCTGAGGCAGCCTGGATGCAGGACTTGTAGTCCCAGGAGGAAATGTTTGCTGAGTCCTCTGCGGGAGCTGAGGGTGAGGTCAAGGTCGTCCCTCACCCCCCGGACAGCCCTGGCTAATGACTGTGGACTATGGGGAATTGCCTTCCATCCCTGATTTCATAGACCGCTTGACTGTTTGCTTGGGAACGTACCACCATGTAGTGGAACTGGCGGATGTTTGCTTTTGTGTCTTGACTGGCAGCCCTGGAGAATATGTAAGCACCTTGACTGTCAGTCGCTGTTGTTCCAGCACAGCACCCTGAGAGGGCCAGAGAGAGTGGCAGTGCCCTGAGAGCCCTGGCTGAGCCCAGGAAGTCTGGCTGTGTCCAGAAGGACTGATGGTGCCCTGAGAAACCCTGGCTGTGTCCAGAGAGCCTGGCTGTGTCCCGGATATTGCATTCACCTCCAGGCTCCTTACACAGGCGCCTCCCTCTCTCCACCTCCCGCAGAATACGCTTGTCCCATAGATTGTGAGGCGAAACCTTGTAGGGGTAGAGTGTGGGGACAGAGCCTGGAATGCAGTTTCCAAGCTCTCGGCCTCATGTGAAAAGGTGCTGGCTCAGGTAGTAAATGGCCATTGTGGGGACAAAACCCCAAAAAACAGTTTCCAGGCTCTCGGCCTCACATAGAAAGGTGCTGGCTCGGGTAGTAAATGGCCATCAACTGTGATCAGATGCCAGCAGCTGTGGCTAGTTGGCCATCAGCTGTAACCCGTAGGCCATTGGCCACTAATATAACGGCTGTGGCTATGCTAGCAGAAGGGAATGGGGGCTAGCAAGAAGATGGTGGCTGGCAAGCGCGGACTGCTGTTAGGCAGATTATGTAGATCCTGCTTCCTGTGTCTCCAGCCCAGCCGCCAGCGAGAATATATTGGTTTGACTCCCCTATCTATGGCTCCGTGGGTGTTCCTTTTTGGCCTTACCGTGTCCTGCGTTCTTGGGCGGGGAGTGGGAGCAGAGACCCCACCGGACGCCCTGCACGACAAATGGCGCAGCGAGCTGGGTCCCCCGCGCGACACATGGCGTAGTCGGCAGGATACGGTGCTGGCCAAAGCTTTCCGAAGGGCAGTGGAGCAGTTTGTGCGTATGAAAGCTCAGTCTGAGGAAGACCAGGAGGAGCAGTTGCCTGAGAGCTCGATCCCTGTGGAGGGGTGGAAAGATGTGGATGGTTCCCCAACCAGCAGAGGCCGGAGAAAGCGGAGAAAGCGAAGGTTGTTGCCGTGTGGGCTGGGAAGTGCTTGCTGAGGCAGCCTGGATGCGGGACTTGTCCCAGGAGGAAACGCTTGCTGAGTCCTCCGTGGGAGATGAGGGTGAGGTCAAGGTCATCCCTCACCCCAGGACAGCCCTGGCGAATGACTATGGACTATGGGGAATTGCCTTCTATGCCTGATTTAATGGACGCTTGACTGTTTGGGAACATACCACCATGTAGTGGGACTGGCGAGAATGTTTGCTTTTGTGTCTTGACTGGCCGCCATTGATAATATGTAAGCACCTTGATGTGAGCCGCTGTTGTTCCAGCACAGTACCCCGAGAGGCCCAGAGAGAGTGGCAGTGCCCTGAGGCCCTGGCTGTGTCCAGGAAGTCTGGCTGTGTCCAGAGAGTGGCAGTGCCCTGAGAGCCCTGGCTGTGTCCAGGAAGTCTGGCTGTGCCCAGAGAGAGTGGCAGTGCCCTGTGAGCCCTGGCTGTGTCCAGGAAGTCTGGCTGTGTCCAGAGAGAGTGGCAGTGCCCTGAGGCCCTGGCTGTGTCCAGGAAGTCTGGCTGTGTCCAGAGAGAGTGGCAGTGTCCTGAGAAACTCTGGCTGTGCCCGGGGAGACTGGTGGTACCCTAAGAAGCCCAGGAAGTCTGGCTGTGCCCAGAAGTACTGTGGTGGTGCCCTGAGAAAACCTGGCTGTGCCCGGGGAGACAGGTGGTACCCTAAGAAGCCCAGGAAGTCTGGCTGTGCCCAGAAGTACTGTGGTGGTGCCCTGAGAAAACCTGGCTGTGCCCAGGGAAACAGGTGGTACCCTAAGAAGCCCAGGATGTCTGGCTGTGACCAGAAGTACTGTGGTGGTGCCCTGAGAAACCCTGGCTGTGCCCAGAGAGCCTGGCTGTGTTCAGGATAGTGCATTCACCTCCAGGCTCCTTGCACAGGGCCCCTCGCAGAAGACGCTTGTCGCGTAGATTGTGAGGCGAGACCCTGTAGGGGTGGAGTGTGGGGACAAAACCCCAAAAAACAGTTTCCAGGCTCTCGGCCTCACATAGAAAGGTGCTGGCTCGGGTAGTAAATGGCCATCAACTGTGATCAGATGCCAGCAGCTGTGGCTAGTTGGCCGTCAGCTGTAACCCGTAAGCCATTGGCCACTAATATAACGGCTGTGGCTACGCTAGCAGAAGGGAATGGGGGCTAGTAAGAAGATGGTGGCTGGCAAGCGCGGACTGCTGTTAGGCAGATTATGTAGATCCTGCTTCCTGTGTCTCCAGCCCAGCCGCCAGCGAGAATATATTGGTTTGACTCCCCTATCTATGGCTCCGTGGGTGTTCCTTTTTGGCCTTACCGTGTCCTGCGTTCTTGGGCGGGGAGTGGGAGCAGAGACCCCACCGGACGCCCTGCACGACAAATGGCGCAGCGAGCTGGGTCCCCCGCGCGACACATGGCGTAGTCGGCAGGATACGGTGCTGGCCAAAGCTTTCCGAAGGGCAGTGGAGCAGTTTGTGCGTATGAAAGCTCAGTCTGAGGAAGACCAGGAGGAGCAGTTGCCTGAGAGCTCGATCCCTGTGGAGGGGTGGAAAGATGTGGATGGTTCCCCAACCAGCAGAGGCCGGAGAAAGCGGAGAAAGCGAAGGTTGTTGCCGTGTGGGCTGGGAAGTGCTTGCTGAGGCAGCCTGGATGCGGGACTTGTCCCAGGAGGAAACGCTTGCTGAGTCCTCCGTGGGAGATGAGGGTGAGGTCAAGGTCATCCCTCACCCCAGGACAGCCCTGGCGAATGACTATGGACTATGGGGAATTGCCTTCTATGCCTGATTTAATGGACGCTTGACTGTTTGGGAACATACCACCATGTAGTGGGACTGGCGAGAATGTTTGCTTTTGTGTCTTGACTGGCCGCCATTGATAATATGTAAGCACCTTGATGTGAGCCGCTGTTGTTCCAGCACAGTACCCCGAGAGGCCCAGAGAGAGTGGCAGTGCCCTGAGGCCCTGGCTGTGTCCAGGAAGTCTGGCTGTGTCCAGAGAGTGGCAGTGCCCTGAGAGCCCTGGCTGTGTCCAGGAAGTCTGGCTGTGCCCAGAGAGAGTGGCAGTGCCCTGTGAGCCCTGGCTGTGTCCAGGAAGTCTGGCTGTGTCCAGAGAGAGTGGCAGTGCCCTGAGGCCCTGGCTGTGTCCAGGAAGTCTGGCTGTGTCCAGAGAGAGTGGCAGTGTTCTGAGAAACTCTGGCTGTGCCCGGGGAGACTGGTGGTACCCTAAGAAGCCCAGGAAGTCTGGCTGTGCCCAGAAGTACTGTGGTGGTGCCCTGAGAAAACCTGGCTGTGCCCGGGGAGACAGGTGGTACCCTAAGAAGCCCAGGAAGTCTGGCTGTGCCCAGAAGTACTGTGGTGGTGCCCTGAGAAAACCTGGCTGTGCCCAGGGAAACAGGTGGTACCCTAAGAAGCCCAGGATGTCTGGCTGTGACCAGAAGTACTGTGGTGGTGCCCTGAGAAACCCTGGCTGTGCCCAGAGAGCCTGGCTGTGTTCAGGATAGTGCATTCACCTCCAGGCTCCTTGCACAGGGCCCCTCGCAGAAGACGCTTGTCGCGTAGATTGTGAGGCGAGACCCTGTAGGGGTGGAGTGTGGGGACAAAACCCCAAAAAACAGTTTCCAGGCTCTCGGCCTCACATAGAAAGGTGCTGGCTCGGGTAGTAAATGGCCATCAACTGTGATCAGATGCCAGCAGCTGTGGCTAGTTGGCCGTCAGCTGTAACCCGTAAGCCATTGGCCACTAATATAACGGCTGTGGCTATGCTAGCAGAAGGGAATGGGGGCTAGTAAGAAGATGGTGGCTGGCAAGCGCGGACTGCTGTTAGGCAGATTATGTAGATCCTGCTTCCTGTGTCTCCAGCCCAGCCGCCAGCGAGAATATATTGGTTTGACTCCCCTATCTATGGCTCCGTGGGTGTTCCTTTTTGGCCTTACCGTGTCCTGCGTTCTTGGGCGGGGAGTGGGAGCAGAGACCCCACCGGACGCCCTGCACGACAAATGGCGCAGCGAGCAGGGTCCCCTGCGTGACACCATCAACTGTGATTTGATGGCCATCAAGTGTGGCTAGTGGGCCGTCAGCTGTAACCAGCGAGCCATTGGTCTCTAATGAAACTGCCATGGCTACGCTAGCAGAAAATGGGGGCTAGCAAGAAGATGGTGGCTGAGCTAGCAAGAAGATGGTGGCTGAGCTAGCAAGAGCAGCTTGCAGTTAGCACGGTGAATTGCAGTTAGCAAGTGAGGTGGGTTGGCAGAGGGAAGTGGATGGTGGGTTGCGGATCTTTTGGCTCCTGCTTCCTGTGTCTCCAACCCAGCTGCCAGCGAGACTATAGTGGTATGACTTTCCTATCTATGGCTCTGTGGGTGTTCCTTTTTGGCCTCACCATATCCTGTGTTCTTATGTGGGGATCAGGACTAGAGACCCCGCCTGACACCTTGCATGACAGTTAGTAACTAGGAATGTGGTCAGTATTCCCTCAAGAATAAAGACTCATTCTATTTACAAAAGTCTAGCCACAAGTCAAGGTAGCGTACATCGTGTTCTGATTTTGTCTCCTTATACATGTGTACCTCTTGTTCTACCAGATGTACCATTTGAATTTACTTTTATGATTTTCTGTAATGCAGTTTTATTTCATTCTTTTTGTTTCAAATTCAGTGTTGCCTTGAATTATGTTTGTAAATGACTAGCCAGATAGACTTTGATCTCTAAAATTGTTTTGCTAGTTTATGTATGATTCTTAAAGCTTTTCATCCAGCACTGTAGTATTCATTCATTAGAAATGACTGGTGATACAAATCAGGTACAATCTCATGTTAACAAACTTGATTAAATAGCAAATTGCCAGATTATTGCTATTTTTATTAAAATAAAAGCTTATTGATTGACTGTGTATGGAAGGTATATCGTAGACTCCTTCTACCTGTAAAGTAGTTCCCATCTTAATCTCCCATATCTGTTTGTGAAATCATCTCTTTCTCATCTATACCCATTACTCTAGGATGGGGTTAAGTAAAGCACAGATTTTTTTTTGTCATGACAAGGGCACAAAATGACAGTAGGTTTTGAGTAGTATATAAATTGAAGCTGCTTTGGAAATAATTGCTCCATTTGGGTGACAAATACTGAAAAAGTAGTCTCTGCTTTAATATTAGAGGGAGTTGTAAGTTTTCTAAATATTGACTTGTCCATTACCAGCTTGTTGTGTGGAGCTGGATCTCTTATGATTTAGTAGGGAATGTGGTAATGGGTGATATACAATTTTCCACCTTTGATACATCCTTTTATGTCATTTAGTGTCCTATAATCAAGCACATCATTAAGAAGGCATTGTTTTTTCCTGTTGATTATAAGTGAAACAGCCAGAACTGAAGTATTCCCACTTTTTGTGATTGTACTAAACTAGGGTTTTCCTGATTTCTGCCCGTGATGGAAAATACCATGGAGTCTTTCATGCAGAACACTTGCCTTATTCAAAGTGGTAGCAAGGTTTCCTGCTTTGCTGCCTATGAAATCAAGATCGTATTAGCTCCTCCTACCATAAATACCAGCTGCTGCGATGATCAGCTAGTAATTATGTTAGAAATACACAGGAAATTTTGGTCTAATCAGTGTAAGGGCAAAAAACAATTTCTTCTTTTTACCTTCCTGCCAGCAGGCAAAAGGGAGACCTAGGGCATGTTACTGCATTTTTACACTGGCATTGAGCCATGGAGTTGGACTCACTGAGTTTTAAATGCACTTAGAACACAGGTTTTGACTGCTTCATAGGAGACATTCCAGACATATTTATGCTCAGCAAAGTCTGAAGTTTTTATTCTTATTATCATGGTACTGTGTGGTCTTTTTGTTTGTATCTTTTATCTGTGATGTTAGTACTTTTCCAAGGCCATGTTAAAATAAATAACTACAGATAATTTCAGTTTATGCTAATCTCTTTACATTTATGGAACTGCTTTACTGCAATCTTAAGAAAGATGTTGAAACTCAGGATATGTCTGTACAGGTCTGGTAAAATGGAAGGCTGCAGTGCTGTCAATAGTCAGCCCATAAAAATCTTCTTACCATAAAATCAAGGTTTATCTTACTTCTCAATTTTTTTTATCAGTGAAGCCATAGCTGTGGTTAACTCTTTTATCTGAAAGTGATTCATTTTAAATGATGTTGAAAGTTTTCATAATATCAAGAACTAAATCACAACATAAATCCAATGTTTTTATTGTGTTACACATGTTTACCATCCTATTATTCTGGATCACTAACTTTTAGTTGGAAGTTTAGGATACTTTCTTTCAGAGTTAGTCATTGAAGGAACATGGCATTTGGAGGCAAAAGACATCTGAATTCAAATATTAGCTTACTCTGTGATCCTAAATCAAGTCATTTAAGCTCTCTAAACCTCAATTTCTACATCAGAAAACATAGACAAGTATTTTTCTGCATACATCACAGTATTATTTCTGAGAAGACCAAACACAGAATATGTCATGTCATTTGTAAGTTGTAAAAAGTTACACAAATGTTGGTTTTCATTTTTGTCTTGCAACCCATTCATTCACCCCCAAATCGTCAATACATCTATCCCATGCATATAATCCCTTAGTGGCATGTTAAATATGATAATACCACTTGTGAATATATGTTTCATTTTACTGCTGAATATGCATATATCACCAGATTTTCTTACCACAGTTTCATATTAAAAATGAGTAATAATCATTATAGCAGAAGCAATTTATTTAAAAGCACTGCTCTTCTTCCCATACCCCCCAAATAAAATAACAGCTTTCTGATGGAGTAGGGAAATTAATTGTTTCTTCTGCTGCTTGTATTACAGCTTTTAAGAAACAATATTAAGTGATTCATTGGGTTGGTCTCATTTGAAGAAGATTTTAATCTATTACTTGCTTGAGTTCCCATTGCTAAGTTTTCTTTGTAAGGGACTTAAGTAGGTTAAATCTTTTACTGCTTAAGTGTCTTAAACCCGAGTACTGTGGTCTGCCTTTGTGAGTTTGTCATCACTGGAGGTGTTAACTAGGTGGATGGATAGAAGATGTTTAAGTGAATATCATAGATCATGTAGAACTGAGTACTGAAAAGCTTCTAGTTTTGCTGTTCTATGGCCCTTACTTGTGTTTATTTTCAAATTAAAACATGAAATGATTATATGTACTTCATTCAAATATTGCTTGTTCCACTTAAAAACTTTGGAAATTCTTTCTAGGGAAAACTCTATTAGAGTACCATGTGAAAAAAATTTTTTGTGTACATTACCAGTTTTCCAAGCATTTTTTTCCCTTTTTGAGAGCTCATAAAACTTTGTTTACATTCATCTTAATTTATCTCATTTTGTCTAATGAATACTAATTCATACATTTCTCTAATCCCCCTTTTAGGTTATAAATTATTCCTGGGAGGTAACATATTTAATAATTTCTATACATCTCATACTAATTTGTACAGAGACAAGACAGTAAAAATTTCTCAAATTTAATTTATGGTTACTGGTACCTAAAAATGAGGGGGGGAAGTTGGTCTTAATTAAAGTAGCTTACACTGGGTTTCTTTCCTATCTACAAATCATACAATCTGATCATAATGAGTGACATTTTGAGTTAGGGTGATTTTCTAATGTAAAAAATCCCTTTTGTGCAAGTGCCATTAAAAGCATCTAATTACCTAATTATTTAAAATAGCTCCCCATTTCACATACTTCCAAATGGTATCCAAAAGTATTTGGAAATTAAAATAACATACCCCAGTTGGCATAGCTTTCCCACCCTAAATGTGAAATCACTAGGGCTATTCTGAGTAAGTTATGTATGGATTTTTAAAGTTCAAGTACATTTGATAATGAAGCATTTGATAATTTGTCCAGACTAGATGCCAGAATACTTCCATTGTATGAAAACTGATGTCTTTCAATCTTTAGGCTCACTTTGATCAACATTAGTTAATGCGCATCCTTAAAGTTTGGCATACTTCTGCATGGTAACCTTTCCTACACCTCTCACCTCATTTCTCCAACTTCCTTCTATCCCATTGGGAAAAAAATAGGATCTTGAAAACCAAGTGTATCTTTATTCTTTAGTTCTGTTAAAAATTGTCATGTTTTTAATCAACTAAAATTGTTAACGATATTAGTATTGGTGAAGTACATGTTGTGGTCATATTTTAATGAGTCTCCTCCTATTTTTAGTTCTGGATTTGTAGAAGGCGGCAGGTGCTGTCTCGGTTAACAGGCTTCTAAACTGATCAATGTGTTCATATATAATTTGATTTTTAAAGAAACACTTTAATTATAACGAGAAGAAAATGTTTCCTTTTCATAGAAAATCTAGCAGATTATCTTGGCTTTTGCTCAGAATTTGAAGGTAAATGGGAATCAGTTTGAAATATTGGAAAAAGTCAAATACCTACTTTAGCTCTGGCTCTGTCATTGAGTAGCCCTCCATTTCTTCATGTTTAAAATGAGGGCTGTAGATTAGGTAATTTTTAAGTCCTCTTTCTACGCTAACACTCTTTTATTGATAGCATGTATTAGTAAGAAATAGCAAGATTTGTTTATGGATTGTGAGAGGATATCAAATAAAGGGATGTAATAAAAGATACATAGAATGTTTAGCCTTGGACTGTTAAACAATGGTAAATCCATGCCCCTCCACCCGCAAGTGTAGGTTTTGTGTTAACAATAAATAGCCTAGTCAAAGATGACTTCTGTTTTGAAATGTTAAATTTAAATTATCTTATAAGAGTTCATGAGAACCATGGGAGTAGTCATTATGTGATAATATAGCATAGTATTATATTGTATGCATATGGTTTTAAAGGTAAAACTAATAGTAAAAGAACTTGTCTCTTTCCTCATCCCTTTTGACTTCCTCAATCAGTTCCTTAAGGAGAAAAACGAATAATTTTTGCTTTATCAATACATTTTCTATTTTGTGTTATGACAGATGAGATGCTCTTTCTGCTACCACTCTTATCTCTCTTCTTCCATCTCCTCCCAATATGTCATGCCGTTTTCATTTAAGTCAATAATTAATGTTTACATTATTTTGAATATGTGAATATTATGAATATAATATATGTTACTTATGTAGAGCCAGGTAAAACTCTGTGATTATATTTCTTTTCTGTGTGTGGATCTTTCCCCCCAGAGTCTCTAATTACATTTCTTCTATTTTCATAATGCATTTCTTTTTTTAATTCAAGTGTATTGGGGTGACAATTGTTAGTAAAGTTAAATAAATTTCAGGTGTACAGTTCTGTAATACATCATCTATAAATTCCATTGTGTGTTCACCTGGAGTCAGATCTCTTTCCATCACCATATATTGGATCCCCTTTACCCTCATCTACCACCCTCTCCCTCCTGACCCTCTGGTAACCACTAAACTATTGTCTGTGTTATGAGTTTTGTTTCTTTATTTCTTTTTCTTGTTCTTTTGCTGTTTTCAGTTTTACATACCACATATCAGTGAAATCAGATGGTTCTCCACTTCTTCTGTCCGACTTCTTTTGCTTAACATAATGCTTTTTTTATATTCTGATTTTTTTCCAAAAGTTCCATCATATCTGGTTCCTTCACTTTTTTACTGGGAGAGACTACACTAGGGACACCATTATAAGTGTTTTTTTTTTATTTCCTGATTTATTCATGATATATAAAATATGTTTTATTTTAATATATAGGACTTATACCCAGCAGCTTTGATAAACTTGATTAATTCTAATTTCTTTGTATGGTCTCTTGAATTTTCTATCTATCCAATCATATCATCTGTGAAAGACATTTTTGGTTCTTCTTTTCCAAACCTTTCCTTTCAACAATGGCTAAGGCCTAGGTTAAATTCAACTTTGTCATATTCTAATTAGGAGTTTTGCATGTATGTTCATTGGTACGACCGACTTGTGATTTTCCATTCACACTCAGTCCTATTTAGGTTTGGTGTCAAGGTTATGCTAGCTTTATTCCTCCCTCCTCTTCTGTTTTCTGGAAAAGCATTGTTAGATTTAAATTACTTGTTCTAACTTAATTGCATTGTAGTCAGAGACCATATTCTGTATGAATTCTGTCCTTTGAGATTTGCTTAGACTAACCGTAAAGCCCAGTGTATGGTCAGTTTTTATAAATATCCAGGGTGTGCCTGATAGAAATGTGTGTTCTTCGTTTGACGGGTACACTGTTTTACGTATGTTCATTAGAATAAGATTATAATCATGTTCAAGTCTTTCTACGTCTTTACAGATTATGTTGTTTACATGTTCTATTAGGAATCAGAGATCTGTTTTAAATTTGCGACTATATTTGTGGATTTGTCTATTTCTCCTTGTACATCTGGTACTTTTAATTATATATATTTTATGATGTTTTTACTGCATACAAATTTGGGTTTTTTTTAAAAGTGTATTTTTTCTGAACCAAATCTTTTTATCATTCTGAAGTGACCATTTTTATCTTTCATAATCTTTTTTGCCTGAAAGTCTATTTTATCTGAAATTAACATAGCTATACCAATTTTCTTTGTTATTGGTATAATAGAACTTTTTTTCATCTTTTATTTTAACCTTTCCATGTACCTTATTTTTTTGATGTCTCTGATGAATAGCATACATGTTGCGATTTGCTTTTTTTTGCAGTCTGAGTATATTTGTCTCTTAAGTAATTTTATCAGTGTATTTACCTACCTAACTTTTTAGTAACAATCTTTTCAAAACATTGAAAGAAGATATGATTAACACCAGTGCATTTCCTTCTAGAGTTAACACTTGTTAACATTTTGCCATATTTGTTTTATGTTTTTATGTCTCTTGCTCTTCAGTGTCTGTGTGTGCATGTGTGTTTAATGATTATGTATGTGTGTGTATATACTTTTTCTTTTGTTAGGGGGGTTATCATTTCGTGAGGGGTATAAATGTCTAATCATTATGTTGTTTTGTATACCAAACATGAAAAAATAAAATTAAAAAAGACAAAGTAGTTTGTAGACATCATAATACATATTTCTAAATACCTCAGCATGCATCATGTCTCACCAAAGGAAAAGGGCATTGTACTACGTAAACATATCATTATCACACTGTAAAAATTAGCAATGATTTTAAAGTATAATCTAATATTCAAGTCATATTTCGATGTCCCCTGTGGTCCTAAAAAGCTTTCATAGCTGTTGATGTACTACATTTATTTAATTTCTTAAATTTTAAAAATCTGGATTTCATTGGAAGAAAATTGGATCTCTCGTGTCTCTGTACATCTTGATAGAAGAGGAAATGGCTCTTTGTTTTGGACTATCTTTTCAGGGATACTTCTATAACAAACAACTTGGAAAACAGAGATCCTATCTCCTTTTGGAGAAACAACCAGGTTTGTTTGCTGTCCAGTATAATAAAGATAACATCTCAGAGCAAAGGTCAAGCAAGCTTACTGTCCCTTATAAAATATGTGGGTACCCTAAACACTCAAATTCTCTCCTATAACAAAGGCATTACCTTGTCCTCTTCATGTCACCCTGTGGGAACTGGGGTCCAGGGAATCCTGGACTATTGCTGAAACAAATTATCTGTTGTCTCTGATCAAAAATGTTTGTGTTTTCTGCCAGCATGCAAGAAACTATGGTAGACTAACTTGTTAGCTTCCAAGTAGGGAAAAATCTCAGACCCTTCACAGTTCCTGATAGAATAGTCTTCCCACATTATTTCATGACACTGATTTTTAATAGATTCATTGAGATATAATTTACATTCAATTCACCCACTTAAAGTTCACAATTCAGTGATTTTTAGAATATTTACAATGGCGTGCAACCACCACCAAAATCCAGTTTTGAACATTTTTATCAACCCCAAGAGAAACCCACACCCCATAGCTGTCACTCCCTTTGTCTCCAAATCCCCAGCCCTAAGCAACACCAATTTAGTTGCCGTCTCTATAGGTTTCTCTATTTTGACAATTTCATATAAAAAATAACATGTAGTATTTTGTCTGGCTTCTTTTACTTACCATAACATTTTCAAGATTCATTCGTATTGAAGTATTAATCGCTACTTCATTTCTCTTTATTGCTGAATAATATTCCATTCTATGCATATATTGTTTTTTACATTTTTTAGTCTATTCTGGATACTACTATGATCATTTATGTATATGTTTTTGTATAGATATATGTTTGTATTTTGCTTAACTATATACCTTTGTGTGGATTTGCTGTGTCATATGTTTGCTTGAGAAACTGCCAGATTGTTTACCAAAGGAGATGCACTGTTTTGCACCACTGCTGGCAATATATAAGGGTTACAATTTCTTTGGAACTGATTTCCTTGCTAACACTTCTTATTGTCTGTCTTTTTGTATTATGGGAGGTGTGATCAAACAATACAGTGAATGTTTAAATAAAATAATTATTACAGTAAAAGACACATTGCTATTAATCCCCCTCAAAATACTCCCCCTTGCTTTGAACGGCAGTTACCTCATCATTCTTGCCACTTTCTGAAGCAATTTTGGATGTCCTCTTTCGTGAATGTCTTTAGTTGCACTGTTGTGGCTGCTTTGATGTCCTGAATCATTTTGACTTTGGGGAAGAGCCAGAAGTTGCACGGTGCCAAATATGGTGAAAAAGGTGGATGAGGACACACCTTAATGTTTTCATCTGACAGAAACTGCTGTACCGGAAGCACTGGGTGACACAGAACATTGTTATGATGGAGGATGAAACCGTTTGCCCATTTCTCAGGCTGTTTTCTATGCACATCATTTTTTAAATGCTCTAATAAGCTCTTATAATATTCAGACTTCACCATAGTGTTTCGGATAAAAACTCAGCTCACACAGTTCCATCAAGGTCAAAAAACACAATTAACATCACCTTTCCATTGGATGGCAGCGGCATTCACCGTATTTTATTACACCTCGTAGCTATTCTACCGTGTGTGAAGTGGTATCTTACTGTAGTTTTAATTGGCATTTCCCTGATTGCTAATGATGTTGGACATCCTTTTATGTGATTAATGGATATTTTTATGAGAAATGTCTATTCAGATCGTTTGCCCATTTTTAATTGGGTTACTGGACAGTAAGTTAATAAGGTGTAAGAGTTGTTTATGTATTCTGGATACAAGTCCCTTACCATATACATGATTTACAAATACGTTTTCTCATTCTATGGGTTGTCTCTTTAATTTTAAAAATTAATTAATTTTTTAAAATAATTAAAAACATTTTTCAGTTACAGTTGATATTCAATATTATATTAGTTGCAGGTGTACAACATAGTTATTAGACATCTATATAACTTACGAAGTGATCACCCTGATAAGTCTAGTACCTGTCTGATACCATACATAGTTATTACAATATTATTTACAATATTCCTTATGCTATACTTTATATCCCCATGACTGTTTTATAACTACCAACTTGAACTTCTTAATCCCGTCCCCTTTTTCACCCATTCCCAACCCTCTCCTATTTGACGAACATCAAAATGTTCTCTGTATCTATGAGTTTATTTTTGGTTTTTTAGATTCCACATGTAAGTGAAATCATATGCTATTTATCTTTCTCTGTCTGACTTACTCCACTCAGCACAATACCTTTCAGGTCCATCCATGCCGCCTCCAATGGCAAGAACCCTTTCCCTTCTATCACTGAGCAATACTCCATTGTATATATGTACCACTCTTTATCCATTAATCCAACAATGGACACCCAGGCTGCCTCCATATCTTGGCCATTATAAACAGTGCTGCAAAGAACACATGGATGCATTTGTCCCCTCAAAGTAGCATTTTGGGTTTCTTCGGATAAATACCTGGAAGTGGGATTACTTGGTCCTTCTTTGACTCTTGTTATAGCCATTGTTTTCAAGTCTATTTTTTCTGGTATATGTATTGCTACCCCAGTTTTTTTTCCACTTCCAATTTCATGAAATATCTTTTTCCATCCCTTTCAGTTTGTGTGTCTTTTGATCTGAAGTGAGTCTCTTGTGGTCAGCATATGTAAGAGTCTTGTTTTCTTACCCATTCATCCATCCTATTTTGATTGGAGCCTTTAATCCATTTACATATAAAGTAGTTGTTGATAGATGAGCACTTATGATATTTTATTATTCATATTTGATTTTTTTTCACATTAGAGAAATCCCTCTAAGATTCCTTGTAATAGTGGTTTCATACTGATGAACTCCATTAGCTTTTTTTTTTTTTTTTTTTTTTTTTTTTTTTTATGTGTGGTCTGGGAAGCTCTTTATCCCTCCTTCAGTTGTAAATGATAGCTTTGCTGGGCAGAGTGATCTCAGTTGTAGGACTTTGCTTTTCATCACTTCACTGTTTCCTGCCAATCCCTTAGGTGCTGCAAAGTTTCTGTTGAGAAATCAGGTGACAGTCTTACGGGAGCTCCCTTGTAGGTATCTCTTGCTGCTTTTATGATTCTCTCTTCATCTTTAACTTTTGGTATTTTAATTATGATGTGTCTGGGTGTGGGCCTCTTTGGGTTCATCTTGTTTGGGACTCTCTGTGCTTCCTGGACTTGTATATCTATTTCCTTTGCTAGGTTAGGGAAGTTTTCTGTCATTATTTCTTCAAATAAGTTTTCAATTCCTCTTCCTCTCTCTCTTCTCCGCCTGGTACCTCAATGATTCAAATGTTGTTACGCTTAGTGTTGTCCCATAGGCTCCCTTAACTATCCTCATTTTTTGGATTATTTTTTTCTTTTCACTGTAGTGATTGGGCATTTTCTGCTATCTTGTCTTTTTTATTTTTTTAATTAAAATTTATTGGGGTGACAATTGTTAGTAAAATTACATAGGTTTCAAGTGTACAATTCTGTAATACATCATCTATATATTACATTGTGTGCTCACCAACCAGAGTCAGTTCTCCTTCCATCACCATGTATTTGACCCCCTTTACCCTCTTCTACCACCCTCCTCTCCCTTTACCCTCTGGTAGCCACTAAACTATTTTCTGTGTCTATGAGTTTTTGTTTCTTGTTCCTTTGTTGCTTTCAGTTTAATGTCCCACATATGAAGTCGTATGGTTCTGGACTTTTTCTGTCTGACTTATTTCCCTTAGCATAATAGTCTCAAGATCCATCCATGTTGTTGCAAATGCCACTATTTCATCTTTTCTTATGGCAGAGTAGTATTCCATTGTGTATATATCCCACATCTTTTTTATTCAATGTCTTGGCCACTGTAATGCTGCAATGAACATTGGAAATGTTTCCTGATTTGGGGGGTAGATACCCAGGAGAGAGATTGCTGGGTCATATGGTAATTGTATTCTTAATTTTTTGAGGAACCTCCACACTGCCTTCCATAGGAACTGTACCAATTTACATTCCCACCGACAGTGTATGAGGGTTCCGTTTTCTCCACAGCCTCTCCAACATTTATTATTTATCTTGTTGATGATGCCATTCTAACATATGTGAGGTGATATCTCATTGTTGTTTTGATTTGCATTTCCCTAATAGCTAGTGAAGTTGAGCATTTTGAAATATATCTGTTGGCGGTTTGTATGTCTTCTTGGGAGAAGTTTCTGTTCATGTTCTCTGCCCATTTTTAATTGGATTATTTATCTTTTTGTTGTTGAGTTGTATGAGTTCCTTTTAATATGGGGGTATTAGCCCCTTATTGGAGGACTTGTAATAAATTTTGCTGGGAATATTGGAAAGCCACATGCAAAAGAATGAAACTCGACTGCTCTCTGTCACCATGTACCAAAATTAACTGAAAATGGATCAAAGGCCTAAACATAAGACCTGAAACAATGAACTCTAGTAGAAGAAAGCATAGATCCTAAACTTGTGGACCTTGGGTACAAAGAGGATTTTATGAATTTGACCTCAAAGCAAGGGAAGTAAAAGCTGAAATAAATGAATGGAACTATATCATACTAAAAAGCTTCTGTACAGCAAAAGAAACCATCAACAAAACAAAGAGGCAACCAACCAAATGGGAGAAGTTATTTGCATAGTGTTTTAATTAGTGTTGATTTATGTGCTTTACTATGTGATAAGAACAAATCTTCCTTAGTTTTTATTTTATTATTTTCTACCACACTAAAAAATTTAAAGCATTACTACCTTTTCTTGTTTTAACAGTCTTCGTAACTTGGTAAAATTAAATAGTTTTTCTACATTTTTTGAAAAAGTGTTTCTTTTTTGGGGTGTGAGGTCCTTTTCTCTAACTGTAGTTGTTTTCATATCGACTTAAGAAGTCCTTTAGACTGGGGTACTTAATGTCTGTTTTACCCAACTCTTTGCCTACAAAAATTTTGTGTTTTAATCTTAGTGCTTAGCATAGCCGTTTTTCCTCTAGATAATCTTTCTGCCCATCTTTTAGAATTGAAGTCAAGTTATTTACCTTTTCTAAAGAGCCATTATGCACATTCCCAAGTTCAAGGGAACTCTTAACTTTGATGGCAATCATTGTCTGTACCACTCATTTTTACTTGGTAATTGCTACTTACTGAATCACAGACTGTAAAAGTTGTAAGCCACCTAAAGAGATCATATTATCTATCTCTGCCATTTTACCAAAGAGAAAACTAAGTATTCCGTTATGGGAGTTGCTTGTTCATAGTATCCTAAGAATGCAATTGCTGAGGTTAACTCAGAATGTATTTATTGTATTTTAGAGCTCTTTCTATTACTATTGTCTGCTGTATCGTTATTCCATTGTATTTGAATTTCACTTGAATTTGTTTGGGCCTAGTTTGTTTTTGTTTTTATTTTGGTTTTTTTTGTAAGCTAGATTGGAAGTTCCTTAAAGGCAGCACCCATGTCTATATATTTTTTGTACAACTCATATCCCTAATATTGTGTTTTGTGCTCATAATGCATCTAATCAATATTAATAGATATTGGTAAAAAAAACCAAAAAACATGTCGTTCCATTTACCAAATGTCAATTGGGGCCATTTCCTTGTGGGCATCACTATTATAACTGTATGGAAAGTGGCATCTAGTGGTTAGTGTGCATATTACATTTGCCATTTAGAAAAAAAAAAAAAAGAGGCTAAGGTACTTTTTAAGTCATAGGCTCCGAAGGCTGAGTATTGATAAACATTACTTGGTATATACATCCCATAAAAGTTTTCTATTATTTGATGAGAAGCATACTACTTTACTGTACATAAATGCTGAGCTATATACATATGTTAAACTAATTACTATTTGTTTTTCTAAGCACTTAAGCTTCATGCCAAAGTATAGTTCTGGATGGAATAAGTCATCTACTGTGTTCTTGTTCTATAGAACCTTATTTTAAAGGAAGACATTTTTCTGGCTCCAAGACTTCAATTCGCACAATTCAGCAAATGAACCTTTTAGTAGTGGCTATTTAGAACATTTAGGCTGTGGGAATAGCATTTATGCTAAAGCTTACTGCTGTTAAAGACTGAGCTACAAGTGATGAGAGAGTGGAGGCAAAGAAAAGAAAGGTGGAGAAGACAGTATTGTGTATTTTGTGCTCCACTATTGCTCATGAATGCAGAGAAACAAGAAACTTCAAAGTGGCAGACATTTTTGGCTAGTTGTCAGGGTATTTGCTAATATAGATTAAGAGCTAATGTCTTACAAGAGATCTTAGGGGAAAAATGAGTTCCTAAGAGCTTGGACAGTGGCAAATCATATTACAGGGAAGTTTTATGAATTTCTTTTTCACTTTTAAAAATATATTTTCACTTTAAAATTATAAAAATTTGTTGCACCAAACAACAAGTGCTGGAAAGGATGTAGAGAAAAGGGAACACTTGTGCACTGTTGGTGGGACTGCAAATTGGTGCAGCCACTGTGGGAAACAGTATGGAGATTTCTCAAAAAACTAAAAATACATATATCATATGACCTAGCAATTCTACTCTTAGACATTTATCCAATGAGAATAAAAACACTAATTTGAAAAGATATATGCACCTCTATGTTCATTACAGCATTAGTTACAGTAGCCTAAGAAGCAACCTAGGAGTCCATCGATAGATGAATGGATAAAGACGTGTGTGTATGTGTGTGTGTATGGAATATCGCGCAGCAATAAAACAATGCAATCTTGCCATTTGTGTCAACATGAATGGATCTAGAGGGTCCTATGCTAAGTGAAATATGTCAGGCAGATAAAGACAAATACCATATGGTTTCACTTATATGTGGAATCTTAAAAAAACAAAAACAAACTCATAGAAACAGAGACCAAGACCAAATGGATGGTTACCAGAAGGGAGGGTTGGGGTGGTGGGTGAAAAACGTTATGGGAAATATAAGCAATAATATTGTGAGATGTTTGCACGGTCACTGATGATCACTAGAATTTGTGGGGTGATCACATTGTCAGATATAAAAATGACAAATCACTACATTGTGCACTTGACTCATATATAACTAGTATAATGTATGCTAACTATACTTAAATAATTAAAAAGTTATGAAAATTATATTTGCTCATTGTGTAAACTTCAAAAAGAATTGTATACAATAACAACTGAAAGCTTTCCCAGAGGTAACCATTGTTTGCAATTTGATACATATCGTTTCAGATTTTTTTCTGGTATTTGCTTTAAAAGTATGGATTGTTGAATTTAGTTGAGCTGTAAGTGAGTCAGGTTTTCAGTTTCATATTTAATGATTTTTCTCCCTCTCCATTGCTTTATAGGCTTGCTATGGATGTTCTCCGGGATCAAAGTGTGACTGTAGTGCTGTAAAAGGAGAAAAGGTAAGGTCTGAGATGGGCCATTGAAACCTTAGTAAAACAAGTAAAGTAGTATTTTTAAAAAAACATATCCCCAAGATTTTATTGTCTTCATGATAAAAACATGAAGCTTTATAATGGATCACTTGGCACTTTCTCTTCTTATCTCCTCCCAGTTCAAAATACTTGTGTGTCTTAATAGCTAGCTTTCTCTTAGATCTAGAGTTGGGCTCAACACACTTAAGCCTCAGGAAAATCTGTTTTTTAAATCAATATTTTATTAATGTGAGAAAATGTATTATTTCCTATTTCACTTTGGTTACTGGAAAAGAAAATTTGCTGTAAAAGAAACATAATATTTAAATATATTCAGCTACATTGACATAAGGGTATACATAAGGGTATACATATACATAAGAGTATATCTAGTGATATAAAATGACATACATAACCATGTAAAATGTTATAGTACCTTCTCTGTACTTGCAGCCATTTGCAGAAAATTAGCTTAGTCTGCCCACGATAATCACTATACTTCCTGTCATAACACTGCTTTCCTTTCACATACAGAGAATTCTTGCTCTTCTTGTACTGTGGCACTTCTTGGGTATGGTGCTTGAGACACCACTTATAGAAAGTTTGGTGGATTTTAGGAACGTACACCTTGTTTGTGACAACACTAACGGCACAGAAAGTAATTGTATTTTTAATATGTTTTTTTTAATTAAAATTTATTGTGGTGACAATGGTTACTAAAATTACATAGGTTTTAAGTATAAAATTTTGTAATACATCATCTATATATCACATTGTATGTTCACCATCCAGAGTCTGTTCTCCTTCCATCACCATATATTTGATCCCCTTTACCCTGTTCTACGATTCCCATTACTCCTTACCCTCTGATAACACCTAAACCATTGTCTGTGTCTATGAGTTTTTGTTTCTTCATTTGTTTGTCTTGCTCCTTTGTTGCTCTGAGTTTTATATCCCACATATCAGTGAAGTCATATGATTCTCGAATTTTTCTGTCTGACTTATTTCACATAGCATAATAAACTCAAGATCCATCCATATTATTGCAAATGGCACTATTTTATCTTCTCTTATGGCAGAGTAGTATTTCAATGTGTTTATGAGGTCTGATAATTACGTTCAGGGACTCTTCCTGCAAAAAGTGCTATGTACCTCGTTGCTGAATATCAATATGGTTACCGACGCCAGCACCTAGTCCACCCTTCAAAGCAATTTTGGAACTCTTTTTCTGGAATGGCCACTAGAGCTGTTGTATTACCCTTGATGTCCTGAATGTCATCAAAATCTCTTCCTTTCAATATTTTCTTTATCTTCAGTAAAGAAAGAAGTCATTGGGGGCCAGGTCAGGTGAGTAGGGAAGGTGTTCCGATACAGTTATTGTTTGCTGGCTAAAATCTCCTTCACAGACAGTGCCCCGGGAGCTGGTGCCTTGTCATGATGCAAGAGCCATGAATTGTTGGCAAAAAGTTCAGGTCATCTGAGTTTTTCATGTAGTCTTTTCAGCACTTCCAAATAGTAAACTTAGTTTACTGTTTGTCCAGTTGGTACAAATTCATAATGAAGAATTCCTCTGATATCAAAAATGCTTAAAATAGATTGGCAAAAAAACGGCGGCGTGAGGTGAGCCTCTGTAACGCTCCCCTGGAATTTACAACGAATCGGACAACAATAACTCCACAAAGGACTCCTTGCACAGCAGACAGGCAAGACAAAGAGGCCCACTACTGAATTCACCTCCAGGTGGGTGAATCGCACGAGCAGGGGAGGAGGGAGAGGAGAAGTGCGGAGACGGAGCCACGCGGGCGCAGGACACAGACATAGCTCAGTGCTCGGAGCCCTCTGCTCCCGGATCTTCCGCAGCTGCGGGAGAGGAAAGGACTCGGACTACTGGGCTCCGCTTACGGCCCACAGGGCTGAGGGGGCAGCATACAAAACGGCTGAACCCAACTCTCCCGGCAGCAAAGTCTGAGGGAAGAGTTCTGAAATTGGTGGTTTAAGCCCTCACTGCTGAGCGGAGAACAGAAGCCCTAGGCACAGAGACTAGCCGCCCCTTCCCTACCCTCCCAGAGCTCGCCCCGCCCCCACCTGCTCGATGCTAAAGCGATAAAATAGCAGTGTCGGATCAAAGGACAGAATATTTGCTGCTCTGAGAACTGTGGACCGCAGACACAGATTCGCAGCTCAACTAGTTCCGGCAAAGGGGAGGGAGCTGTGGACGCAGGACTGGCTGTGGTGGTGGTCAACACCATTGCTCTGGGCCACCTCTCACAACTCACCCCGCCCCTGGCCCCACCTATCTGGGCGGATCCCTGCAGGAGTAAACAGAACTGCTGAAACATACGGGCTCTGAATCTGGTGCAGAAAGAGCTTTGGAACTTCAAAAGCTCTTCGCATACCTATCAACCTGTTGCAGAAGCCACTCCTGTAGATGTCTAGGAAGAGAAATAGTAAATCAGTGATTGCCATGAATAACCAAGGCAACAAGATAGCTCAGAAAGAAAGTGAAAAGTCTCCAGAAAAGGAATTTAGAGATATGGACATTTGTGATTTAAATGACAGAGAATTCAAGATCGCAATTCTGAAAAAACTGAACGAGATGCAAGACAACACAGAAAGGCAGTTTAATGAACTCAGAAACACAATCAAAGAACACCATGAGCATTTTACAAAAGAGATTGAAATCTTGAAAAAGAACCAAATAGAATTTCTGGAGATTAAGAACTCAATAGAAGAAATTAACAATAAAATATCTAGCTTAGGTAGTAGAGTTGACCAAATGGAGGAAAGAATCAGTGACATCGAAGATAGAAACCTGGAATTTACACAGAGGGAAGAAGAAAGAGACTTGAGACTTAAGAGAAATGAAAGAACTCTACAAGAACTTTCTGACTCCATCAGAAAGAGCAATATAAGAATAATGGGCATACCAGAAGGAGAAGAAAGAGGGAAGGGAACAGAGAATATATTCAAACAAATCGTCGATGAGAACTTCCCAAACTTGTGGAAAGAACTGGATCCTCGAATCCAAGAAGCAAATAGAACACCTAATTGCCTCAATCCCAACAGGCCTTCACCAAGGCACATTGTATTGAAGCTGTCTAAAATCAATGACAAAGAAAGAATCCTCAAGGCAGCCAGAGAAAAGAAGACGGTAACTTACAAAGGAAAGCCCATTAGATTATCATCAGATTTTTCAGCAGAAACTCTACAAGCTAGGAGGGAATGGAACCAAATATTCAAACTATTGAAAGAGAGAAATTATGAGCCAAGAATAATATATCCAGCAAAGATCTCCTTTAGATATGAAGGAGGAATAAAGACCTTTCCAGACATCCAGAAGCTGAGGGAATTTTCTAATACACGACCTGCACTACAAGAAATACTACAGGAGTCTATTAGACCACCATCAACAGGGACAACTTGTGGCAACTGAAACATAAAAAGGGGGAGTGTAAAGGCCTGAACTGGAATATGGGAATAGAGAAAGTAAGCGTACTGAAGAAACTGGAATACTCTAAATATCAAACTTGCTTTTACATAAACTCAAGGGTAACCACTCAAAAAACATCCAAATCTGAAATATATACTGTAATAAAAGAAGAAACAGAGGGAAACATCATAGAATACCACCACACAGAAATAACAGACAACAACAAAAAGGCAAAGAAACAATGGAGACACAGCCTTACCAGAAAACTAAAGACAGAATGACAGGAAATCCTCACATATCAATAATCACCCTAGATGTAAATGGACTGAACTCACCAATAAAGAGACACAGAGTAGCATATTGGATCAAAAAACTAAACCCAACCATATGCTGTCTCCAAGAGACACATCTCAGCTACAAGGACAAGCACAGACTCAAAGTGAAAGGGTGGAAAATGACACTCCAAGCAAATGGTACCCAGAGAAAATCAGGTGTAGCCATAATGATTTCCGATGAAACAGACTTCATGGTGAAAAAGATAACAAGAGACAAAGATGGACATTTCATAATGGTAAAGGGGACTATACAACAAGAAGACATAACAGTCATCAATATTTATGCCCCCAATCAGGGAGCACCGAAATATACCAAGCAACTACTAACAGAACTAAAGGGAGAAATTGACCAAAACACAATTATACTAGGGGACATAAATACATCATTGACAGCTATGGATAGATCATCCAAACAGAAGATAAATAACGAAATCGCAGCCCTAAATGACACATTAGATGAATTGGACATAATTGACATATATAGAGCACTTCATCCTAAAACATCAGACTATACATTCTTTTCTAGTGTACATGGAACATTCTCAAGGATAGACCATATATTGGGACACAAACTCAGCCTCAGCAAATTTAAGAAGATTGAAAGCATACCAAGCATATTCTCTGATCACAAAGCTTTGAAATTGGATATCAACTGCAAAAAGAAAGCAGGAAAAAACACAAATGCATGGAGATTAAACAACATACTTTTAAAGAACAACTGGGTCAAAGAAGAAATTAGAGGAGAGCTCAAAAGATACATAGAAATAAATGACAATGAAAATACATCCTACCAACATTTTTGCAATGCCGAGAAAGCAATTTTAAGAGGGAAATTTATATCATTACAGGCCTATCTCAAGAAACAAGAAAAATCCCAAATAAATCACCTCATGTTACACCTTAAAAAATTAGGAAAAGAAGAACAAGCGAAACCCAAGGTCAGCAGAAGAAAGGAAATAACAAAAATCAGAGCAGAACTAAATGAAATAGAGAACAAAAAGACAATAGAAAAAATGAATGTGACAAAAAGCTCGTTCTTTGAAAAGATTAACAAAATCGACAAACCCTTGGCTAGACTCACTAAGATAAAAAGAGAGAAGACACTAAATCACAAAATCAGAAATGAAAAAGGGGAAGTTATCACGGACACCACAGAAATACAAAGGATTATCCAAGAATACTATGAAGGACTATATGCCACCAAATTTAATAACTTAGAAGAAATGGACAAGTTCTTAGAAACATATAGCCTTCCAAGGCTGAATCATGAAGAACTGGAAAATCTTAACAGGCCGATCACCAGTAACGAAATTGAATCAGTCATCAAAAACCTTCCCAAAATCAAAAGTCCTGGACCAGATGGATTCACCAGTGAATTCTACCAAACCTTCAAAGAGGATCTAACACCAATCCTGCTCAAACTCTTCCAAAAAATTGAGGAAGAGTCAGTACTCCCTAACTCATTTTATGAGGCCAACATTACCTTGATACCAAAACCTGGTAAGGACAACACAAAAAAAGAAAACTACAGACCTATATCTCTGATGAAAACAGATGCTAAAATCCTAAACAAAATTCTAGGAAATCGAATACAACAATGCATTAAAAAGATTATTCATCACGACCAAGTGGGATTCATCCCCGGGGCACAAGGATGGTTCAACATTCGCAAATCCATCAATGTGATACATCACATAAACAAAATAAAGGACAAAAATTATGTGATTCTATCAATTGATGCAGAAAAAGCATTTGATAAGATACAACATCCATTTATGATTAAAACACTTACTAAAATTGGTATAGAAGGAAAATACCTCAACATAATAAAGGCCATATACAACAAGCCCTCAGCTAATCTCATAATTAATGGTGAAAAGCTGAAGCCCTTTGCTCTACGTTCAGGAACACGACAAGGTTGTCCCCTATCACCTCTGCTTTTCAACATAGTGTTGGACGTCCTCGCCAGAGCTATCAGGCAAGAGAAAGAAATAAAAGGCATCCAAATTGGGAACGAAGAAGTTAAATTGTCACTCTTTGCAGATGACATGATGCTATATATAGAAAACCCTAAAGACTCCACCAAAAAGTTATTAGAAAGAATCAATGAATACAGTAAAGTTGCTGGCTACAAAATCAACGTACAAAAGTCCATTGCTTTCCTATATACCAACAATGAAATCTCAGAAAAAGAGATAGAAAAAACAATTCCTTTTGCAATTGCAGCAAAAAGAATAAAATACTCCATTCCCACCAACTGTGTATGAGGGTTCCTTTTTCTCCACAGCCTCTCCAACACTTGTTGCTATTTGTCTTGTTGATGATAGCCGGTCTGACTGGGGTGAGGTTATATCTCATTGTGGTTTTTATTTGCATTTCTCTGATGATTAGTGATGTTGAGCATTTTTTCGTATGTCTATTTCCCATTTGTAAGTCCTCTTTGGAGAAATGTCTCTTTAGGTCCTCTGCCCATTTTTCAATTGGGTTGTTTGTTTTTTTGTTGTTGAGTTTCATGAGTTCCTTGTATATTTTGGATATTAGCCCCTTATCAGAGGCACTGTTTGCGAAAATCTTCTCCCATCATGTTGGTTGCCTCTTTATTTTGTCGATGGTTTCTTTTGCTGTGCAGAGCTTTTAAGTTTCATATAGTCCCATTTGTTTATTTTAGCTTTTACTTCCATTGCCTTTGGAGTCAAATCCATAAAATGCTATTTGAACCCAAGGTCCATAGGTTTATTACCTATGTTTACTTCTATGCAGTTTATTGTGTCAGGACTTATGCTTAAGTTAATTAATTAATTGCTTAAGTTAAGTAATTCTTATGCTTGAATTAATTTTGGTACATGGTAACACATAGCACCCCAGTTTCATTCTTTTGCACGTGGCTATCCAATTCTCCCAGCACTATTTATTAAAGAGGCTGTCTTTCCTACATTGTATGTTTTTAGCTTCTTTGTCCAAAACTGTCTCTACAGAAACAATCAACAAATACAGAAAAGTTGCTGGCTATAAAATCAACATACAAAACTCCATTGCATTCCTATATACCAACAATGCAATCTCAGAAAAAGAAATACAAAATACAATTCCTTTGGAATTGCAGCAAAAAGAATAAAACACCTAGGAATAAATTTAGCCAAAGATGTCAAGGACCTATATGCTGAAAACTATAAGACATTTTTGAAAGAAATTGAAGAAGAAACAAAGAAATGGAAAGAAATTCCGTGCTCATGGATTGGAAGAATCAACATAGTTAAAATGGCCATATTACCCAAAGCCATATACAGATTTAATGCAATCCCCATTAAAATCCCAATAGCATTTTTTAAAGAAATAGAACAAAAAAATCATCAGATTTGTTTGGAACCACAAAAGACCCCGAATAGCCAAAGCAATATTTAAAAAAAAGACCAATACTGGAGGTATCACACTCCCTGATTTTTGCTTGTACTACAGGGCTACAATAATCAAAACAGCTTGGTATTGGCGGAAAAACAGACACATAGACCAATGGAATAGAATTGAGAACCCAGAAATAAAACCACATAAATATGGACAGATAATTTTTGACAAAGAAGCTAAAAACGTACAATGGAAGAAAGACAGCCTCTTCAATAAATGGTGCTGGCAGAATTGGATAGCTACGTGCAAAAGAATGAAACTGGACTGCTATCTGTCACCATGTACCAAAATTAATTCAAAATGGATCAAAGACTTAAGCATAAGACCTGACACAATAAACTGCATTGAAGAAAACATAGGTACTAAACTTATGGACCTTGGGTTCAAAGAGCATTTTATAAATCCGACTCCAAAGGCAATGGAAGTAAAAGCTAAAATAAACAAATGGGATTGTATAAAACTGAAAAGCTTCTGCACAGCAAAAGAAACTATTGACAAAATAATGAGGCAACCAACTGAATGGGAGAAGATTTTCGCAAACAGTTCCTCTGATAAGGGGCTAATATCCAAAACATACATGGAACTCATGAAACTCAACAACAAAAAAACAAACAACCCAATTGAAAAATGGACAGAGGACCTGAGGAGACATTTCTCCAAAGAGGATATACAAATGGCAAATAGACATATGAAAAAATGCTCAACATCGCTAATCATCAGAGAAATGCAAATGAAAACCACAATGAGATATCACCTCACCCCAGTCAGAATGTCTTTCATCAACAAGACAAATAGTAACAAGTGTTGGAGAGGCTGTGGAGAAAAAGGAACTCTCATACACTGTTGGTGGGAATGCAGACTGGTGCAGCCGTTGTGGAAGGCGGTGTGGAGGTTCCTCAAGAAATTACGAATAGAATTACCATATGACCCAGCAATCGCTCTACTGGGTATCTACCCCAAAAATATAAAAGCATTTCTCTATAGAGACACGTGTACTCCAATGTTCATTACAGCTTTGTTTACGGTGGCCAAGAAATGGAAACAACCAAAATGCCCTTCAATAGATGAATGGATAAAGAAGTTGTGGTATACATACACAATGGAATACTAGTCCGCGTTAAGGAAAGATGATATAGGAGCATTTGTGACAACATGGATGGATCTTGAGAGTATAATGCTAAGTGAAATAAGTCAGACAGAAAAAGCAGAGAACCATATGATTTCACTGATATGTGGTATATAAACCAAAAAGAACAAGACAAACAAATGAGAAACAAAAACTCATAGACACAGACAATAATTTAGTGGTTACCAGAGGGTAAGGGGGTTGGTGGTGGGTGATGAGGGTAAAGGGGATCAAATATATGGTGATGGAAGGAGAACTGACTCTGGGTGGTGAACACACAATGGGATTTATAGACGATGTAATACAGAATCGTACACCTGAAATCTATGTAAATTTACTAACAATTGTCACCCCAATAAATTTAATTAAAAAAAATGGTTAACAACATTGTTGCAAAAAGTTGACGAACTTAATTGTTACACCTACTATATACATATATTCTTTATCCAATCAACTATCAAAGGACACTGGTTGTTTCCATGTCTTGGCCACCGTAAATAAAGCTGCAGTGAACATCGGAGCACATACTTGTATATCTTCACTGATAAACGTTTTCAAATTTTTTTGGTATATACCCAGGAGAGGGATTGCTGGGTCATATGGTATTTCTATTCTTAATTTTTTGAGGAACCTCCACATTGCCTTCCCACCAACAGTGTATAAGGGTTTTTTTTTTCCCACAGCTGTTATTATTAATCTTGTTGATGATAGTCATTCTAACTGGAGTGAGGTGATACCTCATTGTGGTTTTGATTTGCATTTCTCTGAAGATTACTGAGGTTGAGCATCTTTTCAAATGTCTCTTGGCAACTTGTATGTCTTCTTGGGAGAAATACCTATTCAGGCCCTCTGCCCATTTTTTTACTGTTTTTTTTTTAATTGTATGAGTTCCTTATGAATTTTGAATTATTAGCCCCTTATCGAAGGCATGGTTTGCAAAAATCCTCTCCTATTCAGTTGATTGCCTCTTTACGGATGGTTTCTTTTGCTGTACAGAAGCTTTTTAGTTTCATATAGTACCATTTATTTTAGCTCTTACTTCCTTTGTCTTTGAGGTCAAATTAATAAATCCTCTTTGAAGCCAAGGTCCATAAATTTAGTACCTCTGTTTTCTTCTATGCAGGTTATTGTTTCAGGTCTTTTGTTTAGGTCTTTGATCCATTTTGAGTTAATTTTGGTACACAGTAACAGAGAGCAGTCAAGTTTCATTCTTTTGCATGTGGCTATCCAATTGTCACAGCACCATTTATTGAAGAGGCTGTCTTTCCTCCATTGTATGCTTTTGGCACCTTTGTCAAAAATTATCCTTGCATATTTATGTGGGTTTATTTCTGGGTCTCAATTCTATTCCATTGGTCTGTGTGTCTGTTTCTCTGCAATACGAGGCTGTTTTGATTATTGTTGCCCTGCATTACAAGCTGAAGTCAGGGAGTGTGATATCTCTAGCATTGTTCTTTTTTCTTAAGATTGCTTTGACTATTCGGGGTCTTTTGTGGTTCTATAAAAATCTCATGACTTTTGGTTCTATTTCTATAAAAAATGCCTTTGGGATTTTGATGGGGATTGCATTAAATCTGTATATTGCTTTGGGTAATATGGCCATTTTAACTATGTTGATTCTTCCAATCCATGAACACGGAATATCTTTCCATTACTTTGTATCTTTTCCTGTTTCTTTTAAAAATGCCTTATACTTTTCAGTGTATAGGTCCTTCACATCCGTGGTTAAGTTTATTCCTAGGTATTTTATTCTTCTTGTTGCCATTGCAAAAGGATTTTTTTTTTCTGAAATTTCATTGTTAGTATACAGGAATGCAATGGACTTTTGTACGTTGATTTCATAGGCGGCAACTTTGTTGTATTCATTTATTGTTTCTAATAGCTTTTTGGTGGAGTCTTTAGGGTTTTCTACATATAGCATCATGTCATCTACAGAAAGTGACAGTTAAACTTCTTCGTTCCCAATTCGGATGCCCTTGATTTCTTTTTCTTGCTAGATTGCTTTGGCTAGGACTTCCAATACTATGTTGAAAAGCAGAGGTGATAGGGGACAGCCCTGTCGTGTTCCTGAACATAGAGCAAAGGGCTTCAGTTTTTCACCATTAATTAGGATATTAGCTGAGGGTTTGTCATATATGACCTTTGTTACATTGAGGTATTTTTGTTCTACACACATTTTATTAAGTGTTTAATCGTAAATGGATGTTGTATCTGGTCAAATGCTTTTTCTGCATCAATAGATATAATCATATGATTTTTGTGCTTTATTTTGTTTATGTGATGTGTCACATTGATGGATTTGTGGATGTTGGACTATCCTTGTGCCCCTGGGATGAACCCCACTTGGTCGTGATGGATAATCTCTTTAATGCATTGTTGTATTCGATTTGCTAGACTTTTGTTTAGGATTTTTGCATCTGTATTCATCGGAGATATTGATCTGTGGTTTTCTTTTTGTTGTGTTATCCTTACCAGGTTTTGGTATCTAGGTAATGTTGGCCTCATATATGAGTTAGGGAGTGCTGTCTCTTTAATTTTTTGGAAGAGTCTGAGCAGGATCGGTATTAGATCCTCCATGAAAGTTGGGTAGAATTCACTAGTGAAGCCATATGGTCCCGGACGTTTGCCTTTGGGAAGGTTTTGGATGTCTGATTCAATTCCTTACTGTTAATTGGTCTATTTAGATTTTCCAATTCCTCATGATTCAGCCTATGGAAGTTATATGTTTCTAAGAACTTGTCCTTTTCTGCTAGGTTATTGAATTTGGTGGCATGTATTCCTTCATAGTATTCTTGGATGATCCTTTGTATTTTTGTGGCGTCCATGGCATCTTCTTTCCTTTAGTTTCTAATTTTGTTTATTTGTGTCTTTTTCTATTTTAGTGAGTCTAACCAAGGGTTTGTCAATTTTATTAATCCTTTCAAAAACCATCTCTTTGTTGCATTAATAATATGTTTTTTAAACATGGTTTCTACTTTCGCATCTTTAAATAAAATGAATTCTATAGTGCTTGTTTTAGATAATTGTAAGAATTATACTATATCTCAGGGATCAGCAAACATTTTGTGTAAAAGGCCATATAGTAAGTTTTTTAGGTCTTGTGGCCCAATAAGGTGTCTGTCACATATTTTTTTCCGCTTTTTAAAATATTCCATTAAAAGAATAGGAAAAAAAAAACATTCTTAGCTCCTCGTCTATATAAAGCAGGGGTCTGACTGCTTTTGACCTGAGTCTGCCAACCTTTGATCAGTTTGTTGAAATCACTGAGTTAATAAAGAAAAGAAGGGAAAAACCACTTAAGAAGAAATGAAACATTTATCAGGTTACTAATCTTTGTTAGATAGAACTTTGTGCATTTATCTAGTCCATGTAAATTAATGATTGGTGAATCTCTGTTTTCATCTCACTTTGCCCACAACAGCACCTCTGTTGTATAGATATGATGATTACAAAGTAAGTATTGGTGAGGATGGAATAGCATAACCTAGGCACTGTGAGTCAGTGACTCACAATGAAATTGGAAGATTAAAAAGCATAGTTAATTGTGGCCCAAAGAGAGTCGTAAGGAGAAAGAGGATTGTACTCTAGTCTCCACTACTTGGGGCTCAATAAATATTTTGGAAGAAATCAGTGAATGTTACTAATTATATATGGAAAAGTTTGGGACAGTATCTCCAGAACACATTCCATTTAGGGATATAACAGGTTCACTAGCTCATTAAAGATGTTAAAAAGTCCTGGAGTAAAAAAAACCTATTTGTTTATTTCACAATGCTATATTTCTGATCTCCATTTGACCATGTTACCACTTTCCTCCTAACAGGACACCTATTACAGTAGTACATACTTATCTGTAGTTTCACTCTCTGTAGTTTTAGTTACCTATGGTCTATCAAGGTTCAAAAATATTAAACGGAAAATTGCCGAAATAAACAATTCCTACGTTTTAAGTTGTGTGCTCTTCTGATCAGTGTGAAATCTCACACAGTTATGCTCCATCTTGTCCAAGACGTGAATCATCCATTTATCCAGTGTTTCCACACTGTATATGCTACCCATCCATTGGTCACTTAGTAGCCATATCTTAATAAGGTTAGTAGTAACCTAACACTATGTCACAATGCCTATGTCATTCACCTCACTTCATCTCATCATGTTGGAATTGTATCATGTCATATCATCACAAGAAGTGTGGCTATAGTACACTAAGTAATTTTGAGTGAGAGATCATATTCACATAACTTTTATTATTGTGTATTGTTAGAATTTTCTATCTTATTATTAGTTACTGTTGTTAATCTCCTACTGTGCCTAATTAATGAATTAAACTTTATCATAAGTATGGACGAGGTCAAACAATTAAGTTTGTGAACTTCTTCTAATGATATTGCTAACCTTTTTTGATATCAGAGGAATTCTTCATTATGAATTTGTACAGACTGGACAAACAGTTAATCAAGTTTACTATTTGGAAGTGCTGAAAAGACTGCATGAAAAAGTTAGACGACCTGAACTTTTCACCAACAATTCATGGCTCTTGCATCACGACAATGCACCAGCTGACAAGGCACTGTCTGTGAGGGAGTTTTTAGCCAGTAAACAAATAACTGTATTGGAACATCCTCCCTACTCACCTTATCTGGCCCCCAATGACTTCTTTCTTTACCTGAAGATAAAGGAAATATTGAAAGGAATATATTTTGATGACATTCAGAACATCAAGGGTAATACAACAGGTCTGATAGCCATTCCAGAAAAAGAGTTCCAAAATTGCTTTGAAGGATGGACTAGGCGCTGGTGTCAGTGCCTAGCTTCCCAAGGGGAGAGTACTTTGAAGGTGACCATAGCGCTATTCAGCAATGAGGTATGTTGCACTTTTTTCTAGGATGAGTTCATGAACTCTATTGTCAGACCTTATATATATATAAAAGAAAAAACATAGTATGTATAGGGTTCAGTACTATCCACAGTTTCAGACATTGACCAGGGGTGTTGGAATGTGGATAATGGGGGACTACTGTAATAATAATTGAATAATCTTTCCACATGGCTGCAGCCATCCGGTCAGCCAAGGTGGGTGCTTACAAGTATATCCAAGAGCTACGTAGGAAGAAGCAGTCTGATGTAATGTAGTTTCTTCTCAGGGTGCATGGCTGGCAGTACTGCACAGGGCGCCCTGCCCCACCCTGGCCTGATAAAGCACACAGGCTGGGATACAAAGCCAAGCAAGGATATGTCACATAATGGATTTGTACGTGTCATGGTGGCCGTGAACATCTCGTTCCTAAGGCTTCAACCTATGGCAAGCCTGTCCATCACGGAATTAACCAGCTAAAGTTTGCTTGAAGCCTTCAGTCTGTTGCTGAGGAGCAAGCTGGATGCCACTGTGGGGCTCTGAGAGTCCTGAATTCTCACTGGGTTGGTGAAGATTCCATGTGCAAATTTTTTGAGGTCATCCTCATTGATCCATTCTATAATGCTATCAGACGTAATCTTATCACCCAATGGATCACCAAAGAAGTCCAAAAGTGCAGGGAGATGCAAGGGGTGACAACTGCAGGTCGCAAGAGCCGTGGCCTTAGAAAGGACCACAACTTCCACCATACTATTGTTGGTTGTCACAGTGCAGCTTGAAGAAGGCGCAATACTCTCCAGCTCCACTGTTACAACTAATACAGGTAAAGTTTATAAAATTCATACCTAATAAACAATTCAGGAGAGTCATATCTGCTTAAAAATAATTGAATAGTGTTATACAGAACAGCTATTTGGGTAAAACTAGTTGAGAGGAATGACTTTTATCAAATTAACTGCTCATGAGATAAGAAGCAAACACTCTGGACAAAATATAGCAGCTATTTAATAGCACAGGAGAGTGACCAAAAGCGGGAAAAAAGTAGAGAGGATTCTACTCTTGAAAGGAAGGAAATACACTGGGCAAGTTTGCATTCATTTGGCTTTCCTTCTGAGTGTACCCTTCAGTTTGCATGGCATAGGATGGCTAGAATCCAGACAAAAAGCCATAGTCTTACTGACTTGAGAAGTCAGAGGAAAGAGTTGAGGATGCCAGAATAGTTGGAAAGTCATGTGGGGGAGGGAGGTATTGTGGAATGAAGGCTCGGAGCCACAGAGGGGAGACCTTGAAAATCTGCTTGTAAATTCCACCCAAACACTTGGTTGAATCCTGAGCTTTATATTTAAGGGGAGGATTCATACAACCCAGCAAAAAGGAATAGCTGGAAGTCTGCAGTAAATGCACATAGATTTAAGTGCCGTCCATTGAAGGGAAAACAGAGTGTTAACTTTCAGTTCAGCTGTATTAACTATTTCCTAAAAAAAAGTTCAGTATTTTTCAGAGGAAGTTAAAAGAATCCAGGATGTCTGCATATTAACTACAATGTCCAGTTATGCAATTAAAACTTACTAGACATGAGAAGTAACAGGTAAAACTGACCCATAGTGAGAAAACGACCAATTAATGAAAACTAACTCTGAAATAACTCTGAAATAACACAGGTGGTAAACATTATAGATAATGATTTAAAGCAGATAGGACAAATATATTTGTTGATTTAAAGGGAAGTCTCTTCATACTGAGAGAACATATAGAGACTCACAACAGAACACTGGAAACTTTAAAAAAATAAAGAGGAATGTCTAGATTTCAAAAGCAAAGTATAAGAAAGAACAATTCACTAGATAGGCTAACAGCAGAATGGAGACAACTGAAGAAAGGGTCAGTGAACTTGAAGATAAATCAGAAGAAAGACCTAGTCAGATGAACAAAGAGAAGAAAATGAAAAGGGCGTCAGTAACCTCTGGGATAATATCCAGTGATTTAATGTAAATGGAGTTCCTTAAGAACAGGAATGAAAAAATAGGAGAGTAAAAAGAATAATAATTAATGAAACAGTAGTAATAGCAAGCATTTTCCATACTTGGTGATAAATTTAAATTTGCTGAGATAAAAAGTTGAGCAGAACCCAAGCAGTATAAAACTAAAGAAAATTACACCTAAGCACATCATAACGAATCTACTGGAAAAACAAAAAGCAAAACAAGAAAAAAACAGAACAAAACAAAACAAAAACCTGAGATTAAAAGAAAATCTGAAAGAACCTATAGAAAAAGAACACATTATGTATAAGTGCATAATGATATGAATGAGGTTGGACTTCTCATGAGAAAGAATGGATGATGTAGAACAATGTAGAATCATCATTAGTTGAAAATATTTGCAGACACAATTATGTACAGTGAAAATGTACATCAAAAGTAAAAAGCAAATTTAAGATATTTTCTGATAATGATGAGAGAATTCTTTAACAGCATACCTGCATAAAAGAAATATATAAAACTGCAAACAACAAAAGAACAAGACAAACAAATGAAGAAACAAAAATTCATGGACACAGACAATAGTTTAGTGGTTACTAGAGGGTAAGGGAGGCGGGGTATGGTAGACAAGGGTAGAAGGGATCAAATATATGGTGATGGAAAGAGAACTGAGTCTGGGTGGTGAACACTCAATCTAATAGATGATGTGTTACAGAACTGTACACCTAAACCTATATAACTTTACTAACAATTGTCACCCCAATAAACTTTAATAATAAAAAAAGAAATATAAAGAAATTTCTTCAGCCTAAAAGTCTGTTTAAAACATCACAACAGAGCTTCAAAATACATGAAGCCAAAACTGATAGAATGAAAGTGAAAAATAAATCCCCAATCACAGATGTAGGTCCTAGTAATCACACCTAAGTCATTGACAGAACAAGAAAAAAATTTATTGAAGGCATAGATGATTTGAATTCCAATATTAACAACATAGACACGACTGATACATATAGAGTGCAATAACTACAGAATACATTTTTTTTTCAAGAGCATATGGAATTTCCCCCAAGGTAGACTAAATAATGGGACATAAAATGTGACCTTATAAATACCAAAAGGTTCAAAACATCAGTACATATTCTCTACCACATGGAATGAATAAGCAATCAATAACAATAAGATCAGTAGAAAATCCCTAGTTATTTGGAAATTAGGAAGCACCAATCTAAATAACTGATAGACAAAGGAAGAAATCACAAGGAAAATTAGAAAATATTTCAAGTTGCATAATGATGGAAATGCCTCATACTGAGAATTTTGTGGGATGGAGTTAAAGCAGGGCTTACTGGGAAATAGCTGTAAATACCTAGCTTTAAAAAGAAGGGAGATTTAAAATTGGTGATTTAAGTTTTCCACTTAAGCTATAAAAGAGCAAGCACATAAAATTTAAAATAATAAAAATAAGGACAAAGTGAAAGGGTGGAAATTGACACTCTAAGCAAATAGTATCCAGAGAAAACTAGGTGTACCCATACTGATATCACATGAAACAGACTTCAGGGTAAAAAAGGTAACAAGAGACAAAGATGGACATTTCATAATTGTAAAGGGGACTATACAACAAGAAGACATAACAATCATCAATATTTATGCATCCAATAAGGGAGCTCTGAAATATACAAAGCAACTACTAACAGAACTGAAGGGAGAAATTGACCAAAACACAATTATACTAGGGGACTTAAATACATCATTGACATCATTTGTTTGGAACCACAAAAGACCCCAAATAGCCATAGCAATGTTAAGAAAAAAGAAAAATGCTGGAAGTATCACACTCCCTGACTTTAGCTTGTACTACGGGGTAACAATAACCAAAGCAGCATATTATTGGCAGAAAAACAGAAACGTAGACCAATGGAATAGAATTGAGAACGCAGAAATAAAACCTCATAAATGTGGACAGATAATTTTTGACAAAGAAGCAAAAAACGTAAAATGGAGAAAAGACAGCCTCTTCAATAAACGGTGCTGGCAGAATTTGAAAGCCACCTGCAAAGGAATGAAACTGGACTGCTATCTGTCATCATGTACCAAAATTAATTCAAAATGGATCAAAACTTAAGCAAAATACCTGAAAGAATAAAATGCATAGAATAAACCATAGGTACTAAACTTATGGATCTTGGATTCAAAGAGCGTTTTATGAATTTGACACCAAAGGCAAGTGAAGTAAAAGCTAAAATAAATGATGGGATTATATCAAACTTAAAAGCTTCTGCCCAGCAAAAGAAACCATCACCAAAATAAAGAGAGAACCAATGAAATGGGGGAAGATTTTGCAAACAATTCCTCTGATAAAGGGCTAATATCCAAAATATACAAAGAACTCATGCAACTCAGCAACAGAAAAACAACCATATTGAAAAGTGGGCAGAGGACCTGAAGAGATATTTCTCCAAAGAGAACATCCAGTGGCAAATAGACATGTGAGAAAATGTTCAACATCACTAATCATCAGAGAAATGCTAATAAAAACCACAATGAGATATCACCTCATCCCAGTTAGAATGGCTATCATCAACAAGACAAATAGTTACAAGTGTTGGAGATGCTGTGGAGAAAAAGGAACCCTCATACACTGTTCGTGGGAATGCAGACTAGTGCAGCAGCTGTGGAAGGCAGTGTGGAGGTCCCTCAAAAATTACGAATAGAGTTACCATATGACCCAGCAATCCCTCTCCTGGGTATCTACCAAAAAAATCTGAAAATGTTTATACATGAAGACAAGTATGCTCCAATGTTTATTGCAGCTTTATTTACAGTGGCCAAGACATGGAAACAACCAAAATGTCCTTCAGTAGTTGAATGGATAAAGAAATGGTGGTATATGCACACAATTGAATACTATTCAGCGGTAAGAAAAGATGAAATAGGACCATTTGTGACAGCATGGATGGATCTTGAGAGTATAATGCTAAGCGAAATAAGTCAGACAGAAAAAGCAGAGAACCATATGATTTCACTGATATGTGATATATAAACCAAAAACAACAAAAGAACAAGACAAACAAATGAGAAACAAAAACTCATAGACACAGACAGTAGTTTAATGGTCACCAGAGGTTAAGCAGGGAGAGGGGTGGTAGATGAGAGTAAAGGGGATCAAATATGTGGTGATGGAGGGAGAACTGACTCTGGGTGGTGAACACACAGTGGGATTTATAGATCCCAAAATACAGAATTGTACATCTGAAATCTGTGTAAGTTTGCTAAGAATTGTCACCCCAAGAAACTTTAATTAAAAAAAATAAAAATCAGGAAATAATAAAAATAAAAGTGGAACTAGAAATATGTGAACTAGAAAAAAACCTACACAGCTAAAAGTTGGCAATTGCTTGTTACCATGACTGATGAGAAAATAGAAAACACAAATTACCCATATCAGGAATGATCCTACAGATGTTAAAAGATTAATAAGGGAATATTATAGACTATAACAATAAATTTGATATCTTATGTGAGAAGGAAAAAATAGTTTGAGAAGCATACATTAAGTAAAACTAACTATCTAATGAAGCAAAATATGAATGCCCCTATATTTCCTAAGAAAATGGAATTATCGCACACCACACACACAAATTCCTGCCTAGGATTTCTCACTGGTGAATTACATAAAATATTTATGTAAGATTCAATATCAATCTGTCATAAACTCAGAAAACCGAGGAATAAGGACTGATGCCCAACTAATTTAATGAAACAAAAATGGATATGTCCTGTTACTCCCACCAGACAAAGACAAAAATTACAAAACCAGAAAACTATAGCTCATTCTCCCTCATTATATACCACAGATGCAGAAATTCTTAACAGAATTTTGAAATCAGATCCAATGGCATATAAAGTGCCTAATGCACTATAGCCGAAGAGAGTTTATGCCAGTAATGCATAGTGGTTTAACATTTGAAAATCAAAAATTGTAATTCACCATATTAAAAGACTAAAAAAATCAAAAACTTTAGCCCTCCATATAATTATTTGAATAGATACATGCAGAGAAAGCATTTAACAAAATTCATTTCTGTCTCTGATTAAAAACGCTCAGTAAACTAGGAACAGAAGAGGTTTCCTTGACCTTAAGGGGCTTCTACCAAACCCCTTTAGCTGAAATTATACTCAGTAGAGAAATACTTCATTTCTTTCTCATAAGATCAGCAACATGCCTGTTCTCACCACTGCCTATTCAAAATTGCCAGTGCGGTAAGACAAGACATATTGGAAAGGTAGAAGTGAAGCTGTCTTTTTTTTTTTTTTTTCTTTTGCAGATGGCATGATTTGCCAATGTAGAAAACTCTATGGGCAATACCAAAATGCTCCTAAAACTTGTGAGTTTAGAAAGATCACAGAATAAACAAACTAATAAAATAAGATCAATAAACAAAAATCAGTTACATTTGTGTATTCTAACAATGAAATACAGGAAATCGGAAGTATAAAAAACATCTTTTATAATATTAATACCATCAAAAATTTGAAATACATAGGAGTAAATGAGATAAAAATGTGCAAGTCCTGTACACTGAAAACCACAAAAGTATTGCTGAGAGAAATAAAAGACCTGAATTAATGGTGATATATATCATGTTCATGGATTAGAAGACTCAATATCATTTATGTACCAATTCTTTCCAAATTTTTCTACAGATTCAATGCAATTCCAAAACAGTATAAAACTATAGTATACATGATAGCTAAAGGATAGACGTATAGATGAGTGAAACAGAATAAAGAGTCCATAAATGCACCCATGGATGTATGAGGAATTGATGGGTTGTTTGTGTTTTTTGTGTGTGTTTTTTTACAAAAGTACAAAGGTAGTTCAGTGGAGAAAAGATAGTCTTTTCAACAAATAGTTCTAAAAGAATTGAATATGTATATGCACAGAAATAAACTTTTACTCATTGCTTGCACTGTATACAGAAATTGGCTCAAAATGAATCATAGACTTACACGAAAATGTATAAATATTTTAGAAAAAAACAGGACAAAATCCTGGGTTAGGCAGATATTTCCTAGATAAGACAACAAAAACATGATCCATTAAAGAAAAGGCTGTAAGATTTTGTATTTCGTCAAAATTAAGAACTTGTTCTTTTCTGAAGACACTGTGAAGAGAAAGAAAAGACAAAACACAGTCTGGGAAAAAATATTTGCAAATCACATATCTGATAAAGTCTTATATCCAGAATATATAAAGAAATCTCAAAGCTCAATAGTAAAACAAACATCCTCAAATAAAATTTATTTAGAAACAAATTGGCATAAGATTTTAAGACACTTCACAAAGTAAACATGAAAAGTTACTCAATGTTATTAACTAGGGAAATGCATAAAAAACCATAATGAGATACCACTATAAACCTATTAGAATGTCTAAATACTAAAACAGAACTATATCCAGTAAAGACAAAGATATGGACCAACTGGAGCTATCATAGATTGCTGGTGTGAATCTAAAATGATGCACACTTTGGAAAACAGTTTGGCAGTTTCTAAAAAAAGGTAAACATAAACTTATCATATGACCCTGTCCGTTCCTAGGCATTTACCCATGAGAAATGAAAGCATATGTCTATATAAAGCTTGTACATGTGTTCATGATAGCTTTATTTCTAATAGCCAGAAACAGGAAACAACTGCTCATTACCCAGTGGGTGAATCAACAAATTTTAGTATATTTATGTAATGGAATACTACATAGCAATAAAAGTGAATGAACTATTGACACACACCACACCATGCCTGAATCTCAAAATAATTATGCTGAGTGAAAAGTTAGACAAAAAGAGTGGCTTCTGTATAATTCATTTGATACAAAATTCTAGAAAAGGCAAATTATAGTAACAGAAAATCAATCCATGCCTTGGGGGTGGGGGGTTGTCATGAGGAAGATATTTTAAAGGGACACAAGGAAGTTTTTCATATTTATAATGTTCACTTTAACAATTTTTTAAAGACCTTTTATTTTAGAGCAGTTTTAGGTTCACATGAAAATTGTAAGAGATACAGAGATTTCCCATATACCCGCTGCCCACACACATGTATATATGCTCAGGCACAAGTTCTCTACATTCAGCACCCACCAGCAGAGGGGTACATTTGTAACAACTGATGAAGCTACATTGATTTATGGTTATTACCCAAAGTCCATAGTTCACCTTAGAGTTCACTCTTGGAGTTGTTTATTCTGTGGGTTTGGACAAGTGTATACGTAATTGTATGTATCCATCGTTATATTATCATACAGAGTATTTTCACTTCCCTAAAAATCTTTTGTGCTCTGACTGTTTATCTCTCCCACCCCCAACCCTCTAGCAAACAATGGTCTTTTTACTCTCTTTATAATTTTTTTCTTTTCCAGAATGTCTTATAGTTAGAACCATACAGTATGCAGCCTTTCCAGATTGGCATCTTTCACTTAGTAATAGGCATTTAAAATTCCTCTGTTTCTTCATGGCTTAATTTCCTTTTAGTGATGAATAATATTCCATTGTCTAGACGTGCTACAGTTTCTTTATCCATTCACCTGAAGGACATCTTGGTTGCTTCCAAGTTTTGGCAATTATGAATAAAGCTGCTATATAAATGCAGATTTTTGTGTGGACATACGTTTTCAATTCCTTTGGGTCAATACTGAAGAATGCTATTGCTGGATCATATGGTAAGAGTATGTTTCATTTTGTAGGAAACCACCAAACTGTCTTAAAAAGTAGCTGCATCATTTTCCCATCCCACAAACAGTGAATGAGAGTTCCTGTTGCTCCGCATCCTTGTTAGCATTTGGTATTGTCTGTGTCCTGGATTTTTGGCCACTCTAATGGGTGTGTAGTGGCATCTCATTGTTCTTTTAATTTGTATTTCCCTGATGTCATATGTGGAACATCCTTTCATATGCTTATTTTCCATATCTATATCTTCTTTGGTGAGGTGTCTGTTACAGTCTTTGGCCCATTTTTCAATCAGGTTGTTTTTCTTATAGTTGAGTTTTAAGAGCCTTTTGTATATTTTCGATAATAGTCCTTTATCAGATGTGTCTTTTGCAAACATTTTCTCCCGATCTGTGGCTTGTCTTTTCATTCTCTTGACATTGTCTTTTGCAGAGCAGAAATTTTTCATTTTGATGAAGTTCAGCGTATCAATTATTTCTTTCATGTATAGTGCTTTTGTTGTGTGAGTATCTAAAAAGTCATCACTATACCAAGGTCATCTAGGGTATTTCCTATGTTATCTTCTAGGAGCTTTATAGTTTTGTGTTTCACATTTAGGTCTCTGATCCATTTTGAGTTAATTTTTGTGAAGGTGTGATGTCAGTGTCTATATTCATTTTTTTTTTTTTTGGCATGAAAAGTCCAGTTGTTCAGCACCATTTGTTGAAAAGATAAGGAAATTTTTGTGAGTGATGGATATGTTCATTATTTTGCTGGTCACCTATGTGACAAAATTTTTCAAATTGTATACTTTAAATATGTGCAATTTATTGTATATTAATTTTATCTCAATAGAACTGCTTTTTAAAAGTATGTTTAACCGAAAAATAATGAAACACAGATTCCACTGAAGGAACGTGTCCATGTGCACACAGCTAAAAATAACCCAAACTAGCCAGATTCATAATGACAGCAAGAAATTAACCAATTGACAGCCTAAAATTAATATCACAAACATTACCTAAACAAAGTGTGCCCCTCTATCAATGACATCTGTATTTACAGGGGCTTGTTTAAAAACACAGATTCTTTTGTTTTTTAAATTTATTTATTTATTAGTTTCAGGTGTACAAGACAAGGTAATACTTAGACGTTCACCATTTATATCCCTCACACTGTGAACCCCCCTCCCCCCATCCACTATCCCTCCGACCTCACACTGAACCATCACATTATATATATAAAATTATAGTTGGCATTCATTAATGAAAAACACAGATTCTTAGGCTCCATAGAAAACCTACTGATCTAACTCGGGGGGTAGGGCCAAGTACTCTGTTTTAACAATTTGTCCAAGTGGTTCTGATGCAGGCACATTTTTGAGATCTTCTGATCTAGATTATCTCCATTTTGACAGTTGCCGGAGATCCATATTCTTGTTCTCCTATTTATATTACATCAAATATTCTTTGTGCTATATAATTAAAAAAAAAGAAATTACACAAAAAGAAGACCATAATTACATTACCCAATTAAATCATTGTTGTCATATGTCCATTAAGGTATTGCTTTGCCCATATGTTGATATAATGTTTACAATATTATGTTATAATCCATATTATATTATATAATCTATATTTTTTATCCAATATTATATTATAATCCAAAATAATTTTAATCTCAAATGTTATTATACCACTTTGTCCTAGTTTTAATTTTTCATATTCTCAGAAATCCAATTTTTTTCCTGTTAAGTTTATATCTTCCTTGACAAACTAGTCTTAATATATTTTTTTTCATTCCTGTGATTGTGTAACTTTCTTATTGTGATTATAAAGTGCTCTTCCTGTAAAATTGTAACATTTTTTAAGTGCCTTTGACTCAGAAACCAGGCTCTCCTTCTGAGTAAATCAGTTTGTTGTTATTCTTTTTAATACTAGCATGTGGTATATTACAGCTTTATTACAAAAAGTCACTCTTTGTTTAATTTCTACTAATCTTATTTTCTGAATTTTGGGCAAACACATGTGCCATGAATTTTATATAATTAATTAAGGAAGTTTATCCATTGCATAAATATTTACTGAGTGTTGGTTCTATTGGGCACTAAGAATACAATGATGAAGAGAGCATGATTGAGTAGATGAAGGGGTAATGGGGAAAGTGGAGTCAAAATTATTACAAATTTATGGCTGAGGAACCTGGGTTGTGCTATTTCCTGGAATAGAGAAGATAGTAGAATGATAATGATTCAATTGTTTGTTTATATTAAGTTTGTTCTTGGGAAAATTATACAACTTCTCTTTTCCCTAACTCTTCATCTGTAAAATGGAAATAATAGTATTTACCTCGTATTGTCATTGGTAGGATTAAATAAACTAAAACATGGAACAAGTTTAGAATAAATTCTGGCACATAGAAAACACTCAATACGTGTTTGCTGTTATTATTATTGTTGTTGAGTTTTAGGTGCCTGTGTGATAATTCAAGTGGAGATATTTATGACAGTTGGCCCTGTAAGCTGAACTTTTAGGACAAAAAGTGTTGATATTTGAGATTTCCTAAGGAAAAGGAGAGAAAGAGTCAAAAAAGGAATCCAGAGTAATACCAATATTTTAGGGACATGCAGAGAAAGAAGAAAATTATTCCACAAAGAAAAATAAGAATGATTTTTTTTATCCAAATATGGGTGTAGGATAGATGTTAAGAAAATTGCCTTCATTGGCTGATGTTAACTTTTGTCCGTTAGCTTTTGTCTGTTACTGCATGTGAGGTGATGGCTAGGTTAGGGTTAAAAGTATTCTGTGATTAGGGGTTGACAGAATTCCCCCTTTGGTCTCATTCTCCCGAGTAGGGGAGATACAAGATGATGTTGCTTTCTGTCTGTTTTGCCCGCATCAGCAGATGAGGTGGAGAAGTAACTAAGTTATATCAAAATGACATGAGAGGCATGTTGCCAGTCTTTGGAAGGCCTTGGGCCAATGGTCCCAGGCGAGAACAGCAGGGGTTGTTTGTCCGAATGAACTGGCCCTTCAGCCGGATTAACAATATTCTTATCACAGTGACTGCTGGACCCTCCTGGAACTGGCCATTCCTGGAGGGGGAGGCAGGAACAAGGAATTTGGTTCTAGGGTACATCTGAGAAAATATATAAGACAGACACCAGTTGGCAGTGTAATTTTGTCATTTTGTCATTTGTCATTGGTGATTATTCATCATTCTAACATTTTGGAAACTTCCAGCAACATACAGCTCACAACACCAGGAGACACCCTAACTTCCAGCTGGTTCCTGACCTCTCCAGTGTTGTTCCCCTTGGTTAGCCTCCTTAAGAACTTGTTAGCATTTTAGAAACTTGTATGCAGCTTGCAGCATCAGAACACTCCCTAACTTCCAGCAACAACAACCACAATAGCAACTGCAACAGCAGCAACATTCTTGAGAACTAGCAAGCAGCAGTGGGAGACGCCTGAGTTTCTCTCAGCTGCAGACCTGGCAAGGTTTTGATTTATGACATTTCCACTGTTGTTTTTCCTATGGTTTGGTGAGCTTTCGGCATCTACTGTAATAGTTACTATCCTGTAGCGCTTATTACTGCTTTTGGATACTCCTTACTGATGTTATTTGTATATTTAGCCAAGTAATTTTTGATCAATAGTAGACATATGTTGAGATCTTTTAAACTTATGTGTATGTGTACTCCTTTGACATGATATTCTTATCAGTGTATATAGTTTAATCGTAACCACCTTTATTTTCTGTCGTTAGCACCTCATTTGAATTGCCTTTGTGTTTTGCTATTGCATATTGCTAAATAAATTGATTAGATATTGCTAAATAAATCAATTAGCCCCTCTCTAGAATGTCCTCCCCTTTCTTTTCCCCCTTGTCATTACAATGGGCAAGCAGCATAAAACAAGTTCTTTTTAAAGTTTGACCTGCAGAAATAGACACACTATGCTATTTTATATGTTTGTGAGTGTTAGCAAATTACAGTAAAATCTAGATTAGTTGTAAGGATTAAATGATTGTCTGACAGTAACAAAGGGTAGGCACACAACAAATGTCAACTTTCCTGCCATCTGTTAGGAATTAGGTAGAGGACTATCCCTCAACCTCTCCTCTTGGAAGGCTTCTATACTTTCTACTCCAGGAAGCTTTCTACCTTTCAAAGGTTGGGAATTTCTCTTGCAATTGTTTTTGCTACTGTCCTTCTATCTTCATATAATATTACTCAATTAGCTACATAGTGTGAGGAGATTTTAGGATATATAACTTATAGGTATATGTTTTTATATATATATATACCAACACAGTTAAACTTTTTAGCACCCTCCGCTTTCAACTTCTAGTTTATTCCTCTCTTATCTGTAGCCCAGATAGCAGTTATACGTCTGACAAAACATAGCTCTCTTCAAGCGTTATCCTCAAGTTTTAGCAGAGATAACTTCTAAATACCAGCAGATATCCCAAATTGTAGCTATGTTACCACTTATGGAAATGTACTCGAACTAGATTTCTCTTTTTCCTTCTAGCTTCCTTTCTGACTGGCAGTTAACAGATTTCTACTACCAGCTGTGCCAGGAATAGGCTACGTAATGATTTGAGCAATCTAGCTCTAAAATTTTTGAATCTTTTATTTCTCCTCTCTTGCTCTATTTCCTTCAAAATAATTGGGTTGAGGTTCGTGAATATTAAATTATCATAATTCTGTGACTAATTAAAATAATGAAGAGATATGTTTATATAAAATAGAGAGAAAATATAGTAATATGTAAATAATAATGGTTGTCAAAGTTAGAACTACCATTAATTGGCTAACAGTTGCTTCATTGTCTTTGAAGTACTGGGTGGAAACTGATCAGAAGTAGCCTTTTCAAAGTACTTATATTTATTATAGGATGATCCAACATAACAAGGAATTATTCAATACAAAACTAGCTAGCTAGACTAAGTTTAGTTCTCTCTCTTTCTCTCTCTCTCTCTCTCTCTCTCTCTCTCTCTCTCTCTCTCTCTCTCTCTCTCTCTCACTCACTCATACATCCTGGGGACATGCATAAAAGTCTACTACACCGTAGTAGAAGTTACTACACCGTAACTTCTAGGTGAATGTGCCTTCAGTGGCCCATTGGTTAACTGCCTTGTAGGTATGGAAGCTTTCTCTTTCTTAGTTGCTGCCTAGGCTGTCACTGTGGGTAGGATCTAGTGAGAGGGTTCACAGGTGAGGTCGAGTCTCTGGCCAGAGACTCAGCCCTTAAGCCTTAGGAAAGTAGAGGAACTGCTTGCAGCCATATATTTGGGAGCATGCGTCATGAAGCAATGAACCCTCAGGGTTCTTAAACTTAATACTGGTGAGTTTCTGTGATTGGATCCCCTACTGGTGTTGGGGGTTCACACTCTTACTGTGATTGGCTCTATACAGAATAACTAACCCTACTGTGTTGATGTTATGGTATGTTAGTATACATGGTAGCTCTGCTACACTCGCCTCTCTGGCTGTGCCTGTATGCACGTCAGTCATCCTTACAGTATGGATGCTTATGAGATGTGGTGGAGCCTCACTGGTAGGTAGGCAGCCCTCCTGTGTTGGTGTTCATAAGTGCTGTAGTCAGAACGGGGATGTGAGTCACAATTCAAATAGGAATTCTGGTTAGAGGAGTTACTTGTGTTTTTTCTCTTTTTTTATTCTCTACAATAAACATTTATTTTTTGCATTAATTTTACAATCAGAAAAAAGTATACAAAATTTTTCATGTGCTAGATGAAGTATTTTTCTGGATAATTTATCTCCAATCAGCTAATGAATTTCCATTCTTTATAATATTACAACTCTTCTGCAACAAATCTGAGGGGGGTGGCCAGTTGGCTCAGTTGGTTAGAGTGCAGTGCTCGTACACCCACATCGCCAGTTCAATTCCCACATGGACCAGTGAGCTGTGCCCTCGACAACTAAATTGAAAGCAACGACTTGACTTGGAGCTGAGCTGCGCCCTCTATAACTAGATTGAAAAAAACAGAACAAAACAACAACAACAAAAGATGACTTGACTTGGTGCTGATTGGTCCTGGAAAAACACACTGTTCCCCAACAAAAATTTAAAAGAAAAATCTGAAATCTTCTCTGATGGTTTCCTTTTACCCTTCTTCATCCCTGCACCATACTTATTTCATTTAACCTCTGCAGACCTGCTTTCCTAGATTTATTAACATCTTTCCTGTTAAATTGTTGATGTCAGTATGTTTAAACCACACTTCATCTCTGATAAACTTTTTACTTTTTTAGGAAAGCACAAGATTACATTACCATATATAATATTAATTCAGAATAGTTTGTGTTTTTTAATTCACATGTTACAGGTTTCCCCATGTTAGTGGATACTGTGGATTTTGTATCAAGTTAGTTTTCTCTAAATAGTTCTTTGATCTTTTTGAATCTCAACGACGCCTGTGCTTGAAAATTCACAAATAACCTTTCCTTTCATTTTTGTTCAATTGCAGGGGGAGAGAGGATTTCCAGGTTTGGAAGGCCATCCAGGTTTACCTGGTTTTCCAGGTCCCGAAGGGCCTCCAGGGCCTTGGGGACAAAAGGTATGTGCCAAGTTGCCAACCAGTAATATCAGAGGAATTAAGCCAACTCAAATGTGGAAATAGGTGTCAAATCAACTAAAAAGTTACTGAATTATAGCCAGAAACTATTTAAATAAAATAATAAAATGGCCATGAGACTACTTTATTGTTAGTTTAAAAACAAAACAGAATATTACTGCCACATTCAAGTATTTTTGAAAGATGCCCTTATTTGTATGTGGTTATTGGGATTATTCACAAAAATTAAGTTCTGTCAGGAACTTAGCTGAGCTGGAGAGAGCTATACTGCTAGGTGTCAGAATAGCTGATTAAGACTGCCAAAATGAAAGTAACCATCAAGTTTTAGTCACTTACTGTGACAGCATAAGCAAAAAATTAAACCAGAGAAAGTGCCAACTTCCCCACTGTTCATTTTTCCTCATGGAAGAGCACAAATGAGGGTCAGATGGATTAGTGCAGACATGGGAAATTATTCCACTGCTGAGAGAGCTTGAAGCAAAAAGCTCCTGCTGTGTTTCATTGTTGCTTTTTTATTTGTTTGTATATGGACCTGAGGGTGGGATGAGAGAAAGGACAGGGGAAAGAGCTGGGATGGAAAACTACTGAATCAGAGTGCAGAACAAGCATCCTCAAGGATTCCCATTTTCCCACGAAGGCTCTAGAGGCCTTTCAATGCAGATAGTTGTTTGCAAATAGTCAGGGGCCCGAGTTCTTGACTACAGCTCCCAACAGAGACTGCCATGCATTGGCTGTGCACTACGTCTCGTGTAGGATGGGCCTTTGTAATCATCTATGGCTTGGCTTGAAACATCACAGATAGGTGTGCTTATTTAATTAAAGTTTATTGGGGTGACAATTGTTAGTAAAGTTACATCGGTTTCAAGTGTACAATTCTGTAGTGCATCATCTATATAGCTCATTGTGTGTTCACCACCCAGGGTCAGTTCTCCTTCCATCACCATATATTTGATCCCCTTTACCCTCATCTACCACCCCCCTTTACCATCTGGTAACCTAAACTATTGTATGTGTCTATGAGTTTTAGTTTCTTCATTTTTTGTCTTGTTCCTTTGTTGCTTTTACTGATATGTGGGATGTAAAACTGAAAGCAACACAGATAGGTTTTTAGCCAGGAAATAGACTCCTCTATTGTATCTTTTGATTTTTTTAGGACCTGAGTGAGAAACATAGAATTCCACATCATGGACATGAAAGGGTTGGTCTTCAAGGAGTTATGTCAAAAATTTGATAATTATTCTGAGGCCACAGTAGATCATGGTCATGTTCAAAATTATTCCAAGTCTGCCTGGAGGATTGAGTGTAACCATGAGCTCCAACCACCGCAAAGCCAGGAATAGATGGCCTATAACCCATCGATCTGCTCTAGAAAGCTTTCTACTTAAGTCTTGTGATAGACATTTCTACTTTGCCAGTTTTCAGTGATCTAGGTGCAACATGAAGTGCTGGCAATAACAAGACCCCTCCTTGATTTGTCAGCAGGAAGTTGAAGGTTATACTCGGGCCAAGCAATTAAGGCTAGTCTGTTGTGCTTTCAATGCTGAAATAGTGTCATTAATAACTTCAGTACATGTCAAGGACAGGTTGCAAACTACGTTTTCTAATTGAACAACCCTGACAGTGGAAAAAGTTGCTTAGAACACACGCATGAGCAGATGACAATGCCACAGAATAAATCCTGAGTAACCAGAGTCTACTTGGTTCTGGAATTCTCCTTTTATTCTATTTAGTGTGATATGCTGAATGGGAGGGTCTGGTTTGAACATTTGGAAGTCTTTCATTAATTCCCCATATGTAAATGTTATATTGGTAGGAATGTGGAAGGCCTGGATTTTTAAAAAATAAAGAATACCCCAAGGGGGACACACACAGTGCTGGGAGTGTAAAAGTCATTCATTACCATGGGAGTCAATCAACCAGCAATCCCTGCTGGTGGGCAGAATGCTTGAGTGCAATTGGAAAAATTTGCATGAGGTGGGGCAAATATAGGAGAGTAGAGAAGGCCACCTCTATTGAGGTCAAAATAGCCCCCAATGGCAGATTCCATATCCCTTCCCCCAAATACTTCACTTAATCCCATCTCAGACAGGAGCAAGTTAACATCTGAGGAGGTATTTTGTTTATGTAGTGTCAGAGTCCAACTGTGGCAATATATCACATCCAGTGTAATAAGATTGGGATAGCTGAGATACGAAAAAGTTCCATGTTCAGTGAAGTGTTCTTTTCTTGTATTTAGTAGCAGAGCAGCAGACATTTATCTGTAGGGTTGGGGGGTAGGTGACATACGAGGTCTGACAATTAAGTTTGTGAATTCACCTCAGAAAAAGGGCTACATACCTCATTGCTGAATATCACTACAGTCACATTTGAAGTGCTCCCATTGGGAAGCTGTGGACCGACGCCAGCACCTAGTGCACCCTTCAAAACAGTTTTGGAACTCTTTTTCTGGAATGGCCATCAGAGCTGTTGTATTACCCTTGATGTCCTGAATGTCATCAAAATATCTTTCTTTCACTATTTACTTTATCTTCTGGTAAATAAACAAGTCATTGGGGGCCACATCAGGTAAGTAAGGAAGTTGTTCCAATACAGTTATATATTTCTTTTTGTTTTTGTTTTTTGATTTAAAGTTTATTGGGGTGACAATTGTTAGTAAACTTACGTAGGTTTCAGGTGTAGAATTGTGTAATACATCATCTATATATCACATTCTATGTTAACCACCTAAAGTCAGTTCTCTTTCCATCACCATATATTTGATCCCCTTTACCCTCTTCTATCATCCCCCCCCCCGCCTCCGCTTACCCTCTGGTAACCACTAAACTATTGTCTGTGTCCATGAATTTTTGTTTCTTCATTTCTTTGTCTTATTCTTTTGTGGTGGTTAGTTTTATGTACCGCACATCAGTGAAATCATATGGTTCTTGACTTTTTCTGTCTGACATATTTCGCTTACCATTATGATCTCAAGATCCAGTTTATTGTTTCAGGTCTTATGCTTAAGTCTTTAATCCATTTTGAATTAATTTTGGTACATGGTGACAGACAGCAGCCCAGTTTCATTCTTTTGCACGTGGCTCTCCAATCCTGCCAGCACCATTTATTGAAGAGGCTGTCTTTTCTCCATTGTATGTTTTTGGCTTCTTTGTGAAAAATTATCTGTCCATGTTTATGTGGGTTTATTTCTGTGTTCTCAATTCTACTCCATTGGTCTACGTGTCTGTCTTTCTGCCAATAACACACTGTTTTGGTTATTGTTGCCCTGTAGTACAAGCTAAAGTCAGGGAGTGTGATGCCCCAGCATTGTCCTTTTTTCTTACGACTGCTTTGGCTATTTGGGGTCTTTTTTGGTTCTATACAAATCTGATGATTTTTTGTTCTATTTTTGTGAAAAATGCCATTGGGATTTTGATGGGGATTGCATTATATTTGCGTATTTCTTTGGATAATATGGACATTTTAACTATGTTGATTCTTCCAATCCATAAGCACGGAATGTCTTTCCATTTCTTTACGTCTTCTTCAGTTTCTTTTAAAAATATCTTAGTTTTCAGTATATAGTTCTTTCACATCCTTGGTTAAGTTTATTCCTAGGCATTTTATTCTCTTTGTTTCAATTGGAAAAGGAATTGCTTCTTTTTATTTATTTTTCTAAGATTTCATGTTATTATATAGGAATGGAATCGACTTTTGTATGTTGATTTTGTAGCCAGCAATTTTACTGTATTCATTTATTATTTCTAATAGTTTTTTGGAGGAATCTTTACGGTTTTCTATATATAGCATCATGTCATCTGCAAACAGTGACAATTTAAGTTCTTCCTTCCCAATTTGGATGGCTTTTATTTCTTTCTCTTGCCTGATTACTCTGGCGAGGACTTCTAACGATATGTTGAAAAGAAGAAGTGAGAGGGGACAGTCCTGTTGTGTTCCTGAACGTAGAGCAAAGGGCTTCAGTTTTTTACCATTAATTATAATATTAGCTGAGGGTTTGTCATATATGGCTTTTATTATGTTAAAGTATTTTCATTCAATACCTATTAAGTATTTTAATCATAAATGGATGTTCTATCTTATCAAACACTTTTTCTGCATCTATTAATATAATCATATGATTTTTGTCCTTTGTTTTGTTTATGTGATGTATCACATTGATGGATTTGCAGATGTTGAACCATCCTTGTGCCCCTGGGATGAACCCCAATTGTTCATGATGAATAATCTTTCTAATGTATAGTTGTGTTCGATTTGCTAGAATTTTGTTTAGGAGTTTTGCATCTGTATTCATCACAGATATTGCTCTGTAGTTTTCTTTTTTGGGTTATCCTTACCATGTGATGGTATTAGGGTAATGTGGCCCTCCTAAAATGAGTTAGGGAGTATTGTCTCTTCTTCAATTTTTGGAAGAGTTTGAGTAGGACAGTTATTAGATCCTCTTTGAATGTTTGGTAGAGTTCACTAGTGAAGCCATCTGTTCCCAGATTTCTGCTTTTGGGAAGGTTTTGGATGACTGATTCAATTTCTTCAACAGTGATCGGCCCATGTAGATTGTCCAGTTTTTCGTGATTCAGCCTAGGAAGGCTATATGTTTCTAAGAACTTGGACTTTTCTTCTAGGTTATTGAATTTGGTGGCATATAGTCCTTTATAGTATTCTTGGATGATCCTTTGTATTTCTGTGGCATCCGTGATAACTTCCCCTTTTTCATTTCTGATTTTGTTTATTAGTGTCTTTTCTCTTTTTATCTTTGTGAGTCTCATCAAGGGTTTGTCGATTTTATTCAACTTTTCAAAAACGAACTCTTTGTAGCACTAATTTTTTTCTGTTATTTTTGTTCTCAATTTCATTTAGTTCTGGTCTGATTTTTATTATTTCCTTCCTTCTGCTGACTTTGGGTTTCATTTTTTCTTCTTTTTGTAGTTCTTTAAGTTGTAGCGTGAGGTTATTTATCTGGGGTTTTTCTTGTTTATTGAGGTAGGCTGGTAATGATATAAATTTGTCTCTTAAAACATCTTTTGCTGCCTCCCAAAAATTTTGGTAGGATGTATTTTCCTTGTTGTTTGCTTCTGTGTATCTATTGATCTTTCCTCCTATTTCTTCTTTGACCCAGTCTTTCTTTGAAAGTATGTTGTTTAATCTCCACATATTTGTGGTTTTTTCTGCTTTTGGTAGTTGACACCCAATTTTAAAGCCTTGTGATCAGAGAATATGCTTGGTACGATTTAAATCTTCTTAGGTTTGCTGCGGCTCCTTTTATGTCCCAATATATGGTCTATCCTTGAGAATGTTCCATGTACACCAGAAAAGAATATGTAGTCTGTTCCACGTACACTTAAAATAATGTATATGGCTTATATTTATTTATTTATTTTTTATTTGGATGATCTATCCATAGCTGTCAATGATTGCTTGGTAGTTGCTTGGTATATTTTGGTTCTTGCTTATTGGGAGTATAAATATTGATGACTGTTATGTTTTCTTGTTGTATAGTCCCATTTATTATTATGAAATGTCCATCTTTGTCTCGCTATCTTTTTTATCCTAAAGTCTGTTTCATCTGATATAAGTATAGCTACACCTGAATTTCTCAGGATACCATTTGCTTGGAGTGTCAGTTTCCACCCTTTCACTTTGAATCTATATTTGTCCTTGTAGCTGAGATGTGTTTCTTGGAGGCAACATATGGCTGGGTTTAGTTTTTTTGATCCAAACAACTACTCTGTGCCTTTTTATTTGTGAATTCAGACTACTTACATTTAAGGTGATTATTGATATATGAGGATTTCCTTTCATTCTATCCTTGGTTTTCTGGTAGGACTGAGTCTCCATTGTTTCTTTGCCTTTTTGTTGCTGTCTATTAGTTCAGTGTGGTGTTATTTTTATTTTTCCCTCTGTTTCTTCTTTTATTCTGTTACACATTTCAGTTCTGGATTTTTCTTTTTTGAGTCATTCCCATTATGTTTATGTAAAGGAAACTTTCATATTTAGAGTATTCCATTTTCTGGAGTATGCTTCCTTTCTCCTTTCCCTTATGCTGGTTCAGACCTTTATTATCTTCCCTTTTATGTTTTTGTTGTCCCAAATTATCCCTATTTATGCTGGTCGAATAGCCTCCTTCAGTATTTCTTGTAGTGCAAGTCGTGTGTTACAAAAATCTCTCAGCTTCTCTGTGTTCAGAAAGGTCTTTATTTCTCCTTCATATGTAAAGGATATCTTTGATGCAAAAATTATTCTTAGTTCATAATTCTCTCTTTCAATAGTTAGAATATTGAGTCCACCCCTCCTGGCTTGTAGAGTTTCTGCTGAAAAATCTGATGATAATCTAACGGGCTTTCCTTTGTGGGTTACCGTCTTCTTTTCCCTGGCTGCCTTGAGGATTCTTTCCTTGTCACTAATTTTTGACAGCTTCAATACAATGTGTCTTGAAGAAGGCTTGTTGGGATTGAGGTATTAGGTGTTCTATTTTCTTCATGGATTCGAGGTTCCAGTTGTTTGCACAAGTTTGAGTGGTTCTCGTTGACTATTTGTTTGCATATACTCTGTTCCCTTGTCTTTTTCTTCTCCTTCTGGTATGCCCATTATTCTTATATTGCTCATTCAGATGGAATCAGAAAATTCTTGTAGAGTTCTTTAATTTCTTGTAAGTCACAAGGCTCTCTCTTCTTTAATCTGTGTCATTTCCAGATAACATTATTCTTTGATGTCACTATTCTTTCCTCCCTCTGGTCTGCTCTATTTCCTAAACTGGGTATTTCTTTCTTCATTTTTTTTATTGAGTTCTTAATGTCCACAATTCATTTTGGTTCTTTCTTAAAATTTTAGTCTCTTTTGTAAAATGCTCGTTTTGTTCTTTGATTGTGCTTCTGAGTTCATTAACCTGCCTGTCTGTGTTTTCTTGCATCTCATTGAGTTATTTAAGAACTGCAATGTTGAATTCTCTGTCATTACAGTCACATATTTCCATGTCTTTAAGTTCATTTTCTGGAGACGTTTCATTTTCTTTCTGAGCTGCCTTGTTACCTTGGTTATTCATGGCAATTAGTGAATTATTATTTCTCTTCTTAGGCATCTACTGGAGTGGGTTCTGCAATAGGTTGATAGGAAGAGGTCTTTCCTTTGCTTTCCAGTAGGTGTCGGTAGAATGTTTTATTTTCTCTCTGAATGCAGACTTTAATTCTCTATCACACTGTAGTGTTATGTTTTCTCTGCACTGTTCTGGCTTCTTACACAATGGGGGAATTCCCTGGTAAGTGGGCTTCTCTTCTTTGAGCAGTCTGCCTTGGACTCAGGGCACTACCTTTGTGAGGGGATGGGGAAAGCATTTGAAGTTCCGAAACTATTCTTGCACCACATTGAGGGCCTGTGTGTTTCAGCGGTTCTGTTTACCTCGCAGTGATAGCCTAGATAGGTGGGCTATCTAGGGGTGGATGGGATTGTGAGAGGTGGCCCAGAGCAATGGTGGCAACCACCAGCACAGCAAGCCCTGCACCCAAGGCTTCCTCACCTTCGCCACAATTATTTGGGCTGTAAATCCATTGTTGTGGGTGCAGTTTTCACAGTTGCAAATATTATGTTCTTTTCATCAGACACTGCTATCGTTCCATTTCTAGCATTGGGAGGGTAGAGGTGGGGCAAACTCTGGGAGGGTTAGGAAGGGGTGGCTAGGCTCAGTGCCTAAGTCTTCTATCTTCTGCTAGGCCGTGAGGTTCCCACTCCTGTGACTGTGGTAGCTGTGGAATACAGGGAACTCGGAGCTCGGAGATCTGGTTTGCTCCTGCGCCCACGCCACCGGCATCTCCGCACCTCCTGCTCCCCTCCCCCCCTCTGCTCACCCAATTTGCCACCTTTAGGTTATTTCAGTTGCATGTAGCTCCTCCACTGTAGTCAAGGCCATTACTCATATCCAATCAGCCAAAGGGTCTCTCCATCCAGTTGATATGCAGGCAGCAACCAAGGCTCAACTACATCAGGAGAGCACACACAGCGCACACAGGGGACACACTTGGATCACCTGTCTCAGGTGTCAAGGGAGACTGTGCCACTGGGTCCCAAAGCACACCTACTACATGAGGCCACTCTGCTAACACCTGGAGACAGAGCAGCCTTACCTAATACACAGAAACAAACACAGGGAGGCATCCAAAATGGAGAGACAAACAAACATGTCCCAAACGAAAGACCAGAGCAAAGCTCCATAAAAACTAAACAAAAGCTCCATAAAAGCTAAACAAAATGGAGACAAGCAATCTACCAGATGCACAGTTCCAAATATTGGTTATAAGGATGTTCAGTGATCTCCGTGAGGACTTCAACAAAGAAATAGGAAACATAAACTTGGCGACAGAAAATATAAAAAAGAACCAGTCAGAAATAAAGACTAAAGTAGATTATTACATCATAAATGTTGCGGCGTGAGATGAACCTCTTGAAATCTTCCCTGGAATGTACAACAAACTGAATAGATATACTTCCACAAAGGACTCGCTGCGCAGCAGACAGGCAAGAGTAAGAGACATGCAAATGAAATCATCTAAAGATGAGCAAATTGGTCAGGCAGGGAGGAGGGGAGGGGTAAGTACAGAGACACAGGCTGTGGCGCCAACTGCAGATTGAAGACGGAGCTCAGAGAACAGAGCTCCCTGCATCCCGGAGCTATCACAGCAGAGGGGACAACTAGGACTGCTAGTGCTCTGTTCATGGCCCGCAGTCCCGCCTGAGGGATCAGCATATTATACCACTGAACTCAGTGTTAACAGCAGAGACGTCGAAGCAAAAACTGAGGGAAGAAGGGTAAAAACGGAGGTTTAAGTCCTCACTGCCAAGCTGAAGATGGAGGTCTTAGGCACAGAGTCTAGCCGACGCCTCCTTACCCTCCCAGAACTCACCCCATCCCCACCCACCCAGTGCTAGAGGTGGAACAGTAGCAGAATCCGATCGAGAGAACATAATATCTACAATTCTGAGAACTGTGGCTCGCAGTCATGGACTTGCCGGCCAACTGGTTCCGGCAAAGGTGAGGGAGCCCTTGGTGCAGGACTGGCTATGCTGCTGGTTGCCACCATTGTTCTGGTCCACCTCTCACAACCCACCTGCCCCTGACCCCACCTATCTGGGCAGATCCCTGAAAGAGTAAACAGAGCCACTAAAACACACGGGCTCTGAAACTGCTGCACGAAAAGCTTTGGAACATAAGAAGCTCTCCACATCCTTCCACGGAGGAGGTGCCCTGTTATCCAGATGACTCGTTCACAGAGGAGACACCTGCTTTCCGGGAAATCCCCTATTGTGTGAGAAGCCAGAACAGTGCAGACGAAATATAGCACTACAGCGTGAGACAGAACAAAAGGCTGCAGTAGGAAAGAAAATAAAATATTCTACGAACACTTACTGGAAAACAAAAGCAATAATTCTTCCTACCAACCTGTTGCACAACCCAATCTTGTAGATGCCTAGGAAGAGAAATAATAATTCATTAATTACAATGAATAACCAAGGTAACAAGGCAGCTCAGAAAGAAAATGAAAAGTCTCCAGAAAATGAACTTGAAGACATGGAAATATGTGACTGCAATGACAGAGAATTCAAGATTGCAGTTCTTAAAGAACTCAATGAGATGCAAGGAAACAGACAGGCAGGTTAATGAACTCAGAAGCACAATCAAAGAACAAAATGAACATTTTACCAAAGGGAGTAACATTTTAAAAAAGAACTAAATAAAATTTCTCAAGAACAAGAACTCAATAAAAGAAATGAGGAATGAAATAGCTACCTTAGGTAATAGAGTTGATCATATGGAGGAAAGAATCAGTGAGATCAAAGACAGAAATCTAGAATTGACACAGATGGAAGAAGACAGACACATGAGAGTTTAAAGAAATAAAGAACTCTACAAGAACTTTCTGACTCCATGAGAATAACAATATAAGAATAGTGGGCATAGCAGAAGAAGAATAAAGGGAGAAGGAAACAGAGTATATTCAAACAAATAGTCGTCAAGAACTTCCCAAACTGGTAGAAAGAACTTTATCCTCGAGTCCAAGAAGCAAATAGAACACCTAATTACCTCAATCCCAACAGGCCTTCTCCAAGGCACATTGTTTTGAAGCTGTCTAAAATCAACGACAAAGAAAGAATCCTCAAGGCAGCGAGGGAAAAGAAGATGGTAACCTACAAAGGAAAGCCCATTAGATTATCATCAGATTTTTCAGCAGAAACTCTACAAGACAGGAGGGAGTGGACACAAATATTCAAACAATTGAAAGAGAGAAATCATCAGCCAGAAATACATCATCAAAATGGCGGCATGAAGTGAGCCAATGTAAAGCTTCCCTGGAATTTACAACTAATCAAACAAAAATAACTCCACAAAGCACTCCCTGCCCAGCAGACAGGCAAGAAGAAGAGTCCCACTACTGAATTCACCTAAATGTGTGTGAATTGCTCGAGCTGGTGAGGAGGGAATGGAGAAGTGCGGAGACAGAGCCATGTGGTCGCAGGACAGAGACCTCGCTTAGTGCTCCGAGCTCGCTGCATCCCGGAACTACCGCAGCTGTGGGAAAGGGAAGAACTTGGACTGTTAGGGCTCTGCTTATGGCCCACAGGGCTGAGGGGGGCAGCATATGACACGGCTGAACCCAAAGCTCACATCGGAGATCTCAGAGAAACGATTGAGGGAAGAATGCTGAAAACGGTGGTTTGAGCTCTCATTGCCGAGCAGAGAATGGAAGCCTTAGGCACTGAGACTAGCTGCTCCCTTTCCTACCCTCCCAGAGCTCGCCCCGCCTCCATCTGCCTGGTGCCCTAAGCGGAACAGTAGCAGAGTCAGATCAGAAGAACAGACTATTTGCTGTTCTGAGAACTGTGGACCGCAGACACAGATTCGCAGCCCAACTAGTTCCGGCAGAGGGGAGGGAGCTGTGGAAGAATGACCGGTTGTGGTGGTAATTGCCTCTGGGCCACCTCTCACAATTCACCCCGCCCCTGGCCTCACCTACCTGTGCGGACACCTGCAGGAGTAAACAGAACTGCTGAAACATTTGGGCTCTGAATCCGGTGCAGGAAGAGCTTTGGAATTTTAAAAGCTCTCTGCATACCCACACAGACATTGTGCCCTGGGACCCAGGCGAACTATTAATAGAGGAGAAGCCCATCTCCCAGGGAATCCCCCCCATTGTGTGAGAAGCTGGAAGAGTGCAGAGTAAACATACGACTACCGTGTGAGAGAGAAAAGAAAGGCTGCAGTCAGAGAGAAAATAAAACATTCTACCAAAAAGGACTGGAAAACAAAAGAAAGACGTCTTTCTATCAACCTGTCACAGAAGCCACTCCTGTAGATGTCTAGGAAGAGAAATAATAAATCAGTAATTGCCATGAATAACGAAGGGAACAAGACAGCTCAGAAATAAAGTGAAAAGTCTCCTGAAAAGGAATTTAAAGATACGGAAATATGTGACTTAAATAACAGAGAATTCAAGATTGCAGTTCTGAAAAAACTCAATGAGATGGAAGAAAACACAGAAAGGCAATTTAATGAACTCAGAAACACAATCAAAGAACAACATGAGCATTTTACGAAAGAGACTGAAATTTTTAAAAAGAACCAAATGGAATTTCTGGACATTAAGAACTCAATAGAAGAAATTAGGAATGACATAACCAGTTTATGTAGTAGAGTTGACCACATAGAGGAAAGAATCAGTGACATCGAAGATAGAAACCTGTAAATTACACAGATGCAAGAAGAAAGACATTTGACACAAGAAATGAAAGAACTCTCCAAGAACTTTCTGAGTCCATCAGAAAGAGCAATATGAGAATAATGGGTATACCAGAAGGAGAAGAAAGAGAGAAGGGAACAGAGAATATATTCAAACAAATTGTTGATGAGAACTTCCCAAAGTTGTGGACAGAACTGGATCCTCGAATCCAAGAAGCAAATAGAACACCTAATTACCTCAATCCCAACAAGACTTCTCCAAGGCACATTGTTTTGAAGCTGTCTAAAATCAACGACAAAGAAAGAATCCTCAAGGTAGCCAGGGAAAAGAAGAAGGTAACCTACAAAGGAAAGCCCATTAGATTATCATCAGATTTTTCAGCAGAAACTCTACAAGCCAGGAGGGCTTGGAACCAAACATTCAAACTTTTGAAAGAGAGAAATTATGAGTCAAGAATAATATAGCCAGCAAAGATGTCCTTTAGATATAAGAAGGAATAAATACCTTTCGAGAAATACAGAAGCTGAGAGAATTTTCCCATACACGACCTGTACTAGAAGAAATACTAAAGGTGGCTATCCGACCCCATGAAGTGGAACAATTTGTGGCAACCAAAACATAAAAAGTGGGAGAGTAAAGGCCTGATCTGGAATATAGGAGTGGAAAAAGTAAGCCTGCTGAAGAAAAAGGTCTACTCTAAATATCAACTTTTCTTTTACATAAACTTAAGGGTAACCACTCAAAAAAAAATCCAGAATTGAAATACACTACTTTAATAAAAGAAGAAACAGAGGGAAACATCATAGAATACCACCACACAGAAATAATAGACAACAAAAAGGCAAACAAACAATGCAGACACAGCTTTACCAGAAAACTAAAGATAGACGGACAGGAAATCCTTACGTATCAATAATTACCCTAAATGTAAATGGACTGAACTCAGCAATGAAAAGGCACAGAGTAGCAGATTGGATCAAAAAAGTAAACCCAACCATATACTGTCTCCAAGAGACACATCTCAGCTACAAGGACAAGCATAGACTCAAAGTGAAAGGGTGGAAATTGGCACTCCAAGCAAATGGTGCCCAGAGAAAATCAGGTGTAGCCATAATGATTTCCGATGAAACAGACTTCAGGGTGAAAAAGATAGCAATAGACAAAGATGGACATTTCATAATGGTAAAGGGGACTATACAACAAGAAGACATAACAGTCATCAACATTTATGCCTCCAGTCAGGTGGACCGAAATATACCAAGCAACTATTAACAGAACTAAAGGGAGAAATTGACCAAAGCACAATTATACTAGGGGACTTAAATACATCATTCACAGCTATGTATAGATCATCCAAACAGAAAATAAACAATGAAATAGCAGACCTAATTGACACATTAGATGAAATGGACATAATTGACATATATAGAGCACTTCATCCTAAAACATCAGACTATGCATTATTTTCGAGTGTACATGGAACATTCTCAAGGATAGACCACATATTGGGACATAAAATCAGCCTCAGCAAATTTAAGATTGAAATCATACCAAGCATATTCTCTGATCACAAGGCTTTGAAATTGGATATAAACTGCAAAAAGAAAGCAGGAAAAAACAGAAATACATGGAGATTGAACAACATACTTTTAATGAACGACTGGGTCAAAGAAGAAATTCGAGGACAGATCAAAAGATATATAGAAACAAATGACAATAAAAATCCATCCTACCAAAATTTTGGGGATGCCGCAAAAGCAGTTTTAAGAGGGAAATTTATATCATTACAGGCCTATCTCAAGAAACAAGAAAAATCCCAATTAAAGAACCTGATGTTACACCTTAAAGAACTAGAGAAAGAAGAACAAGTGAAACCCAAGGTCAGAAGAAGAAAAGAAATAACAAAAATAAGTGCAGAACTAAATGAAAGAGAAAACAAAAAGACAATAGAAGAAGTTAATGGGACAAAGAGCTGGTTCTTTGAAAAGACTAACAAAAGCGACAAACCCTTGCCTAGACTCACTAAGATAAAAAGAGAGAAGACACTAATTAACAAAATCAGAAATGAAAAAGGGGAAGTTATCACGGAGACCACAGACATACAAAGGATCATCCAAGAATACTATGAAGGAGTATATGCCACCAAATTCAATAACCTGGGAGAAATAGACAAGTTCTTAGAAACATATTGCCTTCTAAGACTGAACCATGAAGAACTGGATAATCTAAACAGACTGATCACTAGTAATGAAATTGAATCACTCATCACAAACCTTACCAAAAGCAAAAGTCCGGGACCAGATGGCTTCACTAGTGTATTCTACCAAACCTTCAAAGAGGATCTAATACCAATCCTGCTCAAACTCTTCCAAAAAATTGAAGAACAGACAGTACTCCCTAACTCATTTTAGGAAGTCAATGTTACCCTGATACCAAAAACTGGTAAGAACAGCACCAAAAAAGAAAAATACAGACCAATATCTCTGATGAATACACATGCGAAAATCCTAAGCAAAATTCTAGCAAATCGAATACAACAATGCATTAAAAAGGTTATTCATTACGACCAACTGGGTTTCATCCCTGGGATACAAGGATGGTTCAACATCTGCAAATCCATCAATGTCATACATCATTTAAACACAATAAAGGGCAAAAATAATTTGATTATATCAATTGATGCAGAAGAAGCATTTGACAAGATAAAACATCCATTTACAATTAAAATATTATATAAAATAGGTGTAGAAGGAAAATACCTTAACATTATAAAGGCCATATATGACAATCACTCAGCTAATCTCATAATTAATGGTGAAAAACTGAAGCCCTTTGCTCTACGTTCAGGCACAACAGGGCTGTTTTCTATCACCTCTGCTTTTCATGCTACTATTGGAAGTCCTTGCCAGACCAGTCAGGCAAGCGAAAGAAATAAATGGCATCCAAATTGGGAACGAAGAAGTTAAATTATCAATCTTTGCAGATGACATGATGCTATATATATAGAAAACCCTAAAGACTCAATGAAAAAGCTATTAGAAACAATCAACGAATACATTAAAGTTGCGGGCTACAAAATCAACGTACAAAAGTTCATTGCATTCCTCTATACAAATAATGAAGTCTTAGAAAAAGAAATACAAAAAACAATTTATTTTGCAATTATAGCAAAAATAATAAAATACCTACGAATAAAGTTAACCAAGGATGTGAAGGACCTATATGCTGAAAAGTATAAGACAATTTTGAAAGAATTTGAAGAAGACACAAAGAAATGAAAAGACGTTCCCTGCTCATGGATTGGAAGAATCAACATAGTTAAAATGGCCATATTACCCAAAGCAATATACAGATTTAATGCAATCCCAATCAAAATCCCAATGGCGTTTTTTAAAGAAATAGAACAAAAAGTCATCAGATTTGTTTGGCATCCCAAAAGACCCCTAATAGCCAAAGCAATCGTAAGAAAAGAGAATAATACTGGAGGTATCACACTCCCAGACTTTAGCTTGTACTGCAGGGCTACAATAATCAAAACAGCATGGTATTGGCAGAAAAACAGACACATAGACCAATGGAATAGAATTGAGAACCCAGAAATAAAACAACATAAATATGGACAGATAATTTTTGGCAAATAAGTTGAAAACATACAATGGAGGAAAGACAGCCTCTTCAGTAAATGGTGCTGGGAGAAGTGGATAGCTTCATGCAAAAGAATGAAACTGGATTGTTATCTGTCACCATGTACCGAAATTAATTCAAAATGGATCAAAGATTTAAACATAAGACCTGGCACAATAAACTGCATAGAAGAATACATGGATAATAAACTTATGGACCTTGGGTTCACAGAGCATTTTATGAATTTGACTCCAAATGTAATGGAAGTAAAAGCTAAAAAAAAAAAAAAAATGAATGTGACTATATGAAACTTAAAAACTCCTGCACAGCAAAAGAAACCATCTACAATATAAGAGACAACCAACTGAAGGGGAGTAGATTTTTGCAAACAGTGCCTCCGATAAGGGGCTATTATCCAAAATATACAAGGAACTTATGAAACTCAACAACAGAAAAACAAACAACCCAATTGAAAAAGGCAGAGGACCTGAAGAGACATTTATGCAAAGAGGACATAGAAATGGCAAACAGACATATGAAAAAATGCTCAACATCGCTAATCATCAGAGAAATGCAAATAAAAACCACAATGAGATATCACCTCACCCCAGTCAGAATGTCTTTCATCAACAAGACAAATAGTAACAAGTGTTGGAGAGGCTGTGGAGAAAAAGGAACCCTCATACACTGTTGGTGGGAATGCATACTGGTGCAGCCATTATGGAGGTTCCTCAAAAAATTACGAATAGAATTGCCATATGACCCAGCAATCCTTCTCCTGGGTATATATTGAAAAAATCTGAAAACATCCATAAAGACACATGTGCTCCAATGTTCATTGCAGCTTTGTTTACGGTGGCCAAGACATGGAAACAAACAAAATGTTATTTGCCCCTGGCAATGCAGCTCTAAGTGGATGGGGCGGAGTTCCAGGGAATTAAGGAGTGTGGTCAGTGGTTTCTACAAAGTCAATGCAATCTCAGCTTCCACACTGGTGCTGGGTTCGTGACCACCCCACAAAAATACCCTGAGAACACTATGGCCAGGGGCACTCTGAGCACCCAGGTGTCTATCCTCACCCCTCAAACTGCAGAGGTCTTTTACAGAAGCAAAAGCTCTTGGGGATTTGCAAGCCTAATACAGTGGCTGGCTACAGTGTTCTCAGGGCACTCTGCAAGGTGGTCACAGGCTGAGCACTGGCATAAGAACTGAATCTTCATTAACTTTGTAAAAACCACAGTTCATGTCTTGTGATTCCCTTGAACTCCAACCCAATGAGCTATTACTGCATCACCAAGGGTGCTCTCAACACCAAGTCAGCCACCCTGGGACACACACCTAATGATTCTCTTTCAATGGCTGGGCCTTACAGACAGCTGGCATGGGGCAGTAGGCCTAGGTGGACCCTGGGCCTTTTGCTAAGCTGCCTCAGGCTCACTATTGGTGGCAGCTAGCCTCAATTCACAGCAAGGGATCCACAGATGCCTCCAGGTCTAGCACAAGTAGCAGCCAACCACATATACCTTTGAGGCTTCTGTGAGGGAGCCACAGGCCAGTAACAGGCAAGGCTGAAATTTCCCTGCACAATGCCCCTGCCCAAGAGACATCAGAAACAACACACCCAGAGGCCAGCTTCAGACAACACCAGAGCACTGTCTGGTTAGTTCGACAAGTGGCATACCCAAAGGGGATCTCAATAGACACTAGAGCCCACAGGGGCGAAGCCTCTTCCAAAGGGTCAGACCCCACATAGTAGCTCATACACTGTGGGCATAGCCAAACCTCACAGTTAGTTCTCCTGGGAGTAAATCCCTCCAACAGACACACCAAAAACAATCAAGGCTCAACTACAACAGGAGAACACGTACAACAGACAAGGGACACTCCTGGAACACATGCACAGGAGATAAGGGAGACTGCACCATTGGACTACACAGACACATACACATACTACATACGGCCACCCAGAAAACACTCAAAAGACATAGGAGATCTACCAAATACATAAAAACAGACACAGAGTGGCAGCCAGAATGAGGAAACAAAACAACATGTCCCAAATAAAAGAACAGAAGAAATCTCCAGTAATGGAACTAAATGAAATGGAGGCAATGAACCTGCCAGAGACAGAGTTTAAAAAACGGCTTATAAGAATGCTCAAGTAACTTAGTGAGAATTTCATCAAATAGATAGCAAGCATAAAGAAGTACATAGAAACCATAAAAAGAACCAGTCAGAAATAAAGTGTACAGTAACTGAAATAAAGACTACACTAGAAGGAATCAATAGTAGACTAGATGAAGCAGAGGATAGAATCATCGATTTACAAGACAAGGTAGTAGAATACACCTAATCAAAACAACAACAAAAAACAATGAAGATAGTGTGAGGTACCTGTGTGACAACATCAAGCACAACAACATTCACTGCATAGGAGTACCAGAAGGAGAAGAGAGGGAGCAAGGGCTTGAGAAACTATTTGAAGACACAATGACTGAAAACTTCCTAAACCTGGTGAAGGAAGTAAACATACAAGTCCAGGGAGTGCAGGGAGTCCCAAACAAGATGAACCCAAAGAGGCCCACACCAAGACACATCATAATTAAATGCCGAAAGTTAAAGACAAAGACAAAATATAAATGCAGCAAGAGAAACACAGCTAGTTACTTCCAAGGGAGCTCCCATAATACCCGTCAGCTGATTTCTTTCTACAGAAACTTTGCAGGAGAGAAAGGAGTGGCAGGAAATATTCAAAGTGATGAAAAACCAGGGCCTACAAACAAGACTACTCTGCCCAGCAACGCTAGCATTCAAAACTGAAGGAGAGATAAAGAGTTTCTCAGATAAGAAAAAGCTAAAGGAATTCATTACCACCAAGCCAGTATTACAGGAAATGTTAAAAGGACTTCTTTAAGCAGAAGAAAGGAGAAAGCAACAACAAAAACTAATGGAAGATCATAAATATGAATAATAAAATGGCAATAACTCTGTACTTATCAGTACTCACTTTAAATGTAAGTGGATTAAGTGCTCTATTCAAAATACATAGGATAACTGAGGGAATAAGAAAACCAGAGCCATGCATATGCTGTTTACAAGAGACCCACCTCAGACGGAAAGGCATAGGAGAGCTACCAGAACAGATTGAAAGTAAAGGGATGGAAAAAGATATTTCACACAAAGGTAAAGAAATGAGAAAAAAGCTGGGGTAGTAATACTTATATCAGATAAAATAGACTTTAAAACAAGACTATAATAAAAGACAAAGAAGGACATTACATCATGACAAAGGGATCAGTCCAACAAGAGGACATAATATCTACACACCGAAGTACATATCCATGCACCCAACATAGGAGCACCTAAATATATAAAACAAATATTGACTGACATAATGACAGAGAGCAACAGTAAAACAATCATAGGAGGGGCCTTTAACACCTTACTGACACCAATGGACAGATCATCCAGACAGAAAATCAACACAGAAACAGCAGGCTCAAATGACACACTGGACCAGATGGATTTAATTGATAGTTTTAGAGCATTTCACCCAGAAGAAGCAGACTATACATTCTTTTCAAGTGCACATGGAACGTTTTCCAAGATAGACAACATATTAGGCCACAAAACAAGTCTCAATACAATTAAAAAGACTAATTTCATATCAAGTGTCTTCTTTGACCACAATGGTATGAAACTAGAAATGAATTACAAGAAAAAAAACTGATAACACACAAACACATGGAGACTAAATAACATCCTACTAAATAATCAGTGGGTCATTAATGAGATCAAAGAAGAAATCAAAAGATACCTTGAGACAAATGAAAATGAAAGCACAGTGATCCAAAATCTATAATACACAGCAAAAACAGTCCTAAGAGGGAAATTCATAGAAATGCAGGCCTCCATAGAGAAACAAGAAATATCTCAAATCTACAGTCTATCTTTAATACCTAAGGTAACTGGAAAAAGTAGAGCAAAGTGAGTACAAAGAAGGAAGTAAGAAAAATCAGAGGGAAAATAAATGAAACGGAGACAAAAAAAAAAAATCAGTGAAACCAAGAACTGGTTTGTAGAATAGAGAAACAAAATTGACAAACCTTTACCAAGACTTATTAAGAAAAGGACCCAAATAAATGAAATCAGAAATGAAAGAAGGAAGAGCGACAAGCGACAGAGCAGAAATACAAAAAACATTTAATAAAATCCTACAAGCAACTGTAGCAAACAACTGTACACCAACAAATGTGGAAGAAATCAATAAATTCCTAGAAGCATACAATATTCCAAGGCTGAATCAAGAAACAGAAAATCTGAACAGATGGATTACTACCAAAGATATAAAATCAGTAATCAACAAGCTCTCAACAAACAAAAGTCCTGGACCAGATGGCTTCATAGATGAATTTTAACAACTAGTCAACAAAGAATTAACATCTATTCTCCTCAAACTATTCCACAAAATCCAAGAGGAGGGAAGGATGCCAAGCTCATTTTATGAGGTCGCCATTACCCTGCTCCAAAAACCATACAAAGATATTTCAAAAAAAGAAAACTATACGCTGATATCCCTAATGAACATAGATGCAAAAATCCTCAACAAAATATTAGCAAACCAAATTCAGCAATACATTTAAAAAATCATACACCACGCTGAGGTGGATTCATTCCTGGTATGCAAGGTTGGTTCAATATCCACAAATCAATTAACATGATACAGCACATAAATAAAATGAAAAATAAAACATATGTTTATACCAATAGATGCAGAAAAAGCAAGTGACAAAATCCAGCATCCATTTGTGATAAAAACTTTGAGCAAAGTGGGAATAAAGGGAACATATGTCAACATAATAAAGGCCATATATGACAAACCCACAGCTAGCATCATGCTTAATGGGGAAAAGCTAAAAGTATTCCCCTTAACATCAGGAACAAGACAAAGATGTGAACTTTCACAACTATTATTTAACACAGTACTGGAAGTTCTAGCCACAGTAGTCAGACAAGAAAATAAATAAATAAAAGGCATCTCAATAGGAAAGGAGGAAGTAAAATTCTAAAATTCTCATTATTTGCCAATGACATGATACTATACATAGAGAACCCCAAAGATTCCACCAAAAAAAAAACAATTAGAACTGATAAATGAATTTAGTAAATGACCCAGCATTTCCACTCCTGGGTATTTATCCAAAGAAATCCGAAACACTGATTTGCAGAAATATATGCACCCCTGTGTTTACTGCAGTGCTGTTCACAATAGCCAAGATATGGAAACAACCAAAATGCCCATCAATAGACGATTGGATAAAGAAATTGTGGTACATTTACACAATGGAGTATTACTCTGCCACAAAAAAAGAATAAAATCTTACCATTTGCAACAACATGGATGGACTTAGAGGATATTATGCTAAGAAAAATGTCAGACTGAGAAAGACAAATACTGTATGATCTCAGTTATATATGGAATCTAAAGAAGAGAATGAAGGAGCAAACAAAAACAGAAGTAGACTCATAGATACAGAGAACAAAACTGATGGTTGTTAGATGGGAGGTGCTCAGGGTATAGGGAAGAAGATGAAGGGATTAGAAAGTACAAGTTGGTAGTCATAAAATAGTCACAGGGATGTGAAATACAGTAGAGGGAATATAGTCGATAATGTAAAGGCTGTGTAGTGTGTCAGCTGTGTATTACATTTATCGGGGGATCACTTCATACCGTATTTCCCCAAAAATAATACCTAACTGGAAAATAAGCTCTAGCATGATGTTTCAGGATGCTCATAATATAAGCCCTACCCCACAAATAAGCCCCAGTTAAGATCGTCTGCCAGGACACATTTAGTATGTCCGTTGCAACATACAGTGGATGTATTGAATTATAAAATAATAATATATATTAAATACAAATAAATAATATTACTGACATTAATACTTAAATGATAATATAAATTATAATTAAGTTTCTGTAAATACCCAAGTGGGCACCTTTGGACAAGAGGTAAATGCTTATGTAAACAGATGAACTCGAGAGGTATTACCGAATGACCAATCGGAGTACAGACACAACGCAGGAATAACGTGCGCACTTGATAATGAACGGACATGGTTGTGTCTAATATGAATCTACATAATTCAATACGTCGTGTGTTGCAACGGACATATTAATGCACATTTTCTAAATTTTGGTGCCTGCAATTTTTCGTCGCTTTTGTGTGGACCATCATTCTTAACTGTCATCATTTTTGTTGCCACTCCTGTCTCATATGTGTTCAGTTAACACTTGATTTAATGGTGGATTTAAAGGGAATAATATTTTGGCCCCCAGACAAAATGAGTGCAAAAAGAAAGAGCTATTCCATGCCGTACAAGAAAAGAATCTTGGAGGACTCCCAGGGTAAGAATCTTATGGCTTTCTGCAAAGAGAAGTTGGATCTCCAAATGGTCCGAAAATGGCGAGCAGAGTACGATAACGTCAGTCAACAGGTGGACAAGGGAAATGCTAAGAAGCACAAGTGTGGATCAGGTCGGCAACCATTATTTCCTGAGCTGGAAGACATCATCTGTGAATGGATTGTTGACAGGAGAGTAAAGGCTTTGGTTGTATGCAGGGCTGATATTCAAGCATTTGCCCTTGCAATGGCATCACAGTTAGAAATACCCCCAGAAGAATTCAAAGCATCGCAACACTGGCTGGATGGCTTCCTTCAGAGATATGAACTCTCTAAGATCAACAACACTGTTCAAGCTGGAAGATGCTGAAGTTATTAAACGTGCACTTGCATTCAAGTCCTTTGTTGATGGCATCAACTTTTCTAAATACCAACTCTCCAACATGATTGCTATGGATGAAACTGCAGTGTTTATGGGACAAGGATCTCAAATGACAATTGATCAGAGGGGTGCCTCGTCAATCTGCATTCCCTCCACAGGTTACGAAAGTGCACGTGTTACCTGTATTTTTGGCAATTCGTCTGGATGGAAAGAAAGCCCCACTTCTAATCATCACTAAGAGAAAGAAAGATAAGGTTGAACGTGTTTCAGGCATTTATGTTCTTGAAACTGAAAAAGCCTGGTGCACACAAGCAGTTACAAGGAACTGGGTTGACTTAATGCTGCTACTTGTTTTGCGAGGTGGCCAAAGAGGTCTGCTAGTCTGGGATTCAGCCAGCAATTACTGCACTAAAGACATGAAGAACTTCCTTGCAGAAAGAAGAATAGATCAAATAATGATTCCTGCAGAAATGACTGCCTATCTCCAGACTCTTGATATTGCAATAAACAAGCCATTCAAGAACGATTTGTGCATGGAAATCAATGACTGCATTGAAACTAGAATGGAAAGAAATCAGCGTGGAAAGTTTGTGAAGCCTAGCCTACAAGAGATCGTGACTTGGGTGAAGAATTCATGGGATAAAATCACTGACAGCTGTGTGCCAATGCACTACGAGCAGGCTACATGGACAAGAAGTGCTCATTTAAGGAGAGCTCTATTGGTGGACATGAGAGATTAGGGCCAATGGTTCTACAGGAAATGGAGTCTCAAGAAATTCAAGCTGGAATTCGGGGTTTGGAGAGTTATGATGATGTTCCAGAAGAAGATGACATGACTGTATTTGAAAAAATGTAGATTTTTGTACATGAATAAATGAATAAATGTAGATTGTTGTACATGAATAAATGTAGATTGTTGTACATGAAAAAATAAGATATCCCCTGGAAATAATCCCTAATGCATTTTTTGGAGCAAAAATTAATATAAGACCCAGTCTTATTTTGGGGGAAATATGGTACATTATATAAATGTCTAACTACTACACTGTACAACTAAAACTAAAATAAAATAATATTGAATGTCAACTATAATTAAATGTATTTATATAGTCATGGGATGTAAACTACAGCATAGGGAATATAGTCAATGGTATTGTAATAGCTATGTACATGTCAGGGATAGTAAGCTTGTGGGGTGGGTTATCATTTTGTGAGGTGTGTAAATATTTAATCATTATATTGTCTTGTACACCTGACAGTAATGAAAAATAATAAAATAATTTAAAATTTTAAAAAATGCAAAGGTTTAAAACAGCAAATTCAAGAGCAGCACATATTTGGACTCGTAGATGATCCTACTTATTGTCACCATGGCAAGCAGATAAGCATGATATAGAAATTGCTCAGATTTTCAGCTCATATTTTCTTTATACATAAATGATTTAGGGAATATCTATGCCACTATTTCAGTTTTGTTTTCTTGCATGATTCATAATGAACTTTACAGGTATAAAGTTTCTTCTACATGTCAGCAGTTTTCTTATCAGTAAATAAAGGCCTTTCTTATTTTTTAATCATATAATAACTTACCACAGTGCTTTCAGTTTTAATAAATGCTTTGTGCTTGGGTGTGTAAATTTCTCACTTTCACAAAGTTTCACAAAAATTTAACTTTCTTATTTTACAACCTAAAATTAGTGATCTGAGGGCTATTTTGAAGGAAAAAAGAACTGAATATGTTTTCTTTTTCAGGGTGATGCTGGAGCTCCAGGGCCATCAGGACCAAAAGGAATCAGAGTAAGTGATATTTGTTGTATATCAAATGTTTTGTTGACCAAATCAGAGGAAAAGCAAATGAAGTGTTATGAGACAACTGGAAAAGTGTCATACTGAAGTAAAAAAAAATTTAGTCTATAAAAAGTTAAATATAACAGTTGATGTATGTCTACAATTAATATTTCGCATTTTGATAGTTATCTTTACATATCCAGATGTGTATATAAACCATTGTAAGAATATTTTAAAGTAGCTTATGGTTAAGAAACATAAAAGTGATAAATTCTCACAACTTTCCAATTTATGAAAAATATATATCATACAAGTGATTTAAACCAGAACTTTCCAACCAGTATGATCATCTCAATCCTCTAGGTTCACAGGATTGGTCCCTCAGGTTGTATAACCTCCCAAGGTACCATGCACAAATAATTTTGTTTATGTATCTTAAAGAGAGTAAGTCTGGGAAATAATGGTTTAAACCACTATGTTAAAGAATAACTACTTTTGAATGAATACATCATTTCCTCAATTCTAAGATGTATGATTTTTCAAGTTCAAATGTTCTGGAAATCAGAAGTTGCCTCAATTTTTTTTTTTAATATTTTCCCTTTATTATTTTTATTATTTTTTTAATTTAAATTTATTTATTGGGGTGACAATTGTTAATGAAATTACATAATTTCAGGTGTACAATTCTGTATTACATCAACTATAAATCCCATTGTGTGTTCACCACCCGGAGTCAGTTCTCCTTCCATCACCATATATTTGATCCCCCTTACCCTCATCTCCCTCCCCCCACCCCCCTTACCCTCTGGTAACCACTAAACTATTGTCTGTGTCTATGAGTTTTTGTTTCTCATTTGTTTGTCTTGTTTTTGGTTTATATACCACATATCAGTGAAATCATAGGGTTCTCTGCTTTTTCTGTCTGACTTATTTCGCTTAGCATTATACTCTCAAGATCCATCCATGTTGTCACAAATGTTCCTATATCATCTTTCCTTAACACCGAATAGTATTCCATTGTGTATATATACCACAACTTCTTTATCCATTCGTCTATCAAAGGACATTTTGGTTGTTTCCATGTCTTGGCCACCGTAAACAAAGCTGCAATGAACATTGGAGTACACGTGTCTCTATAGAGAAATGCTTTCAAATTTTTTGGGTAGATACCCAGGAGAGCGATTGCTGGGTCGTATGGTAATTCTATTCGTAATTTCTTGAGGAACCTCCACACTGCCTTCCATAGCAGAAGTTGCCTCAAATTTTAAGTGAACGTTTAGTTTAATTTTTCTGAAAATCTTTTAGGCTAACATATATTTCAGTGTTTTTTGTTTGTTTGAATTAGGAGGAAACTGGTTTAAAAAGTACGGGCCTTTGGAAAATCATATTTAACTTTTCTGAGCCTCAGTTTCTTCATTTTTTAAATTAGAGACCGAGAGAACACTATCTCCAAGGTCCCATTTAGCTCTGAAATTCTGTGTTCATAGATTGCCAATGCTCCTTAATTGGAGTATAAAATACATGGGTGATGACAGCATGTTTATATGTGTGTAAAAGACAAACATGATCCTTTGAGCTCTAGAAATTTAATAGATGTACAAATTTTACATAATAATTCTGTTTACTGTCTACTTCTTAACAGGTAGCTTGCCTTATGTACTATTTATGAATGGTATGAGTAAAGTACTGGAAAAGCAGGGAAGAAACTCAAAATGCTTAGTTTATTTTAGCAGGCATATTTCTATGTTGTTTTATTTTCTGTAATAAATGGATATATTATTAAAGTTCTTCATAATAATCATAACATATCTCATAATAGCTTTGGCTACCAGTAACTATGTCACTAAGCACTATTGACACTAACAAAGAACTTTCCATTCTATCAATTCCCATTTCCAAGTGTCTGGGAATGCCTTAAACGCCCCTCACCTTGAACTTCAGAACTGCTTAGGAATAGGTGACCTTCTAGTACCTGCATCCACAGATCTTAGATGACACGCAACTCTTGACATACAGATCTTTAAAGACTTATTATTATGGAAATTTGTAAGCATACACAAATGTACAGAGACTACAGTACAATTAACCCCCAAGTACCCATCACTCAGCTACAAAAATTATCAACATTTTCACAACTATGTTTCATCTATACCCCAGCACTGTTTTTTGGAATATTTTAAAGTAACTCCCTCACATCATTCATTCTACCAGTATGTCTCTCTGATAACCACTATGCCATTATGACACCTCAAAATAATTAGTAATGATTTATCAATATACTTTAAAACTCAATCCATGTACAGATTTCCTCAATTGTCTCAAAGATGTCTTTTTACAATAGGTTTGTTCAAACCTGGATCCAACCAAGTTCCACATGTTGCATTTCCTTGCTATCTTTCTTAAGTCTCTTTTATTGTACCATTGGGGAAACTGGATCATTTGTATTGTACTGTGTTCCACGTTCTGAATCTGGCTGATTGTTTACTTACAATGTCATTTAAATTGTTCCTGTGTTCCTTTTTATTTCCTGCAAATTAGCGGTTGCCTTGCAAAAGACACTAGAGAACTCTTTTGGGATAAATAAAGAGCTGTACACTTAAAATTTGTGCATTTTACTGTATGTAAACATACTGCAAAAAGATTAAAGAAAATCGGAAAAGAATATATGTAGTGCTGTGCACTTACTACTGAGTTACAACTTAGGGACCAAATATCTGTCTGCTCCACATTTTTCTTTAAATTAAAGTATACTGGGGTGACAGTTGTTAGTAAAGTTACATAGATTTCAGGTGTATGATTCTGTAAAACATCATCTATGTTTCACTTTGTATGTTCACCACTCAGAGTAAGTTCTCTTTCTATCGCCATATATTTGATCCCCTTTACCCTCATCTACCACTAAACTACTGTCTGTATCTATGAGTTTTTGTTTCTTCATTTGTTTATCTTGTTCATTTGTTGTTTTCAGTTTTATATACCATATGTCAGTGAAATCATATGGTTCTCTACTTTTTTTTGTCTGACTTACTTCGTTTAGCATTATAATCTCAAAATTTATCCATGTTGTCGCAAATGGTATTATTTCATCTTTTCTTATGGCCAAATGGTATTCCATTCTGTATATATACCACAACTTCTTTATCCATTCATCTATCAAAGGACATTTTGGTTATTTCCATGTCTTGGTCACCATAAATAAAGCTGCAATGAACATAGGAGCACATACGTCTGTATGGATAAATGTTTTCAGATTCTTTGGGTAGATACCCAGGAGAGACATTGCTGAGTCATATGGTAATTTTATTCGTATTTTTTTTTATTAGTTTCAGGTGCACAAAACAAAGTAATACCTAGACATCTATCATTTATATCCCTCACACTGTGTGGACCCCCTTCCCCCCATCCACCATCCCCCCGACATGGCACCGAGCCATTGCATTTCCACCATCTCCACTCCTAATGCTGCACTCTGCTTCCTGCAAGTATATACATACATACATATATATATATATATGTATATATATATACATATATATATGTGTGTGTGTGTATATATATATACATATATATGTGTGTGTATATATATATATATAATATATATATATAAAATTATAGTTGGCATTCATCATTGTTCAGCTTCAGATGTACAGTGCAGCGATCAGGCATCTACACCATCCCTGAGGTGGTCTCCTAAATGTGACACGTGTCCATCGGATACCCCAGAAAATCCTCACAACATTATTGATCACGTTCCCCAAATTAACCTTCAAAACCCCGTGGCCATCTTGTGGTCACCGACTGTTCTCTAATCCTCTCACCTTCCCCCTTATCCCCAACCCCCCGCCCATCTAGCAACCCTCAGTTTTTCCTCTGTCTCCAAAACTGTTTCTGATTAGTTCATTCACTTATTCTTTTCTTTAGATTCCGCATATAAGTGAGATCATATGGTATTTATCTTTCTCTGACTTATTTCACTTAACATAATGTTCTCTAAATCCATCCATGTTGTTGCAAACGGTAAGATTTCTTTCTTCTTTATGGCTGCGTAATACTCCATTGTATAAATGTACCACAGCTTCTTAATCCAGTCATCTACTGATGGGCATTTCAGTTGTTTCCATGTCTTGACTATTTTGTATAGTGCTGCAATAAACATAGGAGTGCATAAAGATTTTTAAATTGGAGTTTTGAATTTCTCCGGGTAGATACCAGGTGTGGAATTACTGGATCATAAGGTAGTTCCATTTCCAGATTTTTGAGATACCTCCATACTGTTTTCCATAGTGGCTGCACCAATCTGCAATCCCACCAACAGTGCACTAGCGTTTCCTTTTTTCCACATTCGCGCCAGCATTTGTTGTTTGTTGATTTATTGATGATAGCCATTTTGACTGGGGTGAGGTGGTATCTCATTGTGGGTTTTATTTGCTTTTCTCTGATGGTTAGTGAGGCTGAGCATTTCTTCATATGTCTGTTTGTCATCTGTATGTCCTTTTGAGAAAAATGTGTCTTCATGTAATCTGCCCATTTTTTAATTGGGTTGTTTGTTTTTTAGAAGTTGAGTTGAGTGAGTTTTTTATAGATTTGTGATATTAACCCCTTATCAGATATCATTGGCAAATATCTTTTCCCATTCAGTAGGATCCCTTTTTGTTTTATTGATGGTTTCCTTTGCTGTGAAAAAACTTTTTAGTTTGATGTAATCCCACATGTTTATTTTTTTCTCTTACTTCCCTCGCGCAAGGGGATATATCAGTAAAAATCTTACTCCGGGTAATGTCTGTGAAGTTTCTTCTATATTTTCTTCTAGGAATTTTATGGTTTCAGATCTTACATTTAAGTCTTTAAGCCATTTTGAATTTATTTTTGTATATGGTGTAAGGAGGTGGTCCAGCTTCATTTTTTTGCATGTGTCTGTCCAGGTTCCCAACACCATTTATTGAATAGACTGTCTTTACCCCATAGTACATTCTTACTTCCATTGTCGTAGATTAAATGGCCATATACCATGGATTTATTTCTGGACTCTCTACTCTATTCCGTTGATCTATGAGTCTGTTTTTATGCCAGTACCATGCTGTTTTGATTACTGTAGGCTTGTAGTATAATTTGATGTCAGGTATCTGTTTGGGTGATCTCTGCTAACTTGTCTTCTAAGTCGCTGATTCGATCCTCTGCTTCATCTAACCTGCTGTTAATTCCTTCAAGTGAGTTCTTTATTTCGGTAATTGTGTTCTTTAGTTCTAACTGGTTGTTCGTTATGATTTCTCCATCCTTCTGTATGTTGTCTCTAAGCTCCTTAAACATTCTTATCATCAGTGTTCTGAACTCTGTCTTTGATAGGTCTGTTTCATTTGGTTCCGCTTCTGGGGGTTTCTTCTGTTCTTTTATTTGGGACGTGTCTCTTTGTTTCCTCATTCTGGCTGACTTTCTGTGTTTGCTTTGATGTATTCGGTAGATCCCCTAGAGTTCTTAGTTCTTGTTGGATTATCTTATATAGTATGTGTCCTTTATATTTGACTTGCACTACTTCGTTCTTCTCCTCTTCGTGTGTTCCAAAGGTGTCTCTTGTGTTATGTATATTGTCCTGGTAAAGAAGATCTTTAATTGCTTTTTGCTTGTGAGTATGTGGGGTTAACTCCTAAGCTGACTAGTTGTGAGACTTGGCTCTGCCCACTGCAGGGTGTTCTGCTGTGTGAGGGTTGACCGCTTAAATGTTGTTTGGCCTCTATGGGCTCTTGCGCCTGTAGAGAATTCCCTCTGGGTGTGTGACTTGTAGGTCAAACCCGGTAGTACTCTGGTTTGGTCTGGAGTTGGCCTCTGGATATGTTTAACTTTGTGCCTCTTAAGCTGGGCCCTGGTAGGGCAATTTCAGAACAAAGCAAATCACCAAGCACAACAACAACAACAACAAAGAAAAAATCAAATACATTCACATGTAAAAACAACCAACAACCCTCACTCAACATATGCAAAGATATCAAAGATATAAAGACAAAACAAAACAAAGCAAAACAAAAATGCAGCTCCAGTCTTGGTTTAAGCCCACCAAGTAATCTCCAGGTTGTCCTCTGTTGTACCGAAGAGTCACCTGCCTATTTTGCAGGCAGCCAGTCACCTGGTGTCCAGAGTGACGTTGGGACTGTAGATGTAGATGTGTGGGGCTGAGGGGTCTGGATGGTCGTTTTTACACAGTCAGTGCAGTTTCTGGCCTCGCCTGCACATATGTGCACGGAGAGTAGTACCACCAGCCCTGTGTCCAGTTCTCCTGAGTCTTAGGGCACTTCTTCCGTGTGGTGTGTGTGTGTGTGTGTGTGTGTGTGTGTGTGTGTGTGTGTGTGTGTGTGTGGCGCGTGTGTGTGGCGGGCGGGAGATTTCTGAGTTGCTGAAAGCCGGGAGCTACGTCTGCTGCTTACTGCTGATACCTGGGAGTGCCTCCACAATTGTACTTGCCCCGCCTTAGGCAGGCCAAAAAGGGTGGGGGCTGGGGATGGAGGGGTCTTCTCTCTTCCAGCCCAGCAGTGTCACACTCTTCCTACTGGCTTTGTGTTCTCTGTTCCGCCACAGATGAGGGCCGCGTCTCCACTCCGCTCCTTTTCCTCTTCCCCTGCTCGCCCAATTTGCACACCTTCAAGTAATCCTTCCACGAGTGTCTTAGATGTTCTGCGTGATGAGCAGAGAGTCCTTTGATGGGTTATACGTCCTGTTTGTGATAAGATCCGGAGGAGAACTCAAAAAGTGCTCCCAGCTGTCGCCATTCCTGTGACATCACTCCTATTTGTAATTTTTGAGGAACCTCCACACTGCCTTCCATAGAGGCTGCACCAATCTTCATTCCCACCAACAGTGTATTAGGGTTCCTTTTTCTCCACAGTCTCTCCAATACTTGTTATTATTTGTCTTATTGATGATAGCCATTCTAACTGGTGTGAGGTGATAATCTCATTATGTTTTTGTTTGCATTTCTCTGATGATTAGTGATGTTGAGCATTTTTTCATATGTCTATTGGCCATTTGTATGTCCTCTTTGCAGAAATGTCTCTTCAGGTCCCCTGCCCCTTTTTTAATTGGATTGTTTGTTTTTTTGTTGCTGAGTTGTATGAGTTCCTTATATATTTTGGATACTAGCCTAGTATCGGAAACGTTGTTTGCAAACATCTTCTCACATTCGGTTGGATGCCTCTTTATTTTGTGAATGATTACTTTTCCTGTTCGGAAGCTTTTTAGTTTGGTATAGTCCCATTCATGTATTTCAGCTTTCACTTCCCTTGCCTTTGGAGTCAAATTCATAAAATGCTCTTTGAACTCAAGGTCCATAAGTTTAGTGCCTACGTTTTCTTCTATGCAGTTTATTGTTTCAGGTTTTATGTTTAGGTCTTTGATCCATTTTTAATTAATTTTGGTAACTGGTGACAGATAGTGGTCTAGTTTCATTCTTTTGCATGTGGCTTTCCATTCTGCCAGCACCATTGATTCTAGAGGCTATCTTTTCTCCATTTTTTTGTTTTTGGCTTCTTTGTCAAAAATTATTTGTCCATATTTATGTGGGATTATTTTTAGGTTCTCAGTTCGATTCTATAGGTCTGTGTGTCTTTTTTTTCTACCAATACCATACTGTTTTGATTATTGTTGGCCTGTAGTACAAGTTGAAGTACAAAGTAGTATGATACCTCCAGCATTGTTCTTTTTTCTTAGGATTGCTTTGGCTATTCAGGCTCTTTTGTGGTTCCATACAAATCTGACAGTTTTTTGTTCTGTTTCTTTAAAAAATGTCATTGGGATTTTGATGGGGATTGCATTAAATCTGTATATTGCTTTGGGTAATATGGCCATTTTAACTATGTTGATTCTTCCAATCCATGAACACAGAATTTCTGTCCATTTCTTTGTGTCTTCTTCAATTCCTTTTAAAAATGTCTTATAATTTTCAGCCTATAAGTCTTTCACTACCTTTGTTAAGTTTATTCCTAGGTGTTTTATTCTTATTGTTGTGAGTGCAAAAGGAATTGTTTTTTAATTTTTTAAATTTATTTGTTTGTTTATTTATTTATTTATTTAAATTGAGAAAGGGAAGCAGCACTGTATTGGGGAGCAATGTGTACTTCCAGGGCTTTTTCCAAGTCAAGTTGTTGTCCTTTCAATCTTAGTTGTGGAGGGCGCAGCTCAGCTCTAGGTCCAGTTACCGTTGTTAGTTGCATGTGACACAGCCCACCATCCTTTCCGGGACTTGAACCCACACCTTGTGGTTGAGAGGACACACTCCAACCAACTGAGCCATCTGGGAGCTCAGAGGCAGCTCAGCTCAACGTGCCGTGTTCAGTCTTAGTTGCAGGGAGCAGAATGCACCATCCTTTGCTGGAGTCCAGGAGTTGAACCGGCAACCTTGTGGTTGAGAGCCCACTGGCCCATGTGGGAATCGAACAGGCAGACTTCGGCTTTAGGAGCATGGAGCTCCAACCATCTGAGCCAGTGGGCCGACCCAGGAATTGTTTTTTTAATTTCTTTTTCTGAGATTTTATTGTTAGTATGTAGGAATACAGTGGACATTTGCACATTGATTTTGTACCTGGCAACATTACTGTATTCGTTTATTGTTTTATAATAGCATTTTGGTGGAGTTGTTAGGGTTTTCTATATATATAGCATCATGTCATCTGCAAAGAGTGACAATTAAACTTCTTAGTTCCCAATTTGGTTGCCTTTTATTTCTTTCTCTTGCCTGATTGCTCTGGCAAGGACTTCCGACACTATGTTGCAAAGCAGAGGTGATAGGGGACAACCCTGTCGTGTTCCTGAACATAGAGCAAAGGGCTTCAGTTTTTCACCATTAATTATGATATTAGATGAGGGTTTTTCATATATGAACTTTATTTTGTTCAGGTATTTTCCTCCTATCCCCATTTTATTAAGTGTTTTAATCATAAATGGATGTTGTATCATGTCAAACGTTTCTTCTTCGTGTATAGTTGTAATCATGTGATTTTTGTCATTTATTTTGTTTATGTGATGTATCACATTGATGGATTTGCATATGTTGAACCATCCTTGTGTCCCTGGGATGAACCCCACTTGGTCGTGATGAATATTCTTTTTAATGCATTGTTACATTCGAGTGGCTAGAATTTTGTTTTAACATTTTTGCATTTGTATTCATCAGAGATATTGGTCTGTAATTTTCTTTGTGTCTTATCCTTACCAGGTTTTGGTATCAGGATAGTGTTGGCCTCATAAAACGAGTTAGGGAATATTGTGTCTTCTTCAATTTTTTTGGAAGAGTTTGAGTAGGACAGGTATTAGTTCCTACTGTTGGAATGTTTGATAGATTTCACTAGTGAAGCCATCTGGTCCCGGACTTGTGCTTTTCAGTATTTTGGATGACTGATTCAGTTTCCTTACTGGTGATCGGCCTGTTTAGATTTCCCAGTTCTTCGTGATTCAGCCTAGGAAGGCTATATGTTTCTGAGAACTTGTCCATTTCTTCTAGGTTATTGAATTTGGTGGCATATAGTCATTCATAGTATTCTTGCATGATCCTTTGTGTTTCTGTGGCATCCGTGATAACTTTCTCTCTTTCATTTCTAATTTTGTTTGTGTCTTTTCTCTTTTTATCGTAATGAGTCTAACCCAGGGTTTGTCAATTTTATTAATCTTCAAAGAAGCAGCTCTTTGTTGCATTAGTTTTTTCTGTTGTCTGTTCTTGTTTCATTGAGTTTTGCTCTGATTTTTATTATTTCCTTCCTTCTGTTGACTTTGGGTTTCATTTGTTCTTCTTTTACTAGTTCTTTAAGGTGTAGCTTGAGGTTGTTTATGTGTCATTTTTCATCTTTCTTGAGATAGGGCTGTAATGATATAAATTTCCATCTTAAAACTGCTTTTGCTGCATCCCCAAAATTTTGGTAGGATGGATTTTCCTTGTCATTTGCTTCCATGTATCTTTTGATCTCTACTCTTATTTCTTCTTTGACCCAGATGTTCTTTAAAAGTATGTTGCTTAATCTCCACATGTTTTTGTTTTTCCCTGCTTTCTTTTTGTAGTTGATATCCAATTTCAAAGCCCTGTGATCAGAGAATATGCTTCGTATGATTTCAATCGTCTTCAATTTGCTGAGGCTGATTTTATGTCCCAATATATGGTCTATCCTTGAGAGTGTTCTATGTACACTACAAAAAAATGTATAGTCTGATGTTCTAGGATGAAGTGCTCTATAAATGTCAATTATGTCCATTTTATCTAATGTGTCATTTAAGGCTGGCATTTCTTTATTCATTTTCTGTTTGGATGATCTGTCCGTAGCTGTCAATGATGTATTTAAGTCCCCTACTGTAATTGTGTTTTGCTCAATTTCTCCCTTTATTTCTTTTAGTAGTTGCTTGGTATATTTTGGCGCTCCCTGATTGGGGGAGAAATATTTGATGACTGTTATATCTTCTTGTTGTATAGTCCCCTTTATCATCAAGAAATGTCCATCTTTGTCTATTACTGTTTTTGTCCTGGAGTCTGTTTCATATGATATCAGTAAGGCTACACCAGCTTTTGTCTGTATGCCATTAGCTTTGAGTGTCAATTTCCACCCTTTCACTTTGAGGCTACATTTGTCCTTGTAGCTAAGATGTGTCTCTTGGAGGCAGCATATGCTTGGGCTTAGTTTTTTTTTTTTTTTTTTTTATTTAATCTACTACTCTGTGCCTTTTTATCAGTGACTTCAGTCTATTTACATTTAGGGTGATTACTGACATATGAGGATTTTCTATCATTCTTTCTTTGGCTTTCTGGTAGGACTGTGTCTCAGTTATTTCTTTGCTTTTTTGTTACTGTCTGTTATTTCATTATGGTGGTATTTTTTTACTTTTCCCTCTTTTTCTTCTTGTATTATGTTATACATTTCAGTTCTGGATTTTTTTTTAATGGTTAGCATTAAGTTTATGTAAAAGAAAGTTTCATATTTTGAGTATTCCATTTTCTTTAGCATGCTTACTTTCTCCATTCCTTTATGCTGGTTCAGACTTTTATTCTTCCCTCTTTTATGGTTTTTGTTGTCACAAATTATCCCTGTTTATGCTGGTCAAGTAGCCTCCTTCAGTATTTCTCGTTGTGCAAGGCGTGTGTTATAAAATTACCTCAGCTTCTGTATGTCTGGAAAGATCTTTATTCCTCCTTCATATCTAAAGGATATCTTTGCTGGATATATTATTCTTGGCTCATAATTTCTCTCTTTCATTAGTTTGAATATTTGGTTCCACTCCCTCCTGGCTTGTAGAGTATTTGCTGAAAAATCTGATGATAGTCTATTGGACTTTCCTTTATAGGTTACCGTCTTCTTTTCTCTGGCTGCCATGAGGATTCCATCTTTGTAGTTAATTTGTGACACTTTCAATACAGTGTCCCTTGGAGAAGGCAGTTGTGATTGAGGTAACTGAGTGTTGTATTTGCTTCTTGGATTCTAGGATCCAGTTCTTTCCACAAATTTGGAAAGTTCTCATAGACTTATTTTTTTGAATACAATCTGTTCTCTTCTCCCCTTCTTCTTCTTCTGGTATGCCTGTTATTCTTATATTGCTCTTTCTGTTGGAGTCACAAACGTCTTGTAGAGTTCTTTCATTTCTTTTAACTTTCAAGTCTGTCTTCTCGCATCGGTGTCATTTCCAGAGATCTATCTTCAATGTCACTGATTCTTTCCTCTATTTGGTGAACTCTATTACCTAGGCTAGCTATTTCATTCTCCATTTCTTTTTTGAGTTCTTAATCTCTAGAAATTCTATTTGGTTCTTTTTTTTTTTAATTTGAATCTCTTTCGTAAAATGTTCATTTTGGTCTTTTATTTTGTTTTTGAGTTCATTAAACTGCCTGTCTGTGTTTTCTTGCATCTCGTTGACTTTTTTCAGAACTGCAATCTTGAATTCTCTCATTTAAGTCACATATTTCCATTTCTTTAAGTCTATCCCACTTTTTAAGGCTAGGTTTGATCAGTGCTATCTCAGGTATATGAACCTGATTCTGCCATCAATAATTTCTCCAGCAATTTTAACCTAATGGTTTAGCATCCATTAATGATCATTGCCCAGCTCCATTTTTTTATTAATTTGGATTTGCAAAAACAACGTTTTAAAAAATTCTGTAAATCATTCATTTATTAGCTAGAATTCTAATTTATCACTTAGTGTTCTAATAGGGTAATTAGTTGGTATATCAGCAACTTTGAATGATGATCAAGAAGGTTTTTTCAAGTTCTTATCATTATAAACAATTGGTAGTTATGTGTTTCAATCATAGTACTGGTTATTCTGTTTGAAGCCCGACTTTTCCTGTGTTTAGTCTGTGGGAGTCCCTTGAAGTTGGTCCCTGTCCTGTGTCTTTTTGAGGAAACCCTATTGATCTTTGATAACTTCCTTGCTTTCTGATACAAGACCCTTCAGGCTTATTTTGTACTTTTCCTCTCCAGGTCTGTAATTGGCCTTGTGTCTGATTCCAGGTACTTTTTCGTGAAAAATGTGATTTTGATACCGCAGTCTGAATGTTAGGTGTTTTTATTGCTATGGGATTTGTCATTGTTTTGATGACTTTTCAGTGGACAGAGTTCAGAAATACGTATTTTTGGGATAAAAAAATATTATGAGTTCACATTTTATTACTTCCAACTGAAATTTAAAATAATTCTCTTCCCTTGCCACTTCTCTCCCTAAGGTGAAAATCTTGGTGCCTAATGACATTAATATGATTTATTATTCCCTTTGTCATAAATATACCTATATTAGATTCAAAATAGCAATTTATAAATTAACAAAATTAGATACTTAATAATGATAATGCAATTCTTAAATGCCATTAATTATTTCTTTGCTGTTTTTCCCCTTCGAATTGACTAATTTCATTAAGGAATTGTAGTAAAAATATCTCTTTTTAAAGGCACTTGAAATAATTCTTTTCTCTGTATGGTTATGTCAGTAACTTAAAATACATTATGTTCATTGGTTCCAGTTTGTGTTCTATTTTGAATGATTTCCTTTTTACCGCTTTTTAATATTTTAATTATTGAAAATGTTTACATTGTTATATAAGAACAGGTATAGTCAGAGATGTTTCCTATCCATCCTTGCTATCTCCCCATTCTGTCTCTTCCTTCCCCCTAGAGGTAATCATTTTTTTGTTTATCTTTTCATTGTTTAGTGTCACTACTCTTATAAAATGTTAGCATGTTATATACACTACTTACACACTGTTTCTTTTACTTAACATTATATTCTGGAGACCACTACATATTTCAAAGTCCAGAGATTTTCCTCATTCTTTTTAGCCGCTCTATGGTTTTACATTATGTAGCTGTACCATAATTTATTTAGGCATGTTGCTATTGTTTCTAATCTTTAGCTAAAACTGTTGTTATATGGTCGTTTTCTATACTTTAGCTATATGTATAATAATGCTGCAATCAATAACTTTGAATTTCATATTTTATTTTATAATTTCTAATGTAATTTTTGGATAGATTCTTAAAAATGAGTTACTTCAAAGGGTAAATACATGTGTAATTTTGCTAGACATTTCAAAATTTCTCTCCATGATTTTTGAATCCCAGTAGCAGTCAGTCCATGAGAGTACCTTTTTCCCATAGTCTCCCCTACAGAAAATATTATCAAATTTGTATTTTTGCTGATCCTGAGAAGGAAATTTGATTGAAGAATTTTGGGAATGATCACATTGATGTTCTCGGGTGCAGATATATTTGCCACTTACCCATCCCCTGCTGAATTTAATATTCATCGCAAACCTGGGAGTTCCACCTTATCTTTTAGGAAAGACATTTCATCCATTAATTTTCCTGCTTTTAGTAAGTACAATGAAGAAAATGCTCTATTAAATTGAAGTTCCTTCTATAAGAGACTTTTAACATGTATAGGAGATTTTCTGTAATATTTAAAAGAACAGCGAGTGGTAGTAATCAGTGAGACACATTTGGTCCATTACTATTCTTAATGTAATTTTCATAATTCTTCTAGGTAGGATATTAGTTCATTTTTCCTAATTGTTACTTGGTTCAAGGAATTTGTTTCTTTTTATAGGGTCCTCCAGGACTTCCTGGATTCCCAGGGACACCAGGACTTCCTGTAAGTAGGATTTGACTTCTTATTTTAAAACACCTTAAAAAGTAATTAAGAAATATTATATGTATGCTGTATCTCTTTTCAAAGGGAATGCCAGGCCATGATGGGGCCCCAGGACCTCAAGGTATCCCCGGATGCAATGGAACCAAGGTGAGATTTCTTCCACTTAATCTTAGGCAATATACTTGATAATAATAGATTTAAAGATCTAAATAAATTAATATGAAGAATGTTGAAGAAGAGATATAGTAGCTGCATGTCTAGGACATACATATGGTGTGTTCTGAGTTAATGTTTGCAATATATTGAAACATCAGTAATGCTTTAAGTATGTGTATTAGCTGGGATATTACGTTGGGTTGAAGATTACCAAATTTTTTTCTGACTTTAGTGTAGAGTAGAATGAGAGTTAAAAAGAAATTAGGATATATGTGTTTTAAATATTATATCAGTTGTTAAAAGTAATACTTGGAAATGTCATTCATTAGCTTTAGTTTTTTAAAACTCTGATTTAAGTTTTCAGATATTTAATATTTTTAATTTTTTATCTTAATAACTTCATTAAGAAAAATCCCAAAAAAACTGTGTGTGATACAACACATCAATTTTTACTATAAACTATTAGTATGAAACATGATTTTTCTTCATCAGTGCAAATTATGAATTTAACAATTTGAAAAGAAAAATAAAACATTAAACATGATAAACATTTTTTTCCTGACCCAGTTTTGTGGTTTTTGATCAACTGTCTGCATTTAATATAAAGTGATAAAAAGAAAAAAATGAGGAAAATTTGCTATTTTGAAAGCTTATATATTATAGCCTCTGTTCTTATTCCCTCACTATTTTCATTTTTCTATAGCTTAATGTAATATGTTCTCATTTTCTGTATATTTGGTATTTTTCATGTTGCACATAATATTCTGTGAAACTATTCACAAAATACCCTAGATCTTTCTAACTAATGTCATGTGTTGAATTTTATATTAAAGCATGTATTTATGTTAGGCCATTTTAAATAACTTGAATACAATGTTTTCATTTTGGAGGCCATATTTTGTGACAATTATTGTAGTACATACTTGAAGGCAGTAAAATTGTTTTTACCTCCAATATTTCTCCAGTTCAGTGTGACCCTTGTCAATCATCATCATCATCATCTTTTTATTTTGAACTTGTGAGGCTTACTTGTATTCTTCATTTCAGCTGGGTCAACCTTACAGGGATAGGACCAATGTGGAGTTCGTCTGCGTGGCAAATTTCATGTCAAAGTGGGCTACATTCTTGTGCCTATTCCAGTTATTTGTTTTTCGCCAGCATGCCATGGGCAACAGACAGACCACTAGTTAAAGTTTTAAATTTGTAAACCAAATGTATCTATAATGAGTACACTATGCTATATGATTGAAGGTATTTTTTTCTTCTTTTTGTAAAGCAGCACCTTAGTAGATTTCATAATTAGCTTGTGATTCAGGCATTTAACTATGTGAACAACAAATTTTAAAAAAATGGATTTATTATGTATACTTTCGGAGTAAATGGTTTCTTATATCTCTTACATGTAACTAATAGAATGAATCCCAGAGATGGAGCCAGAATATATGGGTTATTTTGTTTTCTGTCGTCTAAACTTGATGTAAAGGCTACTTCCTTTCTCTCTGAGGCTACCTTTTCCATGTGTAAAAGTTGGTGGAGAGATAACTCAGCTGTAATAATTTTACTCTTTTAAGCCTCTGACAAGGAGGATTCTAAGATTACTGTGGCATATAGGTATTTCAAAGGAGGTTGCATTGGGGTTATTCTACAGCAATTTTAGTTTTGCTTTTCTAAACCAAATGTCCATATTAGTACTTTACAATAGTGAGTGAGAATAATTGGGTGACTCGAAAACATAATGACCTGCAATTGCTAAAACTATTTCTATTATTGCCCTCTTGGGGATATTAATACCATTCTTTCTTATCATCTTTTCCTCTTTACAAAAATAATTTGAAATAGTTTACAGTAAAAGAAAAATGCAATAGGGCAGTTAAAATAAGAATCCGTATAATACATGGGCAGGAAATTGAGGCAAATCATTAACTATTAAATGTGATTATGGCCAGTAATCTGTGGTATGAGTGGCTCAAAATGGATTTGTCAGAAGAAAATGACTATAGAAGATTTTTTTCTTTATTTCTGATTGGGATTGATAAGTAGGAATAAAAGTATCTTAAAGGTTGACTTGATATGGATAGTTGATATTGAAGTAATTGGAAAGTGAAGGCTAATGAATTTTTGGCATGCTAGCATGTTTTAAAACGGCTTTTACAAAAATATTTTCAATAAGTCATTGTTTGTTGGTATAGTTATGCTTTGTTTCTTGTTCCTCCATGCTCTTTATTTTTAATTCCTTCTAGGGAGAACGTGGATTTCCAGGCAGTCCCGGTTTTCCTGGTTTACAAGGTCCTCCAGTAAGTTATAAAATTTGGGATTATAATGAACACAGGAAATTGACAGAAGAAGCAGAAGTGTAGAAAGTGAGCTTAATGTCATGTGGAACAAAGTAGTACATTTTAAAGTAGTAAACTAGAAAAGGATTTTTTTTTAAAAAAGTTGGTAGTATAGCTGTCTGTGTAAACACGAGGATTCTATGTTATATAATATAAATGTCATCTCTAAGTATCCTAAGATGCATTGTACTCAGAATAACCCTACAGTAATCTATTCAATTTAGACCATATTTGGAAAGCATTGCATCCTTTTACTTGTGTGTGTGTGTGTGTGTGTGTGTGTGTGTATTCCCATACATATTAATATCTTTTATTTTTAATAATAGGGACCTCCTGGGATTCCAGGTATGAAGGTAAGCATCTCATTCTGGGAAGGTAAACATTTTGAAAAAAATATTTGGAAAGTCTGAAACTTTAATCAGATAATGTCTCTGACTTCTGTCTTAAAATGGATGCTTCTAGAAGTTGTGCAGGTGCACACTTAAGAAGCTCTCCTTAAGTAGTTTCCTTTGTTCCTGTGGCTTTAAGTAACTCCTACATGCTGATATACTTTCAAATATGTATATTAGACTTTAATTTATTATCTGATACTTTCAGTTCTCATTACATTTTGATACAGTTGACCACCTACTCACTCCAGAAATACTTTTTCGCTGTATTCTGTGACACTACCCTTCCCTGATTTTTCTTCTGCATCTCTGGTCATTCTGCAGTCTTCTATGCAACTTCATTCTATTCTATCCAGCCGGTATTAAGACTCAGTCCTGACTCTTTCTTCTCTTCTATGCCTAGCAATAGTATTAATGCTCATAGTATTGATAACTATTTAGTTACTGAATACCTACATTTATATCTCTAAAACAGACTTTTCTTCTCACCTAGATGCCTCGTTAACATCTCCACTCAAATATCTCCCAGACATTCAAATTAGTATATTGAAAGTTAACCCCGACCCCAAAATAAACCTGTTCCTCCCTCTGGAATCCCTGCCTCAAAATTTGTATCACCGTATATATTATGTACACTATTACATGAGCCAAAAACTTGAGAGTTAGTGTTGACATTTTCTACACCTTCACAGACCTCCTCATTTCATTCTATCGCTAAATACTGTTAATTTTGCCTATAATAAATTCATCCACTTGTCTCCATTTCCACTGCCACCTCCCTAACCATAATATCTCATCTGGACTATTTTAATAGCCTCTTAATGAGTCTCCCCCACGTTTTTTCTGCTATACCCCCTTACCTCCAGCCTGATTGATTCTCCACAAAACAGCCAACAGTGATCTTTTAAAAATGTGAATACACCTGAAATCTATGTAACTTTACTAACAATTGTCACCCCAATAAACTTATTTTTTAAATATGTAAATCAATAATTTTATCTTCCTTCTTATAAACCTTCAAAAGCTTCCCACTGCATCTAAGGTAGAGTCCACATTCTTTTCCATGATCTGTAAGACCTGCATGTTCTGGACCCTACCTACATTTCCAGCTTTATCTTTTAAACCACTTTTCCCTTGGCTCACTGATCACACCACGCTGCATTCAGTTATTTGAATGTGCCACACACTTCCCTTTTTTGGTCCTTTGTACATGCTGTTTACATTACTTAACACTCTTTCCTCATCTTCACCTAGCTGACTCCTTTTTATCCTTTAGATCTCAGCCTGAATGTTACCTTCGCAGATTGCCCTTCTGTGACTACTCATACTATATTAATTTCCTCCACTATTTATTTTTAATTGAAATATATTTGACATATAACATTGTGTGAACTTAAGATATACAACATGTTAATTCGTTGCTTTTATATATTATAATATAATTCATATTATAACAATAATTATCACCTCTGTCACGTCACATAATTATCATTTCTTTTTAGTCCTCCACTATTTCTTTATCATGTACCATGTTGGGTTTTTTACAGACCTTAACAGAGCATTTTGTCATCTTATTTGTTTACATGTTATGGTCTGCATTTCCCCAGTATATTGTTAGGGCCATGAAAACAGAGGCCTTGTTTGTCTTCTTCACCATTGAGTTCCTGGAGTCTAACACAATTCTTGGAAAATATTAATATTTAATAAAATTTTTTAATGAATGAGTAACTGAAAGTACCACAGGCTCTTAGTAAATCAACTATACATCAGTGTGCTCTGGCCACTTCCTCATTTCCCTTTAAAAGGTAAATTTATTCATGTTAATTATTGAGTTTGCCTAATTTTCCAGGACATTAATGTGACAAATTGAATTTTCAGATCATTTTTTGTGCTCTTTCCAGTTTTCTTGTTTCATAACTATTACTTATAACTTCCATTGATGGTTTCTTTCAGGGAGAACCAGGCAGTATAATTATGTCATCACTGCCAGGACCAAAGGGTAATGCAGGATATCCAGGTCCTCCTGGAATACAAGTAAGCATCCACTGGTTTTCCTCTTTGCTATGCTGAGTTAATCAGATCGCAACATCACTTTTTTCTCCTCAGACTTTAGTACTTATAGCCTGTATTTTACTTATAGAAATTAACTGAAGTTTGACAGACATTGCATGTACCTTGTACCTAAGGTAAAAGCAGTCTGCACCAGGGAGAATTTTCAGAAGCACTGCTGTGTTCTTCTGCTTTTCTACCTAGTTTCCATGGAAATATTAGTTTGCGGGTTTGGCAGCAGATATGGGCTTCTATATTCTTGTGCTGTGTGGATCAGTAGGATAGTAGGAGTAGTCCGGATAATTATAAATGGTCTGATTAAAAATGAAAACTCTAGGTCTCCCATTTCAGATATTAGAAGATGTCATTTGTAACATTATCAATTATTCCTAATATATGAACATGTTTTGAAGGCTGAAGGAATCAAATTTCTACATGGTGAACATCAACTATAATCTTAAAAAAAAAGTTATGTTAGATTTCAGATAACATGCATGCATAGAAACAGCAATAACTACCGTGTATTTATAGATTAGGAAATTAATTTCTTGAGGTTTATATTTCATGAAGATTGATCCCTTTGCCAAAAATAAAATTCAGTACTTTCTAAATTTCAACACTAAGAGGTCTGACAGTTAAGTTCATGAACTTTTTGCAACAATGTTGCTAACCTTTTTTGATATCAGAAGGATTATTCATTATAAATTTGTACCAACTGGACAAACAGTTAACCAAGTTTACTATTTGGAAGTGCTGGAAAGGCTGCATGAAAAAGTTAGATGAAAACAACCTGAACTTTTCACCAACAATTCACGGCTCTTGCATCATGACAATGCACCAGCTCACACGGCACTGTCTGTGAGGGAGTTTTTAGCCAGTAAACACATAACTGTGTTGGAAAAGCCTCCCTACTCACCTGATCTGGCCGCCAATGACTTCTGTCTTTACCCGAAGATAAAGGAAATGTTGAAAGGAAGACATTTTGATGACATTCAGGACATCAAGGGTAATATGACGACAGCTCTGATGGCCATTCCAGAAAGAGTTCCAAAATTGCTTTGAAGGGTGGACTAGGCGCTGGCATCAGTGCATAGCTTCCCAAGGGGAGGACTTCGAAGGTGACCGTGGTGATATTCAGCAGTGAGGTGTGTAGCACGTTTTCTCAGATGAGTTTGTGAACTTAATTGTCAGACCTCGTATAACATCAGGGACTTTTTGAAACTACCTTCTCATTTTGTACTTGACATCACCCATCCATTTGCTCTTTAAGTACTGTCTCAATCTTGCCCTTTATCTTATATAACTTTATATTATGTAATATTTGAAAATACAGCAGAATACATGCAAAACATACATATTTTGTGAAGTATAACTACTAAATGAAAACCTGTGAATCCAACACAGCATGTAATCTCTAGAGCATTACAAGTAATTTTGAATCAACCTGTGGCTCCTGCTTTCTCCCAAGATAGTTGTAACTATCATCCTGAGTTTTCTATTGCTTCTTTTTCTTAATAATGTTTTATTTTTCAATTACAGTTGATGTACAATATTGTATTAGTTTCTGGTGTACAACATAGTGATTAGACCCTTATATAACTTATGAAGTGATCATCCCAATAAATCCAGTACCCATCTGACACCATACATAGTTATTACAGTATTATCAACTAATTCCTTATGCTATACTTTACATCCCCATGACTATTTTGTAACTACCAGTTTGTACTTCTCAGTCCTTTCCCCTTTTTCACCCAGCCCCTCAATACCCATCCTCCCAACACCCCTACCAGCTGGCAGCCATCGAAATGTTCTCTGTATCAATGAGTCTGTTCCTGTTT